>NC_057343.1:63680357-64908928 GCF_016509475.1 Prionailurus bengalensis | reverse complement strand
TTTCCGTTCTCATGAAAATATTATATATATATAATATATATAAATAATATATATAATATGTATTATATATATAATATATATATAATATAATATATATATATATTATTACCTCCCTGTATATATAATATATATGCAGGATGAAAATGTTTCTGTTCTCATGAAAAAAATATATACTATATATTATATATATTTAATTGGTGTTATCACCAATTCTTTTAATCATCACCAGTGTTAATGGTTACAAAATATTTCATTGTATAGACTATACCTTTAAAACTATTTTTCTAGTGTTCAATATTTAGAATGCATAAAAGACACATTTCTGTATAATATTCATCCAAATTCTGGATTATTTTTATATGTCTACCTCTTAAAAGTGCAATTTACAGAACAGTGGATAGGAAACACACAACAAATGGTTTATAAAAATGTGCTGCCAATTTTCACTCTCAGAGGCAATAATCTTTCAGGTCTCATTTTCCTCTGGGGAAAAGTATTTTAATTTTTCCAAATCTGTTTTATTATTATAAAATTTAGACTTTATAAAAATCAATTTTAACACATGAAGTATTTTACATTTCTTTTAAAAGTTATTTTTAATAATTTAAACATTAATATTTAGTAAATGTATTATTATTCCACCTGGTCAATGATACCCCATGGAGTTGTGACGCACAGCAGCTCCAATGCACTCATTTTTCATTTGTGGGCGAATCTTAATGATTTTCTCAATCCCATGAAAGTATTTTCACACTTACTATTTTCTTTAATTTTGAATGGCTTTATGACAGATCTGTGTATGAATTATTCTTTTAATCTTTCTTTTCATTTTAATCTTATCCCACTGATATTATAGACAGTGCTTTCTTTTATAAACAATATACTTTTGCTGTTTTTTAATTTTTCAACTCTTAACCTTTAATATGCAAAGAATTTATTTATTGTTATGTGTAAAGTTAAAATCTACATTAGCTTACCCCCAATGCTAACTAGCAATCCTAATTTATTCTTTCCTCATAGACATATTATATAGTAACCTTAACATGTACAGGGAAATTGTTTACTAGAAATATTTTTAAAAAATTTTTAATGTTTATTTACTCTTCAGCGAGACAGAGCACAAGTGGGGGAGGGGCAGAGAGAGAGAGAGAGACACAGAACCCTAAGCAGGCTTCAGGTTTTGAGCTGTCAGCACAGAGCCCTAAGCTGGGGCTCCAACTGCTGAACCAAAAGATCATGACCTGAGCCCAAGTCAGATGCTCAACTGATGGAGCCACCCAGGTGCCCCTCTAAAAATGTTTTGAAGTCAAAGATTTGTTACACTTTTGTTCTAGCCAAAGATATATATTTGTTTGTTTAGACTTGTAATTTCACTTTCAAAAGCATGAATCAATAGGATCAGTTACTAATGAATAGCTGTAGAGGAGCACTTAAACTCTACCCTTAGGGCTGGAATGAATAGTCAATGTCAAGCCTTGTGTATAAATTTTCCTACATAAAGTTTCAAGCCTTTACGTAAACTTAGTATAAAATATAATGTGGGGGCGCCTGGGTGGCACAGTCGGTTAAGCGTCCGACTTCAGCCAGGTCACGATCTCGCGGTCCGTGAGTTCGAGCCCTGCGTCAGGCTCTGGGCTGGTGGCTCAGAGCCTGGAGCCTGCTTCCGATTCTGTGTCTCCCTCTCTCTCTGCCCCTCCCCCATTCATGCTCTGTCTCTCTCTGTCTCAAAAATAAATAAAACGTTAAAAAAAAATTAAAAAAAAATTAAAAAAAAATTGAAATAAAATATAATGTGACCAGAGATAACTCTAACTTGTCACTACCAACTGATCACTGGAATATTTTGATGTTTCTTTTTTTAAAAACTCAGTTTTTGTGATATAATAAGAGCCAATAATGATCAGGTATCCACGCCCTAATTGAGTACTTGCAGAAAGGAAGCCAGTGAGAGAATTCACTCCTGGGAATTATAAACCAATCAGAAGCAAGATGGTATCAGGAGAAGCAGGACCTGTGGGGGAATTCTGTAAAAAAAGGCTCTGGGAAGGAGTAATGATGGTTCAGAATATATCTTCCTTGTTCAAGTAATGTTTTGAGAGTTGGTTTAATGAGAATTATTTTCTCCGTCAAAACAAGACAAATCAAAATGTGGCTGAACTGAGCCAAGATATGGTCTAAAACAGGAGATCGTTATAATTAGAATAGCAACAACAATATCCATTCTAATAGTAATTATGAGACTAATTAAGTTGAGCCAGGCACTAGAAAACCAGAAAATGATATCTGGAAGCAAGGCTATGTACTATTATTATTATTATTATTATTTTACATTGGCAGTATTATTTTTACATTGGCAGTAACAAAACTTCATTTTTTTGTTGTTGTTGACTAATGCTCAATAAACCTATTGACAATACTCAATAAAACATGGAGGTGAGAACAAAATTGATACAGACTATCTGTAAATTAGTCCATTATTCTATCTTGGTAATTGACTTAAATATTTCAATCATCTTTTTCTGAAGTTATACAATCATATTCTAGATACCTTTTGGAAAACATCTTCTTCACTTCATTTTTCATAAGCAATATTTGTTAGCAACCAAGGAGCTAGAGCAAAGAGAATTTTTATCACTAGCTGAAATTTTTGGTTCTATTTAACACAAGCTTTTACACGTAGATGGCCTAGGCTTGTATTTTCAGGTTAATCAACTTCAAGGATCTGTCTTGCGAGATGACGTGATCCCCATGGAATTAGTTTAAAAAAAAAATACTCCTAGTGACATCCAGCATTGATTTCCTTAATGAATACCTCCTGAGGCTTCTCTGGGCTTACTTCCAGTATACTCCTATTGTTAGCCACTTACTTCCTATCACTGTCAGAGTTACCTGGTAGGTATTCATTCATAATGCTGTCAAATGCCTTGTTCATGCTCTCACTCCCTGCTCACTCATTGCAGAGCCATTCACAAATGTACGGCAGAGCTAAGTTCCAAAAGAGTTTGCTCCCCCCGAGGAATTTGTAGATTTTCCTTTATAAAATATAATAATCATATAATGAATCATATTGATTCATGTATCAAAGCTGGCTCACTTATCTGGAATACCTTATATGTTATTCACCCCTCAACTACAAAGCAGTAGCCATCTATCTTATACAGGAGTTAGGTTTTTAAATTAGCACATCGGGCAAAATAATATATAGACAAATTCATCCCTAAAAATCTCCTTGCTAGGTTCCACTTGAGAAACCAACTTACCGTGTTTCAAAATTCAAACCTGACCCAACCAGTCTCTTCTCCAATGTTGAAAATGATTGCTATTCTACAAATACTAGGTCAAGTATTTTTCATATACATCAGATTCTAAATACATACTGTTCAATAAGATGTCCTCCCTATGAGAAGCAACCAGAAGTGAGTGAGCCCAGACAAATAGCCAGGACAGCAGACTCACATATTTCATCCAAGCTCATTAGAAGGATTAGTAGACCAATTTCTCATAGGATTCAACTAGTTTTCTCTTTCTCTCCTCATTTACATGGTTCTCCTATAGTTTCATTCACTACAATTAGGTAGAGAGATGAGTCAAAAGCACTGTGACTTGTGTATAAATATGGTCTGCATGCATATTCATAGTCCAGTTTTCCAGTCTTTGGTCTCTAGCCAGGATTTATAGTTCTTGAGTTTCTGATTTTCATTTATTTTCTTAATTGCATATATCATATATGATCAATGCCTGGGTCAAAGTACACAGGGAAAAATACACAGAGTAAAGTTTACCAGGAAAGCAAATACATAAAATTAATGCAGAAGAATACTAAAGAAGGTATTTTTTTCCCCCAGTGAACACTGTGATAAAAAGCTATTTACAAATAAATATAATTTTTCATTATAAAAGTTACAAAAGACTTTTTATATGGTCTTCCAACTAATAGTAAATGGAACTAAAGCAGAAGTTGAAAAAGATTGTCACTGCATGAGAAATATAAAAAAAAATTGAATACAGAAGCAGGTTGAAACATGAGAAAACAAGGCCACTGTGGCAGAAGTGGTGGCTGATCTTTTTTGTAGGACATGCAAAGAACAAGCTCAGAGTCAGTGGTATATAGAAGGTAGGCACGAACTCAGGGTTAATGGTATTCACTGCAGGTCTAACACTGAGACTTCCAGCATCTGGCCCCACCTTTGTTCACAGGACTGACAGCCTGGTATACGCTGCAGGCAGGGAGAGAGGACAGGGAAGAGGCTAAACAAACTCGTAGAAGAACTGAAACTTCCACTGTAAATCTGGAGTATCTTAAAGAAAACTTTCCTAAATCTGGAATCACAGAAGTGTTCTTCTGTATGCAGGGCTGTATTGTTTGTAATAGAAGAGTGTAAGTACCTAAATCTATTAATGAAGGCTGAGTGAATGAATATACATATATCACAAGGTAGCATAGAATTTTAGATAGCCATTAAAAAATTACAATTGTAGGGGTGCCCAGGGGGCTCAGTAGGCTAAGTGTCTGACTTTGGCTCAGGTCATGATCTCACTCTTTGTGAGTTTGAGTTCTGCATCGGGCTCTGTGGTGACAAAGTGGAGCCTGCTTTGGATCCTCTGTCTCCCTCTCTCTTTTCCCCTCCCCTTCTTGTTCTCTCTCAAAAATAAACAAACATTAAATAATAATAATAATATAATTGTAAATGTGCAAACATAATATGAGCGAGGTTTTTTTCTTCTAAGGGAAAAAGAAAGGCATCTAATAACACTGTATAATATGCTATTGTTTGAACAAAAAAAAGTTAAAATAAAGATATAAGCTACAAGATATTTTAAAATATTTACATATTTTTAAGAGAGAAGCAATGGAAGTAGATTGAAGCAAAGTGAACTCAACTCTTTTCTTTCCTAATGAAGAGCCAATAGGCATTATCTAAAGTTGTTTAGAATTATGGGCATAACTACAAAAAAAGAAAGAAAGAAAGAAAAAGAATAAGCCAAAGATAAGTTACAAAGACTACAAAAAATAGGTTCTGAAATCTGACCTACTGGGTTTAAATCTCCACAGTCACACTTTAGTTAAATGGCTTTAGTCAAATTACTCATTTCCTCTCCTCTAAATGGGTGATAAAAATAGAATTTTTGACATGGATCTGCTGTGGTATTTTTTTTTACAAGGAATGAAAAGACCTTAGTCCAATACTTGACATAAGTAGAAACCAATCAATAAGCTTTAGAAATGCTAGCTAATATCATTATTCCTGAGAGGTATGTCTATGAGTGTGTAGAGGTAGAAAATGGTGACTTCTCACTATTCTTATTATATATTTAATTCACATGTTTTCCTCTCATGATTTACTGAAATAAGATTTTAAAATCTGTCTTTTGTAAATAAGGATGTTTTGAAAACCGAGTGATCCTGATATGAAGTAATAAGGAACTCAACAACAAGGCAGCAATGGAGATTGACTGGATAAGGATCATGAGGAAGACAGGATCAGCAAAGTAACCTAAGAGGGAAACATGACATAACCATGAACAGAACTAGAAAATGTTAACTGGAGATCCAACCTGGGATAATCAAAAATTTAATTTTAGATATGTTGAACTTGAAGGGATGTCAGTCTATCTAGATAGAAAAATCCAACACTTTCTTTTTAAAGCAGGAACCATGTCTTATTCATCCTTGAATCCCCATCACCTAGTGCACTTGGTGAAATACAGTAGCATTCAATACATGTTGAATGAGTTAATGTTTGGGTGGATGGATGGATAGATGAATGCTGATTTAACTGTCACTCATGAAATGTGTCAGTAAAACCATCAGAGTGTATAAGCAAAAACAAAGTCTTAAAGACTATCTATATTTAAGGGAAAATAAGCAAAAAAGGAAACCACTGGGGGTGCCTGGGTAGCTCAGTAGGTTAAACTTTGGACTTTTGATTCTGGCTCAGATCAGGATCTCATGCTTCGTGATATGGAGCTCCCCATTGGACTCTGCATTGTCTGTGTGAGCTTGTTTGGGATTCTCTGTCTACCTCTCTCTCTCTCTCTCTCTCTCTCTCTCTCTCTCTCTCTCTGCCCCTCCCCTGATTGTGCAAGCACACTCTCTCACACTCTCAAAATAAATAAATATGTTTATTTAAAAAAGGACCACTGAGGGACACCAGAAGATTAGAAACAAAACCAGTGATTATGGCATCAAGCCACTGAAGAAGAGTTTTGACTTATTAATAATATTTAAGTGTTTTTGCTTTTTTTATCAGTTAGGAAAAAATGGATGAGCCCTCCAATTGGTAAGAAAAAAATGCCTATGTATTGAAAAATACAAGGTATACTGTTTCTAGAATAAAGATGAGAATAGTTAAATTTCTGTTTTAGTAATTTAAAAATAACCAAATAGGCCTGTCGTATTGAGTGCTTATTTGTATGTAGCTAGTCAATAGATATGAATTGGATTACATTAAATACCTTTGCTTGAAAGTAATATCATATCACTCAAAAAAAACTACACATGCTAATTTATAAGCAATTGAAAAACATACAGAAAAATGGAAGGAAGAATAGATGATTTAACTCTAACATTTTGATGACTTAAAGTTTCTAGAGTTGTTATACCACATTGATTTTTGAAAAAGTCATTGTCCTCAAGGAATTTTCATATCATCAAAGGCATTTTTGTTTATTAAGTGCATGATCATGTCTAGGTTATATTAGGAAATATTTATACATTTCTTATGGGGAAGGAGTATTCAGTACATTTCAGTTTTCTTCTCTCAAATAATCTTGACCTTACACAAAACTTCTTATTGACACACATATTACACAATAATGTATAGATATTAATTTGATATTTTGCAGCATGCTGCATGTAAAAGTGATTCCTTTAATATTCTTAATTTATTATTCTTAATTTATGGTGGATAAATTTTTATGCTTTTAATGTGGCTTTGTTATTAGTTCATGCGTAGTAAGTGGTCACTGTCTGAACAGTCTCATGGTAGCAAGTGATAGGTCTTCAGGACTTATCATTAACTCTTCTCTGGCTATGCAATCAAACATGTAGTTTTACTACTAATGGTGCTCCTTAGGCTATAGGGATGTGAAATGGGCATTTTCAAAGTGAAGTTGCTAAGTAACATCAAGAAAATTGCTATGAAAGCAAAGCTAATGATCTCAGTTGGTACCATTTAGTAAAGGCATTTAAGCTAATGGTAGCATCAGACTGAATTTACTGCGACTCTGCAAGCTCTTTTTCTATGCTTTGTTGGAGACATCTTCATTCTCCAAACAGCAACAGTTAGTGTTTTGGTCTTTCAATTGCTCAACAAAATTAACAAATTAATATAGCACACTATTGTGGAGTGGTTATTATTCCCATTTCACTATTAGCAAAATAATAAGCAAGTAATGTGATTTGATGGGAAAATAAAACTAGGTAAATTAAGAGGAAGAGTAAAAACACTAAAATATTTTGGTATTAGCAAGACAGCATCTTTAGTTCTGCTTTAAATATTGCAAACTTATGTAAGTCCTCAATTCACGAGAAATCCTTAAAATATTTTGTTATTTTCCTTGATTTTATGTTTCATTTGGCATTAACACAAAATACACAATTCATGAATAAGAAGTGGGTAGCTCAGGTTGCCTAACTAGACGAACTAGTGAATCTCTTATACTGCTGCTGTGTGGGAAATCTGATGGGAAATATAGCCAAATCACTTACAGAATTCATCCTTGGGTGATAGAACTGTAAAAAAATGGCCACATTGTTTGTCACAGAGCCTCCGCAACTGGGACCATCACCTTTCTGTAGGGTTCACTGTTGGTGAGAACCAGCCTTATGTACAACCCACCTTCATCTAATGTAAAAAGAATAAAGGGAGCAGTGAGAAGATAAATGCAGAATGGAACTAATCTCACCTCTCCTAAAGGGAGGATGCCATGGTGGAGGGAATGCTTTCCTTTCCAAGAGTGTGTGTGAGGGGGGGTGTTGGGGTAGCACAGGGTATTTAAAGGAATATCTCATGAAGTTGGGGTTTTCAGGTTACTATGGAAAATTGACCTCTTGATTTGGGCTAGCTGTTTACCTTAGAACCACAGATTCACCCAGGTGCAGAGTTCTTGGAAGAATATTCTGGGAGCATCTGTCTAAACTGTCACCTTTGTTTAGACCCCATCTGCCATTAAGGCAGGGAACAGGGAAACACTTTACATGTATCCCCTGCAGATTAAGGAGATTGTTTAAACAGAGACTAGAGCTCTTTACAGTTCTAATGAATTCTGAAGGAGTCTGTGGAGTTGTGTTTGGAAGTAGGGCTTGAAGAAATGATGCTAAGTTTTTGTCAGAAACAATATGGAGCAACCTCTGGTTTATGTTCCATTTCGTCACAGCACTTGAAAGGGGCAAATAAAGATTTCCTTATGTGGTTTTACAGTTCTAGGGAATGATATGTTAAGGGGCACTGGTTATTAGAGGGGCAAGAGCTGTGAGTCTTCTATTGTGTCAGACCCTGAGAAGGGCCAAATGGAGACAGGAGCCCCTTGCACTACATGAAGGGAGGTATTGAGTGATGTTGTACTTGGAGTGAAGGGGATACTCACATCACTAGTATAAACCACCCCAGTAGAAACAGAGCCTCACCCAGTGCAACAAAGAACACCTACTACTGGCATAGGGAGCCTTATTCTTCCTCTTCCTCCTGCCTGATCCAAACACAGGGGGAGCTAGCTACTGAGGGAGGGGGGATAGACAGACCACTCTCCCCACACCCCACTCCAAGCAGTCAGCATCACCGTTCAGGAAGAGCAAGACTTATTTTTTAAAATAAGTTAGCTTCTAAGTCTATAATACTAACAAGGGTTGTGTCTTGTGTCTTCTGTTTAGAAAAGAGATTGTGCTCTTAACTCAAAGTTAAAGGGAAATTTTTGGAATTTGAAAAAGATGTCATTAAAGTACCTACTATGCAGATTTGACAGTGTTCAGATGAAAGGAATGGTTGGGGAAACTATCAAGACATTTTATGTTTATACCCTAGTATTTTGGGACTTCTCACGAAACCCATTCTATTCTATTTGTGGCTACTTACATACTTCATCAAAAAGGATATGAAAACTCATGTCCATAGGTGAAAGGAAAATTTCCAACAGAATATCATTATGAGACTTTCCGTCAGAATAATGGAAATAATACTATGGTTAGGTATAGTAAGTATATTGTGCCTTGAAATTAATCAAAACTAATTTTGTCTTTACTAGAAAACATTATTTTGATTTGTAATATCTTCTATAGAGTATCTCTCTAGAAAAAGGTAAAAGAGTTTAGCCAATAGAAATTTGACCTCTATACCTTTGAAAGGAATGGAGGGATTACATCAATAAAGATTACAGCTTCGAGGATTAGGGATAAATTGGATAGATCTGGTACTCATATGAAAAGGATCTATATAGAGGAGGTGAACTGAAAAAAAAATACCTAAAAAATGGTTTGAGCTTTGGCAGTAGGTCAAAGGTAAGATTTGTGCCTTATTCATATGTGCTTGGAAAATGATCTAAGGCCTCGGATGCTTCGGAAGGAGCCATGTCCTTCTCGAAGGGGAGAATGTGCAGACGATGCCAAGAAAGAAGAATGGGAGATGGAGGGATAATTGACCAGTGGGATCATTTATTCTTTTTTGAAGAAACATGATAAACTTGCCTTTTGAGTTCCAGATGTAAACAATGTATATAAGGACAGAATCTAACATTAGATATCACCTGTGGGTCAAAAAAATTAATATGCATGAAATTTCAAAACAAACAGGAGTTTGACAGTATTAAATTCATTCTTTATTGAGGATACTGGGGTCCAGTGTTGGCATTTAATAATATTTGACACTGGCTGTTTCACCTATGATGTAAGGTAGAATCAGGGTTCTGAAATTCTTATTCTAGAAATTCACCTCCTTGCAGTGTACAATGTATTTTAGCAAGGAGGCACCACTTAAGAGAGAGTGATGTGTTATGAAAGGGAGAAAAAGTCACTTGTTACAGCTAGAATAAGCAATAACAATGCTTAACGGTTTCTCAGCTGGAAGAAAAAAATACAGGCTGTGGTTTAATGAAGGATGAGACTTCTGTCTCATTGTTATGAAAGCTCAGATTTGTTTTTCTGCCGTGGTGATGTTTCCCCTGATGACCCAGGTGGCAGTCTTATTGATTTTTATGACTAAATGAGTTGCTGCAGCTTATATGCATAACTACTCTTAAGTGCTTCCCTGAGTGAAATTGACAGTTCATTTTATTTGGTTTGCACAGAATTGTCCTTTGCTTTACACATTTTATAAGCAATGTGAGAAGAATTTGATTTTCTACTATTTACATTGGACCAGCAGTGTTTACGCTCCAGGGCTGGGGATGGGAGCCAAAGAAGGGGTGGGAGGGTGGGTCAATGTTCTCTTAGCAGTAACGTCATGCTTTCTTTAGGCAAGGGCCCTATAGATAAAAATCTATTCCTCTCCTCTATCTCCTACGTGTCTACCGATTTCTCTAAATAGAACTTGCCTTTCATCTGGTCCAATACAAAAAATCTGAACATGAAGCAAAATGATTGAAAGACACAAAATAATAACCAAAAAAATCAGACTGATGTACAATTGGTTGCACTTACCTATATTCTTGCATCATGCCATCAGATGAGACTTTAAGAATGAAAAGTGATCATCATATATTACAAGCCTTGCCTTAAGTAGTGTATATTTTATACTATTTGGAACTTGAACATATTAATCATCTCAGAACCTTGAGTCCTTGCCCCTTTACTCGCTTTAAGCTTACCATTATTACTTCCTTCTCTTTCCCATGTAGCTTCTTTTGAAATCAACCCCTTCTTTTCCCTAAACTATTTTTTTCCAAATCTTCTCCCTACTTTTCTCTACTATTCAATCTTCTGATCTCCCATTGCTGTGCTATCAGTGAGTTGTTGTATGGTTGCTGTTGTTGTTGTTTTAATATAGCAGCTTTACTGAGATTATAATTCACATATCATATAATTCATCCATTTAAAACATCCAGTTCAGTGGTTTCTAGTGGACTCACAGAGTTGTGCAATATTACCATAATCAATTTTAGAACCTTTCCATCACTACAGAAAGAAACCCCATACTCATTAGCAGCATTAGCAGTCATTTCCCATTCCTCCCTCCCCCACACCTAGCCACCCACCCCTGTCCCCTGGCAATCCCTTGTTCTGCCTGTTCTACAGATCTGTCTGTTCTGGATATTTCAAATAAATGGAATGGTACCATTTGAGTTTTTTTTGTGTCTGGCTTCCTTTACCTAGTATGTTTTCAAGATTCATCCACGTTGTAATACATATCAATACCTCACTCATTCTTATAGCTCAATAATATTCCATAGTATGTATACACTGCATTGTGCTTATTCACTCATCATTTGATGAACATTTGGTTTGTTTCAACTTTTTGGCTATTATGGATAATATTGCCGTGCACATCTGGTACAAGATTTTGTTTAAACCTATGTTTTCACTTCTTTCAGGTATATTCCTGGGAGTGGAATTGCTTCCAGATATGTTCTCATCATTCAGTTTCATTTGAGCACCCCCATTATCATGTTTATAGTCCCAGGACTCTGTTAGTACATTGCAAATTCCACCTTCACTTGGGACCTTCCACTGAGAATTAGACTCATATCTAATTAAATCCTTAACATCTTCACTTAGAGATCACACAGACACTTCAAACTCAGTGTCATAAAACCAACTTAGGGTGTTTTCCACAAAACTCTGGTCTTGGGCCAGTGCTCTTTCTCAGTAAGTAGTACATTCATTCTTCTGGTCATAGAACCTAGAATCATTCCTAAACTCCTTCCTGAGTCCAATTAATAACCAGATACATATAATTCCATTTTCTAAAAATTTATTCCACATGTATCTACTTCTTCCTGCTTCTACCACAGCTCCTTTCTTTGGGACTTCACTTGGATCATGTTAATTGTGGTCCAAATAGTCTTTCACTTTTATTTGAGACTTCATCCAAATTCACTCCATCCTCTGGAATGCTCCTTTAAAAAATCCTTCTTCTTTGAAAAATTACTTCATTCAAGTTGTTGGTAGGATACAAATTTTAAAATCATGAGCATGTTATTAAAGTGCATATATGGCCTCACCCTGCTAACTCCTCAGCGCCGGCTTCCTCTTGAACCCCTTCCCGAGACTACAGACACCTTCCTTTTCTTGTTTCCACATCTTTCAACAAGCTCACTCCTTTCCCAGCTGTAGGGCTTGTTCAAATATTCTTTCTCCTGCCATACTCTAGCCTCATTTAGAGAGAAACCCTACTTATGTTTAATTTCTTAACCTAAAATTACATCTTTAAAACTCTAGCCCTAACTACATCAATTCTATCTTATAAGCTTTCAATGTACCCAGTAGTTTCCTTCATAACATTTAAGACTTTTAACGAGATAGTACGTAGTTTACTATCTCTCTCTGCAGTAAAATGTGCCCTTAAACAGGAAAGGCACCACAGTAGGGCTGGATCACTGCGTTCTTAGGACTAGTATGGTATCTGATCCGATGAAGGGAACTCAAGAAATATTTTTGAATTAATGAGTCAGTGACCCTCCAATCCACTTACTCATAATTTGATTTGGTTTATAATCCCAAATTACATAACAGAGACAAATTAGAAATAGTTAGACAGGACCAGAAAAAGCAATAAAATGGAAAACCTTAGTAGATGATGACCGTGTGTCAGAACACACACAATAGGAAGTGTATTTAATGTTTTGTAAGAAACAAGGACCCCAAAGTCCTCTTCCTCCTATTTAAACTCTCAAATAAAGCTCACCACAGCCTCCCTTCTATAGGTGCCCTTGCACAGGTAAACCCTGATGGTCTTTGGAAGATTTGCTTCATACCTTTCATCATGGCACAGCCTTTTTACCTGAATTCTACATTTTCATCTGAGCCCACAGAGCGCTCCTGTCTATGCTAATCATTGTTATGGCCCTTGATGACATCAGTGCTGTTCCCTCTACCCTTGATCTTTGCTTTTGATTTAATCTCACCTCTTATCCATCCCACCTTTTCCTCATCCATTACACCAACTCATGCAAAAATCTTGTTTTCAAAAATGACTACTAAGTAACTAATGTTCCCAAGTAAACTTGTAAACATTTTTTTAATGTTTATTCATTTTTGAGAGAGAGACAGAGACAGAGCATGATCAGGTGAGGAGCAAAGAGAGAGGGAGACACAGAACTCAAAGCAGGCTCCAGGCTCTACATTGTCAGCACACAGCGTGGCAGACCTCAAACTCACAAACCGTGAGATCGTAAGCTGAGCCTAATTCGGTCGCTTAACCAACTCAGTCACCCAGGAGCCCTCCAAGTACACTTTTAAAAGAGCTAAGATGGGATTTCGGCTTTATCAAATATACATATTGTTTCTGTGATAAAAGCAGAGCTGAAATCATGAAGTAGGAAGCATGCCTGTTTGACCAATAAAATAAGTTTGATTTACTCACTGTATTCTAGACTTAGATGGCAATCTGAACTATTTCAACCCAAATTGCTGATAATACTTAAATTGCAGTGTTGCTTGATTGCTAAGTAGTGGTAAGGAGCTGTAAAGCCAATACTCGGTATAATGCATGACTTTGAGGTAACTCTAGGTCATAGGGAACAACTAAATTTAGAATCAAGAGATTCGAATTTAATCAAGGCTGAACCCCCACCAGGTCCGAACTGACTCTGGACAAGTCACTCAAATTTTCTGTGTCTCAGTTGTCTCAGTTTATAAAATGACAAAAGAAATATTTATTTCAGTTGGTAGCATGGAGAACTTAATTTGATAATACAGCTAAAGTATTTGGCACATAATAAGTTCTCCACACTTGTCAGTTTAATGTAAGTCATATTCGAATTCTACATTTATCTGACAATAGGGTATTCACTAATAGAGACACTCGGTCGACTTAACAGTCTTTCCTTATACATTGTTTTACCAGCAAACACCCCAATGCTAAAGCTTTTAGTGAAATAAGGTATTAATAAGTTGAAGTCTATATATTGAAATGTATTTCTCCTAGACATTTATCTCATTTATCTACACACTGACATGTATTTATCTATATACGTTAACTGTGACTTTTTGTAGGCAAGTTTAGTATTACTAAGTTATTTAAATGCAAGTGTCAGCAAACTTTTTCTGTAAAAGGGCAGGTAGTAAATATTTTAGGTTTCGTAGACCATATGGTCTCCTTTTAACTATTCAACTCTTATAGTGCAAAAGCAGCTATAAAAATTACTTAAATCAATAAGCATGGATATGTTCCAATAAAAGTTTACTTGTACACAGGAATTGTAAGTTCACATGTCATGAACGCTGAGTTTTTTCAAACATACAAAAATGTTAAAAACAAACACAGAAACGGACAACTTGGCTCACAGGCCATCTAAACACAGGTGGCAGGCCTGAAGCCCCCATAGGTGATATTTGCCTGCTGTATTACTTGCTGAATTATTATGATCACTTTTCATTGATCTTGTAACCCACAAAAAACACAAGTTCTAAACACAAAGGACTGTATCTTCTGATGTATTCCAAATGCCTGAATAGTGACCAGAAGTTAGATAATAAATATTTGTTAAATAAATGGAATGTTCTTTTTCCTCCCAAGCTCTTTATCATAGGAATTTCTAGCAATATAAGAGTTTTTTTTACATGCTCTTTGGCACACTGCCACAGGCACAGAGGATTGAAGATTTAAAAAAGGTGAATTTTGACTTCATATCTCTTACTCCAAAGTAATATTATAATTTAAACCATGGTGTCAAAAGAAGTATAAAATAAAGGTTAATAACCTTTTCATGGATATGTGTAGAAAATGAACAGTTCTAGCTATATACAGAAATATATATGTGTACACACACAACTATTTTCTGAGCATATACAAGTTCGATCTTGACAGCAAAACTTTACAGAATTATCTTACATACGGGTTTATATAAGTTGTTATACACATATAAATTATTTCTTTGAGCATGGTACTTAAGCAGATGTTTAATTAGGGCAGCTAAGTGGTAATGACACTAATTAATCACAAAATGAAAACACATTCACCTTAGAAAAACCAACACTATTAAACTCTAAGAGATTAATTGGCTTTTTGAAAAAAAAAAACCACATTGTAACATAATTATCTTAGGACAAGGTCAAATGTTCTGTTGCATCTATGTTTGTACTCAGTAAACATGAAGTCCAAACCATTTACCATAAATCACAGTCCACCTTAGTAATGAAAGAGAAAAGACAATGTCTTTATACAACATTTACATAGCATAATTTTTCAGAAAAAATAATCTAAAATAAATCTGTATAGTTAACCTTTAAACTTTTACATATAAGACTATCTTTAAACTTTCTAGAATGGATATTTTATACTGTAGATCAATTAGTCATATATAATTCTATAGAAAACAGTATAGTTTCCCTAACTCACGTAATTTTTTTTACGAGGCCAGAGTGGACTATATTCCGTTGTTAGAATTTGATCACATCTTTAATAAAATGAGAACTAGAAAAAAAAAAAAAAGCTCTTACAATTGTTATACAATGGAGTTACACCTGTGAGATTTATTTAAATAGTATTAGCCAAAATCATAATTTAGAAGTTGCAAATTTATTGTCAAGGTTGAATGCTTGAAGAGAACCATTTCATCCACTTGTAAACTCGAGTTAATTAAAACCATTTTTTTTATGTTATTTTCAACAAAAGTCTCGCTATCATCTGGGCATTTCTGCATCACAGCTATTCTCAGTCACTGTCTTTGTACAAGGCTTTGTTTCAACATATTTAAACACGTCAAGCAGTTTCCACACCAGTAGTAAATGTCATCACCAAGGAGTGAAAAGGCACGAAGGCCTGAGTCACACCTGGCAGAGTAAACAGCCCCTGTATAGCAGATAAGGGACTAAAGTAATTTGCGTAATTATTCCAGATTTTGAATCATAGAATCTAAATATAGCAGCTATCATCCATTTTCTCAGACGCTGCACTTGAGGGGTCATTAATAGATTGTCATATAGCCCTCAATGTGAACATGGCAGGTGTCAACCATATGCTAAAAAACAAAACAAAAAACAAAAAAATATGCTCTATAACTTTGATTCATTGGTGCCTAGTTTGGCATGAGTGATATACTAAAACCTTCTGTAAAAACATCATGAAAGAAAAATTGTGTTTAATCAAGTAATACATGAACAAATATTTACTGCAGCATATTCAAATAAAATGAAATATATTGATTAAGTTAGAAAAGGCTCTGTAAAATGTACACTTACATGCACACATACATCTTACTTCTATATAAATAGGAGCGTAATTTATGGATGATCTCGTCTTTCTTTTTTTCCTCCTTGACCCTCATCTATTGGAAAGTGATCTACACCAGTATTTATAGCTCTGTGTCATTCATTTTAAAGGCTGAGTGTACATATAATAATTTATTCAATTACAATCTTATTTATGGACACTTAGTTTTCCCTTTCCATTTCCAGTAGGATATAGAATTCTGCAGTGAATATTCTGGGCATATATCCTGGTAGTAATGTGTGACTATTACTCTAGGATAGATTCCTGAAGAGAAAATCCTAAGTCAAGGGGGATGCAGACATCAAACTTGAAAATAGAGCTAAATTTTCCCTCAAAACAGCTTGACTCATGCAGTCTACGATTGGATCTGTTTTTTGTACCCTCATTTATAACAGATATTCTGTCTTTCTGATGATGGTCAAGTATATGGATTAGAAGAACCATTATTGTTTAATCATATTTCTTAAAATACTGTTAGATGAAGCACTTTTCATATACTTTTTGGAAATATTTATAATTCTTTCTCTCTGATCTCTGTGTTCTTATTCTTTATTTGTTATTGGACATCTTTCTCTCATTGTTATATAGCGATGTTCCTATGCCTGTTACATTTGTTAAAAATATCTTTTCTAATTGTCATTTGTATCTTTAATGTTAAATTTTAGTATTGAGGAATATTTAATTTTGATTTGCCAAATATGTAAATATTTGCATCATGGTGTCTGGGTTTTGATTCTGACCTGGGAATGTCTTTCTCCATTATTATCAAATTTTTCCACTATTTGTTAGTTCTAAACATGTATAGTTAAATATTAGCTCTTGGCTTCATCTAAAATGCAGATGTCAGTGTGTATTGTATGACTGTGTTTGATTTATAGAAGGTGTTTATTTACCAATGGATAGACTATAATCAAAGCATTATTTATTGAATAAATCTTTTTTTAAAAAGACAGCTCTACATTTCTGGAGGCTGATTTGGAATCTAATATGTATTCCATACATCTATTTTATTTTTCGATTCATGTATATATTATAGTGTCTCTTTTATTATAAGTTAATAAATTTGGGGGCATGTAGTAAAGGCAAACCAAGTCACTGTACTTCTTTTTAAAATCTGTCATAGTTATACCTTCACATTTTCTCAACCATATGCATTATGAAGTCTGTTGGTCATTTTTCAAAAAATATCATTTGGGACATTGATTGGTATTACATTTAAAATATATACATATATTATACATATATCATATACAATAGTATATGTAAAATAAATTAAAAAATAAAAATATATATATAATGTATGTATAATATATACACATATATTGACCATATGTATAATATATATATATTTTTCCCCCAGTGAGAAGATCTTGCAGAGTGTCTAACAGTCTCAAGAAAGCTGGATAACAGAAATTGAAATACCTTACAAGGTGCCATAATTCTGCTCTCTAGTCCTGAGATAATATCCTCTAATGAGAGTATGCACTGGGCTGGCAGAGGCTTACTCACGGGCAACTCAAATAAACCATAATATGCTAATACTTTAAACTTACAATGAACAGGATAATTGAGTGAGTTAAGTCCTTATGTCTTCTACATATCATATTTTCTCAATGTAACAAGCTACAGGGTAACACAAATTATAATCAAAAAGTTGATTGAGCATGAAATAAGAACAAAGGAAGTCCATTATTTAATTCAAACATTTAATGATGCAATTGATCCAACTATTCAAAGGAGATTCACAAACCACTTGCCTTGGACAGATAAATTCCCCATGCCAGGCTGTAGTCTCCCATGGGCATTCTTGGAGGCCTATTGACAAATTTACCTTTTTTACTCTCACATTTGTATAGTTCTGTTTTATAGCAGCCCCACTTCTAATGGACACACATTTTCTTATAGATATTTTGCATCCAATAAGAATGTGATAAGCTATGGGTAACTGTGGGAAATCCGGATAAACAGTGGGTTATAGGACTCAATAGTAAATGCAGCCAAAGGGGGAAATGGTTGGAAATAAACACAGTGCTGTCCATGTAGGGCCATGGTTCACTCAGGTACTGGTAAATCTCACTAACTAGGTCACCATTTTGCCAAAAAACTCAATTTATCCCTTTTACAGGGTTAGGTATTATTTTTATAGTTTCAAGTAGGTCTCTAATTCACATTGGTCCCAAGTTCCTGAGGAGCATTTTATTTATTCTCTTGTAGTCTAGATGTACTTCTATTTCTCTTTCATATTTGTGTTCATCAGAACACTCTTTAGATTTCTATAAAATCATAAAACCCTGAATAGCCAAATCAATCTTGAAGAAAAAGAACAAAGCAGTAGCTATCATACATCCTGATTTCAAACTATATTACAAAGCTACAGAAATCAAAACAGTATGGTATTGGCTTAAAACAGACACACAAATGTGTAACAATAGTATCCAACATTACAGTATCATATAGAATAATTTCATTGTCTTAAAAGTGAAAATGTGCAACACAAGAGTAAACGCTAACATAATCGGTGGACTGTAGTTAATAATAGTATTTCAACATTGGCTCATCATTTTGTAAGAAATGCACTACACTAATATGAGATATTAACAGAAACAATTGGGGAGGGGAAGGCATTGAGCAGGTACATTAGAACTCTTTGTACTTCCTGCTCAATTTTTCTATAAACCTAAAACTGCTCCCCCAAAATAAGTCTATTATGTTTTTAATGAGGTGTGTTTAATTATAGTCCTCTTAGAACATTTCCATATTTTAGTTAGAGGAATAATGTAGCATTAATAAAACATTTAAAACAAAAAACAAAAACAAAGAACAAAAACAAAAAAAGAAAAACTAGACACATAGATCAATGGAACAGAATAGAAGACCAGAAATAAACCCATCCATATATGGTCAATAAATTCACAATCCAGGAGCCAAGAATCTACAATGGGGAAAGGACAGTCTCTTCAACAAATGTTGGAGAAACTGGACAGCCACATGTAAAACAGTGAAACTAGACCTCTATCTTACATTATACGCAAAAATTAACACAAAATGGTCTAAAGACTTAACAGTAAGACCAAAAACCATTAAACTCCTAGAAGGAAACATAGGCAGCAAACTCCCTGACACCAGTCTTGGTAATCATTTTTTGGATCGACAAATTGACAAAATGTCAGTTTGGATTGACAAAAGCAAAGGCAAGAAAAGCAAAATTAAACAAGTGAGACTACATCAAACTAAAAAGCTTCTAACCAACAAAGGAAACCATCAATAAAATTAAAAGGCAACCTACAGAATGGGAGAAAATATTTGCAAACCATATATAAAATAAGGGATAATATCCAAAATATATAAGGAACTCCTACAACTAACACCAAAAAACAATCTGATTGAAAAACAGAGTATTCAAAATGACATTTTTCCAAAAGACATAAAACTGGCCAAGACACAAAGAAGCTCAATATCACCAATTACCAGGGAAACACAAATCACAACCACAATGAGATATCACCTTACATTTGTCAGAATGGTTTTTAACAAAAAGACAAGATATAACAAATGCTGATGTGGGGCAAAGGGAATCCTTATTTATGCACTGTTGCTAGATATGTAAATTGGTTCAGCAAGTATAGAAAACATAGAGAGGTCCTCAAAAAATTCAGAAATAGGAATAGCGATTCCATTTATGGCTATTTATAGAAAGGAAGAGAAAACATACTAACTGGAAGATATATATATGCACTCGCATATTCATTGCAACATTATTTATAGTAGTCAAGGCAATGGAAACAACCAAAATAGTCTTTGATAGATGAGAAAAGAAGATATAAATATACAAGCACACACATAGGCACAATGGATTATTATTCAGCTGTTAAAAAAAAATTGAAGAAGGAAATCCCACCATTTGCAACAACATTGATAGATCTTAAGGGCATTTATGCTAACTGCAACAAATCAGACACAGAAAGGCAAATAGCATATGATCTCACTCACATATGGAATCTAAGGAAAAGAAGAAAACTAATTTATGGATACAGACAGCAAATTGGTAGTTTCCAGAGGCAGGGAGTGCGGGATGCGTGAAACGGGTAAAGGTGGCTAGGGATGCCAACTTTCAGTTATAAAATAAATAGGTCATAAGTAAGTTTTGCACAGCATGAGGACTATAGTTAGTGTTGCTATGTTATGTATTTGGGAGTTGCTAGAAGAGTGGATCTTGAAAGTTCTCAACATAAGAAAAAATTTCTAACTGTTTGATGGATGTTAGCTAGATATTGTGGTCATCATTTCTCAATGTTTGCATGTGTCAAAGCATTATGTTGTATACCTAACACTAATCTTTTATGTCAATTGTATCTCAAAAAATTAGGGTTCCTCAACTAGCTAAAAGTAGCTATCCTATCTCCCATGGTATGATTTTAATTTTTGTGTATTTATACATTTTTCAAATATTTTGCTACATGATGATGTCCAGATGTCTCAACATCCTACTCAGTCTTCTGTTCAAATCTTAAGTACCTAGGGCATATCAAAACCATGGAGACCATAACTAGATACAACAGTACTAGTGTTCGTTAATGAGCATGTATTCTCGACCCCGTTTTTGTATTGTCAAGTGTATCTTTAAAAAAAAAATTTTTTTAGCGTTTATTTATTTTTGAGACAGAGAGAGACAGACCATGAATGGGGGAGTGTCAGGGAGAGAGGGAGACACAGAATCTGAAGCAGGATCCAGGCTCTGAGCTGTCAGCACAGAGCCTGACGCCCGGCTGGAACTCACAGACCGCGAGATTATGACCTGAACCGAAGTTGGACGTTCAACCGACTGAGCTACCCAGGAGCTCCAAGTCAAGTGTATCTTTTTAAACAAAACCCGACCTACGCATTTTTATTAAGTTCTCCTTTTTTACCAACACAAATATATTTTACTGGGAAACATCGTCCGAATTCCCCTGCATTAATGTTTAAAATTTTCACTATTAGAGTTACAAGGATGAAAAAGTCACAATCCTTGTATCGATACATGACAGCCCAACAGTGGGGCACCACACCTCAGAAAAACACCAGATGTACACAACTGTCCACAGTATTCATCTGTCCCATTCTCCTTTCTTGAAAATGTTTTCTCACAGGAACCTTTTCTGAATGGGTGAGCCTACGTGGTCTCGTTGCTCCCAAATAACTCTGTTTGCTGGTCATAGCTATATGCACACATGGATATCTGGCTCAGGGCACTTGTTTTAGGGGAATTCAATTCATTAGTGTAAGCTCATCCAAATACACTCTTCCTTTCAGAAATTTTGGATTGGAAAATGGAGAGACTGTTTAGATTCATTATTGGTAGAAATGAAAGATGTTATAAAAATAGGTCCATACAACGTCACATACAATTCAAAGCCCTGGAATACAATGAAGTCAAAGGAGGAGACAGAAGTGCTCTGCAGAGAAAAGTTGGAGATCTGAGGTAAGCAGAGCTATATGCTTCTGAGGGCCCATGAACTAAATAGAGAATAGCCTTGACTCATGGTTTTTCATTTCTCTGTCAACTACAAAACTCTTCGTGGCTTGGATGAAAAATGTCTCTTTTGTCCATGGAAAGCTGCCAGATTCCCCTGTGTCTCATCAATAATACCCTATCATATTTGAACTACTTTGATTGGACTCTTCTGCCTCATAACAACATTGTGAGTAAGTCAGGAATCATGGGACTAGAGAAAGGTAGCCACCAGTTTTGCTTTGGAATGTCAGGGAATCCTACACAGAGTAGGTGGCATATGTTCCGGGTCCTGAGGAGGGAATGTAAATTAGTAAAGAAATTAATAGACTGATTCTATGTAGGGGTAAATGATGACACAATCTGATATATCTGGAAATTAGTAAGGAAATATCTTGGTCACATTAATTTCCTTAGATAAGGAAAAAGTTTATGTGCTGTTTTAGTTTACATACTTATTTTGAGACAGAAAGAAAGAGGAGGGGAGGGGCAGAGGGAAAGAGAATGAATCCCAAGCGGGCTCTGAACTGCCGATGTGGGGCTCAAACTCACAGAGAAATCATGACCTGAGCCAAAATCCAGAGTCAGATAGATACTTAACTGAGTCACCCAGACACCCCATAAAGCCAGTTGAATTTTTACAAGTATAGTCAATAGACATGTGACTTTTGTCAAAGACCTGGAGGCAATAAGGTAGCAAAACATGTGGATATCAGGACAAGAACATTCCAGCCAGAAGGAATAGTAAGAACAAGAGCCCGAAGGCAGGGCCTGTCTGGCGTGTCTTAAGAACCACTAGGGCAGTGTGGCATGAGGTCAGCAGAGATTGGAACCAGAGCATAGTCTGTAATCCAATCTAGGAATCCGGGCCTTTATGCTGAAAGACAGGAAACCAGGGAGCATTTTTCAGCAGATAAATGATGTGATCTGAATTTGATTTTAGAGCCACTGATAAATATTTTTCATTGAATCACAAATTCATGTCTGCTTTTAATTTGCCAAAGATAACTTCAAGAATGTAATAATAATTCAGTCTTGACATCTAGCTTACTTCATATATAAGCTACTGAAAAACTAGATCAATGAACTGATATTCTTTAAGGAATCCATAACCCCCTCTTAGTACAAAATTTTAAGCAATAATGTTAAAGAAAATATGACACCATATTTTATAATGCAGACCTGGAACAAATGAATTTTTTTCTCAGATTAAGTGCAATCTAAAAAAAAAAAAAAGTGAAACAAATATCCAAAGAATACAACATAGACTATCCAGCAAACAAAATGCACTAAATAATTGTTAATTCTTACTATTATCAATTAGAAATAATAACAGATTTTTATTTTTGTTTAACCAAGCTACACATAGTAAGATTGATACTCCTTTAAAGGAGTGAGCGGCCTAACCACCACCTATAGAATGTCCAATTGAAAGCAATGCAAATTTGAGATGAACACACTCTTTATTAACTACCCAGAGTAATCTGTGGAGTAGATGGGTTAGTAAAAGCTAATTAAACATCAGATGATATCTTCCAAACTGTTCCATTTCTAATTCGTTGACCTTAACCACTCTTTAAAATAACAATCTTAGCTAGCAAGAGCTTCAAGTAAAACTGTCAGGAAGGTATATGAAAATTATTTCCATTTGTTTGGAATAAAAAGTAAGAAACTCTAAACATAAGCTATTTCTCTTTCCATTTCACCCTCACATTTTATTATTCAATAATTCTAAAAAATTAAAAGTTCCCAGAACACATTGTTTAACTCCTCTGTGACTATAAAGGCTCTTCCCTCCACATGGATACGTCTTCCAACTTATCTGCCTAGCAAATTTCATACAGACTCTCTCCATCTGAAGCTTTCCCTCAACTGAAGCTCAGTTAACTCCTCCTCCTCCTGTTTTCCTGAATTAGTTTCCTATTACAGCTACAATAATACTTTCCTCTTTCTGACTATAGTCTGGAAAGGTTCTCCACTTTTTGATTAGATGGTAGACACTCCTATAATCCAGGGTCATCTCCCTCCATCAAGGTCCCTAACTTAATCATGCCTACAAACTCCCTTTGTTATATAAAATAACATATTCACAGGTTCCAGGAATTAGGATGTGGACATCTTCTGAGCTATTCAGCCTTACCACAAAACCTAAAACCCTAAGGCATCCACTACAGTAAGTACCACTGGTAGCATAATTATTGGTTTGCAATCTATCTCTCCAAAAAAGTGCACTCTTGGCCAGTAGGGTGTATATTTGTTTTACCCATAATATTGAACACAGTGCTTAATATAATGCTAAGTAGCTCAATAAATAAATGTGTAAGAAAAATATACATTAAAGTCTATATAGTACTGTTTAAGGACAATGGAAAATTAGAAGTAGTGAATGTTTATTTTAGTGAAATTTCTATCCATAAGAATTTTGCACTCTATGGATTTTATTCTATAATACTTTAGGGATACTTTCACTCTGTAAATCATTTTATGTAATTAGGAGATAAATTTTCTATTTGTTATATCGATATTTTGATGACAAGGACCATGATTTTTTTTATGGGTTTTTCATCATTGAAATTGAAGTAATGATGGGATTTTATTTGTTCTTAGCTCATATTTGTTTATACTTTCCTGTTGTGTGGTACAACAGCTATTAAATATTTAAATTTTATCATTAATTGTCAACATCTGTGATCATTATGCACAAGCAACTGATATTCCCTTAGAACTTAGCCAGATATGTAGATAAGCTACAATTTTTCATTTTCCAAATAAATTACAAGTAAAATTCCTTCACTATTGTGCAATGATTTTCTTTTTAGAACTGGTCATGTGGTTTAGTAACAGAGTCTCCACATACAGTTTTAAACTTTGTTTACCAGTAATTTAAATGTTCATTAAGCATATGCTTGACACAGGTTTCTCTGAAAATTCATATGCAGAATGGAATCAAACTGAGAGACCTTCTAGCCCAATCTATTTAATTCATTCATAAACCGGGAATGGAAGACTTCTAAAATCAAATGAATTGTGTAACTTTACAATGTTTAACACAGTGGAAAGACATTTGTACATTTTCTCAAAACGTTAGAAGAATTCAGTGTGAAGAAATGTTTTTACATCTGAGACTGCCCATACAGTAAGCATATTCATCATTTATTCTCTGTGTCAAAATTCTGACAGAAATTCAAATAATTGAATTTTTTTTAAAAAAAAGCAATTTTGAGGCTATTTTCACCTTGGCGTGATGTTATTTTAATATTCATCTGGTTTTTAAAAGAGGTAATAGTGCCAGTATTCAAGACAATAATGACATTAAATTAACTCTGAGCATCATCCAGTGCTTTGTTAAAATCAATGCATATTGCACTTGGACCTTCTCTTTATAGACCAATGTGTTACTTCCATAAAATTTATTGATTGAAGTTCATTTTTGCCCTAAGCTTCTATGATTTTTCAGTGCTTATTAACTTTATCTTGTTTCTTCATAGATTTTTCTTTAAATTGATTATATAATAACAGACTAATCACACAATAATTTCCTTCTCTTATGTCTTGATTTTTTATCACACTTCTTTCTATTTCTCCATAAGTTTTCAAAGGAACTTTGTCAATAGTCTCCTTTCCCAAATGCAAGGGAATGCTATGCATTAATTTGTATAGCTATGTATCAGGAAAAATAACGTATTTAATTTTTGTGAGCAGTAATAGGAGAAAAAGAATCATTGTGAAGCTAGATCTCAAAAAGTAGTACCAAGAGGTTGTAGCAAAAGAATAAACTTGGGAATTCTTATTACAAACTTGATCTTAATAGTAAAAAGGAGAACAAAGAATGTCTATATTTGGAAAAATGGTCTCAATTTAATGAAGTGGTTTAGTATCTGAAACAAAGTTCCAGTTAAAAACACAGGGACTATTTTATAAAGGTTACCAATATGGCATTTTATCAATTAGTAGTTAAAAACTTTTTTCTTTTAAAAATGCATAGAACATATTTGGAGAGATAGTCCTCTTTTCCACACATAATTCAGATTGTATATTTTTAGAAATAATTCCTGTTTTTGCACATCAGCTTAGAAACAGATAAAAGAAATGTTGATAAATTCAATTTTTTTGTGTCTTCCTGTTTAAAAGTACACTAGTATAATTTCTTAATATCACACTCACAGAAAAATTCTAATTCAGTTACTATTGGATATTTTCCCATAAACTAAAATTCTATCTAGTGGAGAATTAAGATTATAATTTTGAGCTTCATATTCATATGCAAACCTTGATGAAAAGATCCATAGTGGAGGTTAATATTCATCAGATAAAAAAAATCTGCAAAAAGGTAAATAATACCTAGCAAATGGCCATCACTGTCTAGTAATTGAGAATTTTTTGTTATACTGTTTTTCAAGAATATTATCAGAAGACAGGAAGGCAAACTCTTCCTCTCCATTATGTGGGTGAATTTTAGATTTACTTTAACTGTTCATCATATTGAGTACTTTGTATTTCGTATGACTTAATTTAGCAAGACATTGAGGTCTCTAAGCAAATGAGATAGGAAAATACATTTGGCTGGGGAAAATATCTTATTTTACTGATATACTCTAGGGTACACATATGATCTGGGTTTACTTATACACTTTTATGCTGTGAAGGGGTCTCCATGTTCTGAATTTCCCATCAGAATGGCCTATGAATGAACACATAGTGCATCTGACTACCTGGGTCATGGTAAGCACACATTTGTGAACTATGGGACTCTCTGTGCCTTGGTCTTCTTAACTGTAAAACAACCTCCAAATTCCTTCTAGCTCCAAATGTATTACAGTAGGGT
Organism: Prionailurus bengalensis; assembly: GCF_016509475.1. Lineage (NCBI taxonomy): Eukaryota > Metazoa > Chordata > Mammalia > Carnivora > Felidae > Prionailurus > Prionailurus bengalensis. The sequence goes on along the minus strand of NC_057343.1, from coordinate 64,882,248 downwards.
AAAATGCCTTATTGTTTTAACAAGTATAAAAAGTGCAAAACCATGAATTCAAGGGAATTAAGGGCTTATTAAGACATTGTTCTGAAACAGATAAAATAATGACATCCAAGGTTGGGGGTTCATGGAAAATAGCAATGAATACAAGGAAAGTTTAACTGCATGGGTACTGCTCTTGGTTTCCTAGAATATAATGACACTTATCATCTTAATTACATACAATAAGAAAAGACATTCATGTGAAATAAAAACGAATGGCAGAATAATTGATGATCGCGTTAGCTCTGATTTGGGAAATGTCATATGGATTTGGATGATGCCAGTGCAGCACACAAAGGGTGAATGGGAGGTTAAATTGATACAATGAACTGGATACTTAAAATTTCCTGGGTTAAGAGACCTGGTATTCCTTAGTCATACTTTGTATGAAACTTTCTAGCATTAATCTATTTTGTGTGGATCTACTTTATTCCACCCCTCTGACACTTGGAAGGATACCCTAGGTACAGCAGCAAAGGTGTACCAACTCTAAAAACACCAGAGGCAGTCAATCATCTCCTTTGTAACTGTTAGTACCACACTTTCCATTAAATGTGAGAAAACAGAGGACATGTCAATGCAGATATTTTTTTAAAGCTTGAATACGCTCCACTCTTGAAAGAGAAGAGCCTAGAGATTTTAAACACTAGTTTCATACTACTAATTTTCATATTCTTAATCATTTGTCATAAATAGGATATCATGTTAGTATTATGAACTTGAAATATTGACACAAAGACAAAGTAGTCTTGAAAATATTTACTCAACTTACACTTATCTGACATTGCAAACTAAGTGTTCTTGTTGAAAAAGAATCTTGAAATTTTTGAATATATAAAATATATATTGAATGTATAAAATCTATATAAAATTTTAAATAATAACTTTGAAAATTGTGATTATAAAGGGATCCCATCTTTACACTAGAATTACATTTATTTATTTTTTTAATGAATTATTAAGCAAGTTTCATTTGTTTTATTTTTTTATTTTTTCAATATATGAAATTTATTGTCAAATTGGTTTCCTTACAACACCCAGTGCTCATCCCAAAAGGGGCCCTCCTCCATATCCATCACCCACCCTCCCCTCCCTCCCACCCTCCATCAACCCTCAGTTTGTTCTCAGTTTTTAAGAGTCTCTTATGCTTTGGCTCTCTCCCATTCTAACCTCTTTTTTTTTTTTTTTTTTTTAGAATTACATTTAAAGTAAAGTATCAGAGCGCCTGGGTGGCTCAGTTGGTTAAGCATCTGACTTCAGCTTAGGTCAGGATCTCACAGTTCATGAGTTTGAGCTCCACATGGGGCTCTGTGCTGACAGCTCAGAGCCTGGAGCCTGCTTTCGATTCTGTGTCTCCCTTTCTCTCTGCTCCTCCCCCACTTGCACTCTGTCTCTGTCTCTCAAGAATGAATAAACATTAAAAAATAATAATAAATTAAAAAAAAGTATCAATGATGTACTTCTATTTTTTTAATTTTTTTTCCATTTTTTAGTGATGTACTTTTAAAGTAAAACCTGAATAAACAGTTTAAGATTATCAAGAGCATCTGGGTGGCTCAGTCAGTCAAGAGTCCAACTCTTGATTTCTGCTCAGGTCATGATCTCATGGTTCTTGAGATCAAGCCCCACACTGGGCTTTACACTAAAAGTGTGGACCCTGTGGGATTCTCTCTCTCCCTCTCTTTCTGTCCCTCGCCCTGCCCTGCTCCCATGCACACAACTCTCTTTGTCTCTCTCAAAAATAAATAAACATTTTAAAAAGAGATTATCATACTGGGAGTTATTTATTTATCTCTGTTAAGCATCTTCTGTGGAATCATCTCAGGAAAATGATGGCTCAGTGGAAAGAACATGGGAGAAGGCCATGCTCGTGTTCCACTGTGGTGATCCCCTGGTAAGGAGACTGAATGTAGGTCTAGTTCCTGTCTATAAATCAGGAATAATAAAGTCACATTCACCCAGCACATATTTGTTCAGGGTTTCAACTTTTTACTGGAATTAGAAAAATTAGAAAATAATGAATAAATAAGAGGAATATTAAGTGCACGATAGTTGCCAGGTATGATGTTGGATGCAAAAGAATACATGGGTTAAATTATTTTGCCTTAGTTTAGTTTTATTTATGAAAATAGGCTTTGAATTACTGGGAAGTTTGTCTTTTTTTTTTTTCCTTTAGTTACTTGTTCAACCAATTTTAATTGAGCATGTCCCAAATGCTTGGCACCATTTCTAGTATCTGAGGACACAGGGGCAAACAGGAGAAACAATACCTTTACTTTCAGAAACCCACTCATCTTGCACATTTTAAAATTAACATTGTAGCAATCAGAAAACAATACTAAACAGAAAGCAACAAAAAATAACTAAAATGGAAGGGAAAAGGGAAAATGTTAGCAATTCTGAAAACCTTTTCACCTCCTTTCTTGGTAATTTTATAGCATTAAAATCACTCACATTTCAAAGACAAAGCAATTCATGGAACATTATGAATATTAGACAATAACAGTTAAATGAATAAACTTTATCTAGAAAAGCCATACGTAATAGAATACCAGTAACTAATTTGATTCTGAAAAACACCACAAACTAATTTGTTTTTGTCTTTATTTTTAAAATTTTTTTTTTCAACGTTTATTTATTTTTGGGACAGAGAGAGACAGAGAATGAACGGGGGAGGGGCAGAGAGAGAGGGAGACACAGAATCGGAAACAGGCTCCAGACCCTGAGCCATCAGCCCAGAGCCTGATGCGGGGCTCGAACTCACAGACCACGAGATCGTGACCTGGCTGAAGTCGGACGCTTAACCGACTGCGCCACCCAGGCGCCCCTGTCTTTATTTTTTAAAGAAAATGGTAAAAAAGATTTTTTTCCAATAGAATAAGCTGCTAATATAGTTGTGTTATTTCTTCTGCAGAAATTATTAGTTCCATGAATGACTTTCTTATCATTTAGCAAAATAATGTAAGGGGCACTTGGGTGGCTCAGTTGCTTAAGCATCTGACTTTTGATTTCTTTCTGCTCAGGTCATGAACTCACAGTACATGGGATTGAGCCCTGCGTCGGACTCTGCTGACAGCACAGAGCTTCCTTGGGATTTTCTCCATTTCCCTCTGCCCCTTCCCTGCTTGTTCTCCCTCTCTCCCTCCCTCCCTCTCTCTGTCTTTCAAAATAAATAAATACACTTTAAAAAATGTAAAAATGGCAACACTGAGAAAATCTGCAATTTCTCTATTAGTATTTGGACTATGACCTTGCAGTTTATTGACAGGTATCTCCAACCACTTTTCTACTCCCTCATTATAAAGAATCTAATAATATTGTATAATCACAGAATCTCCAGAATGCTACAACACGCTAGTCTGTTTCAAGTTGCTTTTACAGTACTTAATGCATAGTTAGGAAAACTACATATTTTAAATTACTTTAAGCTATTTTATTTAGCCATTAAATCCTTAAATCTCACCTATTAACATTGCAGCAGGTCAGTACAATTTTATAGGCATCTTGCCTTCAGCTTTGCAAAACCTAATGGAAAAGAAATGTGTTGGGCAAAATTGAGTATGAAAATATAGTATAGTAGTTCTATGTTCAAGTATGGCTTTGGAGTTACAACTCCAGTTATCTATTGTTTTGAATGTAACAAATTACAATTTGACTAAGAAACATTCACAGGTAATCATTAGGGAGGTTTTGGAGGAAGGCATGGATCTATTCTTCTAGAGAAGAGCAAGTAGAACTATACTGCTGGACCACAAGAAATAAATCTCAAAAGCCGAGTTTAAAGTGGGTGGAAGAGAAGCATGAAGAGAATTTCCATTCGCTCTGTGAACCTCCTGTGACCTAGTAAAACACTCCAAAAGAGCATAATTAACTCAAGGTGTGTGTGTGTGGGGGGGGGAGGGCTTCTAATTGACTTCAAATTCTTAGAGATTTGTCAAGAGTTTCCAACTGACTTTCAAGAGCTTTTTGGCTTCCACATTGATTCAATTCACTTAAGAACATCAAGAGAAAAGCTACAAGCTTAATCAAGTAAAAAAACAAAACAAAACAAAACAAAAACAACTATGCAAACATGTTATGTTTAAATATCCTTGGAAATGATACTGTCAAACTCAAGGTGCAACAGAGATCAAGATGATAAAGTAAAAAAAAAAAAAACACGTATTACCATTATGTTGTATAAAATTAATATGGGCCCCAAATATCTCAGAAACCGCATATCATCAATCTGAAGAATGCGGAGACTCAAATCTCAATTGCAATGCTGAAAGGGAAATCTGCACAGAACTGCCTACTTAACAGGTTCCTTACTGTCATTAGTAGACAATCAAAGTCAAGTGCATACATGATATTCCATGCTTTTCTTATATTTTCCCCAACATCCTGCTATTAATAAAGTGATGGCTGATCTTACTGTTGAAGAGGTTAAACACTAAAGAAGACCATATTACCTAATCCTGGTTAGTTCAAATTCTAGTTAGAGTCATACCTACCACAATAATTATGCTAACTTCTTTCCCACTCAACACATTACCAAGGAGAATACAGACTTTCTGAGAAAAAGGGATCAACTATAGCTCAACTGTTTTCAATAAGAGACTTTCTGATGGTTTAGTAAAGGCAATTAAGTACAATTAAGAACTTTTATTTTTTAAGCAAACAGGGAGCTTTCAAACAATTCTTTCTGCTGACCTAGGTGGGCTGCCACAGAAAATTCAGCAAGATATCACTTTTAAGCCATTGACTTCCATGATAAATGAGAAGATTATGCAATGAACCCACTGGAGCAAGGGCTCTGTGTTCTTTATACATAACAGTGTAATGTCCTCTTAATGTACATGCTTGCTTCTTCAATTTCTGCTTGGATGATTAAAGGCAAAATGTTGGTATCTTCAACAGAATTCAACATAGTAACTTATACTTTCAATCCTTTTGAATTTCTGTAAGAATATTCTAATGAAATAACTTCCAAAAACCTTGCAAATTTAATATGGATTATAGACAGTTTTTTCTTATGTATTTTTATCTCCTTGACTTTCTTTTAATTTTGATGTTACTATTCAAAAATTGAATATAATCTTTGCAAGTCACCAGAATAATTTCTTATATTCCTCCACATTGGTTGAATTAATTCCATCAGTGAGAGGAAGTTTAAACATAGTGTGGTGTTTGGACTTCTAATACAATAGTATAGTCATTTTTACTAACTCCTTTTGTTTATTTAATATATATTTAAACAGGACAGTTCATAATGCTATTGTACCTCTTACAATGTACCGAAGAGTATAGAAAGACTTCCACCATATGAGCTTTCATCAAGGAGCTCACATATTGCAGAGAAGACCCAATTATGTTATTTATTTTTCCTTCAATTTTCTCAAAGCAGTACCTCCTTAGAAGACTAATCAAAAAGAATTAGAAGTCAAAACAAAGAGTGGCAAGTATATAAATTATTGGCCAGTTGAAGTGTCTACTCTGGAAGTCTGTCACTGGAAGTTCTATTTTGGGAACAGAAATACTTCATGATTTCATATTAGTTTGTTTTATAAATCACACTATCAGGGTTCTTTGAAATCAAAGTCAACAACCTCTATCTGTCCCTGAATATGTCCTAGAAAAAAAATTAATCACCTTATGTCCCATCCCAAGAGCTGAGATCTTTTTTATTTCATAAACCATATAAGACAGTTCAGACAATATTTTATTTGTCAAAAATTTATAGGCTTGAAATGGAGAAAGGAAACATGATTCAGGTTTAATCTCTTTATTCTGAAAATTATTTAATTAACCAAATTATATATTCTTACTAGCAGAATAAAAAATAAATAATATAAAACAAAATGATAGCTGCCATAGGAAATACAGACTTGAGGGTTTTATAAAGTTCAAAAGACAGGAGAATTTCCCATGGGAGGGAAAAAGGAACTTTAAGGGCCTTCTGGTTAGATCCTAAACACACTAAAATTTGGGCAGGTGGGGAAAATTCCAAGACAATGCGACAGCTTACGCAAAAGAGTTCAGAAAGCAAATAGATTTGCATAGTATGCCACAATTAGTTAGCATTTGTGCAAATAATGGGGTATAAGGTTTCTAGGTTAGTAGGAAAATTTCACTGTACATATGTATGAAATTATTCTTTTCGTTTCCTTCTTGTTGTTCTTACTATTTAGGCACTTTGAAATTTACCTTTTTATTTTCAATCAAATATATCTTGGACATAGGATATTGAAATTTGTGCTGCTTTATGCTTTATCTCATTTAGGGTTCAGGATCTCACTGATGATGCCAAGATTGTTTTACCACCGATTTTCCTACTCCATTCCTTTTTCAAAATGGGCTTTGTAGTGAAAGGCAATTCATGAAGAAAAATGGTAAGTTACAGCATATCCCACAGGCCAGGACTGACTGCAAATTTGAATTTTTTTTTTCTAAGCTCAACCAATACCTGACCACAAACTGAATTGTAAAAGCTGAGAGTCAGCCAGCCACAAATAATTCTGCACTGTCTACTCAGGGGGAGCTGCTGTGTTAGATGCCCTTGGGAAAACAAAGAAGTACACAATATAATTGTTGCCCTGAAATAACTTAGGTTCTTAGTTGAAGGGATGAGACACAGGCACACAAAGTGAAATAATAGTGAAAGATAGAGCATGGTTAGGCAAATATATGATAGATATGGATGTGTTGGAAGGGAAGGCAGTTTCTATCCTGGGGCACCTTCATGCCCTAGGTGTCAGTGAGTAATAAGTTGCTCCTGATGGAAGTATGTTCAGTACCGCAAAAAGTCCAAAGGAAATGCACATTTCTTTCCTTTGTCCCAGAATCACATGAAATCAGTGTGACAACACTGTTTATCATTAGGAGGAAAACAAGTTACTGCTGCAGGGGTCCAATTTGTATGTGTGTTGGAGGGTAAGCAGCTGGCAGAGTTTAAATATGGTAGAAAAGGAAGCAATGCCACTTAAGGTATGGTCTTGAATGAGTATATAGTGTAAAATGATGCCCAAGGTCCATTCTAGATGGGATTTCAGTGATAGGCCTAACAGAGGATAATCTATTCAAGGGCTAAGCATTATAACATAGACCACTCTCCAATGGCATGTAACAAGAATTTCTACTAATACATTTATCACAGTTTTTAATTATTTTAAGGCACCATATTTTATCTCACTAGACTATGCAATTTTATTTTTTTTATTTTTTGTTAATGTTTTATTTATTTTTGAGACAGAGACAGAGAATGAATGGGGGAGGGTCAGAGAGAGAGGGAGACACAGATTCTGAAGCAGGCTCCAGGCTCTGAGCTGTCAGCACAGAGCCCGATGCGGGGCTCGAACTCATGGACCTTGAGATCATGACCTGAGCCGAAGTCAGACGCTTAACTGACTGAGCCACCCAGGTGCCCCTAGACTATGCGATTTTAAGAAGAGGCATTCTAATTTATTCATCTCTGTAACCCAGTCTCCAGCGTAACACTTGACATACATACATATTATAATAAAAAAAAGTTTGTGAAAGAAATACATAGAAATGTGGAATCAAGTCATGAAGAATATTTAATGTGAATTGGCAGGATCTTCTCTATAGAAGTTTTGAGTAGAGGCTTGCCCTGACCAGAACTCTGGGAAGACAGATCCAGTTGAACCATAAAACACACATAGGAGAAGAGGGTAAAGAAAGGGAGAAGCAAGTTATGGGCTACTGAAAGTGTAGGAGGGGAAGGAAGAGACTCTGGGTTAGGATGGGGATGTGGGGGAGAGAATGAGAGATAAATTTTAGCAGTAGAATCAACTGGATTTAGTAAACATGTGGCTATGTGGTCAAGAAGCAGAGGACGGCCTCCAGGTTTTGAGTCTGTGGAACTGCAACTGTGATATACCATAAACAGAAATAACAACAATCATTTTTCCTAGGTGAAATCATTTTAGCCTTGGACAGGTGGAATTTGAGGAATCCTTGATATGTTTAGGTGGGGATATTTAGCAGAGAGTTAAAAATTCCAGAGAAATTATATTGGAGTAAAAAAAAATATAGCTCTGATAACATTACTCTAAACACCTAAGGAAATAGGAGGAAAAATTGGGGAGGAAAAAAAAGGAGCAATGAACAAATATTCCAAGTGTCACTGTGTTACTGCCATTTAAAATAAATTGAGTACGATTAATTTAGAAAATAAATTGCTCCTAGGTTATAGCTTCATATAATTTTTGTATCAGGCCCCATTTTAGGACTCTGAAAGAAAACTTGACATACTAAAATGCAAATATCTGAAATTCATTATTGGGACACAGCCTGTATTTTGGGATCTTCCTTTCCCCTGCTTTTGGCTTCCTGTTCCGTTTTGAACAACCAGGTGAGATGGTAAATGTACAAACATATACCTATATGCTTATATATTTTAAGATAATGTATTATATTTTTTTCATATATTATGGTACCTTACACACATCGCAAAATGATAACAGAATACTTTCAACCATCTATGACAGATATACGCACAAATTTTGTATATGAGAAATTTTCTGAGGTCTCGATTACAAGAACAGAGTACCAGGATATATTCAGTACCAGGATATAAAAAAATTGAAAGCTGTCACCTCTTGTCCTTACAGCAAGAAAAATCTAAACAAACAGAAAATCAGTAACTTTTTCTTGGCTCCATCACAGAAGTGAGTATGCAGCGAAATCACCTCCATGAAATTTGGAGATACAGGCAAATACATGGAGTCACTGATGAGATCTGCATGTCTGGGACAGAAGTTGTTGGAATCACTGAACAGTAGGAACACTTTAAAGGTAATCTTAACAAACTACCAGAGATTGAGTGTAGACTAGCAAGCAATGAAACTTCAATCTTAGGGGGAACCCACACTTTCATGGGTTTCACCTTTAGGAACACTACCAGATTCTCACACTAATGATCCAAGAAATGTCCCCTCTTGGTACCAACAGAAAGAGAGGAAGAACAATCATTATAAATACACCCACAGCATTACCTGTAATAAAGTCTTACTCTCAGGGAACAAAGGTCATTACCAGAGTCTTGTCTTAGCTGAGAGAAAGGCATTGCTCCCACCAGACTATTCGAGCCTTCATGTTTCACCAAAGAGAAGAAGGGAGCTATGCAAAGGTGACATGAAGATCAAAGTTCAGAGACATAGACCCACTAAAAGACTGAGATTTAATTATAAGACTATAGAATGCTTATCCTCCCTCGGACCCTATCTCCACACCAATAGGACTACAATTTGATAATTGTGGATTATAACTAAAAAGGCTGTGAGGCACAGACTCTCCTAGAAGACCCCAAAGTCAAGAAGGTAGGCAAAAAGAATAACCATAGATCAATTTTAATCCTCTGGCATCTATACAGCAAACATTCAATCCAACACCTTGCCAGATGAACATAAATCCTGAGACTAAAAATATATTTACCTCATTTCCTATTACCCAATACAACCTGTTTGGCTGGCTTGCTTTTCTTCATTTCTTCCTTCCTTTCCTTCCTTCCTTCCCTTCCTTCCTTCCCTTCCTTTCCTTCCCTTCCTTCCCTTCCCTTCCTTCCCTTCCTTTCCTTCCCTTCCTTTCCTTCCCTTCCTTTCCTTCCCTTCCTTTCCTTCCCTTCCTTTCCTTCCCTTCCCTTCCTTTCCTTCCCTTCCTTTCCTTCCCTTCCTTTCCTTCCCTTCCTTTCCTTCCCTTCCTTTCCTTCCCTTCCTTTCCTTCCCTTCCTTCCTTCCCTTCCTTCCTTCCCTTCCTTTCCTTTCCTTCCTTCCCTTCCTTTCCTTTCCTTCCTTTCCTTTCCTTCCCTTCCTTCCTTCCCTTCCTTCCTTCCCTTCCTTCCTTCCCTTCCTTCCTTCCCTTCCTTCCTTCCCTTCCTTTCCTTCCTTCCTTTCCTTCCTTCCTTTCTTTCCTTCCTTCCCTCCTTTCTTTCCTTCCTTCCTTCCTTCCTTCCTTCCTTTCTTCCTTCCTTTCTTCCTTCCTTTCTTCCTTTCTTTCTTTCTTAGGTTAATTTATTTTGAGAAAGAGCATGAGCAGGGCAGGAGCAGAGAGAGCAAGCAAGAGAAAGAATCCCAAGCAGCCTCCACACTGTTAGGACAGAGCTTGATGTGGGGCTTGATCCCATGAACGTTGAGATCATGACCTGAGATGAAATCAAGAGTAGGACGCTTAACCAACTGAGCCACCCAGGTGCCTCCAACCTGTTTAGCTTTCAACAAAAAATTACAAGGTATGCCAAAGGCAAGTAACATACAGTCTGAAGAGTCAAAGTAATTATCGAAACCAGACTCAGATGGGACATAAATGTTGGAAGTATCAGATAGGGAATTTAAAATAATGATGGCTAGTATGTTAAGGACTCTAAAGTAAAAAAAAAAGTAGACAACATGCAAGGATAGATGGGTAATTTAAGCAAAGATATGGAAACTGTAAGAAAGAATAAAAAGGAAATGCTAGATACCAAAAATAATGTAACAGAAATGAAGAATGCCTTCCATAGTTTTGCCAGTAGTCTAGGCACAGGTGAGCAAAAAATCAGTGACCTTCAGTCAAAGGAAACTTCCCAACTAAAATACAAACAGATAAATGAAAAATATCCGGGGGGGGGGGGAGGGAAAATATCCAAGAACTGTGGACTGTGGTGTAACATGAATAATTAGATCACAAGAAGTAAGAAATGACACAGCAAAAAAATCATTGAAGTCAGAATGCTGAGAATCTTTCAAAATCAATGCTAGACATGATAGATACATGGAAGCTATCATGGCAGATACATGGATAGATACAGGAAGCTCAGAGAACACAAAGAGTAAACACCACAAACAAAAACTAAAAAATTCCATCTAGACATATCATATTCAAACTGATGAAAATCAAGACAAAAAGAAATTCTTTTTTTTTTTTCAACATTTATTTATTTTTGGGACAGAGAGAGACAGAGCATGAACAGGGGAGGGGCAGAGAGAGAGGGAGACACAGAATCGGAAACAGGCTCCAGGCTCTGAGCCATCAGCCCAGAGCCTGACGCGGGGCTCGAACTCACGGACCACCAGATCCTGACCTGGCTGAAGTCGGACGCTTAACCGACTGCGCCACCCAGGCGCCCCAAGACAAAAAGAAATTCTTAAAAGAAGTTGATGAGGAAGGGGACATCTTCCCTATGGAGGAACACGGGTAAGATATCTAGTGGACTGTTCATCAGAAGCCACACAAACAAGAAGAAAATAGAATGAAAACATGAGAAGTATTACCAGGAAAATAAAACAAAAAATCACCCCCAACCTGGATTTCTATATCTAGCAAAAGTTTCCTTCAAAAAGTAAGGACAAAATAGAGACTTTCTAAGACAAACAAATGCCAAAGAAAGTTTTTCAGGGAGAAAAAAATATATCTATACGAACAAAAGAAGAGTGTTGAACAAGGAATAAATCTTTAATTTTTTAAAACTGATCTATAAGATCACTGCCTAAAATAATAATGCAAAGAATGTATAAGGTAATTAGAACACATAAAGAAAATAAATGGCAATGTTGTAAGGGTCAAGGGAGGAATGAATGATATTCTTTTGTTTTCCGTTTTTTTTTTAATTTTATTTTTTTAAGTTTATTCATTTTTGAAAGAGAGACAGAGCATGAGCAGGGGAGGGGCAGAGAGAGAGAGGGAGACACAAAATCCAAAGCAGGCTCCAGTCTCGACCCAGGGTTCAAACTTATGAACTGTGAGATCATGACCTGAGCCAAAGTCCGTCGCTTAACCAAATGAGCCACCCAGGCACCACAGTGATATTTCTTTGTATCTACAGTGCATGACAAGTGGTACAGTGTTATTTGAAGGTGGAGCTAAATTATCTAAAATGTATATTAGAAACTTTAAGACAACCACTAAAATAATATTTAAACAAGGTATACTTGACATGCTGAGAGAGGAGATAAAATGTTCAGTGAAAACCAGAGAAAACATAAAAGGAAAAGAAAATTCAACAAGTATAGAATAGGTATAAACATGTTAGTAATCTAACTATATCAATAATACCTTTAAATATGGTTTGATGCACTAATTCAAAGACAGATTGTCAAGTAAATAAAAATACAAGACTCAATGACATATTCTTGACAAGAAACTCACAGTTAATATAAAGAAAAAAGTAGGTTAAAAGTAAATGGATGGATGGCTCCTGGGTGGCTCAGTCGGTTGAGCATCCGATTTTAGCTCAGGTCATGATCTCACACCTCGTGAGTTCGAGCCCCGCGTCAGGCTATGTGCTGACAGCTCGGAGCCTGGAGCTTGCTTTGGATTCTGTGTCTTGCTCTCTCTCTGCCCCTAACCCACTCACATTCTATCTGTGTCTCTGTCAAAAATAAATAAACATTAAAAAAATTTTTTAAAAACATTAAAAAAAAATTAAATGGATGGAGACATATGTACCATGCTAAGAGTAATCAAAAGAAAGCTGGAGTAGCTACATTAATTTCAGACACAGCAGATTTCCAAACAGAAGAAATTAAAAGACAAGCAACAAACTGGCAAAAAAAAATGTATATATGCGAAAATCATATCCAATAAAGAACTTGTATTCATTTTTAATGTTTTATTTATTTATTTATTTATTTATTTATTTATTTATTTATTTATTTTGAGGCAGACAAAGCACCATTGAGGTAAAGGCAGAGAGAGAGGGAGACAGAATCTGAAGCAGGCTCCAGGCTCCAAGCTGTCAGTACAGAGCCCAACATGGGGCTCGAACCCAAGGACCACAAGATCATGACCTGAGTTGAAATCAGATGCTTAACCCACTGAGTCACCCATGCGCCCAAAAGAACTTGTATTTTAAAAAGTATAAATAACTCAAGGGGGCCTCGGTAGCTCATTCAGTTAAGCATCCAACTCTTGATTTTGACTCAGGTCATGATCTCATGGTTTCCTGAGTTTGAGGAGGAACTGGCTCTGCATGCTGACCACAAAGAACCTGCTTGAGATTCTCTCTCTCTGCACCTCCCTGCTCATGCTCTGTCTCTCTCAAAATAAACAAACTTTAAAAAATTATTTAAAAAAATAAGTAAAAATGGAAACCCCAAACAACTTTTAAAACTAAACAGTAACTGGGGTGCCTGGGTGGCACAGTCGGTTAAGCATCCGACTTCAGCCAGGTCACGATCTCGCGGTCCATGAGTTCGAGCCCTGCATCAGGCTCTGGGCTGATGGCTCAGAGCCTGGAGCCTGTTTCCGATTCTGTGTCTCCCTCTCTCTCTGCCCCTCCCCCGTTCATGCTCTGTCTCTCTCTGTCCCAAAAATAAATAAACGTTGAAAAAAAATTTTTTTTAATAAAATAAAATAAAACTAAACTAAACAGTAAATAAATAAACAACCCATTATTTCTGGACTTCCATAGTTCTACTAAAGTGACATTTATACAAGGATTGGTCTACCCTAATGTATGGATATTATGCAATGACGTTCCTCATTACTAGAGAAGATGTCAGATAAACAAGTGCAGGAGGCTAGAATGTGACGCCTAGTAATCGAATACAGTGGGAGAGTTCAGTGGGAAGTCACATGTGATATAACCATGATTATATATATGTTGATCAGCTCAGAGAGTTGCAGATGGAAATATTTATGGATAGGTGCACGTACGCTAGTTAGTAACATGTATTTTCTTTCTCATTCTTTAAGGCTTCTTGGAAAAATGACAGGTTCTAGCACTGAGCAGGAAATACCCAAAATGAACTTAAATACCTTGTAGTGCCAGAAAGTAAGGAAGAGCTAAAAAGGCTACTTAAAAAAATACAAAAAGTGGTGGTACGTCAAAAAAAGGCCAGAATTCATCAATAAGCTCACAATGGCAAAATGCAACAATTTGAACAAAATAAAGTCAATTAAATCCAAACTATAAAATAAATATCCATGGGTCCATGTTGATATAAGCAAGGAACTACTAAATAAATCATGCAAAAGAATTCCCGATAATTAAGTGGATACTCTGCCCTCCAGGAGGTAGAAAATCATTCACTTTTTTAAGTAGGAGCTGAGCATTATAACTTCTTCCAAAGAATGTACTATATAAAGCTGGGGAGTGAGGGAAGAATAACTTTTGAGTGAGGAAGCCTGGTAAACATTACCTAATCCAGGTGGATCAAGGTTAACTTCAGTAGTGACAAGTCACATTGATAGTATGTACCCTTGTTATGTGATGAAAATAGCTCTTTATCCCTGAGGTCTCCCTAAAGCACAAAAGTCCAGTCTAATCATGAAAAACAAAACACTAGATAAATTCCAACTGAGGAACATTGTATAAAATACCTTACTAGTACTCCTCACAATTATTAAAGTAATCAAAAACAGACAAAGTTTTGAAAACTTGTCACAGCCCAAAAGAGCCTAAGAAGACATGACTACAAACACAATGTGTCATCTTGGATGGGACTGGTGAACAAAAGAAGAACATTAAATAAAAATGAGGAAATATGAATAAACTATTGCGATGGTTAATTTAATATGTTGATAGGCTCTAGTGCTCAGTTGTTGGGTTAAATACCAGTATTGATGTTGTTATGAAGGTATTCTTTAGGTATGATTAACATTTAAATTGGTACAATATTTTGTTTGGTAAAACAGATTCCCCTTCATAGTGTGGGTGGGTCTCATCTGGTCAGTTGAAGCCCTTAAGAGAAAAAGACTAAGATCCTCTGAGGAAGAAGGAATTTTCAAGACTATTGTTGCTGTTTTCTGGAGAATTCTAACACAACTATGGACACTGGTTAATAATCATTAATAAGCCACCTGGGTGACTCAGTGGGTTAAGTGTCCAATTTTTGACCTCTGTTCAGGGTTGTGAGTTTGACCTGCGTGTTGGGCTCCACACTGGGCATGGAGCCTAATTTTTTTTTTAATGTTTATTTATTTTTTGAGACAGAGAGAGACAGAGCATGAATGGGGGAGGGGCAGAGAGAGAGGGAGACACAGAATCGGAAGCAGGCTCCAGGCTCTGAGCCATCAGCCCAGAGCCTGACACGGGGCTCGAACTCACGAACCGTGAGATTGTGACCTGAGCTGAAGTCAGACGCTCAACCAACTGAGCCACCCAGGAGCCCCTTGGAGCCTATTTTAAATAACAACAACAACAACAATATTGGTTCATTAACTGGAACAAATGGACAATATTAATGTAAGCTGTGGATGATGGCAGAAACTGCATCAGAGGTATATTTTAACTTAACTATCTTCACAGTTTTTCTGTAAATCTAAAACTATTCTAAAACAAAATGTTCATTTTTAAATAATGATAAGGACAGTTATCAATCAGGCAATGTTTTATATGTAAACTTGGACAAGTACAGAGCCCAAAGAACTTAAAAATCTGCTAAGGAAAGAAAATCACATACATACCCATACTGCCTAAACGTGTGTGTGTGTGTGTGTGTGTGTGTGTGTGTGTGTGTGTGTTCTACATATCAGTGAAAAAAGAATAATCTGCAATTTGGATCGAGGAATTTCAAAATAGTTTCTCAAAGTAACAACCTAAAAGTTACTTATGTGGTGGTTGAATTTATGCAAAACATAAAGAGAGTACTAAAAATAAGATTAGGGCTTGAGAAGGCCTAAATTTCTTTGGGAAAAAAAAAAGTACTGAAGGACAAACAAGGATACTTCAATTTGATTTGTTATGAGTGAAAAGCCATTGAAGAATGTAGAGTATGTTATCCCACAATTATGTCTACGTACCCCACTGAATATTAAATTTATCATAAAGATTCCTTAACAGTTCATCTAGGCATGCAAATTTAAAAATCAACTCAGTGGGGTTCTTGGGTGGCTCTATAGGTTAGGCAGCCAACGCTTGATTTTGTCTCATGTTAATATCTCACGGTTCATGAGTTCAAGCCCTGTGTAGGGCTCTGTGCTCACTGCGCTGAGCCTGTTTCAGATCCTCTGTCTCCCTTTTTCTGGCCCTTTCCTGCTCTCATGCATACTCTCTCTCTCTTTCAAAAATAAATGAATGTTGAAAAATTTTGTTTTTTAAATCAACTCAGTAAATGACATAGTTGCTATAAAATAATTCCTGGAGGGGCACCTGGGTAGCTCAGTCAGTTGACTGACCGACTTCAGCTCAGGTCATGATCTCACAATTCGTGAGTTTGAGCCCCATGTTGGACTTGGCACAGACAGTGCGGAGCCTGCTTCAGGTTCTCTGTGTCTCTCTCTCTGTTCCCCACCCCTGCTTGCACTCTCTCTCTCTCTCTCAAATAAACATTAAAAATAAAATAAAATAATAAAATTAAATTAAATTAAATTAAATTAAAATAATAAAAACTGGAGAAAAAGTTAACACTTTGTGCACTTTTTTTTAAGTCAGGAAAAAGGTTAAAAAAGTTGAAATTGTATCTATTAACTAACACTAATTAAAATTATAAAATGGATTTATTGTAGAAATATTTAGATTAATCAGGAAGACAAAATTTTCTTTTAAAGAATTATGTGAAAACAAAAAACAGATCAATGGATTGTTCTTTTGTAGCTGATTAGTTGAAAATATGTGTTTTATTTGGATTAGAAAGAAGTAACTTTCATGACAAATATTTTGAGTAAATCCCTATAGACAACATGTGCACTATATGTACACACGTTTAGTAAACACACCAAGTACAGAATATTTTTGAGCACCTTTTTAGGTTGTATTTGCCTCTGTAAGTAAGCATAGTGGTCTACTACACTTAGACCACTGCATCCTTTGAGATCCAAAATTCCACTGGAAAACCACTTCCCTTTGCCACTCAGCCTCTGCTTGAATACCTCCAGGGATGGGAAACTCACTTTATGGAGTGACCCATTGTTATCTGGAAAACTCCGAATAATACAAAATCATTCCCAGAAGACATCAGAGAAGATATAATTTACATAACAGAAAGCCTCTATGATGTAAATTCCATTGAATATCAACAAAAGTTATCTGAATGAAAGGTAAAGTGAAAAATTAACCTGAAGGAAAATTAATAGGTAGAAAAATGTCCTCTTGGTATGAGTGGAAAAAAACCCACCTTTATATCAAAAAATAGAGACCCTCTCCTCCCTACCCCCACCTCCAACGTCTCCAATGGGCCATCAGACAAAGGTAAGAATATGATTAGAATTTTAAAAGCAGTTGAAAGCTTTTTCCGAAATTAAAACAAAACATCATGCGTAGGTATCAGATTTGTAAAAGTATAATAACTGCTAAGCTAGAACATTCTTGGCTCTTTGCCCCCAATTTGTGTGCTTAGCTCCACCCTCTGAATTAGAGTAGGCCAATTAGCTCCTTTCTCACAGGGAAATTTTACATGGAAAAATACATTTGCTTCTTATTAAAATGTACATTTCTTTTCCTCCAGAAAATCATAGTATGAATGTTTTTTCTCCTTAGTTTTATCACATTAACTCTTCTGGGGTTTTGCTTTAGCATCCAACATTGATCTCACACAATTGCATGTATCCTTAAGTGGGTGGGTATCTCAAATTATTCACCTGGTTAGTTCCTCTTATCAAATCATTAGGGTGGGTGACATAAGATCACTTACAATCTCCTTGCCTCCAAAATTATCCCCTCCTGCCTCACAGTTTAGCTATGAGGAATTTAATCTGACCTACATCTTGTCGGATGTGAACTTTCAGAAAGACATTATCAATATGCCTTGGGTTCTATAAGACTGCCTCAAGGATTTAGTAGTGACCTCTTAAATAAGGAAGCCAGAAGAAAATTGGCCAATTTAGTAGAAAAAGCCTTTACAAAAGAATCATGAAAGAATACAGTATCAGATATTAAGGTAAAAATTAGAATATATATTATTCATGTAAAGAATAGTAATCCAGAAGATGAATACCATGCTTCTAGTAGCAAATGAATGGATCTATAGCATAATATTTCAACTACAGAACAGAGCCTTTGGAACATTCTGTTATATGTGGGGAGGATCATAACAATGTATAATGAGTCTTAAATAATAATATAAAATCTTTAATAATGTATACCAAAAATCTTATTCTGCATCTAAGATCCTAAGCAAATGAAATACACTTCATTTCCATGAGTTTCCAAATAAAAAAAAATTTAAATCATCTGGCATTTTAAACAAATTACAGAGAGAAATTATTGTGGCTTATTACTCGCAATAATTTAATTTGTGTTTACAGTTGGACTGCATCTTAAGGGACAATCACATCTCATTTCTGGTAAAAATTCAAAACTAACAGGATGGTAATGCAGCCCTCATACCTGAAAAATGAGTATTTACAGTTGTAAAAGTAGCAACTAAAAATATGGATTGGAGAATAACATTAGTACAAAAAAGTGATTTCTTCTGTTTAACAAATACATCAAGAATTCTATTAACAAGGAAATCTTTCTAAATAAAATTTGTGATGCCTCTCAAGCAATACAAGGCCCTAATCTTACTTCTATAAAAGTACTCTAAAAAAAATAAGTGGACATTAATTTCTTGTATGACTTCATCATTATGTCTCTACATTTTGAAGCCTAACTACCATAATTTAAATCCAATTTTAACTCTAAGGCTTATAAACAAACTTAATCTATGCATTGATATTATGACTAGTTGAATCAAAGCCCTATATATTTGTCAAGATTTTGTTAAAAATAGGTATCGTTAATATACTAAAATGGAAACTTCCTTGTTAAAAATATATACATTGGACAAAACATAGTCAGTTTCTGAAAAATTGCTTCTTTCCTTTTGTTGGTCATACATACACAAAAAAGATAAAGGTGTGCATAAAAGAGTCAGTGAGGACAAGAGAAACATACCAATGAGGACAAAGAATCATAGACCCAAAAGGAAATCTAGGTAAACATCCTGAATAGAATAGTGCATACAAATGTCTTTAGGGATGCTGTGTGTCAGGTATGGGACTTTCTTGACTAAAATCCCATAAAAGACAGCTGCTCCTTAGCTCCAACTGATAGTGTCATGCAGAAACGTAGGACACACAGATGTCTACACCACACTCATGCTGGCTCACTGTTTCTCTTTGTACACAGACATCAGCTCATTTAAAACAAAACAAAACAAAACAAAACAGAACCACAAAAAAAAACCAAACCTCTGAGTGGATCAATACTTTTCAACCTAAACAAAACATGTCTGCAAGCTACATTTTTTTTATAGGCTGTAGATTTGCCACCTCTAATCTGGACCATTCAGTAGCTCATACAACTCACTTTTCAGATATAAATCTTCTAGAGTAATATTGGTTACCTTACCTTCTTTAGATATTTTAAGATCTAATATAATACAATCTGTCTGCAGTTTATACCAACTTTATACTGCCTTAAACTATTATATTTGACATTCTTTGGACATTAGGTTTACATTGTAGATTATTTTTTAACTCTCTTTCATGACCACAGACATCATTTAAGCAAATCCAAGACAAAACTCTAATCGAGTTGTAAAAATGGTGGTAAGCTGATTGTTTCCTATATTTAATAACATTACCATAAAGCCAGTTTTATCTGACTAAGTGGTAAGAATTATACATAGTAAGTTTTCTAGATTATAGCATTTTACCCATTTAGTAACCAATTTGTTGTATTTCATACTTTTGAGTCTACTTTCTTAAATGTATGGCTTCCATAAACTCAATAAAATGATTATTTTACATTTTTTAAAAATGATGACTACAATAATAAACAGTGTTTTGTTACGTACATACATTAATGGACCCTCAGAGATTGATTATACTATTTGCCTTTATATTTAAAAGTACCAAACTTTTTTTGTCTTTGAGATCATGTGTCTAGGGTTTTTTTGTTCTCTGAGCATTAGCAGTTAGTGTACAGAACGACCCTCATTTTGTTTTGTGTCACATAATTTCTATTATTTGGGAATGACATTGGAGTGAGATTCTAAAGGAGAGTTAGAATGGCTCTAATAGGAGTCCTTGTTTCCATGATAGATGGTGTTGTTTTGAAGAGAATCACCCAAGTTCTTTTATAGGAAAGTTGTGTGCCTCACTCCCTACTCTTCTCCAGCATGTTAACTGAAACACATGGATATGGCCTGTTAGAAAGAGGATGCATTTTGGAGAGAGATAATTTTGAGATTTAATCCTTACTTTAAATGTGACCTTAGGTAAATTACATCATCTGTCTGAGTCTCCATTTCCTTGTCTTCAAATAAAGAGAACGTTCTTCCTATACACAACTAGGACTCTTGCACAGTATAAATATGGTCATATATTTGAAGTATTCAGCACAGCCCTGGCACTTAATAAATATGAGTTTTATTTGCCAATAGTTACTGCGTATATCATGCAACAGCGAGAAAGAGAAACGCAGTCCCCAGCCACTTTCTGTCACTTACAGCTAGACTCTAGTATTTTCCTATTGAAATAAACAGCTTCACAGAATATTAACATCAGCCTGGGTCACTCTGTGACCATGATGGATCAAGACAAAGAGCAAGACTACTCCATGACCATTTCTGAACACAGATGAAAGCAGACTGTTTTTCCAAATCAACAAAATTGACCAAACATTTCCTTATCCTGGCTAATATTAAAAAACTCCTACTTCTAGATAAGGCTTCTTGAAATACCCAGTCATAAAATTACTTCTGCTTCCTGACAGTATCTAATTCCGCACAAAGAGCTGCTTCCTTAGACATTCCCCAAGTGATCTAATGTGAGCCCAAATCTTAGCACAGCAATGGGCAATGAATCTGGCTTGTACAATCACAGGTGTGTTCCTGATGGTCTTTGTCTGGAGAGAATTCACAAAAGAATATCAGGGCAAGGTTCAAAATGGGGCAGCCTTTTTGTTAGAGATGACATTTATAGTCATGCTGTCCTAGCCACCATATGGGCCCCAAATTCCTTCATCAGAGACGTGTATCTTTCAAGTTACATGTCAAACTTAGCTAACAGAAGTAATAGTAAGTTAACAGCAAGATTATTATTTTTCTTCAGCCAAAACATTGGAAAGAGGAATCTATCTTCATTCCTTAAACATACATATAGAAGTTAAAGATCAAGATAATCGACTTCCCTTTTTAGTTTTTACTAACTCAAGCCAAGTGTTAATAGGAAGAAGTCAATTACTTTAAACTTCTAAAACGGGGGTTTTACAGTAAAAAAATAAAGTTCAGAAGGAGTTTCAAAGCCATATTAAAGTTACATTTTAAAGTCTAACTACAGAAGGAAAAAGATACTTTAAGAAGCAAAGTGTTTAAGGTTGATTTTGACTTTAGGAGTATTTGATGCACTGCAATCTTCAATAAACATGGAAAACCTTGAGCAGTAGCACCACATCAATTATAAAATACAGGCTGTATTAGGCAAACAATTTAATCAGTGACACAGTAATAATGCCTTACATTAACTTCATACTGATCATCTGCTAGACACTAGTCTACGGCCTTACATGCGTTAACGAAATTAATCTCCAAAACAACCCTTTGAATCAGAAATTACAATTATCTTCTCTTTACTGGGAAGGAAACGAGTGCTTCAGTAGGATAAGGAACTTATCTGAGCTTATATAGTTTGATGGTACAGCTGGAATTCAAACCCATAAAAGCCAGTTACAGAGGCCACATGCTTAACCTTTAAGATTAGCTTCTGCACTGCCCAAGGGTTCTGATTTCTTCTAGGAACATGACACATTTTCAAACACAATGAACCCTGTATATAAGAGGAGTTTAAAAACTTCAGGGAAATATCCATCTTGAAGCAATTCAAGAACCTCTCCAAAATCAGCAAGTAACGCTTTGTGAAGTCTGATGACTCAAAGGCTAGTGGTTCCACTTCTGCTTCATTTACAACAACTGCCTTAAATGTATTTGCAGTCAAATTAATGACAGGCCATGGGTCACACTGTCAATTAAAAAAAAAAAAAAGAAACATCACTGGAACGAGCTGTCAGGACACATGAGTTCTAATCCTGACTCCAGTAACGGCATTAGTTAAGTAACCCATATCTTTTCAGAGGTGACCAAATTAGAAGTTAATTCCAAAATTGTGAGCAAAAGGTTTAAGTTTAAATTTGAAGGTAGGAATCAATGTAATGCCCAATACTCTAAGACTTTATTTTCAATATGTATGTCACTACAATTGTGAGTACCTTTTTATAACACAATAAGGTCCAGACCAGAACAACAAATCAGAAGTTAAAAAGGAAACGCACTAGAGAATAAGAAATATTTATTTTAAACATATGGAATCAATGTCTTTTGACATTAGGCCATGTTTATGGGAATGGCTGCTTGTTCCCATAATATACAGCAGGTATTATTCTTCAAATGTACCCTTCAAAAAGCAGGCAGAAAGTTATATTTCCATTTAGTGGGTAAAACACATTTATTGAAGGTCTTTTAAGAGCTTAACACTGTTCAAGACACAATGGGTACATTAAAACCAGTTCAGCTGGAAAATAGTTTACTATCTTTGAGTTGGGAGTCATAGAAAGTGAGAGAGATTCACATGACTTATAGAATCCACCTTTTTAATATATAGTTATACCTCATGGCTTGATCGTGTCCTAATGTCATTCAAAGCATACTAATCATGCCAAAGTATTCTTATCTCTGACCTTACGGAACCAGTAAAAGCGATATTGTTAAGATCCCATTGGTTCTCTACCTGTAGCTAACAAGTTTAGTTTTGCAGAAGGTTTGAGCCAAAATGGTGGGAAATAATACAGAGCTAAAGGAACAGCAAATTGCCTGGAGCTCACATTAGCAAATTCTTCATCAGAAGAATGTTTCCAGAATTCTACACTTTTACAGCTTTCCTAGATTTTTCATGGACCGTGGCTTTCTCATATGTTGAACTAAGAATTTAAAAGAAACTATGTCTTACTAGGTTTGTAAAGCTTTAAATAGGCTCAGTTTAATTTGATGAAGTAGGCAAAGGTAGTTACATGGACAGATATTCTATGGTTCATTACATCAGCCTAGCTAGAAATAGGCTTGTTTTATGGGGTATAGCCTTTCCATTGGAAGGTCACTGCCTACTCAGCCTGATAAAGAACAAGTGAGTCACTTGGGTATGATATTCTGTCCCTAAATGAAGTATTTCATGTTTTATTTCTTTTCATCTGAAATTTATATATATACACATATGTATACATACACACATACATATACCCCTCCACATAGCACCATAGTACATAATGTAAACAGTCCACTGAGTACATGACAGCCAAATTCTCAACTTTTGCCCTAACACTTGAAATGTGAAATGTACATATATAGCATTTATATTCAGAATTAAGTGGCTAGGAGTAGGCTACCACTGGGATGCTTCAGCACAATGAAGCAACAGACAAATGCTTGCTCCCACACTGGCAGCTGGAAAATAAAAGGCCATATTTGGGCAGAGTTTTACCATCTGCTCTACAGATAAAATATGTCCCTTCTAGTCGTCCTGTAACTCAGGCAGTCGCAGCAACCTGCAATCACCAAGGCCTCGGTCACATCTTTATGATGCAGTCAGGTTAGATCCGACCTCACATGAAATTGGCCTTGGGCATACTTTCAGAATGAAAGGGTGATGGGTGAGAGGGTTCCCACATTGCTGACTGCATATCTAGCACTTTAGTGGACTTGTGTTATGAACACCTTCCACTCACAAACACCATTAGTTCACAGTTCTGCTTGTATCTCTGTCGTGGCAGACTACTGCTCAAGGGCGACAGAAGAAAAGAAGTATTTAGGGTGAAGTCACCACTTCCTTTCCAAACTCCTCATGCTTACCATACTATTCATTTGGCTCCAGATTCTGTCAGAGGAAAATAATACTGTTTGTGTAGCTACCTTACTCGCCCCTCCACCCTCAAAGATCACATGCTGGAATTGTCTGCCTTTAAGATCACTCTGTGGAATTTTTTAAGGAAGAGAAATGACACACATTGTCTTGGTACCGCTGAGATATTTATGTTTCAGAAAAATATTACAGCCCTATAAGTTGATTATATAAATGATGGGCTTGTAATTACATTTCCTTAAGTCATGCTGAGTCTTAATAGAGCTGGCTTAAATAATTTGATTTTTTTAAAAGCAAGTTTTTGTCCAACATAGCAGGAAAAAAAAATAAGAAGAAATGAGTTCTGTGGTTGTGATAGCCCATCCTGGGTCTCCAACTGAGCTACAGAATCTTATAGCAGGAAGACGGGATTGATTACAAACAGGGCACAGATACCATCTTTTGTAATGATCCATACCTACAGAAATCTCTGCCCATTTCCCCCAAGGCTCAGCTAAGATGCAATTTAGTTACTTACCAATCGGGTGGCAACTGAAAGAACCTGAAGTGAAAAAATTAAATATAAAAACAGTACATATATCTACCTTAATATGGCATTTTGTGAATATATTGTACATATTCCTCTCTTTACCATATTGGACCTTATCGTTTTTTTTTTTTTTTTTTTTTTTCACTTTCCAACTTTGAAGAAACTACTGAACAAATGGCCTTCAAAATCAAGAGCCAAAATCAAGAGCCGGACATTTAACTGACTAAGCCACCCAGCCCCCCCACTCAACAATTTTTTAATTGAAAAAAAAATTAGAAGTTAAAATAGAACTTATTTATAGCCTGGTCTTGAGTGGTTAACTGACATATCTTTAATGTGCTTACAGGGAAGGCTTTATTAAAATAATTAAATTTAGGGGAATATATGATGATGAGTAGAATAGGACCTGAAATAACTTGTTGACTAAAAACTCACAATGACTGGCTTCAGTGTTTCCTCCATAAGTTTTTTTTTCCCCTTTTAAGTCTCATTCTATTTTCTTTCTTTTTTTTTAATTTAAGTTTATTTGTTTTGAGGGAGGAGAAAGAGGCAGAGAGAGTGGAGAGGGGCAGACAGAGAGGGAGAGAAAGAATCCCAAGTAGGCTCCATGCTGTCAGTGCAGGAGCTCAATCTCAGAAACAGTGAAATCAGGACCTAAATTGAAATCAAGAGTTGGACACTTAACCAACTGAGCCACCCAGGCGCCCCTGCCTCATTCTATTTTCAACTAATATGAGAAGAATCAATATACCTGTGTACTAAACCGAAACAAGCATAGTGCAAACTTAGTCTTCAGATCTTTTATTCTTGCAAGACTGTAAAATTAAATATCATCGTGTTTCCTTTGCTATAATATATAAAATTATGAGACAATCAGCCCCCAGAGGCAAAATAGAAGTATTGGAAACCATCTTTCTGTTGATTTTGAAAGGCTAGACATTATTCAATGATCAAAGTATTTACCACTTAGTTTAAAAATAAATAGTTATTTAATAAGCATGTGTGAGACACTTCTGCTTTTACAAGTGAATTTTACTTCTCTATATGCTATGATACTGGTCTACATAAGATCGTGGTTTAAACATGCTTGTTATTAAAAAAAAAACCAAAACTTAATCTTTCTCCTGGGAAACGAAATGGCAGGTGAAGATGTGAGAGCAATGAGCATCATACATATGAAGATGAGATTGTCCTTTTTACGGCCAATGAACTGAATATTCTTGTCTACTATCTTGCAATTATGAAAGTACTCTCTCCATAATGTGATTTATTATAATATGCATTATAATGTGCATGTTCCATTAACCGGTATGAGCTAACCTGGGACACAATTTTCTTGTATAAGCACTTTGCCAGTATTCTGGCTTCTGTTGAACTAGTGTCCAAATAATGGAGTCCAGTGGATACAACCCCAGCCAGAGAAATAAATTTATTTATTTACATCTATCAGAAAATATGCTCTTCTCATTGCATTCAATAGCACTATAATTAAAGTATAAAATGCAATATTCCTTGTAACCATTCTTCAGACTGGAGAGATAACCTAAATCCCCATTCAAATCATAGAACAGATGTGAAACCAGGTCTTCCTAATGTTCATTTATTCATTCAACTTCACTGTGAGATAGCTAGGACAGATATAATCAATGATAATGCAGGAAACAAAGGACCAGAGAGTGCAATTTTCTTTGCAAAATTAGAAGCCACTAGTTTTTGGCAGACCCCAGATGTTATGCAGCATTTGTGAAACTTGGTTATAATGAGTAAGAAAAGACAAACAGGATTTGGGATACAACGTTCAAATCAGTAAGATATTGGCATTTTAAATATTTCCTTACCAGCCCTACTTTGATTTACTCTGTTAATTGTATGTTTATTTTAAAACAGCCAATTATTTCAGTAAGAATGGACTAATAGTATTAAAGAAGGCTGTCATCGTCTGTAACAGAATGTCAAAAGGAAATTTTCCTGTGGTCTTGGAGAAAGAATAAAGCATCAAAGGTGAAAATTTTAGGTGTGCCCACACCCTACAGAACCTTAAAGAGCTTCTAGGTCCATCTCCACAAAATCTGCGAACCTGGCAGACCCAGCCTAGTAGACATCAGCAGACTACATTCCTCCAGTCTATTTAAGCAGCACTAGGAAAGGAAATTGGGAGCCTTCTCAGGAGTGTAATGTACTTGGTGAGAGATTGCTTGGGGATGGAGAGGGCTTCCCCTCTCCCAGAGAGCAAGCTAAGTGAGGGGGGCCACACAAGGGAATCACTCCTCATGAAAGGGGCTGCCACACAAAAGGATACCGAGACCTCATTTGCCCATTGGAACTCGGCTTATGCAGTGGCCATGCCACCCTGTGCCTGTTACCAAGCTGAGAGGACAATGAAGTAGGCTGGGACAGCAGGGAAGTTTAGCCACCAAGCAGTTTGCAGAACAACAGTACTTATATGGACATAAATGGACTTTAAAATAAACAAAGATGATAAAAAGAAACAAAGGAGGACATTACATAATGATAAAAGTAACAATTCAACAACAGAATGTAGCAACTGTAAATATTTATGCACCTAACATGGAAACACCTAAACACATAAAGCA
Source organism: Prionailurus bengalensis (assembly GCF_016509475.1). Taxonomy (NCBI): domain Eukaryota; kingdom Metazoa; phylum Chordata; class Mammalia; order Carnivora; family Felidae; genus Prionailurus; species Prionailurus bengalensis. The sequence goes on along the minus strand of NC_057343.1, from coordinate 64,855,338 downwards.
ATTATTAACAAAGGAAAAAACTGACAATTATACAATAATAGTAGGGGATTTTAACACCCAACTTATATCTATAGATAGATCAGACAGAAAATCAATGAGGAGACAGTAGCTTTGAATGACACATTAGACCATACGGATCTAACAGATATATTCAGAACATTCCACCCAAAAACAGTGGAATACGCATTCTTTTCAAAGGATGAGTGACCTATTGGTGGGCAAAATGAACTACTATTGACAGTAACCAGAAGTAAGCCATCTTTCCAGCAACCAAAACAAGGGGGCTTATTGGAAACTACCAAGCCAAAGAAGCAATTTGCTGTAAGAGATACATGCATAAGAAAGACACCCTCCTTCATCCCCAAAAGTCACATGTGGGAGTCAAGAGAAAGACAACATTTGATTATTTACTACACAGAGGACACAGAGAGGAACTAACAGTGATAATCAAACTAATGATTTTTGCCCTTTTTCTCTAATCTATCCTTCTTGTCCCAACAATGAAGAAACCAGAGGAAAGGGGTAAGAAAATGAAGACAAGAGAATGCCTTCTCTGTATTTCAGACTTCTGAGCTGAGGCCTGAGTAGCATCAGGAATAAGGGAGAACATGAGCATTGATTTAGAAGGAACACTGATTAAACTAGAGTGAACGTGAGTTGAAAGACATAGGGTAGACAGGATCTGCCTCAGATAATATCAATGGATTAGAAAGGGAGTTCTACTAGAATGTGTTTGAAGATAGTGATTGCAGAAATAAGTGAATAATGTCTGAATCCCACCCAAATAATAAACTGGTTTCATGGGTAATCATTAGATAGTTACTTACTATTGTTAAATATTACTTAATAGTTCTGGGCTTCAGTTACTTTATTTTAAAAAGTGAGATGTTCGGACACCTGGGTGGCTCAGTCAGTTAAGCATCTGACTTTTGGTTTACGCTCAGGTCATGATCTCACAGTCCATGGAGTCTAGCCCTGCATTGGTCTCCGCGTGGACAGTGCAGAGCCTGCTTGGGATTCTCCTCTCTCTCTCTCTCTCTCAAAAATAAACATTAAAGCTTTTTAAAAGTGAGATGCTAGTATCCTCCCTTTATACATTTATTCCACTAACATCCATTAACTGCATATTGTATGCATAATTTTTTCTTGAGGCAGAAGGCTAATATATATGATCGGAAGACGGGCGGCTCTACGTACTGGATGGCATTGTAGACAGTTAGGCTTCTTAACCCGATAACAACCTTCAAGAACTTAAAACAAGGTAAAGAACACCCATCATTTATTTCTCATGTCCTCTGTGCCAGACAGTAGATAATGCACTTGAGGGAATATAAACCCCAGCCCTCAAGATACTTACAATCTAAAAGTAAACATATACACACAGAATAGCTCTTAATTGTAACAAATGCAATGACGAATTTGTTTTCCATTTCAGGTATCACAAAACTCTGCAATAGGTCTCATTAAACCCCATTTTACAGATGAGAAAATTAAGTCATGTTGCTAAGAAAAAGTAGATCTTGGTTTTGAATACAGGTTTCCTTGCCTCTTAAGTCTATACTGTTTTGACATCACTGATCATAACCTCAAAGACAAAGCAATGCTTCACATATCCAGTTTATAACCTCAAGTTGAGCTGAAGCCTAGAAACATGTTTAAAATGGTTTTGTGTCAATAAATAGTTATTAAGGGAAGCTAAGGATATCTGAAGGAGTAATTCCAACCTTCTTTTAGTGATGACATTATGAACAGTCATGGTTTTTACACTGAATATTTTTCTTTCGTTTGTTGGGCTGTCTATAATCATCCCACTGCAATTATTAATATATCATGTTTACTTGTTTTTTTTTTAACATTTATTTTTATTTTTAAGACAGAGAGAGACAGAGCATGAACGGGGGAGGGGCAGAGAGAGAGGGAGACACAGAATCAGAAGCAGGCTCCAGGCTCTGAGCCATCAGCCCAGAGCCCGACGCGGGGCTCGAACTCACGGACCACGAGATCGTGACCTGAGCCGAAGTCGGACGCTTAACCGACTGCGCCACCCAGGCGCCACAAAACACAATTTTTTCAAATCACGATTTTATTTTTTAATATTTTTAATGTTTATTTATTTTTGAAAGAGAGAGAGAGCACACAAACAGGGGAGGAACAGAGAGAGAAGGAGACACAGAATCGGAAGCAGGCTCCAGGCTCTGAGCCATCAGCCCAGAGCCCGACACGGGGCTCGAACCCACGGACCGCGAGATCGTGACCTGGCTGAAGTCAGACGCTTAACCGAATGAGCCACTCAGGCGCCCCAAAACACAATTTTTTTCAAATCACGATTTTATTTTTTAATTTTTTAAATGTTTATTTATTTTTGAAAGAGAGAGAGAGAGAGAGAGAGAGAGAGAGCACACAAACAGGGGAGGAACAGAGAGAGAAGGAGACACAGAATCGGAAGCAGGCTCCAGGCTCCGAGCCATCAGCCCAGAGCCCGACGCGGGGCTCGAACTCACGGACCGGGAGATCGTGACCCAAGCTGAAGTCGGACGCTCAACCGAATGAGCCACTCAGGCGCCCCAAAACACAATTTTTTCAAATCATGATTTTATTTTTTAATTTTTTTAATGTTTATTTATTTTTGAAAGAGAGAAAGAGAGAGAGAGAGAGCACAAACAGGGGAGGAACAGAGAGAGAAGGAGACACAGAATCGGAAACAGGCTCCAGGCTCCTAGCCATCAGCCCAGAGCCCCACGCGGGGCTCGAACCCACGGACCGCGAGATCGTGACCCAAGCCGAAGTCGGACGCTCAACCAACTGAGCCACGCAGGCGCCCCTACTTGGTTTTAATTTAGCCTTGCCCCTTAGTTCCACATATATGACCAAGAATATTCATAATCCTGTGGCATTTGTTCCTAGGCAGGACAATCCACATCTCCCTGGGACTAGCAGGAAAACAGCAGTTTCTTTTGGTTGTATCCCTAGATGGGAGGATGATTTAAGCCAATGGTTCTTTATGGTCAACTGGTAGCCAGATTCACAGTGTGTTTGAAACAGAATAAAAGGTTCAGCTGCCCTAGTTGTATAATGCATGAAGCAAGGATGTATGAGTATCCACTGTGTGTCAGGCCTGCACAAAGTGCTGAAATGTGTTAGCCTAAAAGAAAGAACACACTACTGCTTTATTCCAAATTAATAAGGACTATATTCTGTGATTAACAAATTTTCTTGAAGTTCCAAGAAAAAATTTACTCAGTAGCTCACCAAGACCCAGGTTTTGACAATTCCACCTTGTTTTCCTCTATGAGTCACTATGCATTTCTTATAATTTGACAAGACTGCTACTCAAAGATAATTTAATGGGACTTCATCTTTCTGAATTCAATCTAAAGTTCGCAATCACATATGTCTGTGTGTGTATATATGCAGGTGTATACGTATATAAAACTTACCTGTGGAAATGAAGATTAAAAAATTTTAATATCTTAAAAGTGAGTCTTTATTTTTAATGACTTAGAGGTTCAATCTCTGCCACACAAAAATTAATCATTTAACTTTCATTCTCCAACACATTCTTCCCTCCCACCTCACCCATGCCTCCCTCCTTCCTTAGCTTAATGAATTCTAAAACTAAGGAATGTGAATCATTTAAAAAAAATTCTTATTAATAATCTTTTCTAGTTGCAATTTCCCTGTCATATTACAGAAAGAATCCGACCCTTTGCTTCCACATCACTAGTCGTTTCACCTATCTTGCCTTATACATGCTGTGAATGTAGTCCTGGCACATCTAGACAGCAAGCCTTACAATCCTATTCTAAACCACATGTAATTCATGTCCTCAAGGAGGTCCCAAGAGAGTGGGGAACACAGACGTGCAGAATGTAATTAAACTTCATGGTGAGAACACTGGCAGAGCAAGCATCTGCCAAATACAGAGGCAACACAGAGGAGTGAGTCATACCAGTCAGAGACATTTATATAAAGACTTCAGGAGACAGTTGATTCAAGAAATAAGGTTGGAAGGATAAAACAAAAATGCCCACTAGGGTATCAGGAATAGAAGTCAAGAATAATTAGAGAATTGTTCTTTCTTGCCTTTAATTCAGGACATATTTCTGAATTAAAAAGTTAATTACTGAAAAAAAGTTGTGGCAAATTTTTCCGTGAAGAGCCAGACAGTAAGGTTTTTTTTTGGTTTTGGTTTTTGGTGAGCTATGTTGTGTCTCTGACAACTACTCAACTCTGGAGTTGTAGCTTGAATGCAGTTATAGGTAATAAATAAATGAAGGGCTGTGATTATGTTCCAATAAAACTTTATTTAAAAAACAAGTGGTGGGTTGGATTTGACCCATGGGCCACAGTTTGCAATCCCTTAGCATATAGTATCTACCAGTAGCACAGAGCAAAGAAAACGATCTTTAATTTTAGTCAGACCTTTACAGACCAGCGATACAATATTTGGGAAGAAAGGGGTATTAAATTGTTGAAGACAACGAATTAATTGAAGACCCTTTATTCAAGTCTTTATTTTTAAGCTCGGAATCCAAGTACAGGATTTATTTTCTTCCTAGTTCAATATATCTTCTGGGAAGGAACAGAAAACTATGAAAAGACCCTTAATTAGCTTTCCAAAAGTGTTTTAATTCCTTTCAAGTGACAACAATTTGGGGAATTGAATAAATTTTGTCGCAGAATAATTAAGGGCAAGAGATAATATTTAAACAACACTGGGGACAATTCTTTGAACACAGGTCAAAAATTATTACTACAAGTGTATTTCCTCTAAAGAGCAAGCTTTAATCCCAAACTTCTTTGAAATTATACCATTCCATATAGTTTGGGATTAGCAAATTCCTTCAATTACCACTTAGGAGAATGAAACTAAAGAAGAGATATAAAGATTAAAATGAAAGAAGTAATATTTACTTTGTTATCTATTTCAAACAACAAGGGTAAAAAGACAAAGATTGAAACCTATTGCTGGAAAAGGAGTATCGTTTGTAAGTACACAAGTATACACAAACACATGTTTCCTAGAGATACCACAAATTAAAATGATTCATGAGACTTTTTATTTATCAAGTAAACAAGAAATAACTTGTAATAATTCTGTTTCAAAAATAATTCTCTTGACTTATTTTAAGATTTTTTTCTGCTAACTCTTCTAAATCATGGTATATTTTGTAACACAGTTGTATAAAATTATTCCTTCTGTCTTTGTTTTTATGCTAGTAATTATAAAACGAACAAACAAAGAAAGCTACTCATCCTGTGAAACCTGTAATACCTTTTGGGCCAATCATTTTATTTTAAACTTGAGCCTTTAAAGGCTTTAAAATTGGGTTCATTAAAAGCTCCTACTTGTGGGCCTTAGAAATGTAGATTTTTGACAGCCTTCCCCCAGGTGTTTGTGAAGCAGAAAACACACACTTGAAAAGAAAATGTTAAAACTTTCTTAGGATACAAATGACAGAGAAAAAAGACAAATCGCACCCTTTAACCCTGGTCATAGGGTGCTTTGGGTTTCAACTGGGTTTTGGCATTCTAACACAATGCTAATTGAACACTTCCTATGGGAGCTTTCTCCCAAGGGACTTACTTCATACATCTTAGGCAGTGAAAAGCTTAGACTGAAATTACTATTCTGCTTTCTTATTTTAATATTACAACTACAATTTACATCATTAAACTCCTGTAACTTTTGTCACTTAAGAGGTTGTGTGGTTTAGGGTGAAAGCGGAACAAACAAATGTAGTTTATTAGGTATAATATATTTATATTTGCCATACTTTATGAAAGAGGCATCCCAACTCATTTACATTTTGCTTTAAAATTTTATGTTTTAAATTTCATTTTAAGAATTTAGTGAAAGATAGAATATACCAGTGGGTATTGGCTCTGCAATATATGACAAATGAATTCTGATTCAAAATGTATACAGCAACCAGCCTGGGAACCACACCACCACCTCTGTAGCAATCACCTTAGAATATCCACGACTTTGTTAATATCTTCCAGCTTTCCTATTTCTGTCCGTTGATTCCAATTAGGACCAACTAGTGGAAGCTAAATATGTACCCCAAACATTTTATGAGAATCATGGTACTTTTCACTGTGGCAACACCTAACTCCAGCCACTCTTACACTCTCCTGCCCTTACCAGGAGAAAGGAAAGAGTAAGTCTCTATCTATCAATTATCAATTTAAATCTTACAGGACTTTCTCCAAAAAGACATAGGCTGAATGGATTAAAAAAAAAAACAAAAAAACAAAAAAACAAGACCCAACTAAATGCTGCCCCACAAAACTCACTTATGCTTTAAGGACACACACAGGTTGGAAATAAAGAAATAGAAAAAAATATATTCCAGGAAAATGGAAACCAAAAGTAAGCATGGGTAGGTATATTACACAAATAGTCTTTAAGCCAAAGACTATAAGAAACAAAGAAGGTCATTAATGAAGGAGCTGAATTTGTTTGAAAAGATAAAGTAGCTAAAACCTTTAGCTAGACTTGCCAAGAAAAAAAAGATTCAAGATTGTAAGTGAAAGACGAGATGTTACAACTGATACCATACAAATAACAAAGGATCTCTCAAGAGAGAACTATGAATAATTATATGCCAACAAATTGGACAGCTTGAAAAAAATGGATAAATTCCGAGAAAGATACAACTTACCTACACTGAATGATGAAGAAAAGGAAAATCTGAACAGAGGAATGATTAGTAAGGATTAGAATCAGTAATTAAAACCAAACAAAGTTCAAGGTAAGATGGATTCACTGGTGAATTTTATCAAACATTTAAAAAAGAAAATATTCCAATCCTTTTCGAACTAAAACAAAAATAAATAAAAATAAATAAATAAAATAAAATAAAACCAAACCAAACCAAAACAAACAAACAAACACAGAAGAGGAGAGACTATTTCCAAATTTATTTATTTTATGAGGCTGGGATTACCCTGACACCAAAGCCAGACCAGGACACTATAGCAAAAGAAGATTACAAACCAATATTGCTATAGGTGTAAAAATCCTTAAAGTATTAGCACACTAAACTCAACAACACATTAGAATGATTGTACATCATGATCAAGTGAGATTTATTCCAGGGAAGGAAGAATGGTCCAACATTTGCAAAATAATATATGTCATATACCACATTAACAAAATAAAGGGAAGAGTCATATGATCATCTCAATGGATGCAGAGAAAGAATGTGACAAAATGTAATAATTTTTCATGATACATATTCCCAACAAACTGAGTGTAGAGGGAATGTATTTCAATGTAACAAAAATCATATGACAAACCCCCAGAGCTAACATCATACTCAACAGTGAAAAGCTAAAAGCTTTCCAAGACAAGGATGCCAACTCTCACCACTTTCATTCAACATACTACTGGGAATCACAGCCAGAGAAATTAGGCAAGAGATAAAAATAAAAGATATTCTGATCAGAAAGAAGTAAAATTGTCTCTCTTTGCAGACGACATATTAAATATAGTAAACCCTAAATACTTTAACAAAAGACTGTTAAAATAAATGAATTTAGTAAAGTTTCAGGATACAAATATACAAAAATCAGTTGTGTTTCTGTATACCAACAAACTCCCAGAAAGGGAAATAAAGAAAATCTCATTTATAAGAGCATGAAAAGGAATATAATACTTAGGAATACATTTAACCAAGGAACTGAAAGATCTCTACATTGAAAAGTCTTAAGGAATTGAAGAAAAGAATTGAAAATGGCACAACTAAATGGCAAGATGGCACATATTGAGGAACTGGAAGAGTATTGCTAAAATATCCAGAATACCCTAAGTGATCTACAGATCAATATAATCTCTTCGAAAGTTACAATGACATTTCTCACAGTTACAGAAAAACTGATCCCAAAATTTTATCAAATCACAAAAGACCCTAAAATGCCAAAAAATCTTGAGAAAGAACAGAGCTAGAAATCACCCTTCTGATTTTAAACTACATTACAAAGCTATCGAAATGGTATGGTATCAGCATAAAAATAGATACAGAGTGGCATCTGGGTGGCACAGTTGGTTAAGCGTCCAACTGTTGATTTCAGCTCAGGTCATGATCTCATGGTTTATGGGATCGACCCCCATGTCAGGCTCTGTACTGAGTCTGCTTGGGATTCTCTCTTTCTGCACTACCTGTCTCTGTCTCTCTGTCTCTCTCTCTCTCTCTCTTTCAAAATAAACAAATGTGGTGGGTAAAAACAGATACACAGAAGAATGGAAGAGAATAGAGACCCTGAGAATAGACTCATAAAAACATGGTCAATTAACTTGTAATAAAGGAGCTGAGAGTATACAATGGGGAAATCACTGGCTAGTCAACAAATAATGTTGAGAAACCTGGATAGTGAAAGATGAAACTGAAGCCCTTCTTACACCATGCACAAACATCAATTCAAAGTGGATTAAAGACTTGAATGTAAGACTGAAATTGTAAAACTCCTAGGAGAAAACGCAGAGGGCAAGTAAACTCCTTGATATCATCCTTGAAATTTGCTTATTTTTTTTAAATTTGACATCAAAAACAAAGATAACAAAACAAAAAATAACCAAGTAGGACTATAGCAAACTAAAAAGCCTCTGCACAGCAAAGGAAACCATCAACAAAATGAAAAGGCAACCTATGGAATAGGATAAAATATTTGCAAACCACATATCTGATAAAGGATTAATATCCCAAACATACAAGGAACTAACACAACTTAATTGCAAAAAAAATCAAAGTAACTACTTTTAAAAAGGCAAAGGATCTGAATAGACATTATTTTCAAAGAAGAGCTACAAAGGGCCAATAGGTACATGAAAACGTGTTCAGCATGACATATCATCAGGAAAATGCAAATCAAAACCACAGTAAGGTATCACCTCAGACCTATTAGAATGGCTAATACCAAAAAGATTGGAGATAGCAAATGCTGGGGAGGATGTAGAAAAAGGAAATCCTTGTACACTGTTCGTGAGAATGAGAACTAATAAGCTACTATAGAAATCAGTATGGAGCTTTCTCAATAAAATAAAAATAAAACTGCCACAGGATCCAGCAGTCCCACTACTGGGTATATACCCAAAGGAAAAAAAATCATTATCTCGAAGAGATATCTGCACTTCCATGTTCACTACAACATTATTCAAATAGACAAAGTACGAAAACAATCTAAGGACGTGTCAATGAAGAATGAATAAAGAAAATACACACACACACACACACACACACACAGGAATATTATTCAGCTTTAAGAAGAGAATACTGCCATTTATGACAACATGGATGAAATGAGGGCATTATGCTAAGTGAAATGAGTCAGACATAGAAAGAAAAAACTGCATGAAATCACTTATATGTGGTATCTGAGACAAGTTGAACTCATACAGAGTAGAAAAGTTGTTACCAGGGGAGGGGGAGGTGAGGGAGGAAACAGAATGACTGACAAAAGAATACAAACTTTCAGTTTTAAGATGCATAAAATCTGAGGATCTGATGTATAACATGGTGACTATAGTTAATAATGCTGTATTATACGATTGACATTTGCTAAGAGAGCACAGCTTAAATATTCTTACCAAGAAGAAAGCAAGAAAGAAAATGAAAGAAGGAAAGAAGGAAAAAGGGAAAGAGGGAGGAAGGGAGAGAAAGAGGGTGTAAGGCAAGAAGTAAGGAAGGACGGAAAGAAGGACGGAAGGAAGGACGGAAGGAAGGACGGAAGGAAGGACGGAAGGAAGGACGGAAGGAAGGACGGAAGGAAGGACGGAAGGAAGGACGGAAGGGGGAAGGAAGAGGGAAGGAAGAGGGAAGGAAGAGGCAAGGAAGAGGAAGGGAGGGAGGAAGGGAGGAGAAAAAAGGTAAACATATGAGGTGATGAAAATGTCAATTGGATGGAGCAAATTCTTCTACAGTGTACACTTACATCAAATCATCATGTATACTTATCGATTATACCTCAAAAAATAAATACATAGAATTGGATTATGGTGATGGGCACAAAACTCTAAATTTACTATAAGTCATTGAATGGCACCCTTGACTGGTGAATTTTGTGGTATTTAAGTTATACCTCAATAAAACTATTTAAAAATAAAGAGTTAACCACTAACTCAGAGTTACTAATGATACTCCCTCTACCTTGAATACAAATCAGCCTCAACAAGCTGACACAAGTAATGACATATAATTGCGTTGCTCTAGATTCTTTTTTTCCTTTCACCATGGTGGCATCTGTGTTACTCCTAGTCCTTCTTGTTGTACTTGCATCAATGAACAAGCTAAGTAGAATAGACACTACATTGGCCTAAGCAAAAAAACTATATAATATGTACCTAAGGTTGATGCTCAAAATCGACCCTATTTGTTTTGATAGTCCAGATTGGTTCTTAAGCATCTTATAGGTACTGGTCATTGTTACCATTTTTGTCATAGTGGTCATGATGTTGATCCATTATATTCTATCTAGTCCAAAAGCTTTTGTGTAGTTATTCTCATCAAAAATTATCATGATACTACAGTAACAAAAAGGTCAAAAAATTCTTATGATACAGTTGGGTATGGAGACAACTGAACAATCCCTGTTCAATGAAGATCTGGATCTTCAGCTGTCCCTGAATTGATCAACCTCTTGCCAGTAAGACAACGAAAGTGTGTACAGAGAGGCTGAATATACAGGCCATAATGACGTATGAACTCTGACCCGCAGTCTCTGCATCCATCCGCCCAGAATAATAATGAACTGGTCAGTCACTGCTGGCATTCCTGTTTTTGCCTCCACTTTGTAGTCAGGACCAACCAAAGAAAATTAGTATGTTCTCCAAACCAAGCACATGCCCTGATTCTAGTTAGCCCACCTCCAGCTTCCAAATGCCAACACTCTCCTACTAGAGCATTATCTAAAACTTCTCTCTACTCTCCTACCCCCAACCCACCAACAAACCTTTCTCATTGCCCTGTTTATCTTTGTGTCTCTGAAGGTGACTGATTCCTCTGCTCTGAATGAGTAGACTGTTCTCATCTCGATGATGTTCATTCATTTCCACATTAGTCCTCATTTTACTATGAAAAAGATCAGATACTATATAATTAACAATTTTGATAGCTCTTAATATTAAATTAGACTAGACTAAGGTCTCACAATGCCTATCTTTTTCTCACCAAACAACATGCCTACCACGAGTCTTTACGAAATTTAATGCAAAAGTATCCTCTGAAAAGTCTTCAAACTGGTACTAATGACATCCCAGTTCTAAGCTGCAATCCTTACTGAAAATTTCTCCAGCAGATTTTGCATCTTTCCTCTGGGACTCAATGCTATGACCCGTATTTCCCACATAATGTTGTTTGACACATCTGGCTGATTTGAACCATACATCTAGGTAATAAAAATCAACACCTTTCTTAGTCTTTTCCCTTATCTCCTTGTACTTAATCCTCACATAATCACACATAAAATTTCTTCATACCGCTGTCATTTTATTTCTGGCTCGTATCCTATTATGAATTGCCAACTCCCAAAGGCAAAGACAAATTTCTTTAAATCCCACTGTAGCTCTCCACAGAACATAGCATAAGGCTCTAAACCCACAGATAGTCATGCCGGGCTGGCAATTGGAGGATGAGATAGCAAGAAAGAACCAACAGATCTGAAACTGTAATTTGAAACTGTTCTCTCTCTAGATACTCCGAAAGTTAAGACAAAATTCTTCAGGGTTCTGAGAGCTCTCTGGACCAGTGGTTCTCGAGATTGGGTCCCCAGAACCGCATCAGCAGTGTCACCTTAGGAGTTTGTCAGAAATACCATTATCCACCTCCCTCCCTCTGCGCATACACTGAATCAGAAACCTGGGGCCAAGGAAATTTGTTTCAACACTGTCACATGGGGATCCTGATCCATACTTAAAGTTTTGGAACCAGTGTTGCATACTACTCCAAGTAGGTACCACCCCAGGAAGCAGAAGTTTTGGCATCAACTAGGGACTTGTTTCAAGTACAGAATCTTAGGTGCTATCCCAAACCCGTGGATTCTATAGTTATTCAGTCTATTTGGAAGAGACTCTGTTTTATTATATTAAAATTTTTTTAACGTTTATTTATTTTTGAGACAGAGCATGAACAGGGGAGGGGCAGAGAGAGAGGGAGACACAGAATCCGAAACAGGCTCCAGGCTCTGAGCTGTCAGCACAGAGCCCGACGCGGGGCTCGAACTCACGGACTGTGAGATCATGACCTGAGCTGAAGTCGGACGCTCAACCGACCAAGCCACCCAGGGGCCCCGAAGAGACTCTGTTTTAAATAAGAAGCTACTTGGGTGATTTGTTTGCACATTAAAGTTTGAGAAACATCGGTCTAGAGAATTCCATTGTACAGAACCTATCAGGATTACAAGCAGAAGATCAATAATCCATTTTATTTATTTGTTTTGTCCAGGAGGAGGCTCTTACTGGCTCCACTCCTAAGAATCAATTGTGCATATCTCCTGTTAACTAGAAGTTCAGTGCCATCATGCTGAGAGTTTAAAATCAGCCCTTATGGAAACATTTGCACCACAGAAAATCAGCAAATACTACAAATCAGAGCTACCTGCCCCTGTCACCCAGCTACTTTATCTGCACACCAAGGGTAAGAGGACTCATTTTATTAAACTTCGCCCAATCTAAGGTGTGATATATTCAGTTAATAAGGAATCAGAACTTATTGCAAAAGGTGTTATTCTGTTTTTGACATCTTCTACTGGCTTATAACAGTGTGATTTTTAACTAAGGTTTGAGTCTATACCATGGTTTCTATTTATTAAATTTTTCCAAGTTGATTCTGTAGTTACTGAGAGGGTTAATAAAGTAAATTCACATCAGAGCTCAGGGTTTTGATTCATCTGCAGGAAAACTGCAACCCAAGGTCAAAGCAGTATGCTATAATATTAATGGAATTATTGAATAATTTCAAGAAAATATGAATGGCATTTTAGTAACTACATTCAGCAACATTACACCAATCATATTATGATGAATTATTTATCAGTTCCATGAAACTAACCATTCTCCTTCCTTCACTGTTAATCAGATGAAGGAACATTATTGTGACCTTGGTTAGTTGTGGCAGGATTTGTCACGTTTAGGAAGACTAAAATGAAACTAGCTCGAGTTGATTACTCTTTTTCTATACTGAAAATTCTATTGGAATGGACTTTGTGATGTATATATTTTCACCTTTATAACCTTCCTGCTCTGCTTTAAAAGAATCTTTTTCATGAGCTATGTACCACAGCAGAATATTATCAGGGATATGAAAGACTGTAAGTTAGACAGAATGAGATTTATAATCACAGGACACAAAGTACCTAACAATATTATAAACTAATGTTACAAAGTATATGTTGCAAAAAATTAAATTATTTGGAGGGATATACTGATAGGGCACTGAGTGTATTTATTATGTATGGCAGTTGTGTCCTAAAAGAGCAAAACACAGCTCCAAAATATTTCAGGGCTAAATGAACAGTGCTTTTTAAAAATCTTATTTGGAAGTGACTGAGTTAATTTTCCATCTTTATTTTCCATTTAACAGAATGTTAGAGATGATTGACATGCTGATTTTTCTGTTTCTTTGACTCTTCAAATTTTAAAAGCAAACACTGATTTCTGGATTTTAGATAAAATTAAGTAGGGGGAGTTTTCATCCCATCTTAAGTAATCATCAATTTTGCTGACATAATAGGCTTCCTTTTCCATCTGACAATTACTCCAAGGTAATGACTCCCTGTGCTTTTTGTAATTCAGAAACCACCAATCTACTGACCATTTAATGGAAAATAAATTAAGCAGTTGCAGTGAAAACTTAGTAGGTGAACAACTTAGTCCTCCTGCTAAAATTCATGACCCTTAGGAATAACCAGATATTGTAATAATTGACTAGGAGAAAGCAGTTTTAATGGCTTCGCTCCAACATATATTCATTAATCATTGGTCTTACAGCAATTCCTACACATTTCACCAAGTTATTTCACACTCAACTTCCATATGAATGTCTAGCTTTGTTTTAATCAAATTAATTTTCTAATGCTCAGATAAATTTTCCATATTCAGACCTGACAGTTATAATCATATATTTTACATTTTATACAGCAATAGGTGATAGCAAGAATGTAAAATTCTATGGAAAAATTACCAGGCTGAAATTGAAAATAATACTTTGATGATTCTACAGAAGCAGAAAAGTCATCTGGCGACAGTACTTAGTAAATTTGTCTTGAAAAAGAACCTGTCTATAAACATTGATAGGACAATGTGTAGATGAGCACCTTACTACATGGACTTATTAAATATTTGTTGATTTTCTTTAATAGAATTGTAGAGTTAACATTTCAAAGTATATCATAAATCTTTTTCTAGCCTTTAGCAGAGTACTTATTTTGGTATCTTGTGAAATTATACTATAAAAAATCAATTCTAATTACTACCTATAATACAACCCAGGCAAAAGATAAGAAAACGAAATGTTAATGGTAAGTGATTATGCATTAAATTGCAAGGATTTTTATGATGGGAAGGTCTGAGATTTGGTGTTATCACTGCTCTTAATTCATTTTTATTGAGGTTCATTGAGCAAATAGCTTAAGACTCATAAAGTAGTTTTCCTGGAAGAGTTTGTAGCACTCATATCCATAGTTTTATTCATTCAGGCTTTGCTTATTGAACGCACATTTGATTTAATATAGTACACTGGGTACCAATGGAAATACAGCAATAGTGAGAGCAATACAAAGTGTTCTAAAGATGCACTGATGAATGACAGTTACCATATTCAAGTCTGATATTTACCTGTCTTATATTTTTACTCATTGCAATCTTTGTGAGGACAAAAATTGTATCTTGTTTATTATTTAGTCACCCAGGCCATCCCAGTACCTTGCAGATCACCAAATACTATCTTACTTTGTCTATGAATTTTTCCACATTATACTTGGACAAATACCAGTGAGATAGTGTACAGGTTGAGGAAAGATAGTGCAGGAAGCTCATCCTTGACCACAACACTTAAGGACAGTTTTTCTTCTCATACAAAGAAACCATGAACAGAAAGCCAATAATTATTCTTTTCCCTAGAAAACCAAAGGACATCCTTAATTCAAAAGTGTGTATGCCTAGCTTTGGTTAACTTAGACTCCAGCCTTTCTAAGGAATATAAAAGTGAATACCAAGTCTGTTAAAGTAGTTTGAATTATAAATCATTTGTAAATTATTCAATACTTTCACAAATTCATATTTCAGTCCAAAATTTTAAAATGACACTTAGCAAAATTAAGTTTCAGGATTCTACTTAGTTTTTGGAATTTTGTTTCTGAGGTTAAGAGTATAACTATCAGCTGCTTGTTGGTGACAATAAGAGGTTTTACCTTAGTAACTTGAATAATTCTATATGCTTTACCACTAACCATCCCCTCAAGCAGAACTTATCAAGTAGAACTTACCAAGTCCTGAAAAAGGGCTTGGATCTCCTTCCCAATGCCCTCCCTCATTTCCAGTTCTGGGGAATATCCAGCATGTGAAGATTTTTCCTAGTTCATTTCAAGACCCCAAAGAAATTGCATTTTTCATAAAATTACCTTGCAAGATAGGGAGGAAATAGAAAAATATGTTTTAAACCTACTTTTTACTTCCTCATGTCAAATCATTTTGTTTACTCAATTACATGAAGATATAAATCTTGAGTTTGGCAATCTTAAGGTGGAAGTACAAAATGGAAAAAAATTTTCAAAATAGAAAAATGGTATTGTCACTAACTTTGTTATATAACAAATGCAAAATATTTCTTACCAACCTCAGACTTACATCACAGAAGTTATGAGAAAGGCCAAAAGTGACAAGAGTTTGGACAAACAAAAGGTAGATTAACAAATGCTTTAACTGTTAAACATATTGATAAGACTATCCATTGAATGAAAATTCTTTAGTTTTGTGACAAAAAGAATTTCTAGTTTAATGGCCCAATGACCTTCTAGAACACCACTCCTGATGAATGCATGATGGCGATTAAAATTAAATCAAGGTTGCATTGATACTGACAAAATTGTTTGAAAAATCAATTAGAATATGGATTTTGTTAAGTCTCATGGCTATGAAAATATTACTCTGTTGCTTTAGAAATAGCCTTAAGTCTCCAACTCTCTGCTCGGGAGTTTTCTGATTAATGCGGTTTTCCTTCCTTCCATTTTCTACCTGGTTGTTTCTTTGTGCGCATTACTTTTGTAGACTTTGACACGTGGCAACAAACTGAATGGATTATTAATGTAACTGTCCTGTCTGAAATGGGTGTAAAATGATGATTCAATATAAAGAAGTACAAACTATGCTCTGAAGTCAAATAAATCTAGGCAACAATAATGCTACAAGCACACCAAGTAAACTGCAAATTAAATATTTTTGCAATATGTCAGTTCCCAAATCTTCTACCTTACTTTCCAGGTAACAAAACTGTATTTATTTCTATGATATGTGCACTAGTCTTGAAGCGCTAATGCCAATGTCTGAATAATAATGCTATCAGAGTTTCAATCAAAAAATGAAATTTGTGTTGATGTCTAGGCGACTTTTTCTCTTAGGTGTCATGCTGAAAGTACTAGGTTTATGAAAAGAAGTAATCCTCTGTCTTTCTGTCTAACAAATATTTAATAGAACAGCTGTAGCTGTAAATGCTGGTGGCCTTAACTTCGAATTGAAATGTCAGATATAGCACTCAAACCTGAATATGTCTATTCAGACACTACATTAAAAAAAAAATGAAACCTGAATTACCCTTATAAGAAGATGCCTTACTGTCTGTTAGTGCACTGAAAATATGAAGAATTTCAGAAAAAAGTCTTGATCAATAGTGCTAGCTTTATTATGGCTTGCTATTATTCATGTTTACCTATGTCAATGAAAGTTATGAGACATCTATTCCTGCAAAGTACTGAGTCAGTAATCAAATAAAAGACTAATTAATAAAAACTTAATGGAAATTTTCTCTGGTAATAAGGAAAAGATAAAATAGAGAACCAGCAAGACCAGAACTGGAAAACAGATCATCTTGTTGTTACGTGTTTTATTTTTAAGTAATAATTACAAAGCTTTGCTTGTTATCTTTCATAATATATTATGTACTTACTTATATAATATACTTTGTTTTGTATCATTACTCTGGGATACATGATTCAATTGCTTATTTCTTACTCTCACTAACTTGACTGCAAAAAAGCAAAAGGAGAGGTTAAACTTATAGGAAGACTATTCGAAAAAATGAAAATACATTTCCAAAATCAGTGTTGAATCTCAAGAATAGAAATGTATCATTGGGGTGCCTGGGTGGCTCAGTTGGTTAATCATCTAACTCTTGGCTTTGGCTCAGGTCATGTTTCACAATTTGTGGGATCAAGCCCGCATGGGGCTCTGCATTGACAGCATGGAGTCCCCTTGAGATTCTCTCTCTCTCCCACTCTCTGGCCCTTCCTTACTTGTGCTCTCTCTCTCTAAATAAATAAATAAACTTAAAAAAAATAGAAATGCATCACAATCTCAAAATCTGAAGTTGATGCTTTCTACAAACTATTAAAATTAGGAAAATATTTGAAAAAGAAATTCGTACTTTGTTTTAGTCAGAAATAACTAAAGGCTAGTTTTGTGTTTCCGTCATTTCTTCAGGAAACATTGAGTATGTAACTATATGCTTAGTATGGTACTCCCCACCAGAGAGCAAAAGACGAATGAACCTATATTCTAGTAAACCCTGTAGGGTATCTTTTGCAGAATATTAGCCATGCATTCATCTGAATTTTAGTTTTCACAAGCTAGATCTTCCAATTTTCAAATTTATATGCTTAATAAAAAAACTTCTCAGCTCTTCTTTTTTTATATCTTCCATTTCTTTCCTAGTCACACACATAGTTCCTTTATTCCCTTGAACATATGGGGAATAATTATAAGCACCATTTTGCCATCCCTGCCTACTAGTTACATCCTCTTTCGCAGTTCTGATTTCTTTTTTATTTATCTCCTGAATATGGATGGCATTTTTGGGCTTCTTTGCTAGCTGGGTATTTATGAGTGAGTGTCAGACATCGTGTACCTCACATTGTTTGTTGGTGGATTTTTGATGTGCCTTTTAACAGTGTTGTCTTTTGTTCTGCTTTATTACGTATGCAATTAAGTTAAGGAATTAGAGGAAAGCTTTCAATGCTTGCTTTTAAGTTTCCTAAAGCAAGAATGAAATAGCTTTAGTCTAGGATGAACTTAACCTCATTTTTATGACAATCATTTTCTGAAAATTTTACCACAAAACCCATGTGTTACAGGATTTCCACTCTAGTTAATACGAAAATGAACTATTCTATTGTTCTTTCCCTTTGCTTTGGGTAATTATCTCTCATGCATGTGCAATCAGTACTGAGGCCAAGATTTGAGGAGATCCCAGTCTGTCTGTCTGCCTGTCTGTCCCTGTCTCTCTCTCTTCTGATATTTGCTCCATAAATTCTAGCAATCTTGGTGTCTGTGAACTCTGGTCTCTGTTTCCTCAACTCCCGCAGACTGTTAGGCTCTGTTTAAGTTCCCTCTTCTGTCAATGGCCTGGGAACTGCAGGAAGTAAGCTGGGGCACTAGTAGATCTTACCTTGTCTATTTCCCTTCCCTTTGCCTTTTTCCCAAAGCATGAAAACCATTCTTTGATGTAATCCACTTTTCTATAGCTGTTTAAGCCAAAAGGCTAAACCTGGTCCCTATTACCTTATCTTTGACAGAAGTAAAAGCACTCTCCAAATCTTAATAAAAAATCTTCATTAAGGAAATGTTGGCCCAAAACTAAGGAAACAGTCTGCTACTTCTAGCCACACAGAGATTTTTAAATGTTTTTTAACTAAAAGAGAAAATGTAAGAATTGAGCAATGAATTTTCAAGCCTGTTGAAAATGTTTCCTGTGAGTTCTTGATATCTTCTGGGACTTGCACTTGAGTTCCTGGTGATGAGAGAAATCAAAGCACCATCCAAGCCCATCCCCTCTGCTGGGAGAAATTATGTACTTGAACTTCAAAGGCAGAGGAAGAATTGCTAGTGACAGTGCCCAGGAAAGAAGCATATATAACCCTCTTTTATAACAAACTCATGACTAAAATTCTCTTGGTCAGTTTCTCTCTTAACAGAACTAAATCTGTGTGCTCTAGTTTGTCCAACACCCATCTCCCTTGATACAGACTCAGAGCAGCTAGTAACAGTCTCTTTGTGGTCACATATTAACAAGAATCCTTACAGGCTAGGAAACAGGAAAGAACCACAAATCCTTCTCTAAACTCACAAATATATCTGTAACAACAATTTGGGTTACAAAAAAGTATAAAACACTCACTGGGTAAGTGAAGAGGATGAAATAGTAGGAAATTGTTTAATTCTCTATTGCCTTTCCCTAAACTACAGAATTCGTAGTAGCATACTATTATTTTTCTATTATTCCATTATCATGGTCAAGGAATCTGCCTCTTAAAAAGTGCCTAAGGTCTACAGCAGATAATGAAAACATTGAATTTAAACCTGAGTGTCTTACATTTATATAATACAAGTTTATCCATGTAGATCATCAACTTTTTATGCTATCACCCAAGTCAGGAATGGAAATGCCAAGCGTTACTCTGAGAAATACCACATTTCCTGCCAGGTAATCCAATAATGAATGGATCATTATACATAATCCCATAATCTGTGGAGGTTTTCTTGAGCCATATTTTTGTCTTCAGCTTATTTACAAATGATAGGGACCCACTTTCTCCCCAGGCACCCTCTCTAGTCCTCAAAGTCAAGAATTTAATTCAACTCTTTGGCTGTCCACATCTTACTATTGAGGTACTCTGTTGTGGTTGATTCTTTGAATTCATCTACTAAGTCCCCTATTTCACTCCCCATCAGATATCTATATACTAATATTAACATGACGGTCTTCTCATCCACAGGGTGGTTGTCTGTCAACATCTTGGTCCATAATCTTAAGGAAACTCAGATTGTAGAATCTATTCTGTTTTGTTTTGTTTTCCATAACAAGAGAAGGGCCCTGAAACTCAGAGTCAAGTTAAATGACTGAGCCTAAACCAGCAGCATAATGGGACTCAAATTTGCATCCTCTGAACCCAGGGCTTCATTAAAGGTTTCCTACCATCCTCAGATGTTCTGAATTAGGGCATGTAGACTTTTGTGACCAAGGGTTTTGTTATTTTTTGTGCATTTATTTTTTCATTAATTTGAATTGGCAAACATTATTTTATAAAATTAAGGATGTTTTACATAAAAACTCAGATTTCCTGCTTCTCTAGAATAAATGGCAGATTAGGTCACAGTGCCCACATTTTCACATGGCAACCATTTACTAGAACTGACAGAAGAGGAGCCTCTCAGTTCCTTCCATTCTCTGTTGTCTCTGAGGCAACGTTTGAATTTTCATTTGCTAATTTATGTCAAGCTCACATAATGCAATTGGTCTGTTTCATAGGCATTTATGTCGATTCCTTTGTAATCTGCACTATTAACTTGCTTCTGCAACACAGCGCTAACTGGATCAGACTACAATTTCTCCATTTTCAGTCTTCTTCTCTACAAATGGCATTTCCATACTTTCAGTTTTGCAGGCTGAACTCTATAGAGCCATTGATGACTCTTTCACTCACATCCATATCTAACCCATCAACAAACCTATTCAGTTCTCCTTTTAAAATACAAAATCCAACCACTTTCCACCATTTCCACCAGGAGGATGGATACCATAATCTCTAACTTGGAATATTTAAATGACTTCCTAGTTAGTCTCCCTGCTTCCACTTTTGCTCCTTTGGGGTCAGACACTGTAACAAAACTCCTCAAAACCCACCAAGAGCTCCCATGTCATTCTAAATGCTATGGAATTTACCAGGATGATTATTCCAGCCCCTCCTTCCACCATCTCACCACATCTGATCTGATCCTCAAATTCTCTTTCTGTGGTCAATTCCCCTCTAGTCACCCTGGACTCCTTGCTGACTGGGTCATATTGTATCATAAGTATGCATATTCTCAAATAATATGTGTGCAATAAATAAATGATTTAAGAATGACATAAATATACAAGGGCTATGCTGGATTTTCTGGTCAGCTATAACCTTGGAATTTTATCTAGGTAAGAGAAACAGAAGTACCAGTGAGTAGAGAACTGAATTTAAAATAGGGATGAAATATTCCCTAACAGGAATGATGATGGGGAAAAGGGCCAAAGGAGTGGATTATTCTGGGTAGTGACAGTAAATAGACAATGTGAATTTCAATCAAACAATGAGAGAATTGAGGGCCTAAAGAAAGCTATTTACAGTGAAAATCTGGAGGATCCCAGTAATTGTTGCAAAGAGAGCTATAAGAGAAGATGACCATTATTAGTGAATGGGTATTTGAAACTGCATTTTGGGGTATGGGCTCTTATTGGTAATGGCAAAGTCTATTATGAGCACATGCAGTGAGTAGTTGATATAAATGAGGACAAGGAATGGAGACGTCAAGACATTGAATCAATCATCTAGTGAGCATTGAAATAATAGAGCACAGAATGAAAATATTTGGGGAGAGGAAGACAGGAAGACAGATGTTACAGTCTTCAGCAAATGAAGGAGACAATTCGAAAGGACAGTATGACTCAAAATGGGAGGAACATAAGTTATCTAATGGCAAGTACCTCAGAGAGGCTCAATGGTCTGTAAGCAGCAAGGAGAATCCATAAGTATTCTATCTTTGGGCTAGTGGTAAGGAAGGCAAGGGTCATAAAACACAACCCTTGTTTTATGAGAGACTGCAAGGGAAGCAGTATTCTTAGGTTTCAAAATCATGGATTCAAGGGAAGTTTCCTTATATTACTTTAAATGTAAGAAGGCTATAGAGCTCTTATTGTTTTAGGTTCATGAAAATAAACTGAAGTATTTCCTTCATTGAGTATTACATTTTGATTTTTTTCAGTCTTGAAAATCCAGTTATGTTGACAACAAACCACAAAATCTCCAAGAGAAGTTATGTCTTCAAGGTGAATAATTTATCTTCAAATAAATGACATATGTACATGTGTATACGTGCATACCTTTATGCTGTTAATAGCATATCAGTTTTTAACATTAAATAATAAAGAACCACCGATTATTTGAGCTAGTGTTTTCAAAATACCTACTTTAATCTCTTAACTGCTTCTCAAAGAGGTAACTCACATGTAGGGCATGTGGTATCAGCTTCATTATCAATCCCTCTACTACCCTTTCCCTCACCAACTGAATACCACTTCCTCTTTTGTACACACTATTCTCCAGACTCCAGAGATTATTTTCAGTCTAAAACTTTGCTCAAGGATTATTTATGCCTGGAATGCTCTTCCCTTGATTTCCTTATTAGTAACTCCTCTTTGTGACTCTGATCTCCGCTCAAATGCCTTCTCCTTAAATATAATTATCTGACTACCCAAAATACAATGGCTACCCATCCAATCATTATCATACACTCTTTTAAATCTTAATAGCATCGAAGTTTTGTATTTCTTTATTGTCTTTCCCATTGAAAAGAATAAACAGTATCACTGCCTAAAATAGTGTCTGCTACACAGCAAGTTCTAATACTTATCCCATATCTACTACTGCTTAGCCAAATTTATCTATATATCTAAATCACATCTCTGTTTGACCTGCAATCAACTGATAAAAGGGAAAAGAATAAAATTTGTAAAAGGAGCAAAATAAATTTCATAATAAACTGTTTTGAGCTATTTTAAAGAAAGAGGTTGTATATACCTTAGCTATATATTACCATAGTTATATCAATAGAGAATGTTAAGTCAGAGAACCCATGATTTAATATCAAATAGCTTGACTCCTTAGTGGAAAATTATATCAAAATTTATGACCAGAATTACTTGTCAAATTGCAGAACAAAAGCTTTCCCAGCTGCAAGTTCAGAGCATGTGTAACTTTATAATCATCATATTGAGAATTACGTTTTGACAAGGTCAAACATAAAAATGTTAAAATGTAGGTAATAAGTTACTAACAAAATGCCTGGAGAATGAAGACAACTGTGAATTTTTTTTAACATTAAGCATACAATGGGTTCTAAAAATATTACTCTTCCAAATAAGATTTGTACATTTCTTTTCAAAACAGCTAAACATGCTCAGTTGTGCATGCTGTGCGTATACACTTTTATTAATCCTTTCACACTCAATAGAAATCAAGTTCAAGTGATTTAAAAACTCATATAGTAGGTTTTGATTGGAATAGACACTTATCTAGTGCTAGATGTTTAGTAGTAGTGTATGAGCTAATGAATTCAGTGATTATCCATACCCCCCAAAACACTAAGGCTGTAATTACTGATTTTGAACTTCAAAAATCAAGTATTGAAATAACCATAAGCCTATGTGAGTTTTACTTGCTAGTATTTGTTTACTCATATACTGCTATATATTTAGTGATTAACTTAGTACATTTTAATAATTGAGTTTTCTACCACAAGTCTACAACCTAAAACCAAATTTACAACAAACCAGTGGTTCCTCCTCAATCCAATTCCTCTGCCTTACTGTCTCAGATGACCTAAGCATCTTTCCATTCCTGAGCTTGTCCTTCCCTTTTTATTCAGTTTTATATGCATATGTACTTTGTGTGGGTCTTAAAATGTGTATTTCCTTATATTTAAGATATTTCTAACTTGATAAGAAAGACATCATACTGTATGCAATGTTTAGGAACATACTTTTTTCACTTAATATCATATTGCCAAGATAAATCCATATTGTCTGTATTGTCGTATTTCATTTGTTTGACTCTCATATAATATTCATGAGTATCCAGAGGTTATTTCATCTACTCTCTTACTGATAGACATTTCCACTGATTCTAGACTTTTGCTATTACGAGCAGCACTACTAGGATTGTTATTGTTCAAATCTGAATGTACATGCACAAACATTGTTCTTGGATACACACCAAAGGGTTTTAGGCTTTAGAGTACATAAATATTCAATTTTTGAATTTTTAAGAGATAATACTATTTTCCAAAGTGGTTGCACAAATGTGTGTTCCCATTGGAAATTTATCAAAACACTATAGACTTGTATCTTCTCTAAAAGTTTTTTCCAGACTTTCTATTCCTAATGATACAAGTAGAAAATGCCATCCTATTGGTGTCTTGATTAGAATATCAATGGTTAATGGTTAATAATGTTGAATTACAAATTTACCCATCATATGGGCTTTCATTTCTACGAGATACCTAGTATGTCTTTTGCCAAATTTCTATTGGATTTTTGAATTTTTTTATTCATTTTTAAGACTTCTTTATATATACCTAATGTCTGGGGTGCCTGGGTGGCTCAGTCAGTTAAACGTCCAACTTCATCTCAGGTCATGATCTTGCAGTTGGTGGGTTTGAGCCCCAACTCAGGCTGTGTCCTGATAGCTCAGAACCTGGAGCCTTCTTCAGATTCTTCGTCTACCTCTCTCTCTGCCCCTTCTGCACTCACAGTGTCTCTCTCTCAAAAATAAACATTTTTTAAAAATTTTAAAAAAGAGCTCTTTATGTACTCTTGATACTAATATATTGTGGTTAGGTACAATCACCTCATACAGTTTGTAATCCCTCACTTTGCTTAGCTTAGGGTAGTTTTTAAAGAATTTGTGATCTCATTTTAGCATGACTAAATGTAATTTTTTCTGTTGTAGTCAATTAAGAAACAAGAAATATGAATTATGAAACAAATATGAATTGAGACATTTCACTGTCAATATACAGGTTTATCTATAGTTTTTTTTTTTTATTTTTAAAAATATTTGTTTATTTCTTTTGAGAGAGAGAGAGCACAAGCTGGGAGGGGCAGAGAGAGAGAGAGAGAGAGAGAGAGAGAGAGAGAGCACGTGAGAGAGAGAAAGAGAATCCCAAGCAGGCTCCACGTGGTCAGCATGGCAGTGCTCGGACGCATCTCAGGAACCGCGAGATCATGACCTGAGCTGGAACCAAGAGTCTGTCACTTAACCAACTGAGTCACCCAGACAACCTTATCTATATTTTTAATCTACAGTTTTAGAATCATTTTTATACATAATTTTTAATTGGATTACATTTCAATATATTTTATGAGGTAGGGGTACCTTTTTTCCCATTTGTGTATTTATTTTCCAGGTCCGTGCGTGATCTCATCCTTCCATATTCCACTGAAATGACAGGCCAATTTTTTCATACAATGAAACCCCACACAGTAATGCATTGACTTCTCATCAATCTGTCTCTGCACTTGTGACACACTAGCTTAGTGACCTTGGTTTACAGTGAGTCTTATTTACTTCGCAAATATCTTCTTGTTGCACTCCTGATTTCTATGTATTCTTTGTTCTTTACGTGTCAATATAAAATTCAAAACGCATTATTGAATTTCATAAACAATTCTGGAGGATTTTGATTGGCATAACACTGATCAATTTAGAGAGATTTAACACTTCACACTATTGTTTCCCTGTCCATGAGTAGGACAGATCTCAATTAACTTAGTTCTTCTCTAATTTATATAGGTTTCTCTGTGTATTTTTACATTGCATTTACATTTATTCTTAAATACTTGACATTATCTTGTACAATTTTAAATGATGTTTAGTCTTTCAACTTTCCAGTTTGCTGCCTTTTATAGAAATGCAATGGACTTTTCCATGCTATTTTTTTTATATATCAATATTTATCTACGACCTGTCAAATTCTTCCATTATATCAAATAATTTGCAGGTGGATTATTTTAGGTTTCTCTATATATGATCATATCATAGGAAAAAATGATTTTATTCCTAATTGACAGTCTTTATCTTCTTTTTGTTGTTGTTGTTGTTTATTTATTTTGAGAGAGAAAGAGCATGAGCTGGGGAGGGGCAGAGAGACAGGGAGAGAGAGAGAATTCCAAGCAGGCTCTGCACTGTCAGTGCAGAGCCAGAGGCAGGGCTGAAATTCACGAACTGTGAGATCATGACCTGAGCTGAAATCAAGAGTCAGACGCTCAACTGTCTGAGCCATCCAGGTTCCCTTATAGTCTTTATCTTCGAATTATCTTTTTTCTCTTTTTGCCTAGGATAGAACCTCCAAAATGATATCGAATATAAATGGTGATATGGGCTTAATTACCTTATTCCTGCTTTTAAAGCTATGTCTTCTAATGTTTCAAATTTTAATATCTTTGCTCTAATGTGTAAAACATACTCATTGAGAGAGCAAGCACACATCAGTTCTGGTAAATTACTTATTTTAAAAATGCTGCTATGTAGTTGGTATTCTTCTCATGCTATCATCAAAATCTTCTTTTCACATAGCTAGTATCCATCTTTTCACTTTTACCACTATTAATTTTTGTCTTTTCTTCGTCAGATGGATAGACATATGTCTATTTTGCTAGGTTCTTAAAGAATTATCAAAAAGAGAAATTAAGAAAACCCCACTCAAAATTGCATCAAAAAGAACAGAATACCTCAGACCAAATTTAACCAAGGAGATGAAAGACATGTCAACTAAACAGCATCAGACACTGATGAGAGAAATGGAAGACACAAGTAAATGGAATGGTATCCCATGCTCATGAATTGACAGAATATTGTTTAAATGTGCACATTACCAAAAGCAATCTATAGATTTCATGCAACTCCTATCAAAATTCCCACTGCATTTTAAATGGAAAAAGAACAAGTGATCCTAAATATTGTGTGTTCCCACAAAAGATTCCACAAATCCAAAGCAATCTGAAGAAGAACAAAGCTGGAAACGTCATGCCTTCTGACTTCAAACTACACTACAAACATACAGTAATTTAAAAACTATGGTGTTGGCATCAAAGCAGATACAGATCAATGAAATGGAGAGCCCAGAAATAAACCTATGGGTATATGCAGAATTAATTTATGGCAAAGTATACAAGTTATATCAGGGGGGAAATGCAGTGTCTTTAATAAACAATGCTGGCATAACTGGACAGCCATAGGCAAAAGAATGAGACTATACCACTATTTTATACCATACACAAAAATCAACTTGAAATGGCCTAAAGACTTGAACAGAAGACCTACAGCCACACAAATCCTAGAAGAGGACTTAGGGGATAATTTCCTTGACATTGGTCATGGTGATGATTTTCTTGTATGCGATACCAAAAGCAAAAATAAACCAGTGAAAATATGTCAAACTAAAAAGCCTCCACACAGCAAAAGAAACCATCAACAAAATGAAAAGACAATCTACAGAACGAGAGAAAATATTTGAAAACCACATATCTAATAAGGGGTTAATATCCAAAGTTATAAAGACCTTCTACAACTCAGTATCAAAACAATTAAGAGTCCAATTTAAAAATGGACAAAGAAGTTGAACAGCGATTCTCCCAAAAACAACATACAGATGACCAAGAGGCACGTGTAAAGGTACTCAACATCATTAATCATCAGGGAAATGCAAATCAAACCACAACGAGATATCATCTCACACCTGTTAGAATGGCTATTATCAAAAAGACAAGAAGTTTTGGTGAAGATGTGGAGAAAAGAGAACCCTTGTCCACTGTTAATGTAGCGTAAACTGGCACAGCTACTATGGAAAACTGTATGGACGTAGCTCAAATAATTAAAAATAGAACTATCATATGATCCATAAATTCTGCTTCTGAGTATTTATCTGAAGGAAATGAAAACACTGGTTTGAAAAACTATATGCACCCCCACGTTCACCACAGCACTATCGACTATCATAAGACATGGAAGAAACCTAAATGTCTGTCAGCAAATGAATGTAGAGATAAAGGAAATATATGTGTGTATGTATGTATATATATTATACATATATATGTACATGTCATACATATACAAAATATTATTCAGGCATTAAAAAGGAAATCTTGCCATTTGTGACAACATGGATAAACCTTGAGGGCATTATGCTAAGTGGAATATGTCAGACAGGGAAAGACAAATACCATACGATCACACACACACACACACACACACACACACACACACACAAACCCTAACTCATAGATACAGAAAACAAATTGTTTGCTGGTTGCCAGAGGTAGGGGTTGGAAAGTACACAAATATATGAAAGGGGTCAAAACTACAAACTCCTGGTTATAAAATAAGTCATGGGGATGTAACATACAGCATGGTGACTTAGTTAACAATACTGTATTCTATATGTGAAAGTTGCTAAGAGAGTAGATCTGAAAATTTTTTATCACAAAAAATGAAAAATTGATAAATGTGTGTAGTAATGGATTTGGAATGAATATATTTTGATCATTTTGCAATATATACATATGTAAAATCATGTTACACACCTGAAACTAATATGTTATGTCAATTAATGTCTAAAAAAGAAAACCAGCAGAGGTAAGAGGTCACTAACTTAAAAGAAACGAACCAAAGTACAGTAATCCTGAGAATATTTTAGGAACCCACACTGAATTTCCAATTATAATAGCTTTGTGTTAATATATTGTTTTGATTTTAATTATCTAAAAAATATTTTTACATTTTATTTATTTTTTAGAGAGACAGACAGAGAGAGCAGAGAGAGAGACAGAGCACAAGTGGAGGAGATGCAGGCTCTGTCTCAGGAGAAGCAGGTTCCAGGCTCTGAGCTGTCAGGACAGAGCCTGATGTGGGGCTCAAACTCACAAACCGTGAAATCATGACCTGAGCCGATGTCGGACACTTAACCGACTGAGCCGCCCAGGGGCCCTGATTTTAATAATTTTTTTAAAGTTTATTTATTTTGAGAGAGACAGATAGTGCAAGTGGGGAAGGGGCAGAGAGAGAGAGAGAGAGAGAGAGAGAGAGAGAGAGAGAGAGAATCCTAAGCAGGCTCTGTACCATCAGCACAGAGCATGATACAGGCTCAAACTCATGTAACAATGAGACCATGACCTGAGCCGAAACCAAGAATCAGATGCTTAACCAACTGATCCAGCCAGGCGTCCCTATGTTAATAATATATTGTTAATGTAAATAGGCTCCAGGAATATGATTTAGGTGACATTTTTGAAAATTTAAGTGATATCTAAAGAATTATGGGTTAATGGCATTATTACTGTATGAAGTATATTTTCTTAGAGAAATAGAGCTCTCTTTTAAAAATTATTTTCATTATTTGCTATATAAATATTATACCTATTTGATCATGTTCAGACTTATTCATCCTTATCTTTTGAATGCAATTTCTTACCTTTTCAACATTGGACTGGTCACTGTTAGCTTCAACTACTCTCCTAATACAAGTTTCCCTATTCAAAAGCAGAGTGTTGTGAAAACTTTCATAAGCTAAAATGGTGTAAAGTGAAAAGATACATTTTCCCAAGAAGTTCACATCATGCCACTTTGCTTTTAGGAAAGACCTGCAGTAGTACCTGTTTCACTAACCAGAAATCCCAAGAGGATTTAATCTCTAGAGATAAAAGTCTGGGTGGCTCAGTCCATTAAGCATCTGACTTGATTTCAACTCAGGTCATGATCTCCCAGTTCATGAGTTCAAGCCCCCCACATTGGGTTCCGGGATAGCATGGAGCCTGCTTGGGATTCCCTCTCTCTCCCTCTTTCTCTGCTCCTCCCCCACTCACACTTTCTCTCTCAAAATAAATAAATAGACTAAAAAAAAAAGCTGTTATACTAATGGAGATCTTTCATAAAAATGAATGGGCATAACACAAACTTTTGCAAAGTGGGGGATAAGACTAGAGGATAGATTAGCAAAAACAGAAATGGATAATACATGTTCAATAAACTTATATGGAAACAAATCAAATGTATTGATTTTATATAGAATAAGTTTTAGCAGAATATAAAACTCTGACATGTTTCATTTAGATAATTTAATGATGAATGTTATATTGCTTAATTTAAATTCTAAAACTGATTTTACAACCACTACCAATGTTTGATTGAAATGTGGTCAATGTTAGGAGGAAGCTACTGAAATGTTAATTTTATAAAAATTATGCTAAGATAGGGGCACCTGGGTGGCTCAGTTGGCTAAGCATCCGACTTCGGCTCAGGTCATGATCTCATGGTTCATGGGTTCAAGCCCCGCATCGGGCTCTGTGCTGACAGCTCAGAGCCTGGAGCCTGTTTCAGATTCTGTGCCTCCCTCTCTCTCTGCCCCTACTCACGCTCTGTCTCTATCTCAAAAATAAATAAACATTCAAAAAATTATGCTAAGATAGGTTCATTTTAAAAATGGAAAGCATCAATATAAATCAAGAGAATCCTATTATTGGGTTTCAATACATGTCTGTTATATCAAAAGTCAGCCTAGTTTGTCAAAAGTAGAATTTGAGAACTCATGAAATGAAATACAGTAAAAGAAAAATCAGACAGTAATATACCATGATTTCAGAAGAAAGAAAAATAAAAGGGGTAGTTTAAGGACAAGAATATTAGCAGAACCACAAAATCAAACAGAAAGCATTGTACTCATCTTATAATATAGGGCAATTTGAACTTCACTTAGTCTCCAAACTCTGCTCGGTAATTAGCAATTTCCTGCTCTCCCTGGCTCCTGGGATGTAGGCACAGACATATTGATCTACATGCTGGTGAAATATCATTTTGCAGTAAGTGTCTAAGTGGTGTTGCTACACCGGGTACTTTGATAGCATAAGAGAAGGACACCTCCAGACCCATCTCATTATGAACAAGTAAGACAAATGTTGGTCTCTTGATAAATAAAACAGAAAAACAATGGTTTTTGTGAACTGCGCATCTCACCATGGTACTCTTTGATATGTTATCTATTTAAATTTTTAATTAAAATGTCAAATACATAAACATTGTGCCCTAGATAGACAAAATATGGTCTAAATCATGTTGTAATATATGAAAGTGAAGTACATGGAAATGCGTATAAAGCCATATGATAAAATTCTGATGGGTTTAAATAAAGCCCCTGAAGAAAAGTTTGAATACCTAAGGCTGGAGTAAAAGAAAGTGGTGGAATGCTTCTGCATTTGTTAAGACTTAGAACATTAACTTAAAGGCAATAAGAAATAATGGAAGTGTTTTCAGTAGGAAACTGACATGAAAATATCCATATGTTGGAAGCATAAAGTGGCATCACTGTGAACAACATCCACCAGGAGCAGGTACACATAAACTAGTTAGAAGACCATTGCAATACCTCCAAGGAGAAAGGGTTTCCTAATAAACAATTGATAGGAATTAATAATTGACAAGAAATGGATGAAAATACTTAGGCAAGGGGTATAGAATGAAAGTAGAAAATTAGAGCTCAGAGCAATGAACACCACACTCCAAAGAGGCAGCTATAGAGGTCACAGTTGAGCAAGAAAGTCCAAGGTCTGATTTGGAGAAAACCATTAGAAGACATGAAGGTTTCCAGAAAATAAGATAATTGGAGATGTTACAGAATGGGGAATTCAAGATACCAAACTCATCAACAAGATTAAAAATGAAAATTGTAGGGTGATAGCAAGACCATTTATGGACATGCTATGTCCTGCATAACAGTGAGTTCTCACTCAGAAACCACCTACCCCATTCTGCTTCCCCCTTTATAAACATCAGAACTTCTAGCGATGTTATGCATCACATTTTTGTTCGTAGAGTTTTCCCCCTCAAAAAATTCTATGCTTTAAGTTTTTATAATCTTTTGTTGGTTTCACACAATAAAATTTCTTTAGTATTTAAATAATGATAAATCATTTTAACAGGGGATTTACTTTGATAAATATGTCACATTTGTAAACATTCAAAGTTAATTTTCATCCAAACTTGAACTTACTAAATCAGCACCTCAATTCTTTATTATGCAATCACAGGATTTTTGAATAAAATCTGAAAAAAATATTTCTTTGCTTTAAAACAAGTTCCTAAAATATTTATAGAATTACTTTAAATTGATCAGTAAAAAGTTTCTTTTAATCTTACAATAAAATCCATGTTTCTTCTGTAATCTGCATTAAAAAACAAGCAACTATGTCTTTCATAAATTTTTTTAAAAAATTTTAATGTTTATTTTTGAGACAGAGAGACACAGAGAGACACAGAGAGACAAAGAGAGCAAGCAGGGAAGGGGCAGAGAGAGAAGGAGACAGAATTCGAAGCTGGCTCCAGGCTCTGAGCTGTCAGCACAGAGCCTGATGTAGGGCTTGAACTCATGAACTGCAAGATCATGACCTGAGCCAAAGTCAGACGTTTAACTGAGTGAGCCACCCAGGCGCCCCATCAGCAATAGGCCTTTAAAATTTAGGCCCCATATAAATGGAACTGGAGCCCAAATTTATATCCTCCTTAAATGCTTGCTACGATAACATTTCTTGTGAAATATCCAAGTAAAGCCCTTGAAAGTTTTTATTGAGAAAGAAATCAAAGGAAAGTAATGGTGCCTGAAATGTGCTTTTTTTGTTTTTTAACTAAGTATTTCATTATTGAATCTCTTCTTTGCTTGAGAATATGGACCTATTTACTTTTCTCCAAACTTTCTTGCAACTAATTTGTAAGTAATTAATTTTCTCCATTACTTTGCCAAAGATTTCCCAAAATATGTCTTTTCTTAAAATTCAGATTTTTAAAAACTAAGTACTAGAGCAAATAAATGTAATTCTGCAAAGCACAAACAAGAAGAAAATAACCCTTATTGCTTTAGTGTTTCTTGACAGAATGATGTTCATTAGATGGTATTTGTATGTTTTACAACCCAGGAACCTATCTGATGACACTAAATGCTATACAGTAGGAAATAGAAGAAGCAAAATTGTTTTAATTATTTTTACTCAGTAAAATCAAAGTGAGTTTTTGTACATGTAGGGAGTAGAAGTCAAACATTTAGACTTTCATAGAAGCCACACTAATGTTTTTCCTGTTAGTTCAGCCATGTGACTGATTTTATATTTCATCACTTAACAATTTCAAATCCTGCCCTTTCTGAAAGTGAAGAACAATTAAAATTACACTGCTTAAAATGTTGATACATGTTTTAATGTAAAAAGTTTTTAGAGCCTCTGAAAATCTAAGATCTATATTTTATGTTTTTGATAGAGCTATAACTATGTAGTTTTATAACTATTTTCAAATATTTAAAAATTTAGATTTGGTCATATTTTAAAAACTCGGTGTGTATATTAAAAATTATTACATCTATTTCCTTAACATTCAGTTTTAGCTTGGATTATGAACACTGCCATTGAATGGAAGGTTTCTTTCCCAAATTCCATCTATTTTCATCATTATTTACCATTACTGCTTCCCTGAAAGTAAGCAACATAATTATCATTTATATACAATTTTCTTATGGAAATATGTAAGATGTAAATATTTTCTGATTGTGACAATTAATAAGTCAAAATTTCACCTCTTAAACAATATTAATACTAAGTTACTATTATTAATTTTTTCTCTGATTTTTGTCATTTAATTTTTATTTTGAATATATTTTTGGTAAAATATAGAGATATGATAAAATACTTGTATTCATCCTCATATATTTTTGTTCATAGATATAAATACTCTGTATTTTTATGGCCTAACACAAAGAAAACAACATTTCACACATGTGTGCACATTTAGCATCAGAAATACATTTCATTCGTTGTAAAAACATAGCTGTAAAAATAAAAATAAGCTACCCAGTTACAAATTACCTATTTGCTTTAAGTAAGATTGTTGTAATTATGAGAATACCTTGCTTTAACTGTCCTTTAAACCTCTTGGAAATGTCCAGATCAGTAAAACCAAGTTCCTGAGTTTACTAAAATTAATTTTAAAGTAGCAGATTTGCAGTAGCTTTGGCAATTCTCAAGCTCAAATGTGTAATTCCTGGTTTTATGTATACGCAATCAACATTTTCCTGTGTGTCTGAGATCAAATATCCTTAAAAATACTTTGAAGTGCACACTGCTAGCTAATTGGATAGTTATAATACCATTTAATTCATTCCTAAATGTTGAAATAAAGGTGGCAGAATTCTAGCTAGTGTTATAAAGCATGAGGCTCTGAATAGGTCTCCCACTTCCATGAAATACAGCAAATAAATATTACACAAAACATTTAATGGCTCCTTAAAAACTTACATTTTAATGTCATTGATTTCTCAAATACCTATGGCCTTCTCATTTGAAGCCTATGAAGCAAATATCTATAAATAGAAGATTGTTCCCCAGCCTTAACATATTACAAGCCTACTATGACATCCTGCCTTGAAGAACAATAACATTAGTCAAGAGAAACATGAATATTGGAAACAGAAGACACGACAAATAATACTGTGCACACGTGTGTGTGTGTGTGTGTAAGCTATATAGCAGATATATATCTCTGCATATATATGCTGATATATATGTGGAGATATATACTATCTGTTTTTTGAACAGAAATGATATATTGAAATGTCTAACTAGCGTCAAGCAAGCACTTTCAATTAATGAATGTTTTAGAAAAATAAAGTATCTTCATCATCTTGTTTTTTTCATTAGGGCCAAATCTAAAGGAATCGAATTCAACCCCTGGGGAGGATTATGGAGTGCGATTTTCTTGAACCATGAAATTTTCTCTCTTTTCAAAAATAAAATTGTGATCTGCTTCCAAATTAAATTTCAGTGATTGCAAACTGTCAGTTGCTTACTCTACACTGTGATGTTACTTGCCACAACTTTCCTGTGAAGTATTTCCCTAGTTCTCATTCTAAAATTGAGGAAATGAAGGATTGAGGCAGTTACATAAGTGAATTGTCTGGCGCCATTTCAGTAGTCAATGATGAAGCTGGGATGGGGCACAGATCCCCAGGACTCCAAAGCTTATGCTATTAACACACTATTTACCGTCTGTCAATCGTCTTTACCCCTCATTGCAAAAAGCCACTTAGAGGTGAAGAACAGAGAACAGAAAAACAAGGCAGAAGCTATCAAACCAATATCCCCAGCTTGTTTATTCTAGCTCCATTACAAGGTATTTTCTTTAAAAGGCTTAAGCGATGTTGAAATACATCCCACCTCACCTGAAGTGTATAGTTTAGTATTATATATTCAATCAAAACTTCTGAAAATCTATTATTAAGAAAGCTGAAGGATTTCAATGTCATTATAAAAATAAAGCATTTGACAAAGCTCTGAGTGAGGGAGTGGCTGGGGTGTGGGTGGGAAGGAGACAGATGATGTTAGCCATGGACTTTTCAGGAAATATTTCAAAGATTTTTAGTGCTAGGAAATGATTTTGCACATATGCCTCTAATTACATAATTCATATACCCAATTGTTTTTGTTTTGCCATAAACTACTTCTTTGGTTACTAATCAAAATTGTACTGAGTATTCCAATTTTTCTTGTTTTTGTTATTCAATTGAATTTATAGTAAAGAATCCCCTACAGGGTGCGTGTCAATAAGCATGTAAAATACTCATCTCTAATATAAATTATAAAAGCCTGGTCAAGACCTGAAGACAATGGCTAAATAAGACTTTGTTGGTCAGTAAAAGTTTGGTCGTGCAGACACACAATATGACATCAAATGAGATGTATATTTCAGCTAGCATTCATACAATATATATATATATTATTAACCACTTTTGTGAATTATTTCAAGCTGCATAAATATTTACACCTGGACTAATGGAGGACAGGTAGGAAGGAGGGAGGCAATTTGAAATCCCGTCAGTCATCAACACAGCCAGCCTGTTATTGTGCTTGTATTTCAACCAGGTATCTCAGCCACTGCTATTTTGCTTTATAATTAACATTTCTGTGAGTATAAAAACTGAGAAGACTATTTTTTAATTTAGTGTTCTCTTTAGTGAAACTTCAAGTTTCACCATTCACCAGGTTCTCATTATGTGACAAGGGATCCAAAGACAAAGAGAGACCAGATGAGAGGCAGTAGCTTAAACTCGCAGACTTCAGTCATTTTGAAAAGAGATAAACTCGAGGCAGTTTGTAATAATTGTGCTTTAAAATACATTCCTACTTTGTTTCCACCTCACTGAATTTAGGGTGTACTTGTGTGCATTAAGAGATTGAGGGAAAAAGGAAGAGGGAAAGACTAGATCACTGAAGAAATTATCCATTCAGACTTGATGGAAGAATGAGCAGAGATAATACACAGGCAATGAGAGATTCAACAAGTAACACCTTATTATAATGTTTTTAAAAATTTAGACTTTTGTTGTTAAATTGCCTAAAATGAATTTAAGATGGTGGACACAGTACAAATTTATCGTAATTTAAATGACCTTAAACTATCAAGAAAAAAAATAAACAATCTGCTATTTTTATTTAGGATCAATGATCTTTGAAAATAAACATGATAGATTATGGTTTTGGAAGCAGGAGGAGAGGAAGAAGCAGGACGGCTCAGGGATCAAACAGTCTGCCTGTGGGTCACTGTGGACTAAGTTTTAGAATAGCAAGTTAACACTTTCCTCAAGGCCCAGCCATGCCTCACACCTGAATTAGCTGCTTTGTGTTCTGCACACACACACATAGCCAACTTTACTTTGCTCCTAGGAGACATACATTTTCTCTCTAGCTCCCATTTTTTTCTCTGGAAACACTGTGCCCACCCTTTTAAATTCATCTTAGGCAATTTAACAAAAAAAAGTCTAAATTTTTGAAAATATATTACTTGTTGAATCTCTAATTGCCTATATTTTATATATATATATATGTATATATATATACACACACACATATATTTACATATATATATATATATATATAGCCTATATATTATATATATTAACAACATATATATGTGTTGTTAATGAAACCAAACACTTTAGAGGGGGCTTAAATGAAAAACTCTCACAACTTTCTCCCAACTTCTGATTCTACTATGGCTGGACGAGAGAAACAATGTTATGAATGTTTTTGAATTTTTGGGGTAACTTTCATATAATAAGCCTATGCACATGTTTTTAAAAATTTACATATACAGGATTACAATATATAGGAAAATGCTTGCATGAAGGATGAATGGATCAAAGAAAGTGAATAAAGAACCAATCCTCTGAGGGGAATTGTTTCACTTCTATGATATGCCAAGAGTTGGTATTAGCATATCCTTCTACCAACAGATGTTAACGGACTTGAATAGGCACACGGAGGTGATTACAGATCTCCACCACTGGCAGCCTCCGTTAACCAATGAGGGGAATCAACTGGGATAAGAATCAGAGGATTCTGTTTAACTTTCTCAGGGCCAGAACTTGCACCCTCTCAGTATACCAACCTGCTGCATTGCTAAGTAGGGTCTCTCATCTCTGAATAAGAGTGATGTTTTTCTGGGGCTACAAGGTACTTAATCAGCATTCCAGCAACTCCATTAGTTTCCCATCTGACTAATTAGGAAAAGCTGGCTTGAATCAAGGAAGTGTGAGGAAGAAAAAGGGGTGGGGGAGACTTCCTTTCCATAACTTAATAGTCTCATAACTGGTTCTCTTTTATAGCAGGGGAAATTAATAATATCAAAGCCTCTTGTAGCTCCAGAACATGTAGGACACAGTTCATCTAGTTGATGAATACACCTTCATTAAGAGATCTCCACTTTTTATATCTTCCTCTGATGACTGTTTACCAAGCCACAAGACTGTGGCTGCCTTATGTGGTTGACAGACTGCCATAGCCATGGTCTTGTCTTTTCTAAGCCAAACGGTTTTATTTCAAAAGACCCCTCAAGTTAAAATGAATGAATAAATACAGCTGGAATAATAATACTCCCCTTCTTTACTACTTGAGTTTTGTTTATAGAGTGAAATCAGAAACTGATGATGAAGGGAAGCTGAGATAAGCCATCTAATTATACGTGCATCTTTGGAGGAAGGATAATTATAACCTGCTTGACCCTCTAGTATGCTTACATCCTCAGTTTCTCAGAAATTTAGGATTTCAAGTCCTGAGATAGGTTGGGGCACCAGATTCTAATAGGTCGAAACTGGTAAGGCGTAAATCAAGAGTTGCCTGATACTTGAGCACATAAATTCAAGGAGGAAGACATGAAAAGCATCATCAAAGAAAAAAAAAAAGACCAAGTCATTGATCCAAAGCCCCTAAACACAGAGTTAAATATGGATTAAATAAGAAGCACCACCACAAAATGATGAATAGGAAACTCAGCTGGGACCAGAGCACTGGAAATAGGTAGAGATGCAGAATCCAAAGACACTCTTTGGAAGTGGAAATAAAATGGTAAGCCTCTTCATTAACCCCTCTTTTCCTTTTCAGGGATATGGAATGGTATTCATGAACCTGACCCAATCTAGACATCCTAAGCAAGTCTGCTCCTGGCCGGGAGGAGTTTGAGGAGTGCAAGATCATTGGTACCTTCTCACTGACTGGAGTATTGACTCTGGTTCTTTTCAAATCAACAACTCTTACCATACCATCTAGTTCCAGGAACATGTTCATGCTTGTTCCTCTGGGACAAAGACCTTGATTCATTACTTCCTTAATACTCTCACTTACTAGGGAATGAAATCCCTACTTATTTTACTTGGTCTCTTAGGAATAGGCAAACTGTCTAATAAGCCAGATGCTCTGTCTTGGTCTATTTGTACCTGTTGTTTCCCTTTGGGGAACTTCCTACCAAGCCGTACGCCTGCATCTTACAGTCCCCTGATATTTGTATGCCATCCTTATTCCTACCCAACAGGACCTATTACATGCCAGTCCCAAAAGTACAAGGAGAAAAAAGACATCTTTCCCATCCTCAAGAGGCTCTCATTTTAACAAGGAGGACTTGTTAATGACTAGATGAACCACAGTGCCTTAAGCACCATAGAGTGTACAGGAAGCTCCTCTGCTCTGAGGAAAGGTAGCAACAGTTCTAAAAAGCACGTTGCAGGGAGTCAGCGTTGTCTAGGAAAAGCTTCAGAGGGGGCTATATTGGGCTTTGGATTTGAGCTAAGACTTTATCCAATGAAAACAAAATGGAAGCATCTTTCAGACCTAGGGAACTTCATTGTAGATGGCATGGAAGAATGAAGACTTACTGGTTTGGGAACTGAGGGATTTGATAGTGAGGAAGGGAGGGTAGATGGTGCACGTGGGTGGCTCAGTCGGTTGAGTGTCTGGTTTCAGCTCAGGTCACGATCTCATGGGTCATGAGTTCGAGCCCTGCATCTGGCTCTCTGCTGTCAACGCAGAGCCCACCTCAGATCCTGTCTACCTCTCTCTGCCCCTTCTCCACTCATGCTCACATGCTCTCTCTAAATAAACAAATAAACATTTAAGAAAAGAAAGAGAGGTTAGGAAATAATACAAGAAATGTGACTTAGGGACAAAAGGAGGGGTTCCTGAGTATCATAGTCAAGGGTTTTGATTTTATTCTATAAGAAATCAAGGAGCCATCCACAGCTTTCAAAATCAGAGCATGATTATGTCTGGGGTTCACAAAAATAATGCTGATGGTAGTGTTAAACATGACTCTGTGTTTGGATCTTCACCAGCTCTTATTATTGGAAGCCATATAGATTATTCACTCTGCTCTGGCAGTTACACCATTTTCCCTGATCTTGTTCTCTGACCTACAACCAATATGGTCCTTATTTTGATAAGCTGGATGCTAATTATCAGGAAAATCTTAACTTTCAAAATATCTAAGAAAACATGCTTATTTCCTGAACCAGATAAGAATTTCCCCAATATATAAAATGGTAACATAAGCATGTATAATATACAGCAGGAGACAGAAAAGAGGTGAGTGTTTGGGGGTAGAAAGTGTTTTAAAAAGAGAAATTGGGCTTTTCTGATGGCATTGGAGCAAACTTGAATTAAGCAACAACATTGTAAATTAAACTTGGGCATGTAGTTCTTTGCTATCAGCTGGGAACAAATGATAATGATTTGAAGAGGGCAAAGATAAAAGCCATAGTGAAATGGGTCTAGGTTGCTGCTGTAAATGATTATTTACAGGACTTTGTAAGGAAAATATTTCTCACTGCTAGAAACCACTGAACCAGGATAAACATTAATTCTCAGAATGTCATGAATATAGGAAACCCTGAAACAGACTAGCCCAAGGTAAAGACAGGGGAGACAGGATGAGAAGGTTGAAGATAGTACATAAAGTGAGGTCACAATGGTTACTGCAGTCAAGAGCAACAGATACGCAAGTGAGAAATATTTACAACTAGTGAGGGACATTCCTTCATGGCCCTATAGCTGGATGCAGACAACTGTATGATCTTATATACTGATACCTGTCCTTTACAAAACTGACAGAAAAATAAAAAGTGCACAAAGAACCTAAAGATCAGTCAAGGTAGAAGTACATGTTTGAAAACTGAGAATAAATTAATGTCATTTGGTCCAACAGTTAACACGCTAGTAGAATAACCAGATTTTAGCCTTAGAGAATGGAATCAAATCTTGGTTCCACCACTTACTAAATGCCTATCACTTGGCAAGATCATGCCCCTTCATTTGCCTTTTCATTGTTTAAAAACAAGATTCTGATTCATTAAATAATCCTGATTGTAAAGTTGTTACATACAATAAACACGTAAAGTGAGATAATATACAAATGACATTCGCACATAGCACATATTCATTAAATGTTGAAAGACATTTTCCCACCAGATCAAGAGAGGTGTCTTGCTTCCAGTAACATAATGCAACCTCATAAATGATGACATTAAAAAAGACCAATAACTAATGGAAAATTGCAATGGCCTTACCCATCACAGTATAAATCTTGCCCATCAGAAGTGATTTCAACCACCAGTGAGAATAGAGACAGCGGAAGATCAGATTTACAAGGACAAATGTGAAATCCCAGGCGGGAGGTGTGACTAATAGCCAATGTCATGGGGGAAAAAATGACCTCAAATTTGGAAACAGGCAAAAGGATGCAAGGTTTCTTTCCAGAGAGGTAGTGGGTGTTGTAGTAGCTCAATTTGCTTGAGGAATTACCTGACCTCCAAGGTATATGTACCTTTGTCTTCCTATTTAAGTATATTTAACTCTTAGGAGTTGACGTTAGCATGCAGAAAAGAAATAAGGGAGTAAATGAGAGCAATGAAGACATTTTATTCAATAGCGTGAGAAGTATCTTCTGTCCAGGATAAAGGGTAACACCAGATGTTTATTGTCTTGAAAGACAGTTTTGTATCTATTAGCACATTCTTTGCCCTATTCCTTTGGTTGGCCAACCCATCTGTATGTTTCTGTTCCTTTGTTGTTGTTGTTTTGAACTGATCTTAATCATCATACTAATCCTCGCAGTAACCGATATATTAAAGGAAATCTCTGGCCTATGTTCAAATTTTATGTTTATAGGAGAGTCATTTCTAAGTTTTTGAACATGATACTTTACCATAAACTTCTTTAAACGAAAGTACAAAACACTATTACTATGTGCATTTGTTAACATTCCATTATAAATATGCCTTAGTTGACTATTTGAATGTAACTCACTGCACAGGTTGGTCCCTTGTAATTAATGCCACCGTTTCAAAGTCCTAAAGATTCCTATCCAGGTGTTGCTGAAAGAGAAACTGTGAATCATGGGGATTGATCACATCTTCAATGGGACAGCACCTCCCTTGAATCTGCAAGTTGGCCAACCATTTACATTAACTTTGCCCACAAAGCTGTTGATCAAAAAAAGGGTGTTACTAGATGACCGCATCTTTCACAAAAACACTGAAAGTATAAAAACTGGCTACACTACCATTCGGAATTCAATATAAGAAGTGAGGAGAGAAGGCAAGGAGAACCAGTTTATCCATTATTTCAGGTTTTGCCTGCACAACAGCCCCAGAGACCACTTTCCTACCTCCCCCTATACACACAATTCACATCTACTCTCCCCACAGAAAATGAATGGAGAGACTACAGTAATGCAACCTTCTCTGATAGTGAGGCACACAATTTTTCTTGGGTAACTGATACACTCCTTTAATCTACAAGTAAGTTTATTACCTTATCTTACTAATAAGTTATTTAATAATAACTTACAAATTACTTACAAATAAGTATTTAATAAGCCCTTACTATGCACAAAGCAATCTATAGGTTTTATGCCTGTGTCTGCACTAAAGAAGAAATAGAACACATAATTTCTGCTATGGACTGAATGTTTGTGTGCCTCAAATTCATGTATTAAAACCTCATGCCCAGTGTATTACAAGGTAGAACCTTTCAGAGGTGCTTAGGTGATAAAGGTAGATCCCTCTTGAATGGGATTAGCACTACCATGCTAATGGCCTGAGAGTGCTCCTTTGTCCCACCATGCAGTGTTACAGTAGAAAACCATCATCTAGGAAGGAGTCTTCCCCCAGACACCAAGCCTGCCACTGCCATGAGCTTGAACTTTCACCCTTCAGAAATGTGAGAAATAAATGTTTGTAATTTATAAGCCACATAATTTATATTATCATAGCCCAAAGAGATTAAAACAGTCCCTTTAATGAAGGTACCCACCATTTATAATAATTTTTAAGATTATTAATAGTCATTAAGTTGTCCTGAAAATGTTTATGAATTTTCAAAGGTCCAATTAATAAGTGAGAATTCCTTAAATTACATTAGGTAAAGATGTTTGCTTTATATGATTTATGCAAGTATTAAACAGGGAACTCATGGCATGAGTTCACACTGAAATCATTACCTGAACAATTAGATCAGCTGGGGCCCAAGAAGGTAGTGGAAAAAAGAGAAGTTATCATCCACCTGAATACTTTTTTCCAAACCATTGATGTTTATAAAGCTATTTTTCATGGACATTTAAATGTTCTATCACTATTGCAAATATAATATAAAGCCGAGGAGACTTACAAGATATTAAAAATTTTTTAAAAAACTACCAAAATCAAAGAAAGAGATTAAAATGTACATACACAGTGAAGTTTCTAGAAAAATGAGTCATTTGAGTTGAATGTTTTAAATTTGTTTTCATTCCCAGACTATTTACATGTAAGCTTCTTCCTTAAAGTTTTAGGGAAGAGGGAAAAGAGAAGGATATAGGATAACACATTTATTTTGTGCAAGTCTGAATTATTTTTTATCATAGACATGTAAGCTACTTACTGGTAA
Organism: Prionailurus bengalensis; assembly: GCF_016509475.1. NCBI lineage: Eukaryota > Metazoa > Chordata > Mammalia > Carnivora > Felidae > Prionailurus > Prionailurus bengalensis. The sequence continues at coordinate 64,812,265 of NC_057343.1, read as the reverse complement.
GAGGCATTGTACTTAATAAGAATATCACATCTGTTTTTCTTTTTTCTCATTAATAACTTCATTCCTCACTCAGAATGGCAACATATACATAAAATAGTAATTGATGTTTCAGATGAGTTTGAAAAATCTGAGAATCACCAGGTCAGATTTACTCTCATTTGGAATCTTCCTTTGACTCTTCCAAATATATGACAACATATTTTGTAACATCACTTTCTCCTTTTGCAAATTGAACCATATAATTGCGCCCTCAGTTTATACTGTTTTTCTTATTTGTTTTGTGAGATATGAAGTCTTTTGAGGGTACCTAGGTAAAGATAAGCTATTTCAAAAGTGGCTCTAAACTTCCTGATCAAAGTTTGTCTCCTTTCAAATGCAGCAGTTTATAATAACATGTTTAGATGTATAAAATCTCTACAGCAAAAAAACAAAACAAAAAAAAACACTAGAAAATCAAAAGTCACACAGTAATAATGCACAATGTTGTACAGCATTATTTTTGATTTACCAGATAATCCTGAGTAGAGATCCTACTACAACAAACTTTAACAAGGTGTCACCTTCTTGGTATTATTTTAAAAGCCTATTTCTATTCTAAAATCTCTTAATTTGTGTCTCGTTCTGCAGTCTGTACTAATCTACAATGAAGACCAGAGGGCCCCCACCTCTTTAACTAAATTTGACTTTCAACCATTTATTATGCCAACCAGACATGTAAAACATTTTACCTTTCTTCCAGAATGAAGATATGTTTATTCTTCTCCTGTTAGGAGGATATTAGGCATTCATATTCAGGTATTCAGAGTTTTGTTTTAAATTGGTTTACAGCAAACCTGTCTACAGCTAATCATAAGCTAGAATGTGGTATAGTTCTAAAATAGTGTACTTTAGATCTCATGATCCACACCCTTATGCGCTGTGTGGGGAAACCACCATCATCATTTTGAATCTAGCACTGAAGATACCAAGAGAAACTTTCTGCATTCTATACCACTAAGTATTCCAAGTTTACAAGTATAACCAATATATTTTCCTCATTTTAAAAAATTTTAAATTACTATCTTACATATATGCAGACAGGCTTTCATGTGTGTTCATTGTATTTAAAGTATGCATAAAAAGAATGAGGGTTTTGTCATTGACTTATTCAGTTTATTAAGTACAGAAATCTCTAGGCTATACAGGACAGGTACTATTGAACCTTCTGATACATAAGGGTTGACATTTTAGTTCTCATGAACGGAAACCATATCACAGAATTAAAGTACATAAAATACAACAGCAATGGGACTTCATTAATAACACATTCATTTTTATGGAATTTTTTTGGTAAATTTCTACTTTTTAAACAGTGAATCAGTAATTGCCAGATATCTTTAAATTACATGGACTAGTGGGTTTTTGTTTTCCAATACTCTGACATAACCGTCTATAATCTTTAAAATAAATTGAATTGTGAGTACATTTTATAAACAGAACATGGATATTAGTAAAACAAAGGATTCATTTATTTATTTTAAAACTATTTTCTTAAGATCAGGAATAATGCATAAGAAATCATTTGACTTTCTAAAAATTTTCAGTCTTCATATCAGTTTAAGAACTTCTGTGTACATATGCGTCATATATATATGTGTGTATATATGTGTCATACATATATATGTCACATATATACTTTTATTAACTTAGAAAATAATTGAATGCCTAATGTGTGCCAGCTCCTCTAAATATTTTTTCATTGTCTAGTCAGTTCAAACCAATAGTTTTGCTCTATTTTACCAAAAATACACCTCATATGAAAACTACTAAGAACCTTATGGTACACCCAGAAATAGTAATTAACAACATTGGTCTTGGAGCTCTGATGTATTTGATTTCATAGACTTTTTCTCTTCATTACACAGCTTCCTTCAGAGCATGTTAAGTTTATTAACAGAGCAGTGGGCGGGTTTTAGGACTACTTTCTTTTCCTAGTAAGAATCCTATAACAAGATCAAAATTCTGCTTTTCTGTAATTCATCAATTTATTGGTATTTTGTCCCCTCCCCTGACAGACCCAGAAACAGGACTTTCCTGTTTGGAGAACTCTTGTGATAGTATATTAAACACTTGCCTGATGTGGAGAAATTCATTAGAGAGTAAATTGAGTCTTCAAATCATTTTATCCACGATGTAAATTGAGCATGAAACTCTGTTTCTTCAAAGATGAAAGGTATGTTGAAGTTGAGCCCATGAAATTTGTTTCTACTTAAAGATATCTCATTATTCATTGAAAAATTAATAAATTCACAAGCACTTATTGAATGCCTACTATGTGTACAGCATTGAATTTGGTCTATAGAGAATGACAGAGGCATACAGTCCAGCTAGTGAGACTATTAACCATTTACAAAATGTGTGTGCTTCTATGTGTTCTTGCACCCGGTTTAGAGGAGCGGATTTCAGTAATTTCTTCTCATTTCTATACAGATTCATTTCAAAGTCATGCTTTACTTTTAAAACTTTATAGGGGCGCCTGGGTGGCTCAGTTGGTTGCTTAAGCGTCCAACTTCGGCTGAGGTCATGATCTTGTAGTTCATGGGTTCGAGCCCACATCAGGCTCTGTGCCGACAGCTCAGAGCCTGGAGCCTGCTTCTGACAAGTGTCTCCCTCTCTCTCTGCCCTTCCCCTGCTCACACTCTGTCTCTCCCCTCCCTCAAAAATGAATAAGCTTCAAAAAATTGAAAAAATATTAAAAACTTTATAAACATACTGCCTTTTCTTTGTGATAATCGTTTACAGGTGTTCCACAAGATTTTTTTTAATTTTTATTTTATGTCTTAAGTCAGATTTAGTGTTTGCTAACAGCTTGTGAGCTTCTCTTTTCTTACCCCATTCATCATCCCCTTGATAAATTGGTTACTCACCTCTCTTCTAAGGTCTTATCTAAAGCTCTACCACTTTCTATGTGTGTGACCTCATACAAGTTATTTACACGCTGTGTGCCTCAGTTCCCTCACTTAACAGAGGCCATGTATTAATTATCTTTGTATTGTTAAGAGTAGCTGATATGTCATGCATTAAATAAATATACGTCCCACACATAAATTCATTTAATTATTGTTTGGTTATAAAAATCAAATTCAAAAATAAAAATTAGATTACCTATAACCACAGAGACTACTCTGGCTATTATCCATGTTTACTATTGATGTTGATAGAATGTATCATGGCAGCTAAAATATTATCAAAGAACATGAATAAAGAACACAGAGTTTTTCAATGGACTCTAAAATGTCTGAAAGATAAAAAAAAAAATAAGTACGACCATATAAGTCACAACAGAAAATATAATAAAGAAATCTGGTAGCCTAATCTGAAGACAGCAATTATAAAAGCATAAAGAAGCCTGAATTGTTCCTGAGTAATATTCTTTGGCCATCAAGAGTTTGATTTGTCTAATAATTCTATTTTAGATACCAGTCTTTCATCTTAGCACTTTTTCAACTTATGTATTTGAAAGTTACATTTGACTTATCTTACATTTAAATGTAATTTACTTAGAAATGCATTGATGTAAAAAGATGACAGCACCTAAACCGATGATAAATGTATCTATAAAGAGTTTGACATTGGCATGCTGTCAAGCCATTTTCATTTGTTAAAAGGCGAGCTGTAACTTTCTCCAGAGATATCTTCCACAGACTTTTTTTAGTAAGGTGATTGCTAATAATACCATTCTACACTGTACAAAAAAAAAAAAAAAAAAGAAAAATCCAGCAGTAATGTACTATCAAGGTAACTCATTCAAATTGAATTAGATACCAGGATTTATTATCAGTGGGTCAAGGATTCAAGAAGAATGTTGGTTTAGATGTTTTTGTGGATCACTGATTTTAAGAATCCACATTTAAAAAGATCTTCAAAATGGTCTTAGTTTCTAAAATCATGTTATGCTTCAAAATATTTAAAACAAGTCCATGAAGTTCAGGCATTCGGGGGCCTTAATTAATTTTCTGTCTATGGTCTTTCTGGTTATTAATCAGATTTGGCATTTGCCTTATGTTTTGATGAGAAAGTTGTAGTTTTGATTAGAAAGATTTTAGACAAAAGTGTATTTTCCCTTATCAAGGGTCATTAAGAAATAAGGCATCCAGCAAAAGACAAGCTGGAACTCATTAGTTAGCTTAATAAAACACTTATGAGGAACAACAACATGTACTAAAAGAATGACTATATTTACATGGCCTTTTAAATAAACAAACCAAAGCCAAAAATTACAAGAAAAAATGACATAAAATAGACTTACTAAAAGATAAAAGTTGAACAGCTAGGAAAGTCACCTTTATGTTATTATCTTATACATTGCCAGAATAGGTTTTTCTTCAAAAGAGTAAAGTAGGGTCTTTATAAATTTTATTTAATCCTATGTCATGTTTTACTTAAGACAGTGGTTAATATTTTAAGATTTTAACTTTCCCAAGTATGATATTTGAATTGATAACTTTCTTAGATTGCTCAACCCAAAAATACACGTAACTCCATATGCTAACGTGGCTTTGCATTTCTTTCTTATCTTGGAGAAAGATTATAGATTCAAAGCAAAAGAAAGTGGTATTAAGTCTAATTTATAAATTGTATCCTGCACTCATTTGTTCCCTGATTTAAACTATGGGAGACTCTGTTGCAAAATAATAGGTAAATTACCTTGAAATACAAGTGTTTATTAATGTGTGGTAATGATACTTAGAAAAATATATGGAGATTCAATGAGTAAATGGAATTACAGATGATAATTTTGACTAGAGATACAAGACAATGATAAATAACATGGATAACATGTATAATGTTTAAAGTGTCAAAACACTAGCTCTCATAGTGTTGCTGATAAAATACAAATTGAATTTTACATGATGTAAGAATTTTTTACATTTTTTGAAATTCTCACTGAAAAAATGATGACGACAATGTTGATGTAACGCACCGCATAGTACACGGGACATATAAATGTATGGAAATACCCAACACCAGGTAGGTAAAGCTCAAAAAGGGCCAGCTACTTTTAACGTATTAAGAAAGTAGCTTCTTTTACTTAAGTGGATGATTACTGGAGTAAGCATAAAAATGTCAGCTCCTGGAAGTTAAGTTTTATGGAGAATATATTAAGTACATGCTGATGTGCCAGACAATCTGTGCACATAATACAGATGGACCATACTTTAGATATTAGAAGTATTTCATTATGGAGATTGAGGTAGGCAACCTTCATAAAATATGTATTTCCATCTTAGTTCATATTTTTCTAAGTAAATTCCTCTTTTAACTTTAGAGATAGATTCTCACGAGGGAAAAAATACTTTACCCTCAAATTGTACTAAACATCACAGTTAAGAGTCCTAATGCTTTTCCAAAACGATTCTATCTTTACGTAAAATATATGTATATTTAATTCACTAATACTAATTCTGAAAGAGAGAATGAGAAAATAACCCTAATAAACTGCATAAACATTCAAACTCTCATTTGCTCAAATGCAACAGATTATTTCTACTTTATTGGTAGTTTCAATCTACTGAAAGGAACTTGGATGTTTATACCACTGCTCTGTCCGTCTCCACCACCCTCTCTACCAACTGAAAGAGAAAATGGAGGTAACTTTGCAAATAATGTTTATATTTAAATATATGGGTCCTTAAATATGAGTTCTTCTTTTTTTAAAAAATGATCTGTTTAATGTTTATTCCTTTTTGAGAGACAAAGAGAGGGAGAGAGAGAGAATGAGTGGGGGAGTGACAGAGAGTGAGGGGGGCACAAAGGAGCTGAAAGGGCTCTGTGCTAACAGCAGCAAGCCCTGATGCAGGGCTCTAACTCACAGACCACAAGATCATGACCTGAGCCCAAGTCGGACACTTAACTGACTGAGCCATCCAGGTGCTCCTGAACATTTAAGTAAGTTTCTGTATCTTTTATTCATTCAACCAACCAAAAAACAAACACACACTGAAAATAGCCTTTGGACCAGTCGCTGCAGTTGTTCTTGGGGATGTGGAATGTGACAACAATGTATATGGACCAATCAAAAATCCTAAACCATATCTACCCCACCTTCAAAGACTTCAGAGTTTAGCGAGGACCCACAAAAACTTATAGTACCTTGTGATCATTTCCATTATTAAAATATATCTGCAATTATATGGGAAAACATAACAGGCAATGGTTAATTTTATAACAATAAATGATAGAAAAAATGATTAATGCCTGTTAATATGGTACGGAGTAAACTAGATTGAGACAATATTTCTGTTCTATAGAGATTATGTCTTTTAAGACACATGCTGGCAATTGTCAGGAATCTGGGGGCCAGTGGTTCAACACACACATTTTTAAAGATTTTAATTTTTATCATTTTAATTTACAACTTAATTTACAGTAAAATAGTCAAAACCCACAACTTCCTATTTTACTATTTTATATATATGATGTATGTATTTATATATATTTTATATATTTACTATTTATATTTTAAATACTTCCTATTATACTATACTTATGCTCTTAAGGTTATTTAAGTCTGTATGCTAGAAATACTGTAAAAGTATAAATCTCCACATTTAGCAATGTCATATTGGAGACTGGAAATAAGCTCTGTTAGTAGTGTTTACAAAACACAGAAATCAGAAAATAGTGCAATTCCGGTTTTGGTGTGTGTGTGTGTGTGTGAGACAGAGAGAGTGATGCAAGCCAATTATTAAACGTTTTCTTGCATACCACCAACAGCACCCAAGACAAGACATCTGACTCACGATTCTATCAGTAGCAAAATACAACCAGAAAATGTACAAGGTAAGTTGAATTCTACACTTAAAGATTCATTGACATTTAAAAAAAATCAACACAATGAAATCTAAATCCTTCCATGGTAGGTATGATTATATTGTGTATGTGAAAAGCTTCTATTAGGCAGATTAGGCATTGATATTAAGAATCAGATTTTCTTTGGGGCACCTGGATGGCTCAGTCAGTTGAGCTACTGACTCTTGATTTCAGCTCAGGTCATGATCTCATGGTTCATGAGACTGAGCTCCACCCCAGGTTCAGCACTGACAGTATGAAGCCTCCTTGGGATTCTCTCTCTCCCCCTCTGTGCTCACAAGTGTGCCCACACTGTCTCTGACTGTATCTCTCTTTCTCAAAATAAATAAACTTTAAAAAAGTAAGATTTTCTTTGCTTAGGCTTCAGATAGGAGATTCTCAAACCTACATTAATCACTAACATCTGGAATATATTCTATCCAATAAATTATCCAGAATTGAAATTTATTAAACTGGAAATAATTTCAAAATCTTACACTGATGTGATTTTCCAGATTGTTGTAGTAATTAGAGGAGCAGGGTCCAACTACAATGTTAACCAGTAACTTCTGCAAACATATAAAAGGTAAATGCAACTACACATGAAGAGTAAATTCTATTAAAATTCTATTTTCTATTTTCCAGCATCCTGAAACTCGAAAATCCATCACTTTCCCTGAAGATCTCTTTATTACTTGTTATGTTGGATCCTTTTCCTCACTCCACCACCCCCCACCCTTCTACGAAGAGCATTCCAGATTGATCACACACACTATCCCATGCTGCCCACAGTCCCTGGACAGCCAGTTCTGTTGTCTGACACACACTATCACTATAATGGTTATCTCAAGAATCCACCCCCTTGGACATGGTCACAAATACACTCTTGCCAGTTGGAGAAAACTCTGAACAATTGCATATTAACTATTTTTGGCAATCTAAATTTTGATATATTTAACATTTAGAAATAGAGCTTACGAAGAAAATGTCTTGAGCTATGGTTTGATATGGAATTTTCATAGTTTACTTTTAATATAGAATAAACAAGACCAAGCACATCCAAATGATTGCAATTCATGACCACCTTAAGGAGAATACAATGTATCATTTAACATTTAGAAATATGAATAATTTATGAGTGATTAAGGTAAAAATATCATATATAAAAGATGAGGTAATTACAAGTAACCTTAATCACAATTTATGAAAGAAATAAGATCAATACTAAAATTTAATATGAAGCCTGTTTCTTATCCAGAATATTTTTTTCCAAAACTTATATACACAGATACATATGTAACTTTTTCTATGAAAAAAAAATCTTCAATTACTTTATCAAATACAATACTATTCTTGGAAAAATATAAATCCCTTGTGCATTTGAGATAATAACATTAATTTGCATCTATTAAGTAGAGTTTCAATGCTTATTCAGTTAGATTAATAGATATTCAAAACTCATACTATGTCTTTAGTCTTATTACACTTTTCTTTACAGAAAGCTATTTAGGTAAAAATAGATTGTATGTATATATACTTAGATAGCTATCATTCCATGCCTAAAATGTCATTTTACTGAAAGCTAAATAAATATATAGATGTATAAAATAAGACTTTGATTAATGTTAGAAGCTTAGAGAAATGCTACATTAAGAATAATGATCTGCATATACCCCATTCTTGTGTATTACCTTTCTGCCTACTTTTTAAGAAAAATCAGTATTTCTTTTTCTATATAATTGGCCTGCAGATATTTAAAAATAAAACCCCAGCCACTGACTGGATGGAAAGGTGGTAGTGTGGTCAGTGTTCATTTTTCTGAGTTTATGTAGTTACCATTCATTTTTGCTTTCCATAATTTCATGTTAAAGTATCTTACTAATCATTGCCTTCTTTATATTATACACAGATTAAGATGTGACAGAAATATAATCACCAAGCAGAAATATTTTAAATAAAACAAAAATCTTCTAATGTAATGCTATCTGTCCTTAGAGTTAATCAAAATGTCAAAATGGGGAATTATGTAAGTATCCTATAGAAATAACTTGTTCTTTTCAGTTTTATTTCAAAAACAAGAGTTTTGTTTATTAGTCCCTTAAGGTAAGGTCAAGCCTTTCTCTTTGGGAGTATTTTCATTGAATAACCAAGTTGACTTTATATAAATCACATCCACACATCTACTTTTTCTAATTTAATTTTATCTCAAGCACAGCACAAATTAAAACACTTAAATTTAATCTGAGAATCCTTCTTAGATGTTCACTGATTGTTTTTCCAATTGTATCTCATTCAACAAAATTCTTTTAGTAGTTTATCTTTTCTGGACTGATCCAAACCTTGAGTTTTAATTTTAATGGAAAAGATTGCCCTTTAATCTTTCTTCTTCTTTGCTTAAGTTTGCACCTTGCACTAATCTAGTCACTTGTACTATCAATACACAGGAGCAACAAGGTCTGTGCAGTGTTGAAGAGGTGGGTAGGGATTCTTCCAACTCTGATGTTCAAGTCACCATGGGCCTGAGTCAGAATGTTTCCAGACTGCATAGGAAGGTCTGGCAAATCCATTGTTTTGGTAAAGTGAAAGGTTAGTAAAAAGAGCTTCTAAAATTAAAACTGAAACTTGGGAGTAAATCCTTATCCAATCACCCATACCTGGGAAGAGATTATTTAGCAGTCTATTCAATTTTTCTTACCTGCATCTAGTCAAGATCTCATTAGCTCATTTATTCTTTTCTACTACCATTCCAGCTACTCTAGTCCAAGTAACCATTGTCTTATTCCTGGACTTTTCCAGAGCATTCTAAAAAGAATTTCTGTCTCAACTTGCTCCTTTTGCAACATATCTTAACCCGGAAGTTGATGCCCTTTGCCTATACTCCCTCTGATTATGTCATGCTTGAATATGAAACCTAAATTAACGTTCTATTGGCTTTCAGATAAAACCCAAAGTCCTCAATATAAAACATAAGATATTTAATCATTTCCCCTGGCTTCAATGTCTCTCTCATTCGATTTCTATATGCCTATCTCATTACTATTATGTATTCCTCTATTTCCCTGTGTTTTGAGGATATTTTCTCCTTATCACCATGTTTTTAAACAATTTCTCTCACTTTCCAATATTATTCTGAACACTTGTTCAATTTCTCTCTGGTTTTCATCTGGATAATTTTTACTTATTTACCAAATGTCAGCTTATAGTTATTTTCCTTACCTCTTTGAGTTGTTTGAGTATTTTCTGTGTTCATATGGAAACCTGTTCTGCCTCACTACTCCACTGGAATTGCCTTTTCCCTGCATGTTGCTTGCTATGATACACATAGAATGTCTAAAATGTGTGTTTAACCAAAGAAAATAGATAAGTGGTAAATGACTAAATGATGGTTTAAAATTCATAGTTAGTATTCAGTAAGTGCCGTGTGTGAGGGTACTTAACACGATATCTCTCACCCAATAAACTATCGGTCACCTGCATTGTTCTCACTTTAACTCTCAGGAGTGTGTCTAATGGCAGAAAATTATTTTGCTGCAGTGATTTCAGTAGGTCTGGTTTGCCCTTTTCAGGCCTGGAGTACAAAACTTGAGGATATTTTGAGAGTCTGAAAAGTACAAGAAACTGACAGCAGCTGTGACAAAAAGGATTGAGAGAGAGACAGGAAAGATACAAGATGCCTGACAACTGCCTAGCTACCCTTGCTTCCAAGAAAATTCAGGACAGAGCAGTTATCATTGAAAAGAAATTTTAGGAAGTATTGAATGTGGCATGTGACAGAATTATCTTCTCCATTTGGCTCTAAAACTTCACAAAAAAAGTCCATTAAACTCTCATGTCAAAGTTTATATGCAGTCTTTTTTTTTTTTTAATTTAATTAGTGTACTGAGTTCTTTATTTCAAGCTGATAGAAAGATTCATTTGAAGACAAGCCTAAAGGTGGGCCAGGCAAGACAAGTCCAAATTTATCCAGGGTAGCACTACATCTGGATATGGGAAACTCTCTTTTTCTTCTCTTTGACGTGCAAAGACCATTCTCCTATAAAGGATAAAATGGAACCAAGGGCTGAAGTTTGCAAGATCAGGGAAAGATGTCTAAATAGGACTCTTGTCTGGCTGTCTCCAGATTAGACCTTTAAACATTAAGAAAAAATTGAGGAGTAGTCCTGGATCCCACCACCTAGTCAACAGTGATAAGAACAGACCATGGATTGGGGGTAGGAATCCACCAACAATTTGACCGAAGCATCCTCTCCATCACATTGCTCAAGTCAGGTAGAAACTGGCTGCCTGGGGTTTTCCTTAGGGCAAGATAAGACAAACCTTGACTTCTGGGATAATGAGCAAAAAACAAAACCTCAGCTTCTGGAAATGGTAGACTTTAAAAACAAAATCAATGTGATCTATCTAATCATTTTCCTCTCTTACTTTTCCTGCACTGCTTTGTCACAAGTTATTTGCAATCGTCTGAAGTACAGAAGGTCCTTTTCTTGAGGTAAAATTTTCAAACTGTGTGACTTTCAGGTATAAATGGTACTAGGTACATTAAGATTTTAAAAAATCCGTTACTCTTCTCAGCATGACTCCCAAGAATTGATATTGGTGTGTTACGCTTTGGGGAGTAGAGAGCTGCCATGAAGCTCTACTTTAATAAAATCACTGGCTAGAAAAAATGCTTGTATCAGCTGCTAGGTCACAATTCTATTTTCTTAGTTATACTGTTTTTCCCAAGTTTCTTTGGCCAAAAACATTTGGAATTCCCATTCCAGATACAGAGGAATGACCATTAGGTCTTTTAGAAAACTATTCTTTATATGTACAAGCACATGGTCCCCATCATTAACTCAACATTAAGACAATTTCTGGCGTTACTACAGGAAACTTGTTTTCTCAAAAAATATGCATTTTGAAATTAATGAATGATATTGGAATTTATTACTCATTTGAACTAGAATAACAAATTTCTGTCCCACAGGTACATTTTAGAAATGACCTAGGTACTGGATATTATAGTAAGAGCTGAAGAAGCCTTTTCAAAATTTAACATGAGATTAAGTCACATTAAACAGAAATGCTAGTTATTAACAGAAACTGAAGACAAATTTATATTTACAGAACAGTTCTTTTTGTCTGTAAATGTGTTATCTTCATGTAATTTTAAAATTATGTCAATAAATGGCAATTTTATGATTAAAATTTAAAAAGGAATTTTATTTTTTTAATTTTTTAATGTTTATTTATTTATGAAAGAGAGAGAGGCAGAATGTGAGCAGGGAAGGGACAGAGAGAGAGGGAGGCACAGAATCCAAAGCAGGATTCAGTCTCTGAGCTATCAGCACAGAGCCCGAGATGGGGCTCAAACTCATGAATTGGGAGATCATGACCTGAGGTGAAGTCAGACACTTAACTGACTCTGGAACCCCAAAGGGAATTTTAAAAATGAGAAAGTCAATGAATTTTATTCCATTAATGAATATTCAGTGCAAAATATTAAGCAACTCCTTAAATTATCAAGTAATATGTTGATAACAGGTGTTGGCAAGAGTGTGGGGAAAAGGGAACCGTATAAATTGGTGCAGCTACTATGGAAACATTATGAAGTTTCCTCAAAAAATTAAAACTTAGTTCTAATAATTAGAACTACCATATGATTTAGTGATACCTCTTCTGGGTATATATCCAAAAGGAGTGATATCAGTATGTCTAAAAGGGATCTGTCTACACTCCATGTTCATTGCAGCATTATTCACAACAGCCAAGTTATGGAAACAACCTAAATGTCCTACAGCAGAGGAATGAAGAAAATCTTGCATATATATACATACATACGATGGTTTATTCAGCCATAAAAGAGAAGGAAATTCTTCCATTTGCAACAATGCAAATGAACCTGGAGGACATTATGTTAAGTGAAATAAGCCAGACACAGAAAGACAAATACTGTATAATAGCACCTGTATATGGAATTGTAAGAAGTCAAACTAATCAAACCAGAGAGTAAAACAGTGGTTGCTAGGGATTGGGAGATGGGGGACAGACGTGGGGAAATGTTGGTCAAAGAGTACTAACTTTCAATTATTAGTAAGTTCTGAATTCTGAGGATCTAATTCACAACATGGCAATTATTGTTAATACAATATTGTATACTTGAAATTAGCTAAGAGGGCACATTTCTCTTATTATTTCTTTGCAGTAAGTGCTGCTAAAAGTTAGTTTAGCTTTCAAAATATTATGTTACTCATGTAGGGCCTTAGTTGCACATAAATTGCTTTATTTTGATATACTCCTGAAACTCTGGGTTTTTTCCATTCCACAGTACATAACATGCATTGGAGTGTTTTCTTATAGCACACATAACTTCAATCTCTCTTAAAGTGGAAAGTGAAGAGACTGGAGATGTCCTAGAAAGAGGAGTAGGAGAAAGGCTTTGAAATTCATATCCTTTGTAGATTCGAAATGTTTTAAACCTAATCGAGTCCCACAGAGGCCCAAATCATCTCTTTATAAAGCAAATCTGATCTTGCCACTGTCTTGGTTAAAAGTCTTTAATGACATCCGTTGCTCTTCGACTAAAGACCAAAGTCCTTTATATAGTCACAATGGTGTGACTGGTTGTCACTTTATTACCTGACTTGATCTCCTTTTCTACCTATTCTCCCCACCTTCCCACACTTTTTCTGCCCATCAGAACTCATCCAAAGAGTATTTCCTGGCACCAAGACTGAATCAAAGTATCCTGTTCCTTCCCTTTCTCCTTCATACCATGTGTCATGAGTAATTAAATAATGTGTTTATCTTTAAAATAATTTCTCTAATAGAAGGTAAATCCAATGAGGGCAGGGCCATGGATGCCTTATTCACTGCTCTATCTGCAGTGGCTAAGATCGTTCCAAGTACACGTTAGCTGCTCTACAAAGAGTTTGAATAATGAATTTAGTTTTTATTACTATGTGACTTTTATAATTTAGAATTATTCTCAATTACTCGTACATGGATTCCCATATGTGTCCCTTATATTTACGAACTTTCAATTATTGCTGTTCATTGGCTACTTTCATTAAAAACTATCAAGTGGCCTTTTTTCTATAAAAATCATTTCATTTCTTCCCCAGTCTTTTAATTTCCTATCTTGTATTTTAGGCTACTTTAACATTCAAAGCCTGAAAATTAATTGCTACTATACACAAGAGATATTCATGGAATAATGACATGATACATTCAACCAAACATTTATTCATTCCAACTTTCCTTCAAAATATTCATCATCAGTGCTATCTGTATAAATTAGCAGATAGCCTTTTACCATCCCTTCCATCTAATGTGGTTATTTGTATACAAAGTGCAAGTTTGGTGGTTTTACTTTTTTTTTTCTTTTATATATAGAGAGAGGCAAAAGGATAGAAAAAGAGAATCCCAAGCAGGCCCCACACTCCACGTGGAGCCCAATGTGGAATTTGACCTCATAACCCTGGGATCATGACCTAAGCCGAAATGAAGAGTCAGACACTCAACCAACTGAGCCACCCAGGAGCCCCAGTTTTTACATTTTCATATCTATTTGCAGCCTACATACATTGTAATGGGAAGAAATGACATTAAAATCTTAAAGAAAAAATAGTAAAGAGGAGAGAAAAATATGATCTTAAAAGTTTTAAAAATTAAAAAATGAGAGAAGGTGAATGACCATAAAACAATTGGGAAAATCTCTTTCTATGATATAGCAAATCCATAGACAAAGTATAGATTTGAATTTCCTACTTGTCTGCTTTCATGGCACTCTGCACAAATGGTTTTATGAAGGCCATCTAATGCAACTTGCATGGAATGAGATGCACTGCTACAACTGAAACCATGTTTACACTTTACAGAAAGGTAAACTTTAGGTCTAGACTAAATTTTTGCCAAAAATAGATGTCTCTTTATTAAGTACCATAGATGAAGTATAATAAATATAGAAATTAGGAATATGGAGGGCACCCATATTAGGAATATGGGGGTAGCTCCATCAGTTCAGTGTCCGACTTTGACTCAGGTCGTGATCTCATGGTTCATGAGTTCGTGACTTGTGTCTGGCTTGCTGCTGTCAGACCGTCAGCAAAAAGCCCTCTTGGCATCCTCTGTCCCCCTGTGTCTACCCTTCCCCTGCTTGTACTCTCTCAAAAGTAAGCATTTAAAAAAACAAGAGGGATGCCTGGGTGGCTCAGTCAGTTAAGCATCTGGCTTTGGCTCAGGTCATGATCTCACAGTTCGTGAGTTCCAGCCCCGCATGGGGCTCTGTGCTGACAGCTCAGAGCCTGGAGTCTGCTTCGGATTCTGTGTCTCCTCCTCTCTCTCCCCTCCCCTGCTTGTGGTCTGTCTCTATCTCTCAAGAATAAATAAACTTAATTTTTTTTCAAAAAAACCCAAGAAATATAGAAGTAGATTCAATACAAAAGTATGAAACAATTTTGTTCTCAAGACCCCCACCTATTAGTATATAATACAGCAGAAAGCTTGCCTCATTCAAATATGTGAAGGTCAAGGAAAAAAATAGACAAATAACAAACACTGCTATTTACAGGGAATTGAAAGATAATGTTTTAAAAATATGTTCTAAAGTGTGTTTATTTCTTAATTACTAGCCAATAAAGTAAATGAATTAAACAGCATGGAACCGGGGACTGAATTGACAATAGTGTGAACACAATAATACAAATAACAGGTTAATCTTATTTATATGTAAACACATTTAAACAGTCCTATTCTTACAATAATATACATAAGAATCCAACTATTTAAGTATACACAAGTCATGAATTCTTAGGTATCTGAAACACGCCTTGAGAGATCATATAATTATGTTCTATTCAAGATTGAGTTATTAATCTTATGCCTGTAGATTCCCAGTGAAAGGAATACATATTTTTTGTTTCCTCGATCAGTGCAGTATACTGCAGCTCTTACCATCAGAAAATTGCACATTTTACCTTCAATTACCTTTTCCTGTTATCTAAAGAAAATATACTAATAAGATGTGCACAATAGGGTCTGTATTCACTCCATTGTGCTGTGGATGAGATCTCGTTTTCAACAGCTATTAAAAAGCTAGTGTTTTGTTTTGTTTTTCATTGCATGAATGTGTTCAATATTTGCATAATGATCCCTCTCAAAAGATGAGAGAATGAATGAGGAATACATAAATTGCAACCTCCCTGAATAACGACTCTACCTTTAAAGATGGATCACGCGTGGCCATGCTCGAATGCATCCAATATATCAATATTTATTAAGTAGACAGAAAGTCAATTGAACCATAACTTGCTTTGTGCTAAGAAAGGAGAAACACTGAAAAGGATATGGGAGGATTATTAAAAAGAAACTTAAGAACCCTCCCCAAATCAATATGAGAAGCTCCTACTGAATCTCTTTTTCCAAATCTTTATGGAATTGAATAAACCATCTACACAGGGAATTAAAAAAGATAACTAAATATGAAATGATCATGCCCTGTCAGAAAACCTTATTGAATTCTTAAAACAAGGATATTCAATGTCCATTTATAAAGATGTTCTGTACCATTTGTATACATTGTGCAAGAATTCTTAGTTGTATACATATATATTCACTTCCCCAACTGGAACATATTCCTTGAGAACATAATCAATGTTTTCATGTATTTTGAGTTCCATTGAAAAGTGTTTAATAAATGTAAGCTAGCAGATGGTGAAGAATTGGTGCAGTGTATTAGAAAGATGGCATCCACACACCAAAACCAAAACAAGCATGGGCTTATCCCTTTTCTTTATCATAGTAATGTTTGTTGAACATTCTGTGTGCCAGGCACAGTACAAGCACTTTCCTTACATTATTTAATGCTGACAAACTCTTAGTTGAGTTTTATAATTTCCATTGTATAAAGGAAGCAAGTTGGAACAGTTCAATTATTTTTTCCTAGATTAAAAAAGGAATAATTAGAAAGCCAAGGGAGTCAGCACTGTTTTTTTTTGTGATTCCACAGACCATGCTTTTAGCCACCTCTCTATACTTTTTGGACCATTGGTGATTACCTTGAAAAAACATATATATGAACAACATGTTTGATTGAAAAAAAGATTTAATAATTTAAAGTAAATCCTCAGCTGTCGCTCTCTGCCTGACAATTAAAAATGTACTCCTACATACAAGGTAGACATAGGCTTATTGAAAATATTTATTCCTCTTGTGATGATAAAAATAGGGGGCATGATCTTTAACCCCTTACTGACTTATTTTCCTATCTGTAATGTGGATATATTATTCGGAGATATTATTTTAGGTTTTCTGTGTGTATTTTTCCTTTTCTGTGTTTTCTATTTTCACCTCTTCTGTGTTTTCTATTTTCACCTCCCCTCATCCCAATACCTGTCTGACTTAGTTTTAGGGGAGGTTTGTGACTTTTGTTTTACACAAGTTTGAGCTCACACTTGAGCTCCTGGGCCACAACCATAGTTAAGAATTACAAAGTTTTGGTTGACACACACACACACACACACACACACACACACACACCCGGATAACATACAATTTTGAGCGTAAGCCTAAAAAAGAGATACATGTTTAAAAAAGAGAACACAAATTTCTTAAGCTATGTTTACTTTTCAGCATGTATTTCTTAAAGGAACAGTCTAAGGGTCTGAAGAAATAAACAAAATATATAAAATATATGAAATTTCATCTTCATATGAAAAGTTAAATTTTAAAATAAGGCTAAGTAGCTAAAGAGTAGGCATTTTCAATATCCTGTGGTTTTTTTATTCCATTGACTTTGGCTCTTGCTCTCTACCATAAGATCTTTGTCAAACAAACAAAAACCCAAAACTATGCTCTCCTCCTCTACGTTAATTGGTCCCACAGACTGAACAATTGAGCTCAAATACAGAATAATAATGCAGCAGGTTAAAGGTGAGATAAAAAATGATTTTATGCCAAGGGTAAGGCCCTAGGGGGCCACCATTCATTATGCGCTTTCTGTTTAGATCAAGAATGAGAGCAGAGTCTGGGCAGGATTATTAGCTTTAAGAGAAATAGGAAGGATGCATCTGGCTAGAGTGGAGTCTCCATTAGGCCACCTCACACATGATGCCTCCTCTTGACTAAATTTATTTTTTCTCTGAGGATCCATCAAGTTCTTCTACTCCATCCAGTATACTGTGCATCTCCTTCATGTACCTTTTTCTCTTATTTATTTCTTTTTCCTTTCTTACTTGGGTAAACATTGCAAAGGACTGTTCTGTCTTTAGTTTCCAAGTTATTTTCTACAGATACTGAGACCTAGGAGGAGAAGGGGAAGAACAGACGTTTTGCTTCCTAACGGTTTCAGGGTTTCTGTCTCTCTCTGTCTCTCTCTCGCGCGTGCGCGCGCACACACACACTTCTTTTGCAAAAAAAAAAAAAAAAAAATTCAAAGTTTGAAAAAACATTGGCCTATTCATACTTCATTTAACTTGTTCACTGCTCATTTACTCTGTAGCATCTTGAAATCCAGTTTCTAATCTCACTACTCAATTGAAACAATCTTTTAAAAGTCACAGCTGGACCTAATGGAGAAGCCAGTCCACTTGCTGCCTCAGTCTAGGTACTTTGCCATCTCTCTGTAGCACTTGAAAGGGACAGTCCCCTCCTTTAAAAAACTCTTCTGCATTTTGTCCTTCTTGAGCAATCTACTATCCCAGTTGCCCTCTGGCTACCCTAAGAGCTACTCCCCTGAATCCTTCACTGACTCTCAATCAGGGAGATGGGCCAGGTGCTCTCTATGGGCAATGAAATTTATGGTGGGTCAAGAAATAGTGGACTTGAAATCTGAAGACTTGGAAACAAGCTTAGGGAGTTTTGGATTTTCTATAAAATATGATCAAATATTTCACAGACTTATAAATAAATAAAATGAATGAATATATTCTTAGAAAAAGTGAACATCAATTTAAAATACCAGATTTGAAAATTTTTCTTTAGAACGATGTTTTATAATATTCTTTGAATGAAATGTTGTGTTAACATTTTGACAGTCTAGTTTCTTAACCCAGGGTATTTCCCTGATAATGCTGTGTGAAGGGGAGAATAGTAAAATAAACAGTTGATGGGATCAAAGCAGTGTGCTGAGGGACAAATATCTTATTTTTAAGTGTATATTAAAACACACATTTTCATTGACTATATGTCTTATGGTTGGTTGAGATTTACCCTAAGAAAAATACAGTTACTTATTTTTTAAAATAATTAACTAGATCTATGTCAGTTTTAATAATTCACCTCCTTTGAATGTATTTTCAGACTTAAATAACTATAATTTAAAAGATTGGTGATATGTTTTTGCCCTGTATTTAACTGAATATGGCCTTGGTGGCAAATACAGATGAAAAATGGTACTTTAGTATGAACAGTTGGATATAAGTAATGAATAGTACATTATTCTGATAGTTACATCACTTAGGAAAATATTTTAAATAACTTGAAAGTTGTTTAGATATATTGTTTTGAGATAATGATTATGGCTAGATTCATTTTGCATCCATTTTAGGTGGCACTAAAATGGTTTAAACACAGGTCTCCATGATGGGAAATGGATTTCTGAGATCATAAGCCACATCTCACGATCAGTTTTGTTTCATTCATTTCAACATTTAGTGGAAAATTATCAAATTCTAAGAAAAAAATCAAATGTTCTAATTATACCTAGTTATAACAAATTTGTTTATAAAGAATGTATTCAAAGGAAAATTATTTAAAAGTTTGATGAATTATACACTTAAATGTGGGTATTTAATACATAGTTGAAAGATTAAACAACTATCTCTGGCTACTCAAAGATAGAATGGGCAGGGGCCTATTCTCCACAATATACAATAACAAGAATTACAATAAAGATAAGATGGTCTACTTATTTATTACCGTTCCAAGATGGTCACATTAACCCTTTGCATTAAAATCTTGGACAGCCCAGTATCTAGAGTGAAGCTTACAAGTTATGAGGTTCAAGTTCTACAGATCCTATGAAGTTAGAAAAGTTACTCTTGATTTATATTCACCATAACTCAAGAGTAAATAGAATGGAACTTATATAAAACTTAAAGAAGTATATATCATATACAGAAGCTACCTTAAAACATTTAGAATCTCCTATTAGCATTTTTTTCGGTGCTGTGATGTTATATATTTATGAGCCCACGCTTCTAGTCTTTGTGGAGCTGAGGCCAAGGAACCTGCTCACTCACAGTTGTGACCTCAGAACTATCACAGGGCCTCCACAAAGTAGACAACTATTTGTTGATTGGATGAATGGGTAATTTATCAAACACTAAGTGGTATCTATCACTTTCTAATCATCTGCTCTCTGGTCTCTGATTCTTTGTATATGATGACCATGGAATGGCTTAGATCCTCACTGACCAGCTGTTCTTGGTTATGTTTGAACAATGTTCCCTGGTTTATACCAAAACCTAAAGAGCCAATATCTGGTGTTTTATCACCAGTAACCTAAACTAGAACTCTTGGTCCCTACCCATGTTAATTGCTATAAAGGTCTATCTCCCTGATGGCTAGATTCACGTTTCTTCAATTTTTTTTTAAGTTTCTTTGTAAGTTTATTTGTTTTGAGTGAGACAGAGCAAGAGCAGGGGAAGCAGAGCATTGTGAGCAGGGGGGCGGGGAGAGAGGGAGAGAGGGAGAGAGAGAGAATGAATCTCAAGCAGGCTCTGCCCCATCAGCGCAGAGCCTGATGTGGGGCTCAAACTCACCAACTGAGATCATGAGCTGAGCAGAAACTGGAAGTCAGACGCTTAACTGAGCACCCAGGTGCTCCCACATTTCTTAAATTTTCAATATTAATCCCAACATTCTTCAAGTGCTGACTTCTCCATTTGGAATCTTAACATCTGCTCACTCCCATCTTGCATGCTTGAATTCTTAGGCTGTGAGTTTGGACTATTTCAGAACTAGACATTCTGTACCTGTCTTTAAGTTATAAATATTAAACTTTATCGGCTATATTGACCTATTTAACTTCTCTAACAAGTGTAACACTCAGGCATCCCTTGTACTGTCACTGAGACTCCAGCATGGTATTTTTTGCCTTTCCTGAAAAGAAGTACCCAACATGATCCAGTCCCCATAGCTCTGAGCTGGATTGCTGCATTCCATCTCCCTAAAACCAGTTCTGGTACCTATATGCTTCCCAACTGAAGGAAAGGAACTTGTCGGCGGGGGAGGGATGAGGGTACTATTAGAGGGTAAAAGTAGAGAGAATAGAGGCATTGGTTATGAATGAAGATGAAAAGAAATTCTAGATTGTAACTGGAAAAATAATTTGGGATAATAGGGATTATGGTTTTTGATATGGAAAAAGATAGAAGAATTACAGAGATAGTAATAAAGATAAGCCTTCTCTTTACTACTTTGATCCTTCCATAAGGGTAATAAGAGGGGGGTGATTACTGAAAGAGAGAAGAGATTTTAAGGAGATAACAAATGTTTCTGAAAAATGTTTCTGCTGTAAGTAATTCACCAAGGAATCAAGATACTTTGAATTAAAAAATAAATAAATAAAGAGGTAATAGTCCAGCTAATATTATGCAGCATAAATATGTAGTTGGTCAAGTCTCATTATCATAAAACATTGACAAGATAATGTACTTGCTAACTAATCTTATTCACCAAAAAAAAGTGAAAGATGTTATTAAAATCATAAAACTATTTTTTCATATGTTAAATCTAATCATCTCTAAAGAAACAGTCCAACAAAGAATTTCCTAATACAAAAGGTAGATTGAAAATAAATGCAATACTCGGTTTAAAATGCAATTCTTTGATTCTAAGTTTGCTACCTTCTTTCCTTTTAAAGCAAACTACTGCAACAAAATGAGGTTTGCATTTGGGTTATATCCAAGGGCACCATTCAATTTCACAATCTCCACTACAGCAATTACACTGAGTTCATTTCATTCATGTGCATAGAAGCACTCAAAAAAAAATCTATGTCAACAATTGTGGTACTTTGTTCTTTTCCCAATGGGCATTATATTGCTCAACTGTCCTCAAACAACATAATGGAAAAAATAGATATTAAGTGCAGCATTAATTCCAGTGCAGATAATTAGTGCCAACATTGTACTTGCAGTGTTTTAAATGGAAGATTAATGTATGGAATAATATTTACTATAAGGGACTGAAATTCATATCTATTCATATATATCTATATACATATAAAAATTTATATATATTCTACATATAGATGTATATTAAAATATGTAAATAAGCATAGTACAGATAAGTCTACGTAATTATGTAAAAATCAAACTATCTACATGTATATTGGCATACAGAATTTATACATATCGTACATGATAGATCTGTTCCATTATATACATTCAACTGTCTGAAAAGTTAAAGTTTAAACTATAATCACATCAATAAAAATAGTATCTTGGACTTACTTTATAAGATTGTAAATCTTATTGTAAATGGGCACATTTACAATTGTGATCAGTTTGTATATATAATCCCTAATCCTGATTGAACAGAAAATGCATTATGCTCACTAAGAAGGTGAATAAAACAAGTTATGGATAGGTTAAGCAACATAGGTCAAAAAGCTAGTCAGTGAAGAATCTGTATTTTGCAAGAAACTAAGTTCTCCATATATTTTTCTTGCTACCCCATTTTTAATATACTTTAGTGCCTACCTACATATCAATATCATCTATAAGTTTAACTAGACTCTCAAGTACCTTTTTACCTGTCTTGATGCAGCCCTTTCTCCCATTTCCAACAACGGGGATTCCAGAACTTGCATCTTTTCAAACCTCTAGCTCATTGTCGACTTCTGTCTAGAAGATGATTACATGACCTACTACATCAAGAAAGCTGAAGTTATTAGGAATGAATATTCAGTTTGTTATTTCAAAAGAGTCCCTATTTTTCTGAGTTTCAATATTTCCTTTAGGCTAAAAGGGCAGTTTTATTTCCAGACAAGTTGATTCCATTAAGTGGCATGTTATTTAGCATACTCTCTCCCTTGTCTTACACTATGTGCAAAGAGGCTACTCTGACACTTCAATAGGAAACTAACAGACTCTCTGTCTTTATTGCTGTTGAAACCACAATTCCTAAATAGCCAGGAGTCCAACTTTTTACCAGTTCCAGTGAAGAGGGCTAGGATCTATCAGGGCATTACCCTTGCTCATGATGAAGCTAGCAAAATTTATCTGACTGTAGATTTTCCAGGTGACTCTATTGTAGCTTAAGTTTGAGGACAATGAGGCAGAATAAAAAGGAGAGAATCCAGATTTTGAAATTGATTGAGAAATTGATACAACAAGTTTTGGGCATAGGACTTTGGGAACAACATTCTCTTTATACGCAGTCTAATGTCCTCACTACTGCACTGTATTCCTTCAAAAGAACCACTCTAGGATGATATTCTTTGCTTACAGTCCTCTGCACAAGAAAAGCATGCTTCTGGAAAACGTGTCTTCAGGAAAGAATAAGGAACTTCGGCTTTATGTGGCTTGAAACACAAATGAGTTTCATTCTTTGGTGAGGGATTAATCACAGTTGTTTTCAGCCAAAGTTTGATTTAAAAAACAATCCTTCCAGGTATTGTTACAAATATGTTATCACACTGTGAAATTTGGTTCCAGGGTGGACAAATTAAGCAGGGAGCACTCCTTAAAGTCAGTTTCACAAACCTGCTTTTTCATAAGCCTCAGGCTGACTGTATAATTTGCATATCATACAAATGATAAACATAATCATACTAACAGCTTAAAAGTCTCTACTATGTATGCAATACTTAGATAAAGGCCCATGTTCTGCAATAAACCCACTTTAGAACAATAGTTACTAATGATTTCTTAGTAAGTTAAATGTGCACATAATTTCAGATACAAAAGATGAAAACAAACAGTTACTTGAATTTTTACACTAGAATAGTAATCCTTTAACTTTTTCTTAGGCTTCAGAAATAATCATTTATGGTTATAGATCATCTTCTGGGAGAAAAAGACAAAATCTCTACTTTATCTAAGTTTATGCTATATTTATTAAATATTGTATTATTTTTACCCTGCCTATCTAAAAAGTAATTTTTTAAAACAGGAATGTGTCATAATCATTAAGATTTTTCTTAGGAATGTTAGTACTTTTACTTAAAAGGAATTGTTAGGATTAGAAATGCACATTTATAAATCTGAATGTTAATTACAGCCATTATTCACAGACATTATTCTTCTGGAGGTGTGGATATCACTCTAGTGTCGCAATTTTTTTTTTAATATGTAATGACCCATCAAAGGTTTGTTCCTAAGTATATCAGCTTCTGTCAAAAGATTTTCATTACTAAAGATAGAAATTATTTAAGATAACTAATGGTCTATCATGTGGAATGCTTTGAAGTGCTGAATTATGGCCTTTAAAAGAGATATTCATAAAGATCTTTGTCATGAGTTATAGGACAAAATAAAAAAATATAGGGCATTTTAAGAGTTGGAATGATATACATCACTGATTTTTCAAACTTGTATTTTCATTAAAAAGTCTATATAATTCCTTAAAGTACTGGAAAACAAAATCATAAAAGTCTAATTGAATCTAATTAAAAGATTTCCAATATCACAGCTTATTTGAATCTGTATTCAAAAATTTTGTTAAAATTTCTAATCACAAGTATGCAAAATAAAGGGGCTTCTTACATTTATTGTGATTTACATTCATGGAAAAGTGCTATAAATCAAAACAATATAAGTCAAATCCATTTCCTCATATTAACTGTTTATAATAGAGGTTTAGATTGCTCACTCTAGTCTATTGACTACATAGCAATGGGCAAAGATACGTTGCATCATTAACTACCAACACTACCTCTTGTAGCCTTGACTTTACCAAAGTTCCAGATAAATTAAATAATTCAAAATTAATAATATAACCTGAAAATTATCTAACACTTAACATTTTACAGTATTATCAGACACATATCCCGATTACCACTTGAAAAACTATTTATTATTATTCTATACAATAAAACCTGTGTGTACAAGGATGTATGTGGATAATTTTCTATCTCGTTTCCAGTTCCTGCTAAATTTCTCCTGCAACCATTTAAAAGAAACTTAAGGCTTAGAATTATAAAATTCAAAATAATTTTTTTAGAGTGGATAACTGATAGGGAGCTTTAAGAATTCTTTTAGGGAATCTTTAGGCAGCTCATGAACTTTCTCAAAAATATATTCATAAGAATATATTTCACTGCTTTTATTCTTTTTAGTATGAGAAAAAGGATGGTGATGGTTTTTTATGTTGGTATATCTATCTTGTTATTAAGTTGTTAAAATATGTAAGAAAAGCTAAAGGTTGGCGCACCTGGGTGGCTGAGTTAGTTAAGCATCTGACTTTGGCTCCAGTCATATTCTCATAGTTCGTGAGCTCTGTGCTGACAGCATGGAGCCTCCTTGGGATTCTCTCGCTCCTTCTATCTCTGCCCCTCTCCTGCTCTCATGCACTCTCTCTCAAAATAAATTAAAACTTAAAAAAAAAAAAAGCTAAGCACTCAATACACTAATCCTCATAGACTTACTATGATTATTTTTGAGATAATCTATAAAAGTCATTTAACAGTTTCTGGTACCCAGTTAAACAGTTATTGTTAATCAATATTAGAGTTATTATTAACAATAAATACTGTGACATACGTGATAAAAAAGTAGAATGTTTTAATAAGGCTAATTTATACCATTGTGACCTTCATTTCTATGTATGTATGTATGTGTATATATTTGAAGGGTCAAATATATATATGTATGTATTTGAAGGAATAATGGTTGAAAACTTCCCAAATGTAAAATACAAAGTAAAACATCAAAGAGATTCAGTGTACTACAAGTAGGATAAACACAAGAGCCACACTAAAACACGTTGTACTCAAATCATTAAGCAGCGCCTGGGTGGCTCAGTTATTTGGGTGTCTGACTTCAGCTCAGGTCATGGTATCATAGTTCGTGAGTTCAAGCCCCACATCAGGCTCTCCACTATCAGCACAGAGCCTGCTTCAGATCCTCTGCCTTCCTCCCTCTACCCCTACTCTGCTCACTCTCACTCACTTACTCTCTCAAAAATAAACATTAAAAAAATTTAAGCCAAATACAAAGAGAAATCTTCAAAAATGCCAAGGAAGAAGATTCACAACCATGTATAATGGGTTTTTAGTAATATTAACAGCCAATTCCTCATCAAACCTATGGAGGACATGAGGCAGTGGGATGCTTATTCAAAGTATTGAGTCATCAAGAAGCTATATATATATATATATATATATATACACACACACACACACACACATATATGTGTATATATATATAGTGCACATTTATCTATATATATAGTGCATATTTATCTATATATAGTGCATATATGTATAGTGCATATTTATAGTGCATATATATAGTGCATATTTATCTATATAGGTATATATTGCAAATAGCAGTCTCAATATACACGATGTGCACATTGACAAAATTCAAAGACATAGACAGTTCTATAATAATTAAAAAAAACTAATAATAATAGGAGACCTCAATACCCCACTTTCAATAATGGGTAGAACTAGACACAACAGCAGTGACACATACAGAACATTCTACACAACAGAATACGCATTCTTCTGAAGGGTACCTGGAACATACTCCAGGGCAGACTATATGTTAGGTCATAAACATATTAGGCCATATGTTAGGCTTTTATCAAATTTAAACAAAACTGAAATTATACCAATCATCTTCCCTGATCACAATGAACTTAAGCAATTACTACAAAAAAATGGGAAATCCACAAATATGTATAACACACTCAAACAGAGGATAGGGATGCCATAACAGATTGCCACAGATGGAATGAAATAACAGACATTATTTTCTCATATTTCTGGAGAGTAGAAGTCCAAGATCACAATGACAATGGGTTATTTTTTTCTGAGGGCTTTTCTCTTTGCCTTATTGGTGGCCATATTCTGTTTTCATATGATCTTCCATTTGTGTGTTGATGCCCTTATCTCCTCTTATAAGGACACCAGGCATATTAGATTAGAGGCTACCCAAATAACCTTATTTTACCTTAATTACTTCATTTTTTTCATTACATACTGTTTTTAGTTCTTTTTTATTTTTATTTATTTTTTGGTTGATGTGTCTTTTTTTATTTTAAAAAAAAAATTTTTTTTTTAGCGTTTATTTATTTTTGAGACAGAGAGAGACAGAGCATGAACAGGGGAGGGTCAGAGAGAGGGAGACACAGAATCTGAAACAGGCTCCAGGCTCCGAGCCATCAGCCCAGAGCCTGACACGGGGCTCGAACTCACGGACCGTGAGATCATGAACTGGTCCGAAGTCAGCCACTTAACCGACTGAGCCACCCAGGCGCCCCTGGTTGATGTGTCTTATAAATTTCGTATTCAGTCATTTTTAAATTTAATTTCATTCAATTTTTAATTTTAATTTTTAATTTTGAATTCATTTAATTTTAATTTACATTCAAGTTAGCTAGCACATAGTGATTTCAGGAATGGATTTCAGTGATTCATCCCCTATGTGTAACACCTACCACTCATCCCAATAAATGTCTTCCTTAATGTCCCTTACCCATTTAGCCCATCTCCCCACCCACAACCCCTCCAACAACCCTCAGTTTGTTCTCTGTATTTAAGAGTCTCCTATGTTTTGTCCCTTTCCTTGTTTTTATATTATTTTTGGTTCCCTTCCCTTATGTTCATCTGTTTTATGTCTTAAATTCCTCATATGAGTGAAGTCATTTGTCTTTCTCTAATATCACTTAACATAATACCCTTTAGTTCCATCCACATAGTTGCAAATGGCAAGATTTCATTCTTTTTTATTGCCAATACTCCATTGTATGTATATGTGTATGTATGTGTACACACACACACACACACACACACATCTTCTTTGTCCATTGGGCTCTTTCCATACTTTGGCTATTGTTGATAGCACTGCCATAAACATTGGGGTGCATGTGCCCCTTTGAAACAGCACACTTGTTATAAAAACAAATGTTTTTATATATTTATAAATATACATCTATATATTTATATCTTTTATATATTTCTATCTCTTATAACATATAAACAGCACCCTTGGATAAATACCTCATAGTGCAATTGCTGGGCCTTAGGGTAGTTCTATTTTTTAATTTTTTGAGGAACCTCCACACTGTTTTCCAGACTGGCTGCACCAATTTGCATTCCCTTCTTAGTTACTTCTTTAAGGCCCTATCTCTAATCATAGTAACATTC
Organism: Prionailurus bengalensis; assembly: GCF_016509475.1. Taxonomy (NCBI): domain Eukaryota; kingdom Metazoa; phylum Chordata; class Mammalia; order Carnivora; family Felidae; genus Prionailurus; species Prionailurus bengalensis. Next base: position 64,784,130 of record NC_057343.1, on the reverse strand, counting down.
TAAGGTAAAGACTTCAACATAAATGATTTTGGGTGGGAACACAATTCAGCCCATAACAGAGTCAAAGAAGCAACTACGAACATTAGAAAATAACTTGAGATGACAGGGCGCCTGGGTGGCTCAGTCAGTTAAGCGTCCGACTTCAGCTCAGGTCATGATCTCACGGTCCGTGAGTTCAAGCCCCGCGTCGGGCTCTTTGCTGACAGCTCAGAGCCAGGAGCCTGCTTCGGATTCTGTGTCTCCCTCTTTCTCTGACCCTCCCCCATTCATGCTCTGCCTCTCTCTGTCTCAATAATAAACATTAGAAAAACAATTAAAACAAAAGAAAATAATTTGAGATGAATGAAAACAAACACAGCATACTAAAATTTACAGGATCCTGCAAAATCACTCCTCAAAAGGAAATTCGTATCTGTTAAGTGTCTACATTAAATAGAAGACAGACTTCCAATCAACAACCTAACTTTACACCTTAAAAAAACTAGAAAGAGAGCAAACACATAGTGAACAAAAATAAGGAAATAAGATCAAAAGAGAGATGACTCAAATAAAAAATAGAGAATATATGCAAAACCAATGTCATTTCTTTGAAAGCATCAACAAAATGGAGAAACTTTTAGTGAGACTGAGAAAAAAAGAGACAACAACTAACTAAACCAGAAATCGAAGTGGGGACATTACTCTCAAACTACCAGAAATTACAAGGATTCTAAGAACACTATGAACAATTGTATTGTGATAAATTAGATAATCTAGAGAAAATGGGTAAATTAGAAACATACCAATCATTTCTATCTCAGGGGGAAAAAAGGTTATCTCAATACACTTACAATAATTAAAGAGATTGAATCGATAATCAGTAAGTTCAGGAATAGATGGTTTCTCAATTGAATTATAGCAAACTTTTAAGTAATTAAAAACAACTCAAACTCTTTCCAAAAAAAATTTCCTGGGACATTGTCTAAGGCCAGATTCACACAGATACCAAAGACCAACAAAGATACCACAAGAAAACAACAGAATATTCCTTATGAATTAGACACCAAAATGTTCAACGCAATACTAGAAAACCAAATCCATTTAACAGAACATAAATGGATTAAACACTGTGACCAAGTGGAATTTATCTCAAGAATGAAAGGGTATTCCAGTTAAAAAAAAAATTTAAATCATTGTATTACACCACATTTGTAGCACAAAGGGCAAAAATCTGTAAAGCAACTGATAAAATTAAACACTCTTTCATAATAGAAATATGACCTAATAGAAACATAAAGAACTGAAATTTCTGCTTTAAGATCAGGACAAAGATTCTCACTTTCACCACAGATAATGAGCATTGTAGAGTAAATAGGGAAGAAAAATAAACAGTATTTAAACTGAGAAAGAAGTAAAACCATCTTTATTTGTAGGTGACATGATTCATGATTCTCTACATAGAAAATCTACAAAATAGTAATATTTTTTAAGAATTAAAAGTGTAATGTTTACATTTGTCCTTTTTTTTTTTTTTGAGAGCACCAGGATCTTTGGTTAACTCCTGATAGATAGCTCTTGAAATTCCAGCTTCATCCTCCAATAAAAGTGTATCCTTTTTATTTGACATTCATTTGTTTATAATACATGTTATTAGTTTTAATCAAACAGTATGCAGAGGCCATACTAAAATAAGAATATTTTAGTGTCTCAATACCATCCAGCCACAGGTCAGACCTTAGTCTCTATATACATTCCTATACGTGATTTAACAGACGTTCACATGTTCATAGACTACCTACTGAATACTTCCTCACATATTGTACAAAAATAGAAATAAGGTGACTGTGATGCCACTTTTGTGATCACAATTTTGAAGGTGATAGTTTTTGGACGTAAAATTTATTGACCATTTAATTATATAATGGCCACCATCAACTACACAAAGAAAAAAAAATCTTTCCATTAAATGTTTAGGTTTTCTCAGGGCACCTGTGGCTCAGTGAGTTAAGCATCCAACTTTAGCTCAGGTCACCATCTAACCATTCCTTAGTTTGAGCCCCGCATCCCACTGTCTGCTGTCAGCAAAGGGACGCTTCACATCCTCCGCCTCCTCTTTCTCACTGCCCCTCCCCTGCTCACACTCCCTTTCAAAAAAATTTTAAGGTATTCTCAATATGTTCTATGAGAGTTTTACCACCAATAGAAGAGAATAAATCATTAATTTACTGTGTTCTGAAACTTGAAGAAGTATTTTCATCAGCAGGGCAAAATAAGTGATATATAATCTCCCCCTTTCACTTATTACATGCCATCCTAATTTTTGACCATCCTTGAACATAACCTATAGCTATGATTATGCAAGAAATAGAAATACAAGTTTATTTCTTTGAAAATAATTCTATTGTTACTTTAAAATATAGAAATGATCGATTTGGCCTGTGACATAGTTGAAAATTCATTTCTGTATTTCCCACCATGAAATCTCAGTGCAATCATTAACTTTGTCTTCCTCTCTGTTGCCCAAGGACACTCAAGCTGTTAAGTGTTTCCAGACCCGTGGTCCATGTCCATTCTCTACACTCTTGAAAAAAAAATCTACAGAGTTGTGAAAAAATATGAAACAGAATTGTGAAATTGTTTCCATTTACTTAAGGAAAAGGGGCAAAAAATGAAACATTGAAGTGACCGGCATAACTGGGACTAATCCCAATGCTGTAAGCACCTAAAATGTTGCTGTAGTATTTCCTATGGATTTGGTGTAAAGTAGAAAAAAGAGACCAAAAGTAATGTTTACATTTCCTATGTTCAGTGCACTAAAGGAATACTGCAAATGTATATCTAATCTGGATGAGCAAAATTCTACTTGCTTCACCATTTATAATTCTTTTCTGTGAACTTTAAAATTTTATCACGTAATGCTTTCAACTCTACTGAGGAAAGATGTTAATTTATGGCAATGTTAATAAATATAATCTATAGCAAGTCATTATAAGCCTATTGGAGCATTGCATCTTAGGATATTTTCTACTAATGTAAAGACATTAATTCTGATGAAATAATTCATAGAAGAAAATGTAGTGCAAATGTTCCTCACAATGTATTCTGAAAACTTGAAGGTAGTTGAAAGAATAAGTAACATGGACAAAGAACTAGCATTCGTGAGTCACGTTTTTATTTTTCCAGAAGCCCAGGAAATGTAATGGTCAGTTTAATGCCAAGTTATTTTTGGTTGTGATTTTAAATATGAATAAGTATTATTCTTTTTTGAATCTTAACTGTAGCAATAATATAATGGCCCCAAAGAAGGATGTTCTTGTCAAAGAATACATTAACTTTCCCAGGGAAAACCTGAGATAGTCTATGAAAAAGCAGAATTTTAGTTGGTAGAAACAAAGAATAGCAAAACAAAACATTCTGAAGAATCAGAACTATTAGATGTACTGTGGATTACAAATTATTGCACTTTAATTTTTAAATGAGTTTAGACATCTGTGAAACTTAAGCCCCAGGGCCAGTGATTTGTGTGGCAGTATCTCACAAAAGGAACAAAGCTTTGACATGCAAATTTTAGCTTTATGTTGCATCAGCTCAGGTAACCTTGTGAACCACCTTCACACAAACACTGGAAGCTGAGTGATGCCTCCCATATGGATCCATTCTTCCCTTCCCCTTCCCAATCAAGTAGACAGCAATCTCAGTTCATTTTCTGAACACACTGATAAAAGCTATACTAAGCCTTTACTTATTATTAACCTCCCCAGTACTATTATTACTCATATTTTTTTTCCTTTGAGATAAGCAGCTAAATGCAGAAGCTGATCTTTGCATATGGTGGGCTATTACCCCCCAAAAAGAATTGCAAATGTCAACCTATTATTGGGTCATTAATGTCAGGTCATGATATTTCAGAATTTGATGTTTTTAACCTTTGCAAGCATTAACCCATATACAATACACTTTTCAAAAGAGTTTATTTATCCTGGGAAACAGTGGATGCATGCTCGAGGAACATTGTCCTGTAATATTAGGTGTTGTGTATATGGCAAGGATCATCAAGTGTATTTATATAATCTCTTCAGTTTACTTTGGCCCTTTGTCTATTACTTTAGAAGAATCCAAAATCATGGATGAAAGAAATGTTCAGATATCAGACACAAAAATGAGGGAAACAGAATTTAATAGTGTTTCTCTTTTATTGTAGAATTATTCAATTCTGACTTACTGTTTAGACAAAATTTGCAAGGATGATACTATCTTTTTTCTTCTTCATCAGAAGTCAAAATTGTTTCTGGTTATAAAATTCAGTGAAGTCAACTTCACTACATGAAGCAGTTTTAGTGTGTAACATTAAAGTCATAATTCAAGAGGGTAAAGAAAATCTATGATGAAATAATTTAAATAAGCGATTCTGTACACAGCTGTGCCAATGTTTACACTACTCTGGATACATGTATTTGCAATGTGGCTTCAAAATATTAGGAAATAACACAGGGTGCTTGTGTATTTTAAAATTATTTGAAGTTGTTTTTGCTGATTTATTTTTAATTTTTTTGTTTTTTTCTTAAGTCTCTACTCTTTAGGTTAACCGGACATACGTAAAAAAAAAAAAATTCTGAAAACAAATAATGGAGAGTAAGAAAACAAAGAAATTTAGTCAGAGGAAAAAATATAGCTAAACAAGTTTATCTGTTATCTTATGGTCAAAGGAAGGGATTTTCTGCATATTTCTGTAAAGGAGTCCTCATATAAATCATCCTTTCATTGAATGAATCATTCATTTGGAAGCTATTATTTTAATACCTACTGTGTGCCAACACAGTACCAGGCCCTACTGTGGTCAGCACTCTCATGATCCCCACCTTGCATAACTTCTCTCCTTGAGTGTGAACAGACACCTATGATTTGCTTCTAACAGAATTTGGCAAAGATGAGGAGATGTCACTCTCTTTGATTATGTTATATAAAATTGTAACTTCTATCTTGCTAAAATCTGTTGTCTTCTCAGTTTGCATACTTTCATGAAGCAAGCTGCCATCTTGGAGAGGCTCACATGGTCAGAACCTAAAGGTAGACTCTGGGCAATCGTGAGGGAGAATCTGAGCTCTGCCCAACAATTATGTAAGCTTGGAAGCTGCACTTTCCCTCTTTTAGCTTTTAATGAGACTCCAGCCCTGAATGATACCTTGTTTGCAACCTTGTGAAAGACCTTGAAGTAGAGCAAACAGCTGAACTGTGCACAGACTCTTGACCCAAAGAAACAGATAATGTGGGTTTTTTTAAGTTCCTAAATGTGTGGTGATTTGTTATGCAACAATAGAGAACTAATGAACCAAGGAATGCCATAATAAATAAAAGCATTAATAGTTGCTGTATCTCAGGGAACTTATGTGTCCATGGAGAAAGACCACACAGCTCTAATACAGCGTGGTAAAATGTGATGAAGAGAAAGGTGACTAAGGCTACTAGGGAGATACAAATTCAGAGAACCAAATGGGGCTTGGGGAAGAGGAAAATCTCCCAGAGAAGTAGCAGCTGAAACTTAAAGAGTGAGTATGAGTTACTGAGGAGAAGGGGGAGGTATGTTGTGTACATCATGGGAAGGGTAGATGGCATAGGTCTGGAAGACATGGAATGTGAAAATACAGAAGTGAGAAGGGGAGAGAATGTTTTGCCTTATCAACATGTCTAGGTTATCAGAAACAAGGCAAGGAGTAGTAAGAGATGAAGAAAGAATTAAGCAGAGACCGGATCATGTAAATCCACATGACTCTTGTTTATGATAAAAATCATGCTTATAAATTCTAGGACAACAAAATTAAAAGAATCTTGGAGAATTATTTGAACAATGCATTTCCTCCAAAATACTGTCTAGTTGTTCTGATAAAGTCTAATTTTCAAAAACTTTAAAATGGGACCTTACTACAAATGTAAAATGAGTATGTGCTCAAAGATTAATTGATGAGGGAATACATACCAAAGCCTGTTTATTTAGAGAACCAGTCGAATATTAAGATTAGCTTAAGTGAGTATTTGAGTGAGAGGTTTACGTTGTCAACTGAACAAGAGGTTTTGCATTTGTGTAAACAGGAATCTCTTGCTATGCTATTGGTTGTCTATAAATTGATCCATACTCCTACAGAGTTGTGAGAGAACCTCGTCAGTTAAATACGTACTCTTATATAATCCTTTATACAATCAGGTAATCCAGGAGGGCCCACTAGACTATGTTCAGCAATCTACTGAAAATTCACATAGTAATTAGTCATTTTCCCTATTTGCAAGTATTGCGTAATTTTTCTTGCATATCACAGAACACCTATGACTTTCATCCGCCTGCCTATTTTCCAAGTGATTAAGGGGCACAACAATTTCCCCTGCACCTTGGATTTTTTTATCCTTTTCTTCCTGGCACTTAAATTCACAGAGAAGTTTGAACTTCACTCCCAAATTATTGTATCCTCATTAAAAACTTTTTTGGCACCATTTTTTGTTGCTTTGATGTTCTAAATCCATATAATTATCTTACTAGAGTCTATGAAGAGGAAATTCCTTTTATTATGTTTATTAGAACATCAAATCATCTTTATTTCTATACATAACTTTCTGTTGTTGTTTTAATAGGACAGTAGCTACCGTTTATTGTTTACTTATCTGTACTAGGCATTAGGATACATACCTTACATGCCGTATCCCTGTAAGAGCCTCCTAACACACGTTAGTGGATACTGTTCTCATTCCTATTTTACAAATGAGAAAGCTGCATAAGGTCATTGATCAAGATCAAATAGCTACTAAGTACTGGGAGTAGAGGTGGCTTCAGGCTGACGAGTCCCACTTTGATTAGTGTGAACTCACCACCCACTGATTAAGTCAACAGATGGTGAGAAGATACCTACAGTATCTAGGCCTGGTGCAGAGCAAGGAGACTGTGCTAAACAAATACATCCAATGTATTGATGTTTTTAATGTTTTTAAATGTTACTTTACTTTTTTAATGTTATTTTAATTTTAAACTAAAGCAGCATTGATTAAAATTAAATCTAAGCAATAAGACAAACCTCTGTTTGCTGTCAGGTGAATCTCCAATTCTCGGCAATATCCCAGGGAGCAGTGTCCTCTGTTCCAGGATCCCTACCAGTCCAGTTCACAATGTGAACATTGCTTTACTTGCTCATCTTTTTTGTTTCCTATCTGTATTTTTGCCACAGTCTGGCTTTCTGCTTTTCTCAATTTGGTGCCATGCTGTCTCCAGCTTCCTATCAAGAATGTCAAATTGCTTTCTAAAATGTTCTATGGCTTCTGGAGAAAAGAAGTGTGTTTCCCTCTGAGTCTCACAGGTTCCATTCCCTCCAATTTTCTCTGCAATATACTCTTTTAAGCCCTATGGAATCAAATTGTATTACCTTTCTCATCCTCAACAAGGAGGGAACTATGCAACATTGGTGTCTGCCCTTGGCTTTGATCCATGGCCATGCAGATTCCAGACACAGGCTAACCCTGTTCTCATAGTACAGCAGAACAGCAGACTGCACTCGCCAATGCCCTCTCCCTCCAGAGAGCCTCACCTGTGCAAGGATGAGAACTTCTGCCCCAGTCTGCTCTTCTGACAGGTTAGCAGGATACCCAGTGGCTGGCAGGGTAGAGAATCACAATCTTTCTACTGTACTTCAAATAGGCAGATCAGTGCTACCTCATAAATCCAAACACTGTTAGTTGGTTAGGTGTTAGGCAGGGTTTCCAATGTGCCCCAAGTGCCTCCTAGCTAGTAGATATTCCTCTCAGGACTGGCTTTCGAACTTTGTGCCCTATGGTGTTGTGAATTCCCCTTCTTTCCTTCCTGTGTTCCTATCTTTCTTCATCGCTTTCTTTCCTGGATGCTCATAAATATTTTGGTAAAATATTTGAGAAGGGTGTATCAGGATTATATACTATAACAGCATTTTACACAGAAAGTCCCTTATTCGAATGTTAACTCTAACCAGTCTTTAAACTTCCCTTAATTTGGTGATTCAGCTGCATTTAGGGATCCAGGATTCATGTGCCCCATCCCTGCCTTCACTGGCTGAACAGTGAATAGAGTGAGCAACCAGAACAGAGAGAAGGTTCGTCAAATAAGACCAGGAAGTACCTGTGCAGTCAGACGATGGTCCCCTGTATACCATCAGGCTTAGCATTTGCTAATTTGATGCCCTATTTATGCATAATCTAGTCTTACATATTTATTTGCAGTTTACTTTTGGTCATTACATTTCTACCAAAGGAACATTACCCAGACTGCATGTGTCTGTACTGGAAAAGAAGAAACCACCTCTTCACTGTCATTTATTTATTTATTTACCTAGTCACATATGGTAAGATTTGCTCAACTCCTGCTCAGTGTTGGCATTTATCTCTAGGTCTCTGTCTTCTATCTCTCTGCTCTACTCCCCCAACCCCCAATCTCTGGAGAATATCACCATACTTTATATTCTTACTAAATGTTTTTAGAAGATTATGACTTCTAAATGTTCTTCTAAACATAATGTTCTTCTAAATGTTCTTTTTAAATTTCATTTAAGGCTTGTTGCATAATATTCCTATAGCATTCAGTTTCTCTCCCTTTCTGAAAAATATGGTTTCAGCAGCTAACTCTATAAAAACAATCTATGTCATCAAGCTATATACTATTTAGGATTGTTTCCTTTGATTCATGGAAAACATGTTCCAAGAGAGTTAACAAGCAAGGTGCAAGTCATAAAAGAGTAAGGTTAGAAACAGACTGCCCATCTATCATGATTCCTGGGAAAATATTTTTGCTGGAAGTGACAAATTGCTCTCATTCTCTACTTAGTGTAAATGTGCAGCCAAACAGGCCTCTCCAGCATGTTTTCTTTCTCCCCATAATGTCACCTTTGGCAAAGCACAGTAGGTGCACCCACCCTGGTCCTGCTCTGTACAGAAAGATACTTCGACAGTGCTCAGACACAACGCATGGGTGACACATTTGTTTCACAGCATAGGGGCTCCAGGGAATTGGGCCTAAATTTTTTCCTCTGGGTGCAATGGAAACTACTTAATCGACATCAAATAATAGGTCAGTTTCTAAGTTCCCAGGCTAAACCTTGGAGACTATGTTTGCCTTTTGAAGGCAAAAAATGTATTATTTTTTTAAAGGCAGTATGATTAAGCATGTAGCAGTGTTACACAGAAACCATATATAAGCCAATGGAGCCAAAACAGCCCTTTCATTATCAAATATAAAGATTATGAATTATATATGCTTAGTATAGATCCAGGGTTAAGTCAGCGTTCCAACATTTTAGAAAAAAGTATTTAATTTTTTAAAGAAGTTTAGTTTTATGATCTATTCAGAATGGGATTTAAATGAACAGAGTTCAGAATTTCCATATGATGATTTTCTATTAAGACAGATCAACACATAAGATATTTTCACATCGTCTTATTATGCGAAATGTACATTATCTGTTACTATGGGACGAGAAGTAGTTGACATTTCTGTTTCCTGGATATATAACAGGAAGATCCATATGTTTTACCAAGTATTAAGTATCTTTTACAGTATGCCAACATAATCGCGTCACTATATGGGTAGGTTTCACATTCCCATCATGGTCCCTATGCTTGCTATTGCTGTGACATGTAACATAGAAGAGCCACCTCCTACCCTCTCCTGACCATTATCTGAACCACTATTAACCACGGGGCCTTGTATACAATCAGAAAATTACAGAGGTCTCTAAATGGTGAACAGACTCATTCAGAGGATGTGAATATAGGTAACTTGAGTTAAACTAGGTTATAGAAGGAGCATGTCCTAATTAGCAAGATAAATGAGAAATGCTCAAATCACCCCCCCCAATCCAAACCATGAACTCTCTTAGAAAGGAAAGGAAAAAAAAAAAGGGAAAACAAAACAAAAACAAAATCCAAATTCTGCCTTAACCCTGGCATACTCCTGTGTACCAAAACACACAAGGACTCACAAATTCTGTAGGGATTAGGGTTTTAGTCCAAAGAATTATTCACAGAGGATATATCTACATTATTTCATTTTATACCCACTTATGTAGCTGGTCAGTCAAGATGGCAACAAACTATACCTTATGTTAAGAACCTTTTTTCAGGGGTGCCAGGGTGGCTCAGTCAGTTAAGCATTGACTCTTGATTTCAGCTCAGGCTATGATCTCATGGTTTGTGGGATCAAGGCCTGGTGTCAGGCTCTGTGCTGTCAGTGTGGAGCCTGCTTGGGATTCTCTCTCCCTCTCTCTCTCTGACCCTCCCCTGCATGCATGCTTTCTCTCTAAATAAATAAATAGACTTAAAAAAAAAACCAGAAAACATTTTTCAGTGATTGAAAGTAACAGTAACTTTACTATTGTTTTTCCCTTTGGACACATGTTATTCTACTTTCAAATTGCTTTTTGTATTGTCTTATATCACACTTATTACTCTTACACGGATTTATGCTCACCATCCTAGCACAGACATTCTTTAAGGACAGGTTCTTTTTTTAATTTTCCACAGTTCTCAATACAGAGTCTTGTGTGTTCAATAAATGGTTATGGTGTTGAATTTACTTTTGAAGTGTTTAGCAAACATGGAACAGAAGTTTCACCAAACAACAGAGTTTCAAGTCAATAAAGTTGGACAGTAATTTAGTAAAAATATCTGTCAGCACTGTGGTAAGCTAAGACCAAAGAGTTGAGTAAAACGAGCCTTTCCTTTGAAGAATTTAAATCTCATAGGAATTTAATTCTGAATCTAGAAAGAAATGAAATCTAAAAACAGATGTGTGAATAAAGCTGCTTTAATTACAACAGTTTGATATGGTTGACAAATAGAAAAATCACCAATGAATTACAGAAATGAAATTAAATTCTGAGATGAAACAATTTAATGGATAGTGTTGGATAATTTACTATATAATTTGAAAAAAATATTCCTACAGCCAAGTGTACCCAAAAACAAATTCCAAACAAGGGATCAAAGTATTAATACAAATTTATTTCAGAAAATTAGAATAATTGCTTTTATCTTTGAGTAGATACTTTGAAAAAGCAATCAAGTAATACAACATCCCCAAAGAGAATAATTGGGAGGGTTGATTACATAAAAATAGGAATCAGTCCACATTTAATGATAAAATATGGACTTGGGGCAAAATAATGAAGTATAGACAGGCCAAATGAAACTTTCTCTGCTAAGTCAAGTACTCCCATGCATAAATATGAACAGGACTTAAAAACAAAAATGGATAATACAAACTTACATTTAATGGACATATGTATACAAAGGTCTTTTAAACATACCAAAAAAGTTTGACAACTTGAGGAATACAATGATCAACTTTGAAAAGTGAGTTCTATCCACTGTCGACAATGACGTAAGAAACAGGTACTCAGAAACATGCATTTTACTTGGGACTGAAAGTTGCCCTAATGCTGTTCAGACACAAAGGGGAAGGTTCACATATTTGTGTCCTAGCACTGAAAGTGCTGCACGGCAGTGTAAGACAATAAATCTTAGAGAATCGTTTTGGAGTTCCACTTCAAAAAAATGCTGTTACCAACATACTAGCAGAAACGGATATAGATAAATGAACAAGTTTGTTTACGGTAGTGTGTAAGAGCCAAAAAAAAAAAAAAAAAAAAAAAGGGGGGGGTGGGCAGGGAAGGGAAAGAAAGGGAAGGGAAAGAGAAGAAAAAAAATAAAAACATAAAAGAAACTATGTAAAGGTCCATCATGTGGAACAGACCAAATAATTTCTAGTATACATCCACACCAGGAAATACAAAGCAGCTATTTTACCAAGAAAGGACTTCTATATATACTAAGGTTGAGAGCAGTAAACAAAGAGTAGATCTTTTTTAACTTGCGGGGGGGAAAAGTCATTCTATTTTGTTATAGATCTGTGTTTATCTGTATCAAAATTCTTCCGTGAGTATAAACACATATTGAAAGAGATACACACAGAACTAATAGCAGTCGCGCTGTCTGGAGGAAGGGATGGGACACGACTGAAGGGCTGGAAGGGAAGATCAATTGGTACTTCACACACTTCAAAATGACCATGGCAATATTGCAGAAACTTTTACTTCCTTTTTTATCCTTTTATTTCAAACAAACAAAATGAATGAAACCAGGCAGATAAATAGTGCGATACATACAATAATAAAAGAGCAGTCTGGACAGCGTATGTACACACACACACACACGGGAATAATAATTATTGGAGAGATTCAGGACTTGAGGGGTGACTAGAGAGCAAGTCTTTTTTTCTTTTTTTTTTCTTTTGTTAAATTTTTGGTCTCCTATATAAAATTAAGGGGAAAAAAGTTTAAAGCACCTATCAGAAGACTCTACACGCAAGGTAGAGAAGAGCAAATAGATTTGTGGGGTAACTGGGCTCCAAGTTCCCTCTTTATCTCCTACCTATCCTATCTGGGGTTCTAGGTAAGTCTAAATCCTCAGTTCTTGAATGCTCAATGAGTACAGTCAGAAAAAGCTCAAAGAAGCATTCCTACTATAGAGAGAATTAGGAGAGGTCTTCCTGTACCACAGATGTTTCAGGGAATTTCCCCACTAACCCCAGGTACAGAGCTACAGTGAAGGGGCAGCCTTCCCCAATTCTCCCTTCCCCAGGCAGACATGGCATTTAGGACCAGCAAAAGAGGATTTTGACACTCCCCACCTGTCATATACCAGTTGAGCCACAGCTCATCAAGTGGCTCCCCTCCCTGTCTTTAATAACAGGGCTGAGTCCCATTTTAACACACCCTGCCCTGCAACTGAGATGCAATATTGACACCATACCCTTGATGCAGCAGCAGCCATGGTGGGGATGATGGAAGCAACCCTACAGGCTGTTTTCTGTCACCACTTTGCCATCTGTTGGGCCAGTTTGTAGGTACGATGCAATGGTGTGGGAAGGTTAAAGTCCCAACTTTTAAAACTCAACACTGAACATAAGAATACTGGGCGCATAGAGACTTGGGGATAAGATCCTGGAGAGGAGGAATTAGAAGGGACTCTCTGCACCTGTGTATGAAGCCTGGGTTCACTCTTGAATTGCAAAGATGAAACCAATTGAATCCAGACAGCAAATACTTCCAGACCATGTAAAGACTGAGGCTAAATTCAAGACTGAAGTATACTAGCATATGCATAGGCCAGACAATGAGAGGTCCAGGATAGGATCTAAATTATTAAAAACATAGGGGTGCCTGGGTGGCTGTCGGTGAAGCGTCCAACTTCGACTCAGGTCATGATCTCATGGTTGGTGAGTTTGAGCCCCATGTAGTGCTCTGTGCTGACAGCTCAGAGGCTGGAGGCTGATTCAGATTCTGTGTCTCCCTCTCTCTCTGCCCCTCTCCCACTCGTGCTCTCTCAAAAATAAATGGTAAGAAATTTAAATTATTAAAAATACAAAGAAGCAAGAAAACAATTATCAGGGGGAAAGCACGATCAACAGATACCAACTTGGAGAGGACACAAATGTTAAAGATTTTTTAAACAACTATTATAAAAATGACCCATGAAAAAAAGGGTGAATACTCATGAAATGGAAAGATAGAAGTCTCAAAGAAATACATGTTAAGAAAAAAAAAAGCTAAAAAATAGGCAAAAAATTTTACTGGAGTGTCTCACAGCTGGAATTGCGATGTTAAAGCAAAAAGTGTACATTAAGATAGAACAATAGAAATTATCAAAACAGAAAAAAAATATGTAGAAGAATGAACAGATACCAAAGGTCTAGTATCTGTGACATAAAAGACCCTGCAGAAGAGGAGAAAGGTTGGAACAGAAAAAAACATTTAAAGAAATAATGCTGAATCCTCCCCCATGTTGGTCAAAGACATAAATGAGAAGTTCTAAGAAACTAAACAAACCATAATCAGGATAAAGTTATTCACACGCAGATACATTAGCATCAGACTGCTGAAAACCAAAAATAAATAAACTTTTTTTTAACATTTATTTATTTTTGAGAGACAGAGGCAGACAGAGTGTGAGCGGGAGAGGAGAGAGAGAAGGAGACACAGAATGTGAAGCAGGCTCCAGCTCTGAGCTGTCAGCACAGGGCTCAACCTGGGGCTCAAACTCACCAGCTGTGAGATCTTGACCCAGCCGACGTCAGACGCTTAACTGACTGAGCCACCCAGGTGCCCCAATAAAGAAACTTTTTTGAAGCGGGCAAAATAAAAAAAAATTATGTATGAGAAAACTGGGAGTTAAAGGACTATAGATTTGTCGTGAGAAACCAAGAATGGCAGAAGAGAGTGGAACAATATTCTCGAAGTACTGAAAACAGAGGCACCTGGGTAGTTCCGTGGGTTAAGCTTTTGACCTGGCTCAGGTCACGATCTCCAGGTTTGTGAGTTCCAGCCCAGGTCAGACTCTGCTCAGCAGACAGCCAACTTTGCTTTGGATCCTTTGTCTCCCTCTCTATCTGCTCCTCCCCTACTTGTGCTCTCTCTCAAAAATAAACATCAAAAAAAAAAAAAAAAAAAAGTACTGAAAACAAATGACCTACCAATCCAGAATCCTCCATTTAGGAAAAACAATCTTCCCAGATGAAGGCAAAATAAAGAATTTCAGCAGGAATAAAACTAAGGAATCTGTCAATACTATGTCTGCTTTAAAAGAAATGCTAAAGCAAGTTCTCCAGTGGAAGGGAAATGATAACAGAAGAACAGGGACACGAGGACATGCGGAAGGTCAAACATGAAGGAGGAGAAAGAAAAACATTTTGGTAAATAAAAGACCTTTTTGTCTTTAAATACATTAAATTATGCATGACTGGTGAAAGCAAACATAACAGATGTGATTTTTAGGGCAGTTAGATGTAGTACTTTTGGCAACTGCATAACATAAGAAGTACAGGTAATGAAAGGTTATGACGGTAAGATCATTCCATTTTACTTCAAGTGGGAAAATATTAATTCTAACTAGATTGTGTAAAGTTTGTTAATATAATCCCTAGAAACCACAAAATAAAATAAAACCACTATAACCTATTTATGTGTGGATATTTTCTTTTTCTCCACTTGGTTAATAGAAGCTATTTATGTATGTAGTTATCATTCTCTCATGTGCTTGTGTTATTTTCATCCAATGGGATTTTGTTCTATTTTTAACTTTGTGAAATATTTGGCTAAATTTTTATCTTTATATAATCTAATATTAGTCTATTCTACCGCTTTCCCTCTTTATGCTTTAGTTATGTTCTCTTTAGATCTTGTCTTCTAAAGTACAAATTATCTCAAAAGTATTTACCAAATGTTAGCACTTTTCTTATAATTGTATTTTCTAACCGCTTTATAAATTTTATTATCAGATTATGTTGGCTATTTTACTGCAATCATTTATATTATTTGTTTTCCCTTGAAATCTGACAAATGTACATTTTTACTATGATTCTGGTTTACGGTTTCCTTTTATTTCTACATTTGTTTGCTACTTATTTTGTTTTTACATTTTTTGGTTTATTAGCTCTTTCTGCTCACTCCGTTTTTAGATACTGCAACCAATGTTGTTACAAAACAACATTTTCCCCATGTAATATCAGCTTAAAAGTGCTCTTTACCAGATTTTCACTTTCTCACTTTTGTAACATGTCACTGTTAGCTCTGTGTTCAATCTCTTTGTGTCTTTCGTGTTTGCATGATCTATTAACAACATCAGGACTAATATTGTTCTTTAACTCATTTTAAGATTCTTGTATGTTAATGAATTAGTTGAATCCAATTCCACTGATTCATATAATTCAGTCGTATTAGTAAATTTTTATGTTCTTACCTATAGTCTATTAATGTCCCTTTGTTGCCTTTCCAATATTGTTTTTCCTCACTCTATTGATAAAGTTTACACTTGCCTTCCTTCCCTCTCATAATTAACGTTTAAGTTCCATATGTATTTTTATTCTATTAGCTATTTTCAAACTATAAAACATTTAAATGCATTTTTAAATAATCAATATAAGTAAGCTCCACACATTCTTTAGTGCACATTTAATTCTCCCCTTGTCCTATCCTTCTTCTGGGTTTGGGGATTAATTGGAACTTTAGTTTTTTTTTTTTTTTTTTTAGAGAGAGAGCAAGTGTACAGGAGCAGGGGAGAGCAACAGAGGGAGAGAGAGAGAGAGAAAGAAAATCTTAAGCAGGCTCCATGTTTAGCACAAAGTCTGACACAGGGCTTGATCCCACGACCCTGGGATGATGACCTGAGCTGAAATTGAGCCAGTCACTCAACAGACTGAGCCGTCCAGGTGCCCCCAGATACATTTTTATTCAGAGCTTATTACTAAGCAAAATGTGAACATGTGTGCAATTTTATTCTTTTATGAATATATGTGACAAGAGAATCTAACACTTCACTGCTTTAGCTTCAACAATAATCACAAGACAATTGTATATATTAAAATAAAGGAAACAGGTGAACTGCCACTAGACCTAGGATAACTGAACTGAGAAAAACTGCTGAGTGTACTACCTCCTTTTTCCACCAGCTTCTCAATTATGGTTCTAAATCATGCAACATGACACCCAATATCTACATATTAGATTTTTTTTTACTCTATCACTTAAAAAATAAAACATATTGAATAGATCTTAGGCACTCCACCGAGTTAAAAAAAAAAAAGGCCAAAAAGGGGTGTCTGACCTCACAAAATGACTAGTTAATGGGGCAGAAAAATAAATGAGTTGTCAAATGTAGTAGAATGGAGTGTTGCGGTGGTCAATATATGAGTGTTAGAAGAGCACAGAGAAAAGAAAAACTATTCTACCTCTTGAAGATGTCCAAGAATATTCTCTAGGCTGATACTAGGGTATACTAGATATGGATATAAGAGAAGAGAAGGAAAACTCTGTACATGAAGATAGCATAGTTGTAAAACAGAATAACAGAAGAATATTCATTGTGTCAGGATTATTATCACAGAAAACAGGAAGCCCTAAGGTAAGAGGCCAGAATGTCGAGAAGGATCTTAGGCATAAAACGTCTCAAAAGTCTTGTTAAAATTTTGAACCTGATCCTAAGGGCAATGTTATTAATTTTAAGTTTGATGTAAATCAGAGCTTTAACATATTAATGTTCTAAATAGCAGGCAAAATTTCCCCATTTTCAAAGAGCATGCCAAGTCTATAGGACTATTGACAGAAAGGACAGGTTTGTGTCATGTATTAGGAGTCCCAGTAAAAGCTAACACACAACTCAATGAAACAAACACAACCTGGCTGGCAGAGGAGCAAGGAAACCAGGTCATTTGAATGCAAGAGGGCAGTAAATTGCAGTACATTCCAATTCACTATAACTATACTTCTTAATGAGGGTAATCATTTATTATACAGATAACAAAAAATAATAACGATTTTGTTGAATTAACTGCTTTTAAGAAAATAGTTTCACAAGGGTGTTGCATTCTTATATATCTCTTAAAGTTGACAAAGAATCAAGTGTATAGTTCCAGCTGAGCCAAAGAAAATACAGCTATTGTTTAGCTTCTTTCTCAGTGAACAACATAAAATTACATCTTTAATTTTGAAATGGAACTAAGTTAATATTTAATGGCTACATGGTCATATTCAGAGTAAATTATGGCCGAATACAGAATTTATGAGTTTGTTTTTAACCACTAGGGCACTATGTTCCCATGAAGCAATTTGACAAAAAATATTTTATCTCAACCATAAAAAATAGTTCACAAAATCATAGATAAGTTTTTATTATCTCAATTATGCAAGTGTTCTTAAAATAGAGGTACTCGGGGTATACAAAACAATTTCTATTGTAATGAAGTATTAGCAACCCAGTTCTGTAAGGACTATTACATTGAACACTATTGTCATGAACATTACATTGTCATGGCACAGATCTTCATCCATGGATCTTGAAGGAATTTTTTGGTTACCTTGTCTGCAGATGACCCTAACTTTAAGTGAAATAATTTTTTCATATTATTGTTATATGAGCACATAAGTTATTTATTATATTGTAAAATTGAGGCCTTTTTAATTTTTCTCGACAACATCTGAATTGGATACAGAGGATACAGCCCTGCTATCCCTATGCTTCCTTCTCAACTGGTTGTCAGAATAATTGCTGGCATTTAGTAAGTTCTTCATACTATTTCTTCAACACTTGAATAAATACAGGTAAAAACATTCTTCACATATATTAGTATATAGTTGACTCTTGTTACTCACAATGGTTGTGGTCTATAAAGTCATAGCAAACACTGAACCCCTGCCTCTAGCATAGAATACAAAATAAGGTTCCTATAAGCCTCTGGTCAAAACAATTTCATCAAATACTCAATGTATAAGCCTTGTTTTATATGTGTTTCTGATTACCAACATTGTATTCAGTATCTACTATTGATTCATCAACATTGAACTCATAGTCAACAGCTTAACGCTTATCTAACACAAGCACTTATCTAACACAAGCACCTGAGGCATACTCGAGTCTTTCTGCACCTAAGAACACAAGACAGCACTTCAGCATTATACCTGAGGCCACTTAAAATTTTGTTTTAACATTTATTTTTGAGACAGAGAGTATGAACAGGGGAGGGTCAGAGAAAGAGGGAGACACAGAATCTCAAACAGGCTCCAGGCTCTGAGCTGTCAGCACAGAGCCCGATGTGGGGCTCGAACCCACGGACCAGGAGATCATGACCTGAGCTGAAGTCGGACGCTTAACCGACTGAGCCACCCAGGCGCCCCACCTGAGGCCATTTTAAATGACAAAAATATGAACGAAAAGCATTTAAGTGTTATAGAGGCATACTTCATTTTATGGCATTTAGCGTTATTGCAATTTGCAGATATTGTGCTCTTTTTTAGTAACTTGAAGGCTTGTGACAACCCTACATCAGGGAGTCTGTTGCCACCATTCTTCCAACAGCATTTATTGACTTCTTGTTTCTGTGCCACAGTATGGTAATTCTTTCAATATCTCAAGCTTTTCCATTATTATTGTTTTCGTTATGGTGACTTGTCAGTAATCTTGTATGTTACTATTGTTATTGTTTTGGAGCACTACGAACCAAGCCCACGTAAGACAGCAAAATTCATAAATGCTGTGTCTATTCTGACTGTTGCAACGACCAACTGTTCTTTTACCTTCCTCCTCCTCAGACCTCCCTGCTTCCTGAGACATAACAATATCGAAATTAGGATAATTAATAACCCTACAATGGCTTCTAAGTGTGCCAGTAAAGAGTTGTACATCTCTTACTTTAAAACCAAAGGTAGAAATTATTAGGGTTAGTGAGCAAGGATATCAAAAGCTGAGAAAGGCCAAAAGCTAAGCCTCTTGCACCAAAGTTAGCCAAGCTGTGACTGCAGGGGAAAAGTTCTTGAAGGAAATGAAAAGTGCTATTCCAGTGAACACACAAATTTTAAGAAGCAACTGTACTGGTGATAAGGAAAAAGTTTTAGTGGAAGATCAAACCAGCCACAACATTCCCCTAAGGCAAAATCTAATCCATAGCAAGGCCCTGACACTCTTCAATTCTATGTAGGCTGACAGAGGTGAGGAAGATGCAGGTAAGGGTCTGAAACCAGTAGAGGCTGGTTCACGAGGTTTAAGGAAAGAAGCCATCTCTGTAAGATCAAAGTAGAAGGTGAAAGCAGCAAATGCTGATGTAGAAGCTGCAACAAGTTATCCAGAAGATCTAAGATAATTAATGAAGCTGATTATACTAAACAATAGATTTTCAGTGTAGATAAAACAGCTTTCTACTGGAAAGAAATGCCATAGCTGCAGATGAAAAGTTAATGCCTGGCTTCAAACCTTCAATGGTTTGAACCTTCAAACCTGAGTCTCTTGTTAGGGGCTAATGAAGTCAGTGACTAAGTTGAAGCCAAAGCCCAAATTCTGAAGATTTGAGGGCCCTTATGAATTATTCTGGATCTACTCTTCCTGTGCTCTAAAACTAGATGAACAAAACCTAGATGACATCACATCTATTCATATCATGGTTTACTGAAACTTTTAAACCCAATATTGAGATCAACTGCTCAGAAAATTGTTATTTTAATTTTTTTAAACTTTTATTTATTATTAAGAGACTCAGAGAGACAGAGCATGAGCATGGGGGACAGGCAGAGAGAGGAGATACAGAATCCGAAACAGGCTCCAGGATCTGAGCTATTAGCACAGTGCCCGACGTGGGGCTCGAACCCACAAAATGCCAGATCATGACCTGAACCGAAGTCAGATGCCTAACTGACTGAGCCACACAGGTGCCCCAGAAAAATGTTACTTTTAAAATATTACTGCTCACTGACAACGCACCTGCTCAAGAACTCTGAGACGTACAAGGAGATTAATGTTGTTTTAATGCCTGCTAACACAACATGCATTCTGTAGCTCACGGATAGCACAGTTATTTTGACTTCCAAGAATCATTTAAGAAATACATTTCATATGGCTAGAGCCGCCATAGATTGTGATCCCTCTAATGGATCTGGGTAATTTGAGAATCTTCTGGAAAGAATTCATCATTCTAGGTGCCATCAAGAACATCTGTGATTCGGGGCGCCTGGGTGGCGCAGTCGGTTGAGCGTCCGACTTCAGCCAGGTCACGATCTCGCGGTCTGTGAGTTCGAGCCCCGCGTCAGGCTCTGGGCTGATGGCTCAGAGCCTGGAGCCTGTTTCTGATTCTGTGTCTCCCTCTCTCTCTGCCCCTCCCCCGTTCATGCTCTGTCTCTCTCTGTCCCAAAAATAAATAAACTTTAAGAACATCTGTGATTCATGGGAAGAGGTCAAAATATCAACACTGACAAGCGATTGGAAGAAGTTGACTCCAGCTCTCATGGATGACTTAGAAGTGTCCAAAACTTCAGTGGAGGAAGTCACTGCAGAGGTGGTAGAAACAGCAAGAAAACTAGAATTAACAGTAGAACCTGAAGATGTGAGTCAGTTGCTGCAACCTCACTGTAAAACTAATAGATGAGGAGTTGCCTAAAAATGAGCAAAGAAAGTAGTTTCTTGAGGTGGAATCTACTCCTGGTGATGATGCCGTGAAGATTCGTGAAATGACAACAAAGGATTTTGAGTATCATATAGGCTTAGTTGATAAATAGCAGCAGGGTTTGAGAGAATTGACTCCAATTTTGAAAGAAATTCAACTATGGATAAAATACTATCAAACAGTATCTCATGCTACAGGGAAGTCATCCATGGAAGGAAGAACAAACCGATGTGGCCAACTTCCTTGTTGTTGTAATTTAAGAAATTACCACAGCCACCCCAACCTTCAACAACCACTACCCTGGTCAGCAACCACCACCATCTAGGCAAGACCTACCAGCAAAAAAATTTGACTTGTTGAAAGCTCAGATGGTTAGCATTTTTTAGTAATAACGTAATTAAGGGAAGTACATTGATTTTCTGTTTAGAAATAATGCAATTTCATATTCAATAGACTACAGTTTAGTGTAAATATAACTTCTGTATGCCTGGGAAGTAAATTCATTTGACTTGCTTTATTGCAATATGTGCTTTATTACAGCAGTCTGGAATCAAAATGACAGTATTTCTGAGGTATACTTTTGATTTTAAAACTACAAAAAAAACTGAAAAATTCAAAAGCCAAAAAAAGAGAATATAAAATAATAGATAATAAAACTAAAAGAAAAGGGACACCATGTTCGTGAAATATAAGATTCAATATTATTAAGATTTGTATTCTCCCAAAACTGGCCTACAGAGTTAATGCAATCCACATCTCTACAAGCTTTTTTTGTAGAAATTGAGATTTTTAAGATTTACATGAAAATGCAAAGGACCTAACCACACCAAAAGTCTTGGTGGGAATGAGGAGTTGGTAGACTCATACTTCCTAATTTCAGACTTTCTATAAAACTATAGTAATCAAGAGTGTGGTAATCATGACAGGATATATAAATCAATGTAGTAAATTCATACATAATAAATTGTATTTTGGCAAAAATTTATTAAGAAATTTAAATCAATGATGAAAAGAATGCCACTTTGTAAATATAATAGGAAAAACATATCTTTAAAATATAAGGTATTGGAAGAATTAACCTTAAATTTTCAAATATGCAGTAACAATCAATTTCAAGCTCTATTTAGAATAATTGTCCAAGTACGTTGTTTCCCATAACTTTAGTTGTCCAATTTATCATAACCATTTCTAAAAGTTTATGTTGAAACAATGTGTTTTTAAAGAATTCTTTTGTCCTTTCTTTTGTGTTCATGGTCCTTTTGGTCAAGTGTGACGTTTAATACTACTCTATTATATAGCACTAATATCTAGACTGAAAATGGAGAGATGTGAAAAACAATAATCTTCTCTTCATAATGCTGCTCATTAACATATGTTGATTACTAAAAGCAATAAAAAAGTGACTGAATATATGTTAAAATTTTCTAGTATTTCTTGTTTTTATTGCTAAAACCTATTCCCTCTAACTGCAATAGACTTAAAAACGTTTTTAGACTCAATTTCTCTTATTTTTGCTATTTATCTGAAAGCAATGTATAAAAGATGATCGATTCCTAGATGGTTAAGTGAGGAGAAGTGTAATGTTGACAGCTACAGGCAAAATATTCAGCAAACTATTAAAATATAGCCCTAAATAAGAGGGACAAGCCCCCTATCAAGGTATAATTTCTTCAAAATAGTCATCCAAATAATTTCTACAGAATTAGGTGTTTTTGGTCTGGTTTGCGTGTGTGCATGTAAGCATGTTACCAGAACATATAGGAAGGTTTTGAAACTAAGGAATAAAATCAAATAAGAAGTGAACAGAAAATATTCAGTAATCGCTGAAAAACAAATAGATCTTGCTTAAGTGGAAATGTTGGCTCTGTATTTCAGGAGTTATAAGTATATAAGGAATTTTATCTATTTTCTGAAGAATTAGAATTAAGAAATATAAATAGATTGGTTCACAGCCAAAGAGAAAAGAAAAATCATTTGCTAGATATAGAAGTTCTATTACCATTCAAGCATCCATCATATAGAGTACACTGAAAAAGGTTTCCCACAGATTATCAGGAGATTGAATTGTCTCATGAGGTAGAACTGAGGCAACATCCATTTAATCAAAATATTCCTTTGTTCTCCACCCCACTCTCACCAGGGCCCTATAGTTTAAAACAAAGTTAGGTTAGCCATAAGATCATGACAAATTATATTGGCAGAGTGATCTAAGACCTTTTCAGTGGCCTTAGATGAGCGATGGAGTTGGTATGTTTGTGTCATTACTATCAGCAATAGATATGCTATCATGAACCAGAAGTATAGTGGTTAGAGAACAATTTTATGACAGTCTTTACACATATTTTAAATATTCATAGAGTAATGTTCAAAACATTGTTTTCTACTAGCAAGATTGGAAAAAGATACATTCCCAAATATAGTTGGTGCAAGGTAGTCCCCAAATCTTTCAGGGCAAGTTATCTTTTATTAATCTATTTAAGACCAGTTGCTTATAAGAGTTAAAGCGAATTTAATGTTGTGCCCAAAATATAATGTAAAAAGAGAAAAAGCATTTGACTTTCTCATGTACATAATTTGTCTCTAATTTAGTCTTAAGTTTGGGAATTTTGCTGGAACACAGAACACAAAATGAGATGTGAATTATACTTTAACTTTTAAAATTGCAGTATAATGTATATTCAAGAAAATTAATGAATTTTGTATAACCCACACTGAGTGACATCAAGCACAACATGGCAGGCTGCCTTGGTTTGTTGCAGATTTTGGTAGAAAACTTTCAAAATTTTAACCATTATATAGGATGTGAACTATTGGTGTTAAGTGTATGCTGGCTTTACTTTTTTTTTTTTTTTAAACTTGGAAGTTTTCCTTTCCTTTTTTTTTTTTTTTTGGTTCTATCTCCTTGAAGAATTTGTCTTAGGTTGATGTTATTTCTTCCCCAAGTATTTGGAAGAATTATCTGTTGAAGCCATTGAGCCTGGCGTCTCTTCTGTGAAAAGTTTTTTGTTTTTAATTGAAGATTCAATTTTAATAATAGAATATGATTTAAATATAGTATTCTAAGTTAGCTCTTCTGAATTTTTCTAGGGGTTTGTTCATTTCATCAGAATTTTCAAATTTATTGTCCAAACAATTCAGTTTATATATTCTGTAGTGAGCAATTTAACACTTTCATATAATCATGTCTCCTTTTTGGTTCATGATATTAGTAATTTGCACCTTTTCTCTCTCCCTCATTAGTTCTCACTGGGGGCTTCTCAGTTTTACCCACAAAGAATTGTTTCTTTCAATTCAACAATGCTTATTCTAGAAGTTTCTGCTTTTGTCATTATTTACCTGCTTCTTTGAGTTTAATTTGCAGCTCTATTTTTACATTTTTCTTTAGATACAGATTGGTTTTTAGCCATTTCTGTGTTAGTGTATGCATTTAAAGCTACACATTTTCCCCTGAGCCCAGCTATAGTTGCATCCCATAAATTTATGCTATGTTATCATTGTCCTTGAATTCCAAATACTGAGTGTTTTTTTTTTCCTAATTTCTTTGACACACAGGTTATTTAGAAACATACAGGTTAATTCCCAATGATCTTGATTTTCCTACTTAGTTTTTGTTACTGGTTTTTAGATTAATTACACTATGTTCATATGATATGCTCTATCCTTTAGATTTTATTGAAATGATTTTATGGTGTTGTACGCTTGGGTTCAATGTGAGTGTCTATAGCACATCAATATCAAACCCAAAGAATCATGAAAACATTTACAATAAAATTAGGTATGAAGGTCTCCCCCCAGCCCCCCCCCCCCCCAAACACACAGAACAAACTAGAAGAGGACAGGGCAAAACAACAGTGATCACAGAACTGTGAATTATCTTTATCTGTATGGGAGAAACAAAGGAAGGCTAAAGGGCACCAGAGGGACCTCAGCTTAGAGGCCATGTGCAATTTCTAGCCAGTGCAATCACTCCCTTCGTGAAGCCAGCAAGGAGATTCCAGAACATCCAGAACATACCCCAAATTACACAGTTCGAATTTGAAGTATTATCTGACTCGAAAGATCAATTCCTTCCACTCTATCCCGAAAGCATTATACTTCATGGAAGACAGGAAACAAATGATCTAAGAAAGGAATAACCCTTGGAAAGCAAAACCTTTTTTCTCAAAAAATAAGTGGCAAAAAGATACAAAGAAGTATTGTCTTGGAAAGGAGAAAGGAAATAAAACATACATCCAATGATGTATCTTTGCAGCTGAACGGGAAACAAGGCTACATTGCGGGTATTAAGCACGTTGGTACAACTGGAGGCCACAATCTCTATCCTGCAAATAGCCTCTTTTTCTACTCTAGCATGTAAATATTTTAAGCAAAATCCAAGTGATAAGGTATTTTACAGGACTTACGTTGGAAGTTTGCTTTATCCGAGTGACAACTTATTTTACATGACTTATTGTAAGTTTGTTTTCTTTTATTGTTTTATTTCTCTAATAGTGTCTCTGGTTTTCATTTTTCTCCATAATGGAGACCTAGAATTCTTCCATAGTAAGTAAACCAAACTATGACATCCTTCTGGTAGGGTATGACATATTGTTTCCCCACTGATAGCTGAATAGCATGGCAATGGGGGACAGAGACGAATACTGGGATAAGAATAGACTTATTCAGGGTTTAGGATACTCAGTAGGATATACTAATTAAGCACACAATGAGACAGTGGTAATTGGGACTAATTCTTAATTCTTTAATGTATTTTTCCTCTCAATCTTTACATGAAATATATTTATATCATTCTGTAAACTTGGAATTATATACTGTGTGAAATATGTTTGAATAAAACAGTGTCTTTTCTGATAATTTGTAAGGTAATAGATCGCAGTTCCTTTCCACTAGCATGCTTTCATCTGCATCCATGACTTGCTACTGCCTAAACTTTATTTGATTGGTATCTGCCAATCATTCTGTTCAAATGAACATATTAAGTATACTCTGAAAACAGATGGGCTAAAACATATGGCATTGATGCTACATATACTTTGACTTTGCTGGCTGCCTGGCCCCCAGCTCCTTCACTCTGAAAGACAGATAGAAAATGACACATCTATTTTCTTTATTATATCAGATCTTAACCCAACATTAATATCAATTGAATAAAATCAATTTTAAAACTTCCCCCAAATGTCACATTATTCAAATAGACTATGTTGTCACAAAATGTACTATCTGTTAAAGCAATAAGAGTAAAACACAAATGCCCTGTGTTGACATTTCACTGCATAGTATTTCCACTAATAAGATTCTGGCTCCATTTCTAGTTATAATGCACTTGTGAAACACCAGAAACCAAATATAAATTAGATGTTGTAAAGCAGCCCCACACTCCATGACAGCCTAAGAACCTGCAGAGGAAGAAGTGGAAGAAAAGGGCAGGCAAGTTTACTTCTCTTTGCCTCAAAGAGGGCAAGCATGTTTCTTTCCTTTCTCCTTTTTATGTTTCTTGTATGTATTGTACAATAAAGGCCACCTGACAGTGCACATTTGCACACACATAACTGTACTTAAGATGCATATACCAGTTCATCTTATGTTTTATTAAGTATTGGATTATGTGAAATTTTGATAAAATGGTATAAGCATCTTAAGTATTTGATTTCATGCAGCTTTCCATTTTTAAAGTAGTTTTCAACATTGCATTGAACAGTTTAGGGAAATTTTCCATGTAACCATTATAATTTTCCTTCCAAATTCCCCATCTGAATCAGTAATATTAATATTACTATGGTCTACAAAAGTGGTAAGAAAAAGGATCTTTGATTTGCCCCACCCCCTTGATCTTCCTTTACCTATGAATGTTTTCTATTTTTAATTAAGTTTTCTATTTTGATTAAAAGTAGATATATAAAAAATACTGTAAAGTATTGAAACCATATCTCAAAAACCTGGAGGTTACCCTATGGTTTCCTTATCAACAATCATTTCATTAATGATACATCAATTCTTTCATTGAAAATTCTTCTTCTTCCATCCTTTTTTCACACTTTCCAGGTATTTAAAATTGGTCATTTTATACTTTCATTAAACTGCATTAAGGTATCCTTTTCTGTTTACAGAAATTTGTTAGAAAATAGCCCATTAAATAGCTTCAGAAAGAAGCCAATAGTTGAACAATTTCTGTGCTGAAAAAATGCTGTATTTCAACAGTTTGGGGTTTTCCTTTCTAAAAATCATTTTAGTCTTGCATAAATATGGGTGTTTGAACTTCCAAAGCTTCCTTTTGCATAGTGGTTTAATGCATAAAAATATTAGGCATTAATATTCTCCAATTAGAAGCCAGAGGACTCAGTTTTATGTTCAAATAATGTTATTTTACTTGCTAAATCAAATGAATAGCCAAGTTCTATTTTTCAAAGGAACATATGATAACTTTTCTGAGGAACACTGGGGAATTTACTGCTTTATCTGATGAATCATTTTTCATTAATTTGGGGGAATAAAGTCCTACAAAGGGTAAAATTTAAATGTCAGCTCCCTTCCATTGTCCAAGGTTTTATTAAAACTTAACAAATGAGGCTTTTTTCAGTATTTACATAAGGCACTTTATTATCAAATGTTTCATGTGTCATGAGTTAATGTCTTTTTAATATGAAAGTAGTGAAGTTTTTCTATTGACCTGTACATCATTCTGCTCACTGGTATAATTAGTGGTAATAAAACATTATCTCTCTTAATCAACTCTTTAAAGCTGGCAGGAATCATCAATTCTACATCCTTCCCATTTAGATGAGTAATGTATACTCTGCAGAGATTTTGTCGCATTTAGGGGAAAAATATATTCTTGTTAGACAATGTTCCATTTGCTCTCCTAATGACTAACCAATGACAATAATTACTATACAACACTAAACTCCTTAATACAGTGTAGAAAAATCCTTTTTGCCATGTCTGACCTCTAAGGCATTGTTAAGCTTTCAATGACCTATGTACTATGTAAGACAGTGATAGGAAAATTGTGATTCTGTCATTTTTGATTTTCATATCTCATAAGGTTATGTTAATAACACTAGAAAATAAGACTAAACAGGAAAAATAAACCAATTCTTTGACAAGGAGATAACCAGTATGCATTATCTATTTGCCTATGTTTTAACAAATTTGTTTAGTGACTTTAAAATTTTAAATATGAAGGTGCCTATAATGTTGATGTAACATTCTGATGGTATTTTTGGTAAAAAAATGTTATTATGTAAGAACTCGGATAAAAGTTTTGGACAAGTTATGACACATAGTTCCCAGTAGTTCCTGTTATTTCAACTACTCTAACAGCTGGAATCTGAGATTAAACTTTCAGCTTTTAACCCCCCAAAATATAAATGTCTTTAAACAGAGAACATCTAATTCCAAGAGAGCTGGATTTGCATTCCCATGTTAATTAAATCAAGTAATGAAATACAAATAAAGATGGATGTTATACAATAGATTTTCTACCAAGCAAATTTAAGAATGCTATGTGCACATGAAAAGAGGAAAAAAACAAAAGGTACGAAATCATGGTTTACTACAGTGGCCAACCCCATCCCACTGATTTCCTATGGCTAGTGTGCAGGGTTTTGAAATTTTTAAGAACTCAGCAGAGAGTCATAGAGCTGGCAAGAAGAATGTGAAGTAACAGAGGCCTTGGTTCAGAGTATGGTGGAAGGAAAAGATAGAACATGGAAGGCAGGGAACACAGACCTAAGCGTCAACTTTCTGAGATGAGCAGGGCCTGCTGGGGACTTAAGAACAGCACACAGAACAGATGAAAGAACACAGTTCTGCCATAACAGTACGTGATGGTTACAGGGTGTTCAAATAGGATCCTTCTGCCCTTGCTTTCAACTGAGGAATGAGAATGATAGCTGCAGCATTCTAAAGAGTTAGTGAAGCCACACTGCACAGTTTCCAATAAGGGGCTTACAAGTATTTAGGAAACTCTTCTACATTGATTGTTACAGATTTGAGAGTCTCTGAGTAGAGTTTCTGCAGAGAGCTGGTATGTTTTTAGCACTCTCCTTGCCCCCAAAGGTAGAGGAGTGGCTGAGATCCCATCTCTTAAGTCCAGTGTTCAGTTAGACAGACTGCAGCTGGATAACGCAAAACACTTGACATGAATCCCAGTGCTTAGAGCAGACTGACTCATGTATAGAAAGCTAGAGGAAGAAGAGCAGTTTAGTCGGTCTGGCTACATCCCAGAGGGGAGTTGTTGTTGGGCTGGGCTTGACCTGTTTTCCAGTTTGTTGAGTCAAGAATATTTGATTACCTCCCACTCAAAAGATGTGGGTCCCATATGCGAAAGAGCCAGATGAGGATTCCCTAGAAGCCTTCCCAGATGGGCCACTGAGAAGGGTGACAGAACCTAAGAAACTGGAAGCTACAGGTGCATTTCTGACCTGTAGAGCTGCACACGCAGTGAATCACCAAGCCAGTGAGAAATGCTTTGCCCAAGCCTCCAAAACCAATAAAATCTGATGAGAGCACAGATTCCTTTTGAGAGGAAAAAAAACTCAAGCTCTAAGTACCTGCCAGGCCCAGTCATTTTAGAATAAGTCAGGTAAGAACAATCCCCTACATCTCTCCCTCTCCCTCCCTCCCTCCTCTCCCTGTCCTCCCTTCTCCCCCCCCTCCCCTCTCTCTCCCTCCCCTTCTCCCTCTCTCTTCAATCTTGTATCAGATACTGGTGATTAATAAGACGAGAAACCAGAATCAAAGACTAAGGCAAGGTAGGAAGGGAAAGATGGGGTGGACTGTTCTCAGTACTGAATTGGGTCTGCTTTCCAATCAACTCCACTGAAAGAGTTTTATTATCCAAGAATGAGTAGAAAATAGGACTACTGGAGTTTTCAAGCCAGGGGTATGGGGAAAACTTCTTCCACAAATGGACAATGGAAATAAAAAATTACCCTCTTTTATTATATCCCCTGCAAACTGCCTGTTCAAAATATTCCTTGAAATTTCTACTTGTCTTTGGAGGCCACACAGACAGACATAAGAATGCAAAGGGGAAGGGTGGGGAAAAAAACTCAATGATTAAGTGTTTACTCCAAAGAAAGTAACTTGTAAAGCTGAAGTAAATGAGGGAGCTTGAAGTGACAATTACAAATGGTTCCTACCAAGAGCAGAAATGAGAGGTAGAAAACAAATTGAATTCAGATTTAGAAAGAAATATCAAGTCTTCTGTATATCCAAGATGTATTCTGTAAATGCAAATGCTAGGCACATAATACCAAAATAATCTTAAACAGGATTAAGTTATCCCATCATGAGCAGTATAAAAAAATGCAAACCTCATTCTCTCTCTCAAGGTTCTTGAAATCTTTACCAATTTAATGGGCAAAAATAGAGTCTTAATGACCAGGAAGCCACAGAACTGATTTCTGTGTGTCTATGTATGTATGTTTAATATGAAATTTTAGAGTTTACCAATAATCATTAACAAGGTTTAAGATCGAATCTGAAATATTAATTCTTTTTGTTTCCCAATCCAATATATTTGGACATTATTTAAAGAACACCAAATGTGTTATCTTCATGCCAGATAAAACTGAATAAAACTTTTGATGTATATTTTATGTATTGATCAGAAAACATTTATACATACTTTCCCAAGTTTCACCATTGGAATGCATCGATGCTGATAAAGCATCCCAAGTCTACCCCAAATAATGGTGACTATACCAATTATTGTGTTGTGATATTCACAAGCCCACAGAGGAATTGGATCTTGGGCCAAGTTTTAGGATGCATTTCCGCACAGGTTAGAAAATGCCTGATAGCTTTGATTTAAGCAACACTAGAATTAGCATGTTTTGGCACCATTAAGGATTATAGCCCTGTTTTTTTAATGGATTTGCATTAGAATTTCCCTGTAAATGAATGCAATTTTATCTTCTAACTAAAAGTTACAAAAAGAAGCTCAGGCATTTAGGTATCAGAAATTAACTTGTTCACCATTATTTTTTCTTCTAGATCTGTAATTCCTTCTATATTTTCATTCAGATTTGATAAGCAATTTATAGCTTAGCAAGGAAATCATAATAAATTGGTGTCATAAAAAAAACCCTCAAACTGATAGCCTTTTATTATACCTTAAAAAAAAAACTTATTCCTGGATAATTATTAAAAGGCAAATTCACTTAGCTCATACACTCCACATAAAATAACCCATCAAAAACATCCTTGTATTAGAAGTTTTCCCTACCAGCTTAAAGGTTAAAAGTATATGACTATACACTGGGTGCTGGTAGTTATCTCAAATCATGTACATGAAACTTCATAAGATTTTTGATGCTTAAATTTAGAGGTGATAGATGAAGATATTCAAAATCTCTCATTTTTTTCATATCATAAGTAACATAAATTAGGGTAACCATACATATTCTGATTCTATGAGCAGCCCAATAGCTTCAAATTGCATAAATATGAAACTTTAGGCAGCTCCCATCTTTTCCCCACAAATAGTGGTGTGTATTCACAAAATTTGAGGAATGTACTTTGCTTGGATATAAAATCAAATTTTAATTTAGTCAAAATTTAAAACTATTACCTGATAAGCCTTGCAGATTTTTCACTTAAAATAATTCTTTTTGGTTTTGTATTGAATCTTTCCAAGTACTTACCTAAAGTTAAATATCTGATCCCACCTGAGCAAATTTATTTACTGCTATGTGTTTTTACTTTTTTAAGGATAGTCAGCAGCTATTTTCTTTCTAAGATGATTTTTACATAAAAAGTTAGTAATACAAAAAAAAAGGTTGGATAAGTCAAATTTAATACTACACTTTCAAAATGATGAGGGTAAAAATGCAGGGGTATATCTTTTTATAGAAAATAAGATATAAATAATTTTACCCCAGGAACTATCAATTAAAGGACTACTTTAATTCTCAGGAATTCATAATCAGGGAGGTGTTTTAGCAGTGCAACTTTTTGTCAATGTACGACAATTAAAACATGTTACACTGTGAAAATACACAGTGAAACAATGGCAGACAGAAAAATATAAAGTAAATGCTATAACATAGATGGTGGAATTGCCTTTCACCCATACCTATAGCCAGGACTACAGACTCACTCTCAAATATTGCTAATTCTAGATAACCTCTGACAATACTCTGGATTTAAAAATATGTAAACCATTGTGGGATTTGGCTATGTAATTTCACTCACTTGATTTTCATTTTCCTCCTTTCTGTATGCCAATTCTGCGTAGAGTTTATGAATGCTTGAGATAATGTGATACATATAATCAACTACATAGTCACACATATATGGACATATACCATTCCATAGAACACACCATCTCTGGGTAACTACCAGATACCAGGAATAATACTAGAAAAACAGATCTAGATCTATATTCCAAATCAACAGGTTCTGCCAATAAGTTAAGCCTTTTCTACAAATACATAGAGAATTATTGGTAGGGAAATTATGACACCTTAGAAAAAATAAACTATGCCTTCATTTCACCAATGCTATGTGACTTACCTAAGAAAATTATTGATTCTAATATTAAGTCCTAGTGATTCTCCTCCTAAATGATTTTAAAGTGACCTCATAAGAACATGCAAAGAAAATTATACCCAATTCTTCCCTTCTTTCTAAACCCATACCCATACTTTGAGGTTAACAAGACTATGAAAAATCTTGGAACAGAGTTACAGACAACATAAAGTAATAAACGGATAAGGCAAAGAATGATAATACTGAAAGAAACCAAATACTCTGTGAGCTCCAAGTGCCTGGATGCCAAGAGGCTCAGCTGTGTTACTGCAGAAATTTATCCCTATGCTAATATTCCAAAATCTACTAAGAGATCTAACAGAGAAATCCAGACTACTAGTGATTGCATAAAGAAAACATTTGCCCAAGCAACTGGTTTTGTTCCTTAAGACAAGAGCCTGGATATTACGATATTTTAAGTTCACATATGCTTATTAAAAGTTTAAGTTTCTATTTTTTTAATATTGAGTAGTATAAGACATTAAAATAACATTCATTTTATTTATCAAGCTCATGTGCCTAGATGCACAGATTTCCATCTAGAACCTAAAGGAATTTCTAGGTCTTTAGATTAGACGTCCTACCATGAAAGTTCACCGATTCAAACAACCATGGCTTCTAAATGAAGAAGGATCACAACTTTATTGTTTGATGTTCAGACAGAAAGTATGGTTAGGTCTTTGATGCTCCGTCCTAATTAAGTATAGAACTTTGCTCACAGCTGTTTTGCCAATGTTCTTTTCCTCAAGAGGTATGCCAGGATGTAATATATATAAGTCAGTTTTTTCCCATTTTATCCAGCACAAGTTGTTCCATTTTCTAGTCAAATGAGTAAGAGTGAGGAGCTAGCTCCAAAGTTACTTTAATGTGAATCTCTATAAACTTCATGAAATGCAAAACACCTGTCATTACCCAAAGGTTCTTCAAAAAAGCTTTTATTATTTTTTGAGCATGCCTGACATAGTATTAACTAGGCAATACAATCTCATTCAGTTGTTGGTGCTACCAACACACAAATTCTTAAATTCTGACTGAAGACTCATTTCCACCCACTTGTGAAGTCTTCCTATTGGCATCTGTCCAGATGCATTCTCCATCCTGTTCTCTGTCCCAGGAGGCTGACATGTATGGATACCTTAATTGGTGCTCATGTTCTTTGGCTTCCAATTAGTTCTGCCAACAAGGAATCCCAGTGAATACCCAAAGAACGAAGAAGAGTGTTATCTAGTTTCCATGACCCCCACGCTCAGCCCTGGTTCACTCCCTTGTGATGTTGCCTTCATCTGTTTTTGGCCCTTGACTATTTTCAAGGCCACTTAACTATGCAGAGGTCTCCTCTTTCATCTCTTTCTCTCCTCATCCATTCATGCTCAGGGGTGGAATCCACTGGGCTACTACTCATTTGGGGTTCCTACAGTATCTTTTGTAGTTCCTTTACATCCTGTAAATGGCCTTATAATTGTTTTGTAAGCAAGTCCTCCTTGAACCATCCTAATTATTTCCTGTTAGGACCCTGACACAATAGCTTTATCTTTCTAAAACTAAGCTCTTTCATCCCCCCAAAACTATTTGGTTTCCAAAATTCTGTTAATATTACCATTTTTCTAGGGGCACCTGGGTGGCCTGTTCAGTTAAGCAGCTGAACCCTTGATTTAGGCTCAGGTCATGATCTCACGGATTGTGAGTTTGAGCCCTGTGTTGGACTCCAGGCTGACAGTGTGGAGCCTGTTTAGGATTCTCTCTCTCTCAAAGTAAGTCATAAATAAAATATTACCATTTTTCTAGGCATATTACCATGAAATTTCATAATAAAACCAATAATCTTCATTTTCTTAAAGCATTAACAAGTCCATTTCATGTACATCCTTTCATTTACTCTCAATTTATGCATCATTGCTTCTACTCTACATGATACTCCTTTGCAACATCATGCATGTGGTCATCCAGAATGCTATCTTTGCTTGAGGCATTTGGAATCTATTGAACACAGGTGACTTTTCTTCCCTACATTACTAGCTACTGATTTCCATTCTATCTCTCTATTTTTTGTGTACCATTATTTTGAGGTGTTCACTATTTAAATAGAGCCCTAAATAGATTTCTAACATCCTCACTTACTCCAGTCTATCAGCAGTAGCATAACTGTTCTTAGAGCTTTCGTGTTATGTAGAAGTTCTAAATCCTTAAGTGACTTTTCACCAACCCTCATAATTTTCATAATTCACAATTTTCTAGGCTTTAATAACCCCTTGAGATTGGTCTCCCACTATCCCTCTCATTACTTCCTGAGTTTCAGTCCAAATAAATGAACATGATTGGACCTGATCTTCCCTACTTCGATGCCTTGCCTACATATTCTCCTATACTGGAAAAATTCACCCTTTCTTAGAAACTGATAAAATACTCTCCAAATTAAGGTCCAAGGAAAATTCCACTGTAAGTTTCCTCTGCCAGTTGACAATCATTTTGCTCTCTAAAGTTCCACAGCACTGTCACATTCTTCCATTCTTATCATATCGCACTTCTATTTTAGCTTTTACATAAGTATTTTGTATGATATCCATCATCTATTTTAGACCCTTTAGCTAAGGAATGCATCTTATTCCTGTTTGCAGTACTTGAGGTCATTGAAGCTTAATTGATGACATTTGTATTTTTTTTAGTATCAACTCGGTAGTGTATTAAATAAATGTTTAAGGTTTTTTGATTGCTATTAACTGTACATTACCAAATTCTCTACTTTCCATCTTTTAATAAAATCTCAGGTAGATCATTTAACTTTATGGTAACCTCTAGTAGCGAAAATATAATCCAGAAAAACTTTTTATACAATGGTAATTTTCCTGTAAGAAACTATAGAGATGTATATACATATGTTTTTATAAGTCTGTATATGCAAGTATATGACCATGTGTATTTTTTCTTCATTACATTCTAATACCTAGAATGGAGCCATCATTTTACAGTCTCAAAAGTATTTTAAGTAAGAAAAGCAGGAAAAACAAGACTAAAGGTTTTATGTAGTTTTATATTAGTGCTGCAAAATACTTGGTTAGAAATATAATAAAACTCTCATTACAACCACACAGGGAGGTTCTTTCTCACATGTATTTGCATTTATTACAACATCTTGATTATTCTCAGTTAACCAGAAATATTTGTACCTTATTCAAAGATCAACCTTCCTCTCCTTACAAATTACAATGTAATCTTCAAAAGCACAGGTCTTCTTATCCCCTTTCTATTCTTCAAAAAATTTATAAACCTTATCATCAGAGAGTCCAGCCATATCATTAATGCTTTTCTAGACTTGAGTGCTACTTCAAATCAATGGTTGCTTAATGTTCTAAGTTACTTCAATTCCATCCTTTCTCAGATAATTTATCTCTTCAGATAAGACATAACATTAAAGGATATAACCACATTGGGGAGATTATTTTACCTTTTGACTGTATAAACTCAGTTTGAGATCATTACATTAGAGTGTTTGATGTTCTCTTTGCTTCTAACTACATTTACCCTTGCTCTGCATTATTGAATAACATTGTCCTATAGATGGGGACCAGCTTCCTTTGGATCACACATGATTGAAAAATGAGCCAGAATAAATACACCTAATTGGGGCAATAAATGGTCATTTAACAGGCTGTAGTTAAGCATGGTTTGCTAAACTCTTAATAGAGAAATTTTATGCAAGCCTGGCTTTATTCTACCTCTCCTGGTACCACACCATTTAAAAAGGAAATAGATATTGTCTTTCAGGAGCTTCAATGTGCCAGGCACTGTACTTGGATATTACACATCTTACTTTCTTCTAGTCCCTTTGCAAAAATACTTTTAACAAATGAGGTCCAGGGAAGCTACCTTGACCCAGTGCTCATTAGAGAGGAAATCAGTGGGATGAGATTCTGAGATCTACAATCTTTTCCATGTCCCATGCTGCATCCTGAGAATGGTCCGGAGGAACTGGGAGTAAAGGCAACTATCATGAAATAACAGCCCTACTCAAATATGTATAGTTGTGAGCAAGTAAGACCAAATGAACTTACATCAGTCACATTTGGAGATGTCATAGTTTCACTATTCCCACCATGACTAATTTCCTACATGAGGTCACTGAATGCAGACTTGGGCAAAAGGCTGCATAGTTGGTTCTTGTCACTGGTAAGACCCGGCTCCTACAGCCATTGGCTATTCCAAAGGAGAAGTAAGTATGCCATTGAGGAAATCTAAATGCAAATATTGTCTACCATCCAACTGGTGAGTGTTGAAAAGTAGGTGTGAAGCAGACATGGCATCTTCTGCCCAGACACTACCTGGGCATTGAGTCAAATGTGGCTTTTTTTTTTTTTGAAAGCAATTACAGACATCAAAACTGAGCCATTTGGGCATGGAATGCTCCATTCTTATTGTAAAATTGTATGTTCACCAGAAAGCTGTACCAAGCTGTCAGAGATTACATCAAGGAGGCAAAGATACTTCACACAAGAGGAGGATAAGATAAGAATAGAGGATAGAGCATGTGTTTAGATGTGTTAAAAAGTAAAATTTGGTGTTTTCTTCCAATTTTGGTTTTGTACATAAATCAACATTCATAGGTATGGATAGTCACAGAATATTTTCTTCATCCATAAATAATTGCTCAACTCCCATGTGACATTGTCCTAGATCCCCTAGACTTATCACTAACCAACATAGATTACAATTACTTTTTTTTTTTAATTTTTTATTTATTTTTGAGAGTGAGAAAGAGTTCCCAAGCAGGGAAGGGGCAGAGAGAGAGAGGGAGACACAGAATCCAAAGCAAGCTCTAGGCTCTGAATGGTCAGCACAGAGCCCAACATGGGGCCTGAACTCGTGAACTGTGAGATCATGACCTGAGCTGAAGCTGGATGCTTAACCAACTAAGCCACCCAGGTGTCCCAGGTTACAATTTCTTGCCACGCAGTCTTACATTCCATTGAGGAGAGAGAAATTAACTACATAAGAAAATACTATGTTTCATTATACCTTTAAAAATCCATTTTCCAAAGCCCAATCTAATATTTTTAAAAGCACAGATAGAAAGCTACTTTATTATAACGTATCTAGTTCCTCAATATGTTTTATACGTTATACTGTGGAAACTTAAAAGTCACTTCACCCATCTAAAATTATTTGAGTGCCTACTATAGGCAAGCAGTATTCTAGAAATAGGCAAACTGTTTTTTTCCAAGTTAGTTATTTTCCTTCATTTTAAGCAATTAATATTCTAACAGAGGAGAAAAACAAACATGAATTAAGATACTAGTAATTTCAGTTACTGACGTATACTCAAAACAACGGGAAAGGGTAGTGTGACAGAGTGACTAAGTGACAACTTGAAAACTTGAAAACTTGGACCAAAGTGGTCAGCAAAACAGTCCTAAAGATGTGGACTGGAAGAGATCTCTGAAAACACTACCTCCCAGTACATCCGATAACACCAATAATTCCTGTCTCTGCTTCAAATTTCCAGGGACTTGAAACTCCTTCCTTTCATGACTAAGGCAGGATTCAGAACAAAACATTACTGTCCGAGGAAAAGGAAAATCCAAGGGTTCTGAGAGAAGAATGAGCTTAATGTATTGTAGAAACAGAAAAAAGGTTCATATAGCCTACGCAGAGACAAGAAAATGAATTTTAGTACCAGATAAAGTTAGAAAGTTGTGCAGAAATTCAATAGGAACAGATTTATGGGCACTGGTAAATAATTTTACAGTTAATTATAATTCTAAAATGGAGTCACAGGAGAGAAGGGATACAATCTCATGTTTTTTGTTTGTTTTTTTAAAGATCATCTGAGGGGCACCTGGGTGGCTCGATCACTTAACTCTTGATTTCAGCTCAGGTCATGATCTCATGGTTCATGGGATCAAGCCCCAGATCAGGCTCCATGCTGACAGCATGGAGTGTGCTTGGGGTTCTCTCTCGCCTTCTCTTTCTGGCCCTCCCCTGATCGCATGCTCTCTTTCTCTTAAAGTAAAAAATAAACTTAAAAAGAATTCATCTTGAGTACTGCTGCAGCCCTCATGACAGGTGATGGTGCCATGGACCATCTACACCATACGGTGTAGAAAAAGACATGAATATCAGTGGAAAGGTGATGAGCATGCTTTAGAGAGAAAGAGGACACACTCTGGTTCAGCCAATATGTCATGGTATCAGAAGACTTTTGCTACTCGATATGATAGCAGTTCACCTTCCTCCATGAAATGATCTCTCCCAGAGGCCTACCTTATTTTCACCATAGCATTACCTGAAATTTTTTTGTGTACTTGTTTGGTGTCTATCTACTTTCACTAGAATACAAGGGCTAAGAGCACTAGGAACTTGTCTGGCTTATTCACAGTTATGTCTACGGTACCCAAAACACTGCCTGAAACATAGTAGGCACTCATTAAGTAGTGAGTGAATTCGTGACTATAATTTCTACCCAATGGTTCTCCTTCTCCACCTTGGGACACATAGGATAATTTGTTATCTATTTTACTTATGAAATAAGTGAATGCAGCTATGCTATCCCTCTTGAATTTCTCTTCTTTAGGGTATTTCTACTTCCTTAAAATATTCCTCTTGTATGTTTTTTAGATTCTTAAATATCATAGGTCATTTTTAAACTTTGATTTCTAGAATTTATTACATAGACCTCCCACAGGAAGGAGGTAAATTATCTATAATAAGACTTAGTGGTAGAGACTACTAGTTACCACCCATGACATTTTATTCCTTGGTCATAGAAAATTCATTCCATCTGTGGCTATACTGAGCAGCTCTCCATACAGCCAAGTTTGGCCATGTGATTGTTCAGGCCAATTAGATTTGGGTAGAAGTGTTGTGTGGGAGCTCAAAGTCAGCTTAAGGAAAACATACTGTGTTGGAAGGAGTGACCATTTTAACTTATTCTCCCTCACCTTCCACCTTCCTACTACTTGCAATGTGAAGGTCCTATCATACTGCAGGAGATCCTGAAGATATCTTAGAACCTGCAAATTTAGCCATATACAAAGAATGGGAGAAAAGAAAAAAAATGAAGCAGTTGTGGTCCTTCATGACCATGAGTTTACCTTTTACTTCTTTCATGTAAGAGAAAAAACTCGGTCTTAATCTGCTGTTATCTGGTGCTTTCTGTTGTATGCCCAGGAATCTAAACTTAAGTGACAGAAAATTCAATTTATTTCTCAATTTCTACTTTACCTAGTCATTCCTAGTCATTTGAGACTTATAAAGATTATGATACCATTTCAGGAGAGAAAAAAAAAGAGGGATATATCACTAGGAGGAACCTGAAAACTCAATTGCTTTAAATACTGATGATGACAGACAAATCACATATACTCAACTGCAGCTCTGGCTTGGTCGTTTTTTCTAGTGTT
Organism: Prionailurus bengalensis; assembly: GCF_016509475.1. Classification (NCBI taxonomy): domain Eukaryota; kingdom Metazoa; phylum Chordata; class Mammalia; order Carnivora; family Felidae; genus Prionailurus; species Prionailurus bengalensis. The sequence continues at coordinate 64,744,239 of NC_057343.1, read as the reverse complement.
TTTTTTAAAATATAGATTGGAACTACTGGTATTATTTATTGCAAAACTAGATACAATTATTGGTGTTTTTTAAAATAAATGAATCATTAAAGTTTCTAATCATGACTATATTTTTCCAGGCTTTCATAAATGCCTTATAATGTAATGGTCACTGACATGATTAAGGCAATTTATTTCAAAATTATAATGAAATTGGTCATTGAACTGAATGTTTTCCAAGAAAAAAGGAAACATTTATGTTAAATATCCATGAACTCAATCTGCCTATCATCTTCCTCATTTCATTTGAATTTATAGATATTATGGATTTGCTGAATTCATTAGCTCGTTATCTAATATCCCTAATATCTACAACACATATATATGTGTGCTTTAAATGTTCCCTACTTTAAAAATGCCTGATATACCAAAAACCAACAATTTGAGAACAATATTATAAGTACTTATTCTTCCCTCTGCTATGATATTGTGTACTATAAAAGTTACCTTTTATCCAGAAATCCACTACCTCCTATACATCCAGTTACTGACTTTAGTATTGTCAGTTCATCAATACCACCCTTAACTGTGTTCCCACATTCACTGCCCATTTGCTAGGTTTTTCTGGTATTTTATGAGGGATTGCAATTTGATGCTATGTGACATTATCACAATATTTAGGCATACAACACATGAATTACAAAGAAAATATGGTACTAAAGAGAATCCTAAATATAGTTTTCATACTTTGAAACATTACCATATTTATGGATTTAAATTACTTTAACTTGGATTTCTAACCCAAACCCCCCCCTTTTTTTTTTTTTTTAACAGTTTTTCATACATGCTGTATAAACATTTTTTCCCCCAAACAATGAAAATGACTTGCCATATGCCATCATAAAGCTGGTCAGGCTTTATCCTTATTAGTTTACATTGCATCCTCATTTAGCAGGATCTGGAAAAGTCTGAAAATCCGATTATCAGTTGGCCAAATCTCGTTTTAACATGCATTATTTTGTAACTTTCATCTACAGTTATTTTTTGACAACAATAAGTTATAGTCATATTTATTTGTCAAAACTGATCATCTTGAAGTACAACAAAAGCAGTGAAGGTCATGCAAACTATTTCTGATGAGCCGTTCTACTGCACTGCCTACAACTTGCAAGAGTTCTACTATGCCAGGATCTTTAAATGTACAGCCTCTTTATGGACGTAAAGAAGGACTAAGTGGAAGTGAATTCTGCTCAAGACACATGGTATGGAGAGCATTGCTCTCTCGAGGACCTTCATACACATTCAGTGACAGTTGTCAGCTGTAAGCACAATTATAAGTTTCATTAATGGGAGTTTCTTTCAAACCCATCTTCATTTATTTGAAGGCTAATATTAAAATGGGCATATGGTAGTTGCCTGTATTAAGAGTAAAACACTGCCTGAAATAATACCTATGAACACAAGCACACAGATCTACACGTAAAGTAATACATCTGCTGTATGACACACATATACATGCTTTAAATTGTTAGCTTTAGCTCTCAATTTCATTGGCTGACATGTATCAGAGAATTCCTATAAATTGTGAGGCTATCCTACAATTTATAACTGAATTACCATTTTTCATAAGAAAAATATAGATATACTGCTATAAATGCAGAAATATTGGCTATCCATTGACCCTTAGTGTTATGTGTTTGTTATTTATTTCTTGTTTAAAATATGCAATTACATAAAATATGATTGCCTTAACTAAACTGTATTTATCATGTTTGACAGATACCAGGATAGTTATTGTAGTACAACCTCAGGGAGATAAATGGGTAATGCTTCCACTATGCTAGTTTCCAGTATGCATGCCTTTGATTTCTATAGTTCTTAACTAGTATTTTGTTCACGTTGAATAAGATTCTGACAAAAATAGAATTAAAATAACCGAAACAGATTCCTGAATGACTTTATTCTGCCACTACCTTAAATATCTTTAAAGATTTCATTTGTCCTATCAGTACCCCCTCCTAAAATTTTTTAATAGTCTCCAATGCATTCAGACAAGCTCCCATCTGGCCATTCCTCAATACTAATCTATAGGAAAAAGAAAGTAACAACAGAAAAACATCAGGATAAACATAAAGAGATTCTTATGGCCAGCTCTGTCTTCTGCTTGTATGGACCAAGCTGGGCATTACACTGAGAACCACTACACAGAATAAATCTAAGGAGCATGTCTTTGAATTGTGGCTTAAGAGATGCTGCATGAAGGTAACATTAAGTTACTCACACCCTTTGTTATCGGCTTCCATAACATGAGTTTAAAGCAGGCATCCTATTTACCAGATTTTATCATCTCATGAAACTTAAAAACATTAGCAACTCTGCCATAGTTCTCTAATCGGGGGAAAGTTTGATCAAGCAGCCTTCCATTGTTTCGAGTGACAGCACCTTCAGCAGCAAGAAAACAGGAGTTTTCCTGACAGAATCCTTATCTCATCATCCTGTGTTCAGCCACTGCTTTGTGACCTTTGCAGGCTGGAGTCCTAGCCTTCTCTCTTAACATCCTGATGAATTCAGAAATAATTTTTTTTATTGAGTTTCTACTGAACTCGTTACATAGATTTTCTTATTTAATCCCACCACAACCCTCGGTAGGAGGTAGTATCACCATTTTAGAGAAGAGAAAACAGACTGGGGAGGTTAAGTAACTTGCTCAAGTTCATGTTATTGGAAAATGTGGTGAAAGCAGATTGGGAGCACTGCCTGTATGACTCCAGAATCCCAAGCTTTAACTCCTATAACTAGGTTCTTACACATAACTATCAGATTTTTTTTCCTCCAGGTTTTTATTTGAATTCCAGTTAGTTAACATATAGTATAATATTGGCTTCAGATGTAGAATTCAGTGATTCATCACTTATATACAACACCCAGTGCTCATCACAAGTGTCCTCCTTAATGCCCATCATGCATTTAACACATCTTCCTGCCCACCTCCCCTCCAGCAACCCTGTTTGTTATCTGCAATTAAGAGTGTGGTTTTTGGTTTGCCTCTCATCCCCCTGTCCCCCGCCATGTGTTCATTTGTTTAGTTTCTTAAATTCCACATATGAGTGAAATAAATCATGTTGGATTGGTCTTTCTCTGACTTGTTTCACTTCACTTAATACTCTCTAACTCCATCCACATCATTGCAAATGGCAAGATTTCATTCTTTTTTGTGGCTGAGTAATATCCCATTGTGTGTGTATGCATATATACATATATATACATATATATGTATATACATAAAGAAGATATGCATATGTATATATACATATATATACATATGCATACACACACAGAGCACATCATCTTTATTACTATCAGATTTCTTTCATGTGTCTGAACTTTCCTACCTTGTCTGCTAGCAGATAATCAAAATACTAAGCTTAACCTGCTGGCACACCATCCTGCTTTCCCAAAATATATCTAGCCAGCCGTCGCAAATCCCTCAAGCCAAGAGCCTAAAAAAAAATCAACATTTATTGTCTTCCCACCGCTACTCCTCTATTTCGTGTCCCACCAACCTATTAAGGCATCCTGCACAACTTACCCATACATTCCCACTCCCCTTCAGTATCACGCCTTGAGGAATTGTTTAGGTTGTCTAAGAGATAGGAATCAGCCAGGAAGTTTGCCTATTATCTGAGTCCTGAACATCCTGATAACTCACCTCTTCTCTTTATTATTTAACATGTTTATGTGTACCACCTGTCCATTTGGATTATAAATCTGCTCATATTACACATCTGCATCCTAATAGTACCTATCAAAGGTTAATGAATATATCAAACAATTCAGATGAAAGCACGCACAAACACACACACACACACACACACACACACACACACACACACACACCCTGGATAAATGCGGCTTTCAAATTATGTGGGGAAAAGCCAGACATTGATAAATAGAAACTGTTCAAATGGGTGTTAAGTGGTCTTCACAAAAAGGCTTATATTCTATTACATTGTAATTACATATAAAAGGGTAAAACAAATGTCTTTGAGTAACAGTCTATGTCATGAATAATCACTCACCAGATAATTTAACTTACATGGCTTACTTTATCTTATGTATTTATGATTGCCTCTTATGTATTACACAATATTGCAAGATACCTATAAAGAGTGGTAAATATTTCACAGATTATACTAAATACTATTAAAGTATCCCTATTTACTATGAAATAGTCAATGTATACTTGCTTAAAATATGTAAAATATGTAAAAGAGCAGTACAAGTACTATTAAAGAACTAATTATATATTAGTGTCAACAAATGTAGTATCTGTTGATTATGTATGAATTACAGTTCAATTGTTAAATATACCAAAATCTAAGAGTTACTAATGACTTAGAACATCTAAATCTTAATTTACTCATAATATCCAAATAATACCTTCTTCACAGGTTCTCATGAGGAACAAATGAGATTTTACACACAGCCATACACACTCATGCAAATGGTTTGTAAGCTACAAATATTCAACATGTTAATAATTAACAACAACTCTCAAAAACAGTGGTCTTCCTTTTCAGAATTACAGTATTAGGTTTTAAGATAAAGCCAAATTAAGTCACAATATATGGCTTAGATGATATGTTGTAATAGTTTTGTTTTGCATGATATCATGCATGAGTCTAAGCACACTGCTGGTCTTTAATAATTCCACCCAGGGCAAAAACCATCCTTAAGGGATAATTATGATCCAGCTTGGCAAAAAAGTTGAAAGAAATATTTGTATCACACCAACATCACTGAGAATGTACCACAGACATTTGGAGATTTTTGTCTAAGTGTTTAATGAAAAAATTAGTATACCAAATCTCTTATAATTTAGATGAACCAATTTAAAAATCAGTGTTGAAAACCACTTATATAAAAGTTGAAAAACCTGACATTATGTCTAAAACATAAAACTTTAACAGAAACTTTGATACATTCCAAAGATAAATATGATGTTTGTATAGCCAGAGAGCAGAATTCAAAAACTGAAGTCTACCTCAATTCTAGGTTTATCTCTGGATTTTTAGTTAAGTGTTTTTTTTTTTAATATGAAGATCTAATCCTCCAACTCAAGCCTAAGTTATAGTTGCTTTTCCACAAAGTATTGAAAAAAGAACAACCTGTGATGCATTCCCTCACCTCCGTCCAAATCTCCAATGTGGAAACGGGGTTGGCAGGATGGTTGGTCAAGATGAGTGATGTGGCTTATAGGCAAATAATGCAGCAATCTATCTTTATACCTGACCTTCCAACAGGAACAGACAAGGATAAGCAACTGCGATTCTCCGTCCCACCACCACATCTCTCATTGACATAAGTAAACACATTACCCTAAAGAATGAATTCAATAAATTTATCTTCGTTATTTATGTTGTTATAGATCACAGTATATCAAAGCTCTCTAAACAACAAGCTAAGGGAGATGCAAATCAAATACAAAGACCTCAAGTTTAAAATAATACCTTTTAAACTTAACCTTTCCTAGTATTTAGGACATGTAAAGTAACATAGTATAAAATAGTCTTTACATCTCAAAAGTAAAAGTTAATTTATTAGTAACTCTTACCTGTACACCCATCTTAGTATTGCAGAATCAGCAGGGTGATCATGGTTGATTCAATTATTTTATGACTAACTTACTATACTTTTACTATAAATCAGACCTATTTCTCACCTTTGTTCTAAAGAAAATAAATTGCACAATGGAAGGCCTATTATTTTTATAAGGATTTTCAAACACAAATGCCCACTTAAAACATTCATCAAAAATATATCAGAACTCAAGCAAAAAAAAAAAGGGATATATTCCACACAAATGTTAAAACAAACAATAATAAAAGTGAAACCGAGATCCTGACTACACACCCCCAAAGCAACTTTAGTGAGGCTAGGATACACAGGCTTTATGGATCTGATATGTGGTATTAAATTATTTTTGTATCAAGTGAATAGAATCAAATATATTTTTGGCTATATGTATGCAATATTAAGATACTAGATATGGATCTCTGTATCAAACTTTATAGTTACTGAAACATATCATTTACATCATTTGACTGAAAATATTCATATGCTTTAAGTAAGCAGATATTATCCCCACCTAATGAAAACACAAATTCAAACATGTTTATTCATTCTCTCATTCATTCCATCACCCCTATTACTTAGTACCTACCATAGATTAGGTAACACCCTGGGTATTAGGAATTTATTAGTGAATGGAACAAATTAAGTTTCTACTCTGAGTCTTGTTCTTGAGAGAGGATAGGAGTAGGAAAAGAGACACATATCAAGTGGGGATAAACACTACAAATAAAAAGAAATCAGGTAAGATAAGGAAGCTAATTCATATGGGGTGGTCAGGAACATGTTCTTTTAGCAGAGCCCTCTGTGAAAGGAAGTTGAACCATGCATCTATCTGGAGAGATTACATTCTGAAAAAAGAAGACAGTAACTTCCAAGACCCATAGGTTTTACTGGCTCAGAATTCTTTAAGAATTATGGCTTTTAGAGAGAGAGGTGTCCAAGAAGCACCCAAGAGAGAAGCTGAGCAGACTTAAACAGGATGACAATATACAATACATGATGTTTTTACAATGTTATACAAGGACATTCCAGTTTTACCAGAAAATATTTTACATGTATAAATGCATTATGTGAGTGCTTTAGGAATGCAAAAACTGAAAACAAGGAGAAAATTGAATTCTAGTGTTCCCTATTTTAGTAAAACTCTAAGGAAGGTGAAATGCAAGCAAACAGGAAAAAGATCTTGGAGCTGGACTATAAAATTTAAGTCATTGAGGACTTGTTGGAATTTTTAGAAAATTTATTAAGTACACAGAATGTAGAATATAGAGTCTAGCGTATTTTATTTAAACATCAAATAACTGGTCCACATCAGTTAATAATTGGGTAACATTTATGACATTTTATTGAGCTCTCTGTCTGAGTATTTCCTAAAGCAGGCCAAATGTTCTAATACCAAAATGAAATTTAGCAAGATTCACTGTTATGGGAGTCATAATTTCCATTTTACCTTCTGATGGTCTGATTAAAACCAGTGTTGGGGTACTGAAAAAGAAAGAATGCACCGTGCATATGTTGGATGGATATCTTCACAAATTATTCCCTTCACCAACCTTTTGGTCAATGAGTGCCAGTGAGTGTAAAGTTATACTGGATCCTAAAGTTTTAATAAAGAACTATAAACTTTACCAGTCGGCCCTTATGAAAGTTAATGACTCCTACCAAGAACTACCATTTGCCCAACATCGCCCAATTCATGGATTTCCTTATCCCTCCCATCGTTTTTCAGCTCCCTTTGCTAGATTCTTCTCAGTGGCCTACCCCAAATTTTAGGGACTAATAAAGCTAGGAGTTGGACACCATCTCTTTACACTATTTTTCTAAGCAAATATTTCCTCTCAAGGCTTTGAAACTATCTACAGATTGTCTAGTTTATACCTCCAATCCTGACTTCCATTGCCCCTATCCTTGAATCTTACTTTCTATCAGGATGACTAAAATTCATCTTAGTCAAAATAAATCTGTAATTTTTTTCCCCTATAACACATACCTCAACAAGTCAGATTATCCCCCATAAAATGAGTCAGATTAAAAATGTGGAGTCAATATCAATGTTTCTTACCTTCCCTGCTGTATCTATCCTATTAATTCTATAGTATCAACCTCTAATGTGTATCTTAGAGGCTTTCATTTTTTTCCCCATTTGCACTGACAACAACCTGGCCCAAGTGACCCTCATCTCTTTCCTATACTGGTCTGTTTTTACTTTGCTTTCTCTTTAATCCACAGATTTGAAATAGAAGATTTCCTACAGATCATTTAAATTTCAGTGTGAAGATTTCCTCTCAAAGATGAATTCACAGCTAGATGTTAGGGAGGTGGCTCATCTAACAGAATTATCAAGCCCTAAAATGATCCAAACGTAAAGTACAAAGTACAACCTTGGCTCAAAGTATATGGATATGCAATGTCTGTGAGGAATGTATTTTGAGAGTTGCAACAGAAATTAAGGTGAAATTACTATCAATAGCAGGTCAGATTAAGGCTAAGATGAATATAAACTGTGGAAAGGATCACTCCTAATATAAGGCTCAAAAGCAGAGATAAGGAAATCTCTAAGTTTGATTTAACTGTAAAAAGATTTTATTAAGAAAATCAGGAAAATCTGCACTGAGAACAAGACTCAGAATAATACTAAACAGTTGATTAAATTGGGGGTAAATATTAAATAAAGCCAGTTAGAAATTAAACACAGAATCCTAAAGACTTGATGTATCTTTTACAGTTTTGAATATAAAAACATGGAGGTAGCAGGTTATCAGGCAAAGATAACTTTAATAAATGCTTATTGTTTGGTTTACTCTCTGAATCAAAAGCTTATACTTCATAATCCTGCATATGCTGCCTTGTTTATCTATCTCAAAGGTATCAACCTAAGTACTAATAAATTCTCTGAATAGTTTGATATGCCCTTTAAAGATATCAGTAATAGTTTAAGTGGGACTAAATACAGGTTTTTAAATAACTTTCTCTAATGTGAAAATATTCCTTGAAGTATATTTCTAACCTGAGATCATTTTTTAAAGAGTGCCTCAGGGGGAAAAATTAAGGAAATTATGCTGTAGATGTTAGAAAAGTACTATTAATAAGCTAGAACAGAACAAGACAGAAAACTTAAGTCCATTAATTTAAGAATCTGGTTCTGTTCTGTGCATGTCCATTCAGAAAGGGACACACGTTAGAGATGGTCTGAAAGGTAAAGTTAAGGCTAATACCATGGTCATTTTATGTCAGATGTGGTCTTGAGGAAAGCTAGATTTAATACCAGGTGTAGTGGGAAGGCTTAATGAGAACGGACTTCTGATTCTTCTACTCTTGCCTTGGCTAGAATAGTTTCTATCATTCAAGTATTTGAGTTGAGAAATTATTAGTGGTCAAGATGAAATTGTCCTTCAAGAACTAGTAAATAAGTCTCAAAAATTTTTATGATAAGATTCAAGAGTACTTCAGAATTTTTTTTTTTCCTGGTGTGATTAATACTGCTCTATTTTTGGATGAAACAGCACAGGGAACTCCAAGACATATGTACATTATCTATGTGGAAGAGTCAACTTCAAAATTCACTGGTAAATTATTTTTGGTTTTCAGAATGTAAAAAGACATATTGCAAGGCTTTCACTTAAAGCGCTGTAGTCCTAGACATTCCAAAAAACAACTTAGTGCAGTATTTTCAAGCAATGTTCCAAAGAACTGAGAGATTCCATTTTTTACCCTTGATGCACTTCAACAATTTACTAACCCATTCCCTGAACTATCATTGCCATGGACTACTAAACTCTGAAATCTGAAACTAACTGTCTAATTTCTGATTAGGAAATCCTATTGTCTTAAGCTTTTCAACACCAAGAACACTGTACCCCAATTTTGTTGAAACCTCCAACTCTCTGAGGAGCTCCACTGTCATTCTTTCTTTTACGTTTCCCTACAATTTCTTTCCATAATCATTTTTCATGGGAAAACTATGCTTAAGTAATTCACTGCTTATCAGGCACAGATTTCTTGTCTCCCAAACTTGTGTTCATCTCCTCTTGTTGGTTCTAATACCAATCATTTTGGAGTAGAATCAAATTTGACAGAAGAACTCTTAAAGATGAGTTCTCATACAAGATACTTATTGTACTTGGGGTTATGCTTGAATTATAGGGAGTGAATATTTCTCCAAAGACTAATGTAATCTACTTGGTTCTTGGCAAAGATGTAGTAACTTTATGTATTTAAAAATATATTTCCTTTAAATAAGACAGCAATTAGTTTTTCCCTATAGCTATAGGTATTCCATCTAATCCTCATGCCTGGTTAGTATTCATGAACACTAGTTCTAAGCCTTTTGAATTTCTACTTCTGTCTCTAGAATTCACTTTTTATAGTGTTAAGGAGCTAAAATGCTCTTCCAGGATTACTTTGGTCACAACAGTAGGAATCAAATTTAAACTGGCTAATGCAAAATGTAATTGGTTGACTCAGGCAGCTGAGAAGCCCAGGAATAGTTGAGATTTCAGTTTGGCTGGATCCAGATGCTCAGATACTATCATCATCAGGAGTCTTCTTATATCAGAATACTGCTATTTTCCTTGTTGGCTTTATTCTAGGCAGGATCATTCCACACAAGGGCAGCACAGTTAAGAACAGCTCCAAGATTATAAATCATAAGCCTAGTCAAGTAGAAAGATAAGAACTCCTCTTTCCTGTTATTCTAGCCATATCCCCAGATATTTGTCTGACTTGGGTCACTAATCTGCCTCTAAAGCAATCACTTCAGCTAGAGAGAGAAATGGTTTGAATGTGTCCTGTTCCCATCTTATGAGACCAGATTAAGATCCTTCAGATCTATAATGCAGGAGTTGAGAGAGAGAGAGACAGAGAGTCAGAGACAGAGACAGAGAGAGAGGCAGAGGCAGAGACAGAGAGAGAGGCAGAGGCAGAGACAGAGAGAGTGACAGAGAGAGACAGAGAGAGTGACAGAGAGAGAGAGAGAGAGTGACAGAGAGAGACAGAGAGAGAGTGACAGAGAGAGACAGAGAGTGACAGAGAGAGAGAGTGACAGAGAGAGAGAGTGACAGAGAGAGAGAGAGTGACAGAGAGAGAGAGAGTGACAGAGAGAGAGAGAGTGACAGAGAGAGAGAGAGTGACAGAGAGAGAGAGAGACAGAGACAGAGACAGAGAGAGAGAGAGAGAGACAGAGAGAGAGAGAGAGTGACATAGAGAGTGACATAGAGAGTGACATAGAGAGTGACATAGAGAGTGACAGAGAGAGTGACAGAGAGAGTGACAGAGAGAGTGACAGAGAGAGTGACAGAGAGAGTGACAGAGAGAGTGACAGAGAGAGTGACAGAGAGAGTGACAGAGAGAGTGACAGAGACAGAGAGAGAAGGTGGTTCCTAAACCAAAATTTGAAAGCTTTTGTCAGATAAGGGGAGAAAATTTTCTGGACAGTGACAAAACTTTTGATTCCTAATAAATCATGGGTTGTGGAGTGAATCATGTTCCCCCAAATTTATGTTGAAGCCCAAACCCCAAAAGTGAGTGCACTTGGAGATCGTGCTTTCAATGCAATATGAAGATTAAGTGAGGTCATAGGTCATTATGACTGGTGTTTTTACAAGAAGAGATACACCAGGGAAGTATGCGCACAGAGAAAAATCCATGTTAGGATACAGTGAGAAAGCTGTAGTCTCTGAGCCAAAGAAACCCTACAAGTATCTGCCCTTGTTAATACCTTGACCTTGAACTTCTAGTATTCAGCTATGAGAAAGTCAATTTCTGTTTTAAGCTGTCCAGCGTGGTGTATTTTCTTACGGTGGCCCTAGAATATAAATATATGCTAAGTACAACTTATGAATATTGGTGTTTGGAAACAGAGAAAAATCATGATATATCAGAGTAAGATGATAAAAGTAATTTCAGGAACTCAAGCTTCTTTTAACTCTGATGAGTAGGAATGAATTGTATTCCCAGGGTCAATGATACTCTTAAAGGTTGGCTTCTGGCTTCAGAGTCAATGTACTTGAAACCAGAGACAATTACAAATACACAAAAGAATGTGTTTGTATAACTACAAATAGTTTTTCAAGGGGAAAAACAGAAACAAAAACAGGTCACTATTTGGTAATGTCCAAAGATCTTGTATTTCCAAAACTGAGATAAAGAGTTCAGATTCTTTAGTCTTTTAAGAATGCTTTTTATATCATATCTTATGAATTTGTTATCAACTAATTACCATCTATACCAGCAGTAGCATAGTATTTCCAGACATTTTTGTAGGTAGAATTTTGCTATATCACAGAGGCATTATGTCAGGCAGGTGCCCTGTCATTGTGACAATGATTTTTAATATAAAAAAGCTAAAATAAAATTCATTAACACAAATTAAAAAAAATCATAGGATATACAAAAAACCAAAAAGATATTTATCTTACATAGATAAAAATATTAAAATACAGAAATGCTGTTTTTAGACAATCAAGTACAATAAAGTTTAAAAAGATATTAAATCAAAATGCAAACTGATACAATCAACCTTGAAATGTATGGAAACCCAGTCTGGACTGTTGCTCAAATATAATGGAACTCATATTATAATTCCCTAAACTATTATTTAAGTAAGATAGAGATTACATCTATTTCTGGATATTTGATCTATTTTTTCTTCTACCTGATTGTATCTTTTAAAATAATGAATATAAATTCTGTAGTATTTAGTAGTTAATCTCAAGAACCAATTCCTATTTCTTTGGCAATAGGGATACATACTAACAAACAATTGTTTAGTTGTGTATTGTGACACCAGAAGACCTTACAATACTATGGAATGTTTGTTAATGATAAGAAGAACTAGATTGTAATAATGGTGTCGAAATTCAATGAATTATCTTGTATCAAGAAGTTTTGTTTTACTACAGAGATTTAATGAAATTATGGACCTAAACAAATAGAAAGATATTCACATTCATTAATCTGAAGACAATTTTGGTAAGATGGCAATACTTCTCAAATTGAACTACGGATTTAACAAATCCTTATCACAATGTCAGTTAGTTTCCTTGCAAAAATTGACAAGGTGGTCCTAAAAATCATATGCACATTCAAGGAACCCAGAAAAGCCAAAACAATCTTGAAGGAAAAGAACAAAGTTGGAGGACTCCTACTTCCCAATTTCAAGTTTTACTGAAAAGCTACATTAATCCAGACAGTGTGGTAGTGGACATAAAAAAAAAAAAATCAATGGACTAGAACTGTGAGTCTATACATAAAATCTCACATTTGTGATCAGCTGAGTATTCAACTTTTGCTAACATACTTCAAAAAGAATCTTTTCAACAAATGGTGCTGTGACAACTGGATACCCATATGCAAGATAATGAAAGTGGGTTCCTACCTCATACCATATGCAGAAATTAGAAAACTTGTGTATCAATCTTAGTTGTTTAGTAGGACATTGCAAACACAAGCAACAGAAGCAAAAATAGATAAATGGACATCAAAATCAGAAACGTGCTTCAAAGAATGCCATTAAGGAAAGAAACTACACAATGGGAGAAAAATTTTGTTAATCCTGTATCTTGTAGCAGACTTGTATTTAAAAAACAGAACTCTTGCAACTCAATAAGAAACACTGAAAATCTAATTTAAAATGGGCTAAGTATCTGAGGAGACTTTTCTTCAAAGAAGATATACAAATGGCCAATACATGAAAAGATGTTCAACATCATTAGCTTCAGGGAAATGAAAATTAAACCCACCATGAGTTATTTCTTCACACCCACAAAGGTAACTATAACCAAAAAGACAGAAAAAAATTAATTTAGAAGGGCCAATTATAAAGACCACATATATGATTCCATTTATAGAGATGGCCAGAATAGACAAACCTATAGTGACAGGAAAGTAGTAGTGGTGGTTGCTTAGGGCTAGGGAGAGACAGCTAGTGGGTATGTGTTTTTTGGAGGTCGGGGGTGGGGGTGTGAGATAACAATGTTCTAAAATTAATAGTTATACAGCTTTTTGACTATATTAAAAACTGCTAAATTTTATACTTTAAATATACTGTACAGTATGTCAGCTACATCTCAATAATGATGTTATAAAAATTAATGGTGTTTAAAAATATATATGAGACAGCCATAGGAGGATTTATTGACACTAATAAAGTAGAAGAAACAAAGTTCTTGATTTGCATACAATTGTTAACAAAAAGACCAGGCACAAACTAAAGTGTGCTGCAGTCTCACCTGAGCTCATTAAAAGCTCATGATGAGAGTCCTCAGCACATATCAATTCCATCCTTCAAGATACTAGGTATGGAGTGTTTTCTTGAATACTATAATGAACAATCAAAAGAGGAAACACATTGAAATCTTACATAAATCAAAGATAGCTATTTATATAACTACAAGGATATAAGAAAATGTAGGAGAGGACAACTGCAGAGTATAAGGTCAGCAACTGGAGATAGTATGGAGTAAAGACAGGAAAATACTTCCATGTGAAGAATATTAGACCTTTTGACTATCATATGTAATTTGGTTTTTTACCAGTGGGGAATTTGTGTTATATTATCATAAACACTTGATTTCACTAACTTAATGTTGCATCAAGATACATACTTACAGTTTAATGATATACACTTTGTGAAAACATTAGAAAATGTCTAATCCTCAAAGAAAATTAAAATAATGATTTAAAAAAATATATAGGAACAATTCATTTAAAATCCATGAAAATAAGTATTCACATTAAAATAGCATTAAATAATTACTCAAGCAATATTGAAACATTTACTCAAAGTAAGGTGAATTCAATTTCAATTCTACAATTGCATCTGTATCAGACACATATTCCCAACACATTTCTATTGACACACAGAGCACCTAATTCATGACATTGTCCTCTGTAGAGAGAATATATACAAATTATATATATTTATGTCATTTGTTATGAAATTATACTGTATTACTATTAAACTATGCCTTAATACTTCCTCTCCTGGAGAGGAGTTAAGATGGCAGAGCAGCATGGAGACCCTGAGCTTATCTTACCCCTGAAACACAGCTAGGTCAGCACCAAACCATTTTGAACACCTAGGAAATTGATCTGTGGATTAGCACGACAACCTGTCTGCATAACTTGAGCCACAGAATTTACCAAGTACATGGTGTGGAGAGGTCAACTGTGGGAAAGGAAAGCCACAGAAGGTAGGGAGGTGTTTCTGCACAGAGAGGACAGAGAAAGACAAAGGGGAGAGTGCAGTGCATTAGGATTGTACAAGAAAAGCACTCCCCTGAAAGTAGTTGGAGAGAAAGAGAGAAAAAGAGTGAAAACACTTGCAGGGCAATGAACAAGAAATCCATTCCCCAAAACCATTGAGGGGAATAAAGGAGAGGGTTTCAATATTACCAGGTTTCTATAAACAGTGGAGCACAGAGTCTGAAATTCCAGGCTCACCGCCTGGTTGTGCTCTGGTAAGGAAGTAGGTCGAATCCCCAGAGGCAAGCAGAGGTGTCTGAAGGATCCATGTGCCACATGGGAAGAAGCAGTTTTCCTGCTTGGAGTGCATTTGATAGAGGCCATATAGCCTTCCCACAGGCAAAGGTCCCAACGGAGGACAGAGACCAGCCATGTTTGCTGGTATTGAGACAGAGAAGCCAGAGTGTGGCAAAACTGGCACTAGCTATGTGTTGTGATTTGCCATAATCTCAATCTCTGCTGCTATGCAGTCATACATTTTCTGGGACAAGCCAGTACCCAGCCATTGTGCAGTGAGACAGTTCCTTAGAGAGTTGGCCCAGGTCCAAGTTCCAAGGGTTTCTGAGTTTGGGGTTTTGAAACACAACCCCACTTGATATAAAACTCTGGAGGGAGGTGCTGCCTGGCAGGTGGACAGCTTAGATACGGTCAGGGTAGAGGTGGGGAGTGGACAGAGTCCTGAGACTAAGGAGGGGTGCTTGATCACAACTCAGTTAGAGTGCAAGTTCCTGTGTCAGAGACTAGGAAGCTACATGAGGCCATTTCCACCTCTCTGGGGCATGTGCATGTGCACCACACTGATCCACCCAGTAAGCTAAGCAGCATTACATAGTGAAGAACAGAGCCATTACACCAAGTCCCGCCCAACTGCGCCTTCCAAGCACATCCCCTAGAAGACCAGCACAAGTCATTATACCAGCTTACTGTATGGACTATAGAGGGCATCACAGTTTCAATTCTAGAGGAAACTGGAACTAACCTCATTTGGGTTTCATTCTGTTTGTTGGTTCATTTATTTGTTCATTTTCTTTGCTTTTGTTTTTGCTGAAATCATTCTTTTCTTCTTCTTGGGCACAGAGATATTTTTTATTTTTTAAATTTTGTATTCTATTTTGTTTTATACTATTTAATTTATATATGTATGTGTATATATATACACCTATATATGCATTTGTGTATATGTATATACATATATATGTATGCATATATGTATATATTTTTTTTTAATTTTTAAATTTTTTCTACCCTTTTCTTTTCTTTCTCTTTTTTCTATTATATCACGATTCTTTCAACAAGCAGACCAAAACACACTTAGGATCTAGCTTCCTTGTTTTTTGTCTCGTTTTCAATTTCTAATTTTTAATTTTTATTTCATTGATTTTTTTTATTCTTCCTAAATGACAAACAAAGGAATTCACCCCAAAAGAAAGAACATGAAGAAATAACAGCCAGGGGCTTAATCAACACGTATATTAGCAATGTGTCTGAACTAAAATTTAGAACCACGATAATAAGAATACTAGCTGCAGTTGAAGAAAGGATAGAATCCCGCTCTAGAGAGATAAAAGAAGTAATATCTAGACAGGACAAAATTAAAAATGATATAACCGTGATGCAATCTTGAAATATTGCCACAATGGCAAGGATGGATGAAGCAGAGCAGCGAATCAGTGATATAGAAGATAAAACTATGGAAGATAATGAAGCAGAAAAAAGGAGCGAAGCAAAGGCAAAGATGACAATAAAAGACGTAAAGAACCCAGTGACTTATTAGAAAGGAGGACCATCTGAACCTAGGAGTCTGAGAAGATGAAGAGAGAGAAAAAGGGGCAGAAGGTTTATGCAAGCAAATTATAGCAGAAAATTTACCTAATCTGGGAAAGGCACAGACATCAAAATCCAAGAAGCACAGAAATACCATTAGTTTTAACAAAAACTGGCCATCACAAAGCTATATCACAGTTAAATTCAAAAAAATTCACAAAGAAAAAATTATTAAAGCAACAAAGAAAAAAGTCATTAACCTATAAGGGAAGACAGATCAGGTTTGCAGAACTATCCACAGAAACTTAGCAGGGTAGAAAGGAGAGGCAGGATATATTCAATGTGCTGAAATGGCAAAATATACAGGGCAATAATTCTTTATCCATAAAGACTGTCATTAAATATAAAGAGATAAAGAGTTTCCCAGAAAAACAAAAACTAAAGGCATTCGTGACCACTAAACTAGTCCTGCAAAAAATTTTAAGGGGGATTGTTTGAGTGGAGAAAAGACAAAACAAAAAGACCAAAAGCAACAAAGACTAGAAAGAATCAGAGAACATCACCATAAACACCAACTCTACAGGCAACACAATGGCACTAAATGCATATCTTCCAGTATTCACTCTAAATTTCAAGGGACTAAACACTCCAGTCAAAAGTCACAGGGTATGACAATGGGTAAGAAAACAAAACTTATCTATATGCTGCTTATAAGAGATTCACATTAGACTTGAAGACACCTGCAGATTCAAAGTAAGGGGATGGAGAACCATGTATCATGCTAATGGTCATCAAAAGACAGCTGGAGTAGCCATACCTATATCAGACAAACTAGATTTTAAAATACATACTATAACAAGAGATGAAGAAGGATGTTATGTCATAATTAAGAAGTCTATCCACCAAGAAGATCTAACAATTATAAATATTCATGCCCCTAATGTGCAAGAACCCAAATATAGAAATAAATCAATCACAAACATAAAGAAATTCATTGATAATAATGTCATAATACTGGGGGACTTCAATATCCCACCTACAGCAATGGAGAGACCACCTAAGCATAAAATTAACAAGGAAACCATAGCATTGACTGACACTCTAAACCAGATGGACTTAACAGATATATTCAGAGCATTTAATCCTAAAGCAGCAGAATACACATTCTTCTTGAGTGCACATGGAACATTCTCCAGGAGAGTTCACATACTGGGTCACAAGTCAGCCCTCAGCAAGTACAAAAAAAAAAAAAAAATCAAGACCATATGCATATTTTTGGACCACAACACTATGAAACTCAAAATCAACCGCAAGAAAAAAAATTTGGAAAGGCCATGAATACATGGAGATTAAAGAACCTCCTACTAAAAAAATGAATGGGTTGACCTAAATTAAAGGGGAAATTAAAAACACAGAAGCCAATGCAAATGAAAACACAACAGAACAAAACCTCTGGGATGCAGCAAAGGTGGTCATCAGAAGGAAGTATATACCAATTCAGGCCATCCTAAGAAAGGAAGAAAGGTCTCAAGTCAACAATCTACCTTACCCTAAAAGATCTAGAAAAAGAACAGCAATAAAGCCCAAACACAGCAGAAGAATGGAAATGATAAAGATTAAAGCAGAAATCAATGTTATCAAAATTAAAAAACAAACAAACCAGAACAGATCAATGAAACCAGGAGATGGTTCTTTGAAAGAATAAAACTGATAAACCCCTAGCCAGCTTGATCAAAAAGGACCAAATAAATAAAATCATGGTTAAAAAGGAGAGATTACAACCAACACTGCAGAAAAACAAATAATAAGAGAATATTATGAGCAATTATATGCCAAAAAATTGGGCAATATGGAAGAAATGGACCAATTCCTAGAAACATACCAACTACCAAAAACTGAAATGAGAAGAAATAGAATATTTGAACAGACTCATAACCAGTAAAGAACTTGAATCAGTAATCAAAAAGCTCCCAACAAACCCGAGTCCAGGGCTGGATGGCTTTCCAGAGGAATTCTATGAAACATTTAAAGAAGAGTTAACATTTGTTCTCTTGAAGCTGTTCCAAAAAAATAGAAATGGAAGGAAAACTTCCCAACTATTCTATGAAGCCAGTATTACCTTGATTCAGACGAAGACCCCACTAAAAAGGAGAACTATAGACCAATTTCCCTGATGAACACAGATGCAAAAATTCTCAAAAAGATATTAGCCAACCAGATTCAACAATACATGAAGGAAGAATTATTCGCCACAAACACATGGGATTTATTCCTGGGATGCGGTGCTGGTTCAATATCCACAAATCCATCAAATTGATACATTAAATTAATAAAAGAAAGGTTAAGAACTACATGATCCTCAATAGACAGAGAAAAAGCATTTGACAAAATAAAGCATCCTTTCTTGATAAAAACCCTCAAGAAGTTGTGATAGAAGGATCATACCTCAAGATCGTACAGGCTATATAGAAAAGACCCACCACTGATATCATCCTCAATGGGGAAAAAGTGAGAGCTTTCCCCCTAATATCAGAACACGACAAGGAGGTCCACTCTCACCATTGTTATTCAATATGGTGTTGGAAGTCCTAGCCTCAGCAATCAGACAACACAAAGAAATAAAAGGTATCCAAATCGGCAAGGAGGAGGTCAAACTTTCACTCTTTGCAGATGACAGGATCCTCCATGGAAAACTCAAAAAACTGCTAGAACTGATCCATGAATTTAGCAAAGTTGTAGGATATAACATTAAAGTACAAAAATCAGTTTCATTTCTTTATGCCAAGAATGAAGCAGAAGAGAAATCAAGAAATAAATCCCATCTGCAATTTCACCAAAAACCATAAAACATGGAGGAATAAATCTAACCAAAGAGGTAAAAAAATCTATTCACTGAAAACTATGGAAACCTTATGAAAGAAATTGAAGATGACACAAAAAAATGGAAAATTATTCCATGCTCCTGGATCAAACAAATATTGTTAAAATGTCGATACTACCCAAAGTAATCTACATATTCAATGCAATCCCTATCAAAATAACACCAGCATTCTTCACAGAGCTAGAACAAGCAATCCTAAAAATGTATGGAACCAGAAAAGAACCCAAATAGCCAAAGCAATCTTGAAAAAGAAAACCAAAGCAGGAGGCATCACAATCCCAGACTTCACGCTATACTACAAAGCTGTAATCATCAAGACAGTATGGTACTGGCACAAGAACAGACACTCAGATCAATGGAATAGAATAGAGAACCCAGAAATGGACCCACAAACATATGGCCAACTAATTGTTGACAATGCAGGAAAGAATATCCAAAGGAATAAAGACAGTCTCTTCAGCAAGGTGTGCTGGGAAAACTGGACAGTGACATGCAGAAGAATGAACCTAGACCACTTTCTTACACCATACACAAAAACAAACTCAAAATGGATGGAAAACCTAAATGTAAGACAGGAAACCATCAAAATCCTTAAGAAAGCAGGCAAAAACCTCTTTGATCTTGGCAGCAGCAACTTCTTACTCAACATGTCTCCAGAGGCAAGGGAAACAAAATAAAAAATGAACTAGTGGAACCTCATCAAAATAATAAGCTTCTGCACAGCAAAGGAAACAATCAGCAAAACTAAAAGACAACTGACAGAATCAGAGAAGATATTTGCAAATGACTTATCAGATAAAGGGTTAGTATCCAAAATCTATAAAGAACTATCAAACTCAACACCCAAAAAACAAATCATCCAGTGAAGAAATGGGCAAAAGACATGAATAGACACTTCTCCAAAGACATCCAGATGGCCAACTGACACATGAAAAATATAAAATAATGTAAAAACAATATAAAAATAATATAAAAACAGGGAGGGGGAAAACCTAAGAGATTCTTAAATATGGAGAACAAACAGAGGGTTACTGGAGGGGTGGTGGGAGGGGGATGGGTTAAATGGGTAAGGGGCATTAAGGAATCTACTCCTGAAATCATTGTTGCACCATATGCTAACTTGGATGTAAATTAAGAAAATAAAATTAAACTTAAAAAAATTAAAAAAAATAACTTATCAAACTCAACATCCCCCCCAAAAAAACCCCAAAAAATAATCCAGTGAAGAAATAGACAAAAGACATGAATAGACATTTCCAAAGGAGACATCCTTATGGCTAACAGACACATGAAAAGATGCTCAACATCACTCATCATCAGAGAAATATAAATCAAAATCCCAAGGAGATACCATTTCACACATCGCAGAATGGCTAAAATTAACTCAGCCAACAACAGATATTGGTGAGGATATGGAGAAAGGGGACCCCTTTTGCACTGCTGGTGGGAATAAAAACAGGTGCAGCCACTCTGGAAAACAGTGTGGAGGTTTCTCAAAAAATTAAAAATAGAACTACTCTATGATCCAGTAATTGCACTACTAGGTGTTTATCCAAAGGATACAAAAATGCTGATTCAAAAGGCCATATGCACCCCAAAGTTTATAGCACTATTGACAATAGACAAAATACAGAAAGACACCATCCGGTAACTGATGGATAAAGAAGATGTGCTACATATATACAATTGAATATTACTCAGTAATCAAAAAGAATGAAATCTCGCTATTTGCAACAACATGGATGGAACTAGAGTGTATTATGCTAAATGAAATAATTCAATCAGAAAAAACAAATATATGATTTCATTCATATGTGGAATTTAAGAAACAGATGAACATAAGGGAAGGGAAGTGAGAAGAATAAAAACAGAGGGAGACAAACCATGAGAGACTCTTAAATACAGAGAACAAACGGGATTGCTGGAAGGGAGGTAGGTGGGAGGATGGGCTAAGTGGGTGATGGGCATTAAGGAGGACACTGGTGGATGAGCACTAAGTGTTATATGTAACTGATGAATCACTAAATTCTATTCCTAAAATAAGATGAAATGAAATAAACCACTCAACGAAAAAAAAACATATGTACAGTGGAAAAAGATATATATACTCCTTTTAGTTGCCTAATAATGGAAGAATCTGTTGATTAGAAAGATGGTTATCAGAGTGAGTATAAGCCTGAATCTGGAGTAAAGAAGAATCAAGTACAAAATAAATAAATAAATAAATAAATAAATAAATAAATAAATAAATACTTCCTCTCTTCATCTCATTTTAGACTGGATCTACAGAGCCCTTTCAACATGGAGAATGTGATTTTTTTGAAATTTCTAACAAAAAATAAGTTGATTATATTTAAAGCTTTAGTACAAACATTAATACCCATTAAATATCCTAGTCAAAAAATGGAACATATTTAAGATAATTTTAAGTAGATTCCATTGAATTAGTGCTTTTTATAATATTGAAGTTCAATCAACATTGCCTTATTTCAGAAGTCAGGGTAAAACCTCTACCTAGGAAGAAGGAATGATATTCCATCTGAATCCTTAGGAAAAGCGAGGGCTAACTTAAATTTTTCAAGTGTTTTCATGTTTTAAAGCAACATCAGAAATATGCTTAGCTTTGAGGATAACTAAAAATACTAGTTGGCTATTCTGTTGTATCAATTGTAATACGGAAAAAAAGGGAGAGAGCATTTAAGATAAATTCAAGAAAAAAATTAATAAAGCAAGGAGAAAAGTGAGAAAAAAAACAGTAAATTTTGAGTAGTAGCAACATAGTAAAAGTCACTACTAATAATTAAAGGACATCATCTTAATTGGATTGACTTGGAATTTCAGTTCAAACTGCTAATAAAGAAAATTTTCCTTATTATGGAAGACATTCATCTCAACCTACTAGTTTAATTATCCCATCCTATTTTTAACAGAAAAATGGAGATTTGTGACACTGCACTGAAACAAACAGCATTGTATTTAATGATAAAAAACTCAACTTGCTTGAGAGAATCTCAAGCAGGCTCTGCACTGTCAGCGCAGAGCTGATATGGGGATCAAACTAACAAACTTTGAGATCATGACCTGAACCTAAATCTGAAGTCAGATCCTTAACTGACTGAGCCACCCAAGTGCCCCTCTATTTTAATTATCAAAAACATTTCCCCGTGAAGAAACTAGAACATAAAGATAGACATGGGATGAATAAAATGGTGACCTTTTTCAAGGATATGAAGCCTAAAAAGATCAATGACTTTAATATTTCTTTTTGCCCCTGACCAACTTTCTTGGTTGAGTTTATGCAGATAGTTTACCTGTTCTAAAATCATAAAGTACATTTAAAAGCTTCCCTAAGTATTTCTCAATATTCCCCTGACTTCACTTCGATTTTAATTGTTTTTATCTTTCTAATGATTAGTATGGCCCCAAATTGTTGCTATTTTGTCTACATATGTCCTGCTCTAAAAATGTAGACTAGATTCTCCGCCAAAGTCAGTCCCATCAGATGAGTAAGTGTTTGCATTGGTAGGTCTCAACAAACCAATGATTCAATAGCTTACTCAGTGTGAATTACTGAAAACTGTAATAAAAGAGCTATGCCTTTTTAATTGCTACCAATTTTGCTTTATACAGTTGAACATGATACTTGGTAACAGCAGTGACTTTCCTCTGCATCTGATTTCATACTTAAGTTGGTTGCTGTAAGGCAGATTCACCATTTAAAAATCCCTTTCTGATGTGGTGTCATAGGCATTGTTCTTCCATTACACAGAAATAAGATGATGACCAAGTATAAAAGCATTTTGTAGCCATAGTGGCAATAAAGCAATAATCTAAAGATAGACAGCCCAAAAGATTACATGGCAGCTACAGCAAGTGGCTGACATTTAGATATGATTGAAATGCTCAATTTAGTTCAAGCGATTTCTGAAAGAGTATCATTCATATACACTAAGAAGTTCTTCAGGTCAAGTTGAAGATTCTCTTGAAAACAGCTTCAATACTCTTGCATGAATGGTTGAAAAAATGTGGAAGTTTTGATAACTGCTTCAATTACAGATTTAATATGGTCTCTTTAGATTAGAAAGGGAACATCCTACAATATTGCGATTTGTGATAGGAGGGAAGCTTAAAGCCACTATGAGAAACTTCTACCTCTGGAAAAAAAAAATTTAACTGTAGTTCAGGCTATAAATTCATGATAAATTTCTATGTATTTGATATCTTCCTATCCATTTTAAGTTCTCCATTTTAAGTCCTTCTTTTGGAGATATAGATAATAGCACTTAAAATGAGAATTTGTGGGGCACCTGGGTGGCTCAGTTGGTTGAACATTGAATTTTGATTTTGGCTCAGGTTGTGATCCCATGGTCATGGGATAGCGCCCCCATGTCAGGCTCTGTGCTGAGCATGGAGCCTGCTTAAGATTCTCTTTCTCTCCCCCTCTCTCACTCTCCCCTACTCATGCACTCTCTCTCAAAAAGAAAAAGAAAAAAGAAGAAAAAACAAGAACTTGTGTCAGGTGAGAGAGTAAAATGGGTCTGCTATATCCATGAATTTCCATTAGTGAATGGGGATCGACTGTATCTGCCAGACACATGAGAAATATTGCTGACCCTAGCCAGCTTTCGTAAGTTGGACACTTACGACATTCCTCTACTCCAACTTTAAGAATGTAGAGATGCTATGTAATTTATAGAAGAAATGGTCAATGAAAATAACCTTGCGATATTACTATCTCTAAGATGAAATTATTTGAATTTGACTTACTGCATAAACCTTCATCACCACTACAACCCAACCACGTATCCACTGCCTGCTACTTCTAAGATGAATTTTTGAATAATTTGACTATATGGACAGGCCAATAGAACCCACTGAAACAGATCAGACTGAATGACAAAATTTTTTTTCCTTCTACAATTCAGAAAATTAAAGGTAAACCAAGAATAACTGCCATGTCATATTTGATCAGAATAGTTTATGATCATAAAATATTCACACCATGTTTTCATCCCATTGAGAACAACATATGTGCCAGGAGTTCACTTAAGAAATTTCTACTTAGCATTTGTTTTTCAGATTAAGCAACCTCTGGAAGAATATAGGTCTGGGTCTATATATTTCTATAGGTTGTTAAAATGGTAGATTAAGGCTGGCTTAATTCTAAACCTTTTTACCTCTTAATGATAGAGTTAAATTCATCTCAGGGGGAATTAAAATATCCTATTTTCTGAGGGATGCTTTAGGGATTTCTCTATCTATTAATGGACCGACAGGTGTTCTCTAAACAATTAGGACTAATTAGCATTTTTGTTGACTAGATTGAATAGGGAGCACTGGAAGAAACACTTAATGGCCATATAAGTAATTATCTCACCCTTGGAATTTTCTTTGCCAGAAAAGAGAAAAACTGTACTGTGGAGAAGTATGGAAAAGGAAAAGTTGCTTTACTCCATGATTATTACTGTGAGTTAGCTTCCTGTAAAGAAGGAAAACAATGTCAAATTGTGTATAATTCAAATTAGATTCCTATCTACAACAGCTACCATATACTATGTTGAATCCTTTACATAATTTGCCTCTTAGCTTCAGAAGCCTTACAAGTTAGGGGCTAGTACCACCAGATTTATTTTTTAGGAAATGGATATTTCAAGTAGATGTTTAACTTATCCAAAATTATAGAAATAGGTCCAATTTTTGGCTATCCCGTTATAAAGGACCTTTGCTTTTCAAAGACACCTTGCCACCTCTTCATCCTGTTTTTTCCCTAAAGACATCCCATTTATTAAGGATTTTTATTTTAAAAGTGGAATTGCATAATGATATAGTCACTAACTAGGATTTCTACTTTCTAGTTGCACAGAAAATTCTCTTCATATTTCTTTTCATTAATCAGTGTAATTTTAACGATCTACTATGTGCCAATCATTGTACCAGACCCAGAAAAAACAGTAATTAAAATAATCCTTGCCCTAAAGGGATAATGGGCAGTATGTTTTAATATAGCTTTAAGTGTATTCTGATTATTTATACCCATTATCAAGTTCTCTCTCTTGAGTTTCCTACAGTAATGCAAAGGCAATTGACTTAGTGGGTCATTAATAAGCATAATCGTTATTTAAGTTACTTGCAGTCTTAACATAGTGGGAATGAGATAGCCAGATAGCAGAAATCTCAAAATTAAAACTTGGAGTCAAGAAATAAATATGCTGATATCAAAAGAAAAAATATTACATAAAATAACTGAATTGTTTCAATGTTATTAGACACTTAAATACCTATTTGTTCATTACATTGATATTCTCTCATCACCATCATACCATTTGATAACCTTTAATTTTTTTAAACGCCCAATTGCATTATAGCTCCATAATTAGGCTGAAAATATGTGATTTTAGATTATAATATTTTAAGAAGTCCAACTATATGAGGACATATTTTATATACTCTTTACTTTGGAGATAGGAGTTAGGTAAATATTAATCCAACACATCATTTTCAAAGCTGTCTTCTCTTTGGTCTAGATTTTTCACATTAGACCATATCTGCTCTGGATCTCATCATCTACAGAATAGCGATAAGATTTCTACTTTTTTTTCCTTAAGCAAATACTAAAAATAATTTACTTTAGAAAAACTTATTTTCTTTAATAATTCTCCGTCCTAAGAGGAAGCAGTGTATGAAAAGCTAATAAATAAGGGTAAGTAATAAACTCCACCTTAATACAATTTTATATTCTAAATGCTCAGGGTAGGTTAGAGGTGATAGGAGAGATTGAGACTATAAAACAATGTTGCACTGCACCTATACCCACCTGCCAAGAGTTCATTGCCACTGACAATTCTTTGCAATATGTAACACTTATGGCAAAGTATTTTGTCATGTTGACTGTAAGTCTCTGAAAAGTTAAAAGTAACTTTTGGAGGCTTTTGAAGGTATAGGAAGCTCAAGAAGGTAAAATCAAGCATGGTGGTTGCTGAATTATACATAAGAAACTAAATACATGACCAAACTCACAATGACACCACAACAGAGCTATAAACGAATAGTAACCAACAGCCTCTTGAAAGATTTAAGATAGGCCACGTTGGTTTCACCATAATGCAGAAGTTTCTTTAACAATGGCCTTCATTTTAGATTTTCTTTTTCAGATGTTCAATATGTACCTTATTCACAATGGAGACTTTATTAAGAGTAGAATATATAGGGGCACCTGGATGTCTCAGTCGGTTAAGCGTCTGACTTCAGCTCAGGTCATAATCTCACGGTTCGTGGCTTCCAGCCCTGTGTAGGCCGTCTAGCGCTCAGAGCCTAGAGCTTGCTTCAGATTCTGTGTCTCCCTCTCTGTCTCTGCCCCTCCCCCGCTGAACTCACCGGCCTTCGCTCAGTCTCTCTCAAAAAAGAAACATTTTTTAAAAAGTAGAAAATATAAATACTGACAGCATAAATCTAAATCCAATCATAGAAAATAATGCAAGTAAGAGAAGAATAGTTTTGCTTGATTTCTCAATTCACAACCCAAATAAAAATATGCCCATATATTTTTCTAGGATAAAAAGCAAACAAAACATTACCTTCTCTCATCGATACAGAATTTTATTTTGAAAATGTTTATGGTTCTGGTTCATATAATGTAAGGAATCACCAATACTTAGTATTTTGTAAAAATCAATTCCCATTCTCTCGATGGTACTTCCTCACCGCTGCTTTCCAAAGGAAAGGACCAGGTCAGTTCTTTCATTAGGAACTCATTTCCTTACCCAAATAAATATAGTTACATGGCTGTTATTTGTATTATCAATTTCATATATGGGCCCATGACTTCCTGCCATGGCAGGTATGAAGTTATTTTCTTGGGCTCTCATCTTTAACATTTCCACTCCCTCCAAGACCATGTACAGGGTTATTCCAGTTTTGGTTGAATCAGTGGTCAGAGTTTACATTTTCTTAACTATGTAAATACCACTGGGCCACATGGTATATTTTATTACTTTTGCTTTCTCGTGCAAGTTTATGTTTGGCTAGTATTTTTGTTTGCTTTATGTATCATTCTTGTGACACACACACAATTTTTCCCCCCAGATGTTTAAGCAAATCTTCTAGACGTATCAAGCTCTTCCAAATAATCATTAGGTGTATAGGTAAATCTTTGTTCTTCTCCCTGACTACCATCTCCCAGGGTTCGAGCTTTCTACTCCATCCTCATTGCTCCCCTGAGGGACACTCCAACTGCCAGCACCTTGCTATTCAGCCTGATTGTTTTCCAAGGAGGGATCCTCACAAATCCCTTCTCTTCATTTAATTATTTTTCTGATGAAAATCCTCTAACTTCCAAAGAATCAGTACATAAAAGATAATTTTTTACTTTTTTTTATGTCCACAATGTGTATCATGTTCCCTTCTTTATTGTTCATCAAGTGGGTATAGATTTCTAGTTGATCATTCTCTTAAATTGTGAAGGTATTTGTTGAGTGGATACAGGACAGGCTCTTCAAAATAAATTCTCAGATACTTTATTTAGGGAGCTTTGTAACATTTTCTAGTTAGTTGCTTTCTCTGCAATTTCTCTTTTTGCTCTAATTTCATTTACTAGTTAATGTTAGAACCCCTGTTGAATGTACATAGGACCCCTTTAACTTATCCTTGAAGAGCTACATTTTCTTTTTTCTTTTTATATGATTTGACTTTCTTATCCTACCCTTGCCTGTTTGACCTAGTCTTTAAATACCACAATAGTTTTAAAATCTGTTTTATTTTATATATTTTATTTTGTGTCATATATGTCTCTTTGGATCAATCTCAGAACATATGACCTTTAGCTTTTTTTTTTCCTTTTAACATTATACTTCCTCTATTGTAGATTTTCTCCAAATTTATTTTGATTTCTGTCTGTCACATTGAAGGCCTTCCTTCAATTATCTGGTGATCTTTGGCACTATTTCAAAAAGGGGGCCATAAAAGTTGATGAGAAGTCCTTTATGAAAATAGCTTAATAGGCCTCACTGAGGAGTCACTGGGTAAGGCAAAGTTTTCTTTGGACAATTATCCACGTCCCTCTTTGAAGACCTATTGTGGGGGGCCATCTAGATTCTCTGGGAGAATCATTCCCTTATCTTATGTCTAGGGGGACTTTTTTGAGGTTGTCTTCAGGTGACTAGGAGACAAACAAAAAGAGCATGGAGAACAATGTTCAGTTCATATGTATTAACTCACCATACCAACTTGTTGGATTTACTTTCTTCTTCTCCTTAGCCTGGCATTTCCATGTTCAGAATCAATTACTGAATTTTTTGCCTTCACGCTAAACTCACTCCTACTCAGTTTTAACAAGGGCCATGAAGAAAACTGGACTCTGATATTTGCTGGGTTACTCAAGGCTGAGCAAGGGACCTGGGTCTCTCACATCTCCATGCATTTACTTCAAGAATTTCCATTGCTTCCAGATTTAACTGGTCCATGGTCAGGGTCTTTCTTGAAATCCTGAAGAGCTACACACACAACTGGAGGTAGTAAGAGATTCCTTTTAATGCTTAATCACTATGCTTAGCACTTCATGTGCTCTTTTCTCCCATTATCTGAGTTTATACCTTGATTGACACTTTTCCTTTTTGAAAGCATATAAAAATTGTAGCCAGGAGATGGTTTTTCATTAATCTGCCATAGTTATTCAGAAGTGTCAAAATAATCTCAAGGATTTGGGGTGATTAAGTGTCTGACTCTAGATTTCAGCTCAGGTCATGATATCAAGGTTCTTGAGTTTGAGCCCCATATCAGTCTCTGCACCAACAGTGTGGAGGCTGGTTGGAATACTCACTCTCCCTCTCCCTTTCTGCTCCTCACCTGCTCTCTCTCAAAGTAAATAAATGAACTTAAGAAAATACTTTAAAAGATAATCATCTCAAAGGTTTTAGTTTATAATCAATTCAAATAAACATAAGAATCTGAGGAAATTTTTTAGTGTTTATTTACTTATTGAGAGAGGGAGAGAGAGAATCCCAGGCAGGCTTTGGACTGTCAGTACAGAGCCTGATCTCATGAACTTCAGTTCATGAGCTCAACTGAAATCATGAGTCAGAGGCTTAACACACTGAGCCATCCAAGTACCCAGGAATTAGAGGAAATTTTAACATGGAAAAATGACAGATCCAGAATATTAACTGTTTTTCTCTTAAACTCCCTTTACAATTATATCAAAAGTTTTAAAACCTGTACTTAAGATACAATAGTGGTTTTCAAATTTCTATTTTCAAAATTCTATCCAGTAGATTCTTAGCTTTCATCTGTTGCCTCATATTTAGCAATATGATTTTTTTTTTTTAAAGACCTTAACAGCAAAAATGACATTGAGCCTTTGGGAAAGGATTCTTTAAGACATCTTGGGGAAGAATTTGAAATCAGATTTTTTTGTTTGTTTTGTTTTGTTTTTCCTCCCCTCAGCAATTGCTCTAACTTATGACTAGTTTATATTTTGCTTGCATATACATATACATTTCAAAAGTAAATTCAATTCTCTTGAGTCATTTTTGTTCCCTTTTATATGTATCCAGAAATCAGCTGGCAATAGTTCACACATTTGTATTTCAGGTCAATTAATCAAAGTTATTAGACTCTACTGATTGTTTACAGAACACCAAATTCCTTAAAATTCAACAACAGCTGCATTATACTTTAAGACTGCCCCTCAGAAACCTTAAATCCCAGTTTTAGTATAGATACTGAGATAAGAGTGAAGTTGTACAATGTTATTTAATTCAATGACTTTCTTTTATCAAAAGAAGAACTTAAATATACAAATTTCACTGAAGTCAAAGACAAGATTCACACAGAGCGTAAGCCACTAAGCGTGGCACAACAACAACAATAACAAGTCTCCCCATTCAAGTAACTTAAAATCAGGTAGGGGAGGATACATAGATACATCATGAAATACACCGATTCATGACAAAGAAATATGGATAATTAGTCAGAATACTCCAGAGTTCTTTCCATTTGAGGAATAGTGTGAAAGTCAGGAATAATCTCACAGAGGGGTACCATCCATGCTCAGCACTAACAAGCCACTCAGTAGTTCAGAGGGTAAGAGGTGGTCTAGGGCTGGGGAAAAGGTACATAAGTTGGAAAATACAAGTGACAAAAAATGGTTTCTGTGATTATTACAATGTCAGGGGTGCCCAAGACCACCTCTAGATTTGGTGATTTCCTGAAACAACTCACAGAACTCAGCATGTGTTTGTTTTGGTTAGGACTCAGCTAATAGATAAGAAGCAAAATCAGCAAGGGGAAAAGGCACATGGGGCAAAATACACACAAACAGATGTGATATTCAAAAGTCCTCTCTTAATAGAGCCATTCACAACATACTCCGATCCTCCAAGGAGTGACAGAATTGCAACAACACATGAAATTTTATATCCAAAGGATACTCACCTGTACCTAGGAATCCAAGGTTTGGGGGAGGCGGGTAGTCATATAGGCACCTTCTGCCTAATACATATTTAAATTCTAGACCTCCAAGAGGAAAGCAAGTCTTCATTAGAAAACAATGTTTGTGCCAATTTAGGCAAGTGAGTCCCTTTTTTAAGTTCTGGGAATGGTGGGAATCCTCTTGAAACCACGTTACCATAAGCCAACCAAGGGCCAACCTTGCAAGCACGAATTTTTAACAAGAGCATCCTGGACTTGCAAAGTTTGTTCTGTTTGCAGGATTATTATAACTATAGAACACAGTTTATGGAATGTCTTGAGAATTAAAAAATCTAAAAAAGTTTCCTGAAGCATTCAATCTTGTCAATAATTTTGATAATGCTTTGTAAAATTAATGAGAACATTTGATACTCTGCCACAGAGGAACTTCCTAATGGTTTATTTGTTACTCTTCATTGTTAAGAGAGAACAGAAGATAAAAGGTCTTAGTCAACAATCAGATTACTGACAGAAATGTTCCGGTGACATGACTAACATTACTTCAAGTTTTCACTCATTCGTTTTTCCTCTAATCATGCGCAAAGTTCTTTTTGAGTTTAGATTATCTTTAAATAATTGCAAGCAATCATAACCTATTTTATCCCTTGTGTTCAGGTTAAAATATGAACAACATTTTCATGTTATGAAAACAGTGTTTGATAAAAAAAAAAAATTTGATGTGTGTACTAGTTTTTTTCACAGCAATAACACCAGGCTGAGACTTGAATGCCTTCAAACATTTCATTGACCAAAATAAATTAAAAAACCATGTCAACTTTCTCTTTTAAATTTTGATCTGTCATGAATTACAAGTATACTGCCCACAGAGCTAGCCTCCGTTAAATGGAAGAAAGCTAGTTTTCCAAACTCTTTCAACCCAACTGTTACCATCATCCATTCAGAGCCATAGTTATACAAAGTGTACAAAGGTTATGGAAAAAAATATGAATTTTTTATGTCCCATATTAACAACGCACAATTTATACTTTCTACCAGTGTGCTGAGTAAGAGGTCTACCTACAGAAACAGTGCGTCATTTTTACAGATAAATGGCAAATAAAGGAAACTTTAGTATATAAAAACCAGCTAATTATAAATTGTTCTAATAGAAGACCCTTGATACTCTTAAGGATACGTTCTGCTGTCGCTAATAAAAAAGTACAATCACGAAGGAAAAGCTGACCCCTGATGTTAAATAAGATTTATTTTATCTCCAGACTAGGGTGGGAATAAGTTTGGCTAAAATTACTAGGGTGTAACGAACATGATGATTATTTCCATGTGTCAAATACCAGAGAAAGAAGTCTTTCAAGTTTATTGGGTCCAACTTTCATAGAACAAAATGGCCTTGAGGTCAGGTGTGAAATCTCTTTTGTGCTATTAATCTTCATCTGAACATGAAATTGTTTTTTTTTTCCTTTTAGCTTTAGTGACAGGTTTTAATTGCCACTTTTCCTGTAAGAGTAATTTATACAAACAAGGAGAGCACATGGAGGAAGAGAGTCCTCTTGAGGATTTATGGTCATCATAAAAAATTTGTAACACTAGCTCAAATTATTTTTCAATAAGCCTAAAACAATTTTGCATAAAATAGGAAAACAGGTTCTATAGACCACCTGGTACATACTGATAGTTGGCCTAAAGTTATTGTTTATTCATATTAAATGACCACATGTTAATTTTGCAATAAATACACTAAGTGTATAGTATTTGAAAAATAATTTTATACTCTTAGCTATAATAGTTCCATTATAGTATAGTATAGTTCAATACTTCTAATCTTTGAAACTCATAAGTTCCTACTATGAAATATTCTTAGGATGGGAAATACCCTCTAAATTACATTAGACCATATAAGATAATATGGGTGGACATTAAAAATAAGGAAGGGCCAAAAAAACATTCCTGACAAATCTTAAGGATGTCAAAAAAATACACAAAACAACAACAACCAAAACAGTGGAAGAAATGGTTTTGTGTCTGGGAAAACCAGCTTCATTTCTTAGTTTCCTCTTAATGTTTCTAACAGTTTTGAATTAGCATTTTCTTCTTTGACCATCTGTTGTTTCTGCTTCAGTGTTTTCTTCTCTTCATTTACTGTAATTAAACTACTTCTCTATTTCTACGAAGTCTCAGTTCATGTGCATCTCTGTATTTAAACAATTTCAAATGCATCAAATAGTACAATCCTTCAACTATGAGAAGGATTTGAAGGCATACTTTATAACCAGTCATGTGGTGCTGTTTTCCCCTCCCTTCCTTTCTTACTAACCAGGGGAGATCACAGAGGACAATAGTTCAGTCCTCTGGTGTTCTCAGGCCTTTTCTTACTCTTACACAGTGGCACGTGGTGCCTGGAGATTACAAAATTGATCGGAGATACCACAGGAAGATAACCACTTTACCACAACACAAAGAAAGTGCTGCTTCACTGCACAGATTAGCTTGGGGAAAACAAAACGAGATAAGAAAGTTCCCACCAGCTAAATGTCAAGAATCACACACACTTACTGGCAACACTCAAATACCAAGCAATTCATAGAATGCTTCTGCTTAACTACTATTTAAGCTCTATTGTAACTGGAGAATGCTAATAAAAAAATAAAGAGTCTATTATATTGTACAGGATTGTAATTTAAAGGTGTAATATTTTCCAGTGAACTTAAGGAGCTAGATCTTATTAGCACGAGTGCCAGTGTTCCTGAGTGGTATCCAGAGATGGAGAGGGAGCTAAGTTGTAGCTGAGAAGGTTAACAATGGAAGGAAAGTCTCCCCATACTTAATGGAAAGGATTAGGAATACAGAGAACATGGACAGTAATAGCAACAATGGCAACAAAGTACACATACTGTGCTGTAATAATGACCAGAAGAGGTTTGATTGCGGCTACCATGTGCATGTCTAACTACGGCATTCCACTGGCCCCGAGATCATCGCCAAATGTACATTTCAGTGGTAAGGGTGTGGGAATCACAGGAGAGCAGAAAGTAGATTGGGACCACAGTCAAAGAGGATATTGAACAGACACGAGATGAGGTCCAATATATCTCTGCCCTCCATTTCGGTAATTCCACAAGTCTACTCTAGAGCATCTATTTGAGCCAAAGCCTGTGAACTTAATACTATGATTTCTGACAAGACAATCTTCTCGCTTTATTGATCTTTGACATCATGTATCTATGTCCTTTACGTCCATGTATCTTAGCATGGATTCCTTATATTGTACATAATAGGACAAAATAAGGTACATGGAAGTACAGTATATTCTCAGAAATAGCTCAGGTTGTAATCAGCCAAAATAGAATAGCTCTGAGAAATTAATTAGCATTCTACCCTGGGATAGTCATAAAGTAAGCTGTTTCTCAGCTATGATTAAGCTAATAGAGTACTAGTTTCTTAGCTAGCAAGTTCTCTAAGATTACCAGAGCTAAATTCCCTGTTTCATCATATACAACCAACAACCAGTGATACTTGTTAAATATGTTACCTCTGCTCTCGCTGCTTTGGTTTTCACAGTCAGTTTATGTTAATACTAATATTAATACCACATGCTTGCTTTGAGAATGAGTTAACATATGAAGAATGTAACATACTCTCTAACCTATAAGAAGTACTACTAGATGTTGTTAGCTAGCATTCCTATTACGTTAGCCTGCCAGCCCCACTCCAGTACACCATCAAACACAATAGTGAATGGTTATGGTGCAGCTTTTATGCTGAAATAGTCCTAAAAACAGTACCAGTGTTATCATTTATGGGTCATGGAACAACAGTTCAGATACTTCATGTTTCTGAACCTCAGTTACCACATCTACAAATTGAAGAAAAATAAAGTCTACAAAGAGAAGCCAGTTTATTTACACTGCAGAATCTCAAAAGTGTTCAAAAATTGGCTTCACTAGGGATCTTTTTGAGAAGTCAAATTAGATCTGAAGAAAGTGGGCAAATTCAGTGAGAGTTTGTTCTGTGGTGAGACCACTCCGTTCCCTCCCTCAAGCTGTTAGCCAAGTGGCCATCTTTCCACTTGAGCAAAGACTGGACCTTTCCTGCACAGATAGGTAGAATGAGAAAGGCTCCAAAGTGAGGCACACCCTTTGCCAACCTGAGGCAATGGAAGTATTTCTCTCCAATGAAGTTCTGACAAGGCCCTAGAAAGGCCTACAAAAGTGACATTAAAGATTTTCTAACAAGTGTCAGATGATCAGCAATTAAACCCTACCCAAGTAGACAGATTCACATCAGGTTTGTAGTGTCCCATTGTTACACAGGACTCAGTGTGTTAGCAGACATGGAAGCACATCACTAACGTTAAAAACAGAAATCCATATGGAGTAAAATATTTTTTAAAAAGGAATTAGAAATGAAAAACATGGAATGGAATAAACCATCCTCAAATTGAACATATTAATAGATATGTAAGCTTGAATGTATCAGCGGTATAGAAAAAAATGTATTTTTTCAGCCTATTTAAAATCTCTTTTCCAAATTTATTTCTTAGCTCTACAATGGTTTGATTCTTGCCATCACAGTATCCACATCTTTCCTAAAAAGTTTATATATAGTCTTTGCCTGTCCAAAGTCGTATATTTAATATTATCCCAACTCCATCAGATTTTATTCTCAACTTAGACAAGGAAACAAAGTCACAGAGAGGCTGGGAAACATGCTAGGGTCACAGTGTTGCTTCCTATCAAAAAATTATATTTTAGCCTAGGTGAACAGCTTTCAGATTTCCTGTTCTTAAGCACATTGCTGGGCTGCCTCCTCTTTAACATATTAGCTCCTCAGGGTAGAGACACCCCCATCTCAACTGTTAAATCACCAGTACCCAGAGGAAAGACTACACAAGAAGGTGAGGTACTTGGTACATGTTTGTTGTATGAAAGAGGAAAACAAAAAAGCCAGTATTTACACAGAAGTCTACCCACACTGAGCAGAACAATATTTATCTTGTTATAGAAGTATCAACATCAATTTCACTAAAAGTGTTCTATAATGATAGGGTTGTGATATGGAGGGAAGTTATATGCAAAAGGTCATCAGGTGACAGACCTAAATCCTTATAGTAGGAAGGCAACAGAAGAAATGCATATTTAGTTGAAATATCCAGAAACAGTGGTATTTTTAAGCATGTTTAAAAAAATTGGAGGTGAAGGTACTAAGAAACAAAATCTCTCAGAAGACAGAATCCTTGCCTTTGGTGTATTGAGTATCATGGCTGGGAGAGGGGCAGAGCTGCTGGCAAAAATGGAGTAACCGGTTTCTTCTGGATGGTTCCTTTAGAGGCCCAAAACCCATCCTCAACTTAACATGATAAAACATGAGGAAAGTGCACAGAAATCAATGGGCCACTTCTAACAGAACCATTAAGATGAACAAATGGTCACATAAGGTCAAAGACCATACATTTATTATAAACATACATCCTTTAAAGCCTGAGGAGGATATAATTTCACTGTGGATTTAGAAACTGGTTCTCACTTTGCAAACCTATTTCCAGTTTCTGCCCCCAAACCTTTTACAGACAAAAATCAACAAACTGCTTTAGTGTTCCTGAGAGGCTTTTTGCCTAAGGATTGCCTTTCTAATTAAGCCCTCCAACTCTTTAACATGCTAATTTTATCCATTAACTTGTAGATGAAGTGGTTTCAGCTGTTATCTGTGCATCACACACAATGGGGCTTGATCTACAATTTCAGAAAAGCTGGATTGAAAATTTTTGCCAGCTTTCATTAAAGAAACTTGAGTTTTATAGCACCAAATTATTTTTTGGTGTAGTTAACCAGAGTTTTATGGACTGGCCAACAGAAGAGGATAAAAGGATATCAGCACTGATGCTGGGGAGGGAGCAAGGGCGATGAAGTGAGTGGACCATGAAGCGGAAGTTCTCTGGAGCACGTTTGTGGATCTCCACCTTAAAGATCTCATCAGCGAGTGAAAGGACAAAACCTAAAGTTTAATGTATTGAGACTTCTGGAAACGCAATGTAAACTATCATCACTTGACCATATTCACGGTCTGACCCAAACCCAGAAGGAAGTGGAGAAACAAATTAGCAAAAGGCACCCCAATCTCAAGAATGGGTTGCATCTGAGGTCCTCTGCAATTTTCTTCAAGACAAATCCAGTACTAGTTTCACTTCTGCATCGCCTTCCAACTTGGGACTTTTTTATTTTAATGTTTACTTTGAAAGACAGACAGAGAGTGCACACAAAGTGGTGGAGGTGGGGAGAGGCAGAGAGAATCCCAAGCAGTCTCCCCACTGTCAGTGCAAAGCCAGACACAGGGACTGATTCTACACCCCTGAGGTCATGACCTGAGACAAAAATCAAGAGTAGGAAGCTTAACCAACTGAGCCACCCAGGTGCCCCTCCAACTTAGGATTCTTAAGCTCCAGACACTGGAGTTTGTTTGCTAAGAACAGGGTAATAATATCACCAATGTCATGCAATTGTTGAGGGATAAAACACTGTGTTTTATGTCTTGTATTACTATATTTCACCTATGTGATTAGGAGAAGGATAATGGAGTTTTCTGGCATGCTGAATGAAGGATGCCATATGCAAGCTAGTCCATAACCTACCTCAAGGGAAATGATTCATCAAAGTTGCAATCAAACCACTAGAAGCACGCTTTCTTTTGACTCTAAATGGTGAAATTTGAACACTTTTCATTCCTGACAGAGGGAAAAATTAGAATAACTTGTGTCAAAGGAAAATTGCACCTGACAGAGTTAAACAGGCAAGGAAGACATCATTCAGGACTATCACAGTAAGGATCGAGACTTACAAAAGGGAACAGATATTGAACTCAACTCCACTGTAACACGAGGGCATAGAGTTTTCAAGCACTGAGGTGAACGAGGAGAACCGGCGATGGAGTCACAAAGAGTGAGGGTAATCAATGTGCACAGACCACGGGTGTTTGCTAATTGGCACTTACCTTAAATCTGGGTCCTCCTCTCCCACAGAAACTGGGCGACAGGGGTCTTCTCTTTCTTGATCATTACCTTTCAAAGGTATGGTTCCTAGTCCTTGAAAAAGCCAGTCCTGTGTTGTCAAACTGTCAAGGGGCTGGAGAACTTTTCCATCGCGAAGGGGCAGAGGAAATTTACAATAGCAAGTTTTTTCAAATAAAAGCTCTAAGAAAAACGGGTCAGGGAAGTATAGGCAGGAAGAGATCGATCTGAAATTTAGTTAGGCTGAGGAGACTGTTAAGGTGATCTCAATTACCTGAGGCAATAAACCATTGTCACTTTAGGAAAGGTACTGTGTGTTGTGGTGAAAACCCCAGACTGTGTGACTGGATCCACCCCCCGCACCCCCACACACAAGCTGTGGGACTGTGGGCGAGACAGACAACCTGAGCTACAGCCTCCTTGCTTGTGAGAGGGTAATAATAACTGTACCCAGGGCCTGGCGTAAAATAGCTGCTCTGTATGTATTAGCTATCATTAGTATTCTTTTCACTATCATTACCGCATTAATACTTGCTTGGCAATTTAACACGTTAGAAATGCTAGACTCTGGGAGGGAGAGAAACCAATTTCAAACGGTTAGAGGAGATAGTAATTGTAAGAAACTAGGCCACAGGACATTGATCTGGGCTGCCTCTCAATAATGATGTTCCCCTCGGAGATTACTCGAAGCCACAACCTCAGGAGGTTTGAGCCTAGGATTAGATGGCTTGAATGCTGTTCCTCCCTGAGGCTCAAAGTGCTGGCACTCCAGACCCAGGCACTCTGCCCACACCGGGTCCTGGAAGTCCTCACACCAAAGCCTGGACTGAGGAGGGGTGACCGAAGTTCCCTTAAACTGAGTCCATTACTACCCTCAGGGTCCACCATGAGAGAAGAAACATACCACTATCATGCATGAGACCTCATGGGTAGTGCAGCCCTCCTTCCCTTACACAACTTAACGCAAACTAGGACACCGTAATGATTCCTGGGCAATGCTCTAGGGCCCCAGAAGGGCCACGAAACAGCAAAGGGCAGAGGCCTCCTTGAGGTAGGCTTCCAAACAGCTCAAAGAGCTCAATGCCTCTAGGTGCTTCTTCCAGAAACAACCACGACCTTTGTGTTTGGTGAGCACAAGCATGCCACTCCACTGACAGACACAGAACTTCTACAGAGTCACCAGTTCACAATCCTTTCTCAAATTTCAGATAGCAAAAAAACCCCAAATTCATGACAGAGAAACCACATGAATTATTTTCCTTTCTCCCTGATTCCTTTGCCAAATAGCAAATGTTGATGTATTAAAATTGCCTTAATTATTCCATTGAGTCGTTCTAGCAATTACATTCTCTCAAATTAATTAAAAAAAACGTTGTAGGACTTTTAATGGAAATCAACTTGTTCAAGCTGTAAAAAGATGGGAAAAAAGTTCTAACCCTTGATAGGAAAAGACCGGTTTGACACGCTTAAATCACAACGCTCCTTCACAAGAAGTTGTTTTCCTTTTTAATATGTTAACTTTGTAGACTCCCCAAATTGTTTTTCACATGAATATAATCATTTCTGCTAAGACAATATTAGTTGAGCAAACCCCCTTCTACAGTTTAAAAAACAACATGAAACAATACATATTTCTTACCGTCTAGTTCTAGAGGTCAGAAGTCTGAAATGGTCTCACTTGTGGTCTAGGGAGATCAAAATGGAGACAGGACTCTGTTCCTTCTGGAAGCTCTAGAAGAGAATCCATTTCTTTGCCTTTTCCAGCTTCTAGAGGTTCCTAGCATTCTTTGGTTTCTCCATCTTGAAAGCCAGTAACAGCAGATCCAGCCCTTACCACATCACTAACTCCTGTCATGTCTCTCTTCCACTCTCTCTCATTTTATAAAGACCCTTGTGATTCCATTGGGCCCACCTGGACAGTCCAGGCTATGGTCCCCATCTCCAGGTCAGCTAATTAATAACATTAATTCCACCAGCAACCTTAAAGCCTCTTTGCTGTGTGTCCTAGAATGTTCATGGGTTCCAGTGATTAAGATGTAAGACATCTGTGGATAGCCATTATTCTGCTTACACAAGCGTGGTTAGAAAAGAAACACGGCAGAGGAATAAGAGCCTTCCAGGCTCAGCCTCCAGCAGAACCACTGTGTTGCCTGAATTCTAAGCGGCATTATTATCAGAACGATACACAACATCGAGGACTGAAGCAGCTGAAGGCTTAAGAGACTTAATAGCCCACCACCAACCTTAATCAAGGCAAGTTCTAGGGGCTGAGAGTCTAGTGCTCAGAAGGGTGAAATTGGCTTTTAACAGAATAAGCCTCTTAAATGGATACTTCAGTGGTGTTTATAAGATGAGCAAATGATGTTTAAAAACAAAAGTGTTACTGGTTTTCTATAGTGCTATGCAAAATACGGATGAGTCCCATGTACATTTTTGACTTTGAAGTAATTTGCAACAAACACTAAAAATGAATAAATGAGATACGTTGAATAAGCCCTAAAAACAGAAAACAAGGCAGTATAAAAAGAATTAATGCTTGAACAGCCCTTGATTTCCACATGATAGAAAGCAGCTGAGAAGTTTCAGTATCTCTCGGAACTACTGCAACCAATGAGTAGTTACACTCTAATCATGTGTGTTTTTTTTTTTAATTTGTGATTGTAGCAATACAGAACCCATTGGAGGCTTTTATAAAGAGAATAAACAGCAGATTACAAGTAGACATATCAATAAAATGTTCTGTATGATGGAAGCAACATTTCTTATATCTGTCGTGGAAAGTTCCCACCACAATGGAGGGATAGAAAACTGTCTCCATGACAGTCTTCACAGCAGTTTCCTTTGTAAAACACTTGAATCTTCTGGTTTTA
This sequence comes from Prionailurus bengalensis, assembly GCF_016509475.1. Lineage (NCBI taxonomy): Eukaryota > Metazoa > Chordata > Mammalia > Carnivora > Felidae > Prionailurus > Prionailurus bengalensis. The sequence continues at coordinate 64,703,447 of NC_057343.1, read as the reverse complement.
ACTTCTGAGATACATTTAGATTTATCTAATGGAAGCAGGACTGTAGAAGAAGACTATCAGCCTGAATTCACCTAACCTGAGCTGTTTGGGAGTTTGGTTTCTTTACTCTGAAGACTGTAAAGGAGCTCTTTATTATCAGTATTGGAAGAACCGATGAACATTTCTGTTGTGATTTTGGAATGCCACAGATTATTAACTTTTTGATGGAAGGAGTTATAACACCACCTGCTCTTTAAATGTTAGTTTACATAATGGCTCTGCCAGATTATAGAGTTATTTCAGGGGCAACAACAGAAGTTTTAATGTCTCAAAATGAATTATTCACCAGATAATGATAACAATCATTATCGAGAAGATAAGACCCCATTTCCTGACAGATTCTCAGAGGTAAGTGTTCCATAGATAGCAAACATAAAAATCTTCTGTTCCGAAGCATTCTTTCTTTCCCCCTATTGCTGGGGCTGTCCTTCTATTCACTGAAAATTATTACATGAAATAAAATCTGTCTTCCCAAGTTTTCCATTAAAAAACTGATTTGTGTGCTCCAGGAGGATGGGAAGGTTGTCATATATATGTTTGATACAAAGGAAAACACATTGAAAAAGTACAATTTATATTTAGCAACTGCTGTGAACATCTGTTAACTAAGGGACACATTTATTATTCAAGGCAATCATCAACATAACTATGTGATCATTTGTCTGAGAAACCTGAGCTCTGAGTTCAGAGAGAAATCTCTCCCTCTCCTTTGGGCTGGTGCAGAGGAGAGCAGGATTGTGGTTTGTATCAATTGGATTCTTGTCAAGATTATTCCCCTTGGTGGTGGCTTGACTATAGCTGAAAGAAACCTCTTTCACTACCCTCCCATCCATCACTGATTTGTTGGATACATTGCCAAGTGATTTGGGTGGTGGAGCCCAGGAGTGATATAGTACAGGGCTGATATACGAAATGTTTAACAACTAGGCCTGTGAAGGTAATACCCAGTTAGGATGGGTCCTGGAAATAGAGTACTGAAGTCCCCTGCTAAGCCATGCAGTCTTTAAGTCCAGGCCAAGAATAAGGTCCTAAGGGAGGTAGTAGGGCTGTTGGCACACCCTGAGGACATCAATGGAACTTAAGACAGCAGCGACTTATTGATCTGAAGTATTCCAATGTTTTAACAACTGGTCCAAACAAACTGAATATAAGCTCTAGTATAAGCAAAGGAAATTTCATCACTGCATTGGGTTTGACCCCCCTCCCCCCCAGAAACAGTAGATCTATGTGGCAGGCATTTCAGTCGCAAGATGTAAAATTCTCCATCTTTAAGATATTGTGCACTTAAAAGAACTGTTTTAAGGAAGGAAAGGGTCCCACAGAAACTCAATAAAACTACTCATGGATCTTGCTATATTAGCTCATTTTTACTAGTAATAAGAGATTGTTTTTTGAACATTTAACGTATGTCTGCAGGGAATAATATAGCATGATGGAAAATGCTCAGACTTGAGGGCTAGCAGCCCTCAGTCAAGATCATGGTCCTACCATTTATCACCTCTGCAATCCTGGGCAAGTTGCTTCATCCCTGTGTGCTTTGGCTGGCATAGCTACAGGTAAGGCCAAGGATACCTACTGCACAATTGTTCCCACTTCTGGATTGAGCAGCCTGTAGCACTTGCCACCTGCTAAACATGCCAAACTTTGTTTCTGATTTCTTGACTCTTTCCCCCACCTACAACATAAGTTCCGTGAGATTTGTCTTGTTTTTTTAAAAGTTTGTTTGTTTGTTTGTTTATAGGAGGCACTGAGAGAGAGGGAGACGGAGAATCCCAAGTAGACTTTGCACAGTCAGCACAGAGCATGACACAGGGCTTGATCCCATGAACCGTGAGATGGGACCTGAGCCGAAATCAAGTCTGACCCTTAACTGACTGAGCCACCCAGGTACTCCAGGATTTGTGTTTTGGCTTTTTTTTTTTAAACTGATTTGTGTTTCCATCCAAGAGGATGGAAAGGTTGTCATATATATGTGAGATATGATCTCAGGGTTTGTGAGAATGAGCACTGCATTGGGCTCACTGTTTGCTTTTATATCTCCAGTGCCTAGATGTGTGGTTAGCACATAGTAGTTGTCTATATTCATCTGTTGAAAAAACTAATAAATTGATATTGTACATGTTCTGGTCTTTTGTATCTATTAGGATGTTCTCTGTTGCAGTAACAGAAACCCTGAGTTAAAGTGGTTTAAATACTAAGGAAATGTGGTGTGCTTACCAGACTGGAAGTCCTGCACTATCCAAGTTGAAGCGCTGTCTTTAAGTGTTTTATTCTGCTTCCTCTTCACTTTTTTGTCAACAAACTGAATTTTCTCATGCTGTCAAAAGTCTGCCAGCAACAGCTGGGGGAATTTAGTTTCCTATTTAAATCAAAGGGAGGTAGAGAAAAACCTCTCTTGTATCCATGGGGTAAAAGCCGTTTCCCTGGATCAGATTGAAATTCATGAGCTCATCTCATTTGTTCCCAAACTTGAGCATGTATCAGACTCACCTGGAGAGTTTGTTAAAGCATAGATTGCTGGGGTCCCCTCCTCTAGTTTATGATCCAGTAGGTCTCAGTTGGAGCCTAATAATTTGCATTTCTGACAAGTCCCTGGGGGATGCTAATGCTGCCGAACCATACTTGGAGAACCTTTGCCTGAACTGCTATGCATCTTTGAGGAAAGGCCAGAAGCCACCTAGCTGAGGCCTGGATCCCTGAATCAATCAGTGGTAAGAGGGATGGGAGGACCAAGGCTGGCTTGGATTTCAGAGGCCATTCCTATTGCTGAGGGCAGGATCAACTTCCCCAGACCTTCATGGGATACAATAGGGAAGATGGCAGGAAGAAGGAGAAGCAGAATGGATGGATTCTTGGTAGGAAAACTGGCAGCTAAATAACCCTTTTAATGTAACAAGGAGTTACTTGTTGTTACTTTAATGTAACAAGGAGTTCTCATGACCAAGATTCAATTATCAGTGTTCAGTGGATTTCTTTTCCTTTCAGTGCCCTCCTACTTTGCATATACCGAGTCAGCGGCTTTCCACTATCGTTTATTTCATTCATCTATGTAGTCCATATCTGAGGGCCTGCTTCTCCAAGGCCCTAAACACTGCTCTGGGATAATCAATAGAAAATAAAATAGCTCTAAATTTAAGGAGTGGTCATTTAAAACTCAGTTACTGGGGAGACAGTGGAGCTAATGTCTTGGAGTGAATTTATTTTTTAATGTTTATTTATTTTGAGACAGAGAGAGAGAGAGAGAGAGAGAGGCAGAGAGTCAGAGAGAGGAGAGAATCCCAATCAGGCTCCGTGGTATCGACTGGGGCATGAACCAATGAACCGTAAGATCATGACCTGAGTTGAAATCAAGAGATGGACACTTAACCAACTGAGCCACCCAGGTGTCCCTGGAATACCTTTAAAATACAAAAGTCAGGGCACCTGGGTGGCTCAGTCAGTTAAGTTCCTGTCTCTTGATTTTGACTGAGGTCATGATCTCATGCTTTGTGAGAATGAGCACTGTGTTGGGCTCTGTACGGATAGTGAGAAGTCTGCTTGGGGTTCTCTCTCTTCCTCTCTCTCTGGGCCTACCCCCGCTCACGTGCACACTATCTTTTTCTCTCTCTCTCTCAAAATAAATAAATAAACATTTTTTTAAAAAAAAAAAACAAAATAAAACAAAAACCAAGAGTCTATAATACAAGATAAAATGTGTCAAAATCTAATAGAAAGTTTTGATTTATGTGAGGTCTGTCTGATTTCTTTACTTCATTGGCCTCTTCTCCAAGCCATGCTAACGCAACATCTACCTTTAGAAACACCACAGTTGCTATATCAGGAGGAACAATTAAGGCTTGTTTTAAGGTGACTCATATGCTGCTCCCATCTATTTGCTTTATTTTTGAGACTAAGGACCTACTATGTAATGAGAACATTCTCTTTTCTATCTTATATATTATTCTAACAGATCTTACTTTTTATAAATACCACATTAACTTTTTATGTCATGGTCAATGTATTCTTAAAGGATTATGAAAAAGGTTGTCAGTGATTATTATGGCTATTATTAGAAATTGGGGAAGTTCATTAATTTGCCTGAAAATAACAGATAGCTATGGAGAAAAGGAAGTCTAGTGATAACTTTTTCCATCAGATTTTAGTTGTAAGGAAGAACCAACCCTTTTTAGCAATGCTAAGAAGGAAAAGAAAGGAACTGAGCCCCAAATATCAGTGAAGAATTGGCAAACATTTCCTAAAACAATGTTTAAAATGCCTATTGAGGAACCCTAAATATTTGACTTATTCAGTAGGAAATCAAAATCAGTAGGAAATCCTCCCTGTAAGAAATAAAGCTTAATAATTACCAAGATGCATACTGAAACTTTGAATCTTTATGGTACATAAATAAAAAAATATATATATTCTCATTACTGTGATGTTGATAACATGTTAAAAATCTAACATATGGCAGATAAAAATGCACACATATTTTTGTTCACATGAGATAATAAATAATGAGACATTAATTTTTACAGTTAATGCAGAATTCTCAAGCACACTTTATTTATATACCTACTGTTTCAAAAGGTTGTTAGGAGTATTAACTGTTATTAAACACTCAGGGATTCAGGATCAAGCTTATTACCAGTAGTTATTAGGTGCTCATCAGATGTTAGTTCCAATTCCTTATTTTCTCACACAGTCAATAGACAACAATCGATTACAACCATTTTACACAGAAGATTGAAGTTCATTGTGTTTAAATCTTTCACCTAATATTATGGAGCAGGGAAAACACTCGAACTTCACCCAAATGGTTTTAATGACTGTTCTACTGTTCCAATGAGATGTGATATTATCTTCCTACTCATAATTTTGCCTGAAAATTCTTCCCAGATTTTTGGATGGTTGCCAGTATTGTGGGAATATACTGTGAGTGATTTTTTTTTATGCCCTGGCATATTATCAATTTGGTAAACATCCTATGTGAAAAGAACATGGTTTCTGGTATTGTTGAGCTCAATGTTCTATTATTTTTTTTCAATGTTCTATTATTGAATACAGTGTTCACTATATTAATCAGAGCAGATCTGTAAATTATGTTGTTAATGTCTTCTACATCCTTACTGCCTTTTATCTGTTTTGTGTGTATGTGTGTCATTGAACAAGTTATAGGAATATCTCCCATCAGGACTGTGAATTTGTCCATTATTTCAGAAATCTGATTACTAATATAATAATCCTCCTACTCCATAATGTTGCCAAAATGACTTCCATGAAGTAAAATCAATTTCTTTTATTATAGTATTTTATTGAGATCATAGAATCATCAATTATAAGATATACTATTTCCTATATTATAAAGAAAGGAAAATTCTCGCTAAGTAAAATCTATTATGATATACCACAATGACAATTCTACATAATTTTGTCATTCAAGACTCTTGTTCTTAAATTTCTTTCATTTCTTTCAAGGCATTTAGCAATCTCTACTAACTTCAGTTGCATTGCACCTGAATCAGTAATAAAGCAAAGCATAGCTTCATCTACTTGTGGGAATGTTCCTTTCTTAGGTCCTCTAAGGTATTTGGTTTTTGCTGTAAAAAAAAAAAAATAGGAAACTGAATTGAGTTCATGCTTCTACTTCTGAATATTTGTTTCAAAAATACCAAATGCATGGCTCACTGCTGTTTGTGACTTTCCTCAAGGACAATATATTTTTGTTTCAATTCTGAGTCATTGTCTAATTTTTTTGAAGATGTCTTATGTGACCATTGAACTCAATACATGCAGTATCAACCAAGTAGATCATTTAATTGAAGTGCCATGTGCCATGGATGCCACCTGGCCAGCAGCAACTTAAGACTTCTATAAATTATAAGATTTAACCAGGTTTCAGAAATGTGACTTAGAACTGATGAAATACCACTCTCAGCCATCTGATTCATCCTTTGAAATTATTAACTGTTACACTTTATTATATAATGTCTTCCTCTCATTAACAGTAAAAGGCATAAATAATGGCAACTCAAAATTTCTGAAGAACAAAGATCATGAATAACCCAAAGTATGCCAATTCATTAGCATTAGATTTCACCGTAGTCCACAGATGATGTTCAGTACATGCTAGATGATAAGGAAGGTGCAAGAATGGAAATGAGAGAATGCTGAACCCTGTCGCTGTGTGTTGCCCTCCCTGTACTCCTCTCATTTCTTCTGGAAAAGGTATTCTTCATCTTGGCATTATTTTCTTCTCTAACCATGAGGTCAGAATGGGAACCAGCAAATTCTTACACAATCCTCAGCTCCATAGTTATAGATTTTGGTTTAAAGATACCACCTGAGCAAGACTGGGCCAAACATAGGTACACATTCCTCAACCCATAATGATTAGTCTGGTTGTAGGCATGTGACCCAATATAGGCCAGTTAGAAATTTCCCTCAGGATTTTTCAAAATGAAGCTGAAAAGGACTATATATATATATATATATATATATATATACATATCACGTATTTTTTCTGTTTGGAAAGCAATGAAGATACAAGCATTGATGATGTCAGAAATAATCATTTTAGCCCTGAAGAAACACGGTCTGAGATAATTTGCCTGGCACACAGCAAAAAATGAGAGGTACAAAGAGAATCCCAATGGTTATAATTCTCCAATTCCTCTTATTGAGAGTCTTCTACAGTTTACATGAGCCAAATAATCCTCCATTTTGCTTAAGTATGTTTGCATTGGATTTCTTACATTTACAACCAAAACTGCATTAGCTCTGGCTAATATGCACTTAGTACATGTTTATGATTAAGGATAATATAATTATAATTATTTTCTGTGATAGCAAGTGTCGCTTAATCACAGAAAGGAAAAACATAATATTTTAAGGTTTATAGAAATGAATAAAGTTTTCACTGAGTTGTTTCTTTTTTCTTTAGTTTTCTTTTGATCTCATGTTTTAAGAAGAAATGTGTGAACAAAATATTACTTGGAACTTGGGAAAAGTTAAATGCAAAAAATAAAATAAAATAAAAGGGATTCAAAGTAACATACCCATCTCTCAACATATTGAAAAATGTAGCCTTTCATTCCTTCTTGGATACATTATCATATAATCAAAATAAGGTTTGTCCATAATTATAATTACAATGACTGTGCTTCATACACTCAATGAGAATATATTGAACAAAGAATTAGACATCAGCAGGAGTTTTTCAGTTTGACATACTGAGAGATCTAAGTAATTCTCAGCATGCTCTGAACTTTAATATGTGTGTGTGTGTGTATATATATATATATATATAGGCATAATATATATAATATATCTATATATAGTCATAGGTAAAAGCCTGCCTATATATTGCAGGCTTTTACCTATGCCTATTTTTCTTAAAGGATTCCTGAGACACAAAGCTATATACACTAGTCTAAAGGGAATATCATAGCTTTTTTAAAATAAAAAAATTGTGTTTGAACTGAAATAGTCAGTATCAACACTTCTGTCTGAATTTTAAAATAAAACTTCAGTGGTTCTATGACTGATGAAATCTGTCCCTTTAGTACAAATGGGCAAATCTCTTGACTGTATGAAGACTCCCAAGGCAGATCCAACACTAATATTTCCTTAGTAGTGTTGAAAATCTTGAGCCTTTAATTTGACTTACAGAATATCCAAACACAAATTATAAAAATAATAATGATCAGTGTTCTCTTTGGAAATTATAGTCCCCTAATTGAAAATAGACAATATTGTATTTCAAACCATATGAAGCCAACTTTAAATTTTTATGAAAGACAATATTTGTTTTCACTATTAAGTTTTTATTTCCAATATAGAGAATTGACCATTTTCTGACACCAGGGACATTTAAATTTGGAAATTGAGAATTCTATTGATTAATTTAGTAATGTTACTTCTGCTTTCACACTAAGGGAAAGGTGATATTGGAACTAATGAATTAAGTTCTCAGATATTTCATATAACTTTTATGGTAAGTGGACCATAGGCTAGAGGCTGCTGATTTTGGAGACTGGAATACACAGACCTCTGCAGTGAAAAGAACAACGAAATATTTCCCGCTACTTGACTAAGTAATGGTCATGTACTTATTTATTTATTTTTAACAGAGAGTCTAATTCTAAAAGAATCTTACTTCCTAGCTTTACAACTATCTGGCAGTATTGAGCTCTTTAATTTCCTTTGATGTAACTTTGACATGACAGTTACCATGGAAAAGAGTCAGACAGTATTTGTTGACTTCCCTTTAGATGTTAAAAACTTTTCTAGATGAAATAAAAAGTGTGTATTGCCTACCAAAATTACTCGTCATCTGTAAGTCAGGTACCTCCATGATGTCTCAATTTTAGTATGGAATTAATGCAATAGGACTTGGTTTGGACTCACTGTTTTCCATCTCATTTTGAGTACATGGTCATTTCTCTATTTCTAAGATAGAGATGTGACTCCAATTTTTCAGAAATAACTTATGTGTATTCTTTCTTTAAAAGTGATTTGCTAGTGAAGATAATACCAATAGCCAGCTTGAATCAGAAATTAAAATTTATCAGGCCACTTAGTCATCTTTGTCATTGGCATCAAGGGCTATAAAGGTGTTGGTTTTCTTTCTAGACATCATTGTTGAAAGGTGCAGTGATCTTCCTAAGGCCTGACTTTACTCATTATTTTATTAATTTATTTACTCATTTACTCAACCATCCATATCTGCATTTCATTCATGATGGAAGCAAGAATAACATCTGAGCTAATTATATCATACAAAATTTTCAACTGTAGGTTATAAATTTGGACCTCAGAATCCTCTGGGGAAATCATTATCTATCAATAAAGAAGTGTTACTAATTAATAAGGAGCATATCAATGACCCATAAACAAACCTGTCAATGGGAAACATTTTTAATCAGACACAGCTAGTAACAGAATCAGTTTTAGGTGCCCGAAATATAGTGGAATACAGCACGAGTAAGTTTCCAGCTATCATGGAGATAGCATGTAAGTAAAGAGAGACACACAATACATAAATACATAATAGAGTGCTATGATACTGAGGGGATGGTTGACCGCTTTAGAGAAATCAGAAATGATTTCTTAGAGAAGATGATATTTGACCATAGACCAAAGAAATAAGAAGGAGCCTTAAGTCAGAAAAGCCAGCACCAGAATCGCAGGAAGAGGAAACTAGCAAGTGCAAGGATTTTGAGGCAAGAATCTGTTTGTCACGTTGAAGATCAAAAGGAGGCCCATGTAGCCATGCGGCTATAATGTAGTGCCTTAGTATGCAATATGTCATCATATATATGTCCTATATATCATGTTTTACATACATGTATATGTGTATATATATACACATGTGTATATATATACACATATACATGTGTGTATAAGTATATATTATATACTTTTATATATACATATATACATATATTTTCTCTGAGAAAAAAACTTTTACTATGAAATTAAAAGCAGGCAGCAAACGCAACTTATTCTGCATATCCCCAAAGATATTGGGGGTGGGGTGCACATATGCCCCACAGGAATTAAGAATAAAGTGGAATTACAGAATCAAAAACATACAAAAGTATTACAGCAGGTTATGATTTTACACAGGATGTTAAATGACTAATGCTGACAATAAAATTTACTATAAATCTGAAAAAGCAGTACATATTGCTGAAATGAAACATACCTGTTGTGAAAAATGACGCACGGTGTCCAAGTATAACATATCAAAAAGCAGGGCTTGCCCAGGCTGATGAGGACAGGCAGTGTCACAGCCAGTGGTCACACCACACATCGTCCTACTAAGGACACGATGCATACATACATATGTCATATTATGCATGTGACATTTCCTTTTCTGAATACTATGATATTTCAAATGTATTCTTGGTACTTCCAAATTTCAACTTAACAAGTATGAAGTCTATAAGAAAATGGCAGGCTTTGAGGGGTGGATATTTTATTATTGTTTTATATCCTTGGAACCTCAGCAAAGAGAATTGTGAGTGCAAAAGATGCTGATAAAGCATATTGGGAGTCTGTGAGTGGAGGTGTTTCATGAAGTCTTTGTGTGAGCAGAGACTGTATCAGAGCTGTCTCCTTACCCCTGTCTTCAGTACCACTCACCTCCCCCCTCTTCTGAGCTCACTCACCTTTAGTTGTACAGTTCATATTGTTTCCATGGCAGTTTTCAGTATCTTAACGTTTCCTGTATAGCAGGCCCACCCAAATAAACATTATTTTAACTTAGGATCATGCCACGCACGATAGCAGTCTTTCTACTATCTGAGGATAGAAAAGGGAATATGCCGCTTTCACCCACTGCTTTCTATGTCTGGCAACCGCATGCCTCTGTCTTTGTGCTTTGTTTATCAGTAAGAGGAGCTGCTGTTGATGTTGAAAGTTCTCCCAGTTACCCTGGGTCTGACGTGGATGAGGAGAGGAAAGGGCAGAGTTACAGCTTTGATGTTGGCATGTTAGAAAGCAGAAAACAGAATAGCTTAGCAGCTAGAGAAATGTTGCCTTTGGATCACGAACAGAAGGGCCAAGGCAAAAGTTTTATAAATAAAAGTGAAATTTCTCCAAGACTTCATGACTAAAATCTTTAGTGAGGCCACTTAGTTTTCAATAAAATTTTCAGTTGGAGACTAATTTTCTTTTAGGATTGTAATTATATTTTAGGACTGATTAAATATAGAACAATAAAAAACTAATCAAGCCTCTACTTCTCCCTCTTAAAAATCATTTATATTAAATTTTAAAATACATATTAAGCATATATATCTGTATGTTAAGTGCTTTGTGCATAGAAATCTTCATTTCCATTCTTATTGCTATGTAAAAGTAAGTATATGCCTTTCAAATAAAACATTACCTCTCTAATTAAATCTTGTAAAAATATCAGGAGCTATCAGCATAAGTGGTTGTAAAAGTGATGGTAATATTTCAAAAATTTTAGACAAACTATTTAATAATAGATATTTAATACTTTATTGATGGTATATTATGTATTATTACTTTTATGAGATGGAATACATCTTTTTTTCCAATAAATTTTATACAGAGAGGAATAAATTTTGAAGATATTATTAATGAAAAGCAAAATTAATTCTTCTGTAATTAGTTCTTCATTATGCTTTCCTAGCTCCTTTGGCTCTTGCCCTACTGGCTCTCTTAGTCTCTGGAAGGCTTAGCAAGTTCCTGCCAAAGGGTCTGTGCACAGACTCTGTCCTGCTCATCAAATGTTCATACTCTCCTTAAATGTGATTGTTTAATCACACTGAATCGCCTCTGAATCTAGGCACACCATGAGTAGGTAATAAACCTATGTTGAGTGAATGAATCAATGAATCAATGAAATCCTGAGCTAAACTTAATGGCCAGGAAAACTTTCCAAAGGCAAATACAAATTATTTTTATTGGAGATGTTCAATATGGAAGATTCTGAACTCACATCCTCCCACCAACACAACAAAATTATATCTATGTATGCAACAATTCTCTCTGAAAAGCTGGCTGAACATCTTCTCCACAATACAGAATAAAAGAACCACACTGAGAGTGGTAGGAGTGGCAGAGACATGGTCTCACCAAAAACCCAACCCCTGGTGTGGTGACCCATGATTGGGAGGGATCTCACAAATACAGAGCTTTTCCCTGAGGAGTGAAGGGTTTATGCTCCACACCAGGCACCCCAACCCTTGGAATGTGCATAGGAGAGATGAACCCCCCTACATATATGGCTCTGAAAACCAGGGAGGATATATCTAGGAGAACCAGAGGACAATAGGGAATGAAAATTCAGCTCTTAAGGGGCTGGTGCACAGACTCACTTGCCCCAGGACACAGCCAAACAGGAGCAGTTTACAAAGCACCTAGAGCACATGAAAAGGAGATTCATTTGCTAATCTTAAAGCATCTGCCAGAGGTACAGAAGCATGTTAGAACCCACTCCAGGGCCTGAGGCACTGATGGGCGCCATTTATGCACTCCCCTCTGACCTGCCAGCACCATAGGGCATACTCTACCACCTACTACTCCCACAATCCTGCTAAAGCCTGAGCACCTCACCCCTGCTCCCACACTCCCACCAAAGCTGATAACTGAAGGTCCACCAGAGTATGGCTCCTATAGCCCCACCAAAGCCATGCATGTAGCCCACACAGGGAGCCCCTGAGCATCTTGCTCTAGTGGCCAGGGGGATAGTGTTTCAGGGCCCCACAGATCTGGAACAAACAGAGTGACAGTTCTTGGCAGGCTATCACCCCCAGCGTACCACACAGACATGAGACTGAAACATATCCCCAGTCTTCCTAGGGGAAGGCCATATGCTTATCACACATCCAGGGGCTACAGAAGGGTTCTCAAGGAACATAGGCCAGACAATGTCATCTTTTTGCTCTCCCTTGGCCACATAATAGCTTGCCAGCACATGCACAAAAGAGCTCATCTATTCATCTGAAGCCCCAATATTTGCAACCATCACCAAGAGGACACCTCCAGGTCACCTGGTCTGAAAGTCAGCAGGATTTACAATTGTCCCACAGGACTATATGTATTTGCTTACCTTAAACTCTACTGCCTAAGGATCTAGTTCCAATCAGCCTGAAACTATGTGCTGCCATTTATCCATAGAAGATGTACAGATGACCAAGAGGCACATTAAAGATTCTCAACATCACTAATAATCAGGAAAAAGCAAATCGAAACCACAAGGATATAGCACCTTACCCCTGTCACAATGACTATTATCAAAAAGAAGCAACAAGTGTTAGCAAGGACGTGGAGGAAAGAGAACACTTGTACTCTGTTGGTGGGAATGTAATTTGGTGTAATGCTATGGTAAACAGTTCAGAGGCTTTAAATTTAAAAAATTAAGAATAGAAATACCATATGATCCAGGAATTCCCCTTCTGGGTATTTATTCAAAGAAAATGAAAACACTCAATCAAAAAGATATATGCACCCCTATGTTCACTGCCGCATTATTTACAATTAGCCAACATATGCAAACAAGTGTACGTCAATGGATAAATGGATAAACTGTGGTATATTTGTTCAGTGTAATGCCATCCACCCACAAAAAAGAATGAAAACTCACCATTTGCAATGATGTGGATGGACCTAGAGGATTATGCTAAGTGAAATAAGTCAGACAGAGAAAGACAGAGACCATGTGATGTCACTTGTACATGAAATCTCAAAATCAAAACAAACAAACAAAACGTAACTCATAGATACAGAGAACAAGTTGGTGGTTGGCAGAAGAGAGGGAGTTGGGAGGTTGTCAAATGGGAGAAAGGGATCAAGAGGTACACACTTCCAGTTATAAAATAAATGATAGAGATGTAATGTACAGCACTGTGACTGTAGTCAATAATGGTGTATTGCACATTTGGAAGTTGCTAAGAGTAAATCTTAAAATTCTCATCATAAGGAAAAGGTAAATTTTGTTGATTTTGAAGACTTAACGGGGTGATTATTTATTTGTTTATTTATTTTAAAGTTTTGTTAATGTTTTATTTATTTCTGAGAGAGACACACACAGAGACAGAGCCTGAGCATGGGAGGGGCAGAGAGAGGGGGAGACACAGAATCTGAAGCAGGCTACAGCCTCTGAGCTGTCAGGACAGAGCCCAACGTGGGGCTCGAACCCATGAGTGGTGAGATCATGACCTGAGCCGAAGTCGATGCTTAACTGACTGAGCCACCCAGGCACCCCAGTGGGGTGATTATTTAGCAATACATACAAATACTGAATCAGTGTTGTGCACCTGAAACTAATATAATTTTATTTATCAATTACACTTTAATAAAAAATCTTCAGAACATAAATTAATTTTTTATAAAATAATTATTTTATTAAATATTATAATACTCTATTCTAAATGAAGTACAATTGGGTAGTTTGTTACTCTAAGTTGCTCATTGAAACCTATTTTCCAGAGTTACAGTGTTTTCTGTTTATGTCCTGTCATCTCACCTCATGTCTGGTTTTAAATTAGTTGTTTATTCTTATATCCTTCCTTTCTTCACCGTGACCATTGACACATGGATACAGTGGCAGAATGAACATATTAAGTAGGAATACAGTGTGGTTATTAAAGGCAGTGGGTTTGTCCTCAAACAGATTTGGATTTCAACACTACATTTGAACACTTGTCTGACAACAGGAGCAAATTAATGTTATTTTATTATTATTATTATTATTATATTTTAATTTGTGGTGGGAACGCATTTATGGCTCAGTCGGTTAAGCATCCCACTTCGGCTCAGGTCGTGATCTTGTGGTTCGTGCGTTTGAGTCCTACATCTGGCTCTGCACTGATGGTGTGGAGCCTGCTTGGGATTCTCTCTCTCCTTCTCTTTGCCGCCCCCCCCCCCGACTCATGCTCTCTCTGACTCTCAAAATAAATAAATAAAATAAAATAAAAATTAGGGGCCCGAGAGGTGCTTGGGTGGCTCAGTCAGTTGAGCGTCTGACTTCAGCTCAGGTCATGATCTCATAGCTCATGAGTTCCAGCCCTGTGTGGAGCTCTGGGCTGATGGCTCAGAACCTGGAGCCTGGTTTGGATTCTGTGTCTTCATCTCTCTCTCTCTCTCTGCTCCTCCCCTGCTTCCTCTTTCTCTCTCTCTCTCTCATCAAAAATAAATAAACATTAAAAATAAATGGGGGCCGATATACTCCAATGATTATCTTAAAGATTAAATTCACTAATGAATATAAACCAATACATACAATATACTTTTCATAGTGCCTGAGTTATGTTGTTCTAATCTTCTTCGGTAAATTTACAATTCTAGATACTGTTTAGGTCCCACCTTGCTATTTAATTTTAGAAGCTGTGCATGCCCAATACTAAATTTAGAAAACACATATTTTATGTCCATATATAGATTATAGCTCAAAAATATTTACTGTACAAGAAAATACATAGAGCTTAATATCAAATTATACTGTAATACTCATTTATATTGTAGGGCCGTGCAATCTTATGACTTGACTTTTAGATGCATTTTCAATCCTTTTCCTTGTTTTTAATTTGTGCCTTCCTAAATTATCCTTAATGCAAACCATCTCCACACATCTATACCAGAGATCTTTGTTAGACTCTAATGCTTCTCTGATTGAAGCTTTAGAATTTTCAGTGATAATTATCATAAAATAACCTTATTTTTTTCTGCTAATACATGTCTTTGAATCTGTGCCCCTTTAGCTGTTCAATCATGATCCTACTTCAGATTTTGAGGAAATGTCCTTGAAGACCACATTGTTGGAGAAAGACCATTAAAAGTGAGATCTGTCAGGGAAGCTAATGGCAGGTCAGAAAGAGCCTAGTATATGCCCTCTGCTAATCCCTTTTACACTTGAGTTTTATTTTTTTCTATTCTCTTCCCTAATGAATACCTGAATTACCATACCATAATGTGTACCTTCAGGCTACGGCCAACTGAAACTGACTTCTAAATTCATAGGACACAGATCCAGCCATGACCACTTTGCAATTTCTGAATGAGGATACTGTTTTTCTGTAAGGACATGTACAAAAGCATTGTCAGGCAGGTTTGAAGCAGTGGAATGAGCGTTGAACTTGGAAAGATGGGATTTCTCTTTGTATCCTGGCCTCTCTTAATTTGCTCAGGGACTTTGGAGACTTGTTTCGACTTTTCTTTTTCCTCACCTGCAAATAATGAATCAGCATACCTAGACCATGGTGGCAGTATCAGGATTCAGTGGGTTTCTACACGGCAAAGCCTACCACACACATTGTACACCTGCCTGAGCCTGCAGTGCACTGAACACGGCTCTGGAGTCAGATAGAGATATTTGTGATTTCTGCCTCAACCACACGTGATGAGTTGTGAAATCAGGCAAGGTGCTTAAACTCTCTGAGCATCGGGTTTGTTTTTCCAGTTGTAAAATGAGGATAATTATCTCTATAGGGTTTCTGAAAATAAATGACCATAAAGAAGTAATGGTACCTAGATAGACTCAATAAACTAGAGTTACCTATAGCAAAATATGGAATGCAAAGTTAGGGAAACAGGGAGAGGGTGAGCAACTTAGAGTGGAAAGGTTTTCAGCCCAATTAAACCTTGATACTAAAAACCATTATGCAAATAGCCAGGTTTTTAAATTATATTCAGCTGATAATTTACCCATTCTAAAGTATATCCTGCTGAATATGAATTTTTTTAATTTGAAGAATTAATATCTTAATAAAACTATAGAGTCATAAATATTAAAATGCTTCACATGTTTTTCATAGCCTTAGCAAATATTTATAATTAGATTAGACATAATGTGCCTGCATGGCTGCTTCCTGAAGTAATACGTCTTAGTTAAAGAGAGTGTATCATGGTGCTACCCAAATAGGAAGTGACTGTTCCTATCCCTGACAGCCACTGGTGTGCTGGGAGACAGCAAGAGAACGTGGAGCAAGGTGGTTACAGACAGGACCGTAGGGCTAGGTTCCTGGGATGCCCCCCCCCCCCCAAAAGCAGGTGGTCAGCAACTAGTAGAGCATTAAACAAAGGTTGCTAAAGACTATGCTTTTTTTAAA
The DNA here is from genome assembly GCF_016509475.1 of Prionailurus bengalensis. Taxonomy (NCBI): domain Eukaryota; kingdom Metazoa; phylum Chordata; class Mammalia; order Carnivora; family Felidae; genus Prionailurus; species Prionailurus bengalensis. Next base: position 64,686,843 of record NC_057343.1, on the reverse strand, counting down.
ATGTAAGTTTTTCCTAAAACAAAGACTAAAACCTTTATTTTTTTTTTAACATTTATTTTTGAGACAGAGAGAGACAGAGCATGAACAGGGGAGGGTCAGAGACGGGGGGAGACACAGAATCTGAAACAGGCTCCAGGCTCTGAGCAGTCAGCACAGAGCCCGATGCGGGGCTCGAACTCACGAACCGTGAGATCATGACCTGAGCCGAAGTCGGACGCTTAACCGACCAAGCCACCCAGGCACCCCCTAAAACCTTTGTTTTACATGGGCCATTGGGTGGATTGTTTTTAAAGTTTATTTATTTGTTTTGAGAGAGAGAGAGAGAGAGAGCACATGCAAGCAGGGGAGGGGCAGAAAGAGAGGGAGAGAGAGAACCCCATGCAGGCTCCATGCTGTCAACACAGAGCCTGATGTGGGGCTCGATCTCACAAACCGTGAGAGCATGGCTCAGTCTGTTAGGCCTCTGGCTCCTGATTTCAGCTCAGGTCATGATCTCAGGTCATGATCTCAGGCCATGAGATTAAGCCCCATGTCAGGCTCTGCTCTTGAGCGTGGAGCCTGCTTATGATTCTTTCTTTCTCCATCTGCCCCTCTCCCCTGCTTATACTCTTTCTCTCTCTGAAAGAAAGAAAGAAAGAAAGAAAGAAAGAAAGAAAGAGGGAGGGAAGAAGGAAGAAAGAATGAAAAAGAAAGAAAGAAAGAAAGAAAGAAAGAAAGAAAGAGAAAGAAAAGAAAAAAGGTATTTCTGTTACTTTTAAAATGCATACAGTCTGCTAAGAAGAAATAGGTAAGTCACAATAGAGTAATACATTGTTACCTGTGGAATAAAAAAGTTGTACAGTCTACAATGGGAGCACAAAAAATGGAGTGGTTAATCCCCCTGGCCAGTGAAAGCCTCTCAAAACAGAAAGTAGGGGAGGTACCACTTATTTACAAGAGAAGTATCAGAAAGAATGAGAGACCAGTGGGGTAGAGCTGAACAAGGATGGCCCTCCAGACCAGCTCACAGAGCATAGCCAACTTCTCAGTGGCTGAGTTAATTTACGTACAATGACAATAAAACTCCATTTCAGAGTTTAAATGAGTATAAAATTCCATTTCAGAATTTAAATACAACCATTCTCAAGATGGACTTAATCATATCAAGCAAATCCATAGTTGAAGAACTCTCTCTTACCTGTTATTCAATATAGGAAACTGCATCCGATATAGATCAACTTTCACTGTTAGTTACATAAACATAATAAAATGAATACTAGTTATTATGTCATGATACTCTAAATATTGAGTCCAGAATTTATATCTTATTAATATAAATGTAAATATGGTTTGATTCCATCTTAAATTATGAAACAGTAAACTTTATTTTTAATAGAAAAAGGAAACATTTATCTTATTTCCTTATATCTTAGTAGGTAGTTATCACATTAATAGTATCCTTAAAATTTCTGTAGGAGTATAATGTGCAATATATTTTTAATAAGCTTGCAATAAAATTTCATGATTATTGCATCAGATAAACTTATTCCAGGTTTAGAAAAGTTATAATGGACTATGTTATATTTGTCAAGTAAACATAAAGTTATTTGTTGTAATGTATGGTCTACATTTCAGTAATCTGCAAACCCATTCCTGGACATAGAAATAAAATCATTCCAAAATGAAAATGTTCTTTTTTTTTTTTTTTTATTCCCAGGCCATCTAAAATTAATGAACCCTGTTCTCACCTATAGGCATCTAATTTTGCAATTACCAAATGCGTCAACTAAACAACACTTTTTTCCCCACATTCAAAACTAAAATAAACTCAAGTCATATTACTGAATGATATATTATTTCAAGATCATTAGGAAAAAGAAATGTGAAAAAGGAATGACTACTGTTATTACGCACTGCTGTATTTACTTATTAAATCCACTTCGTGAAATATTGAATAATTCTGTTAAACAATGAGCTCCATCTGTCTTTTTAGTTTGTTGTGCTGTGTCTTATTTTGCTTTTATTTTATATCACCATTTATTGTCACGCACTTAGTGGATATGAATGAAACAGCTTAGTGAAAACCAAAGGTATAAAATAAATACACTCATTAAATAAAGGCCTCTTTTGTCTGTCTCATCCTTTCCCTTTAGTTTTTCTCCCGTTAGGTGCCATTTTTACTCTCAACTCTGACAATTAATTAATAGAGGGCTTGTTCAAAGCTGTGCTTTTAGCAAAGTAGCTTCCTCCTATTGTATTTCTTTGAAGATAATCAATTGGAGCCTCTTTTAGCTGTCAATAAGTCTTCACAGCCTCCTTTCTTTCCTCCTGTCATCAGCAAGTGATACATTTAGAGCTACATGGGAGCCAATCTAAATTATCCCCGAGGAAAAAAAAGTAAGCTTGATATTATATATGCTACTAGTAATTTTTAAGAGCCCTGCTACCTCAAAATAGAGATGCCAGCAGTCACAACTGACAATATATCTCTTTGCTTGAGACTGAAACGGGAGAAAGGAGCAAAATAATGCTAAAGTAGGCACTGTCATGCATATCACAATTTGATTAAATGGGTTTTAGAATGCAGCTAGTTACCATAGTGGGATTTTTATGTTAAAAAGTTAATAAATAAAAAGTCAGTGACACAATTTGTGGTAGAAGAAGGGGAAAAAAATCTTGAGGGGAGTAAAGAAGACTTTATTTCACATTTAGTCATAATGTTCTTTATATGAGTAATTAAGTCTGAGGATATTGTACTGAACAATGATGATAGAAATTAATAGATTCTAAATGAAGCATTTTCCTTTTATTCTCAACAGCTGTTCATTTTTACTTAGTGTGCACATCTTTCCCCCAAAAAGACAAAAGTAAAATTATTCTTTAGGAAATTAATCACATGTGTCTCATTATTTCAAATAAAATGGTCTAAAACCTGACTTCTTAAATGGAGAAATCTCTTCACTGCATCAGCCTCAGAATCTCGTCAATGAGGAGTGCAGTGCCACCGTCTGGTAGGTAGGGGGATCGCTTTTCTTTGTCTAGAGAGTTAACCTGGAACATTGGAATCCAATTGTGGACATGTATGTGGTATGAAAAATAAATGGTATTAAGCATGTGCTTCATTTACTTTATTATAATGGTGCAAAGTGTTGGAATTGAGTCCACTGAGAACATGGTTTGATGTATGGTTTACTTAAAAGTATTTCTGAGTTTTCTTTCAGTAGGAAGCAATCACTATGGCAAACTCAACAAGCCTTAGCAACTTCATAGGTTAAGATAGCAAATGAGTAATTTATTTAAAAAATTTTTTAAATATTTATTTATTTTTTGAGAGACAAAGTGTGAGTGAGGGAAGGGCAGAGAGAAAGGGAGACACAGAATCCAGAGCAGGCTCCAAGCTCTGAGCTGTCAGCACAGAGCCCAATGTGGGGCTCGAATTCACAAACTGGGAGATTATGACCTGACTGGAACTAAAGGCAGTCAGTTAAACAACCAAGCCACCCAGGTGCCCCATGAGTAATTTATTTTTAAAAATGCACGGGGCAGGGGTACCTGGATGGCTTGGTCAGTTAAGCCTCCAGCTCTTGATTTTGGCTCAAGTTATAATCTCATGGTTTGTGAGTTGAAGCCTTGAATTGGGCTCCATGCTGACAGTATAGATGGAGCCTACTTGGGATTCTCTCTCTCTGGCCCTCCCCTGCTCATGCACTCTCTATCTCTCTCAGAAATAGATAAATAAACATTTATTAAAATTTTTAAAACATGTACAGGGCAAAGAAATATAAGTCTCAAGACAAACATTGGCGCCTACTGCATTATATTTTTAAGTTGCATGTGTTACTTTAAATGGGAGGGGGTTGATTTCTGCATGTAAATATGGATTACATGGAGAATTTTCACGCATATGGAGAGAACAGTTTCAGAAGTTCAAGTTTATACAACAGGTGCATAATGATTTTCCACTAAAACATGCTTATATAGACATCACTTCATTTCATTCTCATAATAACCAATGAAGAACTTGATTCTAGATGAGGGAATTGAGAGGCAAACTAGGCAAGCTTCCTGTCCTAGACGATGCAGGGAGTAGTGATGCAGAATTCAAATGCAGGACAATTCCAATTATGAGTTTTCTACAAGCACTTCCCTCAATTCCCTGAATATCTAAACATTGTTCTACATAAGAGACAAAAGGTTTAATTTGCTTTTTTCCCAAGCATTCATGTTCACATCCTCATGCCAAAAATAGTCAACCAATTAACTATTAGCAAATATACTGTATGTGATTATAGAAACCTGGATATTATATAATGTACATTTCCATAACATTTACTCATTTTACATATATATTATGTATAAGATATTATATAGGTATCTACAATTGCTACTAAAAGGTTTAGATAGATAGATTGATAAAATTTTCACATGAATCCTAACTCAGATTTTCCTTGCAGTCCCAGGGTATTATACTACATGGAATGGTAGTGACAATAATTCTTTGAATATACAGATACTATTAAGGTTCTTTACCAAATTTCACAGCTTAGGTGCCAAAAATATCAAAACACTTATTAGGGATCCACATTCACAATGTCTTGATTTAAAATGATTACAAACTACAAAAGATCTATAAAACATTCAGAAGATAATTGCCACCAGAATGATTTTCTTTAAAAGGTCAGTTTTTTGGCTATATTGTCTTCAGAAGGAACTCTCTTAGGATCTGGGTTTTTGAAACACAGTTTCCTTTGAGACCCTTTTTCAGTAGTATCTGATTATACTATGCTTACATTTAACCTTACATTAATATTTCATTAGTGTTCAGAGTTGTGTTATTATATTTTCTCTTTGAATATTTTTCATTAATTGAATCACTACTAGCATACAGTTTTCATATGAAAAAATCATTTTTTTCATATATTTTTAACTGAAAAAATCACTGTAAAAATAATACAGCGCTTGCTTTATTTATTCCTTTCCAAAGTTCATTGAGGACCTAGTAATATTTGTGTCTTATCATTTGTATTAAACCATTTACTTTGGTAATCAACCAGCATAGCCTAATTTGGCTACAACATAGTAGCATAAGCTAATTGGCAATGATACAGAACAATTTCTCAACCTTAAAAATGTTGGGTTAACTTAGAACTATACTATTTTATGTTTTGTTTTACTTTTTAATTTGAGTAAAATTTATTTAATTAAACCAAAATCATCAGATCATTTGCTAATTTGATAAACTCACCTAGGTCTAAAGAGACCTAGCTCTGTGAAGGGGAAAAATAACACATTTCTGGGGCACGTGGGTGGCTCAGTCAGTGAAGTGTCTGACTTCGGCTCATGTCATGATCTTGCAGTTCATGGGTTGGAGCTCCATGTTGGGCTCTGTGCTGACAGCTTAGAGCCTGAAGCCTGCCTAAGAGTCTGTGTCTCCCTCTCTTTCTGCTCCTCCCCTGCTCACACTCTGTCTGTCTCTCCCTCTCTCAAAAATAAACATTAAAAAAAAAAACATTTCTTATTACTGGGGTGAGAAGTGGCATTTATTTTTGAAGACTCCCTAAATATACTTTTTATAAACAATAAGGTAACCATTTTGTTTCTTTCACTGCAGTACAGAGGCATTGCCCCTACTTGTTCACAAGACTGTGAAAATACATCTTACTAAATTTAAGAGAATTGATACTAATTATTTTGAGCTACAGATCTGGTAGGTGATACCTATTCCTATACAATGTTGGGGATAAAAATCATTGTGTTCACTTTCACACACATTACCAACTTGAAAGAAAAAATTTCAACACACTACATGGATAACAAAATTGAATATTGTGTTTTATCCCACCAGAGCTGGGGCCAACTGAAGCTAATAAAGGTTCCTGAACATTGAGTGAACCTATCCAGTCAGACACCTGCTATATCAAACTAACGACTGTTTTCTAGCCAATGAACATTGGGATTTGATATAACCAACTGTGTGTAGATCTATGAACTCATCTATCCTATCACAAGTTTCTAATACTCAATTTACAAAATTACCATGAACTCTTTTTTGTGGTTTTTTTTTTTTTGACATTTAAAAATCCCATGGGGTGCCTGGGTGGCTCAGTCGGTTAAGCGTCCGACTTAGGCTCATGTCATGATCTAGCGGTTTGTGAGTATGAGCCCCGCGTCGGGCTCTGTGCTGACTGCTCAGAGCCTGGAGCCTGTTTCAGATTCTGTGTCTCCCTCTCTCTCTCTGGCCCTCCCCCGTTCACGCTCTGTCTCTCTCTGTCTCAAAAATAAATAAACGTTAAAAAAAATCCCTGACTTTTCCCCCATTAGCAATTTACTTAGTGAATTTCTTCATTGGTGTGTTCCTTGCCTGACACATTAAGAGACTTAGCTCTGTAAAATTTTGTTTAGCTCTGGTGGTCATTGTTTTACTGCATTAAAATCATTGTGTTTCAAGTTTCACATTAATTACTAGGAAAAGAATAAATGAAGACATCAACTTCAGAATTTGAAGGCACCTTATAAATCACAGACACCCTCTTATAATAATACAATGCACTAAAGTGATTTAAAAGCTCTCCTACTAGACACACCTAACTATGTTAAGTAAAAATAAAACAAATGAAAATCTTTAAATTTTTTAAATGTTTATATGTATTTTTGAGACAGAGACAGAGCATGAGTGGGGGAGGGGCAGAGAGAGAGGGAGACAGAATCCGAAGCAGGCTCCAGGCTCTGAGCAGTCAGCACAGAGCCTGGCGCAGGGCTTGAACTCATTAACTGTGAGATCACGACCTGAGCTGAAATAGGATGCTTAACCAACTGAGCCACTCAGGCGCCCCACAAATAAAATTATTTTTAATGCCTCGCTGAATTTTCAACAACAACAACAACAACAACAACAACAACAACAAAGAATCCTTAGTTTTCCTAAAAGAAGGAGGAATTTAAATCTGGGATAACAAATGTTCAGTCTATCATTGGGGAATGCCTTGGGTGGTGAGGACAAGGGTAGAGGATTGCTCTTAGTTATTTAACGGCTCAATTTTAATGCAAAGACAGATGCTAAAGCTGTCTGAGGAGCTGAGGAGAAAGCAAAATGTGGAAAATGAGAGTATTCCACAAAGTTAGGACCCTCAGGGGGCTGCATTTGCAAAGACTGGTCTTTAAAAAATCCACCCAATGGCCCATGTAAAAATTTTTTAAAAAATTATATTCTCCTAGGGTCTGGAAAAAGTAATTTTTTCCTGACATGGCAAAGGAGCTTAAGTCCTCAACTAATGCAGTTTTGATGTTCAATTTTATGTTACATGTATAGATGTAACAAACTGAGAGGTCTCCTATGGAGTTCTGAAATGAGCTAATATAATCATCATGCGTGGTCTCATACTAAAAACATTCTCAATAAAACAAAACAAAACAAAGTTTGTAATAAAAATAATACGCCAAAATACAAACAGTACACAAAATAAAAAAAAAGATTAGAGCTACACAAATTTGAGATGACAGAATGGAAATGTGAAAAAAAAATACAGTTTTGTTTGTGGTGAATAAAATTGAACTTTTATAAATGATGTTAAAAATATATAATTTAAATTAATAGTGTCAGTGGTTGGATTAAGACATCATATTAGATAGGGTGAAAGAGAAAATTAGTAAACTGAGTGATATATATAAGGAAATTGCCTAGGATGTATCGTGTGATTTTTTAAAAACTGACAGTTACCGTAATGACTAAAATCCTAAGGTACTTATAAACAAATAGCAAAGTACAACCCTGACATTTATAAAGGATATCATAAACTCCATTGAAAACCATACCATTAGGGCGCCTGGGTGGCTCAGTCAGTTGGGCGTCCGACTTTGGCCCAGGTCGTGCGTTGGAGCCCTGCGTCAGGCTCTCTGCTGACAGCTCAGAGCCTGGAGCCTGCTTTGAATTCAGTGTCTCCCTCTCTCTCTCTGCCCCTTCCCTATTCACATTGTCTCTCCCTGTCTCTCAAAAATAAATAAACATTGAAAAAAAAATTAAAAAAAAAGAGAAAACCATACCATTAGATCTAAGTTAAGTGGAGAGATATATCATAATTTATGTTGAATTAATATTAAAAGCAGTGTATCACTCCTCAATCTGCAAATTTATTGCAATACAAATAAAGTTTATTTTTCTTGTTGTTCATTTATTTATTTGGAGTGAGCAGGGGAGGGACAGAGAGAGGGAGACAGAATCTCAAGCAGGCTCCACATTGTCATGTGCTGGAACTCACAAACTGTGAGATCGTGACTTGAGCTGAAACCGAGAGTCAGAGGCTTAATCTACAGAGCCACCCAGGTGCCCTATAAATAACATTTCTGAGAGCATTTTCAGAGATTTTAATCTTAAAATTCATATATATTATCCAAAATTGCGGATAATATTTAAAAAATAAGAATAGGGGATGAACCCTATTATAGATCATTCTAAAGCACTATAATCATTAAATCAGTGACATTGGTACAAAGTTAAATGGTCAGACTAAAGAAAAACATTCACTTATATGAGCCTAACATATAATAAATGACACACTAGAAGTCTGAAAGAAAATAACAGATTGATTTATGGATGGTGCCAAGACTATGAATATCTGTATGGAAAAGGAAAAATATTGAAACTCTGTCTAATAATGGCCTATATATAATATATATATATGCATATGTAAGTATATATATATATATATGCATATGTAAGTATATATATATATATATACACACACACACAGGCTTATCATATATAAGTGTGTATTTGAAATATTCCATATATATATATATATGCATGCCATGGAAGAAATGATTAATACATTTAAACTCAAACTAAAAATTTGTGCCTAAAAATCCCACTTTTTCTCTAAAAAAGATAAAAAGATATGCCTCTGATGGGGAGTAGAGTCAAACCATATAATTCACCAAGAAATAGTATCCACAATATATAGTAAGTTATAAAAATTCATAGAAATGATGAAGAATACATGGAAAACAGGACAAAAACATGAATAAACTTATGAGAAGATGCTCAACTTCAATATTACTTTGAAAGATGCAAATTAAAATAAGACATTTTTAAAACACATTTTAGTCCATTTTAGCAACAATTACATTTATATTATATTATATTATATTATATTATATTATATTAAATAAGAGCAAAGATATTCAAATATATGCTCCTGGTAGAAGTGTAAATCAGCATAGGCACCCCAGAGGGTAATTAAGAAATACATAGCAAAGAAAATTACACCCTCTATCATCTACCTTCAACTTACTATGACATATATCCAAAAAGGAATACGTTCAAGGAAATTCCATGAGTTATTTATAAAAGGAACAATATGGGAAGAATGGGGAACATTCTAGTTTATTTGAACACTTTAATACTACAGGGAAGCTGAAATAAATGATTCTATATATACTGACGTGAATAAGTAACAAAAACATAGTGCTGAAAAAAATATATAAATATTGATAACAATATGTAAATACTGAAACAAAATTAAGTTTAGATATTTGGTATGATTCAGTAAAACTTGTTATATGTTGCGGAAAACATCAACATCATGGGGATGATGTACAACCCCACAAGGTTAGAGGCTACTTCTATGAGAATAAGGATGTGAGTGGTAAGAAGTAGATCTTTAGCTGTCTTTACTGATTTTACTTCTTAAAAAGCCACAGAGAGAGAAAGCAACATTGAAAGAAAAAACAAGCCCTATTTACCTCAATCAGGGTATTAAATTATTTTCCGTGCTTTTTGTGTATATTTGAAATATTTCATAGTTTATATTTTAAACATTAAAAAAAAAGAAAGCAAAAGAGGTTCTTAAAACAAACTTCTCATTTTATAGAGAAGTAAATGATGTCTAGAGAAAGGGATACACCTAATTTTATATCAAGATAGAGGACAGGTTAGAACCAGAACCCAGCCAAGGAAAAGTGACCCAAATGTTTTCAAAGAATGGAATGCTATCTTTGGTGTTGCATATTTTCTGTCTTCAAGTTTCAAATAGAGAACTGCCAGACCCCCAGAAGTCTAAAGAGTAGAGCACTGTACAATGGAAATATAATGCAAAGTACTACGTAATTTAAAATTTTCTGTAGTCAAATGTAGTCAAATTCTTTAAAAAAAATTAAAGAACAGATGAATGTTTTAAAATACATTTCATTTTAACCACTATATTAAAAACATTGCCATTTTAACACATAATAATTATTAACGAGGTACAGTATTTTACATTATTTTTCCATTGTAAGTTTATACAATCTGATGTGTATTTTACACCTGTAGACTTTATCTCAGTTTGGACTGGACACATTTGAGGTGCTCAGCAGGATGTGGCCGGTATCATAGAAGGCCAGGGTAAATAGAAGATTCTTCAGTCTTCCTGGAAAAGGTAAAATGGGCTAATTGGAAACTGAGTACACTTCCAACAATGATGGGCAAAAACATGTCTTCCAAAATGAGATGTGGACCCTGAAGAGAGGGGGTTTGGGGTCTTCCTACAAGGGTTCCACGCAAGAGATCTTGCTTGTACTTGAAGAGTATACGATATCTGATCAGAAGCTAAGACAGCCATATGTAGCCTGCAGAAAAGAACTGCTTACGTCAAGCGGTAAGAACAAACAAAGTTGATATTTGCTTACACTCCACCAGTTCTACTCTGTTCAATAAACCAATTCTGCCTACATTAAAATTGTAATAAAAACAAAGTACACTTATATGTACCATAAAATAAACATTAACACATTAACTACTTTCCCCACGAATGCACACTATAGCTTGAAACCGTATTTTCTTCTGCCATCTTTGTTTCAATGATGAGTACCCTAAGGGCACAAAAGTAAATGTCAAAATGTTTACCTTTGCTATTATGCATGGTAATCAGGATTTTATTAATAGTGGGAAACCCCCAAAACTATATGATTATTTTATTAATTAAAACATATATTAAGTAGAACATTGGCATTACTCATAATTGTAAACATTTTCATTCACTTAAATCAACTCATGCTCCTCAGATGACTTTACAAGTAAATATTAAAATTTTAAATTTAGCAATTCAATTGATATTAACAAAACATTGATTTATCAATTTTTAAATGGGGTTACTCTTTAATTATTATTTGAAAACAATGGATTCTATTTTGAACATTCTTTTGAAAATCACTGATCTGATTTTTAGACGAATATAGGAAGTTTTTCAATTTGGCTATGTCTAGGCAACAACTACATTCCCGATTGGGTTATATTCTTCCATTGCTCTCAAAGTTTGAATAGAACCATTACAATATAGATATAAGGAAGTTATACTTAAGGAGGTAAACCTATTTCCGAACTAATTATATAGATACTTCTTTTGGATTATTTAGCCCCCGAGTCTGTAGCAAAATACCTGAAATGTTAAATGACTTACCTACTAGCTTTGTGAAAATACCTACTAGCTATTTCTCAACCCAGTTCTCAAAACTCCCATCCCTCACAAGCACAAACTTATCTTGATAACTTCAGGTCTACCCTCTGATTCTCAGTACAAATCTACCCCAAATATTCCCTATTCCCCAAGTGTTCTATCTACATCATTATTGCACATTGTGTTTAATGTAGGGTAACACCTTTCTGTTTTAATTTGATCCCTTGACTAGATAAGAACCATATTGAATTCATTTTCACCATTTTGCCTTCCTCTATACACACATAAAACAAGTTCATAGTTTGGAGAAACAATGGGATACAAATAAACAGGTATCAAGCTTTGGAATGGATCAGGGGATCTGACCTCCCACCTCTAGTAAGTCTTCTAATTGCAATTTCCTGAGTAAGTAATTTTTAGGGCTTTATATAAAAAAGAAAAATTCTATCTTTAAAATCTTGGTGATACACATTTCCTCATTGCTTACACATATACATATATAAATTTTATACATTGATACTTAAAAAATTACTTTGGCAAAATTGTACTATATTAAGTAAAAAATCTTTTGTGGTACTCAGCATAGTACATAGCAATGATCCGTGTATTCAAAAACATTAATTATCTAGCACATCAAGAGGGAAATTGTATTTATTTTTTGTTTGCTTGACTGAATTCATTCATTAGCCAGACTTTCCCCAAACACAAAATACTTTCTAAGAATAAATTAAAAGTTGTGGTACTTGGTCTAAATTTAGCTTAATACAGTAACAAGAAAGTGTGTGCTGTGGGTCTTATTACTAACATTTTTTTTAAAGTTCATCTCAGTGGTAGCTTGTCGATACTTTTAAGTTTTTTTCCCCTCTGACCAGGACACTTAAGAAAACTTTAAAAGCTAATTAGTTACTGTGAATGATTAGCAAAGAGTAAAAACACACAGCGAGGCTATCTGTGGTAAGGCAGGGATGAACTGATGTGTTTGACAAGTGATATTCTGTCAGGTCATGAGTTTAAGATAATTCACATATAGTGGTAATAGCTGAAGGAAGATAGTATTTTACATGCACTTTTGTTCTCATTATAAAAGGAATACCTACCTGTTCATTGTGAACAATTAGAAAATAGAGATAAGAAAAAATAAAATCATTTGAAATCATAATACCTAAAAGATAACCACTGGTAATATTTTCTGAATTTACTTCTCTTTATTCGTATAAGTACACACACACACATAAAGAGAAAATTAGACTCAAATTATTGATGCAGTGATTTTACTTGTTTTTTAGTTTTACTAATTACTATTTTCCCATAACTTAAAATAGAATTTTACAGGTTACATAATTTCCAGTGCTACAAGCTAACCGTTGAAGATGAGACAAAAAAAAAAAGCCATTTTAGATTTTAGTATTAATCAAAAGGGATTTAACCTTGCTGCAAAGATCAGGTTAAGGACGGGGCTTTCTTTCTCAACCAAACCTCTTGTCTTCATGCATAAGCAAGGTGTCCTGAATTACCACATGGAGAAAAGCCAACTGCCAACTACGAAGATCTGCCTTGGACGCTGAAAAATAAGCCTCTAATGTATCTGAGACATGATGCACATTTGGACATATTCGTTAGAGAAGTTTAGGTGACCTCAATTCAGAGAATATGGAATCAGTAAAAACATGGCTTTTGATTCAAATCTAAGGCCATATTTATATTTGTTTGCCTATATAAAAACTGTAATAAGGGGCGCCTGGGTGTTCAATCAGTTCAGTGTCCAGCTCTTGACTTTAGTTCAGGTCATGATCTAATGGTCAGTGAGTTCAAGCCCTTCATCGGGCTCTGTTGCTGACAGTGTGGAGCCTGCTTGGGATTCTCTCTCTCCCTCTCTCTCTGCCCCTCCCCTGCTTGTGTGCTCTCTTGCTCTTTCTCTTAAAATAAGTAAATATTTTACAGGGCACCTGGGTGACTCAGTCGATTGAGTGTCTGACTTCAGCTCAGGTCATGATCTCACGGCTCGTGGGTTCAAGCGCCACATCAGGCTCTGTGCTGACAGCTTAGAGCCTGGAGTCTGCTTCAGATTCTGTCTCCTTCTCTCTCTGCACCTCCCTTCACACTCTATCTGTCTCTCTCAAAAATAAACATTAAAAAATAAAAAATAATAATTAAATATTTTTAAAAACTGTAATAAAATATATTTATTATATTTTGTTTAAATTTAGTCTTGTAATATCTTTCTGCACCTAAAATTTAGATAATTCACTTATAATTTTTCATTTTCCCTTTAAGGTTTCAAACTTTAACATTTATTTGTTTAATCTGTATACATATTAATTTGCTATAAAAATTCAATCTTCCCATGGGCCAGAAGAAAAAGTACTACGGTCATGTAAATCATCAGAGTAAAATGTTTAAGAGCATATAATCAATCTGAAGAAATAAATACTAGGCTCTGAATATTTCTTGGATACTAGATTTATCAACATTACACTATAGTAGGAAAAATCTATTCTTTAGCTAGTAATAAATATTCTACAAAACTATGAGTAAATACTGTGATAAAAGAGAATTATAGATGTTTTTTAAGTGATCTAATAATGTGGATAGGCAGATCATGATGGATCTGTCAGGTTGGAGACTAGCTTCTAGACTCAACAGTTGGACACATTTAATGGATAAGCTCACACTCAAGTAAATACCCTGAAAAGGCAAAATCATGAGAAAATCCTTCTCTTTAGGCATCTGCCTTTAGCTGTGTCCTCTGTAAAAGAGAGCAAAGGAGCCAAACTCATCTGAGAACAGTTCTATTTCTATGGTATTATAGAAAAGGTAATATCCTTTCTTTCTTTTTTTATTAACTTTTTTTAAATGGTGGAGAACATGTAGATACTTTTCTTTTTTCTCCAGAGCTAGATTAGGAATCTTGGCCCTGAAATGCCAAATTTGTTTCATTGTGCTTCAGGAGAAACTATTAATTACTCACTAGTAAGGATAAAAAGATGTTAATCAACAAGTGTAGTCATTTGACTAGAACACATTTTGGGCTTAATGTAAAGTTCAAGTAGTCTGTGGTAGAACACTGTCTTAAAGACAGAATAAACAAGTTTGTTTAAAAAGAAACCTTAAAATCCTTATGCTACTGGTAGTATAGATTCAAAATGCAAATTAGCTCATATTAATTCAGGAATTAGCAACTATTGATAGATAGCATTAACCCATTTCAAAGACTACTTGCATATATATACTGCACCTACAATGCATAAGATAACAGGTTACTATACATTAACTATAAATTATTAACTGTATAGATCACAAATTACTGCATTGTTATTATCTATATTCATATATTATGTACACATGTGTGCATGTGTTTGTGTGTGTATGTGTGTATATATGTAAATAATGTTTCGAACTTGTGACCCACAATTTATATATATGACAAATGCACATATATATGTAAATAAATTGTAGGCCATGAGTTCAATACTTTAATAGGTAAATGAAATCTCCAGTTTAATTTGCAATCTTAATGGTATGGTATGAACAACTTTTTAAATAAAGAAAACTCTTTCCACAACTGCTGACATGCTTTTCAGGATTTTTGTTTGACTACTGCCAATTTGGGTCCCTAGACTGGAATAAATGCAGAGCCATCTGCTCCAACGCGGCTGTTACGACAGTTTTAGGCTCACTGAAGCAATTGTTTCTATTACCCTTAGAACTTATGACATGCTTCACTTTGCAGCATTCCTACTGAAAAAAATTGAGCCTAACTTGTATCACAAATATAATTAGGTTATGATCTTGGTAAAAATTCTATGTGCCAGAATAGCGTAACCCTCTCAGCTCCAAGCCTCCAAAACAGTTTATTGGTGGCTTGAAATGTTGCGCACCATTCCCAACCCTTGCCCCCTCATTAGCACATGACTTCGGCATGTAGAATAATGGGGTGTGTTTAATTATGTTAAACTGTGATGGAATTATAATGTTTGTACCGAAAGAAAAATGGGGAGGGGGAATTATTGAAGCAAATATTGGAGCAAATTTTTGTTGAGCTTGCTGCAATTCACTGGAAGTAGATGGTGCTGTGGATACAGATTTTGTGACTAGTCTTTTCAAGGTAGTAAGGTATAAAATAGGCTGAGTTCAGGCATGTATTCAGAGTTGTCATGTGGAGATCATGAAAAGAATATCAGACAGAGAGTGTGAAGTAAAAGTGATTTTGCTGGCAAAATGTGGAAGCTTCTGCACTGCAAGAGGTCATTTTGATCAAAGATTGTGCATATCTGATCTAAATAAATTAACGGTAATGAGTGTTTCCATAAAATGGTAATGGTGGAGACCACAACATGCTAGCAGCTCATTCATTCATTAGCACAAGAGTAGAGGTTTTGCAAGATGACAATATAAAAAGGGTAAAAAAAAATAGCTTTAATAAGGTAAGATTTGGGGCGCCTGGGTGGCTGGGTTGGTTAAGCGTCTGACTCTTGGTTTCGGCTCAGGTCATGATCTCATGGTTTTGTGAGTCTGAGCCCGGAGTCAGGCTACGTGCTGATGATGGGGAACTTGCTTGGGATTCTCTGTCTCCCTCTCTCTCTGCCCATCCTCCATTCACACTGTCTCTGTCTCTCTCAAAATAAATCAGTAAACTTAAAGAAAATAAGCTAAGATTTAAGGAATTCATGAAATTACAAGAATATAAGCATTATATAAAGGTAAAGTGCTTGACAGTTGGTTTTCCATAAAGATAGGCTAATCATTTGAAATGGTAAACCAAATGAAATGGGGTATGCTAAAATACCATTGAAGATACAAACCATTTATTTTAAGGCATTATCATGATATTAACAAAGAAGGTGTCAAAGCTCAGCAGGGAGGATGAAAATCAGGCAAGAAGAGGGTGCTCAGGTTGCCAGAGGCAACGTGGACTTAAAAGTCTAGAAACAACAAGTAAAGATAGAAGTTTGAGATGCCACACAAAAGCCAGGGCGTTTGTGTTTTCAGAAGCAGGGAGCCTGTAAGCCAAGACATTCACTGAGATAGAAAACAAGGTGGTGACAAGAGATGTTCAAAATCTAAAAGAGACAGAGCAATCAAAACAGTGATGGAGATCTCAAAAAATGGAGGTCGTGCCTTACTTGTTTACCACTGTAGCCAAAATGGCTCAATGAGGAGGTATCTGGAATCATCTGTAGTTACTAACTGATGAAGGGATGGGTAATCAGAAATAAATGGGTGTGGAACTGAGCGACCTGCTTCGAGATATAGAACATAAAGAACTAGTGCATAACTAGGTCTCCAGGAAGGGTAAAGTGAAGATACAATCGTGTGTGGTAGGTGGTAGGTCAGGAATCATTAAACTAGGGCCTGAGGTAAGGCTGTAGAGAGAGGGACTTGCCTTCATCTGGACATTTGGGAAGAAGGTTAGAAAGCTGGGGGCTGGATGGGGGAACCTTGCAGCTGGGAGGTAAGATAGAGAAAAATGGAAAAAGGAAAGACTCAGAAATCCAAAAGTCAATGAGCTAAGGGAAAATCAGAATCCACAGTCTTAGTGTCTTGGGTAAAACTTTCCATTAAAAAAAAAATGAGTATTAGCTGTTGGTCGCTAAAAGATATAGAGCAGTACCCCCTAGGCTGGTGATGAAGTTGAGTGTTATCTAAGTTAGAGATCTGGCTGCCTAGTGTTTAGGAGCATGAATACAATGAAAAGAACACCCCTTATTTCTGTCTTCATCCAGGTCTCGGTGTCCAGAGAGATGAATATTTCAGGGTGGCACAAAGGTGTCTTGAGACCAATGGTATTAACATATCTGGCTACCAGTTGAAAACACAGAGTCATTGGTTCCACTCCAGACTCACTGTTTCAGAAATTCTGGGAGTATAGCCCAGCAATCTGAATTTTTCTAGACCTCCAGGTGATGCTGACACATGTTAAAGACGTTAACGTCTGAGAATCACTGTTTTGCAGGATACTAGCATTAATGATAGATAAGGGACAAACTTTGTAATTTATGGTAAAGCCTTTGTCTGGCCCTAAAAAGTAGGAACTAGTGCTTCCAAGGTACACTATCTGGGATTCTATAACATGAAGAGGCACAGTTTTAGAAGGAACTATTATATTAGTAATGGGATCTAAAGAGATAAATCTAAAGAACCTCTAAAAAGAGAAATGTGCCTGGTGGAAAAGAGACTTGTTTTCTTTGCTTTGAGGAATATTACATGTTTGCAAGTGCACAGTTATGTTGCACACTTGATAACATGAAAAGATTTCTAATGAGAATTTCTTACAGCATTACATTTAATAAAGAATAGGATAGGTTAAAGAGAAGTTTTTCTGAATTAAAAAAAAAAAACTAACTAAAAGTATATTTTGCTAAAGTACTAAGCACACAAGCCCCATCTAGTGGCCTTTCTGCCAAGAGTTCAGTGAAGGTTTCTAAAAGGGTGCAGGACAATTATGGAAGGAGAAAGATACAAGCAATTTAACTCTTAGATATGTGGACTACAGCACATAAGCATCATAATTATCTCACATAGTCTTATGCAAACATTCCTCAAGTTTTTTAGAATCACTCCTAAATTTCAAAACTATCTAGAATCAGAAAAGGAAGAGAAACATTGAGTTCCAATTATGTGCCAAGCCTTCTGTTAGCTGGTTTTATATATTTATAGATACAAGATATGGTATAGATATAGATGACAGATATATGTACAGATATAGACATAGACATATAAGGTGAACATTAAATCTGGAAACAAGGGAACATAAATATTTTACTAATATTACAACATATAATAAAATAAAATGGTCTATGCTTCCAGAATACTTCAATGAAAAACAAACAAACAAACAAACAAAATAAAACTCAGAGGGAGACCTTTTTCAAAGTTATTCAGTGTGGTATTCCCATCATACTCTGTGCTTAACTCTGTATAGCATTCTTCATTCTATGACATTTCTATTTTTTGTTTTGTTTTGACCTAGTATTTTAAGCTCTTTGAGGAAGAGAAACACTTTTTTTTTTTTTTTTTACTATGCCGTTGTTTATTCCTGGCACCAAGCACAGTGCTCAACAGAGTAGTCAATAGTTGGTAAATAAGTAAATGCATGAATAGACAAATATATGAATTAAGTAATAGATGAGTTATTTAAATCTTTGCTTTTATATTTCATGTTTTATACACATACATATACACATGAATATATATTACCTTCTTAACAGTGAAACTGAATCTTATCAGCAAGTATGGGAGTATCCAAAGATATTGTGTCCTACATTCTCCAAATATTTGTTGACTCAAAATAAAGGTAATTACTGTTTCATTAAGAATCTTAGTAAGGGAAAAGGAATATTTACATAAATAATTATGATGTAATATAGAATATGAAAAGTGACATACAAGACATGACTTTTTGCTCTTTGCGTTTTAGTGGAAGAAATGACTTCTAGTTGAAGGCATCAAGGAAGACTTTACTAAACAGATTCTTGAAAAAAAAAAGATCAGAACAGTTTGATAAGAAATTAGGACGGAAAGGTATTCCATTAAAAGGAAGAACTTGGGCAGTGCCTGGGTGGCTCTGTCAGTTAAGCATCCAACTCATGATTTCCTCTCAGGTCATGATTTAATGGTCATGAGATAGAACCCCATATTGGGCTCCACACTAAGCTTGGATGCTGCTTGGGATTCTCTCTCTCCCTCTCTTTATGTCCCTCCCTCGCTCATGTGCGCCTACTTTCTCTCTCTCTCTCTCTCTCTCTCTCTCTTTCTCTCTCTCTCTCAAAATAAATGAACATTTTTTTAAAAAGGAAGAACTTGGGTAAAGGGCTTATTTAGAAGTTAGCCACACTTCCCAGTGTGCTCTTGGCACATTGCACATGAACAGAAGCAACATGGCAATACAGCCTGAAAAGGAAGTGAGGTCAAAGCAGCACCAATATTGTGCCAAGAGCCATATTCCAGCCTGAAGGGGTTCACTTCCAACAAAATCGCGGAATCAATGGATCTAAGCAAAAAAGAAAAGTAGGCAACCAAACAAATGTAATAATAACCCTGGTGAAAGAGGCAGACCTATATTTCTAACATAAATAATCCTATTTTGGAAATATCTACTAATTCTCAAATTAAACAGGGGTTTAATTGAACTCACATTCGGTGCACAGACCACAGCATGTAGGCAACACAGGATTTTCCTTTCGCATAAGCTTTACATACCAGTTCCATCAATAACCAAGAAATTAACTTTAATCAAAATAAGTCTTGGTGGTGATACAGATTACAGGTAATTAGAACCAAAGTTTTGCTGCTTCAACCACAAATGTGTTTCCATTTTTATGAATAGGTATAGTTAAATGTAAATAATTGCTTAAATTTTTCCCTTTTTAGAAAAGAAAACTCTTAGTTTTTTTTTTTTTTATTTTTTTTTCAATGTTTATTTATTTTTGGGACAGAGAGAGACAGAGCATGAACGGGGGAGGAGCAGAGAGAGAGAGGGAGACACAGAATCGGAAACAGGCTCCAGGCTCTGAGCCATCAGCCCAGAGCCTGACGCGGGGCTCGAACTCATGGACCGCGAGATCGTGACCTGGCTGAAGTCGGACACTTAACCGACTGCGCCACCCAGGCGCCCCACTTAGTTTTTTTTTTAATATAGAGAGAAAAAGGGAAAAAATGGATCTTAATTGCTTTAGTGTCGTTTAATAACCTAGCATTACACTGCCAGAAGTGGAAAAATTAGCTTTAGATATCATGTTGCACATTTTAGGTTTCAGTGGAACTAAAATAGCAGCGAGCAAACCTTTTCAAACAACATGTAGGATAGTATCTCTTTTAAGTAATGAGAAGAGCCATCTTTTTGTAAAAGCTCCTTCTTTCTCAGAAAATATTTTCAAGGTGACATGTCAGTTAAATGAAAGAAGCATGAGATGAACAAGGGAGACATAAAATTTATTATGACTATAAAGCATATGAAAAATTTCACATCTACTAAGAGACATCCTCCTTTTTTTTTAAACCACCTTATTTTCCCCCCTAGTCAAAATTGATTCTACTTCTCAGATCTCCCAAAACTGAATTTAAAGTTTCAGCTAAGAGTCAACTCAAAGGTTATGTTTTGTTTGCTATTTTCACTCCTGTGAACAATCCTACGGTTTTACAAACCTTTTTAAATTCATTTCAGAACTCATACCCTAACGATTCCTATATGGCTGGGTTTTCTACATTCTCCTTTAGGGCCATTTTCTCCATGTACATTAGGGTGATAATACAACTCAAGTGGATCTCACTACTTTAAACTAGAAATTGTGTTCTTTTTCCCAATTCATACACAAGCACTTCCCTTCTCATCCTTCTGTCTAGCTACCCAGCCATCCAGCCACCTAGTGACCCAGCCACCCAGCCACCCAGCCATCTACCCATGTATCCATTCCTCCATTCATTGAGGAATAATTTTAAGTACAGTCATGTATCTAAGAGCCGGCAATACTACATGGTAACAAGAAATACACAGATTTTATTATCTATTATAAGTACAAATATGTGAGCTGCCATTTTAAATTTTGCTAATAGGTGCTATGGGGTTGGGAAGATTTGGGAGCAGACGGGAGTGGACACCCAAAACTGGTGGCTCAAAAATGTTCTCTTGTGGGGCGCCTGGGTGGCTCAGTCGGTTAAGTGGCCAACTTCGGCTCAGGTCATGATCTCACGGTCCGTGAGTTCGAGCCCCACGTCGGGCTCTGTGCTGACAGCTCAGAGCCTGGAGCCTATTTCAGATTCTGTGTCTCCCTCTCTCTGACCCTCCCCCGTTCATGCTCTGTCTCTCTGTGTCTCAAAAATAAATAAACATTAAAAAATTTAAAAAAAATGTTCTCTTGTAAAATTGAGTGAATGATGGTAATAGCCATTAAGATAGAAGGCAGGTTTCAGGATGGGGGTAATAGAGAAACAGCTCAGTTATGGATGTGGTGAATTACACATGTTTGAGTTTCAGAAGAAATCATAGAATTGAGAATGTATAGGTGTCAATTACCCACTAAAGAGAATAATATTGCTCAGGAAAAACACAGAATGAAAAAATTGGAATATCCAATAGGAACCCCAACAGTAACTAGTGGGCTAAAGAAAAATGTATTTCAAAAAAGTGAAGGTTGACTTTGCCAATTCTGGGGAGTGGACAAATGAAACAAAACTGAAAGCAGACTACAGGGAAATGGGTGACTTTGGTAATCCATATTCAGTTGAGAAGGGAAAATGGATTGAGGAGCAACCTATGTGAGGAAGAGTAACTCTGAATATAGACAACTATTTCAGGAAGTCTGGCTGTGACAGAAGAGAGCTATAAAGGGCAGTAAAGGAGATTATGGGTTTAGGAACACAAATGCAGGTATATGTGTATACATGCGGGTATATACGTACATAAGCATTAAATTTACTGATTTTTTTTTAAATAGAAGAAACTTGAAAAAAAAATTTTTAAAGGTAGGCTTTATCAGAATAGAAAAGAAAAAATAGACATAACCTATAATAGCAAGCTGTCTGAGAATGCAATTGGGGAGAGCATACAGCACACAGAAGTGGCCCTAGATAGGATATAGGGCATTTTTGTTGTTTAGCAAAAGGGAAAGAGGAAGAGAAAGAGTAGGAATGGAGTTGGAATATCTTGTGGA
The DNA here is from genome assembly GCF_016509475.1 of Prionailurus bengalensis. Taxonomy (NCBI): domain Eukaryota; kingdom Metazoa; phylum Chordata; class Mammalia; order Carnivora; family Felidae; genus Prionailurus; species Prionailurus bengalensis. The sequence continues at coordinate 64,664,786 of NC_057343.1, read as the reverse complement.
ACAAATCTGAGGAAGTTCCCATCTGAAGGGATAGTAGTTAGAGTTCGTGTCATGGTAGCAGATTTGAGAAGAATAACACTGTCTACAGTAGCTTTCACATAGTCAGTGCATGAGGGGCTACTGACTTAGGGGGGATCATAAAAGCAATTTGTCAGACTGTAATATGGCTCCAAAATTACAATTCTTGACTTTAAAATATTTCTTAAGTTTTAGAATTTTAAATTTTTTAATATTGTCCCTCCTGCTACATGTGTATCACATTTTTTCTCATTCTGCATCCAAAGAAAATAGAAAAAAAAAATTCACCACAGACATTGCTAACTCTGGTTTCAGAAAACAATTGCTTCTGATAGAAACTGTGACATGTGAAGCTATGAAAGGTTGGTAATCAAGTATTCTATATTAATAGAAAATCTTGCTTTGTGGATATAGGAAGTAAAGTCTTAAAAGAAATATAATTAACATCATCAGAATACAAATCTTTGATGAAATTCATAAATTAATACTCAGCCCCACCATTTATGCATGCATTTTTTGGAGGGCATTAGAAATTCAAAACAGAAGTCATTTTAAAAATTACTTTAAATATGCACATTCAGGGGCGCCTGGGTGGCGCAGTCGGTTAAGCGTCCGACTTCAGCTAGGTCACGATCTCGCGGTCCGTGAGTTCGAGCCCCGCTTCAGGCTCTGGGCTGATGGCTCAGAGCCTGGAGCCTGTTTCCGATTCTGTGTCTCCCTCTCTCTCTGCCCCTCCCCCGTTCATGCTCTGTCTCTCTCTGTCCCAAAAATAAATAAACGTTGAAAAAAAAATTTAAATATGCGCATTCAGTCATCTTCCTATGGTGGAAGATTTATTTGAAAATTTTCTCTTGATGTTATCTCCATTGTAATATTTCATGATGTTGACTCTAACACAAGAATAAGTGCCAGAGAAACATATTACTAAAAGTTACATTTAAAAATGAATATCTTCTATTAAGAAAAAATATCCCCAATCATGTTCATAAGCCAGCCTTCCAAAATGCTGAAAAGTGTACTCAAATAACAGACTGCCATATGTCCATAGCCTAAATCAAGTAAGTAAACATAATGTACTTCTTAATAAGAAGAAGCTTTTGATTTTTTTCCACTAATGACAAGTATACTATTTCAAATTATGAAATAAATATGCTCCTTTTCTTTAGAACTATTACTGGATGACTCAGTCTAAGTCTTATATTTAACTGCTTCCTGGGCAAAAATACCCCTAGAAGGCAGATTGTGAATCTTATGTGTCTCTTGACACCCCACAAGGAAAAAAAAAGATGTAGACAAAAACTTCAGGCTAATACAGAATAAAAGGTAAGAAATTCAAAGTTTATTCCATATTTAAGGGTGTATAGTTTTCAAAGTTCATCTTCAAAGTACCAGTGTTTGATCTTAATGATTTCCTTTTCTGTTCTCTTTTAGTAGTTTCTTCTAACACTATTTTTGACATAAAAGTCTATGCCTAAATGAAAGATTTTCTGCATAAAGGAAATGCATCATCGAGGAATGTGGATTTCTGAACCTCAAAGATATTTGAACATGGTTTTAGAAGTCACATAGATTCTTTAAAAATAGATACTAAAGACACTTAAGGGGGAAGGTCATTTGGAAATTCTTCTAGGGGACTTGGTTATTTGTTATACCCTTGGCCCAGGAGAAAGTCCCTATCTAGAAATGTACTCTTCCATGGTTGGAACTAGCAGTTCCTTATCAGGACCATGACTGGAGAGAAGAAAACACAGCCACCCTAGAAATGCAAATGCATTAAATCAGACTTGACCACCACCAGGTGACAATTATCACACTTAGTTTGCCTTCATCACATACTGAGAGATTATAGAATCACCCAAGTTTTGGAGTTCTTTCTTGGCTACCTAATGGTGTGGCACTTTCATGTACAGACCTTCCAGTTTGAGACAAAACAGTGTCTTCTTTTCCTTTTTTTGCATGTGTTTTTGTCGCCTGCTAGCTGTTATACCTTGGCTCTAATTGACAGTGAAAGTTGAAGTTGAACTAAAATGAATAAAATTAAATTGAGCTAAGAAGTCAATTTGAAACAACAGTTGACCTTTTCCGAAAGGCTTGGGGCTCTGGTAATCCACATGATTCAGATGACAGCAGCATGGGATCTGAAAGCCCTTGTGTCCAGAGGCAGGGCTGAATCCATCAAATACAGGTTATCAGCTGTCTGGTTCAGTCTTCCACTCAATCCAAGGAAAGGGATGCTTCATTCGCCCTCCAAATCTATCTCCATAGGTCAGAGTCTTTAAAATCAAAATTTATTTTGCTTTGTTCTTAGCCCTAATTCCTGCTGCTTCTTTTAAAACCATTTACTTTATTCAAAGGAAGGGAAAAACAGAAAACATCATTTACACAACTATCTTCATACATTGCTACTACTGTCCCCTTTTCTAGATCTCTTTCTCTCAAGGCTATTTCTTGCTACTTTTAGTCATTTGCATTGCTTGTACTCATTTCATTTGAGAATGCTGTGGTATTTCAATTTTTTTAAATATGAAATTTATTGTCAAATTGGTTTCCATAAAACACCCAGTGCTCCTTCCAACAGGTGGCCTCCTCAATGCCCATCACCCACCCTCCCCTCCATCCCACTCCCCATCAACCCTCAGTTTATTCTCAGTTTTTAAAAGTCTCTTATGGTTTGGCTCTCTCCCTCTCTAACTTTTTTTTTCCTTCCCCCCCCCCCCCACCATGGTCTTCTGTTAAGTTTCTCAGGATCTACATAGGAAAACAGTGTGGAAGTTCCTCAAAATATTAAAAATAGATCTAGCCTATGACCCAGCAATAGCACTGCTAGGAATTTACCCCAGGGATACAGGAGTACTGATGCATAGGGATACTTGTACCCCAAATGTTTACAGTAGCACTTTCAACAATAGCCAAATTATGGAAAGAGCCTAAATGTCCATCAACTGATGAATGGATAAAGAAGTTGTGGTTTATATACACAATGGAATACTACTTGGGAATGAGAAAGAATGAAATATGGCCTTTTGTAGCAACGTGGATGGAACTGGAGAGTGTTATACTAAGTGAAGTAAGTCATACAGAGGAAGACAGATACCATATGTTTTCACTCTTATGTGGATCCTGAGAAACTTAACTGAATTTTTATATCATTTGCAATTTGGGTCTTTTTCTCCCCAATGTTAAAAACCATATAGAATTTTTTGTTATAAAAAAAAACTTTTCTCTCTCCACTTCAATGCCTGGACAATGATGAATATTTAAGTAATGCAAGTACTGATCATAGAATATCACTTGTTAGCATCTACTGAGTTACAACAAATTGTTACTATTTCTCAGTGGTATATCTTCAATTAATTTTTCAAACCTCTTTAATAAAATAGTCAATACTGTAGAGTCCTCGATATAGGATGTTTTCATGTAACACAAACCACACACTTAATGATGGGGAAAAAACAACTGTATATAGATTATTTTCCCTATCAAAACTTCTGTTAATTGTTGTAGAAAGAAATTTTACTGTTCAGGCGTGTGTGTGTGTGTGTGTGTGTGTGTGTGTGTGTATGTGTCTCAGTTAATTTGTCTTATTTGTATCATTTTGAGTATAGGGAAAACTGTGATGTTCCTAATAGAACCTAAAATAATGATATTTCTTTTTTTTCTTAATTTTTTTTTAACATTTATTTATTTTTGAGACAGAGAGAGACAGAGCATGAACGGGGGAGGGGCAGAGAGAGAGGGAGACACAGAATCGGAAGCAGGCTCCAGGCTCTGAGCTGTCAGCCCAGAGCCCGACGCGGGGCTCGAACCGACAGACCGTGAGATCGTGACCTGAGCTGAAGTCGGACGCTCAACCGACTGAGCCACCCAGGCGCCCCAAATAATGATATTTCTAACGGAACATGGCCAACATCACACAAGTGATTCTTGCTTTTTTTTTTTTTTGTCAACCAATGACTTTCAAGCTTTGCTTGATTTCTCTCACCTTCTCAACAAAAATTATTGTGATACCCAAATGGTAAACAGCCCTTCCTCATGACCACAGCCAATCTAAGGCTGATCTGTTCTTTCAAGTTCCTCTTTAGAGAAACCTGTGCAAAGCTATAAATAAGCCATCACAATACTCTCTGTCTTGCTCAGTTCAGCAAATGAATAAACCTAACTCTGTTTGACAATGAAAGCTTCTCTGGTGGTCTTTATCCGATGGTTTTATCCAAGTAAGAAGAGCTTTCAATGAAATCTATTATACCTAAGACATTTTCTAAGTAATGGCCATTATTTAAAAATATGCCCTCCCCTGAAACATAGTATTTGAAAGATAAAATAGAATTTGGGAACATCTTATCCAACTCTCATGGTTTTATATGGTAGGAAAATGAGATCCAAGATGTCCTTAAGGCCCCTAGACATTGGTGACACAACTATAATTAGAAACAATGTTACTTTATATATTGTCCAGTGTACCTCCCCCATAAAGCCTATCACTTTACTGTAAAATTCCATATATTGGTAGTCCTTTCAAAAGTACAATAGAATAAAGTTTGCTTTACATGAAGCGTATAAATGAATGCTATTTTTTTTTTTTTTACTTGCTTGTTCAGGTATTTAGACCAATAGTTGGAAATGCCCTTTCCAAAGATACTTCTTGTCTTTTTGGTGATTTTCAATTTCTCCCACATAAGCAAAAGGATTTTCAAAACATTTAAGGAGAGGCGGCAAGATGGCCACTTAGGAGGACGCTGGGCTCACCGCACGTCCTGCTGATCACTTAGATTCCATCTACACCTGCCTAAATAACCCAGAAAACCGCCAGAGGATTAGCAGAACAGAGTCGCCGGAGCCAAACGCAGACGAGAGGCCCACGGAAGAGGGTAGGAAGGGCGGCGAGGCAGTGCGCGCTCCACGGACTGGCGGGAGGGAGCCGGGGCGGAGGGGCGGCTCGCCGGCCAAGCAGAGCCCCCGAGTCGGGCTTGCAAAAGCGGAGGGGCCGGGCGGACTGTGTTCCGACAGCAAGCGCGACTTAGCGTCTGGGAGGTCAGAAATTAACAGCTCTGCTCGGAAAGCGGGAAGGCTGGAGGACAAAGGGAGGGAGAGCTGCTGAGCCCCCTGACAACAGAGCTCAGTTTGGTGGGGAACAAAGGCGCTCGCCAGCGCCATTTCCCCCGCCCATCCCCCAGCCGAAATCCCAAAGGGAACCGGTTCCTGCCAGGGAACTTGCTCGCTCCGCGCAAACACCCAACTCTGCGCTTCTGCGGAGCCAAACCTCCGGCAGCAGATCTGACTCCCTCCCGCTGCCACAGGGCCCCTCCTGAAGTGGATCACCTAAGGAGAAGCGATCTAAGCCTGCCCCTCCTGCCCCCGAGCACCTTGCCTACCCACCCCAGCTAATACGCCAGATCCCCAGCATCACAAGCCTGGCAGGGTGCAAGTAGCCCAGACGAGCCACACCACCCCACAGTGAATCCCGCCCCTAGGAGAGGGGAAGAGAAGGCACACACCAGTCTGACTGTGGCCCCAGCGGTGGGCTGGGGGCAGACATCAGGTCTGACTGCGGCCCCGCCCACCAACTCCAGGTATACACCACAGCACAGGGGAAGTGCCCTGCAGGTCCTCACCACGCCAGGGACTATCCAAAATGACCAAGCGGAAGAACTCCCCTCAGAAGAATCTCCAGGAAATAACAACAGCTAATGAGCTGATCAAAAAGGATTTAAATAATATAACAGAAAGTGAATTTAGAATAATAGTCATAAAATTAATCGCTGGGCTTGAAAACAGTATACAGGACAGCAGAGAATCTCTTGCTACAGAGATCAAGGGACTAAGGAACAGTCACGAGGAGCTGAAAAACGCTTTAAACGAAATGCATAACAAAATGGAAACCACCACAGCTCGGCTTGAAGAGGCAGAGGAGAGAATAGGTGAACTAGAAGATAAAGTTATGGAAAAAGAGGAAGCTGAGAAAAAGAGAGATAAAAAAATCCAGGAGTATGAGGGGAAAATTAGAGAATTAAGTGATACACTAAAAAGAAATAATATACGCATAATTGGTATCCCAGAGGAGGAAGAGAGAGGGAAAGGTGCTGAAGGGGTACTTGAAGAAATCATAGCTGAGAACTTCCCTGAACTGGGGAAGGAAAAAGGCATTGAAATCCAAGAGGCACAGAGAACTCCCTTCAGACGTAACTTGAATCGATCTTCTGCACGACATATCATAGTGAAACTGGCAAAATACAAGGATAAAGAGAAAATTCTGAAAGCAGCAAGGGGTAAACGTGCCCTCACATATAAAGGGAGACCTATAAGACTCGTGACTGATCTCTCTTTTGAAACTTGGCAGGCCAGAAAGAATTGGCAAGAGATTTTCAGGGTGCTAGACAGAAAAAATATGCAGCCAAGAATCCTTTATCCAGCAAGTCTGTCATTTAGAATAGAAGGAGAGATAAAGGTCTTCCCAAACAAACAAAAACTGAAGGAATTTGTCACCACTAAACCAGCCCTACAAGAGATCCTAAGGGGGACCCTGTGAGACAAAGTCCCAGAGACATCACTATAAGCATAAAACATACAGACATCACAATGACTCTAAACCCGTATCTTTCTATAATAACACTGAATGTAAATGGATTAAATGCGCCAACCAAAAGACATAGGGTATCAGAATGGATAAAAAAACAAGACCCATCTATTTGCTGTCTACAAGAGACTCATTTTAGACCTGAGGACACCTTTAGATTGAGAGTGAGGGGATGGAGAACTATTTATCATGCGACTGGAAGCCAAAAGAAAGCTGGAGTAGCCATACTTATATCAGACAAACTAGACTTTAAATTAAAGGCTGTAACAAGAGATGAAGAAGGACATTATATAATAGTTACAGGGTCTATCCATCAGGAAGAGCTAACAATTATCAATGTCTATGCACCGAATACCGGAGCCCCCAAATATATAAAACAATTACTCATAAACATAAGCAACCTTATTGATAAGAATGTGGTAATTGCAGGGGACTTTAACACCCCACTTACAGAAATGGATAGATCATCTAGACACACGGTCAATAAAGAAACAAGGGCCCTGAATGAGACATTGGATGAGATGGACTTGACAGATATATTTAGAACTCTGCATCCCAAAGCAACAGAATATACTTTCTTCTCGAGTGCACATGGAACATTCTCCAAGATAGATCATATACTGGGTCACAAAACAGCCCTTCATAAGTTTACAAGAATTGAAATTATACCATGCTTACTTTCAGACCACAATGCTATGAAGCTTGAAATCAACCACAGAAAAAAGTCTGGAAAACCTCCAAAAGCATGGAGGTTAAAGAACACCCTACTAACGAATGAGTGGGTCAACCAGACAATTAGAGAAGAAATTAAAAAATATATGGAAACAAACGAAAATGAAAATACAACAATCCAAACGCTTTGGGACGCAGCAAAGGCAGTCCTGAGAGGAAAATACATTGCAATCCAGGCCTATCTCAAGAAACAAGAAAAATCCCAAATACAAAATCTAACAGCACACCTAAAGGAACTAGAAGCAGAACAGCAAAGGCAGCCTAAGCCCAGCAGAAGAAGAGAAATAATAAAGATCAGAGCAGAAATAAACAATATAGAAACTAAAAAAACTGTAGAGCAGATCAACGAAACCAAGAGTTGGTTTTTTGAAAAAATAAACAAAATTGACAAACCTCTAGCCAGGCTTCTCAAAAAGAAAAGGGAGATGACCCAAATAGATAAAATCATGAATGAAAATGGAATTATTACAACCAATCCCTCAGAGATACAAACAATTATCAGGGAATACTATGAAAACTTATATGCCAACAAATTGGACAACCTGGAAGAAATGGACGAATTCCTGAACACCCACATGCTTCCAAAACTCAATCAGGAGGAAATAGAAAGCTTGAACAGACCCATAACCAGCGAAGAAATTGAATCGGTTATCAAAAATCTCCCAACAAATAAGAGTCCAGGACCAGATGGCTTCCCAGGGGAGTTCTACCAGACGTTTAAAGCAGAGATAATACCTATCCTTCTCAAGCTATTCCAAGAAATAGAAAGGGAAGGAAAACTTCCAGACTCATTCTATGAAGCCAGTATTACTTTGATTCCTAAACCAGACAGAGACCCAGTAAAAAAACAGAACTACAGGCCAATATCCCTGATGAATATGGATGCAAAAATTCTCAATAAGATACTAGCAAATCGAATTCAACGGCATATAAAAAGAATTATTCACCATGATCAAGTGGGATTCATTCCTGGGATGCAGGGCTGGTTCAACATTCGCAAATCAATCAACGTGATACATCACATTAACAAAAAAAGAGAGAAGAACCATATGATCCTGTCAATCGATGCAGAAAAGGCCTTCGACAAAATCCAGCACCCTTTCTTAATAAAAACCCTTGAGAAAGTCGGGATAGAAGGAACATACTTAAAGATCATAAAAGCCATTTATGAAAAGCCCACAGCTAACATCATCCTCAACGGGGAAAAACTGAAAGCTTTTTCCCTGAGATCAGGAACACGACAAGGATGCCCACTCTCACCGCTGCTGTTTAACATAGTGCTGGAAGTTCTAGCATCAGCAATCAGACAACAAAAGGAAATCAAAGGCATCAAAATTGGCAAAGATGAAGTCAAGCTTTCGCTTTTTGCAGATGACATGATATTATACATGGAAAATCCGATAGACTCCACCAAAAGTCTGCTAGAACTGATACAGGAATTCAGCAAAGTTGCAGGATACAAAATCAATGTACAGAAATCAGTTGCATTCTTATACACTAACAATGAAGCAACAGAAAGACAAATAAAGAAACTGATCCCATTCACAATTGCACCAAGAAGCATAAAATACCTAGGAATAAATCTAACCAAAGATGTAAAGGATCTGTATGCTGAAAACTATAGAAAGCTTCTGAAGGAAATTGAAGAAGATTTAAAGAAATGGAAAGACATTCCCTGCTCATGGATTGGAAAAATAAATATTGTCAAAATGTCAATACTACCCAAAGCTATCTACACATTCAATGCAATCCCAATCAAAATTGCACCAGCATTCTTCTCGAAACTAGAACAAGCAATCCTAAAATTCATATGGAACCACAAAAGGCCCCGAATAGCCAAAGGAATTTTGAAGAAGAAGACCAAAGCAGGAGGCATCACAATCCTAGACTTTAGCCTCTACTACAAAGCTGTCATCATCAAGACAGCATGGTATTGGCACCAAAACAGACACATAGACCAATGGAATAGAATAGAAACCCCAGAACTAGACCCACAAACGTATGGCCAACTCATCTTTGACAAAGCAGGAAAGAACATCCAATGGAAAAAAGACAGCCTCTTTAACAAATGGTGCTGGGAGAACTGGACAGCAACATGCAGAAGGTTGAAACTAGACCACTTTCTCACACCATTCACAAAAATAAACTCAAAATGGATAAAGGACCTAAATGTGAGACAGGAAACCATCAAAACCTTAGAGGAGAAAGCAGGAAAAGACCTCTCTGACCTCAGCCGTAGCAATCTCTTACTCGACACATCCCCCAAGGCAAGGGAATTAAAAGCAAAAGTGAATTACTGGGACCTTATGAAGATAAAAAGCTTCTGCACAGCAAAGGAAACAACCAACAAAACTAAAAGGCAACCAACGGAATGGGAAAAGATATTCGCAAATGACATATCGGACAAAGGGCTAGTATCCAAAATCTATAAAGAGCTCACCAAACTCCACACCCGAAAAACAAATAACCCAGTGAAGAAATGGGCAGAAAACATGAATAGACACTTCTCTAAAGAAGACATCCGGATGGCCAACAGGCACATGAAAAGATGTTCAGCGTCGCTCCTTATCAGGGAAATACAAATCAAAACCACACTCAGGTATCACCTCACGCCAGTCAGAGTGGCCAAAATTAACAAATCAGGAGACTATAGATGCTGGCGAGGATGTGGAGAAACGGGAACCCTCTTGCACTGTTGGTGGGAATGCAAATTGGTGCAGCCTCTCTGGAAAGCAGTGTGGAGGTTCCTCAGAAAATTAAAAATAGACCTACCCTATGACCCAGCAATAGCACTGCTAGGAATTTATCCAAGGGATACAGGAGCACTGATGCATAGGGCCACTTGTACCCCAATGTTCATAGCAGCACTCTCAACAATAGCCAAATTATGGAAAGAGCCTAAATGTCCATCCACTGATGAATGGATAAAGAAATTGTGGTTTATATACACAATGGAATATTACATGGCAATGAGAAAAAATGAAATATGGCCTTTTGTAGCAACGTGGATGGAACTGGAGAGTGTGATGCTAAGTGAAATAAGCCATACAGAGAAAGACAGATACCATATGGTCTCACTCTTATGTGGATCCTGAGAAACTTATCAGGAACCCATGGGGGAGGGGAAGGAAAAAAAAAAAAAAAAAGAGGTTAGAATGGGAGAGAGCCAAAGCATAAGAGACTGTTAAAAACTGAGAACAAACTGAGGGTTGATGGGGGGTGGGAGGGAGGAGAGGGTGGGGGATGGGTATTGAGGAGGGCACCTTTTGGGATGAGCACTGGGTGTTGTATGGAAACCAATTTGTCAATAAATTTCAGAAAAAAAAAATATTAAAAAAATAAATAAATAAACACCAATCCCAGAGACTAAAAAAAAAAAAAAAAAAGAAAAGAAAAAAAAAAACATTTAAAAATGTGGCATGGAGTTACTCATGCACAATTTGCTGAGACTATTCTATTATTCTTGTTTGAAGTCCTATTGCCTGGCTCTGATTCTGGCAGTGCAGCATGCTAACTGAAACTATTGTGACCTTGGGCAAAGAACTCAAGTATTTGTGCCAAACAGGAAAACAATAATAGGTATCACAGAGAGTTTTAAGGTGAAATAAGTTAATACATAGAAAATCCCCGAAATAGAGCTGGGCTCTGTAATTGAGTATCACTAAATAAATATTAGCTTTTGTTTTTATGATGTTGGTTAGCTATGAAGAATTATTATTATTAGAATTTTAAAAATCCATTTTCATATTTTATATTTGCATTTTACAAACAAAAAATCTGGTCTTTTTATAATCAACAGATATTTTTGGAGCAGTTTTACTTTCACAGCAAAATTGAGCAGGGAATATAGAGATTTTACACATGTCCCTTGTCCCCTACACAATCTCCCCCATTATCAACATCCCCCACCAGAGAGGGACACTTGCTATGTTTGGTGAACCTCCATTGATTGACACATCATTATCACCCCAAGTCCATAGGCTATATTAGTGTTTACTCTTAGTATTACACATTCTATGGTTTTAGACAAATGTATAATGACATGTTTCCATCATTATACTACGATGCACAGTATTTTCTCTGCCCTAAAATCCCTCTGTGCTCCATCTATTTTTCCCTTCTTCCCCCTAAACCCTGGCTACTATTGGTCTTTTTATTGTCTCTATAATTTTGCTTATTGCTCATATCACATAGTTGGAATCACACAGTGTGCAGCCTTGTAAATTGGCTTCTTTCACTTAGTAATATGAATTTAGGGTGCCTCCACGTCTTTGCATTTCTTGATAGCTCATTTATCTTTAATGCTGAATTATATTCCATTTTCCTGATGTACCACAGTTTATCCATTCCCCCACTGAAGGACATCTTGGCTGCCTCCAAGTTCTGGCTAGTATTAATAAAGCTGTTAAGAACATGTACAGGTTTTTGTGTGGATGCACGTTTCCAATTCTTTTGAGCAACCATGAAGAAGTGTAATTCCTTGATCACATAGTATATGGTTAGTTGTGTACGTAAACTTCACCTTTAAAATAGAAAATGTTTACTATTCTTGCCATTGTTCACTGACCTTGAGCATGTTTTGCTGAGCCTACATATAGGAACACTGTGTGGTGATGACAGGTATCTTCAAAAACACCAACAGTTCCCAAAATACAATAAGCCCTACAAAGTATATGATAGGAGCGTTGATCATCTGCATGTTGAGGAAACAGTCAATAGAAATATTCAATAGAAAAATTCCATTAATTTGTTTCATAAACATCATAACTTTGCCACTTATACCCATAACTCTTGTTTTTTCTACTCCAATTTTATTCTAGTGTGACTTTATATTCCTATATTTTCCATAAAGACTTCAAAATACTTTTCTTCACTCTTTCACGTATCCATACACTAACTCAACAAAGATTTTCTGAATGTCTTGGCTCATGCACCATATTTGATTCCAAGGATACAAAGATGAATAAGACATGGCTACCATTTTTAGAAACTCATGGTCCCAGAAGAAACAAAACATAAATAAGTAAACTACAGTGTAATAATAGAAACATGCATAATGCTAAGTTAGAAGAGAGTGACCAAGTTCACTTGAAGAGGTGGAGAAATCACCACAAGAAAAAAAATATTTGATTTTCATTTATGTCATCAACATTTCATGCCTGTATTACGGCAGTACCAACTCTCTCCAGATGTATTTTTAACCCTGCAATTACAGAGCTCTTGCCAGAGTGCAAATTGATCAGTGAACTAATTTTTGGTGTAGCATGTTATGGGTAAGTAATTCATGAGTTAGTTTATGCCAATCCCTAGGCTACATCGTATATTACAACATTCTGGGATTCCATGCAGTTTTCTAATGATGCTCAGCTTTTTTGAGTTATCAGGTTTCTGCTCTTGCTTCCTCATCCTGTAGTGATTATCCTCCTGGCTATTTATAAGCCTATTAATAACTGTTTCTCCAGCAGCAGATTATATTTCAATTCCTTTGAGAAAACTTACCATGATCCCTAAGACGGTGTAAGATAGCTTTCCTTTATGTTCCCATAAGATCTGTTTTCCCACAAATAAAGTTCTTCATACTGCACTGTAATTTCCTGATTACTGATCTGTATTCCCCAGAGGCAGAAATTTGCACACTGACTAGTACAGAATAAGTACCAGGTAAGTATTTGTTCAATGAATAAATGAGTGGATAGATGGATTGAGAGGTAAGGGGTTAATATTAAAGAAAGGACTGGTTTTATGGGTTGGGAGTATAAAGAAAAAGCAATTAGTGACTCAAATTTAATTTGGAGTTTAAAATTTGTATTAAATTAGTGTTATGCTATTCCTCTTTGAGCTCAATAATGTAATTTAAATTTCAGGAAAAATAAATAAATAAGATTCCACCAAATGTAGTTGTATCATAAAGGTAACACTAATAATAATTTCCCTGAGAAATGCTATGATACAAAATCTATATTATTTTGCAAAAATATACCAAGAACTTGAAATAATTATGTATACTATTTAATAAATAAGTGTAGTTATTTATATTTTGAAATTAGAGGAGGCCAACCATAATAGACCAAAAAATACCCCCAAGCAATACAAACTGTGTTAATATATCTTCCAAAATTGAGACATTACACATTAATCTAGAAAATTACACTCTTAAGTTCAGTGCTTTGCAATCCAATTTAACAATTAGCACTCAAATAATTACCTTTGACTTATTAATTTTCACTCAAAATACCATATTAACCTAATGCAAAAATTCCTATGTCAGGTCTCTACTGTGAGAAGATATGAAAGTTATTCATATAATTCACAAATACTGATAGCTGTGGAAGAAAACTACGCTGATCAAATGCATTCTATATTTAACAGCTATGGGCTTTTAAGTGTGAACATATTTATATTCATTTTGGTTTCCAGTTAATATTCTTGACTAAAATTAATGTCAATATTTTCAAGTCATTAAAAAACCCAAGTTTTAATGTTAATTAAGATGTGTCTCAGAGACACATAGCTTATACTCATACCCATTCATGCAATTCAGAGCACATTCATTAAATGTCGTATGTTTGGAGGCATTGTTGTAAGGACTGTGAGGCAGTTGTTCTCAAGTTTTATTGGGAATAATTATTATTTATTATGCTCGCTAAATATAAATTTCTGGGTTCTACCATGGAAATGTTGATTCAATATTCTGGGGTGGAATTCTACACTGTTAAAATCTGCATTTTAAACAAGCACAGGGATCATTCTGATGGAAATTGCATACTCCATGATCAAAAAGAGTGCTGTGATGTGTGGAAAGATGCCTGGAAAGAGCACCTTTTAATGGGTGCTGCCTAACTTACCCTCAAGATCTTACAACCTATTACAGTTAATGTAACTCATATATAAAACTATATTATTGGGTGGGCCACAGGAACTAATAAAAGTTTTGGTGCTGGGTGCAGGAATGGAATCCTACTTCAGAAATACATATCTGGTAAATATACAGGGTGCTGAAGAAGTGTTTGACTGTATCTTAGAGAGTTAATTCAACTATTCCAAATCTCGGAAGCCCTGCAATTAATAATAGTAAAAGAAAGAGACTTAGAATTTGTTTTCAAGAACCAACAAAATTTGGTACCTTGGAACTGCCAGTCCTGTTTGCTAGTTATTATGTGTGTATGTATGTTTTAACTGCCCAGAGTCAACCTTTCCCAGCCCTGAACAATGAGTTCCGTGGAAGTTCCTTAGAACTGTCCTCAAAGACAGTTTCACATAGTGGTTTCACTGACACTCAGAGCTTCAAATCAACTCAGGGTGATCAGGCACACTGCCACCTTAAAACAAAGGCTTCGGGGTTTCAGGGTTGATTCCCCCAGGGTATTTCTAACCCAGAAGACATCTATTTCCTCTTATTTTCTCCTCAACATGTCCAAGCATGGATTATTTCTTTTCATTTTCTACCTGATTATTTTCCTCTAGAATTTGGGAGGAAATGTAAAACAGGTGTTAGCCAGCACAGTACATTGTGATGGTTTTATCCCTTTGCAAACTACAGGAAGGTCTTTTTTGGTTCTCAGATAATAATTATATTGTTCTTATTCTAACTTTATACAATGAATACCAGCTGTATCATTCAGGGTCTGGTTCAAAAAACAAACAAGGAATTATGCCAGCCAGCTAGATATTTTAGAGATATTACAAGAAATTTATATATATATGTATATATGTACATATATATAAAACTATAGATATATATGTATATATAAATATATATGTATTATATACATGTATATATATTTATATAAATATAAATGTAAGTATATAAATATAAATATATATGTACTATATGTGTGTATATATATATTACAAAAATTTATATATATATATATTTCTATATCACATATATATTTTATATTATATATTTAAAGAATAGTGGAATAGAAAGATGTTGAAGACCATACATAGTAATTACTATAAGGAGTAGCTCCCACTTTTAGGGTTGAAGGAAAGAAAGAGATAGGATATCCAGAACAGAGAAACTTGAAAGAGGAGTTTAAGGGTGCCTGGGTGGCTCTGTGGGTTAAGTGACTAGTTTTTGACTCAGGTCAGGATCTTGTTGTTTGTGGATTCGAGCCAAGCATCGGGCTCTGTGCTGACAGTGTGAAGCCTGCTTGGGATTCCTTCTCTCTCCCTCTCTCTCTCTGCTCCTCCCCTATTAGCTCCCTTTCTCTCTCTAAAATAAATAAAAACATTAAACAATTAAAAAAAAAAAGACAGGAGTTTACTTCTCAGAAGGGACAATGAGGGTGTAGCCATTCCCGAATCATGTTCAGACCTCTGTGGGTACCACAATGCTGGTATCAGACTCTCAGTGCAATTGAAGGGAGGTGACACAGGTTCCTCCAAGGGCTACAAGACAGCTGCCGCCATAAGTGCTAAATGTGTCTGGAGGCAAGGGAATGATACTCTTCTGTGGATATAATCCTGACAAGAATTGGAAACAGGAAGGAAGTATTTTACCCCTTCTCCCTTCTTATGATCTCCTTTTAGTATCTCTCACTGGCAGAAAAGCAACAGGACACTGGCTGGCAAGATAATTTGGGAAACATAATATATAGACCTCATGCAATTTGGGAATTTGGTTGAGAGTTTAGAAAACGTAGTTTGCATAATCACAGAACAATTTTTAGAAGGACGTCCTAGAGCTGAGACACAACAGGTAAATAACCAGCATGGCAGCTATAACAATCTTTTTACATTTTTGAGGCCTGTGTCTTAAGAAAGACAGAACAATTGTGCACCACCACTCATTTCACTGGGATATGAGAGACGATGAAAGTGTTTAATTTGGTAAAAAGCAACAGGGTTTCCTCAGAAAAAAATGAAATTGGCTGTCTGAAATGACAAATAACTAAAAGCTATTGTTCACCTATTCATAAGCTCTCCATGCTGAAATAGCCTCCTTTCTTAGAAGACAGATTCTCTGCCTAATATGACTTTGTGGTGGCTGGGGGCACCATATCTCAGCAAAGAACCAGACTGTCAGTTTAAAAATATTACATTAACAGCAGGGCAGAGATGGGGAAAATAGAAGCAAAGAGACCATTATGGCATTATACAAACAGTGCAGGCAAGAGATGGTGAGGACCTAAGTTAAGAAAGCAGAAATGGGAATAGGAAAGACAGAATGTATTCCAGAGAAATTGAGCACGTAAAGACAATGGGCCTTTCTAAATGTGGGGAGTGAAGGAAGCAGAGGAACCTTGGATAACTCCTGACTTTCTGGCTAGATAGGATCATAAATGGTAGCATGTCTACCAAATACAGAAAATTAAAACACAGATTTAGGAGAAAATTTGACAAGTTTAGTTTGGGGCTCATTGATTACACAATCTACATCTAACTGCTGCCTGAACATCACTGGAATCTGGTATATTGTTTGGGCATTGGGCCTTGAATATGTGGATTTTCCTTCAGAGTCCTTCTCAGTTGAGCAAATCATTTCTTATAGAAAACAACCCCAACTACTAACAGAGGCACTATATATTGTCCTAAATTATAGACACCGCTAATTATTTTGCTAAGCTCTTGACTCACCCCCCCCTCAAAAACAGTGTTTCAGGAAGATCAAATACATCGTGAATACATTCTGATATCTGAAACATTTGTGCTTTTGTAAGTGCTGTGTCTGGAATGAATTTATCCCATACCCCACCTGACTATTTTTGATCTCCTGTGGACACCAGTACAGATGTAACTTTTAGGATGTTATTCCTGGCTAAATAAGTAAATATAAAATTTATTATTCTCATATTAATGAGTGCCTCATATTGTTTAAGTTTTTAAAATATTTTAGTGGTGTAGTTTATTTATTTACTTACATATCTGTTCCCTTCTAGACTTTGATCACCTTAAGTGTATAAAGCAACATACATACATTTTAAAAACATACACAACTAGAAAGAGCAAAGAGATTTCTTACAACTCATATACTGACAAAATATTATCAGTTAGGCATGTAATGAGATGCCTCAAATCAACCTAGTAATAAAATGAGAAAAGGGAAGGGAGGCAATTTGCAAAAAGGAATCACAAAATGACCAATAAACAAAAATGTGATGCTCAACTTCAGCAATCAGTGAAATGCACATGGCCAAAAAAGATCCCCTCAGTTTATGTAAACTTGAGACAGGTTTCTTCCAGACTCAAAGTTCCTGACCTCCCTCTCCTAGAGCCCTTACTTTAGAAAACTTGCTATTGTAACTCCTGCCTCTGCCCTTTGGAGATGTAAAAGTTCTCCGGCCTCTTAACAGTTTTACAACCCAGGACTGTTTTTGTCAAGGACCTGGGAGCCATCCCTTTGAAATGTAACTTTTTTAAAAGATAGAGCCCGTATCCCCTGGTCTCTGTAGGAGTCTAACTTGGACAAGTGCCAGTTAGCAAACATTGATAGCCTAATCCCATTGACCAACCACTTCCCTAATCAACTCCAGTACGTTTCATCTAGTTCACCCCAGTGCTTAAAAACTCTCCCACCTTTTGTTTCAGCAGAGTTGAATTCAATCTCTCTCCTTTATTGCAATAGCCTTGACTCCTATTTCAAATGTCTTAAATAGTCTCCCTTCCCTGTTTAATTCTGTCTGGTGCCATTTTTATTTGGCACACCTAAGTATAGTTTTTACATTTATATCTAAAAGTTTGCAAAATTAAAAAGTCTGAGGATATGTAATTTTGGCAAAAAGTAAAAAAAAAAAGTTTTTCTTTGGTTCTTGTGTAAACATAAATTGATACAATGGTTTTGAAGATCAATTTTACTACCCCAAGTAACTTATACTCAAATGCATAAAGAGCTTGCTTGTAGCATTGCTTAGACTCATTAAATTTGAAAACAACAGACAATACATTATGGTATATTCGTATCCCTAAGTGAATAAAGTCTATTTCATAGCAGAAAGACTATTAATGATGTATAGATTTGAGAAACACAGTTGTGAAAAACATGCATACGTTTGTATGCATGTATGTTTGTATGTACGCATATAGGCAGGCATATACAGTATGTCAAGGTATACAACCAAAGATAAAGAAGGGCATTATCATTTCCTTAAAATTTTAAATGATCTGGGAGATTCAGGGAAAATACCTTTGCAGTACTGTTGCAGCACAGGCTTTGGAAACTTCAGGATCCACACAATAACCAGACAGAACAATCAGATAGTAAAATCAAAATCACATGATATCATTTTACAGCCCAACTCATGAATTATCCTCACGAACCTCAAAATACGAATGCATGGAGACATATTAGCAATAGTCGCTAAACCCAATGCCGTCAGCATGTCTGCCGAAGAAAGCAGTGGGAAGCAACACAGCATGTTATGAGCCTGAAAACCAAAGACTGCAAAAAAGCCAACTAGTATTCACTGGAAATCAATCTGCAAACAGCAGAGAATCAGAAGTTTTTCCCACTCTAGCAGGGGGAGAGTGTAAACACCCTGATACAAGGCTGCAGGGCTGGAGCCTCTGACTCGAAACTAATCCACCAAGTCTTTCTTACTATTTGGGGGTCCACAAAGAAGAGAAACTGCTGGAAGTGGAATCAAGCATTAGTGGGACAAGGTCAGTGGAAAGAGAAGATCTGAGTAAATGTAGGGGAGGAGATGGAACCAGACTATCTCAGAAAAGAAGCCACCATACTTTACAACTATGTGAAAACAACAGGACCGGGAAGTTAGTAAATTTAGAAAATCTATCTGAACCAAGCCTCCTTCTAAAAATTGAGAAAATTTAAATTCACATACAAATAAGCATCAGAAAATGATTGAGATCAAATCCTATAACAAGTTATTATAACAATATTATTTTGCTGCCATCTTTGCAATGAAAGCGCACCAGAATGACGTGCAGAAATCAGACCAAACATTTAACATATAATTTTCAAAAAAACCTGAAAGACATTTAAAAAAAGAAAAATAAGATACCAAATAATAACATAAACCAGAATTAGAGAAATTCAGAAATGAGGTTAAAGATTTTGAAAAAGAAGAGAAGAAAAAACCATTTAAAAATAAAATCTTGAAGGAGTGTAAGAGCAAAGAAACACCACTAGTAATACCGTAAGGGAAGTAGAAAGTGGAAAAAGGTAGATCTCTAAAATTAAAAATAAATTTAACAACAGATCAAAAGTATTGAAGAATGTACTGAAAAGAAGCAAGTACAAGTCAACAAATGTATATAATAGGTGTCCTTGAGGAAAAACAAATCAAAACAAGGGAAGAGAACAATTACTTAAAACTATAACTCACTGGGTCACCTGGGTGGCTCAGTCAGTTAAGCATCTGGCTTCCGCTCAGGTCATGATCTCACGGTTCGTGGATTCAAGCCCCAAGTCGGGCTTTGTGCTGACAGCTCAAAGCCTGGAGCCTGCTTTGGATTCTGTGTCTCCCTCTCTCTCTCTGCCCTTTCCCTGCTCATGCTCTGTCTCTCTCTGTCTTTCAAAAATGAATAAAAACATTTAAATATTTTAAAAAAGACTATAACTCATTATAATCTGCTAAAAATTTGATATTAATTATTTAAAAGGTATATAATGTTACCGAGAATGTCAACTCAGAACTGCCAACACAAAGCTATAAGCTATATTCTAGTAAAATTACTGCACCTTAAAGAAAACAAGACGTTGGGCACTGAGAGAGTAAAAATATAAAATGTTATTTATAAACAGTAGAAAATTAGACTGTCAATATTTGCCAGCAATGCTTTCTCCCAGAACAGAAATCAGTGCATATTAAAGAGATGCAAGGAAAGAAAATCCCAATATTCTTCTATCCAGCAGAAATGACTTTCATGTAAAAGGGTCACAAACTCTTATCACCAAGTAAGAATTTATGAAATATTGTCTTTATAAGTCCTGCGTAAGAAATGTATGAAAGACATTTTGACAGAACTAGTAGTAAGCATTGCATATATAGTTACTGAAAGAATAAATGAAGTGTGCAGATGTAGTAGGTGAATAAAATTTATTTAGAATATGGATAAAATATTCCAAAATATAACTGACTTTAGTAATCATAATTGGTAGGGTAGTTTTAGTATTATTAATATTAATAATCACATTGATAATGTGATATATCTAAAATAGAGTAAAGCAAATGAGTAAGGAGATTATTTTATCTTTTATCACCTGTGTCTTTAAGAACCATGTCTTATGCCTAGATTGTGGCCATAAGAATACTATTTCTTAAGAAAACAAACCAAGGGTCATGTAAAAATGACTGATTCCATGTGTGTGACAGATAATGAACAAGCTCAGTTTGGAATATTTTCTTAAATTATATGACAATGAAACTAGCAAAAACTTTAAGGATCATGTCAAAAGAACTCAAAGGCCAAATCAGAGAAGGGTCAATTGGCATAATGTGGGACAATCTGGACTTCAATAAGGATAAGAATCACAAACATTCTTAAAGCTACTTTTGTGATGACCTTAATTTGTACAATCTTTTAGGGTGCCTGGGTGGCTCAGTTGGTTAAGTGTCCAACACTTGATTTTGGCTCAGGCCATGATCTCCACGTTTATGGGATTAAGCCCACAGCCTCTGTGTGGACAGTGTGGAGCCTGCTTGGGATTCTCTCTCTATTCCTCTCTCTGCCCCTCCCCTACTCTCTCTTTCTATCAAAATAAAAAAATAAACATTTAAAAATTTGATTTTTTGATGGTGTTAAAAAAAAAAAGAATTGGTCACCTTCTGAGAAAGGGAGGGTACCAATTCATTATCTTAAAAGTAGTTAAATAAAAAGAAATATTCAAGAATCTATCCTGACTTTCCTGAAGATGATAAGTAAAATAGATAACTACATCACTGAAGTTGACTTTTATCCTGAGTGCATCTGTCAAAGAAAATAAGTAATGCTATAGAGAAGGGAAAATGACATATAAGACATTTCAGATGAGTAACTATATGAGGAATTTCATATACCTATGAAAAAGCACCATTCAATGAATTATCATGGTAACAGAAATTAATATAGAATAAAATACTCTTCCACTTCAATTCTTTGGACAGATACACAAAAGTAGTGACAATGGGGGAAACCGTTTGCAACAATGGGGAGCAATAAATATTAATGAACTCTTATTTATTGCTGTTAACCATATAAATTTGACTCAATCACCCTGTAAAGCAGTTTGACATTTCCTAGTAAAGCTTAACATATGCATGCTTTGCTTTGAGATATTGTCATGATACTTCTAGGTATATACTGCAGAGGCTCTTATACATGTGTATCAAGAGATACGTTCAAGATGGTTTATGGCAACATAATTCACTATATCCAAAAACTGAAATCAACTCCAGTATCCATAAACAAGAGAATAAATAAGCGGGTGTGTGTGCCCATAAATGAGAACACTATTCCTTGGTAAAATAAATGAGTACATCTACAGCCATCATCATGGATGAACTTCAAAAATATAACATTTAAGTGAAAGGAACATATCACATAACAACAAAAATGACATGATTCCACTTACATAGAATGCAAACTCCAGCAATATATGTTTGCAAATGCATAGATTGATGGTGAAAACTCTTAACAAGAGGAAAAGGGAATGATTTATATATAATTTATGATCATAGTAAATTCTTGGAGTGAAATGTGTTCAGGGAGAGGCACACAGAGACATGGAAATATTCTGTTTATTTGACTGGGTAGAGAAGTAGATACAAATTCATTTTGTCATTTTCCTTAAACTGTGCGTGTGTGAGTATGTGTGTGTAATTATAGATTTTTCTCTATTTCTATACATCTATATTCATCTCTGTTTCTATCTCTATATTATTGTTATGACTTCACCTGGTTGTATGGAATATTCCTTTCTTTCTTGCCAGTTCACGGTAGAAGCATTTAGGAATATCCTTTTACATATCTTACTCAACAACTTTTTCTGGTTCAGTGTGGGGATGGATGGGGCACTCCTGTAATGCTATGTACGGATTAGGTTATTTAACCCTCGCAGGATGTTCTTGGAAAGTACTATCATTATCCCCATCTTAAGGAAATTCAGGCATAGCACAATTATGTGTGCAAGGTAATTGGTAAATTACTTGTGCAAGCTACACTTCATTTACACGTTTGTTTTTTTAACCAGTTCACTGTATTGCTAGTAAAAATAACACTGCACATTCAAACAAAACGACTACATGGAAAAACTTGTAATAGTTCTTTGCCTAACGAATAAAATGCAAACTCTTCACTCTTGAGTTTGGAACCCATTATGATATTTTCAAGCCACATTTGAATAATGTTGGTCCTCCCCTCTCTCCTCACAGCTCCCCAATCTCCGTTCACCATGCTCGCTCTTCACAAGATACCTTCTTTCTTCCTGTTGTCAATAGCTGAAACTAAGTCATGCACCCACCTTCTCAAATGCCACTTTCTCATAAACATCGCCATTAATTTGTTTTTTCAGATGGCCCTTTCCCTGTCTCCCCTATGCACTATTTTCTGATTGCCCCATTTAGATAGTCTCTCTCCCTCCTCTTAGTTCACATGAAAGTTTGATTTATCTCTGTTGGAATTTAACATGAGTCAGGAGCTTGTGCAAACTATTTCTTCAGTGTTCATCACAAACTGGTAGAGATGAAAGTGAGACATTTCTGCTCACATACAAGAGGCACTGTTCCAAAATGGAAGGCTGCTTGAAGCAAGTGTTACCTGAAGGCTTCAGACCCCACGAAAAGATGGAAGTGGATGTCCTTTGGTGTTAGGAAGAAAACCCTTGGCTTAAAACAGTCAAACAGACTGATACCAAAAATCATATAGGGTAAGCCACACTCCCAGTCTAATTGTTATAGTCCCTAACACCTTCGTGTATATGATGTTCTTTTGGTATGCTAACATATACATGTAGATGGTGTTTTAAGAGTTCATGCTACTTTAATAAAGCTTTAGATATGCTAATAAATAAGGGATATAATAAACAAGGGTACACATGTTTGTTCCTCATGGAAGAAATGGTTCTTAGACCAGCAGCAAGAGCATCATATAGAAGCATACAAGCAATGCCCCCCTTAGACTTCCTGTATCAGACTCAGCTTTTTAACAAGGACCCCAAGTGTTTTGTATACACAAGCAACTTTGACAAGCTCTGGGCCCAGATCACATGCTCTGTTGTTTATATTAATTATTTATAGTTAGATGAGCACTTAATTGGTCAAAATCCTATATGCAATACTCTTTGTACTTAGTTAGAGATATGGAAGTCATTAAGGAGCTGAAAGTATATCTGACTTGTTTCTACATGATCCACTTTATCAATTCCTCCTGAGAGACAATTTCAATAACCATTCTGTTTATTTGCAACCAAAGGCTATAAAAATAGACCTGGGTAGAAATATGATTTGTTTCTGGTTTCACTGACAGTCACATGACTCCAGGCAAGCCATGATAAAATGTATCTGATAATAGTTTCTTAAAAATTTCAGTTTTTACTTCCTCTATTGGTCACACAGTCATACTGAGCATTGTGCTAGTTCAGAGAGACCATAGCTTCTTCATTTTACGTCCTCTGGCATGGTACAGATTTAGTCACGAGATCTGCAGAATACCTTCTTGATCTGGGATGCATGCTAGGAGGCTTCGTAAGCTTTAATTAATAAGTCTTCCCTCTTCACCTGAGTGATTGAACATCAGTTCTGTGTCTAAGCCAAAGCAACGAAAATCATTCCATAGGCATTCAAGGACAAACTCTCTTATTCCAATTCTATTATTTAAATCCACGAATGTGATATATAATGTTTCAAGAGAATGAATGATGATTTTAGATGTTTCATTAGGTATCCAGATACCACTACACAATCTTGTTAATAAAATAGCAAGCAGCCAGGATGAGTCTCAATTATTTAGACACTGAAATGGAAGTGTATAATCAGAATAATATTCATAGTTATCACATCTTAATTAAAATATATTTATCTTAGAGATGTACTTCATTTCTCTTTAGTATAATATTCACCAGTAGTGTAAAGACTGTAGTAGATGACAGTTTCAAACTGTTTATATTTTTCAACATTGAACAGAATCAGGAAGTGCTTCTTTGTGAAAATCTTTTTGGCTTTATCATGATCCTTCAGTATTAGGCATTATAAAATGTACATTAAAGTATATATAGTCATTATTCAAGATTACTTTCTCTGTGTCACAAAGATTTGAATCTAAGTAACCTTATACAAGATGATTTATTTTTAGCATCACTGAATAAACACATAGCTAGTTATTTTTAGTAAACTTTCTTATATTGAGGATAATTTTTTAAAGGGCCATTTATCAACACTTTGCAAAGTAAACTAAATACATTTTGTTTTAATTGAATTTGGTGAAACTTTAATTTAGAAAGAATACACATACTTTTAATATGCTTATTTGGAACTATTATTTTTCAAGGAAAAATAATATTGTATTATCTGTTTGACATAATTTATATTGGAAAAAATCGTCAATAGATAATATAAAATTATTTCTACAAAATGAATAATTACATAGTTTTAGTAATTCTGGAAAGAAAAATAAAGACTTCATTTTTTAAAGAAAATGCCACTTGTAATTTTTTTGAGTTCTCCTTGACCTCTATGCCTGAGATTCTGAAATAAAGGTGATTTGTGGCAAAAACAAGTTTGAGGAAGCCAAGAATTTTCACTCACTCTACAATCGTGCATTACTAAATAAATCAGCAACCTCTATTCTTCAGTGGTTAACAAAGTATTATTTATTATCTTCATTTTACTATGCACATGGAATATACTATTCTTTTCCAAGGTCATTGTTAGTACCATGCTGTAGATGCATTTGTCAGATGCTGCTCTAAGGTTAGTTACTAAGTGACAAGTCCAAACCCAATATAAACAATAGTTCTATTTATTTTAGGCTATTGAAGGTGAACCAAAGTTTCTTTCCATATCTAGTAGCTTTATATTTTGATGTATTTCCCTTCTACTTCCAAATTAATCTCCATTAAGTTGAACACCTTTGGTATTCATAAACTTACCTCCTGAGATAAAACACAGGGGAATGCTTCATAAACTAGACGGTGCTATCAGGGGCCGGGTACTGTATCACCACTGTTCTTATGACGCAGTAAGCAGTTTGCGGAACAGGGAATCATTGAGAACAGAGATGATGAAAGGTTGGAGAACTGAGTCCTGCATTCTAGAAATATTTAGAATTTGGGATGATGATGAAAACCCAAACAAAGAGAAGAAGAAGAGCAGCTAATGAAATAAGAACCTAAAGGCTAACAGTCCTTTTGAAGAAAGACTTTGGGTGGCTGAATAGGAAGCCGAGGGACCAGATTGCTGCACTGGTACTCTGAATGCACCAGTCTTTATGAACCCATACGATGATCCTTCTGCAGAGACATGTTGAGGAAAAAGGAGACATGACCACTAGGAAAAAAGTCATCTGAACACACACCAAACGATCTTTGTTGCCATTTACAGTTGCTTAGCTAAAATAAAATTATTTCTAAAAACTGCTAAACACACTGTATAACATTGTATGAACAATGATGAATATGACAATAGAAATTATCACAATTTGAAAACTGAAAATCACAATACTATTCTTGAATGTATTATAGCTGAAACAAACTGGGGTCAAATTCAATGCATCTGAGTTATTGCTGTGAACCACCTTATCAAAATGAATCTGGTTCTAGGTTACACAGTCTGTGTTTTTCTTTAAAATTGAAATTTAAATTACAATATCACATATGAATTGCAAGCAATGCTACTACAGATTCCAAAACGATACATGGACTAGTTTTGCTGCAGCTCGTATTTTAGTGCCATTCTGGTTTGTTTTTCAACATTTGAAACTATCAGAATTTCGGGTATTAGAAGAATAGTCAAGTAGTTGAAAAAGTATTGATGATTGTGTCAATATGTTTGCTCTGCATGGCTAAAAGAACAGAACTTGTTTTTTCCCACTGGTGTTTAGAACCTGCATCAATCAGCTACTTTGAAAGGGTGCCAAGTGTCAAGTGAGGCAAAATGAAGGTTCAAAGCCATTTTGACCCTACACTTCCAGGTTACTAGTGAAATAACCACACCTATACAAATGAGCCAGATTCAATACCTAAAAAAAAAGCACAGAGTAAGTTCCCATAAGATTGGAATTTTTAAATCATTTTACTGAAATAGGAAAATATTTTCAGTTTCCTAAGAGTAAACACTGCAGAGTACAGATGGCTGCTTTTTATAAGAAACATATCAGTTATCATTTCATAATAGCCACCAGGTAGTTTTGAAAGCTAAAAAGTTGTTAAATTATTTGATACCATTGGTGATGAAAACAAAATGATACCTAAAAGGTATATAAATATTTTGATGGTAAAACTTTGCCCGTTAAAGTGTGTAGAACCCTCTCTTGTTTGAAATAAACATGAACAAGAACAGATGGAAGATCAGGTTAAGGAATAATTATTAAAATATTCACCAGCTTTGAAAATTGTCATAAATGAAGCAAAATCAAATTTGCAGAACACAATAGTAGTGTTATTCCATGTAATCCTATATGGCTATAATTACATAAACACATTTTGGTATAACTCTTTCTAATCAGACATTTTTGAGGTGACAAATGAACTGTATTGTAGTAAGGTTGTATTTTATAAAGAATACACATCCGTGTAAAGAAGAGACAATGGTGCATTTCAAGTTCTTTATTCAAATTCAAACCTGGCAAACTTTCTAAAGCACTTGAGTTTTAAGTCATTATAGCCATCTAAAACTAGGTCTCAACTTGCTTTAGCAATATATCAAATGAGACAAACACAAGGAAAATATGATTGTGCTGTATAAAAATAGAAATGTGACCTATGCATTGCTACTTTCCCTGCCCCTATTTATTTCAGCATACTATCCACAGTGGTTTCCTAACCACTTATTAAAAATTGAAAGGCAACAGCTATAAACTCTGAGAAACACGATAGGCAATCCACTTATAGCAGATGTGGATTTTAAAAAAATGTTTGCCTGGAGTTGCTGAAAACCATCTAAATCTTAAATCTCTCCAATTCTGATGGATAGTTGCTTGCACCATACGTGTTCATATCAGTAATAATTGAAAACAAGGTTTTGAGGTAAAAATTCATTCTTGCCACCTTGACAAGTATGGTTTGTGAGAAAATTATTAGTGGTTGAATATCCTCCACTATCTCTACTTCTCTTGTGAAATAAACAAAAAAAAAGAGAGGGAGAGAGTAATCTATTAATACATAATGAGCTCTTGAGCTTATAAATAACTCCCAGAGTGAAAAAATTCCTATAAAAATGCTAATTCTACACACACACACACATACATGCATATAATTTATAGATGAAGCTTCAACTTCAACTATTCTTTATAATAATATTTATGCCTTAAAGTCCTACTAATAGTCAAATTGCAATAAAATTATGGTACATGGAAATACTGAAGATAAAATGGAAATGAGACTAACTAATATTATCCTAATAGATAAGTATCATAATTCCAAAATACAATGGAGGACATTTTAACTCTTAGAAAAATAATTTTTTTTCTAGTGAAAACCTTTTCATTTTCATTTTCTACTTCCTCCTTTTCTTGTTGTTTTGGCCTAACCAACAAAATATAGAGTAAAACAGAAGAATCAGCCTGATAAACCATATTAATACCAATAACAAAAACATGTATCCTAACCTGCCCCTACAAGAGTAGAAGATATTTAATTTTCACAAAGAAATTGCCTTAATATATCAAGACATTTTGTGGCCATTGGTTCAACTGCTGCTCCAATGTACTAAATCCCATCTGTTTACTTTCTTTTTTCTTAATTTCTTTATGTTTATTTATTTTTGAAAGAGAGAGCGAGCGAGAGCAAGCGTGAGCGGGATAGAGGCAGAGACAGAGAGGGAGACACAGAGTCTGAAACAGGCTCCAGGCTCTGAGCTATCAGCACACAGCCCGAGGTGGGGCTCGAACTCATGAGTCAGGAGATCATGACCTGAACTGAAGTTAGTCGCTTAACCAACTGAGTCACCCAGGCAACCCCCCCCCCCCGCCCCATGCCATCTATTTACTTTCTATATTAAATTCATTTCTATTTCTAACAGGAAAACATGTTTCTTCATATTAATTGTCCTTTGTATTTTGCACCTCTGTGGCTTCCATTTTTTTAACCAATATATCTGCCTTATAAAACAAGAGCCTAGAAAGAATGCAGTATTGATGCTTGAAGCATGTGTAGTGTTCTAAATTTATTACAAGAAGTGAAAAGCAAATGAATTCTTCTCCCACCAAAGTCATGAAAGGACATGTCTAACAGTTCCAAAGCAGCCTTTTGTGATTTAGAGAGAAACTATCAGACTAGCCTCCAGATAGGGCTGCACAGGTCCAGAAAATTACTTTATAAAGTAGTCACCTTTGGTATGACCTGAGATAAATAAAGAGCTGGAAGGTAGCTGCCCTGGGTACATTAACTTTCATCCTTCTTTCTCAGTTGATAACTTTGGTCGTCTTGCCCACCTGAACATCTGCATATACCTAACAAGAAAGAGCCAATATGCCTCATCTTTGAAAGTGAAGAAAAGAAAACAAAGTTCATCTGGTGATTTGTTGTGGCTGTTGTCATTTGCAAGCTCCATCTTTTGCCGTGGTGATCAGTCCAGCCATACCGGAAACGGTTTTCAAACTGATACAACCGCAACAAGGTGAATGACCGGTGAGAGTTTTTTTGGGAGAACAAATTCCTAAGAGTTAAATCTGAGCAGTTTCCACTATCACTAACCATATATTTAACCAATTTCTTTGCAATTCGACTCTGATGCAAACCTGGTAAAGTATCTTTTATGTAATGGCACAATATAATGAAGTTGCAGAATTTGATTATTTAGTAGAGTTTACCCATCCTGGTTTGACATTATTTACCAATATGCATTTAATAGGCACCCTAATAGTCATTTCATTCCCTGAGGACCATCTGCCTTTAAAGCCTTTAATTCTCAGAACTGGTCATTCACTAGTCTTTCTCAGAAAAAATAAAAATGCCATTTCCATTCAAAGCCATGAGTTAAAGATAACAAAACCCCCAAGAATACATGTCCTGAATAACTTAAAAATGGGGTCATTTTCATTTCCAATTCCTTTTGCATGCTTCTGAATTCACTATCATTATTACTTTACATTCACAATAATAATTATCTTCAATTATATTTCAAAATTAATTCTTTAGAAGTGGTGTTAGAATCATGTACTTACAGTCCGTGATTTTCAGCGTCCTCTTGACTTCTCCACTTCCCGATCCCCCACAACCGTCTTCATCATCACACTCCCCGCTGACCTGTTCAGCCATGCCACCGCCACTGCCCATCTGCAGTTCCCACTTGTTGGGCTTGGGTGACCTACCCTGCAACAACTAAATATGGATACAAAACACTTATTAATGGAAGACTCAAGTCATCTAAGGAAGTGATTCAGAAACGTGTCTAAATTAGACTGATTTTCTTATGGGGCTCTACTATTTTGGTGAGAATACTTTACCAAATTGAGTCTGTAAGAAAAATTAAAACTACTGAAATAATAATAAATAATGGGCAAGGTGTTACAGCTACAAAGATCTACAATCTGCATATCGGCTCAATAATCAAGCTTTGCTTGAGGCTTTGGAAAGCCAATAAACCAGGCTTTCTTGCTCATGGATAGTTTGGCTGGAGAATCTTTTGTCTCTGAATTAACATGTTTAAGCTTGGTCAATCAAACTCCATCAATCAAACTCCAGGACGACACAACTCCCTTTGCAGTATATTGGTTGATACTACTGTGCTGTGCTGTAAGCCAACAATCCAAAATTTCTCAAAACATAGAGTAATATTCTTCAAGAAAAGATTCTGTTAAAAGAATGTCGAATTTTGCACATATATGTGTGTATAGCTTTAAACTTTCTTGGATCAGATGCATAGTCCAATGCATATGCACAGAACTGAACCTGGGAACAAAAGACTTAGATCCCACTTCCATTTCTACAAATTACTTAGGAAATTTAACCAACTTCTTGGTTCTTGGTTCTCAAGTATTTTATTTACTAATACGAGCAAAATGGATGGAATAGCCATTTCCCCCTACAGCATGGGAGTGCTGGTAATATTTTTAAATTGGTAATACCAATTTTAATATTGGTAATGCCTGAACTCCTTTTCAAGAAGATGATATCATGAATAATAAAATATTTCACTTAAAGCTAAGATGAGAGAAATGATTGAGTATGTGGCACACACCCCTGTAAGGCAGTATAGAACATATGACCAAACATGAGCACAAGAGGGTACTGCTATATTATGAACAAAATGTACCACTGCTGAACACTTAATGGGCATTTAAATTTTTAGGGTGCTTCGTGAAAGTATCAGGGTTGTTAGTTCTAGGAGATTTTCTAGATAATAGTATCGACTGGCAGACAATAATTAAACATGCAGCCCAACGACAATATTTCATATTGGAAAACAAAGGGTAAAATATCCGCAGTACAACTAAGATGAATATGTTTAGCATTTAAGGAACACTTCCATCAAAGAAGCTGGACTTTTTTATAAGCTTTCAAAATTTAAAATAAAATGAGGTCACAAATTGTGAAGTATTACAATTCTTTAAAATTAATTTTTCCCTAACAAGAACGAAACGGTAAAACAATTTGACAATAATTTAAAAATTCTGGTCAGAATTAATTTCTATTTATTAGCATTTCCTAAATGTGTTAATAGGCGTTAAATTCAAAAAGATGTCTCCCCTGATTCTCTTGCATATTCCTCCAAACAAGAGGTTAATATTCCATAAGACATTCCCTTACTGAGAAGATCATACCCCGGGAAACAAGCCGTCATATCTTACTTTTTCTCCACGTTTCAGTTTCTCATCCTCTTCACAATCCCTCTCACTGCTTCCAAGTCCCTGAATATGAGACATAATCACTGCTTCCTAAGACAAACTCATCAAAAAATATCCACAATTCTATCTGACCCACACTTCCAGGTTCCCAATAATCCTATCTCCCTCTGATGGGGTCAATATCTCTGCGTCCTCTGCATGAAAGTTCCATCTTACTATGTTCATTTTCTTCCTTCTCAATCATCACACATCCACAAATGTTCATTTTCATTCTCACAACTATGATAAAATTTATCTTGCCAAAATCCCCTATACATTTCTAATCAACAAAAACAAGATTTTCACAGTAAGATCCTTATTCAAACCCCACATTTTTTGGATTAAACTATTCCAATTTCTTCTTAGTTTGATCGTCTCTCTCCTCACACTTCCAGGAAAATAAAGATAAATGTTTCAGTTAATAGCAGAAATCTCTGTTCTTCCTTTGTAGTCTCTTTCTGGGAATCCATCCCGACAGATTGTGCTCTCACCTGTATACAAATTACACACAAGTCCTTATCTGCAGCTCTTGCCACAATACTTCATCTCTAAGCAGTGATTGGATATAAAAATGTACTCTACTGCTTTGTATCTTAAAATAAAACTTCCATCTCCACTATTCATGTATCATTACAACTTCTCTTCCCAACCCCTGATTGCAGGGGACATCAGTCTCTCCATCTACTACCACCAAATTATTTTCCCCAAATCAGTACTTTCACCATGTCATTTCTCTCTGCCTTACTGCTCTTTGTGACCCTTAACTGTCAAAAACTGCTAGTTCCCAACATGTGTCTAGAGGAGAAATATCACTAGAGATAGACAAATCACAGAAAGAGATCCTGTGGCAAAATGGTTGTGAAATTCCTATGATGGCCCCTTCTTGATACCCATGAACTAAAGGCTCATGAGAAACCTCACAGTAAGCAATCTTGTTTAACAGTTGAGACTCACTTCCCATTTTCCAAATTTACATAAGCAAATTACCCCTTCCCCTCACTCAACACCCACTGACATACATTTGGAAATGGGGCCTACAAAATACCATTCAAATACAGTTAACAACTTTGTTGTTGTTAATTATGTCTAAGCACAATCCCCCAGCACCCAAATTCTGCCTCAGAGCAATCAGTTTGTTTGTCACACTGAAACTGTGTGAATTTATATGTCTATAATTTTGTTTGTGCTTGTTTCGTATTTTTCTCACTTCCAACTCTTGTTTTTCCTCCACATAGAATACCCCCTTTCTTCTTTCACAATTCATCATATCCTAAATCTCAAGTTCAACCTCAAATACCTCTTTTCCCACTCCATACATATTTCTTGGATCTTTTTGTCTCTGTGTACCATTCACAGGCACTTAATTAACTTTCTTGAGCATATGCCGTGTCTTTCTGACTAATGGTAAGTTTCTCAAGGATGAGACCATGATATTCTCATTTTTATGCTCCCAATCATTACCAGAGGGATATTTCCACATTATAGATGCTGAATAAATATGTTTTAATTCATTTGCAATTTGAAAATAATTTATTAAATTTACCCTGTCTTCCACGCCCTTTACATCTAATTTAGGAAAGTGCTTTCACTTTTACTCAAATCTTCAGAGGCCATGATATTCTAGAACAGCTTTTGAATTCATGCTTATTGACTAGTAGATGAATTCACTTATTTATTCAATGACATTGAGTATATATTATGCAACTCATACATATGTTGAAGAATATAATTCACATCCAAGGAGAAGACATAGTCTTAGTTCTTAAAAAGTACTCAGTATATATTCCTTTTTAAAAATTTTAAAGTTTATTTATTTTGAGAAAGAGAGAAAGCATGAGTTGGGGAGGGGCAGAGACAGAGGGAGAGAGAGAGAATCCCAAGCAGGCTCCACACCATCAGTGCAGAGCCCGACGCTGGGCTCAAACTCATGAAACCATGAGATCATGACTTGAGCAAAAACTGAGAGTCAGACACTTAACTAACTGAGCCACCCAGGTGGCCCTATATTCCTTATTTCAAAAAATTTTTTAATGTTTATTTACTTTTGATAGAGAGGCAGAGTGTGAATGGGGGGTGGACAGAGAGAGAGGGAGACACAGAATCCAAAGCAGGCTCCAGGCTCTAAGCTGTCAGCGTAGAGCCTGATGCAGGGCTCGAACCCACAAACTGTGAGATCATGACCTGAGCTAAAGTCGGACACCCAACCGACTGAGCCACCCTGGTGCTCCTATATTCCTTCTTTCAAAGTGGTCTACATGAATATGCAACAAGGTACAATCAAAATAAAAGAAATGATGTGAAAATCGGGGGTGGGGTGGGGGAAGCAGACTAATGATTTAGTTTTGTCATCTTGCCAAATGATTTTTCTTTTTGATCTTAGTAAGAAGTTCATCTCATTCCTGTGCTCCAGGAAGCATCTAAAATATTGTGGAAATAAAAATTTAACATTGAAAGATTATACCAAGAAATACTTCCCCAAAATATTTGTGTTTGCTACCCTATTAACTCAAGAGAAAAGGGGTATTCAAATTACCTTTTTAAATGAATACCTAGGAACAGGAATCTACATAGGGTCAAAAACTTATTTATATAAAATATTCATTTTTTTCTAGAGTAGGAAGGGAACTTTAGCTTTATGATTGGGTCACCAGGTGATGAAATGGCCTCTTGTTCTTTCACAGGACATCAGCTCTTTACCGCCCTCTCCTCCTCCAAAGCCTGGGAGCAGCATGCAGATCACTCCGCCATCTTTCTGTTGGCTCCACCTTCATGGGCAAGTGCTATTTCACTTACTATTCTTAAGTCATTTTGGAGAAATATACACAGCTTCCATCAAAGACAAGCTTGCGCCCCATGTCTTTAGGTAAAACGAAACAAGTTCCACATGTGCACATTTAAAGCAACATACACAGGGGCGCCTGGGTGACTCAGTTGGTTAAGCATCTGACTCTTGATTTCAGCTCAGGTCATGATCTCACCGTTCATGAGACTGAGCCCCTCATTGGGCTTTATGCAAACAGCATGGAGTCTGCTTAGGATTCTCTCTCCTTCTCTCTCTCTCTCTCTCTCTGCCTCTCCCCTGTTCAGCTCTCTCTCTCTCTCTGTCTCTCTCTCAAAAGAAATAAATATACTTAAAAAAAAGCAATATATACAAATAAAATGACCCTGTAGAATGATAAAGAAGCCAATTTTTATAAATGACATATGAAAATCAGTCATATTACAGTAGATATACTCATGCCACATACTGTATCAAACATCGCTTCTTTTTATCACATACATGGATAGCTGTTCCATATACTCATAAAATATAGAACATATTAGAATTTTCCAAAATGTAAAGCCTTAAAATTTTAACATTACTCTCTGGGCCTACATTCTCTGCATCTGTAAATTAAGAGAACAATATCTGTTTGGAAGGTTTTGAGACTATTAATTGGCTTAATTATACAAAGTGCTACCATATTGTGAGTGCTCAGTAATGGTTAGTTATTTGTATCACAGTTATCATTATAACCGGTAGGAACTGATACTGGTTACCCTGATTCTGTCTTTCAAAAAGGGAACCCATGCCATGATCATCCTCATCCTGCCTTGACTTGATCTGAGTCTGCCCAGTTGTAAAGATGGCAGTATTTTGAACACTTGAACCTATTCCCAAGTCATGAAAGGTAGAACGTCGATCAATACATACATATTTATAGAACAACTACAACAGAGGAAGGGCATGATTTTGAGTCCCAGACATACATTAATTGTGTGCCTTTCACCAACTCACTTAAGCCCATTAAAACTTATTTTATTCTACTGAATAATAATGCAAGGGGAAGCACTTTATGTAGTAGAAGGCACCATACTCATTTACAGTGTCCTGTGCAAGACGCCGCATCCATAAAATTGAGAAGCAGAGTGAGGACAGTGAAAAAACCCACAACTTTTAGGGTGTTCCTCCTTTCGTCAATGCCATGCAGTTTGTGCAGTCAGCTGATTAGCTGAAAATAGTCAGTTCTGATGACTGATGCTTCCTGCTTATGTTTAATTGGTTTAGGAAACTCATTAGTTATGCTATCTTGGAGGATGAGTTCGGTGGGTAGAATATCTGATTACTCTAAGGCAAATGTATTTCTTTCAGCTGGTGAATTAATCTCTCAATAGACTCAATTTGCTTTTTACTAACGGTCTGGCAATATCCCATAGTTGCAATATCCTTTCAAACACTTACAATAAAATCTGGCTAGAGATGGCTCGCATACACAACATGTTTGCTGTGAAAGAGAAACATATTCATCCAAAATTTCCAAATGTGAAAGCAATTGAACATGTCTCAAAATCCTATACATAGTAATGCATCTCTAAAATATTTCCTCCTCCGTCCCCTTACAATCATTTACATGGATATACAAGAAGTACATATGTATTTGGAAAATATTAGTCATCAGACACGAGGCTCTACTCATCTATTCAAGTGCAGACATGGTAAAACCTGTTTTCTGAGTTTATGCTATTGATGAGAACATGTTGTTGAAATTAAATGTTGACAGAAAAACTTCAAACTAAAAAACTAAAGATACAGAAAAAAATTATACTTTCACTTCATCAATTATAAGGCATCTCTAAAGATGTATTTTAAGTATAGAATAAAAAATCTCTTTGAATATATACACGCAAATATATACATATATATGAATTTAATTTTGTTATAAAGCACTTGGTATCTGCACTTTCATACAGTTTAAGTGAAACTTAAAAAGAAATGTATGGGAAATAGGAAAACAACGGAAGCTCATAACATTTTAAAATTGGAACTCTGATTCAAAATTCCTCGTGATGTATTTTTAAAGTTATCTCCGTTACATATTTCAAATGAGACCTTTAAAAAAAACCTTCTTATATAATATGCCCTCATCTTCTTTTGCAATTTAACTTCCCTTCCCCCAAACCTCTAACTCTGACCCCATCTAGACCCCAACCCGGTCCATCCTTTTTTCACCTCCCTTATGAACACAATTACAATCATATTTTACAAATCTTTTTCTAGCAAATTTTCCCACTCTTCCTCTTTCAAATTAAAAAAAATAATAATAATTTATGTTAAGCTAACCTAACCATAGATCTCCAAGTTCATATTTTCAAAAGCAGTTAAGCCACAATAGACCATTCCACCTAAAAAGCCAAACACATTTTACAGTGTGTCATGTTATGTTACGTTGACCAGACACAGAAGTCATTTCTGTAGGATTTCTTGTCAGTGTTTGCTTTAAGTTTGAGCTTTCTGATCTCGGCTTCTGTTACCCAGTGATTTGAAAGGTCACTGTTCTGTTGGCATTTAGTTTATGCAAGGCAGTCTGGCAATTTATAAAAGTCTTGTGATTTTGTAAATAGAATACTGAACTTAAAAAAGGCTTACCACATTCACTATCTGGCCTCTAATGCTTCAAGAAATCATTTATTTCTAGTCCCCTTAAGAAAATTCTGTATGTCTCCTTTCACTGTGCTAAAACTTATCTTCAACTCAGAATGTGGCCGGTTCCGTCTTCTGAGCTGCCATGCCCAAAGTGACCAGATACGTCTATAATTAATGTGTGTTCCAGTCCAACCCCTATGTTTGACCTCACGGGAGAGTTTAAACTAAAAGCTAATGAGTAAGTGCAGAAATAAAATGGAAGTAGGGATACAAACACAACCTCAAAAAGAACTCAGAAAAAATGAGAGACTTTTTCTTTTTTTTCAAAAGAGGAAGTGCCCATGCCAAATGTTAGCAATTCTCAAATGGCTTTTGTGAAACGTCTGTGTGAAAACACTCTGAAGACCCGGAAAGAATTGCTAAAAAAGAAAAACAGAAGACAACAACAACAACACACACACACACACACACACACACACACTCACACACACATGCACACACAACATTTCTTACAAGACAACCCCAGAGTTCATTTTGGAGCCTTCAATCAAAACATCCATGCTGAGTTAGCTGGACAGATATAGAAGATCAACGGCTACAATAGGGAAGGAACAAGGCCACTTTGTCACAAGCAATGTATAAGGACCCTGCACCAGGAGCATGGGAGACGAGGGGAGGAGGAAAATGGAGCCTATCTATATTGCAAACATGTAAGATGTTCAACGGACTAAGTGGATGTGTAATGCAAATTTCTTGAAGTCTGACATTTCATTACGTAGGACATGAGGCATGACATTTATAATTGCCCCACCCCCCCACCCCCAAAAAAGGTGAGAATTGTTTTCTTGATGCTGCTATCTTACTTCCCAAGTAGTTTATTAATTTTCCAAATCATTACTGCATATTGCACACTAGATATTGTATATCTACATAGACACACACACAAATCACATTGCATATTGTCACGCACAATTATAAGATAGACACCATCCAGGTTTCTAGCTGTTCCAGGTGAGTCTATGATTAAAATTAAAGAACATCCTAAACCAGAAAAATCAGATATTAAATAATCTCATTATTTTACATTTCTTGGGTGAAGCGTGAATTTGTATTATTCATGGTGTGGTTTATCATCGAGGAGTCATTTTTTAACATGCTGAAAGCCTATATCTCTGTTCCTAGGTCTTCATATGCATGAGAATACTTAAATAACCAGCATGTAATACAGACTAACATGCATATTTGCCCTAAAAACACAGATTACCTCAGGAAACGGCCTCTCCCTGGTTTGGATGCTACAGCAACTCAAGGTACTAGTAATTTACTGCTAAGAACATGGCTAACAATTTGCCTCATTATCTTGTATCATCTTCCTGACACTATAAGGCACAACGACCAAATTTCCAAAATCAAAGATAGAACTGAACATCTGCTCCCTCTGAGCAAACAAGTGAAAGTATTCCAAAACATGGATGGATTGACTGAAGATGAATTCTAGATAACTGATTATCAGCTAGTGAATCAGGTTTCCATTAAGCACACTCTACAGAAGTGAATCGGGACCCATATCAGAAAGGTAATTTTAACTTTAGATGCATTTGCTAGTTAATGGTATAATATTAATTTTGGTTGTGTTACTAAGGGAGTGGTTTTCTTTGCTCAGTTCATCTGCTAAATGTTGCTTTATCTTGGCTCAGTCAAAAAGAAAAGGATTGGCAATGTTAGCAATTCAGTTATCTCTACTGACAGAAAGACCATGAAATTTTTACATGGAATACAGGAATTAGCATTTCCATTATTTAGATTTTCCCTTGCCATTTCTTTTTATTATCTTAATATATTTCTAACAGGACTACAGGATTTATGTCATCCAACTGATACATGTTGGAATCACTGTCCTTGAATGATTGATCTGTATAAGCCTGATGTCATGAGAAACAGACAAGGGAAAAAAATAAAAGGAAGGAAGGAAAGGAGGGAGGGAGAAAGGAAACCTTTAATCATGATACATTCTCGATGTAAGGGTTCCAGATTAGAAAAGATTTTTATTTGCTAATTCGTCAAAAGTTCCATTATCTTTTAGAAAGAACTGTGACGGATTGCAAATTCATTTAAAACCTAGTTTTGGCAACTAATCTAGATTGCTTTCATTGGCCAGCTGTGCGGAACTCATCCTCAGATGCTCTATTAAAACATTCTAGGAGAGATGCCCTTAAAGTTCCCCAGTCTATTAAAGGTTTACTTCCAAGGAGCTCGTTCTGATCTCATTTAGTACGACACCCTTGTGTATGCCAGATGGTAACAAGAGTTATAGCTTCACACATGTCATTCTGATTTTCACCTTTGCAGTGAAAGTCCCTTAATCTAGCTTTCTTTACATAAACCACAAAAATACGGACAAAGATATGCTAAGCCAGGATTAAGGAATTGTGATCTTGGTAAATATTCTAGAAATAATTTGAGAAAAATTAGTAAAATTTGAGGCTGTGGTTGCCTTGGGGAAAGGGCAGGTGGGTGTTTGGGATTCTAGGCTAGATTCTTCCATTAACGATTTAAATGTGTGCCTAAACAAACTTTAATTTGGCTGAGCCTAAATGTTTTAGCTGAAAAAAAGGAGGAGGTTGAAAGTCCCCAAGTGTGCCTTCTGGTTCTAAAATTTTCAATTCTAACATGTTTCAAGCCATTCTAACATTTGGTTTAGAAACTGGCATTCTAGGGGAGCTTGGATGGCTCAGTCGGGTAAGCATCCAGGTCTTGGTTTCGGCTCAGGTCATGATCTCACTGCTTCCTGGGCTCATGCCCCTCATCTGTGCTGACAGTGCAGAGTCTGCATGGGATTCTCTCTCTCTGTCTCTCACTGCCCCTCCCTGACACATGCTGTCTCTCTTTCTCTCTCAAAATAAAAACTTTAAATTTTTTTTTTAAAAAGAAATAGGTATTCTATCATCAAGGGTTATTGCAGCCCTCCTTGACCTACATTTTAATTCTATTCCTTTTTCTGTTAGCTTTAATTTTTGAAGTTTTGTTTTAAATTTTTTTTAACGTTTATTTATTATTGAGAGAGAGAGAGAGAGAGAGCATGAGCATAGGAGGGGCAGACACAGAATTTGAAGCAAGCTCCAGGCTCTGAGCTGTCAGCACAGAGCCCAACATGGGGCTCGAACTCAAACAAACTGTGAGATCATGACCTGAGCCAAAGTCAGACGCTCAACCAACTGAGCCATCCAGGCACCCCTAATTTTTAGAGTTTTGAAATGTACAATATATGTTTCTTATAGGCTGAATCATGTTTCTGCAAAAATATATTTTGAGGTCCCAAACTCCAGGACCTCCAAACATGACCTTCTTTTTTTTTAATTTTTAAATGTTTATTTGTTTACTTTTGAGTGGGGGGGGGGAGCCGGCATGAGTGGGGGAGGGGTAGAGAGAGAGGGAGACACAGAATCTGAAGCAGGCTCCAGGCTCTGAGCTGTCAGACAGAGCC
Organism: Prionailurus bengalensis; assembly: GCF_016509475.1. Classification (NCBI taxonomy): domain Eukaryota; kingdom Metazoa; phylum Chordata; class Mammalia; order Carnivora; family Felidae; genus Prionailurus; species Prionailurus bengalensis. The sequence goes on along the minus strand of NC_057343.1, from coordinate 64,624,649 downwards.
CTATGCAGGGCTCGAACTCACTGACCTCGAGATCATGACCTGAGCTGAAGTCAGACACTCAACCGGCTGAGTCACCCAGGCACCCCAAACATGACATTCTTTGAAAATAGGGTCTTTACAGAGGTAATAAAGTGAAAATGAGATCATTAGGGTGGGCCCTAACGCAATATGATTACTGTCCTTATAAAAAGGGGAAATGTGAACACAGGGCCAGACATGAACAAAGTGAACACTATACAAGGACATAGCAGGAAAATGTATGTGACGGTGTAGGGTTGGCCAACACACCTACAAGCCAAGGAGGCCAAATGCTGCCAGAAAACCAGCAGAAGCTAGGAAAGAGGCATGGAGCAGATTCACAGCCCTCAGAAGGACCCACCCTTGCTGACTCTTTGATTTCCACCTTCCAGACTCCAGAACTGTGATGCAATAAATCCACTGTGTTAAGCCACAATTTGTGGTCTATTGTTACAATAACCCTTACGGTTGAATACAAAGATACATACTAAATAGTGCAAAAGTCATAAGTGTGTAACCTCAAGAATTTGACATGAACTCAGCCATGTGACCACCATTAGCATGATACAGAACATTACCAGCATTTCGGAAGCCTCTTTTACGCCTCATTTTCTTCTCCCAAATATAACACAATTTTGACTTCTACCACAGATTCATTTTTCCTGAGGAACTTTATATGAATGCAAGCATGTCTGTGACATTCCAAATGTAGCAGAAATTCATTCTTTTTAATTACTGTATTTTATTCTATAGTATCAATGAACCATAACTTAATTTCCCATTGTGTTGGTAGACAATTGTACTATTTTGAGCATCTGGATGTAAAAATACTGTTGCTGTGAAAATCTTGTAAATGTCTTTCAGTGTAAAAAAAACGGTCATATATGTTGGGTATATACCTAAATATGAAATTGTGAGGTCATGGAGGTCGGTATCTGTGTAGTGAAACTAGCTTTATTTGTTTATTTCCTCCTTCTTAATATTGATGTTTAATTTATTAATATAGTCTACAGATCTTAAATATACAGTTCAGTGAGTTTTTGCATAGGTATACAGGCAAAAATACAACTCAAATTAGAATATAGTACAAGCATCCCAGAAATCTATCATCTCAGTCTATAACAAGAATCAGAAGATAACTGCTATTCTGATCTCTACTTACATAGATTCATTTGCCTGTTAATAAATTTAATAAAGATAGTATCATGTAGTATATATCCTCTTGTATATGGCTGTTTATATTCAACATTATGTTTTAAACATTTATCATATTATTGTATGTATCAATTATTCATTATTATTGTGTAGGGGAGAAAAAGTATCTTTTCTTTCTACCCTTTTAAGTTCTCAACTACAATCTCTGCAACAAAAGACAGATTAACAAGAGAAAAGCACACAAATTTATTTAATAGGAATTTTATATGACACAGGAGCCTTCATTAGGAAGAAGCAGTTAAAGCTGAGCATTCTTATGCTAGGTTTGATGAAGAGCAGAAAATCATGGGAAAATGTGATAGGACAAAAAAGGCTATGAGCTAAGTGGGGAAAAAGCTTGTTGTTCAGATTCTCCTGAGCTGAGTCCCTAGTCTTTGGAGATAAGGATACTCCCTACCCTGTTTATAGTGAGAGCACCTTTCATATTAGGGTCTTAAAACCTGCTTCAGGGGAAGGTTCCTGCACTTGCCCTTTCTCAAATTTCTTCAGCTCAAAATATTCAATTCATCATGATGTCATATTTTGACGTTGCCTTTCCTGAACCCTGTCAATTGCAATATAGGCGTTCCATTTTATGCATAGACAGCAACTTATTTAGCATTGGACTATTCATCTGTTCTCAGTTTGAGGATACGATAAATAATGCTAATTGCATATTGTTGTGCATATTTTTTGAATGACTTAAGCATTCATTGATCTTGAGTGTATATCCAGGAGTGGAATTGCTGAGACAAAGGGTATATTAATATTTATCTTTAATAGACATTGCCAGAATAGATGTCCGATATGGTTCTTCAGGTTTAAATTTCCACCAACAATACACACCACTTCCAGTTATCCCATGCTTTCTTCAAGACTTGGTAATATTGGCTGTTTTAATTTTAGTTGTTTTGTGGGCATGTAGTGATAGTTTTAGTGATTTATTTCTAGGGGTACCTGGGTGGCTCAGTTAGTTGAGTGTCTGACTTCATTCAGCTCAGGTCATGATCTCACCAATTGTGAGTTCAAGCCCCTAGCAGGCTCTCTAGGGGCAGCGCAGAGCCTGCTTCAGATCCTCTGTCCCCCTCTCTCTGCCCCTCCCCCATTCCCACTGTCTCTCTCAAATATAAATAAAACCTAAAAAAAGATGATTTATTTTTATATGATTTTGATTTTTTCTTTAAATTTTTTTGATGTTTATTTATTTTTGAAAAAGAAAGAAAGAGAGAGAGAGAGAGAGAGAGAGAGAGAACATGAGTAGGGGAGGGGCAGAGAAAGAGGGAGACACAGAATCCAAAGCAGGTTCCAGGCTCTGAGCTGTCATCACAGAGCCTGACGGGGGGCTTGAGAACCATGAGATCATGACCTGAGCCGAAGTGGGACGCCAAACCAATTGAACCACCCAGGTGCCCCTGATTTTGATTTTTTTTTTCATCCTCTAATATAAGGTGACTTTTCAAGTCATTTACCCATAGGAAAAAACAGGTTATCTACATTTTCTAATGGATTTCTAAGAGTTCTTTATAAATTCTAGATATGACATTTGTTTTCATGTTTATGTAATATTTTTATTATTTTTGTCTTTCCTTGCTATTTTTAGATGGATCATTTTTTATTGCTTGATAGCCTCTTGTTACACCTTTTTGAATATCTTAGATATTATAATTGTAATATTTATGTATAGTATAATATTTATTCTAGACTTATTACTTTCAGTAAGTATACTTATTGAATATAAGTATTCAATACTACTTTCAATAGTATTACCACTTCGGCAACAATATAAGAACCTTAGAAAAGTTAAACACTATTTAGCCACTCTCATTATCACATTTTATTTCAATATATATTATAAATTCCAGAGGCCAATTCTTATGTTTACCCCTCCTTCTCATGTGTATTTCATGGTAAATACCCCCCCAATTCCTTTTAATATCCTTGTCAGATTTTAATGTCAATATATGCTTCCCACAGCAAATTAGGAAGAATTCTCTCTTTTGTATGTATTTCCTGAAAGTGCTTGTATAAGATTAAATCTATTCATTCCTTTTATTTTTAGAAGAATTTACCAGATAATCTGTCTGTGCTTGAAATTTCTGTGTGTGTATGAGTGTGTGTGAGTGTGTGTGTGTGTGTGTGTGTAAAATGTGTTAATTATAGATATGGTTTCTATAATTGATACAGAGCTCATTCTGATTGTCAAATTTTCTTCTTGTGCCAATATTTTAAGATTTGTTTTCAGTGAACTTCATTGCTTCCTGTAGTTTCATGCTTCTTTTAGGAATTATTTTTCCTTAGCCTGAAGAACTGAAGTATTTCTTGTAGTTCAGGTCTGCTAGGTAAGCATTCACTCAACATTTATGTGACAAAATAGATTTTATTATGCCTCATTTACATGTGTATTTTCACTGGTCATAGAATTCTGGATTGACATAATTTTCCCCTCAGCATGTTAAAGAAAGATGCCATTCTACTGTCTTTAGTTTTTGTTGAAAATCTTAGTTTTGTTCTTTTGCTTGGTTTTAAGACTTTCGTTTTGTCTTGGTTCAACAGTTTGACTAAGATCTACCTGGTTATGGTTTTCTTTGTATTATGTTGCTTAGGTTTTGTTGAGTTTCTTAAGAACGGACCTTTTTCCTTTATCAGTTGTACAACATTCTTGACCAATTGGTCTTCAAATATTTGTCTTTCCTACTCCCTCTCACGTGTCTTTCTTGGTCTCCAGTTGCAGGTATATTAGACATTTTGATGGTGGCCCAGGCCTCTTATGCTTTGTTCTGCTTTATCTAATTTCTGTTCTTCAGTTTAGATTATTTCTGTGGATCTGGATCTCTCTTCACGTTCACTTATTTGGGTTTTATTGTGTTTACTGTGATTTACACATATTCAGTGATTTAAGTTCAATTAGTGGGCTTTTCAGTTTTAAAATACCTACCTAATTTTTTATATAGATTCAAGTTCTTTGTGAAAATGTCCACCTTTTCATTCTGTTTATTTTAATTTTATTACCATATGAGCATCAACCAGCTTTCAGGGATATCGAGATTAGCTCTTTGCTTTGTTTCTCCACTGCAACCTCAAAACCTGAGAAATGTCTGGGGTGAGGTTCTGGGGGTTGGCCATACATTTATGGCAGACCCCTCCCTTTCAACGATTTTATCTCCTAAGCACTGTGAGATCCTGGAAGATTTCATTCTGCCTTCTAGAATCCCTTGGTATAGTTCCTCAGCCTCACATATACCCAAGAACTCGGCAGATAGCTCTCCAGAAAATAAGTCTTGTGTACCACTGTCTACTTTACCCCAAGATTCATCCAGGTCAGGCCCACTCCTCAGCCTCTACCCACAGTCAGAAAAAGCTTCCAGAGAATAAACATTGACAAATAGCCCATGTTGGCAGGACTCTCCAGTCTATAAATTTTAGTTCTTTAGTTCTTTTGGTTGTCCCAGTTGTCCTTAAAATTTTAATTATATAATTTATCTACATTCTAATTGTTGCAACAATTCTTTGGCCAAGTCTGACCTATATACCAAACTTGCATTCCCTTTACTTTTAGTACTTTATTTGTTAATACAGAGTCTTTTAATTTTTTTTCTGAAAGCGTCTTAAAATTCATAAAAGTTTATGTCATGAAATTTTTGCAGAACTGAATATTCCAAAAATAAACATAGACTTTCAACTCATGTTATCTTTTTTACATGCTCATCTTAGGAATCAATGGACCGCCAAAATTGCTTCTCAAATTAAAAATATATCTGGAAATTGTCCAAAAAGGATTTAAGATGGCTTTTCTAGAAAGAGGTCTTGCTAGTGGGACTCTGAACTCTATGACAGAAGTAAAAATAAAAATGTCTTGTAATTATGATGACCATTCAGGTATATTTATTGACATTCTTACTGCTTCATCTTGAGGGGCTGACCTACAGGTACATAGAAATATACCCAGAACAATGGAGAGATAGAAGATTTAAACAGCATGTTCTAATTTTTTAAATTAAAAAAAATTTGTTTTTGGAGAGAGAGAGAATGAGCAGGGGAGGGGTAAAGGGAAAGAAAGAACTCAAGTAGGCTCCAGGCTCAGTGCAGAACCTGAGGTGGGGCTTGATCCCATAACCCTGGGATCATGACCTGAGCCCAAATCAAGAGTTGGACGCTCAATGGACTGAGCCACCAGGTGCCCCTCAACCAACATGTTCTGAGGAAGTAGTTTAGAATGTGACAATGTATCTTGTTTTTAAGTCAGCTGGCCAAATGTAATTCAAATATGTTATACACAAACCCTTTGTGTCCCTGAAGAGAGCTCTGTAATGATGTAGATGCCACTAGGGGAATTATCAGGAATACTATCATGAACCATCCTCTGCGGTGCTGAGTAAGAAATTTACTTTGGTCTGTAAGCCTCAAGTTAAAGGAGGGAGAAATAACAAACAAATAAACCCTGAGAACATGTTGGAATGAGTGACAGACAGAAATGTCAGCATCTATTATCAAAAGACCCAGAGAAAATAGGGAAGACTAGGGTAGAACTGAGTCAATATTCTGTAAATTTTTAAAGAAGGTAAATATTAGAAGAAAGAAAGATTGATCTGAGGAACAGCCCTTCACCTGCAGTAGTAAAGCATCCATCAGGTAGGGCATGGGCAAATGACAACCTTAGTACCTCAAAATACAGTTTTGTTCCATCAAAGAGTGAAAATGTTGTTGAACCTCAAATTAGTCCAAATAACTTTCTGGCCTGATGAATTTTGCCAAGATAATAAGTTCTTGGCGGGGGGGGAGGAGGGGGGCTTTGTATTTTCCTTACTTTAAAATTACAAAAGTACCTTCTTATTATATAATTCATTCACATTATAATATTTTAGGCAATACAGAAAATCTTATGAAGTTCAATAAAACATCTATACATTTAAATTTTAAATATCCAATACAGTGCTTTACCAGTCTGTACTTGGCATTTCCCCATGTCCCTATACCAGTGAGTGCCCTTAAATAATTGAAATAAATGTATACATATATATACTTACATATGTATACATTTATACATATATATTTATTCCACATAACAATTTCATACTATAAAAGGTAATATTTTCATTTAAAAATTAAGTATTAGTATCTTTTGATAGATATGCCAGAGGCAGCACAAGAGCTATTTATTTTTGGCACAAACTGGCTTCCTTTTGATAACTGCTCTCATGTCCTGAGTGTTCCCTCTCTCTTCCATGTATTCAGTGTCATATCATTTTTTAGCTCTTCACACAGGCTTTCCTGGAAGATGCAATTTCCCCTTCCTTTGATCATAATACTTTCTTAAACAATATTGCTATTCCCTTGCAATTGATTCAATGTGAGTATTAGGGGGAAAAATGACCAGCTTATTAGAACACTTTACTTATGGGCTGGGTGGAAAGAAGACATATCCCTCCAAAACTGCACTGAAATATAAAGGGAGGAGATTGTCAATTCAGAGCTATGCAGGCACCATCACAGATTCTTCTTCCTTATTGTCAGTTATAGATCTAAGCCAGAAGGGTACTGACGATAGAAATGGAAAGGGGAAGCGTGTGTGTGTGTGTGTGTGTGTGTGTGAAGGCAGCCACTTGAATGCAGTCATCTCAAGGCCTGACAGGGAAGGATTCATTTCCAAGCACACACGCACGATAGCTGGCAGGATTTAGTTCCTTGACAGTTGTTGGACTGAGGACTCCTTTGATTTCTCGCAACATGGGCCTCCCTATAAAGCATCTTACAACATGGCAGCTCTCTTTATCTTAGCAAGAAAGCAAGAGAGCAGGAGAGGGTAACAGCAAGGTGGGGAGAGGGCCAGCAAGATGCACGTCTGTTTTGTAACCTAATCCCAGAAGTAACATCCCTTTACTTTTGCTACATTGTGTGTTTCAGAAACAAGACATTAGATCCAGCCTGCACTCAAGGAGAGGGGATCACTCAAAGGCATGAACACTAGGAAGTGGGATCATCGAGAGCTATATCAGAAACTGCCTATGACGCCATCCAGGTAATTACCACTAGTATATTATTTGTCTTCAGAAATATACTTAAATAAAACTCTAGAATAACAGTCTAGGATTAAATTAAATTAAAATAATGGTCTCTACAGCTCTGTATCCTGCTCCATACCCCCAGAGTTATATATAAATGTAGCAGTTGTTTCTCTTCTTTACCACCAGACTCCGGCATGATTCACCCACACAGCAGAGACCCTCTATGTGTTTGCCTAAGCCAGATTCGTCAGAATCTATATGTTATTGACATGCCAGTGACTATTTTTACCCATTCTGGAAAGCCGATCAATTTTCCACATTCCCCATTCTCAACTCTCAAGAGTGTTGATTGCTTTTTACAACTAATCTCTTCTCCTCCTTGTCACCTGGGCTTCCGCAGCAACAATACCCCTGACTACATTTTCTTTCTTCTTTTTGCAATGTCTTTTTCTCCGTCTTCATGCAATTTTAAGCAAAGAGACTTTTTCTAAACATTTTCTAGCAATGCATGCTCCTGCACAGTGTGACCTGACTACTTACATCAGTTACAATTTCCAGCTTTTTTCAGTTCTTCTCTTCTTCTTAGTTGAGCTCACAAATGATTCTACACCAAAGAGGAATAAGATGGAATGGCAGATAATTCTGGAAGACCGTTGTAAGAATTGCTAAGATTTTGGGGTGCCTGGGTGGCCCAGTCGGTTGAGCGTCCGACTGTGGCTCAGGTAATGATCTCACAGTTGGTGAGTTTGGGCCCCGTGTTGGGCTCTGTGCTGACAGCTTGGAGCCTGCTTCAGATTCTGCATCTCCCTCTCTCTCTGCCTGCTCGTGCTCTGTCTCTCTCTCAAAAATAAACAGACGTTAAAAATTTTTTAAATAAAGAACTGCTAAGATTTTATTGAATAGTTTCTATCATCCTTTTGATGCTTACTTATATTGCTTATATTTTCCTTTAAGATTTCAATTTTGATAAGTAAATAGTGTTTATTAAGCCACTGTGTTCTAGGAACTAGAGAAAGAATGTTTAACAAAAAAGAAAAACCTAAACTTTTCTAGTATTATTATCATAGCTATATGCAAAATCAATGCATTCATTTTTAAAAATAAGAACTTGAAAGATGTGCAGTGAAGGAAGAGAAACTTTCTTGCAAAGGTAGACACAAAGCAAGATTTATTTAAAACAAAATTAAGAAAATAATATTTGGTAGTTTGTTTTGAATTAATTTTATATAATCTCTATTTCTAAATATATGTTTAGGAGGCAAATGTATAAATTTTAATCATTTTTATTCATAGGAAAAGTGTAGCGTTTCATAAATTTTGCCACTAAACTTCCCTGACCTTTATCAATTCCGGTTTTTTCCCTTGTTTACAATCTTACTGAGCTATAAAGGTATAACCATTAACCAATCAAAATGAACACTAAAAGGTCAGTGCATTGCATATAATATAGTTGCTTTTCAAAACATGTGTAAGGCATTCAAATTCTGGCACATTTCTGCAAGTCCAAACTTGTAAAATAAATCCATGGTGACATAAATGAGACCCGGGCTCCTGGTAAAACTTGTAATAAAGATGAGAAGAAAGTCCAGCTCCCTGGCTTTTTGTTTTTATTTTCATATTTTAAATTTAGTCTCCAAAATTCTAGTAAGTACAGAAAGAACATGAAACAAATAATGTTATGCATGCCATAAACTGTAACAATCTTACAAATATCTAATATCAGCCTATTAGACATGATAGAATTACGGTTATGGGTAATGTCACTCAGGACAAATCACGAGAAAACAAAAAGGGATAGCCAGATTATTGAAAGTAACATTAATGAGTGAAGAATGCAATACTATATAAAATGGATTAATATGTGATGGTCAAAGGAAGAGATGAAGATCTAAGTACAAATAATCTTCTGAGGGAGGCCTGGGTGGCTCAGTCAGTTAAGTGTCTCACTCTTGATTTTGGCTCAGATCATGAGCCCATGGTTCCTGAGTTCGAGCCCCACACTGGGCTCTGGGCTCACAGCATGGAGCCTGCTTGGAATTTTCTCTCCCTCTCTCTCTGCCCCTCCTTTTCTTGCACGCTCTCTCTCTCAAAATTAAATAAACTTTAAAAAGTAGTTTTCTGAATATTAATAGAAAAGAGAATTCTTTGAGAACAAGAAGGGTATGTTCAGGAGTGCCAGATGCTAAGCTGAATAAGACCTGGATAGAAACTGTTCATTTAATTTGAATATTATATAATCATTAGTGATCCATGGGGGAACTCTTGCCACAGTAATTTCCATATGAATTGAAAAGCTGAATGTTAAAAATACAATCAAAATGCATTAATTTTTTTTTTCAACGTTTATTTATTTTTGGGACACAGAGAGACAGAGCATGAACGGGGGAGGGGCAGAGAGAAAAGGAGACACAGAATCAGAAACAGGCTCCAGGCTCTGAGCCATCAGCCCAGAGCCTGACGCGGGGCTGGAACTCACGGACCGCGAGATCGTGACCTGGCTGAAGTCGGACGCTTAACCGACTGCGCCATCCAGGCGCCCCTCAAAATGCATTAAAATACAAGTTGATACGTACATCATCTTGGATGAGGCAAAGGCATTGTTAACATAAACCCAGAGCTGGATATCATAAGGAAAAGATGCCTAAGTCAACTAGATAAATTTCAAATCTCCATGTAAAGTCATTTAAAATGTAATTTTAACAAGATTACAAATACATCTATATGTACACATACATAAACATGCATTACTTAACATAGAAAGAAAATATAGTATTTAAGACATAATAAGGTAAACATTAGAACATATATTTAAAAAATTTTCTTTTTACATTTATCTATTTTTAAGAGACAGAGAGAGACAGTAGGGGAGGGCCAGAGAGAGAATGAGACACAGAATTCGAAGCATGCTCCAGGCTCCGAGCTGTCAGCACAGGGCCGGATATGGGGCTGGAACTCACAAACTGTGAGATCATGACCTGAGCCAAAGTCGGACCCTTAACCAACTGAACCACCCAGGCGCCCCTAGAACATATATTTTTGTACATAATAGTGATTTTGTGCATAAGAGTCGCACGGAAGTCCAAGCTGGAAAAAGAAAGAGCATGTCCAGTGAAGATCTACAGGTTCTGTGTGAGCGCACGTGTGCACCTGCGTGTGTTCACACGCATGCGCACTTACAAAAGGGCCGATGCCCTGGCCCTAGCGAACCTCATGGTGGAGCAGGAAATTAGGCCCTGATGTGGAGAGTTCCTCAGTATATCTGTCGATGTGTCAGAGCAGGGAAAGGAGCAAGACGGGGGATGCCCCACTTCCTCCAGTCATTCATTTTCACATTAGGAAATAAATAAATCTTATTATTATTTCCAGCTCATTTTCTGGGTCAAGGACTACTTGAGAAAAAGGCGGAGACTGATGATTTATGTTGCCAAAAATAAAACAAACACAAATACCTCATCGTGTTCCGGCTTTTCCATGGGATCCGATATAGTTATAAACAATCACTCCAGAGCCAAATACTAAACATTTGAGAGAAGAGCTGTTTTTTACATTACCTTTAGTTTTTATAAGAGTGAAACAAATATTATACTAATTGGCCTCTTAAAAGGAAGCCCTATATTGCTTTCTTGGTTGTTCCATACTTCTTTAGACAAAGGTTTTTTCTTAATACTGTCTTATACTGATCACTTATTAAAACATGTTTAGCATCAATCTTAACAATGACTTCTATTTCTCTGTCCAAACGTAGCAATGAAAATAATTTCATGTCCAAGAATTGTATTTTAGAGGTTTACCACCAATGCAGAGATTTCATTTAGGATTACTTTTACATTGTATTTCCAGAGAATCTCTTCACATTTCCCTAATATTTCACACTGAAATAGTTGACTTTAAAGGCATGCTCAGGTCAGGGCACCTGGGTAGCTCAGTCAGTTAAGCGTTTGGCTCAGGCCATGATCTCAAGGTTTGTGAGTTCTGTCTCGCTCTCTCGCTGCCCCTCCCCTGCCTGCTCTCTCTCTCTCTCAAAATAAATAAAAAGTTTTTGTTTGTTTAAAAAAGGCATGTTCAGGTCATAAGATAAAAATAAGTTCTTTACTCCACTCACAACTCCCTTGCTCTGTATTAAATTGTATGTGTTGTATCAAGACTAATGACTAGGCTTAACATGTGGAAGGGAAGTCATATCAATTGACTGATAAAGTCGTGTTTGAAATAAGCTGACTCACAAATAGACATTTCTTTAGTACTACGTATAAAAATATTTAGTAACAAATAAATATGTATCATTTAAATATGTATAAATAAAACTGTCACAATAGTTATAAGGAATATACGTAGAGACTGATATCCCCTTTAAATACCAGTTCAAAACAGAGATGCAAGTTAAACTTTCAGCAAACATTGGTGATAAAAATCAAGCAAAACATTGTGATAATAAAAAAATAACATAAAAAATAAACCAGAATATGGTAAAATAACCCATGGACACTTAAATAAATGTCATTATTTAAAACTGAAATATAAAATCTTCTTATTCTTCATGTATTCATCATTACTTCCTGAAGAGAGTGAAGATATCCATACAGAAAAGATAATATCAATACAATATTTGACATAAAAATTTAAATACTGCCACATAGCCATTTCCCAATGGTAAAGTTTTGTTAATTACGCATTTACCAGTAAGTGCTTTATCCATTTAGTTATGGATATATGAAATGGTGGTTATAGACCAAATATTTTGATGATAGGCAGTTGAAATTAGCAAATTCATAATCAGTGATTCAAAAATGACTTTTGTGATACCTATAATGGAAATAGGTGTGAATGCTCGTATGTAAAACCACCGCCTCCCACCCCTCTAATTATCAGGGATAGTCTTTTGCAAATTATACCTGCCCTACCTGAAGGTACATCATTTTCTCCACTGGCAATCTCCTCAGCATACAATATTCTCAAATTCCTCACAATACTACATACACACATACATACATGTGCATATGTACATATACCACACACACAAATAACCCTTTTACAATTCTATGATCAACTGCTACCTATCAAATCTGTTCTTCTTCCTCCTAACTGTTCCTTCCAAGTTTCTACAATATGTGATATCCACTTTCTTATCTGTTCATTCTTTATATCTCTTTTTCTTTATATGCCTATTTCCTGCTTAGCTTTACTAAATCAGTTCCCCCATGGATCACTAATGATTATATAATATTCAAATTAAATGAACAGTTTCTATCCAGGTCTTATTCAGCTTAGCATCTGGCACTCCTGAACATACCCTTCTTGTTCTCAAAGAATTCTCTTTTCTATTAATATTCAGAAAACTACTTTTTAAAGTTTATTTAATTTTGAGAGAGAGAGCGTGCAAGAAAAGGAGGGGCAGAGAGAGAGGGAGAGAAAATTCCAAGCAGGCTCCATGCTGTGAGCCCAGAGCCCAGTGTGGGGCTCGAACTCAGGAACCATGGGCTCATGATCTGAGCCAAAATCAAGAGTGAGACACTTAACTGACTGAGCCACCCAGGCCTCCCTCAGAAGATTATTTGTACTTAGATCTTCATCTCTTCCTTTGACCATCACCTGTCTTTGATACAAGACATCAAATATTTCCCACTGTCCTTAAAATAAATTTCACAGTATTTAGCATTGTGTACATAGATACTTATCTCCTATTATCATCCCTTGATTAGCTTTTCCTTTAACTACACCAATATTCTTGGGTTTTGTTGATTGGATAAGGTTCTTTGTTACCTTGATGTTTTTATTTTGAATCCCCTTCATGGATTGATATTCTTCACTATTGTCTACCTAAAAAACTGCTAAATGATCTAATTCATCACAAGCTTTTTGGAAGACTTATTTGAAGTAATTGCCATCAATATTTCTCTCTGAATTTCCATAATTTGTGTACCACCTCTCTATATCACTTATTTCACAGCACTGTAATTGTTGTTGTTGTTGTTGTTGTTGCTGTTTTGGGAGTAAATCTATTATGGTAAAAACGGCTAGTTGCCAATAGATATTTACTATTTCTTATCTCCTAATTTACAAAATCTTGTTACATTACATAGCAGCAATGTGCTAAAATTATTGATATCCCAGGATTTGGTATGCAAAGAGTTTCAAATAACCTGATGGACTGTGCCAGTGAGATGTGATCAGAAGTCTGCTGGGCATGATTATAGGGAAAGAGAAATCTTAGCAATTGCATGCCTTTGGGCACTCTTTTTCCCGTCTCCACTGAATCATAGAAACAATGTGGGTAGATGAAATTACCATCTTTAACTACCAGAAAGAGACATATATGAAAGAAAAAAGAATAGAAGGAAGAAAATACTTGTTCTGTGATGCTATCATGAAGTCACTATACTGGACGTGGTTTGCCAACTCTGACCTCTTCATTACTGAAGCCACCATAGCCAGGTTTCTGTCACAGTTCGCAGCCAAATACATTTCTACGTGACACACTTTGCTAGCTGGAAGAAGGACCCTTTGAAGTCAGGGACTTTATCATATTCAGTTCCATATTTCAATAGCTAGCCCAATACCAGACACACCATAGATGATATATACAATTTTTTAATGGAAGGAATAAATGCATAAACCAAGACAAATAAGATCTCTTTCTCCTAAAATCAGGGCACTGGAAGAAAATGTCCAACTTTGAATATAAATAGACATCTAACAGCAAAATATTATTTATCCAGTCTCAGAAACTTCTATTTCCTTATGTAGATAAAATGCATTTTATAAATAGGAGTGCATAATGAATTATTAGTTAGAATACTGAGGTCAAGTCTACAGTTTTCTTATCCTTCAATTATCCTTTAGCCTGAGAAAAACAACATGACACAACTGTTGCTCAGTTCCAATTAACTCAGCTAAATTGTTGACCCTTGTCATTTAAATTACAAACTATTAAATGGCAAACACCAATTTTCCTCTTTAAATTCTGACTGCTTGAAAGATACTTGGGGGACTTCTTTTTTTTCAGAGCAAATTTTACTTACCTATTATTACTGGAAAGGAAAGCCTGTCCAACTATCAATGACTTACTATCCTTAAGTTAGAGTCTGAGAGACAAAACAATTCATGGAAGATGCAGAAAGGCCAGTTCAGGATTTTAGCAAAACATGACAAGTCTCATTTTTGAGTAGACCTTTCTTGTCATGCAGTTAATAAGAACTTATATTCAAATTCAAGAAGTCTCACCGTGGGTAAACAGAAATGCTTAGGACTAAAAGGAACACAATTTCTATTACCTGGTGTTTAGTCTGTCATTATTTACATATGTTTGGGAGTGGTCATAGTTTACATGCCTAAAATGTAAGACAAAATTAATCCTGCATTATTTCTCTTTTCTTCAAATCTCATATTTTACACTTTAAAAGCTGTCAGTCTATAGCTTAGCTAGTCCATATAAGTGGAATGTCCTCTTTTTTTGCTGATCACCTTGTTATATGGCTTCTACCTCCTAAATAAATTACCTATATGTTTTTCCAATTCTCCAATGGTTTCTCTCTTTCAGGTACCTTGATTTTTCAACTAGACTCTAACAATAGTGTTCTGATTGGTGTCCTTGGACCCACTTTCAACACAAATCCCAAGCCACTGCTTAAGTAATTTTGCCAAATCAGTTCACTACAGCCAGTGTGATCTATAGCTGGTGCAAATATAACACCACTCATAACCTAAAGCATATAAATAGCTCCCAACCCCTCTATAGATATAGTCCAAAGGTATTATTATTCATAGTATTTGTAAGATTAGGCCCCTCCTGATTCTCTCTCCCTTTCTCTCTGCCCCTCCCCTGCTTGCACATGTGCTCTTTTTCTCTCTTGCTCAAAATAAACTTTTTTTTTTATTTAAAATTTTTTTCAACGTTTATTTATTTTTGGGACAGAGAGAGACAGAGCATGAACGGGGGAGGGGCAGAGAGAGAGGGAGACACAGAATTGGAAACAGGCTCCAGGATCAGCCCAGAGCCTGACGCGGGGCTCGAACTCACGGACCGTGAGATTGTGACCTGGCTGAAGTCGGACGCTTAACCGACTGCGCCACCCAGGCGCCCCAAACTTTTTTTTTTAAAGGGAGCACCTGAGTGGCTCAGTCAGTTGAGAGCATTTAATCTCAGCTCAGGTCATGATCTCATGATTCATGAGTTTGAGCCTTGCATCAGTCTCTGTGCTGGCAGTGTGAAGCCTGCTTGGGATTATGTCTCTTTTCCTCAATCTCTCTCTCTCTCTCTCTCTCTCTCTCTCTCTCTGTCCCTTCCCCATGCTCTCTCTCTCTCTCAAAATAAATAAACTTAAAAAAAAAAGAGTAGCCCCCCCCCCTTGCCTTCTCACTCTCATTTCATGCCAACCCTTTAACTAAATCTTTGTATGACAACATTTTTTTTTGGCTTCAGATGTAACATTTTCTCTTGTTCTGTCCTTTACAATTGTTATTTAACATTTGTAAAATATGCATGTCTTCAATTCCAATATTACCTGACCCATTTGCCTTTCAGGTCTCATGATCTTGCTCTCTCTCTCTCTCTCTCACACACACACACACACACACACTGCATATGCATGCATTTTTAGAGAGTCAATCAAAGTCCAAAAGAAGGAATCATTAATAAAAGGATTTAAACAGAGGTACAATTGCAAGCATGGCCTTGGATAGAGTTTACCAAGGAGGTGCTTACAACAGTATTGGTGAGAGATTATGAAGATCATGTGATAGAAGTGCCTGTGGTACTGGAAAGTAGGTTCTAGAAAGAAAACAATGAAAAGGCAAGATCAAGAGAATTTGATGACTGTGATTATGAGCATCTGTTAGAGCTCCATGTGGAAATGATAACCTTAGAAGGATTTTTTAATATATATTTCATACTGCAGATGTACACCAGAATCAATCTGCACAGATATGGCTGTCAGACTTTTGAGTGTTAAAGTTGATCAGGAAATATTTGTATGTCTAAAAAATAAGTGATCTTGAGATAGAGACTTAAGTAACAATGATATTAAAAGACAACAGAAAGATTGGGGCACCTGGGTGGCTCAGTCAGTTGAGCGTCCAACTTCAGCTTAGGTCATGATCTCACAGCTCGTGAGTTCAAGCCCTGCATCAGGCTCTGTGCTGACAGCTCAGAGCCTGGAGCCTGCTTCGGATTCTATGTCTCCCTCTCTCTCTGCCCCTAACCCACTTGCATTCTGTCTCTGTCTCTCTCAAAAATAAAATAAACATTTAAAAAAATTTTTAATAAAAAAGACAACAGAAAGAGAGATGACAGCAGAGGAATGAGAGACGAAAGTTCGAGAGGCAAGAGGAGATCCAGAGGTTTGGACAGCAGATGCAAAGGAGAAAGATGTTTCTGCAGATAGATTTAGTTAAGTAACTGACACTACAGAAATTTGTCTAGAATAAGTCTGAGAAGGGTCAACATGACAGTCTATGACCACATGTGGGGAACAAATTCCATTAGAATGCTGAAAATTAATACCATATTGTGTACTTTATTAGGAAGTTTTATGTGATCACAGAGCGAAGATGTGAGTATAGAATATGCTGTTTTTCATTGCACAGAAGGGCAAATGTGAGAAGGAGATAAGGTCATGGTAAAAGTAATGAATGGGCTACAGAGCTCATGGTCAACTCTCAGCATTGCAGCCTCCTCTGTGCGTGGAACTGAATCTCTTGGTTTTGCTGAGCATCACTTTTCTCAGTGCCCAACAAGGATAGGCATACTGCTGTCCCTGAAGTGTTACTGTCAGGATGAAATGATTGTTGATACATGTAGAAGCAAGAAGTATCTGGAAATTATGAATAATCAATAAGGATACGCTATTATTATTTTTATGTTACTATAACCATATTATCCAGCATATGGTAGATATAATCAATAGTGTTCTTTATTGGAAAGTTTAGAATGGAAGAATTTCAAGAAAATAGGTGAAGGAGGAAACATAAGAGGTGACAACTATAACCCCAAGAGGGATAACCAACCAATGGAGCAAAGTTACTGGATTGGAATAAGCAGGTCAGATGCAGGAATTAGCCTCGGAAAGAGGAAAGTACTATCTTACTCTGAAATTGGGATGACAAAGTACAGGATAGGTAAGTAGGTTGAAACTTTCAAATGGAAAAAAATGGAAAGAATTCATGTTGGATGGAAACAGTCATCTCAGGGAAGAAATCTCATCATGCGTAGTATGACTAGACTTTAGTGATAACTGGAGTTGAGAAGAGGGAAGATGGTTTAACCAGGATGTTGAGTAATAAAGTAGATATTGAGCCATGGAAGTAATTCAACTATTTGGTCTGTGTGTTACATCTTACTCTCTATCTTGCCTTAATCTGTAAACTTCCATGCTCACATGTAGGTACACTGTGGGCTCTGCAATATATCTTTGTTGTTTTCAATCTATAAAAGAATCTATAAAAGGAGGAACAGAAACTTTCCAATGAAAGATAAAATAATAATATTTTCTGGAATATTACATCTTCAATCCTTGGCAATTTTAGCTATCAACTATAAGACCAAACTATAAACCCCCCAAAATGGTATATGAACTTTTCAGAGTAATGTAGTAAAAAAAAATTGCCCTCACATTATTTTGAAAGTAAGACTGCAAGGTTAAGAACTCTTTCTGATTTAAGGGGGATTTGAGTATTTTTTAAAAATGGGATAAAAGTAAACATACCACAAGAAACTGTGCTAAGAAAATATAAATGAACACAGAAATAATTTGCCTCATGTATTTTCCAGGTATATTGCCAATTTGGGTAAAAAAGGTCTTAGCTATCTTTTGACAGAAATCATAAAAGAAGGGCTTATGTCATATACTCAAATATGTCTAGGAATCAGCTTCCCTGAAAAGGGAAGGAGGGGTCTGAGGTTGAGCTTGGGAAATAAATAAGCAAACCAAATATGCTGAGTAGCTAAGATATGGGGCATCCTGCTTGTTTACCTATTTTTCACTTAACAATTTCAATTAAATTCTGAAATTGTCACCCAGCAGAAACTATTAAATGAAAGCAAAATGCTTTTAACATTAGAATGGGAAAAATTATGTGTTCAACCCAAATTCAATGTATCCAAACAGACTTCACAGACAGAAAAATATATCAAGTGATGATATAAATTAATTATTACAGGTAATAGCACTCAGAAAGAAAGTAAAGTTTGTACATAGCCTGTATTATTAGGAGGGGTTATTGTAACCCACCTGATAGTGAGGGGTGGTTAGTCAAAAAAGGGTGCAAGCAACCACTTTGTTGGATAGTGATGGGCAATTTTTATGCAGGTATTTGATAGTAGAATCCAAAGTGTTTAATGATAAATTTCTTTATTCTGAGGCTTTGAGACTAGAAGATCCTACTTAGGAATATTTTGGCATACCTATAACAGGAGTGTGATCTCTAGGTCAAACCTAATGTTCTGCTAAACATGAAAAATAGCAAACACACAATTACCTGAAGAATTACAGATGATGTCACCTTCTTGTTTGTTTATGTTTGCAATGTTCTTCGTCTCTATAGCTTATATCTGTTCACGTTCATTTTCTCCTTATCTTATAAAGTACTTTAGACAATCTATTCAATACCCCTAGGACATTTTTTTCCAATTCTACCCACATATAAAATTGCTGCAAGCATTTGTTCTGAGTAAAAAAAATTCTAATTTGGAACATGTGTCAAGTGAAGAGCCTCATTTAAGCACTCATCATACCCCACATCTATTTTTTATCTGATAATGTGAAAGAACCATTTATTTTCACACATATGGCTCAAATGAGATTCTTTCTTGTATTTTTCAAAATTTAATTTAATCCTTGGTTTTCAAATCTTGTATCTACTGTGAATGCCTGTCGAGATTTTTTTACTTTTTTAGTTTCCCAAACTGGGTGTCCATTTTTTTCATTGACTCTTAGGAGGTCTTCATGCATTTGGATCTGGAACCTTAAATTGGTATAACCACTGTGGAAAAAAATGGTAACGTTATTTTGTAAAGTGAAATGCATATATAACTTATGACCAGCAACTCCAACAGAAACACCTGTATGTCCATCAGTAATAGAATGAATTAAAAATTTCCATATTTTATCAATAAAATGCTACACAACAGGGAAAAGAACAAAACCACTGGTATATAAATTACATAGAAGGATTATACAGATATAAGTGTGAGTGAGGTAAAGACAGAACCAAATAGTAACTACTAGACTCCTTTTATATGAAGACCAAAATAGGCAATATTAATCTGTGGTAACAGAAATCAGAATAGTGGCTACTTTGGACACCATTGATTGAGACGGGGGTGAAAGAGATTCTTTTTGGAACTTTAAAAGTATGCTAGATCTTACAAATACACATTTGTGAATTTATTATACTGAACACTTAATATTACTATGTGTAAGTTTTATATACTTCAGCACAATTCTATTCATTTTTTTTCACATAGTAAGCTATTGCATATAATATGCAGTTACTTGGAACAGTTCTGGATTTAGGCATTTCCTTGGTTGGAAGCCAATTAGAAGCAAATATTAATTCCAAAAATATAGAAAACATTTTTCAATGAGAGATGAAAAATGCGTGGCACTGTAAAATATACAAAAGATAAGAATGCTTGCTTCCAAAGTTACTTTCACATTTTCACAAATAGTTGAACTAAATTACTTATGTTATTCCGAAAAAATACTCAGTAAATATCAAATGAAGGTGTTAAAATTAAACCAAGGTTACATTTTTAACAGTTAATTTACAATGCTCCATTATTTTCCTTAACAAACAATTTTATGGTAGAAATAAGCAAGTTTCTGTATTCACGTAATCTTTACCCAAGAGCATTTAAACAAATATCATTGATTACTTGCAAATTACACATTGTGGATTCTGAGCTCCAAACTAAAGCTCTAAGGATATAATTCAATTAAAACGATCCATAATTGTGAATTCACCTCATCAGTGCCCCAAGACAAGAAGCTCTTTCTCACATCATCGTGAATTATTTTAATGATCATGGCCTGCACAGAAAAAAATTGAAAAGCTAAGAATATCTTAATCCCTTTGCAATTAAAACAAAACTTCTCTCTGATGCTTCTCTATATCTTGATTTCTATAAAAATACTTTCTATAAAATTATGTTCATAATTTCTATAAAAATTTTAACACAAAAGGTTGGGTCAGATCAATAACTGAACTGATTCAATATTTTCTGACAAGTCCACGTTTTATAGGATGCTGGGGTTGTCATCTACAAGGTCACTGCTGAAGATGTGATGGGTCCAAAATACTCTAAGCTTCACATAATCCATTTTATAACTGTCACCCCAAATTTACCAAACTATTTGGATTGAAAATTTCAGCAGAGACCTCTGTGAGACACAGAGATTCATCTACAAATGCCTAGTCAGCTTCTGTCCTCTTGCTCTTCAGATTCAATTACAAAACTTGCGCCTTTCTCTTTCAGCATTCTACCATCACTCTTTGCAAAAGGAAGGCTAAGGCTCTACCTCCTCAAGTTGCCATCTACTATAAAATAGGTTATAATTGTTCCATCCATCATCTTTCAGGATTCTTCTCTAATAGATGGAGGATGTAGCTGACCTACTTTGAATACTTGTGAGAATATAATTTAACATAATTTAAGAATTTACATAAGGTAGTTCTGGCTTCCAGAATGGTAAAGACTTCTGAAAATCTACTCTCCCATAAAACCAATGAAAACACTGAAAGCTGTCAAAATATCAACTTCTTCGGAACTCTGGGAATTAAAGAATTTCAACAATTTGCCGTTGAGGAAAGATGCTGAATCTCAGTGAACTTTGTGACATTTAATTTGCCCTATTCACATACTCCTAGCTCCAGCTCTGTGGTAGCCTTAAAAATGAATAGCCTTGGGGCACCTGGGTGGTTCAGTCAGTAAAGTGTCTGACTTCAGCTCAGGTCATGATCTCATGGTTCATAGGGTCAAGCCCTGCATCAGGCTTTGTGCTGACAGCTCTGACCCTGGAGCCTGCTTTGGATTCTGTGTCTCCTTCTCTCTCTGCCCTTCCCCTACTCGTACTCTGTCTCTCTCTTTCTGTCTCTCTCAAAAACAAATAAACATTAAAAAAACGAATAGCCTCAAATTATAGTGAAAAACCAAGAGCATAGTACTCATTGATGGGGTTCCTTGGATGGGGCACAATGTGTTTGGAGCTCCCTAAAAGCCCCAATCTCTGAATATTACCATTGTTTAGCCTGGCAGTTTCCTCAAAACCCCCACTCAGAGGTCTTGTCTTTATTTTACCTGTGTCCTAGCTCTCTTGGTAAAAATAGCCTTTTCCCATGGGTATTTGCCAGAAACATTCAGTGACAATGGTTTAACATTTCGGTTTTCTAATGTGGTGATAATGGTGGAGGCAAACCAGTAGTTGACCAACAACCTTAAGAGAAATCCTGGGGAAAGAGGAGTGAGATGTTCATATGGGACTTTGTAGAGCTCCAACATACAGCTGGGAATGTAAAAGAACACACACACATGTCCAGTGCTATGTGTGCCTTCCCAGAGAAACCTGAGAAGGCTCTAAACTCTCCTTGCTGACTGACCTTGAAGCTCTGTGAAAGCAGGAAGTGAAACACTCTAGTCCTCCCTCTAATCCAGCTCTGAGAAAGACTTGTTCTTGCTCATTATCAAGGACTAGGATTATGTTTCAGGCTATCTCTTTGACGGCCCTATAGCCTTTGACAGGGTCTCATGGACTCTCCTTAAAACTCGATACCTTTCGGGGCGCCTGGGTGGCACAGTCGGTTAAGCGTCCAACTCCAGCCAGGTCACGATCTCGCGCTCCGTGAGTTCGAGCCCCCGCGTAGGGCTCTGGGCTGATGGCTCAGAGCCTGGAGCTTGTTTCCGATTCTGTGTCTCCCTCTCTCTCTGCCCCTCCCCCGTTCATGCTCTGTCTCTCTCTGTCCCAAAAATAAATAAACGTTGGAAAAAAAAAAAGTAAAAAATAAAAAAAAAAACCTCTATACCTTTGTTTTTCTGACTATATTTCCTCCTGAATTTCCTATTCTTTTTCCATCCATCTCTCTTCTGGTATTCCTCCCTGCCTGTTCTTAAAAATTGCAATTTCTCTGGGCTTGGTCCATTTCCTTCTCAGACTTCTATGCTGTTTGCTTTTTTTAGGGAAATCTCAATTATTTAAATAATACCAATAACTGAATATATGTTTATGAATGCCAAATCTATAAATGCTACCTGAATCTTTCCCCAGACCCTTCAATATTCAGTTTCTAAATTCTGCCTTCTGGGTGTCCCATAGGTACCACAAAATCACCGACTGTTGACAGTATCCAGAGAGCTCAAATGTATTTCAGTTTAGCATTAGAATATTACCTTGAATATTTTAAAGGTTTTGAGTTAGGTTTATCTTTCCCTCTAAAATCATATACTCCTAACTTCATCACACCTGCCAGAGACACAACTAAAGCTATCCAGAATTTATTCTCAGGTATGTCATTGCTATTAAATCCTGAAAGGAAAACTATTAAACAGACTGACTTTTCAAAACAGAGCATTTTATTCCCTAGAAGCAAGGGCATAATCTGAGGCTGTAATTATTGATTTTAAATATTCCTGTTAGAAATGACTTGAGGTAGTATGCATACATTAATTTGATGCTATAAACTGTGAGTCACCCATGTTTAAACTCTTTCATCCTAATTGCAAAATAAATTCAAATTTAAATTAATTTCCTCTAGTTTGTTTGCATCCTAATTAAATGATAGCCAGGGAGAGCTCAGGAAATAGTGAACATATGCATAAAAATACATTGGGAATCCACTATGGACGTGGCCAGTCCATGGTAACCAACATTATCTGTGTACTGACGCTTTCAAGCTCAACAGGGTACGTGTAAACAAGCTAGCTAATTATATCCCCAAGGAGTGGGGTTGCTAAGCCCTATAGCAGTCACCTTTAACTGAAAAATAAAATAAAGTATCTGTTTGAAGGTGAGCAGTTTGATGATAAATTTGCATATCAAGTAGTAAAATCTTAAGTTCCCTCCCCAGTCAAATTTTTTTTTAATTTAAAAATCAATGTAGCAAGATAATATCTTAATGCTTTCATTTTTCAGAATTCATTAACTAGCAATTCATGTGTTTCTCATTTGATGTTTTAATGAGATGGTCAATTTCTTTCCCTTCCCATAGCAGGCATGTACTGCATACTGCTATGGGCTGCATACTACTATTAATGTTCATAGAAGCTTTTAATTCCCAAAGAACTTGATAAATATTTTAGTACCAGTTGTAACTAGGGGATAAGTATGTAAATATACATCAAGAAATTGCATTATTTTGCCATATCCTACTAACTTCTACTTTGGAATTTTGATTATGGCATATGACAAATGTGACTGTGGCCAAAGTTACCCATTACTTACCCATGGCTAAAGTTGGCCATGTCATAGTAAGGAAGATGCTCTAGGGACAAATGTGTCCTATGTTTTTGGAGAATCAACTTTAACAGTAAAGTATAATCTTGCTTTCAATTATAGTCTCAGGCACCTCAGTCTTGGCCTTGGCTAATTGCCTCCTCAATATTCTTCCCCAAAGATATAATAGTGGATTGCAACTACCTTTGTATCTCAAATATAAGATGATAGATAAAATAGCAATCGGTGTAATCCGAAAATATACATCAGCTAAGACGTAAGGATATAAGCAGTCAATTCACAGAAAATTAAGCACAACTGGACAATATATGAAAAATCCTTAGGCTTGCTAAATGAGTCTTGCGAGTTTTCCCAGTTAGTTAATACATATTTAACTTTGAATTTTAAAATAAGTCAATGCAAGCATCAAAACAGTCTCCTGAGTTTTCTTATTTCCATTTTAATAAAATAAAGCAAATTGATAGCGAAGTAAAACCAAACTCATTAAAGTAGTAGTATTTTTTCTATCACTTTATAAAATGACCTTTATTTAAATATAGTATTTACAAAACATGTTTAAAGATTTGAAGTATTTTCTACTTCACTTTAATAAGAATTAAATGATGTATTTTGTATTATACAACATATATATATATATATATATATAATATTTTGACTTCTGGGAATCTAAAATTTCAATTCAACTACAATATTTAATAGTTCCTATACTGTTCAGTCTTTATTTTTATATGTGAGAAATAGGGATCTTCTCAATAGCAATCTTCTCAATTGCTGTTATAATTAATTAACATAATCCTTGTGAAGCACCGAGTAGAATATTTGACTCTTCTTTTTACCTCCTCTAAATTTAACTTTTTTCCCCTTTTTATTTTGTAAGGAAATACATGCTACTTGCATTTTGTTCTCTTTCTCCTCCTCTTCTTGACAGGAACATAACATAGTGTGAAGGAGGGGCAGGGAGTAAAGCTTAAGAAAAAATGATGTGGCTTCAAAATAGACATGAAAATGCCACATCCATCTTAAGGAGCCACAGTGACACTGGAAATGACTGGTAAGCTATCCTGGTGATTATTCTGTGTGCACAAGTTTTTATGTCTGTGGGATTCTAGGACAGAAGTATCCATTGGATTAAATCTGATACCATGATTGCAGTTTTTCATCTGACTAATGCACAATCTTATACACTCAGACAAACAACAGTGGATTTTACAACATGACATATGACATGGAGTAATGGAATATCCAAAGAATTTTGCAGTATAGAAACTTTCTTGACAAAATGAATAAAGGAAACACAGTTTAGATGATAAGCACCTTAGTGTGTGGTTGATTTGTTAGTTTTTTTTAAAAAAAAAAGTTTTATTTTGAAATACTTTTAGTACTTTCTATAGATAGATTCCTACACAGACACAGTGAAATTATTCAAGCAAGAAAATTAACACGGATAAATTAATATTCACTTATCAACAAATCTTACAGAATTTTGCCTCCAGAAGCAACCAATCCTCTTGACAATCCTCCTTGATTTTGGACTTAGTGCCTCCTGAACTGTCAGAGTATAGATTTCTGCTGTGTTAAGCCACCCATTTTGTGGTAACTTGTTTTAACATCCCTACAAATACGAATATGCATTTTCAGTGTATTCGTGAAGTTTTACTTGTCATATTTGTACTCTATGGGCCTTATGGATATTTTCCATAGAGCTAATGTATGGTCATTTGTCTCTTTTTGTGAAGGTTACCAGGGTGCTGGAGAGAAGGTGCATTCTTTGTTACCAGAGTATACATTTCAACATCTATTCATAGCATCTACATCATTGACTTGATTAGGTCTCCTACCTTCCCACTTCTATTTTGTCCATTTTATGTGTCTTGTACTGCAAGTGTTAGGTTACAATCTCTCACTACTATTGCAATTCTCCTCATACCTCCTTGAATGTGCTGATAGTTTTTCCTTGATAAAGTGATGGCTGTATTACATGGGGCATAAATACTCATACAGATTATTTTTTTTCATTGTGAATTGTGGCCCTCACCATTAAAAAGCACACTTCTCTATCTTGTTTAATGCTCTTGCTCTTGAATTCTACTTTATCTGATATCAAGATTGCTGCCCCTGCTTCCTTGTGGTTTTTACTTTTTTTCCATCTGCCTAGTATATTTTTGTTTATTCTTTTTGCCCTATTCTGAATCACTTTGTTTTATCTTTTGTACAAAGTATATAGATGTATCTTGCATTTTGAATTAAGGTGAAAATCTTTTATCCTTTGGTAGGAATGGTAGGTGCGTTCACATTTATATCTATAACTGCTGTGTTTGGTCTCAGCTCAGTCATAATATTTTATGATTATCTATATTCGGATATATTCACCATTTTCCTTTCACTAGAAATTCATAATCATTGTTCTTCAACATATGCGTATATACACATATATATTTTCCAAAACATTATCTATTGTTGTTTTGGTGTTTACCTCTGTTCTTAAACCTTTTGAATGGCCTTAGTCTCCTAATATTTTATTTAACTTTTATAATATGATTTTGTTGAAATTACTCTGGGTTGTGTATCCCTCTAATCCTTTGGTTCTCTTTTCTTTTTCATAACCCCCTATTTTCTTCTGTTTTCTTTCATCAAGCAATTGCTAAAGGGCAAATCTTACCTTTCAACCCCCTTTCTCTTCCCCGGGAGTCATGCATTTTGAAGACTGCCCTTCAGATAGCTCACTTGTAAATCTCTTCCTGGGATTCCAGGTTCAGCTCTACTTGGGCACTATTTCTATATTTTCAGACTTATGAATCATAATCTTTCTGGTATGGACTATATATAAACCGTGGGCCCTATTTCTACCTTCCTTCATCTCTCTGCCCTGTAGCTACTAGCCACTTGCCTCTGCTTGTCACAACCTACATGAGGGTGCATTGAGGCAAGAGAGTGAAACTCTCTGGCAGGCATTTGCTTTTTGTCTTATTTTGGAGGCTATGCTGAAGGTGCAGTGTTTGTGTTGCTTTATTTTTCTTTTCTTACTGTTCTGTATCGCTTTTGAAGAACTTGTGGGAGATGGGTGCTATGAACTAAATTGTGTCCCTCCCCAAATTCCTATGTTGAAGCCCTAACCCACTTTGTGACTGAATAAAGATAGGGCTTTTAAGGACTTGATTCTGGTAAAATGAGATAATAGCAATGGAGTCCTAATCCTCTGACAGAACTTATAAAAACAGGGAGAGGGCACCTGGGTGCGTCAGGTAAGCATCCAATGTCAGCTCAGGTCATGATCTCGCAGTTCTTGAGCTTGAGTCCTCATGGGGCTCTCTGCTGTCAGTGCAAGAGCCTGCTCTGGACCCTCTGTCCCCATCTCTCTCTGCCCCTCTCCCATGCTCACTCACTCTCTCTTTCTCTCTTTCAAAAATTAATAAACATTAAAAAAAGAACAGGGAGAGACACCAGAGCTCACTCTCTCCCTCTCCTTCCCCACCCCAATTCCCCCATGGGTGTGCACAGCAAAAAGACAAGAAGGAAGCTAGGAAGAGATACATTACCAGAAACCGAATCTGCCAGTACCTTGATCTAGGACTTCCCAGACTCCAGAACTGAGAGGAAATAAATTTCTGTTGTTTAAGCCACTCAGTTTGTTATTTTATTATGGTCACCTGGAGCAGATTAGTATAACAGGTATCTAGGCAACCCCATTGTTTTCACCTACTAAAGTGCCAGCTAATTAGCTTTTGTAGTCTACTTGTAATCTAAATTGATAAATTTAATAAATTTATCAAAAACTTCTATATGGTCCTGCAAGTAGATTTGAGCAAGTTCTCAACTCACCCCCACCATTTTTTTTTAATTTTTTTTTCAACGTTTATTTATTTTTGGGACAGAGAGAGACAGAGCATGAACGGGGGAGGGGCGGAGAGAGAGGGAGACACAGAATCGGAAACAGGCTCCAGGCTCTGAGCCATCAGCCCAGAGCCCAACGCGGGGCTCGAACTCATGGACTGCCAGATCGTGACCTGGCTGAAGTCGGACGCTTAACCGACTGCGCCACCCAGGCGCCCCACACCCCCACCATTTTACAGCAAACAGAGTCTGTATCTAGCCATGTAATTCCTCAGGATCAATACTGATTTTCAAAATGCTTACTATTAGACTTCAGTCATAAATCCAAATACGTAGTCTTATAGCTTCCCTTATAATTATTTGAATGTTAACATAACTTTTGAGACACATTATGGTTTCCCCTCAAATGGCTTCATCAATGCATTTCAGGCACATTGGAGGATAGGAAATACTTCAGCACCTATTACACTTTAAAACTATGTTACCTTGTGGAAGTTTCTAGCAGATGAGAGAGAGATAGAGACTCCAGAACTGAGTCTATAACCTTATATGTTGTTCTCGACAAAGGACGATCTGTTTCTTCACCAAAACACCAAACCAAAAACCTCATGAAACACAGTTATGAAAACAGGATGCAAAGATGCAGAACAATAAAAAAGTTAAATCGTGTTACAAGCGAATCTTGTTTGAAATGTGATTGTACGTAACAGTTTTGCAGAGGGCTTGATGGCAGAGGTCGGCTCTGGTAAAGGTCGGCTCAGGTCTCAGGTGAAGAGACCTGAAGGAGGCTGCGGTTTGGGGTTGGTGGGGAGAAGTATTCAGGTCATGGAAAACATGGGTTAGATCATCAGCCCAGCTAGCTGGAGAGAGTTGCTTCTCCCTACACTTCGTAGGGTGCTGCCAGATTATCAGTAGCCTTTGAGTGCAGAAAATTTCATTACTGATTTCTGCATCCACACGATTAATGTCTTAGATTTAAAAATATTAATGGCATGCATTAATGCATGAACAAATGCTAGAGTGAATGAATGAATGAACTAATGTAATAGAAGCAGTGACTATATATTGCAGACGTTATAGTAACTATAAAATAGTATCATGACTGCCTGAAGGTGTGGGTCTATAGGAGTGTATTAATGTTGCATTGCTGAGTAACAAATTACCACCAACTTAGATGCTTAAAATAACACACATTTATTTCACTGTTACTATAGATCAGGAATTCAGGCACTAATTATCTGAGCCCTTTGCTCTTGGTCTCTCAAGGCCACAAGGTATTGACCTGGCTGTGTTCTCATCTGGAAGCTTGACTGGAAATGATTCCACTTCCAAGTTCATGGACATTGTGGGCAGAATTTATGCCCTTGCCACTGTGTGACTGAAAGATCTGGCTTTTTGCCGACCGTTGGCCAGAGTTCACCCTCAGCTCCTACAGGCTGCCTCTGGTTCCCTGCCACATGGCTGTCCCCATAGGCAATTCACAACTTCACTGCTCACTTCTTTAAGGTCAGCACGAGAATCTATTTCTCCAGAAAGGATCCCTGTCTCTGTTTCAGGGACTTCATTTGGCTAAGTCAGGCCCATCCAGGTTAATTTCCCTTTTGACAAACTGACTTGGGGTCTTTATTATGCCTGCAAAATCCCTTTACCTTGACCTTGCATATTAGCTAGACGTGAGTCACAGTTTCTGCCCAGTCCTAGGGGAGGGGATTATACAAAGGCAGGACATCATGGGGAGAGGAGATCACCTTAGGCTGAGCCCACCACAAGGTGGAGCAATTTAACTCCACTTAATGAAGTCACCAGTTATTGATATGAAGTCACCAGTTATTGATTACCTACTATGCTCCAGCCGCTCAGACTTATACTAACCAATAAATCATCAGTTTATTTTCTTAAATGTCCAGATAAAGATGTGTTCAGGAAAAGAAAAGAGCACAAAGCAAGATCACTAAGCTCCATCCAGCAATCAAAGGACAGATTCCAGGAGAAGAAGGGATATTAAGAGTGTAAAAGTCTTTCGAAAGTTGTTGAGAGTAAGAAAATTGCAGAAAAAAAAAAAAAAGGAAAGAAAGAACAGCCAGAGCTATGGTAGAAAGACACAAAAAGATCGTGGTATGTCAAGAGCACCAAGAGGAGCTCAGTATTGCTTTAGCATTAACTATAAGGTAGGTGATGCTAGAGTAGGTAACTGGAGACCCAGGGGAAGCTTTACAGTCATTTTTAAGGACCTGGGCATTATTTTCTATGACAAGTGATGGGAAAACCTTGAAGAACATCAAAAAAGATTCTGGGTGGTGATATAGAGGGAATTTTAAGCATATTGAGACACTGGTTAAAAATTAGGACACCTATCTAGGGAAGCGATGATAGATATGGAGACAAGAGGGCTTATTTCAGGAAAATTTGAGCGCTCAGGCAACAATACACTGTAACTGATTGGCTGTAGCATCCAGCGGAGAGAGGGAAAGCAAACGATATTCTGAATTTTAGGGAAGGGAATAGATAAATGATAATATGGTACATTGAGATGACAAAGGGGCAAGAATAAATTATGAGCTTTTCATCACTGCTGTAACAAATTAACACAACTTAAAGGCCGAATATAAATCTGTTATCCTACACTTTTGAAGGTTAGAAGCCCAACATCTGTCTCACAGGGCTAAGGTATAAGCAGCCAGGTACAGGCCGCACTGTATTCCTTTTTGGAGGCTCTAGGAAAGAATCCTGGATCTTTCCATTTTCCATTTTTAAGGCCTCTTGTGAGGACATTGGATGCATCTGGATAATCCAGGGTAATTGTTCCACATTAAGACCAGCTATTTACTATTATCTGCAAACTTATTTCTCCTTTGACATTTTATGACATATCCACAGGTTCCAGGGATTAGAACAAGGATATCTTGCCCCTAAAGAAGGGGTATTATTCTGCCTTGAACATTCTGGTCTCAGGACTCCAGCAATACCCACATATGAAATACCTTAGCTCAATTCCAATTTCCTTAAGGTTCTCATCACATTACAGCATGAACTCAAAGTACAAAATTTCATCTAAATCCCATCAGCACAGAAGTCCCAAATTACTCCCCAAACACATTAGTACAGGTATTCGATAATAGCTATAGATATTCTGGATCAAGAGAGGTGACAATGTGGGGGAGGTGGGGAAGTCACAGGTGCCAAGCACTTTCATAATCCAGAGAGGACAACTCCATTAGGTATCAAGGCCTGGGTATGGTCCTGTGTGTGTGTTTTGGCTCCACACTCTGAGCTTGAGGCTAGGCGCTCTGGATCATTCCTCCTTCATGAGATAAGGCGTGTATTTATAGCTGAGTAGTTTAAACAGCCTATTTCCTCTCTGTAGAATTTTGGAATTCTGAAGGCCTGCTTTCATTTTGCATTCTGTTCCTTTCTGTCCAAGCTGGCAGTGTCTCTGTTGGTGTAACATTCTCAAGACTTTTGTGTGCATTCTCTGCATTTCATAGCGCTCACTCAATTAGACAAGAGGGATAGCCATAGACGTCTCCTAAATAATCCCATCTCTACGTTCAGCTTCTGCTAACGTCTGAGTCACTGCATCTCTTCAAATAGTCTTCTGTGTAATAAAATACTCTGACCTTTTGATCTTCCTGAGGCATTAAGCAAAAGACTGTTCAGCCTTAGCCTTAGCTTTTTTAGTCTACATTTTCCTGACAGCAAATCTCTTAACTTTAATGCCTTTTGCATTATGGGAATTTCACAAATCATCAAGTTCTGATTCCTTTTTTTTTTTTTTAACAATTATTGCCTCGATTCATCTCTTTTTCTTGCATTTTACTAGAAGCAGCAAATAAAAGCCAGATTGACCCTTCAAAACTTTGCTATGAAATCTCAGCTAAATGCCCAATGTACGTGGACATAAAGTGCTGTCCTTTCCACATAACTGCAAGTAATTCCAGTAAGTTTTCTGCCGCTAGGTAACAAGGATCCTCTTCCCTCCTGTTTCAAAAGACATGCTCCTTATTTCCTTCCTTACCATCAGATTCTTTCATGTTCATACTTCCAATGACAGTCTGCTCATGACAATGTTGGTATCTTCTAAGGTCATAGTTTTTCTCCATCATGCTTTTCACGCGCTAGTTCTCACTAGCACAGTCACCAGGATCCATATCTCTACCAAAAGTCTATTCAAGATAATCTGCGTTTATTCTGTTATACACAACATTTTCCCAGCCTCTACCCACCATCCAGTGCCCTCTCACATATTTTAGGTAATCTCCACAGCAGCCTACTTCCAAGTATCAAAACTGTATTAGTTTTATAGTTGCCACAGCATACCACAAACTTGGGGTCTTAAAACAACACAATTATTACCTTATATTTCTGTAGGTTAGAAGTCCAACCTGGGTAACGCTGGGGGAAAACCAAGATGTCAGCAAGGAAATGTTCCTTTCTAGAGGACCTAGGGGAGAATCAGTCTCTTTTCCTTTTCTAGCTTCTAGAGGCCACACGTGTTCTTTGGTCCATGATCCTTTTCATATACCTTCATATCCAGTAATTTTGAGTGTTGCTGAGCATTTTTACACAGTCACACCTGCGTCTAACTCCCATCTTCTGTCTCGTATTCCATTTCTAAAGACGTTCATGATTACGTTGGGTCCACCTGGATAACCCAGGTTAACCTTCCTATTCTAAGATTAACTGATTAAGAATCAAATTACATGTGCGACTTTAATTCCCTTTTGCCTTATAATAATTTACTCACAGGCTCCAGAGATTAATATGTAAGCATTTGGGAGTGGGGAGGATAATTCTGCCTACCATAAATAACTTGGGAGAAAGTCGATGAGTTTCATTTAGGACATATTGAGCAAGAGTTGCATCCAGACTTCCAAATGCATGAGTCCAGGTGGCAGCTGATAAACGAGTCTGAATATTTGGCAAGAAGGCATGCATAAAATATGGATTTTATATCTTTAATGCAGTGGTTTTCTGAGAACTTGTTTAAAATGTGTATTTTCAAACTCCACTATAAGACACTCATTATGAGGGGGTAATATGTTCAAGAATATGCATTTAGCAGTCATTCCAGGTCATTTCAATACAGGTGGTACTTTGATGATACTTAGCAAAAGAGTTTGATCATATTACTAGAGATTGCATATGTGTGATAAAATGGTGGAAATAGTTACCTGGAAGATAACTCTGGGGAAGAGGGTTACTGTAGTCAGGGACTCGGGCTGCTGACTGGAAAAAAAACACACAACAACAACAACAAAAAATCAAGTGCTTCAGAGCTTTGTATGTCATAAATACAAAATGTTAGGAGATAAGAAAATGTTGCTTTTGTAAAGAAAGTCATTGCCTATTTGACATGCAGTGCCTGAGCAGAAGGCCTTCAGAGATAGTGTGGTATTGAGATACAGGAATTAGGGGAAAAAAAGAAGTCTGAACTGCTATGATCTAATCCTGATACTGCAAACCACAAGCCTTGTGACTTTGGGAAAGTCACTGTCTCTCGGGGATGTCATTTTTCACATCAATAAGATGTCTATGGTTAGCATATGGAATTGTGAGAATCCAGTAATGTAGCTTGTGGGAGATCTCTGCAAATAATGATTGCATATATGGGTTTACAAAATAAAGATGTGAAAAGCTATTGTAAAGAAAAATAACTGGTAAGCAATATGAACTCTTATAAACTGAATGAAAGAGCAGTATTGGTTTATTTTACCAAACCTAGTAAGTTTATTTTACCAAAAAACCTATTCATGTCAGTTCCTCTGTGTTTCTTTTTGCTCTGTGAATATATATTATTTGCCTCAATTTTATTCCATTTTTATCTCTACTATTAATGCATAGAGAATTGTGACAAGTTCTGTTTTCAAATCACATCAGGCAGTAGATGGCTCTGATTCCCAACTCCAAAAAATCTCATTTTCAAGAAATTCTTGAGCTTTGACTCTGATTGCATTCAGAATATCTTGGTTCAAAAGTCTTGCTTTTGGGTAAATAAGAGAAGCATCTTTGAAAACTACATCTACAAAAGGGAATATTAAATAAAGAAATCAAGCTAAAGGTTATAAAAGACATTAAAGAACATGAAAACACAATATTACCATATACAATAAACTAACATTTTTAAACATATGAAAAACTAGCCAAAAAGGATACGTAAGCCAATTAGCTGTGGTAAAATAATAGAATTTGAAACAGTACAATCTGCTGAAAATATCCTGAAGAAAATTTACACTAGTGTTCTTCATATTAGAATATAACATGTATCAGAAGAAAAGGTGACTTTGAAACACGTATGGAAGACAAGCAATGTTTAGAGTTAGTTACCTTATATTTGTAAGCTCAAGAAGCAATTGTTGGAGTTGATCATTTAGAGGCTGCCTTCTCTTCTTTAGAATGTGCATTCTGCCCACTATTCGCAAAGGGGGACGATTTCAAGGATGCAATGTTGGGAGAGGAATGTGTTGTTGAGACTATCTAGACTGAACATGTGATGAATCCAGTTAAGACTTTTACATAAACTATTAAGATTCTGGTGGGGGCAGGTGCAGAGATTTGCCACCCAAGACAAACCTCATAAGTTCCTCTGCTTATTAAATCAGCCACCTATCAATCTAGAGCTATCTGCCTCTTTTTTCTTTCTCCTTGCCATTCATGTACTTGGGCTAGTTTGCAAACCAACAGCAATTTAAATTTTATTCTTTGACAGTAATATATTTTAAACTAATTTTTCTTTTGCTTAAAGGATTTTAAAATATATATTTTAAATAAAATGTATATTTTAAATATTTTCCTAAATATTGACAATTGTAGGGTATTTAATGCCAAATTATATTTTTAGGAAATGCTAACAATGTCTAAAAGTCAAAGGGCTATGAAATATTAAATAGAAGCCCCCAAACAATATAAATAGTTTGTGTGAAAATTAATCACTAAAAAATTGCCTAATGAATATCAATACTTTAAGAGTCTCAGGGTCTACTGACTGAGCTAGCCGGGCAGTTGAATATCAATACTTTTTTGGCCCAAATATTAATAAAAAATTAAGTAATAATATTATTAGTTAAAGACTGATTTCCATGAAATATGATTTAACCTTTTTAAGACATTCAACTTTAACACAAGTTTTTAAAGTTGATTGCTTTATTTTTCTTATTACATATTTACCAGGATGAAGGGGAAAAAATCCATTCATCTCTTTTTTTATTATTCTTTCTATAGCCCTTGGTAGCCAATTGCTGAAACTAATTTCAAACCATTTATTGTTATTCACTTCTTTTTGCAAGTTTTACTTTGACTGATTCATGTTTTTGTGATTCACAGCTAAAGCCCAGGTTCCATTCATCTTCATATACGTTGGTGCCTTTCATAGCTGTTGACATACACTGAGTCTTAAAAATTTGTGTTTAAGGAAAATTAATTAACAAAGTAGGACTGTGCTGGTAGATCTTGTATGTCATTACCTCCAGTACAGTACACTGGATGTCGGGAAAAGAATATGTAACAGCCTAAATATCTTAGAGAGTTCGAGAGTTGTTTTGTTACATAAAAAAATAAAATAAAATAACAACTGCTTGGTAACCTGGTTTCATAATAAAAAGCAACACAATCTGCATAAGTAATTCTCTGAAATGGAAAGCTATGTGGATTTGTGTACACATTCATACACTTACGCATCCATATATATGTAGTAACAAGGTTATGGACATTGGCTACTTATTTTTCTTTTACAGAGAGAATAAATTAAATTACTTAATTATTCTCAATAAGTTTTTTTTGTAATACTATCTACTTAATAAGCTTGATTTCTTTTTTTTTTAATTTTTTTTCAACGTTTATTTATTTTTTTGGGACAGAGAGAGACAGAGCATGAATGGGGGAGGGGCAGAGAGAGAGGGAGACACAGAATCGGAAACAGGCTCCAGGCTCTGAGCCATCAGCCCAGAGCCTGATGCGGGGCTCGAACTCACCGACCGCGAGATCGTGACCTGGCTGAAGTCGGACGCTTAACCGACTGCGCCACCCAGGCGCTCCAATAAGCTTGATTTCTTTACGTTCTATCTCCTTCCATAAATTTTTCAAGCCAATTCAACAAAGAAAATTTTCATTAATATTCTCTAGAAATAATTTATAAACATTATCTTAGTACAGAAGTTGAGATTTTTGAAATGATCCAAAAAAATTACTAACTACTTTCAATGGAAAACTCAACATTATTGGTTTATCTGATTCTATGGAGTCTCTTTCCTTCATTGGTTTTTGCTTTTGTTTTCATTTTAGCTTTTTCACAACTCTGTAATCTACAAATAATTCTTGTCTAAGAAAAGAAAATTATCCAGTGGAGATGTATTTGATCCTTGCCCTAAAAATAATGACCAATTTTGCATTGATTAAGCATATTCATTTCAGCATTCTTGACTGCCTATATATGTGTCTGCTCTTTGGATTCTCCTTTGAACCAGTTGAAATATCTTACTGGTTCTCTTCTTAATCAAGAAGTTAAATGTAATCATTAACAGATGTTCATTTTACATTTGCATGAGTCATGATTTTTCTCTTTTTTTAAATTTTGTAATTATGCTTTGACATTGTGTTGACATTTTCTTAAGACATGCCAGAAACGTTAAATGTCAAGTTTCTCAAGGTCATTTCTAGGAAAAACATTCAATTTTATATAAAAAGCTTAACCTTACATTTTACAGTCCCCAACACCCTAGCCATGGTATTTCATGTACATTGTATACATTAATCTGAGGATAATGTAAGATCCCAAATATTTTACCAGTGATTTCAACTACTTGATTTCTTTCACTTGTTTAAATTTCCGGTTCAGTACTGTCTAATAGCACTATAGAGTCAGGCAATTTTACTAGATAGCCATTAGGTTTCTACACTTTCTTACCTGTGATGAACATAGTAAGTTTATAAGTCAAAGTACAGACATCTGGTGGCATGATTTTAATTTGTAATCAAATAAAAAACTTTATGAAATTTATCTAGAAATAACTCATGATTTATTTTGTTCTGGGGGCGTAGTACTATGCATTCATATATCAGTCCAAGTGTCTAAAAAGGTATGTAGAGGGCATTTACATTATCTGCTTCACAGTTGTTTTGTAGGGAAAAAATGTAGTCAATTGATGCCATTTAAGAGCTACATAGCAACAATATTGGCAAATTCTCATAAAAGAGGGTCACTAATGTGTAAACAATACCTACTGATGTTTGATACTCATAAGTATATATTTATTTAGATAGATAGTATAGTATGACTTTGGCACATACCTCAAATGTATTTATTTAGACCCATGTAATCATGAAGACTATTAAGTATAAATGAAAGTGAAGGAGCCAATCAGCTGATATTTTAAAAGATTGAAAAAGTCTAAAGCCATATCCTTCTGCATATATTTTGATAAGAAGAATGTAAATACATTTCTCTGGACGGGGAGCAATTGTGATTTACGGTGAGTAGAAGCTGACTGTCCACAATGTTTATATTCACTGTGGGGGGTTGAATATTTGACTGATTCATGCGCTGGGAACTTTTATTTTTTTATTTTTTTTAAATCTTTTTTTTTTTAACGTTATTTATTTTTGAGACAGAGAGAGACAGAGCATGAACAGGGGAAGAGCAGAGAGAAAGGGAGACACAGAATCCGAAACAGGCTCCAGGCTCCGAGCTGTCAGCACAGAGCCCGACGCGGGGCTTGAACTCACGGACCGTGAGATCATGACCTGAGCCGAAGTCGGAAGCTTAACCGACCAAGCCACCCAGGCGCCCCGGTGCGCTGGGAACTTTTAAATTAAGTAAGGAAGTTGGCAAAATAGATGACTCCTTGTGTGACACTACAGAAAAGATTTTGTGTTATCCATGCACATCTGTCACTTTGCCTGTCTGTTAGTACAGACAGTACTTAAAACTCCAAGTATGAGCCAACACGAACTGGTACATTACGTTTAAACTAAGCAGCTTTAAAAGCCAGTGTAACTACCTACAAACTCTTGCCACTGCTACTATCAACATGAAGAATGTACCAGGTGGAATGTTTTACATGTCCAATGTGCACCACAGAATTCCATAAGTAATTTTTATAGTTTTAGTTTAAAAGTATATGAGTCAGACATTTCTTCTACACCTTGGTCTAGCAATAAAAATTCAGACACTGCTTAAAGAGATAGTGCATTTCCAAAGCAATATTTGGATTTGAAAGCTAGTGTTTTATTTCATATTTTCAATGCTTATTTGATCTTCTGGTTAAAGTTGTTTCTAGGGATAAAAACTTAAAATAAATGTTTTTATATTCTCTCTCATATAAAATTAAAATAAAAAATCTTCATTACTAAATGTGGAAAAATTGGTCTGGAATATTTAATGAGAAACATTTAGTAAGTGGAAACTTTTTCACTATTGAATATCATCACCACATTCTAACAATACACAAAAATATGAATATAATATTATTAGGATGATATCATTGATCTTTTAAAAAATAAGGACATTTATTTATTAAAGCACACGTCACATTCCAGAATCAAAAGTAATAAAAAAATCACTGTAAGTTCTGCTTAAAAATAATAAGTCCTGTTGAGTTCAAGCCCCACATTGGTGTGGAGATTACTTTTTTTTTAAAAATCTTAAAAAAATAAGAAGAAAACTTGCTAAATATTAGGTGACAGCATTTTAGACACTATTATATACATATATTTAAGTGTATAGCTAATTGACTAGTTAGCATAATGTATTTAAATGACACAATATATGTATTGTTAATGTAAAATAGATGTAATTATCTAAATCAAAGAAAACAAGAAAGTGATGAAATGAGGCTCTGTGACCATTTATATGAATGCATGTATATCTGTATGCATAGATGCATGAAGAAATTTTTATCCTCAAAATGATGGAAGTTTAAGGACAAATAAGAAAACTATTTTGGAACGGAGGTCATAATTTTTTAAATTACATATTTCAAAGTACCTGATTGTATAAATAATGAGAAAGTTGTCACTTAATATTTTATTCTATTTACTTTTAAGAGAGAGAGAATTAGCGGGATAGGGGCAGAGAGAGAGGGGGAGACAGAATCCCAAGCAGGATCGACGTGGAGCTCAAACTCATGTACTGTGAGATCATGATCTGAGCTGAAATCAAGAGTTGGATGCTTAACTGAATGAGTCACCTGGGTGGCCCGAGTCACTTAAATATTCTAAACGTTTTAGTTACTATTTTTATATTATCATGTCTTAGCTCAGGCTGCCACACAAAATACCATAAACTGGGTGGCTTAAATAAAAGACATTTATTTCTCAGAGTTCTGGAGGCTGAGAAGTCCAAGATCAAGGTGCTGAAAGATTCGATTCCTGATGAGAGCTATCTTCCTGGCTTCCACACCACTGTCTTCTTGTGTTCTCACTTGGTGGACACAGAGAAACCCAGCTCTTGTCTTTCTTCCTCTTCTTATAAAGGAACTAATACCATCAATGAGCTGCATTTTCATAACCTAATTCTCTTCCAAAGTTACTACCTCCAAATACCAGGACACTGGGGTAAGGGTTAGACATATGAATTTGGGGGGACACAAACATTCAGTCCTTAATACATAATTTCCAATAATTACAATTTCTTATGTAACCATAAATCTAATACTTTTAAACATATATACTACAAGTGTATGGGGCGCCTGGGTGGCTCAGTCAGTTGGGCATCTCATTTCGCCTCAGGTCATGATCCATAGTTCATGGGTTTGAGCCCTGCATCAGGCTCTGCACTGACAGCTCAGAGCCTGGAGCCTGCTTCTGATTCTGTGTCTCCCTCTCTCTCTGCCCCTCCCCTGCTCATTCTCTCATTCTCTCTCTCTCTCTCTCTCTCTCTCTCTCTCCACCCCCCCCCCAAAAAAAGAGACATACTGTTAGAAATGTCTGCCTGTGATCTCATCTGCAAATGACAGCCTGGTTGGGCATAAGATCTCCAGGTTACCTGCGCTATTATCCTCCAGCATTTAGTGTGCTGGTGAGTGTTGATAAGCCTAACACTGGATGTCCCCTTTTCAAAGGATTTACTCTCTCTTTCTTGGTAGTATAAGATTTTATTTCTTTTTCTAGTGAAATTCAATCACTTAAGCAGTGTGTACCTAACTGTTGGATTTTCCCTGTGCCCTGTCCTTGCCACCCACACACTCAGGAACTCTTTGTCGCCTTGTATCTATAACCCCAGTCTTTTCCTCACTTGATACAAATTTGGCTACGTTTTACCTCTGAATACCTTCTTACTCTTTCTAGTAACATTTATTTTTTTGTCTTTTTAGAGTCATTTATCTTAATTGGGCTCATATTTTTGCTCAGAACCTATTATTTATCTAAATATTCTAATTACATTTTGTGTTTACTGTAAGTTTTCAAGCTTGTCCCTTATAAAAGCAATCTGAATACTATACACATTGAATTTCTTGTCGTTTATTATTTTTCTAATATGGTTAAATGGTATTTAATTGGCTCTACAAACTTACCTTAAAAAAAACCGTATTCTATTGTTTGAGCACATTTTTCCTGAGTTTATAGTTTTTTTTTTCCTGAATTTACCAAGCTTTCCTATTAGATAAGGGACATGAGAATTTTTTTTATTCTTTCCCTTCCCAGGTTACACTCTTTATCTGAGTTTTACATATACATTATTCTCACTTTGTGTGTGTGTGTTGTAATAGGTTCGTAGAGTTGAAAACTTCTCCATTTATTTTGCTAGCGCCCCAGGTGAATAGGAAGATAGTGTCTTACACCCTTCCTTGCCACCTAACACAATACAGCTTAGCAGTCTGGGTTTTGCTTTTATTAGTTTTTGAATTTATTTTTAATTGAAGTAGAATTGACAGAATGTTACATTAGGTTCAGGTGTGCACCACGGAGACTGAACAACTCTATATGTTACGCTGTGCTCTCTACAAGTGTGGCTACTGGCTGTCACCATACAACAGCATTACAATACCATTGACTGTATTCCCTGTGCTGTGTCTTTCATCCCCATGACTTAATTCATTCCCTAACTGGAAAGCCTTTAGCGTCCAAGGTGACCACGAAGGGGTGGGCACAAGCATAGTCTGGGTAGCCTCTCCGGGGGCACAGAGGCAACATGTGGACCAGGATGCATCCTACCTGTGGTGGAGACAATGCTTCAGGCTTTGGAACATCTACCCAAACTCAACATAGGGTTCTGGAAAATGGGGAGATTTGTGTGTTTTTGCTGAGATCCCATATGAGTCTGGAGCTTTATCTAACCTTTTTTTCATACAGGTCTGCTACATACTACTATAACAAGGTAGTCTACAGATGGTGAGTAATGAATGGGAATTGGCAGGACTTTGTCAACTTTCGTATTATACTGCTCCGCAGAGTGAAAACATGTGTGTGTGTGTGTGTGAGTGTGTGTGCACACAGATTGATGATGGTGGCAGGAGGAGTGCTGATGCTTCTGTGGTCAAGAACAGACCAAGATGTGCCTAAATGTAAATCTCTTCCCCTTCCTCAATGCCACTTTCCAAAAATTGTCTACTGTTTTGTTTGGTTTCTATTGATTGTTTTTTTTCTTTTTTTCTGTATTTAAAATCTTTGTTCATTCCTTAAAAAATATAATTATAATATAGCATCCAACCTAATTCCCTAAATTTTTAACATTAATTTTAGAGTAAAAATATAGAAAGTCACACTCTCACTAAATATATATTCCCCAACTAATTTTTTTTGCATATTTTGAAATGAAAAATTACTTCATCATATCAAATGAAACAAATTTCATCTACAAATTTCATCTATTAAACTCAGGCATAATATTAATGTAGCTTATCATTAATTAAGGCAGATAATTTAAAATCAAAGAAAGCTACACAAAAGCATGACTTACTAATTACATGACATTATAAGTGGTCTGATGGAGAGAAACTCTACCTCTGAATTATAATATTCAAATGTTGTCCATCCAGGAAATCTCTAGTCTCTAATTTTAAAAATTGTCGTATTGTTTAAATTTTTAGATTAATTTTCAGCAAAAAAAAATATATGTACGTGCCAGGGAACAATACAAATTGAAGTTCTGAAAAGTAAAAATAAAATTGAATATTTTTTTATCTTTTACTGTTTAGATAGGCAAATCAAAGACCATATTTTGACATTTTGGAATAAACATCAGTAGTTTGCTTATAAAATCCTGGATAGGAACCCAGTCAGTCTTGTTCACTAGATCATACCAATGTCTTGAACAGTGCCTGGGATATGGTATGGACTCAATAACTGTTTCCTGAATGACTCAATTAAACAAACACATGCAGGATATTGGTGAAACATGAAACATTGTCTTCTAAACCATATAGCATTAAAGAGACTGAGTTGATTCACAACCTATTCTGTAACATGATTAAGCCAGGCCAATTTTCTCACTGAAGAATTCAGAATTTTATAAAGAAGGACACAAAGTTTCAGAACCAAATAATTAATGGAAGATCTCTCAAGGAAATGTTCTTTTTCAATGTAATTAGTACTAAATATTTAAAGAAATAATAAATAGCAAAAGTATTCAGGTTTCTGAAAGGTAAACATCCAGTGGTGTGCCTTTTTATCATGCTGTAGAATTGACCTGTAGACTATAGTACCTTAACAATTAATTGAATAAATATATCTCATGACTTCAAGATAAGGCATTGAAATATGCTCTCTTTAATTGAAATGTTTTATTAGTGATTTTTAAATACTATAAATATTTCATAAAACTAACTAGCTTCTGGATTTTTTTTTCCAAACTGAGAACAATAATTTACCTGCTTCTTATTTTTCCTTGTTTCTTAGGAACTTTAACTTCAATGCAAATCTCTAAATTCCTCTATTAATGTTAGTTTCTTGGCCAATGATTGCTCTAGATAAGGTAAAAGGCTTAACCTAATTAACATGATTGTGGCATTTATGTGAATGACTGCAGGTTCTCTCTTTAAATACTTTATTTTTTATGTTTTATGGCATCATTGCACTATGCCATGTGGAGTGCACAGAAGCATTTATGGTAGGAAGAGTAGTTTTGGCAGAGTGGTTAGAATAGAAGCGACTCTTCATCATATTGACATATAAGGGGATGTTAGTAAAGCAAGAAAGGGAAAACTTCTTTCAAAAGAAGATTATTAGAAAGGGGACTTAAAGATAATAGTCGGAAGCCAGAGCGACACAGCAAAAGTGGGTACTTTTAGAATAGGAAAGTGAATGATGTCTATAAGTGAAATAAGAGGTCAGAGAAGTGAGAAAGCCTGAAAACAGAGGTATGAGACACAGTAATGAATGAGGAGAGAGAAGACAATGTGAAAGGTGTGAGATCCATTCTACAATTGAAAAATTTCTATTGGAAAGAGACGAAGAACCATCCAGTTGTAGATGAGTTTATAGAAGGGTGGACATGGTGGATTTATAGGCAGGTGATGCCTTATATATTTGTGTCCAGGAAAGAGAATATGTCACTTGCTGAAAAGAAGAGTTGGGTCTGAATGGAGGGTTGGCAAAAGTTACTGAAGGCAATTAATCCATTCATTCCATAACTACTTAGTAAATATGAACTACGTACCAGACACTTCACTATGATATAAATGCAACAATAAAAACCAGACTCAAGTTTGATTTTATAACCAGGAAGTTTATAGTTTAGTAGGGAAACCAAGTAAAAAATCAATTGTAATACAGGTGGTAGACGCAGGGAAGGGAGGTTTAGAAGGAATTCTAGAACACATCACTAGTACATCTATCTCAGGTTTTACGGCATCTATGAAAGTATCACACTCTGTCTGAATCTCCCCATTCGAGCTCTTGATCCCAAATTAACAAAGCATCAAGATGGTACTTAGCACTGAAAAAGAAGTGCTACTTGAAGGCATATGTTTGAATGGCTGCATTTTTTAATGTGAGTTTCACTGGTGTAGGAGCAGGGATGGAAGACGGATTTGTCTTTGACTTGGTATACTTCCAATTGGATTCTGACATTCCATGTTGCAAAAGATTTGAGGTGCTTAAGAGACAGTCTGAAAAGAAACTGTGAGGTTTCCACAAAATACAAATTGACTTGAAAATATTTCTCTGTGTGAGGTCAGATAACATGTGTAGAGAAAATAAATATTTCAGAGAACTAAAAAGATAAGAAACTGAAGTCAGGAGTAAGGAATACCAGAATTTAAAAATCTGATATGAATTAACTACAGATGTCATGGTTCCCAACAGGGCAATGAATGTGGGTGGCTAAATGAGAATGCAGATGCATGTTATTAAAGATAAGGAGATCAATAAACTATAAGGCTGTTGAATGTATTTTTCACAAAGACACTAAAGTCACCAAGAATAATGGCAGGGGGAACAAAACCTGATAGCTTCTGGCTAGAGTTTTCCTTAAAATGCATATGTGCCTTCCTGGGAAATGGAGGAACTTAGGGCCTCCTGACATGAATCTCACAGAGGTGGTGAAGCATTGACTCGGAAGCAGCCATGCAGAGGTAGGAGAATGCCAGCCACATCTGGCACAGGTACACAGAGCTTCAGATAATTTAAATGATCCCTTTAATGCACTTTCCTTAGAGGAGCTAGCACAGTATGTACTCCTGAGGGACTATTTACCTTTTATATTCCAGATGCTAAAATAGAATAAAAATAACCTGCTCACTTGAAAAGCTCATTGCGTATTAGCAATTTCTCTGCACTACTTACAGGTTTCTTCTTCACATGGTCTACAAGGACAAAAATGTTTCAGACAGTGGAAACAAGCAAAATATGCTTTTAATAACCTTGAATTTCCAATAAGGTTTCAAGAAGTCTTTCATAATATCCACCTTATATTTTACTGGCCCTAACCCCCTTTCCATATTTCCTCCCTGAGTATATATTTATATACATACATATATATACATATACATATACACATATACATATATGTGTATATGTATATGTATATATATACACATATACGTATATGTGTATATGTATATGTATATGTAAGTATGTATATATCTCACTGGTTTGGTGCTTACATATTTATCCTTTGATGAGTCTCTCTCTCTCTCTCTCTCTGTATGAAACATATCCACAGACATACAGCCAGTTACGGTCAGAGCCCAGACTTGCCTCCCAGCCAAGGCCTACACACCCCACGACTCTCCCCCATTTCCTTCAGTCTAAGCAATTTAAACATGTTCTCTCTTGTCATATTATTAAAATACATACACATACAGAGATGTCACCCACATGTTATAGCACTCTGGTTTTTACAAAAATGTTGCAAATAATTTTTAAAAGAGCTCAAGGTTCACGTCAG
Organism: Prionailurus bengalensis; assembly: GCF_016509475.1. Taxonomy (NCBI): domain Eukaryota; kingdom Metazoa; phylum Chordata; class Mammalia; order Carnivora; family Felidae; genus Prionailurus; species Prionailurus bengalensis. Next base: position 64,579,842 of record NC_057343.1, on the reverse strand, counting down.
GCTCTGGGCTGATGGCTCAGAGCCTGGAGCCAGTTTCCGATTCTGTGTCTCCCTCTCTCTCTGCCCCTCCCCCGTTCATGCTCTGTCTCTCTCTGTCCCAAAAATAAATAAACGTTGAAAAAAAAAATTAAAAAAAAAAAAAAAGGGGGCGCCTGGGTGGCGCAGTCGGTTAAGCGTCCGACTTCAGCCAGGTCACGATCTCGCGGTCTGTGAGTTCGAGCCCCGCGTCAGGCTCTGGGCTGATGGCTCAGAGCCTGGAGCCTGTTTCCGATTCTGTGTCTCCCTCTCTCTCTGCCCCTCCCCCGTTCATGCTCTGTCTCTCTCTGTCCCAAAAATAAATAAACGTTGAAAAAAAAATTAAAAAAAAAAAAAGAGCTCAAGGTTCTCCTTGTATTTGGGTAACATCTGAAGAAGAGTATAATGCAAAGCACACAATTTACCTTCCTCTTTTCTCATGCATTTTCCATCTTTTAATCCCTTCAGTTATAAATAAATAAATAAATAAATAAATAAATAAATCCCTTCAGTTAACATCATAACCACCCATCAACTTTGCATATATTTTCCTTTGCCAGAAAAACCTCCCCTAGACCCAAACCCAAATGCATACCTCAGTCCATATCACCTTCTCTCCTATATTTCAAGTCCTGATTCCTTCTTTTTTCCTTTTTATTTTTACATTTATTTATTTTTTAGAGATAGACAGAGCACAAGTGGGGGAGGGGCAGAGAGAGAAAGAGACACAGAATCCAAGGCAGACTCCAGGCTCTGAGCTGCCAGCACAGAGCCTGACATGGGGCTTGAACTCACAAACCATGAGATCAATGGCCTGAGCTGAAGTCAGATGCTTAACCGACTGAGCCACCCAGGTGCCCCAAGTCCTGATTCCTTCTTATCACTGTGCTGATGTGACAACATCAAAGAGCAAATCACCTGTCAGTTGGCCACCAGCAGGACCTTTTCAGAGAGCAGAAATTAGGAGAGGAGAGCAAAGTAAGCAGGCAAGCCAGCATCCCTGTTAGCAAGCAGAGAGAAGGAACTCCCGGTAGCCACACACATTAATAATTTTTATTCCCCAAAGGGAAACTCGCTACAAAAGAAATTGTATTACACTTGTATATGACAGTACTTAAAATATAACTCCAGCTGAAGTATTCTAAACTTACCCATGATATGAACCTAAGGGAATGAACGTAATGAATCAATATTTATAAGCTCTTTTCACTCATGTCTTATGGTTTTAGCCAGTGATTGATTTCAGAATGCTGCTGAAAAACATAGTTCCTCCTAGTATTTGCTTTCATAAACCCATGTAGACATAGCTCCATATTGGATTTCAACATATCCACAAAACTTAAATATCTACTTTTAGCCAGCTTTGATTTTAACAAGTTTAATTCTAACATTTACTAGTATCAACTATGTGAAATAACCTGGCATGAGTACGTAGTATATGCTACACATCTGGCAGATGTTTTGCTTTCCTCTTTTCTCATAACAAAATAATGACTCATTTATAAAATGTTGTAAGTAGGAGTAAAACTAAACTCTTGTTTGTCAATTATCAATACTTTAGGAAAGATAACACCCTTTCCTTGTTAGTTGAACACTGAGGCATTAAAAATTATATACAGTAGATTAGGTAAACTCCTCTTTACTAAGAATTATTTTTATAAATTTATGCTTTAAAACATACAGAAATCCTTAAAGTGTCACCAAACAGAAGTGTAGATTTAATAAGCAGCCCAGCTGTGGGACACCTGGGTGGCTCAGTCAGTGAAGCCTCTGACTCTTGATTTTGGCTCAGGTCATGATCTCACAGTGTGAGATCAAGCCCTGCATGGGGCTCCACACCAAGCACGGAGCCTGCTTAAGATTCTCTTTCTCTCCCTCTCTCCCTGCTCCTCCTCCAGCTCTCTCTCTCTCTCAAAAAGAAAAATAAATATATATACATATACATATATATGTATATATACATATATTTGTAAATATATATGTATATTTATATATATATGTAAATATATGTATATATACATATATATATATTTACAGTCCAACTGTAACAGCTACAGAAAATAACTTGAAGGCTGTCACTCCTCTGGGTATTGTAAATTTTAGCCTTGGTCAAATCATCTCATCATAAGTATACAAACTTGAACTATATTGCCTTTGTCCTTAACAGAATTACCTACTCTGGAGTAGATTTTGAGGTCATGCCCTAATTTTTTTGTGAAAGGACAATACAGCAAATAATCATGCAAAATCCATTTTGTCGCTTAATACAACAATATTGTTGAAAAATATCATCACTCAGTGGCCCATACAGAATACCATAGGAAAGGCATTGATATCACAATTCAGCACTGGGGAAGTTTTTCTGCTTCAGAGGCAAGCTTCTCCTTTAATTAAGGTCAGAAATGTTTAAATGATGCTATCTTTATTTGAACATGGCTACTAGGAAACTAAACGTAAAACTATAATTAGTATCCATTTTCTTTTGGACTGAATACTTACATTTTTCTTTATCTTATCCTTGGTTTTCTGTCTATTTATAACTTCCCTGTACTAGTATTTATATGTTTAATTTCATTTACTTTTGGTTTTGCACCACGATTGTTTTGTAGCCTCCTATGCTTTATAAACAATATAGATGTTATAAAATTGATGAAACATTTAAGCTTTGTCTATGCACTCAAATTAGTTTGATCAGAATTGTTTAATTTAGTCAGCAAACACGTGGATGAGTTGAAATCAACTTTCATAGGCTTTTTCCATATGTTTCACATTGAGTTATGCTTTATTTATGTTTCGGTATAAAATACAAAATTAATATCATAAAATATCAACATCTTACTTAGAATACAAGGGAGTATTTAATTTTTAATCTCTCACCCTTACACCTGAGAATATAGAAGTAGAGGTAGAAATCATTTGGACAGTTTGTCCTCTCTGGGGTCCTTAGAGTATACCCCAATTCACATATATTCACACATACATTTTTTGTAGGAATAAAAAGAACTTCAGACATTCCTAATTGACCCTTTAAGAACTACTTATTCATAATTATTCAGTAGGTATTATGTGTTACCCTTCATAATATTCTGTGAATAAGATGAAAGACACTATCCAGTGGGTCACACAGACAATTAAATTAAGAGTAGGGCATCCATGGGGTTCTATGAAAATGAACAACACAGTAATCCAGAAGAATGTTAAAATGAGTATTCATCCTACCACTCCAAAGTCAAGGGCAGAAAAGAGAGCTTACTGCAAATACAACATGTACATGGTGCTGCGGTGTGAGGCAGCACGGGCTATGGAAACCTGTAAGGAGTTTGATATGGTTAAAAGCATGTGCACAAGATGGGTACCATTCGATGGATGAGCCAGGAGAAGTGTTCAAGACTTATTTGTATTTCGTACTACAAAGGTCAGAACTTATATCAAGGACAGGGGAGAAATAAACAATTTTTACCAAGGGAGTATCAATCAGAATTGTATTTTAAGAACATTACTCTATAAGGTGAAAAAGAGATTGAAATTGGAGGAGTGGGACCAGGAAGATTAATGATGAGGAGAATTATATTCCCAATCGCTGCTGTGGCAGTACACATGAAAAGCAAAGATCATACAAGAAGAAAGAAGAAAAAGAATTGCTTGGATTTGAATGAAATAATGTAGAAAGAATAATAAGGGTTGGATTATTCAGTGATTCATTGAGATAAGAAATTTAAAAAGGGAGAAGCTTTGGAGGAGTAAAAGATTTCATTTTGGGGTTGTTTGATTTTAAGGAATAAGTAATATCCCCAAGTCGAGCTTTTACAAACAAGTATATACACAGGCCTAAAGGTGAGCAAAGAGGTGCTCAAGGCACAGGCTTCAAAGTCATTAGCATTTAACTGGGAACAGTTGCCATGAATGTGAATGTGATCACCCAAGGAGCATATGTAGCGAAGAGAGAAAATGGAATTGAGAACAGAATCGTATGCACTAGAATGACAGAAAGAGAAAATTTCAGAACTTGATAAATACCTGTCTGAGAGGTAGAAAGAAAGTTAAGGGAGCATTGTATTGTAGAAAGTTAGAAAAGGGTTTTCAAAAAAGGTTTCATTGATAGTGTCAAATTCTGAAGTCAGATCAGCCAAAATTACACTGGAAAACACCCAATGGATTTAAAGACCCATTGGTGGCCTACTAAACACAATTACAGAGGAGTCACAGAAGTGGAAGGATTACAGTGGGGGTGTGTATAATATGAAGAAGTGGATACAATAAACACTAACCACCTCTTGGAGACAACTGGCTCTGGGCGGGGGGGGGGGGGGGAGTAGAACACAACAGAAAGATATGAAAGATATGTAGAATTGACAGGGAGTGTTGGAGAATTTTCAGCTTGTTAATATGATTAGGGAAAGAAGTTTACAGAAAGATCTTATAGGTATGGAGGAGAGCAGGAAAGCTTCATATATCATTTAAAGAGATGAACTGCTGTCTTTGAAGAACAGCTTTCTGATGAGGTAGCAAGGTAAGCAGACAAAGAATGTAGACAATGCTTTTATGTCTGGGGCTTGTCCAAGAGAATGTAAGAACAGTGGTGACTACAAAGGGGTTAAACACAAGATACTTGCTAATTTTTTAAAGTTTTTTTTTAACTTTTTTTATTACTTATTTTTGAGAGACAGAGACAGACAGAGCATGAATGGGGGAGGGTCAGAGAGAGGGACACACAGAATCCGAAGCAGGCTCCAGGCTCTGAGCTGTCAGCACAGAGCCCGGCACGGGGCTCAAACCCAGAAACCATGAGATCATGACCTGAGCTGAAGTCAGATGCTTAACGGACTGAGCCACCCAGGGGCCCCACAAGATACTTGCTAATTAAGTGTTATACACTAAAATCTAAACTTGGAAAGAACTGAGGTGGAAAAGAGCAAAGGATGGTTAGCAGGGAGGGTTTATATGATACTACAGTCATGGATATGGATCAGATTCAAGAACAGGTATTATTGAATTAAGGAAGTAAGCAGTCTGGCATGAAAAAGGTGGGGATGAATCATCTCTGAGCGTTTAAGTCACAAAATGACAGCAGATGTATGTATTATTACAAATACTGTGAGCCACATTCCAAGATACTCAATTAATGTGAAGAAATGCCAAAGCACTATAATTAAAGTGGTATGCTGGAAGAAAAGACTTTAAAAGTGAGAGCTGTAGGTTATGAGTGGGTGTGGGAGCCGACTCAAGAAGTAAGATTTTAAAGTGGAAGCAATAGTCACTGAATCACAGGAGGTTGGGAAAGGTGATGCCAGGGAAGTGGATAACAGCTACCCAAGGCACTGAGGACCCAAGGACTGTGATAGTGTTTGTGTGTCCACAAGGATTATGAACCTGATGGCCAAGTGTTGATGAATATCAAAGAGTGACTACGAGGCCCAACTGAGAAGTGGCTGATGATGGTATCCCTACCTTCATGGCATCATCCTCAATGCAAGAAGACTGAACTAGTGTGGGTGCGAGAATGGCAAAATGAAAACAGTTGAATGATAAACCCACCCCAGCATCATGGTAAATTGAGTCTAGAGAGCATGTTCTTAGGGGCTACAAAAGGGCACTCTCAGAGGTGAGAGGCAGACTTTGGGTTTCGGTAGGAAGTTACGGGAAGTATACAAAACAAGAGATATAAGGGAAAGAAAATATTGGAGGGAGAGTAGCAAGTGTGATTAAGGAAAGGGAAAGGACAGAGCACTTTGGGAAAGAAAGAGTGTGAGAAGATACATTTTTGACTGATGAAATCGTCTGATGGTTAATGACGGCTACTCACAGCTTAACACTTGCATAGTGTCGCTCTTGGTACTTTATGTATATTACCTAATTTAATGCTCACAAGAATCCCAAGAAGTCAATCCTACCATTTCACAGAAAGTTGGAGAAATTTAACCAAGTTCATATTGATACTAAGTATGGAATCAGCACTGAAGCAGAAACTATGATTCCACAGTCTGAAATATTAACATGTGCACTAAATTGCTGCTTCGGTGACAGGAATGAGTCACTGATGTGACACAGTGGCATCAGTTTGCTGAAAAGTTCACAAGAGAGCTCAAGATAAAGGTATTTACTGCTTTCTGAGATGCAGAGTAGCATGTCTCAAAATGTTTTCGACCTGAATCTCTGCTAGAGGGAAATTGGACAGAAATTGCTAAAAACTATGCAATTAATTAATGCAAAACATTTTAGAAATTCCTCTTTGTGTAGGGCATTGTAAATATTCTTTGGCTGATTATAATTTAACACCTCTCATGTGTGTATAATTCTATCTATCTCTGCACCTGTCATCTCTGTTTACCTATCATCCAGCTACACATCTATCTATATCTCTGTCAAGTTCAGCAATGCCTTGCTTTCCTCTAACATCTGTGGGGGTTTGTGGGAGTGGGCTTGTATGCAAAATGTGAGTCTCCATTTCTTTATCAAATCCTTTTCACTCTTCTGTGTTCTTCCTCCTTTTCATGTCATGAAACTATTCTGGACAGTTCTAGGACTTCCTCATCTTACTGTCTTACCCACACTTCTGCAGGGTTTTTTAAATCTCATGCAGAACATCACTTTTGAAGGCTGAACAACTTGTCAGCTCTATGTTATAGCAGATGTTGGATCACAGATAAACAGGGAAATAGCAAGTGGTGAATTTTCGGTCTCTTACCCTTATGACTGAGACTTTCAATCTATCATCCAGAAAATCTCTTCATTTCGAAGCCCTATGTTCTGGGAAAGTTCTACCATAAAATGATACAAACTTCCAGTACATGGTACGTCTTGATGTATTCATTCTAAAGCATTTCCTATCAGGAAATAGGGCCACAATCCCAGGGGCATTTTAAGTAATAAGACTGACGAAGAGTCTTTTACCTCACTGCTCTTTACATTTGGGTTATATTAACAAAAGGAAACACAGTTTGTTCAGTGAAACAAGTTGTTGAAAAATAATGAGCTACCAATTTCTTTTTTTCCCCCCTTTGATAGTATTCAATAGGTGGCTCAAGAATTCATATATTTAACAATTTGAATGTAAAAGATATTTAATATAATTCATCAAAGTATATAAGAAAATATAGATGAATGAGGAACTATGAAAATTGTAATTTCAAACTTTTCCTTCTCTAACTCACATGGTTTGTATGGTCTCACACAGATATGTAACATGAAATTTTCTCTTTAGAATTTAATGTTCTCATCTTGGAATACTACAATCTTGAAGTGAGGCATTTTCTGCTTTTCCCTTAAAGTATAATCAAGAAACATGATCATTAATTAGACTCAGCTACCTATAATTTAAAGCTTAGTTTTACTGATTGGCTAAAAGAAGTTTATTGGAATGTGATGTATTTATAAATTAAGACAAAGTATATATTCTAAACTGATTTTAAAGTACAACACCTCTCTTAATTTAATAAAACCAAAGAATGCAGGCTTTTAAATTCATCAACTAGATCTAGTTTTAAATCAAGAAATAAAAGAGATGGCAATAGAAAAACCTCGTGTTGTCATTTAAAATATGTTTCAATATATCACATTTAAGTAATCTTGTATTTAGAATTTAATGATGAAAACACTAGCAATCTTACACTGAATATTTTTATTTAGAATTTGGCTTGAAACTTGAAAAATGCCTTAAAACATAATTGTTAATTATGTTCATTTTTGGAATTAGGGCAAATGTCTCATACCCTCTGAAAGTTTAGTAAACTTTATAAAATGGCAGTAGAAACGAAGAAATAGAGTCTCCATTGAAAAGAGTCATGGGACTTTAAATATCATTGTGTTGCTAATGTTAGCATACCTCTCTATCCTTTCAGTGAACTTTGACATTGCAGATAAAGGAGACCTTGATATTGCTGACAGTATTTCCAGTAAGAAACTTGCTTGAGAATTCTTCCTAAGAACATTTTACCTTTTTTTTTTGGTATCCACAAATTGCAAGTCACCTGGTGGAGTATTCCCACTGAAAAGTAACAGCTAGTAATATGAATGGAGGTGTTAACAGAATATATTAAGTAGATTTTCTTGGCATTAGGCAAAGGAATCTTTCAAGGATGGTGTGGAAGTTCCACCAGAGAAAATAATTAAAAACAAACAAAAAAGAGGCATATGCACAAAAATTTTTATACTCTAGCAGGATTATGATCTAGATTTTTTATTTTTTTATTTTATTTTTTTTTAATTTTTTTTTTCAACGTTTATTTATTTTTGGGACAGAGAGAGACAGAGCATGAACGGGGGAGGGGCAGAGAGAGAGGGAGACACAGAATCGGAAACAGGCTCCAGGCTCTGAGCCATCAGCCCAGAGCCTGACGCGGGGCTCGAACTCACAGACCGCGAGATCGTGACCTGGCTGAAGTCGGACGCTTAACCGACTGCGCCACCCAGGCGCCCCTGATCTAGATTTTTTAAAGAAAACTGGGGTGCCTGGGTGGCTCAGTCAGTTAAGCGTCTAACTCTTGACTTTGGCTCAAGTCATGATCTCAAGGTTCGTGGGTTTAATGCCCATGAGATTCTCTCTCTCTGCCCCTCCCCTGCTTGTTCACTCTCTTCTCTCCCTCAAAATAAATTCAAAAGCTTAAAACAATAAATTAAATTGAAAAAGCAAACTGACCAACCAAAACACAATACAAAACTAGCAAAAATAAAATACAAATAGGAAAATTTATTCTATATATATAATATGGAAACTATGTTGATACTCAGATGTGAGCAGATGCTATTAGGAAAAGTCAGCCCCACGTGAGCTGACTATTCAGTTTAAATAAAATTAAAGAGGCTAAGGGTTGACTTGGGGATGTGTCATTTAGGTTTTGGGCTCAGTTTTTACCACCCCATAAATTTAGTAATGTACTTCCAATGAGTTGCTAGGGTTACAAATATCTGCCTGCATATATGCCTGAGGTTCTTAAGGAAGGCCATTGCCCCCTGATGTTCAATAACCAGGGGATCCAAGAACTGGGATGGGGATAAACCAATGAGTTACAGACTCCTCGCCACACTGTGAAACAAACCTACCTTTCTAGATTCCTTTTTATCACTGGCCTACTATGAGATCCAGTCAAAGTTTGCATATTCACATTTTCCCATTGTTTTGTTTTTAGTTTCCTAAGTGCATGCCATTGCCTCTACTGAGAATACACTTTTCCTGTCATCTCTGTCAATCTGCATACTCTTCAAAGATCTCCATAAATCTCTTCTATGTCTCTACACAGGTATTATGTCACCTGTCTTGACCTTATTTTTTTTCACCTGTGCCTACCCCAAAAAATCTAAGGCACATCACTTCAACTCTTTCACCACACTCTCAGCATTCTTGCCCCAGTGGCTTCTTGGTTCAACTTCCTGAAAGCCCTCCATTCGCTGTCTCCAGCAATCTGGCTTCTCTCCACTGTTCACACAGCTTCTCTCCTCAAGGCCTCCACTTGCTATGTTCTGGCCTGGGCACTCTCCTGCTGTTCACATGCTCTGCCATGAATTGAACTACACTGGAAGAGGTGGGGGGAGGGGACAGGGTACAAATACAAAATGCCAGGGGCGGGAAGCAGTTCTGGCAGTTGTGAACTCAGTAGTCCTCCACAAGAAGGTGTTCAATTTTACGATCTCTTTAGACACGGAGGACAAAAGTTTGGTTTTGTTTGTTTGTTTGTTTGTTTGTTTGTTTGTTTAACTTCTCTGTTTGCAGAGCAGTATGTTATTTTTACTTTAGAGGCCCTGGACAGTCTGGTGGAAACTCTCACATCCTCCATACCTCAGCACAGTGACCTATTTCTAGTGTCAGTGTGGGAATTAGAAGCTGTTGCAAGAATGTTTAGGAATACCTTCCTCTGCAATCCAGTACAACTTGACCACCTGTAATAACAGTGTTCTAAATAAAGCTCAAATAAATGTCTGCACTAATTCTCCAGAATGCTCCATGATTTATTCAGTGTTTACTAAGCAAAACACAGCGCTCTACTAGGACTTGTAGATAAAGCTAGCATCAAGTAAAGAAAATATGTATTTAATATTATTTTGAGATTAAAATTCAAACGAAGAGGAAAAGACAAATGCATTAAATGCTCTAGCAATTAAGATTTATTGAGCAATTGGTGTAGAACCAGACCAAAAATTTACGGATAAAAGTAGAAATAAGATATTGTGCCTTACCTCTAAGATGCTCAGTGCTCAGTAATAGGAGAGTCATTTATTAACAAATTATGATGCAATGTTATAAACAGTAGAATGACAAGTGTTCTACTGACTTCACTGTAAATGAGCTTATAGTATATTTTACCTAAACCAAAAAAACATAGAAAGACCTCAAGAGGATTTAAGAAAGCTTTGACTCATCTACACAGTATGCCTTTAATACCAGAATTAAGGCACCTTCACTGAGGAAAATCATCACCCTACAGCAGGGAATTTTCTATGAGCCAGGTGGGAACCAGAGCCAAGGCACTGACTCTCTAGCAGAGTCCAGAGTGAAAACACAGATGGCCCTACATTAGTCCAGTAAAGCCATGCTTGATTAATGCCTGGAGACAGGATTAGGGATCCGTCCATAAAATTGCCCTTTCAGAATACAGTTGAGAGGGGAAAAGCTTGTAAGGTTCACATAGGAACTCAAAAGGGTGAGGGGCCATCTGTGTTTTCTACTGGAAAAAGTATGGTTTAAATCTAGATCTCTGTAGTTACAAACAAACAAACTGATTTTTCCCAAAACATCTAACATCAAAATATTCAGCATTCAAAACTGACAAATTTTTAAAAAGTGTTTAATACATGAGAGAGAAGAAAACTAGGAAAAATCTCCTTTTTATCCACAAAAATATCCACAAAAATATATATATTTTATCCACAAAAAATATAGTAGAAGAGCACAGCAAAGAGAGAAAGGTGGTTTTGAGAGAGGCTGGCATGAGAAGAGAGCAGACTGAAATAAGACTAGAACACAAGGAAATCCAAAACCCAAAATAAAATAGGGTATTTCCTGGAATTCTACTATGTTTAAAAGTGCAATTACTATTCCTTTGTCTTTTTATGCCTGATTATTTTTGCCTATGATTTCATCTGAAAAAAAAACCAATGATTTAAATTCATAAAATTAGCAAAAAGTTTTTAAAGAATCAAAAATAAGTATATAAAATATATTTGAAGAAAATATTAATTTCCTTAGGGATTTAAAAGACTTAATGAAATAAAAAATTATTATTCATCAATTCTCTCCAAAAAAGTACAAATTTAATAGAGTATTTTTCAAAAAAAAAAATTTTTAATGTTTATTTATTTTAGAGAGAGAGAGAGACATGAGCGGGGGAGAGGCAGAGAGAGAGGGAGACACAGAATCCAAAGCAGGCTCCAGGCTCTGAGTTGTCAGCATAGAGCCTGAGGCAGGGCTCAAACTCACAAATGGTGAGATCATGACCTGAGCTGAAGTTGGACACTTAACCTACTAAGCTACCCAGATGCCCTTAATAGAGAATTTTTTTAGCTTTTTATTTAAAAAGTTGAATTTCATCTGGAAGAATAGTGAAAATTATCTAAAAAGTTTTGCAGGAAGATGAGGTAGTTTTGTAATGATAGTAAAATTAAATAGTGCCATACAAGCATAAGAAGAGACAAATCAATGAATTTTTTCAAGATAACTTTTAGGATTTCAGGTCAATGGAGTAAGAAAATGGAGTAAGAAATTATCTGTTACGCAACAGATAATGCTAGAGGTAGGGTAACTGGTTAATTAGCTGGAAAAATAAAGTCATAGTTCTACACATCAAAACAATCTCATTTAGAACAAGTGATTTGTTGCTTAAGAAAACATCCAGAAGAAAATATAGATGGATATTTATCTGACCTTGAGGTAGAGAAGGCATTCAAAGACTAAACTCCAAGAAGAAGTCACAGAGGAAAATACTGATCAAGTTGATTTCATACAAATTGTAAAGTTCTAGAATATCATTCACAATAAAATTAAAAGATATACTCAAAACCAGATAAAACTTTGCAAGGTATATGATAAAGCAAAAAAATATGCAGAAAAATTGTGCATATCAGTAAGAAAATATCTTTAAATGGCAAGGAAAGCCATGAAATAGCAAGGAAAGTATAAAATACTAGAGAAGAGAGATTTTATAGATTGAAAGAATAAAGTAGTTGTTTTAGGATAAGTTATATGACATTATGTTTTTCTTACTTGGCTAGTTCATCTACATTTATTTTTTAATTCACCTTCTTTGAGATATAATTGATATATAACATTAAGTTTCAAGTGTACATGTTGGTTTGACTCATTTATATACTGCAATATGATACCACGGTAGGGTTAGCTGACACCTCTATCATGTCACGTAATCATCAGGTTTTGTTGTGGCAGGGGGAATAACTAAGATCTAGTCTCTTAGCAACTCTGAAGTTTATAAAACAACAGTATTGCTTATCATCACTATACTGTGCATTAGGTGTCCAGGACTTCTCTGTCTACTGGGTGCAAGATTGTACCCTTAAACAACATCTCCCTAATTCTCCTACCCTCCAGCCCCTGATAACCACCACTCACCATTCAGTTTTTACAAATTTGGTGTTGATTCCACATATTAGACAGATCATAAAATATTTGTCTTTCTCTGACTCATCTCACATAGGATAACTGCCCTCAAAGTCCATCTATGTTGTTGTAAATGGCAGAATTTCCTTCACTCTCATGGTTGAATAATACTCTATTGTATGTAAATACATCACATCTTTATCCGTTCATCTGTCTACAGACACAGGTTGATTCTATATCTTGGCTATTGTAAATAGTGCTGCAATGAACATGAAAGTGCAGATATCTCTTTGATATCTTGTTTTCATTTCCTTTGGAAATATACACTCAGGAGTGAAATTGCTGAATCATATAGTAGTTCTATTTTTAAAAATTTTGAGAAACCTCCATACCATTTTTCATAGTGGCTGAACCCATTTGCATTCCCATCAACAATGCACAAGGATTCCCTTTTCTCCACATCCTTGCCAACACTTGTTATCTCTGATCTTCTTGATGATAGCCATTCTAATGTGTGAGGTGATACATGTATTTAACATATTCTATATGATATATGTTCAATAATTGATAGGGACTGGAAAATGAAAAAAAAAATACGCTAGCAGTTTAATGGGGAGACTGACATGTAAACAAAAAACTCCTCTAAGAGGTGATTACAGTAATGCAAGTACTTACAAACTAGCGGGGAACAATGAAATGATACTGTATTCATGTGGGAGCATGGAGAAAGACTTTGCATTCAGTAGAGCATGTGAGCTGACACCTGAGATGAAAACACAGGAGGATAAATAACACTGAAGAGAGTTTTCAAGGTAGAGAAAATGACTTTTATGAAATCAGAAAAACATGAAGTTTATGTGGTTTAAAAAGTATGTTGTATCCAGGTAATAATACAAGTACTCCAATATTCCTGCATTTTTTTACTAGAGGTTCTGAAGAGGCATCTACTTCCAAGCTCATTCAGGTTGTTGGCCAGATTCAGCTTCTCGTGTCTGTAGTATTGGATTCCCCACTTCTTTATCGTCTTTCAGCTGGGGGCCAGCTTTGCTCCTAGAGACTGCCTACGTTCTTGTCATGGTTTCCCTGCGGACTATCCAGCAACATTTTATTCTACTGATCTCTAGGACTTTCCCTTCTGCCCCATCTCTCAGACATCAGCTGGAGAAAGTTCTCTGCATTTAAGAACTCATGTGATTATATTGAGCTAATCAAAATAATCCAAGAAATGTGCTTATTTTTAAGATGTTTTAAAGTGATTATAACGGCACAGTCTCTTTTGTCACCAAATGCAGCATACCGAAAGGTTTCAAGCATTAGGACGTGGACATTTTGGGGGTCTCTACTCTGCTATCACATTAATCAAGAGTAAAAATAGAGGAGCATGGGAGGATTTTATGGGGAAAAGAATGAGTTCTATTTTGAACATGCTGAGCTTGAAGTGCCTTTGGGAATTCTGGGTGGATATGTTTTGAAAGCAGTTTTATATACAGATTTGGCAGTTCTGTATAAAAGTCAGGCTGATTGTATAATTTGGCAGTCATCATCTTATAAATTGTAAATGAAGCCATTATTATATATGAGAGGTTTAGCATTTTGCCCGGGGAGATTTCAAATCAGTTTACGAAGTTAATATACTGTGGTGCTCTCAATAGTAGGATCATGTTTTATTCATTTGGTATTAGCCTGGGATCAAATTCTTATATTTGCTGAATGAATAAATGAATGAGTGAATGAATGAATGAAAACTATAGACACTTGTCCTTTAGGACTCTATCTTGTTTATAGCTCTGTGTGTGTGTGTGTGTGTGTGTGTGTGTGTGTTTGATATGGCTCAAAGTTTTTAAAAACACTTACTATAAAAACAGAAAATATGTTCATTGGAGGAACACTTTAATTCAGACTAAATTAAAGCATTTTTTATAAATAAAGCAGTTAGAAGGCACTCTTAGATTTTAAAAAGTATTATTCCATAGAGAAAGCACTGCAACAATGAGTTCCTACTATTTCATTCACTCTTAAGATAATAGTAAGTAAACTGTGCAGAACTTATTCAAAGCACATTCTTCTAAATTTCTAAACTACCTGGATGTGTGCACAATAGCACACACACATAAACACCTCTTGTAATGTTATTTTAATTTAGTTAGTCCATTCAGACACCTGAACAAAAACTACTTGTTTCATTAGAGAGACCACTCACCTATATCCTTCCCTTCTTGAATGCATCAAGGAGAAAACACCTAATAGTATTTTTGTTTTTACTAATAGTATGTAAAAAAATACACACCAGTGACAGTGTTTTTATATGCTGATGTTTTACTTGCTTTCTAGTAAATGGATTGAGTTTCACCTTTTTTAAAGTTTTTTTGTCTTTTTCCCAAAAACAATTTTTAGGGCAATTTCTGGTTTAAAACAAAATTAACAGGAAGGCCCAGAGATTTTTCATATACCTCTCCTCTCCCACCCCCCATCCATACCCATGCCTAGCTCCCTCCATTATCCACATCCTCCACCAGAGTGATACATGTTTTACAACTGATAAATCAACATTGACACATATAATTGCCCAAAGTCCATAGTTTGCATAAGTGCTCACTGTTAGTGTCGCACTTTCTGAAATTTTAGACAAATGTATAATGACATGTAGCCGTTATTACAATACAATACAGGGTATTTTCAACTGTACTGAAAATCCTCTGTGCTCTGCCTATTCATCCCTCGCCCTCCCCTAACCTTTGGCAAACAGTGATCTTTCTACTCTTTCCATAATTTTGGTGTTGCCAGAATGCCATATAGTTGAAATTATACAGTATGCAGACTTTTCAGGTTGGCTTCTTTCACTTAGCAATATGAATTCAGCGTTCCTCCATGTCTTTGCATGGCTTGATAGCTCATTTCTTTACAGTGCTGAATAATATTCTATTTGATGTACCACAGTTTATTCATCCATTCACCTATTGAAAGACATATTGGTTGGTTCTAAGATTTGGCCATCATGAATTATCTAATCTTTTTAAAAATACATTAAAAATATTCTGAAGTAATTATATTCTGATAGGTATTCTCAACACAATTGGAGAGTATCTGGAAAATAATAATTACAAATAAGTAGAGAGATTCATTTTATAATCTCTATAAATCATTTTATAATCTACAAATAAGTAGAGAGATTCATTTCAATAATTAATGTAAGGAATGGAAAAGGGATAAGATTATATATCATTATAGATCTCATAGACACCAAGAATGGTTAAGGGAATATTAATAACAATTAATAACAGCAGTGTGTTCAAAATAAAACTCAAACAAAAGAGAAAGTTTGAATAGTCTCATGTGTACTAAGTAAATCAAATCCACACTTAAAAATGTTCTCATCGAAAAAAAAAAAATGTTCTCATCGGGGCGCCTGGGTGGCGCAGTCGGTTAAGCGCCCGACTTCAGCCAGGTCACGATCTCGTGGTTCGTGAGTTCGAGCCCCATGTCAGGCTCTGGGCTGATGGCTCAGAGCCTGGAGCCTGTTTCTGATTCTGTGTCTCCCTCTCTCTCTGCCCCTCCCCCGTTCATGCTTTGTCTCTCTCTGTCCCAAAAATAAATAAACGTTGAAAAAAAATATTAAAAAAAAATGTTCTCATCAAGAAAATTTCTGGCTCATGTGTCTTCACCATGATTATGTCAAATATTTAAGGATGAAGCAACACCAGTTTTATACAAACCCTTCCAGAGAATTACAAAAAAGGAGAAAATAGTTCATAATTTGGCCTCAGGCCCACATCACCTCTGTATGTAAAACCTAAGACATTACAAGAAGGAAAGCTATAATCTTCATCAAAAATGTAGATGTTAAGACCCTAGATAAAATATTAGAAAAGTGACTCCAGTGGTACATCAACAGTATCATCAATGGGAGTAACATCAGTAGATATGGTGGAATAAAGATTTGTGAAAATTTCCTCTCCCATTAAAGCAATGAGAGTATGGCAAAATTGTCAAAATCTAATTTTCAGAGCTTTGGAAATGAATTAATTTCTTACAGCAATCTGCAACGTGTTGTTGTTTTTTTTTTTTTTTCAAGAAAAACAATGGAATCTCAGTAAGAATAGTGAGTTTTATGGTGATATTTGTGATTGATATATGTATGGATCTGAAAGCTGTAGCCATGTTCAGAGTTGCACATATGCCCATGAAGGCCTGAGAAGGCCCTCCTCCCATCAGACCCCTCCATGAACCTGAGGAACTGCACAAGCAAGAAGTGAAGTCTAAGGCATAGTATCAACTGCTTATAGGATGCTGAAGGTGTATCCTTCAGTACACACACACACACACACACACACACACACACACATAGAGTTCCTCAGTAAACACAGGACTTTCTTTGGTTCAAGAAATTTAGGAAAATCTCCATAAAATCATTAAACACAAATGTAACTGAATGGAAACTTTAGTGGCTACTAATGAAAGTGAACAGAATTAGTTTCAAAAAGTCATTAAGTAAGCAGCAACACAAACAACAAACATCAACATGAGGGAAAAAGCCCTAGGGAAGGGCAAATCTGACTTTGAGTTGTCCCATTATATTCTCTAACATATCCAGTTTTCAATAAAACAATACAATACATGCAAAGAAAGAAGAAAGCACTGTCCATACACATGGCAATGAATAGTCAATAGAACTGTTCCTGAGGATGCTGAGATGTTGACTTTACTAGACAAAAGTTTAAAATTTCACAAGAGGGGTTCAATAGCCAATTTCAATTGACGGAAGAAAGAATCAGAAAACCTGAAGATAAGCAATCGAGATTACCCATTTTGAAGAATAGAAAATAAAAAGAATAAGGAAAAAATAATAGAAATAGCCCAATGTTCCATTTTAAAAAACAGAAAGAGAAAAAACTAAATCTAAAACAAGCAAAAGAAAGGAAATGATCATGATTATAGTGTAAATAAATGAATTAGATAATAAGAAAACAGAAGAGAAAAATCAATGAAGCCTAAGTTGGTCTTATGATAAAAAAAACAAAAACATACAAAACCTTTAGCTATACTGACAAAAAATATGAGAGACAAGACTCAAACGACTAAAGCAAGGAATGAAATGGGAGCCATCACTACTGACCTCCCAGACACAAAAAGGAATATAACAGAATACTATGAATAATTATATGCCAAAAAATTAGGTAATATACATAAAATGAACAACTTCCTACAAAGACCCAAACTACCAAAACTGACTTAAGGAGAAACATAAAACATGAATGGATCTGTAATAAGTAAAGAGGTTGAATTAGTAATCAACATGCTTTCTGCAAAGAAAAAGTCCAAATGGCCCAAAAGCCAGATGGCTTTCCTGGTGAATTTTACCAAATGTTAAAAGAAAAGTGATCACCTTTGTCCTTCACAAACTCCTCCAAAAAATCGACTGGGAAAGAATGCATTCCAGTTCATCCTAGGAAGTCTGATACCAAAAACTGTGACAAAGATATTAAAAGAAAGAAAACCCACACACCATTATCCGTTATGACTATAGAAACAAAAATCCACAATAAAATGCTATCAAATTGAACACAGTAACATATAAAAAGGATTATATATTGTAAGTACGAGTGATTGATTACAGGAACTAAAATAAAGAAAATAATTGCATTTAAAATAGCATCTCAAAAATGAGAAATGAGTAACTTAAAGTATAAAACCTATAGAATGAAAACTACAAAGTATCACTGAAAGAAATTAAATGGAAAAACATGCCATGTTCATATGGATCTGAGGGCTTCATGTTATGAAGGCAGCAATATACCTCAAATTGTTCTTCAGATTCACCACAATCTTTATCAAAATTTTAGTTGACTGTTTTTGCAGAAATGGACAGGTTGATCCTAATATTCATACGGAAATGCAAGTGTGATAACAGAACACGGCTCCCAAAAGATGTCCATGTCCCAGAACCTAGGAATATTTTAGTTTACATGATTAAAGAGACTTAGAGGGGCGCCTGGGTGGCGCAGTCGGTTAAGTGTCCAACTTCAGCCAGGTCACGATCTCGCGGTCCGTGAGTTCGAGCCCCGCATCAGGCTCTGGGCTGATGGCTCGGAGCCTGGAGCCTGTTTCCAATTCTGTGTCTCCCTCTCTCTCTGCCCCTCCCCCGTTCATGCTCTGTCTCTCTCTGTCCCAAAAATAAATAAACGTTGGAAAAAAAAAAATTAAAAAAAAAAAAAAGAGACTTAGACATGATTACGTTAACAAATTTCAGTTGGACAAATTATCGTGGATGATCTGGGTTGGCCCAATGCAATCCTTACTAATGAAAGAGGGAGGTGTGAGTAGTAGCATCAGAGAAACAGACTGGATAATGGACAATGTTGCACAAACACAAGGGAGGGACCACAGGCTACAGAGTGCAGATGGCCTCTAGGAGCTGGAAAAAGCAAAGAAACAGATTCTTCTCCAGAGACTCCAGAAGAGACACAGCCTTGCTGCTGACACCTTGATGTTAGGCCATTATCTGCAGCACTGTAAAATAATAAATTTATGGCAAGCTGTTATTTCAGCAAAAGGAAACTGACATAGCCAAGGTCCCAGAATAGTCTAAACAAGCTTGAAAAAAACCAACAAAATTGAAAGGCTCACTCTTCCTGATTTCCAAACTTTCTACAAAGATAGAGTAATTATATCAGTGTGGGACTGGCTTAAAGATATTTATAGTCAACTGATTCTTGACAGGGGTGGCAAGGTAATTCAACAGGGAAACAATAGTCTTTTCAACAAATAGTGCCAAGAAAATTGTATACACACATGCAAAAGGGTGAAATTAGATTCTGACCTTACATCATATACAAGCGGTAACCCAAAGTGGATCAAAAACCTAAGTGTAAGAGCTAAAAGTATAAAACTCTTATAAGAAAAGATAAATACAGATCTTCATGACCTTGGATTAGAACAGGGCTTCTTATAGGTGACACCAGATTATAAAAAGAAAGTAATACATCGTAGTTAGTCAACATTCAATGTTTTGTGTGTAAAATAGATCATCAAGAAAGTGAAAAGACTGCACACAGGATGGTTGAAAATGTTTACAAATCATACATCTCATAAGGGACTTGTATTCAGAATATATATAGAACCCTTACAACTCAACAATTAAAAATGGGAAAATGGTTTGAATAGATAGTTCTCCAAAGATGGTATACAAATACACAAAAAACACATAAAAAGATGCTCAACATTAATAGTCATGAGGGAAATGCAAATCAAAATTACAATGGGATACCATTTTATACTCACTAGGAAGGTTCAGGTCAAAAGATAGAAAATAAAAAGTGAGGGTGAGGAGGTAGAGATAATCCCTCATCCTTTTCTAGTGGGAATGTAAAATGGTACAGCCACTTTGGAAAGCAGTTTTGCATTTCCTCACCAAAGTTAAACATGGTGTTACCAAATGCCCCAGAAATTTTACTCCTATGTATATATCTAAGAGAATTGAAAACATATGTCTACCCAAAATGTGTACATAAATGTTTATAGCACCTATCCATAATAGCCAAAAAGCAGAAACAGCCCAAATGCCCATCAATTGATGAATGGATAAACAAGTGGCATCTCCACTTTTTATCAACCATAATAAGGCATGAAATACATCTGCAACATAAATGGGCCTTGAAAACATTGTGAAGTGAATAAAACCTGACGTGGAAGGTATTGTATGATTCTACTTTTATGGGATGTCCAGAAACAGCAAATCTACAGAGACAGAAGGTAAATCAGTCATTGCCAGGGGCTGGGGAGGGGAGTTAACATGATCTTTCAAATAAGAGATCTTTCAAATAAGAATTTGGAGTCTTTCAGTGATAAAACTCTTCTGGAATCTGTGGCAATCATTACATAACTTATGAATACACTATTCACTGAATTGTACATTCTTAACAGGTAAACTTTTTGGTATGTGAATTACAGTTCAGTAAAAACTATGATAAATGCAAAACAACAGGTTTATTCCAATAATACAAGATTGTTTTAATATCACAAAATCAATCAGTGTAATTTTCAACATTAACTGTTTGAAAATCTAATCTCAGAGGATGCACAAAATTGGATTTTTTAAATGTATAAATGAGGAATACAACAAATTTCTTTAACCTGATTAGAGAGAGACATAAAAACCTATGCAAATATCATAATTAATAAGGGGATATTGAAAGCTTTCCTTCTGAGATCAGAAACAAGACAAGATTCCCCAGCCAGTTCAATAAAAGAATATTTTAAAAAGTGCCTAAGTATTGGCAAAAAGGAAATACACTGGTCAAAATTATTTGCAAACTGCATTGGATATACAGAAAATTTTAAATGTTAGAATTAATAAGTAAATATAACTAGCAAGATCACAGGATACAATATCTGCATATAAAAATTTAAGGAAATTTATTTCCTTAAACTAGCAATAACCAACTAGAAAATAATAAAAATATACCATTTATGATCAAAGTTTTGTTAATTTCATGAAATAAATTGGAAAGTTTTCCTTTTTTATATGTTCTGGAAAATCTGAACAAATTTTCAAGTCATTTAAATAATGTTAAATATATCTCTCCAATAACAACAGCAAAAAATATTCAAGTTGCATGTGGTTGTGGATATTCTTAATGGTATTAGGAATATCTCTTTATTGAAAACCCTTTTTATTTTTTTTTAATTTTTTTTTCAACGTTTATTTATTTTTGGGGCAGAGAGAGACAGAGCATGAACGGGGGAGGGGTAGAGAGAGAGGGAGACACAGAATCGGAAACAGGCTCCAGGCTCTGAGCCATCAGCCCAGAGCCTGATGCGGGGCTTGAACTCACGGACCGCGAGATCGTGACCTGGCTGAAGTTGGACACTTAACCGACTGCGCCACCCAGGCGCCCCATGAAAACCCTTTTTAGATATAAATTAGGGACTCCTAAGAATGTTTTGACCTAAGTATTCTTTTTTTATTTACCAAAATTGAGAAATTTTTTATCTCTCATTTTTTAAAAAGTAATACAGGCTTATTTTTAAATTTGCAATTAATACAGATATGTAAAAAGTAGAAAATGAAGGTAATCTACATACTAATATTAACAATAACCATTCATAGGGGCACCTGAGTGGCTCAGTCAGTTAAGCATCCAACTCTTGGTTTTGGCTCATGTTGTGATCTCATGGTTTGTGAGATCAAGCCCTGTGTCAGGCTCTGTACTAACAGCACAGAGTCTGCTTCGGATTCTCTCTCTGCTTCTCTCTCTCTCTCTCTCGTGTCTCTCGCAAACTTAATAAATAAGCTTTAAAAGGACAATAACCATGTATACTATTTTGATGTATACCCTTATATATGTATGTGTGGGGTGTATATACATGTAGCTGTAGATATATATATAGATATAGATATATAGATATATAGATATATAGATATACACACACACACATATATATACATATATACACATATATACACATATATATACATATATACACATATATATACATATAGATACATATATATACATATACATATATACACATATATATACATATATACATATAGATACATATATACACATATATACATATACATATATACATATATATACATATACATATATATACATATACATATATATATACATATATACGTATATATACATATATATGTATATATACACATATATATACATATATACACATATATATACATATATACATATACATATATACATACATATATATACATATATATGTATACATATATATGTATATAATATGTATACATACATATATACATACATATACATATATATACATATATATATACACACATACACATAAGTAAGAATACTTGCATGTGTGGGTGGGGGAGAAATACATAGGTAAATAGAAACAGAGAGAAAGATGTCAAATATAGCATGCATTATACTTTGCAAACTATTTTTATTTTTGAATTTAGACAACTTATAGAACTTAATAAACATAGTAACTAGAAACCCTGGAGTTATTTCCATATTTCCAAATTTCTGAAATGACATCTGTGTACACATAAACATTCATCACAATCAACTACACATGCTGCTCAGAGTTCTTCCCTCCAGCTGACATGTTAGATTAAAGTAATGATTGACATGAGTTTGCATACTATTTGGGAATTTAATATTGGTTATGTTGGATTTCTTCTGTTGCTAAAACATACAGCTTGGAAATACACATTTTGTTTTCCTGCAACTGGATGGTGCACATATACTAGAATTAAAGAATTACAGCTAGTAGGTCTCCAGCTTGCATCCTTAAGCAATCCTTATAAATACTACCTTTCTTATTAGCATGGCCTTCTGTTCTCAGTTTCAATAGGGCACACTCAGGAATTTAAACCATAGTGCTTCCTCATTTAAATAGATAATCTGCCACTCAAAAACTGTGTAGACCTTAAAGTTTGATGTTAGAAATGGAGCTAAGAGTTCCGAATATTTTAAATAACAGACTATAGTGGCACCTGAGTGGCTCAGTCAGTTAAGAGTCTGATCAGGTCATGATCTCACAGTTTGTGAGTTTGAGCCCCACATCGTGCTCCATGCCCACAGCTCAGAGCCTGGAGCCTGCTTCAGATTCTGTGTCTCCCTCTCTCTCTGTTCCTCCCCTGCTTGTACTCTGTCTCTCTCTCTCTCTGTCTCTCTCAGAAATAAATAAACATTAAATAACAGACTATAACTTTGTGCAGTGCTTTTGTTGGTCATTTAAAACAACAGAAAGATTTGGTACTCATGATTTTCCTCAATAGTGGTTACAAATAGTGTTTTCTTAAGACAGATACCATATGTTTTCACTCTTATGTGGATCCTGAGAAACTTAACAGAAGACCATGGGGGAGGGGAAGGAAAAAGAAGAGAGGGAGAGAGCAAAACCACAAGAGACTCTTAAAAACTGAGAATAAACTGAGGGTTGATGGGGGTGGGAGGGGGTGGTGGGTGATGGTCACTGAGGAGGGCACCTGTCGGGATGAGCACTGGGTGTTGTATGGAAACCAATTTGACAATAAATTTCATATTTAAAAAAATAGTCTTCTCTTCCTTTACTATATTTGAACAGGATATTTCATTCCACACATCCTTTGCTTGCTGCCAGAACCCTAATACTGCGAAGGTAGAAAGCTTCTCTAGTACAGTGTTTGTAAATGTCAAGTAGCCAACAGATATTTGGAAGTCTAGGCATATTCACCTTTCTAACATTTGCTTAAAGCCATCTGAAATTAACATTCTCCGCTTTCTACTCCTCTTACCCAAAAAACAACAACAACAACAAAAACCTTATACAGATGTGACACAAAACATATTACATAAAGCTTTTATTCAGCCCTCTTCCAATGAGGCAGGAATTACACATGCATGTATAAAATAAAAGGGGGGGGGAATATTTTCATAGTAATCTGTATATTTGATGTCAAGTTACCCTTTGATGTATCTGCATTTTTTTTTAATTTTTTTAACATTTATTTATTATTGAGAGACAGAGAGAGACAGAGCATGAGCCAGGCAGACAGAAGAGGAGACACAGAATCCGAAGCAGGCTCCAGGCTCTGAGCTGTCAGCACAGAGCCCAACATGGGGCTCGAACTCACAAACCGTGAAATCATGACCCGAGCTGAAGTTGGACGCTTAACCAACTGAGCCACCCAGGCGCCCCTATATTTGCAATTTTCTACTGAAACAAATGCTGTTTATTTTGGATTAGGAGGAAGCTCGTGCATTGTCCACCAGGATTCACTTGCTGCTAAAGAAGCACTATCCTGAAACCAATCACATACCCCTCAAACCAAGTCTGCTTGCTTTTATTTTATTTTCCCAGCCTGATTACTCAACATCTGTGAATAAGAGTAATTTGAAAGATGGAACTAAAAATGACATAGAGTTGGCCCACCCTCTCTCCTAAGAGTACCTAATTCTCCTCTGAGGCCTTAGGACTGTGAACTAGGGAAATGGAGAATGAAGAGCTGGCCCCATTAACTCTGGAAAACTACTCTGGACAAGCTGCTTGTGCATGGTGCAAGGAAGCCAACGGATGCCTGAGTAACACTTTGTAGGGAGTTTTGGCCTCCTCTGGACTCCATTTTTTCTTTCTGTTTCTTTTGTCTTTCCAGGTTTGTTCTATCAAAACCTAATGTTGGGTTGTCTAGATGGCTCAGTTGGCTGAATGTCCAACTCTTGATTTTGGCTCAGGTCATGATCTCAGGAGCGTAGGATCGTGCCCCAGGCCGGGCTCTGCCCTAAGCATAAAGCCTGATTAAGATTCATTCTCTCTCTCTCTGTCCCTTTCCTTCTGCTCATGTGCCTTCTCTCTCTTAAATAAAATAAAATAAAATAAAATAAAATAACTAACTAACTAACTAACTAAATAAATAAATAAATAAAAATAAATAAGAAACCTAATGTAACAAAATCGGAGTAAATCTTCAACATCCTTTCTATTTTCCCCATTTTCACTACTCCAACAGTCAGCCATACCTGCACCCCAATCCACCATCTAACATTCATTTAGTAAATATTCAAGGTGATTTGTATCAAGTCGCTTTAAAGGAGCTGATTGGAGATAGAGCAATTAGCATAGTATATGGTTAGATTAGCATATGGCCGCCCTTATCCTCTAACATCACAGAGTAATGTTTCCTATTTTCAAGTCCTTGAAAATATTCTGTCCTTTCAAGGTCCAAAACTTTACAAGTTTACCTAGGCATCTTTTCCCCTTAAGCTTCTGCCTCCCTTTTTCAATTCATATCTGTTCTACAAAAATTATCCCCCAAAAGAAAAATTAATCTTCCACGAAGACTGGGTTTTTTTTTTTTTTACATTATCTGCTAGTTACTTAAAGTTCAGACTCTTCAACCCATATTTAAAATCTTGTCTTTTCAACTCTTTCATATTCAGTTACTGTTATACAAAATGATTATATAGCTACAGTCTTGCAAATTCACTATAAATGATAGTGTGAATATGCAAAACACCAAGCACCTTAAAAAGTAACTAGCTTACACTAGTCCCTTCAAAAAGCAATTAATAACATGTGTGCTCCAAACAAGTATTTCTAAACACATGTGTCTCAGTAACCAAACTTAGCTGGAAATATAAAAGAGATTAAAGATCTGGTCAACTGACCCAACGTACAATTTTGAAAATGTAAGTTTAATTTGTTCCTGATAAATGACTTCTCAAAAATAACCCATTAATGGGGCACCTGGGTGGCTCAGTCAGTTAAGTGTCCGACTTCAGCTCAGGTCTGACCCTGCAGTCTGAGAGTTCGAGCCCCACGTCAGGCTCTGTACTGACAGCTCAGAGACTGGAGCCTGCTTCAGATTCTGTGTCTCCCTCTCTCTGCCCCTCCTCTGCTCATGCTCTGTCTCTCTCTCTCTCAAAAATAAATAAAGATTTAAAAAAATTTAAATAACCTGTTAATAAAGGACATTGTCAGAAAAGTAAAACTTATTTTGGGCCTTTTAGTAAGTAACATATCTGTTTGATTTAAACCTAGGAGATACCAAATGATATGAAGAAATTAGGTTGTAGCTAAATATCCATGAATATTAGGGTTATTCTCTATTGGTTTGGAGTGCTCTTTTACACACCAATATTCAGCTTTAGGAATTTAGGGACTCATTAACTTTGTTAAACATGGAATTTAGCTTTTTTTTTTTTTCTAAAAAAAAGAGCTAATTATTTCTTCACTATTTTTATATCCAAGTACACTCTTCTTATTACTCACAAAGGACAAATCTTTACCAATCTCCAATCCCAGCAGTCAGGGAAATAATTTCATTTAAACATCCCCTGAAAGCAATTATTTATGGACTCCACAGAAACTGGGGTAAACTTTTTGTGGTCCCATTTATTTTGTGGAAATTCTAGATTGCTTATAAAAGAATATGAACTCATAACTATTTGGTTAAAACATTAACAGAAAAATAGAGCAAAAGTAAAGCAATGATCCCACCGCATAACAGAAATACCTTGTTATAATTTAACTGACATTTCAGGTGTTCTCAAAGTGTTATTTTGATATTTAACAACATCACTGATTGGAGAGGCTCTACATTCCCTGTATTATCAAAATTTTATGAACCAAAAATATTAACATAATTGGTTTTATTGAGAATTTCTTTGTTGTTCTCAGATGTTCTCTGAACAGAAAATCTATGATAAACACTGTAACAAATTTGAAGAAACCCCTCTCTGGGCATCTTCCCTAGCTGACACTGAGTTCTATCTTCCAGCAATGTACAACACTTATTTTGCCATAATTTCTGTGGCATAGTTGTCTCTGAGGTCTCCTTTAAAATCTCCAAGCTTCTCACATTTCAAGTTTCTCTAGAGCAATGTTTCTCAACCGTGGCTGGCAGTCCTGATGTCCAGCTGCGTCTCAGACCAATTTCATAAAAAATTTCAAGGGTGGAACCCTGACATCGGTAATTTTTAAAACTCCCAGGTGGTTCCAATGTGCAGTCATGGTTGAAACACACGATTTAGAGTGAGAAATGACCTCTGGCTATCCCACGACTTTTCTATTAATAGCTTAACATATTACAAGTGGCAAAATGGCATCAGTGAACATTTATGGTTGTAAAATAGAGCTGTTTTGTTCAGTTCTGCTGAAGTATTTTTGTAAAACCTCTATGTCTGTGTCCCTGTAATTTGAAGTTTGAGCCATCAAATTCTGATAAAGAATCTTTGCTAAATTTAGAGCAGAGTTAAAGCATAATTTTCCTGATTTAAAAATGGAAGCTTTCAGTAAAATCTGGCCATTTAATTATGTACCTAAAAAACCAATTTTGAACAAAAGTATCACTCTCAAATGATTAAAATTTTAATAAGTTTCAGGTAAATAATAAGCTGTAGATACCATTTATTTAGATCAATTTATTAATGCATAGAATTCCTAGGAGCATCACTCTCATTAATAACTTATTTACATGAATTCTTATATATTAAACTCACTGTGCTAACATTTTCGTTATCTGAAACACCTTAATGTTATATCATTAACATTTTTAGCTTTCTAGTCAAGAAAAACTCTTTTAATTGCTCATTCTAATAGCTCAAAAGAAAATCGTGTTTTTTGTTTTGTTTTTGGTTTCCATAAATATGAAATTTATTGTCAAACTGGTTTCCATACAACACCCAGTGCTCTTCCCAAGGTGGCCTCCTCAATACCCATCACACTCGTGTTTTTTGTTTTGAACCCACCTTTAAATTTCAGCTCCAAGCTCTTCTAACTTATTTATTTTAAATTTGCTACAAAGTTAATTTTCAAAACTCTGGATTTATTTCTCAACAATGTTACTCTCAGGTCTAAACATGTTAGGAATAATAAGACACCCTTCATTCATCAATAATAAGGAAATCTTTTCTAAGAAGGTTTCACTCTAAATTGTACCCTTACCGCAGCCCTTTCATTAGGGAAGTTTCAAGTTTATTTGATTTGGACAACCATTTTATCAATTTCCTTAATGGGACCTAGCAAACTTTGACATTTGAAATAAAAAGGAAAAGAAAACGTCAATATGGAAATTTAAGTTACTATGGAATAAAATTTATGAGAAGGTTATTATTAACACTGATTTGGGGCTCCTGTGTGGTTCGGCTGGTTAAGCCTCTGACTTCAGCTCAGTCATGATCTCACAGCTGGAGATTTGAGCCCCCCATCAGTCTCTCTACTGTCAGCACAGAGCTTGTTTCATATCTTCTGTCCCCTCTCTTTCTGGCCTTCCCCCCACCACCCCTGTGTGTGTGAGCTCTCTCTCTCAAAAATAAAATAAACATTAAAAAAAACCATGATGTAAACCCAACTGTGTGGGGGATTATAGTGAATCTGATGACATTGAACAAGTTCCATGACATTTACCCATGAACCAACTGAGAAAATATATTTCAAGAAAGAGCCTTTGGTCCCAGGTTGCTGGGACCTGAATTACCATGCAAATTTGGTGTCTTCTTTTTAAGTAAACCTCATTTTCCATGCCAGTTCATAAAGTGGTAACAGGGAGGCAGGGCAAAAACATCAATCTGATAGGCAGTCTTTCCAAATCTGCTTCCCCAAGTAGAAGTGATTCACTCTCTTGCTACTTCTCCTTCCTGTAAATATTTATATTAAAGAGGCTCTATATCACTTAATGACAAACCCATTCGTCTGGGTAATAATTTGATCTGACTCATAACCGTATCTCTAGCAACTAGGGGTTCGCACTTGGTATTCAATAAATGTTTGCTGAAGGAATGATGAGGGATGTGGAGTACACAGATTTAGCATTTGTTGTAAAGCATCAAATTGCATGCCTAAGATCTGTGCATTTTACTGTACTTCAACAACAAAGAGAAAAATAAATGTTTTCATTCCCCCTTGGAACATGCTTTGAGAATCAGATGACAAACCATTATGGAATTGGAGAGTTACTCCTTCACAAGTAGGTTAATAGGCATTTTAATAATCCACATTGTTCTCTGGACTAGAGAGTTTACTATTTTACAAAATCAAACTCATCCACAAATTTGCCACCAATATGGATATTCAAATAATGTGCAAACACACATGTCAAATTCAAGGAAGATGTCTTAAATACTAACAACTTCATTGAAGTAAAATTGAAGTTTTGTGTAGTAATTATTTTGTGGGATTAGGCATATTTGGTTGTTACTCCACTAAAATATGTCAACATCCCTTTATAGTCAGACTTTGCATAAAAGATACACTCTGATTTACTTTTACAAATGTTTGAAAATTTTTACAGAGTTATGTATAAGTAACCAAAAATTGGGTATGGACTAAACTAATGCAAATGGGCTGCAACATTGTTTAATAATCTAGTACCCTAAACAGGTCCTAAAAGATATATAAGTACATTACTTACAAGTAAAAATCTACCATTTTATTATCAGTTATCTAGACAACAGTTATAATTAACTAAAAAAAAATGCCCTATAGAATGGTCAGAGTATATAAACCCCAATCAATAAATAAAAAAATATATACATAACTGTTCCTTTCCTAATCATCTTATCCTTGTTTCTTTGATGTCATTACTTGATCTTTAAGAGTTAAGAAAGCATATAAAGTGAAAAAAATTAAAACGTGAAGACAGAAGCATGGTTTCACGGATATTAAAACTTGAAAACATGTTAAGAAATAATGATAAATAAATT
Organism: Prionailurus bengalensis; assembly: GCF_016509475.1. Taxonomy (NCBI): domain Eukaryota; kingdom Metazoa; phylum Chordata; class Mammalia; order Carnivora; family Felidae; genus Prionailurus; species Prionailurus bengalensis. The sequence goes on along the minus strand of NC_057343.1, from coordinate 64,550,103 downwards.
CTTGCTGTTCTTAGTAACATGGAATAGAGGCTAAGAACAAAAAAAGACCTTGTAGTCTACAGTATTGTTTGTTTGCTTGTTTGTTTAGAAAGAAGTTTTCTCCTTAATGAAACAGAATGCAACGTATCACATAAATAAATTAAAAGAAGTAAAAGTGGGTGAATGCCCATAGTCTTACCTGCAGGCTCAGTTTTCACTTTTTTTTTTTCAACGTTTTTTTTTTTCTTTAATTTTTGGGACAGAGAGAGACAGAGCATGAACGGGGGAGGGCAGAGAGAGAGGGAGACACAGAATCGGAAACAGGCTCCAGGCTCCGAGCCATCAGCCCAGAGCCTGACGCAGGGCTCGAACTCACGGACCGCGAGATCGTGACCTGGCTGAAGTCGGACGCTTAACCGACTGCGCCACCCAGGCGCCCCAGTTTTCACTTTTAGTAATGGATCCTGAGGGATAGCTGTAGAAAACTGAGACCAGAAAAAAAAGAAATTCTCACTGACACAACAAAAATGTCCCATTCCTCAAGAAGATGGGAATCTTCTTTGGTCGCAGAGTTAGTTTATAGCACAGTAAATTGAATGGCTTTGCTTAAATTGAATCTTTTTCTCTAATTATATAGAAAAAATATAATTTCTATATTATATTAAAACTATGATCCATTACAGGAGTGATTATTAACTTTTAAAACTAATTTCATGAACTGATTTTATTTCCTTAAAATGGAAATCATACCACTTTGCATTACACTTTGAATTTTTTTTCCAGTGAGCTTATGAAATTGTTGCATATGCAAATATGCCATACCTGTTAGCATTTCTTATATACTTTGCAAATGAAGTGTCTAAAGCAAATTCTATACTCAATTTCTGGTTTTGTTGTAAACCAATACTACTTAATAGCTTAGTACACCTGATGTGACTTGGCATTTTCAAAACTGATTTATTGCACACTCTGAAAAACTTGTTAGTTCTAACCTGGAGAATGCAATAGGTTCTTCTGCCATGATAATTATTATGCAGCTGATAGATCTGTTATGTCTTCCCTCAGTTTATGTAATTGTGATTTATCAGCCATTTCCAAGAGAAATCACGTCTCCAAAGCAATAGGTTCTGCCTTTCCTATTGACTAAAGTGCTCTGCGTTATCTGAAGAGTAGCCCTGTTACCGAGAGAGACCTATACAAACCGATCCTATTTCAAGCCCTGGCGTATGTCCTGGGGAGAAACTGATATGTCTTTTATTCTTTGCAGTAGGTCTGGTCAATGTCTTACAATTCAAATACAATTAACCTAGGGTTTGCAGTTTGCTTCTACTGCTTATGAATAGTTGCAATCAATAGGTTACACATGATTGACTTCCTAAATACTTTTAAAAGCTGCCAAATAATTAAGTAGGGTTGGTGACAATTTAAGGTATATGGAGGTAATGACTTTTCTTATTTCTTTAATAATTTCCATTCTCAAATTGTAACTCTTTCTTTTAAAATTGACAATGGCCACTTGACAAGCATTGTTTGTAATTATGCTTTTTTTTAATCCAAAGTTCAGTGACTTCTGTCACAACAAAATTATAAAAAGCTGCCATCCTAGATGGCTCCTTCATAGCCATATGAGAAAGTTATTTTCATGTATGCATTTCTTTTTCTGTATTATAAAGTAACAAAAAGAGCTTTGAGAATTCTACATCCTTTCTTTTATTGGTGAGAACCCAAATTAAGTTATGGTTAAAGAGGTTTTAGCAAAATATCATGTTAATTTTTTCTCTGAGTTTTCTCTTAAGTGGCAAAAAGTAAAGCAATGGAGAATCAGGTTAAAGAAAACTATCATTCTCTATACTCCATGTGAGAATAAAGAAATGAAATAATTTTAGGATAACTAAAATTATTTTAATAGTTACTTCAAATTTTAAAGATAGAATAAATTGGATTCAGCACAAAGAGCATCTACTATTACTACAATAACTACCTTTGAATCCATAGTTCATGTATTTACATTTACATAAAATCTATCAGTTCTTTCTTGTTTTACTATTGCAGGCATCTTTGATTCTTATAAGGGGGCAGTATATGATAGACTTGAGGAATATGAATTAGACCTGGAAAATCAAATGAAAATTATTTTCTTTTATCAGTCAGTCTATTGACCTATCAATCTATTGATCTGTCTATTCACTCTAGACCTATATCAAATGTATTTATAATATAAAAATAATGAAATCCAAAAAAATAATGAAATCCAAGGTGAATACAAAGAAATCCTATCTATAAAGTGGGCAACTTATATCAACTTTACTTAAATAAATCTTTATATCTCTAGCAAAAGTGAGTCTAACAGCTAATATATTTCACATATGCTTCAGTAGTAAACAAATTTATAGTTAAAAAGATGATCATCTAAATATATTTATAACGATGAAAATACGAAAATACCTTAACAATCCATCATGGCTATGTAAATGATGGTACACCTTTATAAATGAAAACTACACAGTCATTATAAAAGATATAAAACACTAACGTGGAAAAATCTCAATGCTATACTATTGTGTGAATAAAGAAAGTTAGAAGCAAAAACATATGTAGCATATATCCTTTTATATAAAATAATATTAGAGCATATGCATTCAGAGAGAGATGTCTATACATATGTCTTTAGCTTATAAACATCTGTCGCCTTTGGGCAGCTTGATTTGTACTGGTATCTATGTTCTTCTTTTTATCCAGAGTGGTAATAGCATTGATGATCTTTCTTCAGTGACTGTGAATCTTCTTATGTACCCTCCAGATGTACCTCCTTATTGAGACTATTTTTTGGTCTTCTCATCTGAGGCATTTTAAGTTGATATAACTATGAACATATTCTTAGAAGTTATAGCCAAATAATAAGTAATCCTTGCATGGTTGCTCCTTAAATCTGAATACTAAGGAGTAGAATGCAGTTCAGTAAAAAACACATACAACAAAGGTCAAGTGTTCTTACATAAAATACCAGATTTTAGGAGAAGGGAATAAAAAAAAAATGTTCATGATGAACAAAAAAGAAGAGAGGCAAGGTAATTAGAAAAACATGATACAGCACAAGAAATTGCAATGTTATCAGAGTCAAGTGTTTTCTAATAGGGATAGCAGAAGACCTCAACATTTGTTTCCATCCCTGCAGTGAAGAGAGAATAAAAACCTAAAAACTCAACCTCAAGTAACACTACGGCATTTTGGTGATAATGACATTTCCGTGTAGATTCATCAATTGTAACAACTGTGATATCTGGTGTTACATGTTGAGTGTAGGGGAGGTTGTGCATGTTGGGGGACAGAGGGTGTATGAAAACTTTCTGTACGTCCTGTTCAATTTTTCTGTGAACCTAAAACAGCTCTAAATGATAAAGTTTATAGATAAAAAATTAAAGATCCTATGCTAACTGCTGAAAGCAATGTGGTCAATGTCTTCTGGCCATCCCAAAGGACCCTAACCAAGATTCAACTGTCACGTGGAGGGAGTGGTCCAAGGGGGTAATGGAAACCATGAATCTCTTGATGCCTAGACATAAAATCCCTTGGCATCACTTCTATTCCATTCAATTTGAAAAAGCCAGTCACAGAGCCAACTTAGGTTCAAAGAAAGAGGCAATGGGCCTGCCCACCTCAGTAGGAAGAATGGGAAAAAATTGGTGGTCAATTTTAATCAATCTTGGGAAGAGATCTCAAGAGGGCACTTGGCAAAAGCATCAATTTATATTAGGTAATTGAGTTTAATCAGGTTAATCAGGTTAATTAGGAACTGTGTTATTAGATGTGACCTAGTATTATACCTCCTTGTCTGAGTTGGAGAGGGTATGAACTCAAGAACATTGTCATCATTTTAGAAAAATAAAGTAGCTAAATTGCTACATTTTATGTCTTAAAAACTACATAAACTATGGTAATAGAATAAAGAAACAAGCAAATTAAAATTAGCAACTCAAAATTCATGCATCATTCAAATTTAATTTGCATGGCATGGAATCATGAGCTTTTTTTAATTAAAAATATTGTTATAGAGTTACATAAAAATATATTGGAGGAAAATTAATCCTTATTATATTTGGTGCAGGATATTTCTTTCTAAAATTACAGATAAAGTTTTGTGCCTCAAATGATAAAAATAAAAAAGAGAACACTACTGTGGTAAAGAGAATAAAGCTTCCCTCTCTCTACAGATTTCCATACTCCAATCCTCAAAACTGGTGAGTATGTTACCTTATGTGGTAAAAGGGAGTGTGCAGATGTGATTACATTAAAAATTTTGAAATGAGGGGACATCTGGGTGGCTCAGTCAGTTGGACATCCAACTCTTGATTTCGGCTCAGGTCATGATCTCAGGGTTCGTGAGATGAAGCCCCTCATTGAGATTCTCTCTCTCTCTTCCCCTCTCTATCTGTCCCTCCCCTGCTCATGCTCCCTCTTTCTCTCTCTCTCAAAATAAATAATAAACTTAAAAGAAAAGAATTTTGAAATGAGAAGATTAATCTGGATTATCTGGTGAGCTCATTGTAATCCCATGGGTCTTTATAAGCGTGGGAAAAAAAAGTAGAGTCAGAGGAGTTGTGATGATAGAATACAGGCAGTCTCTAGAAGCTGGAAAAGTCTGGAACAGAATCTTCCTTAGAGACTGCATAAGGAACATAACCTTTAATGTTAGCCTCAGAAGACCTAGTGCAGATTTCTGGTCTCTGGAACTGTAATGGTACATTAAACCACTACATCTGCAGTAATTTGTTACAGTGGCAATCAAAAGCTAGTAAATTATCAAAAATTTAAAAATGTAAGTTATAATTATTTCCCTAAAATGACAGCTCACAACCAATGAATCATTAGAGAAATTTTAAAACTAATTTGTATGGTAAATTAGTTAACTACATTGATGTTATCCAATGGAGTCATCTAGGATTTAGAAACCACGGTTTTTAAGTAATAAAGGTGGTTGAAAGCATGTAAAATATGATTTGAAAAACATGTGTCAAAAATATATAATTCTCTTCTGGGGCATGTTATTCAATCAACTTTAATATTTTAGAAACACACAGAGACATTCAATGATAAGTTAAATATAACCTATGTATAAATACACTTATGTATAAATTAATCTATATATAAATAAATATAAATAAAATAATATTTTTTTCTAACCTGTACACTAAGATATGGAAGATTTTTTTAACATTTATTTATTTATTTATTTATTTATTTATTTATTTATATATTTAGAGATCAAGACAGTGCAGACTAGGGAGGGGCAGAGAGAAAGGGAGAAAAAGAATCTCAATCAGGCTCTGTACTGTTCAGTGCAGAGCCCGATGCAGGGTTCCATCCCACAAACTGAGATCATGACATGAGCCAAAATCAATAGTCAGACGCTTAACTGACTGAGCCACCCACATGCCCAAAGAGATGGAAGAAATTTTTAATTTGTGAGTTCAGGGTTCTCTCTCCCTGTGATAGTTGGCGATTTCTCGTTTATCAGGGTGAGGCGGGATGCGTGTGCATGCATACTCCCTCTATTCTCCTAAATAACTTAACTGGTATGCACAAGAGAACCTGGGGAAGGAATGAGGAGAAAAACAAGCATTTCTTTGTAGAGCTATAGAATTAATTTACCATTGAAAGAAAAAAAATGTGTGTGCTCACTTCCACAGCACTACACTAAATTTGAAAAGATACAAGGAAGGAAGATCAGCATGGCCCCAGTGCAAGGATGACACACAAATTCAGGAGGCATTCCATATTGAGAAGGGAAGGGAAGGGAAGGGAAGGGAAGGGAAGGGAAGGGAAGGGAAGGGAAGGGAAGGGAAGGGAAGGGAAGGGAAAGGAAGGGAAAGGAAAGGAAAGGAAAGGAAAGGAAAGGAAAGGAAAGGAAAGGAAAGGAAAGGAAAGGAAAGGAAAGGAAAGGAAAGGAAAAGAAAAGAAAAAAGAAAGAAAAATGAGAATTGAACATGTCAACATTTTTTCATCTTCATTTATGGGAAATCTAAATACACTTCAACATTACAATGAAATGGAGAAAGAACAAATATGCATAGCCAAGAAATGTGCAACCTAATCAGTTTCAATCATAGACAAAGTGGCCACCAGTGGGCCTATTACTACACATGATAAAATGAATGCCTGGTGTGCACAATGGCATCAGCTTGCCACTGTTCTGTTTCCCATCTTAATTAGAACAAGAGCTCCAATATTATTTATTTTAAATGTATGCTAATGAACAAGGTCACTTTCCTCCTGAAAGCCTTTTTAATTCTCTACAGTTTACAGAATCAAGTCAAACTCGTTAACTCATCTTTATAAGTTCCTGCCTACCTTACCTTATATTTCCAATTCTCCAAATATTTTTGTTAAAAGCAGAAGACACAGCCTGGAGCCATGTTCTTAGCATTCCTCTACTTCCCCTAGCCTGGCCCACTTCATCCACATTTGGTAAAGTGTTCAGAGGATATCGGAAGATCCCCAGACCCCATGTTAACTGCTTAGGATGGTGTTTCTGGGGATGTAGAAAAAAACCTTAGAAAGTTGGCAATGTGGACCCCATTTGTAGATGTGACACTTACCTGCCAAGACTTAGGGCAACATATGGGCACTGTGGGGTCTTGTTTTCCTAATATATAAAAGCAGGAGAGTGTTGGCAACATTCACCCCATGGGGACACTGTGTAGGTGAAGGGACACAGTGTTTGTACAGTGCCTGACACAGTCTTCGAACATGAAGGTATTTAAATGTCAGCTATTCCTACAGTAATTTAGAAGAGAATGGTTTGTAAAAAGGGAACTATAATCACAAAGAAAATGTAAGAGGGTCTTTGTTCGTCTAAAATACAAAAGAGGTATATTAGCAGTCGAAGTAGAAATCTAAGAAAACATAGTTTATTTATGTCAAGTTGTTTTAGCATAGGAAAGTTAAGTTTCTCTTTGGTTTTAGATGCACCTGATAACCCACAATCAAAAGTGAGAAGGTTAAATTAATTACAGCATTCCCTATCTGACTATCAATGCGTGGTACTCGAGACTCTGAATTGGTTGTAACATCTACTAGATGTCTCATTAATCAATGAGTTGAATAAAATATTTGACACATGTTCATTTATGAAAAAAAAAGAAGTGGGAAGGAAATGGAGATGCCTACTCTACTGCAGCCACAGAGTAGGTCTTCAGCCTGTATTCTGGAAGTTTGACAATCACAGTGATTTGTACAAGCAGAAATTGAATGAGTGATAAAGGACAAAGTGCATGATGCTCTGATGAGTTAGGCCACATGAGAAAGGAGAAAATGTCGTTTGGTTCTCCAGAGGAAGGTGTAACCTGGGTGTGGCTGCTCTTCACTTCTGGCCCTTGTGTCAGCACACCCTTGATGAAGCACAGCCTGGTGGTCTTGCTCTGCTCCCTTACTGATGCTCTCCGTCCTTAGTCCCTACCAGATCTGAGCTTTTTGGGTGCACAATTGTGAGTAAATATTCTTGCACATAATTACAGTATTCACGAGAACACAAGAGAAGTAAGTTTAAAGCAAACAGACATTCACATTTTAGCAAAATGCAATGTCTCCCTCCATCTTCTGCAGCAAGTGGGTGAGGACTTTTCACAAATGCTGGATCATAACAAGGAGAGATCCTACCTCTCTCCTAACAATGTCCCCTCTGCAGCCACATTGGTGGGCTTGCCATGGTTAAGCCTGATCTGCTCCTGCCTCAGAGCCTTTGCAATTCCTTCTGCTTGAGATGGCTAACTCCTTTGAATACTATCTGCTTAGTAAGGCCTCTCCTGACCACCCTATGGTGGGACCTCTAGCCTCCTTGACCCTCCATATTTTTGGCCTACAATACAGAACACTTTCGCATATACATAAATTTATTATGTAGGTTTGTCTCTCTCCAAAGGCAGAGACATGTGTTTTGTGCCGATATAACAAGAACAGAGTCAGGCACATTGTAGGTATGCATTACGTAGTTATTAAATGAACATTTGTTGAATGAATTAGCATTCAGGATGTATTTTGGTCAAGCAAAAAAGTCTAACATTCAATTCGAAACTGCTTGGTGCAACAGGGAAATCAGCACTAAATTTTGTTATTTTTATGTATTAACTAGTTAAAATATTTCAATTTTTGGTATCTCAAGGAATTTTCTTCAGCTTTATGGAAAATCCACTAACCCAGAATATTTTGTAAACCCAAATATGGTTCATGCAATTCTGTCTACATACATTAATATGAAGATGAAGTTTATATCTTGACTTTTGTTATAAATGTTTAAATTACTATTTATGAACCTTATAATTTTAAGAATGTAAATCCTTTAATAATCAATTACCACATCCAATTAGTTCACAATCATTGAAATATACAGTTGGGACTGGAGTTCATTTCAAATCTCAGAATACAAAGTCACTTAATTCAGAACTCCATCTGTGCCTCCGTCTCTAGAGTCTGACAAACAGTCTCCAAATTGTCTTCTGAGTTTTCATCAAAACAAGACACCAGTTTGGAATCTATTTTAACATTACTTGCACTATATGGGGACTCACATTGCATCTGCTTTGATTTTTCTCTAATGAAAGTTCCTAGTTGTTCTGTGTCAGAAAGGATGTAAGTATTCCCTAGAAATAGTGCTGTTATTTAGAATGCAACAATAGAGAAAATCGAAGCCCCAGATCTTATATTTCCTATTCATAAAATTGTAATTGGCCTTTTTATGTCTGTGTTACCCTTGAGACACAGGGAATTAATTTTATGTCCATGAACATATATAGAATACCCATAAAACTCAGAACAGTTCAAATTCTCATCCCCCAAAAAGAATTAGAAATAAAATCAAAGCATATTTTTCTTTAATCTTGGGGATTCTGTATAGTTTAATGTTACCTCTTGAGATGATATTAAATTGCAGTTATTGTAAATAACGGGCAAAGGAAGAACTATGGTATAATGTTTGCAATAGCATTGTAAATAGAGAACAAATCCCCACCAAATTTACATTTCACTTGCAGGATGAAGCAGACTCCTTGCAGATATCAAATGTTTATACTCTCCTTTGTCATAGCTGCTACAAGTACAAGGCTTGTTCGCTCACTGGGTTCAAAGTCTGGTTTCACTACTCTACATGACCCAGGTATGGCTTGGACTTGCTAACATACGGCAAGCCTCATTTTACTCATCTCAACAGGGATAAAAATGCCTGCAGCAAAAATTGGGGAGGGGTGAGGCCTATGTAAATTAATATACATAAAATACCAGCATGATTTCCGGTTCACAGGAAATGCTCAATCAATTAGTGCCAACACCAAGGGCAATCAGACAGAACAGACATAATAGTATCAGCTCACGAAGAGCGGATAGCTCCAGAGGCAGAAAAGCTCTGCCATTTGGAAGACAAAAGTAAGTCTTGGTCTTATGTCTCTGTATTTTTTTGTTTGTGCTTAATGCACAGAATCAGGATCTATTCAACACTTGAATGAGAAAACACACATACACAAACAGCCATCCAAAATAACTTCTTGTTTTTAAGATACGTATTGTTGTCTTCACTCCTCCTCTATAAGTAATATCTACAACTTAAAAAAATTCCGTAACACAATGAACAAATATCAAAGTAATATATAATTTTGTTATTGATACAGATTAATGGAGAGCAATATAATATGAACATATTTCCAGATATGCCTGTATGAAGTTTTCTTATACCAATAAGATTATAACAATATGAATAACACCTCAAAAAACAAAGAAAAAGAAAGAAGGGACCAAACAAGAAAGAAGAGAAAAAGAGAGAGACACAGACAGATTGAAAGACAGAATAGAACAGGTACGGCAGCAATCTTAAACCAGCCCTATCAGGAACCTTCTCTTTCCACATCTCCCTTTTCATATGTCTGGTCTGGAGGAGAGGGGTCTCGGAGCTGTGGAAGAGTCTTTTTTTACTTACTCTTTTTGTTAATTTCTGTATGAGAGGGGCTCTATCTTCTGTCTTACCTTCTCTCTGTTATCCTGATGCTAATCAAGGCTGAAATTAAAAGATTCCCATCCTAACGATTTGTTTTACCTCATTAGCATAAGAGGCTGAAGCCACTAATGTAAAAGTGTACCTCTTTCCGTGTCTTGATAATCTTTGTGGAAACTAAAGAACCACGATGCATCAGACCCATGCTGCTCAAAATGTAGACTCCAGATGGGCAGCCTGGGCATCACTAGGGACCCGGTTAGAAAAGGAGAATTTCATTCCCTCCTCCAACAAATGCTGAAGCAGAATCTGCATTCTAACAAGTTTCTGAGGAGATTCATATGGATATTTAAGTTTGAGAAGCACTGCAATAAAGGGCTATTAATAATGATAGTTTCAATTCCCAAGCTGTGCTCCTTAAAAAAATTAGTATCTTCCAAAATGCTTTCTATGAAAATGAGTTCTATAATCAAATATATTTTTAAAATATGCAACTAAATAAAGTTAAGCAAATTTCCTCTTGAGGGTCGTCTTGGAGCCTCTGTTATACTCCATTGTGTGTGGTATTTTGTCCTATGTTCAGTCTCCTCTTGCACCTGATCAAAATAAGAGTCTTGAGGCACCTGGGTGGCTTTGTCAGTTAAGCACCCTACTCTTGATTTCCGCTGGGGTCATGATCTCACAGCTTCTGAGTTCAAGTCCCACGTCAGGCTACATGCTGACAGTGCAGAACCTACTTGGGATTCTCGCTCTCCTCTCTCTCTGCCCCTCCCCCCCCTTTTCTCTCTCTCTTTCTCTCAAAATAAATAAACAAAAATTTTTTAAAAAAATAAGAGTCTTCATTATGTTCCTCCTAAGGTAGATACTACCATAAAAACAATTTGTTAAAGCCATCCTCCAATAAGAAATATCTGAAGTTGCTTAAGTATGCTAGTCTTTTTTTTTTTAAATAGAGAAGAACTAGACTTTAAATTGCTTTTTACCAGGACACCTGGGTGGCTCAGTTGGTTAAGCACACGACTTCAGCTCAGGTCACGATCTCACAGGTCATGAGTTTGAGCCCCACGTCGGGTTCTGTGCTGACAGCTCAGAACCTGCAGTCTGTTTCAGATTCTGCCTCCCTCTCTCTCTGCCCATCCCCGCTCATGCTCTGTCTCTCAAAAATAAACATTGGCAAAAAAAAAAAAGTCTAAATTGCCTTTTCCCAGTACCAAAACAAAAAGTTACATCTGTTGTTATAATTCAAATACTCTGTACTTGAACCATCTCTGGGAATATCCCACCCAGGAACTCTGGTGGAGAGCTGGAATTCACAATAGTCATGTACTAAGAAAATACTAAACTTGCAAATATAAACACATTAGCACATGCTTCCCATTTCCTATTATAATCTTATTTTCAACAAGGTCCCATGTTTCTTTCTCACTCATTTCATTATTTAAAAGCCCTTTTAATTTTTTTCTATCATTTTCCATGTTCCAGGAATACAAGTTTTACAGACATGAAGAATTTCACAGCCAGCTTTCTCCCCTTTCCCCTTAGAGATTATCAGGGACAATTAGCATTTAAAAAATTCAAGCTACCACTGAATTTGTTTTCAAATTCTTCCAGACATAATATTTTTTCTGGCTAAAAAAAAAATCTCATTTTCAGACTCCTTTTTCTCTTCACTTCTATCATAAAAATGCAGGCTGGCTGCTCTTTTTATACATTTTTGGTGAAAACAAAATAAAGTTAATTAAGATTTCAATCTAGTTTTATCTGGCATCAAAACTTGTAATTATTCCATTATATTCAATATTGCCTTCAGAGGCAATTAATGGTTAAAACATTGCAAAATATTATTTTATATAATATCAGTAGTTTAATTCATTTTGGACTATCTCCCCCTACACCACCACCCCCCCCCTCCCGGATTTCATAAAGGAACCATTAATCATCATTAAACTTAATTGCCCAAGAAAACAACTAAGCAGAATTGAGAGTATACAAAGAAGCTCAATGGTACATAAACACCTGTAATTCCTGCTTCCCTCGTGGTTTTTTATTTGGAGCTCAGATTTTAAAGCAATGCTGATTTACTCTCTCCCCGTCTTTATTTATTCAACAAATATTCATTTAATGCATATTAAATGCTAACGTCTGTTCCAGACTATGGGGATTTAAAAAAAATTTTTAAAAATAAACATACATTATAATGTCAGGTAATGTAAGTGCTAAAAGGAAAATTAAAGCCATTTGAACAAACAGAAAATGACTTGGGTAGGGGAGCAAGGGGTTGTCTTCCTGGACCATGAAAAATAATAGAAAAAATATGTAGATATATAGATATAGATAAATAGTTATATATAGATATATTTGATCAGCTATAATTAGGTATATATATATTTTATCAGAATATCCCAATTACACTTCAGTTTAGGTAAGAATCATTGCTCTGTTTTAGCTGTTCTCAAAATGATTATCGATGAGGCACTCATCCATGAATTTTTTGTGTGGCCTATATATTTCAGACCATACCAAAACTTCTCTTGAAATTTGCTGAACATTTGCATAGCTATTTTCATATGACATAAGAGAAGAAAAAATAAACTTTATCTTAGTCATATAGAAAGAAATCTATTCAACTGAACTATTTCAATTGACAGTATAGATTATGGTAACAATTATTATGGTGTTGTTTTGTGTTTGTTTTTTAAGGAAAAAAATTAAAGACCCAGAAATACATAGTGGAATTCTTTCTGTCATTTATTTTGTCAATATTATCACCAAACCATTGGTCAACTAAACAGTGAAATTGAGAAAAAAAAATCTTTATGAGTTGCTTGATATCATATAGGAAAAATACCTGATTTAACTGCATTTACAAATGTTAATCAATTATTCAAACAAATATCATATTGATAAAATCAGTTTTTTTAAAAAGCCAACATAGGAAATATCATGAAATATTGTAAAAATCAGAAAAATCAGTGTATAAAACAGAAACTCTGCTAAGTAAAAATCACTATTTGTTTTCAAAACTTACATAAAGTGTACTAGCAATGGATCTATGGACTTTCTTGAGAGATTTCATGTAGACAATTCAAGCATGCGAGGAACCTTTTGCCCCCTTGGCTGACTTTTAATACTGTCATACTGAAACCCTGTCCTTCAGTCTATTTGTGTTTTAATTCCTCTTGAGTGTCTGACGAATCACGAAAGAAATTTGTCATCATTTTAAGATTCTAGGTGCATTTTCATGATCAACAACCATTTCCCCGATGATGGTCTGCATTTTTATGCTGCCCTACTGAATCTGAGATGATGTAATCAGTATTGTTTTTGTGATATATTCTTCTGATATATTGGGATTATGTAAACTAATTGTTCTGTAACTATGTAGTTGTTAACATAGGTTTGTTTTCTTTTCCTTCGTTCTGGATTCATATCAAGCCAAACTAAATGGAAGCAAGAAAGGGAAAAAGGATCTCTGGTATCACTGTGGGTTCTCACTTGAAAATTGAATTCCCTTTGCACTAAGGAGAAAAATGTAAAGTCACTTAACTCCATTGTTTTAATGAGGTTAAGAATAGACCTCATAAGCATCTTTGAAAATCACTCCTCATTGTTTTATAAAAACATTAGAGATTTAAAACATTAAATAGTCATCTTATAGGCATTTAATGAAATCTGCAAAAATACAGTTATTAAAATGACAGCAGTCTGCTTGTTGTTATTTGCTGCTCAAAGGTAAGACTAACACGCATTTTTCCTTTCTTTTGCAAAGATGAAAAATACTATCTCCATTAAATCTCTGGGGTTTTTTGCAAATACTTGGGGAGCAGAATATCTTCATATTTGAAGGATTTTCTAATATAATGCACAACCGTGTGACTAATCAGCAGAATAAATTGGAAGGACTCCATAAATTTCAAGGCTGGAGTTTTTCACTCCTCCCTACCACTCATTAGCTTCTTCCTTTGGTAGGAGAGATCTGATTGGTGAGATGATAAGAGTCTGCAATCTATTTCCTCGTGATCTTGAATTGAGAAGGTTAATGTCCTGAACTTACATGCTCATGTGTTGTTTCTCTGTCTTTGTCAATCTGCCACTCCTGGATCTCGGTTTTAGAAACCACCTGCCTGTGAGCCCTATGCATTCTGCTCACCAATCTTGCATTTTCCATGCAATAAACCAAAAAGAACAAGCTATGCCTTATGCAGTAAAATTTTTAGTTATTCAGCTCTAAAGGTAATATTTTTGTACAAATTCTATGGAGGGGAAAAAGAAAAAGGAAAAAGATTTGGTTTGAAGCCCAAGCTATATTTTCTAATCCAGTTCTGCACCTATAATAAAGCAGACAATTTCCCTCTCTTTCTAACTCCTGTTATTTATTTCAGATAGGATCCAAATCATGAAAGAATGAAATGGGATGGTTAATTAACCAAATCAAATACTGTGAGTGATGATAGTGAATCATGATAAAATTACTCTCACTAGCCCTTTGAAGTTTAGCAAGCCTAGAGTTTTCATTTCTGCTAGAAGCAGACATCTTTAAAGGTTTTCTTTCTAAAACTCTCTTTAAAAGATGCTAGGCTTTAGCACAGCAAGATTTGGGTGAATTATATGCATAAAGTCTTTATCATGATCAAATTTGGTTAGTGTATTTAATCCTCATACTGTATTTCAAATTTCATTAAAAGCCAAAACTCTACATCTGCCTGACACTGGATACTGGATTTTAACACTCTCAATATCTACCTTAACAATAGTCCAGCTTGCAGGGGATAAGAAGCAAAAACCACAATTCCCAGAATCCCTTGCAGCAAGGGAATCAGATAGAATTTCATCAATTAGATATCCTTGTGGAAGATCTCCAATCAGAGCTGAATCATTTGATAAAGTAAAAGATGATCTTTGGGCTAGCAGAAGCAGCATGCAGATTAATCAGTTTCCTGACTACTTTTTGAGACATCATCTGTGATGATGCTTCTGCTTCTGTAGCTCTCCAGCCACGTAGAGGCAGTTGTATCCATGCAGACCAGCTCTACCCAGCATGGGGCTGTCCCAGAAGCTTAGTTTAGGGTCTTGGTTTTGTAAGCCTACTAATTTATCTGTGAGATAGCTTAATCCCTTCAATAAAACAGGTTATTCTGTTATATATATATACATATGTATGTATATTTTGTATATGTATATGTATATCTATGTATATTTTTATATATATTTATATATATATAATTTTTTTAATGTTTATTTTTTGATATATAGAGACAGAGAGAGAGACAGAGTGCAAGCTAGGGAGAAGCAGAGAGAGAGGGAGACACAGAATCTGAAGGAGGCTCCAGGCTCTGAGCTGTCAGCACAAGAGCCCGATGCAGGGCTTGAAACCACAAACCATGAAATCATGACCTGAGCCAAAGTCGGAGGCTTAACCTACTGAACCACCCAGGCACCCCTAAAACAGTTATTTTTAAATGGAATGAAGCATGTAGTTAAGAACTGGGCTAATACATCAGTAAAACAATTCAAGATGGAAATAAGAATTTAAGGTAAAGAATAGATTAAAAAATATAGATTAACCTTGCACAGGAAATATTGTAGAACTAACAAAAATATCCCAAGAGTCATGGCGACGTTCAAGCCAAAGGGAATGAGACTACATACAGAGGTCAACTCTACATGGTTGAAGCCAAAGGAACCACATTATGCTAGGCAGTGAGAATTACCATTCCAGTTGAAGAAGTTATATTTTAAGCACACAGCCTGAAGGAAAAAGGAACATTAACATGATCTGACTTAAATGGTCCTAATAGGACTCAGGAGTCACCTGCTGGGAAAAAAAAATACATCATTGCTGTCAGCTACTTACCCACAGAATCATTCCTATGTGTTTCTCAAAAATTTTAGTTCCTGGTTTACTCCTACTCTGTCCATTAGAAATGCCTGACTTGTAGTATACACATGCACATAATTTTTTCCAATACCCTGTATTTTTAATTTCATAAATGCTTCCATTTCAAGGATATCTCCCTCCATTATTCCTTCCAATGTCAAATCTTAGACCGTGTCATTACCACTCACTGGAACCTATGCATGGAACTGTGATTATGTGATATACATAATCACAACATAATGAGTACCTTCCACTGATGGATACCTCAGATCCATCTGGTGCATGACCTCCAAGTCATTGGTGCAATTATTTTTGTCTGTCTCTTGATACACTTCCTTCTCTCCTTACCCAGTTTGAATTCCATGGTCTGTCATAATCACTCTTGTATACCATCCTTACCTCCTTTACCCCCCTCTCTTTTTCCTGCTTGCTTGGCACAGCTGCATCTCTGGTTCAGTCCAGCTCTTTCCCCATTCCACAACCAGATCACATAACTAAATATGGCTGTAAAATAACACGCAACCATACTGACCACATCCACTTTAAACTCACAATTCTCAAGGGACCTTAAGGGTAATTATCCTATACTCCCCTCTCTTTGGTCATTATTTCTTCTAATATTTTTTCTCTTTTTCTCTCTACCCACTTCTTATGGAATTTCCATTATGTTGGTATGATTAAGGGTCCCTAACATTTATCTGATACTGTTCATTTTTCCTCAAACTTTTCCCCCTTCCTTCTTCAGACTGCATTGTATCAATGGATTGATTTTCAAGTTTGCAGGCTCTTTCTTGTAATGAAATTTATAGCTAGACACTTTTACTGAATTTTTCATGTGTTATTATATTTTTCTTAATTTTTTATTTTTTTTATTTTTTTTTTTTTAATTTTTTTTTTCAACGTTTATTTATTTTTGGGACAGAGAGAGACAGAGCATGAATGGGGGAGGGGCAGAGAGAGAGGGAGACACAGAATTGGAAACAGGCTCCAGGCTCTGAGCCATCAGCCCAGAGCCCGACGCGGGGCTCGAACTCACGGAGTGCGAGATCGTGACCTGGCTGAAGTCGGACGCTTAACCGACTGCGCCACCCAGGCGCCCCTCTTAATTTTTTAAAATGCTTATTTATTTTTGAGAGAGAGAGAACGAGTGAGCATGAGTGGGGGAGGGGCAGAGAAAGAGGGAGACAGAGAATCTGAAGCAGGCTCCAGACTCTGAGCTGTCAGTACAGAGCTGTCAGTACAGTACAGTACACAGCCTGACTCGGAGCTTGAATTCACGAACCGTGAGATCATGATCTGAGCCGAAGTCAGATGCTCAACTGACTGAGCCACCCAGGTGTCATTGTTATTATATTTTCAACTCCTTTTCCATCTTGTTCTTTTTATTAATTTTGTTCTCTATTTTTATGTATTCAAATAATTTCTATTTCTTTATTGATACAATGAAACATTGTCATCACACGGGAGAAATTGCCAGTAGAGGAGGGGCAGAGAGAGAGAGAGAGAGAGAGAGAGAGAGAGAATCCCAAGCAGGCTCTGTGCTGTCAGTGCAGAGCTGGACATGGAGCCTGAACCCACGAACCATGAGTTCATGACCTGAGGCTAAATCAAGAGTTGGACGCTTAACTGACTGAGCTACCCAGGAGCCCCGTCTTTAAGCATGTCTCTTTTATTTCTTTGAACATATGTAGAATGTATTTATAATAGTTGCCTTGAAATCTTTGTCTGTTAAGTCCACCAAGTGTTCCCTTTCCATGGTAGTTTCTATCACCTGCTTTTGTTCTTACATATGCTGTTTCCTTGAATATTTCATTTCTTAAAAACCTAGACATTTAAAATAATACAGCAAATATAGTTACTCCTCCCTCTCAGCACAGAGTCTCTTATTGTTGTCTGTTTGGGCACTTGGTTTTTTGTTGTTGTATTTTTTGGGGGAGGGATGTTAATTACTGATCTGGCTAAGCTAATTTTGCAAATCTATTTTCCCAGCATGTGTAGACTCCCAAAGATGTTCCTGCTTATATATGTTTCCTTTTTTTTTTTTCTCTTTTAGCCTGGCTATTTAGGGGCTGCCCTTGGGTTATCATAAGCCACTAATGTGTGAAAGGTGGTGCTCAACACCTCCTTAGCAAGTTAGATTCTGGATCTTTACCGGATGGATGGATGAATAGATGGATGTACAGATGGATGTCTTGAAGGTGGCTCTCATCAGTCACAGCATTTACATTTTTTTCCTCTTCTTTCAGTAAGGGACCAGTGGCTGGTAGATTGATAATCCCCTTTATTGATTGCCAAGGAGTTTGGCTCCTGGCCAAAAACCTATGTGTGATCCTTAAGGCCAAGGATAAGCAACTAAAAGACTTCACCCAGCAAGCCTCATGGAGGAAAGTTGCCCTCTCCAGACCAAATTTGGAGGAGCCAGTGTAGGCCAGTTTGGAAGGTGAGTTGTAGTCAGGGACTCCGGGACCCCTGGCTAGCATGCTTTCATGCATAACTGCATTCCTACTCCAGGTTCTCCATTCGGACTCTTTATGGGGTTCCCTTCCCCAGTGTCCCTCCCCAGACCTCCTTATCAGAGGGAAGAGGAGAAACCTTGAAGCTACCTTGTTCTACTCTGACTCAGAACTCAGCACTTTTCTACTCCTATGCATCCCCCCCTCCCTGCCCTCCTGCCTTAGAGTTCATGAAAGGGTAGGAACTTTTTGTTTGAGGTCTCTTGGTGGTGAGATGATTCCCCTCATTTGTGCTAATATATCTGTTTATTCCATGGGGAACAACGAAACATTCTGGAGCTGGCATCTTCTTTCTGGCCTCTTGTTTATACTATTGCAATATGTGAATAAAGCCTTCATCATTATTTTCATTTTGACTTGTCTTAACCAACTACGTCAACACCTGGCAGCTCAGTTCATGGCATCATTTCCAGTTTTCCAGAATTTTCCAGAGATGAGCGTGACTTAATTTTTAAGCCTCGCTTCTTAGAAGCTACCCCTGGGCCAGTTGTTAATTGTTCAGTGCTTTGTCAGAAGTTGTTTTTAAGCCTTGAAACTCCTGCTTTTTGTTGATGCGTCTATGTGAGGTTTGGGAAGTGTTTTAAAGTCCCCTCCTATCATGTTCTGCTTATTCCTGAGGCATTGCAGCCTAGTGCAACCTTGACGTCTTCCTGACCTCCAGAATGAACTGTGATCTAAAGAGGGCTCTTCTGGTTTTCTGTCATTTGCCTTGTATGATGGAGGTAAAGGCCTCATCTTAATGTCACCCAAGGAAATACCCCCTCCTGCTTAAAACGCCCTGACTGGGGTGCCTGGGTGGCTCAGTCAGTTGAGTGTCCGACTTCGGCTAAGGTCATGATCTCGCAGTCTGTGAGTTCGAGCCCCGCATCAGGCTCTGTGCTGACAGCTCAGAGCCTGGAGCCTGTTTCGGATTCTGTGTTTCCCTGTCTCTCTCTGCCCCTCCCCTGTTCATGCTCTGTCTCTCTCTGTCTCAAAAACAAATAAAACATTTTAAAAAATTAAAAAAGAATTAAAAAAAAAATAAAACGCCCTGACTGTGGTATTTTGTTATGGCAGCCCGAGCACAGTATAATATAGGCATAAACTCTGACTGCTCTTTTTGAAATTTAGTAGAGTTTTTTGAATTAACATTTCTGTACTGTTTGCGTTCTGTTGAGGGCCAAGGGCAGACAGCCCCAAGACAGGCCACATTGGCATGAAGAGTCTTTTGAGCTAAAAAGCAATAAAAACCCAGCAGATTCCAGAAAAACTCTTTGCCTCCTCCACAACTACCTAAAATAACAGATAGAAGACCTGCTCCAGGAAGAGAGCTGTCACCATAGATGTATATTATACTGTGAACTAGGTACAGTAGACGGGGAGGAACCTAGCAAGACCTGTTTGATCAAAGTCTTCTATGTCTCATTGTTTCTGAGTGGCCCTGCAAACGTGTTTGCCAAACATTTATTCTTATTCACTCTTCCTGTGAATGCACCCCTTCCCTTTGAAGACCCAGTCTCCCTATCCTCTTCTTCATTCAGAAAGGTCTATATACATCATTTGGCCTGTCTCTGGAATTTCCATGTTTGTGTGGATTCCCTGTACACACACTATTAAATATGATTTTGTCCTGTTAACTTGTCTCATGTCAATTTGATTCTTGGTCTGGCTACAAGGTCCTTGAAGGGGACAGGAATTCTTGCTCCACAACAGCTACCTTCCAGTACAATGTACAGAGACTTTAAATGATCATTGGTCCTTTTATTAAAATTTTATAATTTTCAACAGTCATGTTGCTCTTTTACTGAGGAGAAGGATTTCTGAACTCACTCTACCAAAGGAGCACAGATGCCCCCCCCACACACTCTCTGCCATTATTCTCTACTGATAACTCTCTACTGATAATTCCCACTGCCACAGAAACATGCTATCACTTTCCCTCTCTGAAACACATACACAAAAGCAGAGCAAAACAAAATACTTAAAACAAAAACAACAAAAACTTGTCTTTTTCCCAAAGTTTATTTATTTTGAGAGAGAGAAAGAGAGAGTAGGAGAGCATGCATGCATGAGCAGGGGAGAGACAGAGAAAGAGGGAGAGAGACCCCAAGCAGGCTCCACACTGACAGCCTGATGTGGGGCTCGATCCCATGAACTGTGAGATCATGACCTGAGCTCATGACCTGAGCAGAGCTCAAGAGTCACACACTCAACCGACTGAGTCAGCCAGGCACCCCACAAAAAATTGTCTTGATCCACTTCTTCTATCAGCTTCCATCCAATTTCTTGCTCCCTATTGGCAAAATAGTCTGAAAATTTGACCAGACTTAAGGTTTCCAATACTTGTGTTTCTGCCCTAAACCCACTTCCCTGTGGCTTCACTCCCACCACATCTACTAACCTGCTTTGAGCAAGTTACCAATCATTTCCTTGTTGCTAAATTAAATAGTCAATTTCAGACATCTTCTTAAGTGATTTGCTAGCAAGATTTTACATAACTAATCATGTTTTCCTCGGATACCCTGTCTTCGTTTGACTTCAAGGAAAACACACTCCCTTGGTTTTCCTCCCACCTCATTAGTTTTTCCTTCTCAGCTTAGTGCACTTGCTTCTCTACTTTTCACCTTCCTTTGAATGTTAAAGCCCCTAGCTCTGCCGTCCGTGTTCTCTTCACTGCTCTACTTACACTCCCTCCCCTAGTAACCTATTCTTTTTCAAGATTTTGAATAATACATATATGCCCAAAAACATATCACACATATATATCCAGCCTACATCAACATTCATGAGCCGCAGTCTTATATACCAAGTGCCTACTTGGCATTTCTCTTTAGATGTACCTTAAACACTTTAGGTTTTATCATGAACCAGTCTGCCAACCCACAACATGTTCCCCCACTGCATCCCAACTTGGCACCAACTCCATCTTTCCTGTTGTTCAAACCCCAAAATCTGGACTGAGCCAACATTCTTCATTTTCTCTCATATTCTATATCCAATCCAACAGAAATCTCTTGTGCCACTATCTTTTCAGCATATCACTCCTATGCATTCCCCCTGCTAATACCTAGTGCCACCTGCCAGCAATTATCTCTGAGCACCAATTATCTCTTAATCCCTTAATCTTCTACCCTTGCCACTCACACTTGTAGGCTCTTCATATCACAGCAGCCAGGGTGATTGTTAGAAGAGTCAAGGAGGATCCTGTTGCTCTCCTAAAATCTGCTCAAAGTCTTCCAGTGGCTCCCAATTTCATTCAGAGGAAAATTCAAAGTTCTTCAAAGGCCCATAAAGCCACAGAGGATCTGTTTCATCACCAACCATCCCACATTTGATTTTTAACTTCTCTCCTTAATCACCCTGCTTCAGCCACACTGCATCCTTACACTTTATTTTTTATTCATTTTTTAAAAAAAGATTTACTTATTTAAGTAATCTCCTACACCCCATGTGGGACTTGAACTCACAACCCCAAATTCAAGAGTTGGATGCTCTTCCAACTGAACCAGTCAGGTGCCCTAACACTTTGTTAAACCTTCAAAACACATCCCAGCCTTTCCAACTTTGCTCTAGATGTTGCTTCTGCTCCCGGTTCTCTTTCCCACACACCAGCATGGCTAACTTCTTCATTTCTGTAAACACTGCTCATATCTCAGCTTCTTAATGAAGACTACCCCGATCACCCTATTTAATATTGCAACTAGCCACAATTTCTACTCCTGACAATCTCAGTATCTTCTTTCCTTGTTCCATGCCTTTCAAATCCATAGTCCTTGTCACCCACAATATATTTTATATATTTACTGTGCTCACCGTATCACCAAAGAACACAATCTCCATGAAAGCAGAGATATTTGTTTTGTTCATAGATATACCACTAAACACCTAAAAAGTGTCTGATTTAACATAGGTGCTCAATAAATATTTGTTGAATAAATGAAAAAAAGAATAAATCTTATGTAGGACTGTGAATCTGGGTGTAAATGAGGATAACTTCAGTTCAGCTTCTATTTGGAAAATATTAATAATGTTCCACCACAAATAGAGACACTAGTCAGTATCTTTATTATCATCTACACTTTAGTTTGATTGTCTGTCTTATTTCAACACACAGGCATGAGATTAGAAGTGGTTCATTTGAGATAACAGAATAGAATTTTCAGGTAGAAAAAGTGTTTACATAGCATTTAATCACATTTCATGGTTCACTTGCTTACACTTAGCAAAACAAGGCTGCAAGTCCTGACTTGATATGCTGTCTGCTTTCCTACATAAGCAGAAAGCAAAGCTTCAAGAATTTCAGATTTCCAAATTGGACCAATTAGGAAATGCTTTTGCAAAATTTTCATTCTCAGGAAAAGATTAAAGTAAGTATTATTTATTTGTTTTGTATCTTAATTTATATAACTTTGATTTATGCAATTATGCTACATGTGTACCACAGATACATATTCTGTCACATTATGCAGCTATTAATACTGTTTAAGTATGTATATATTCAAAACACCACTTGCCTTAAGTAGGGAATATTAGGGCTGACATACCCTCTCAACTTCACAAACATATCTGCAGTGTAATTCTGTTTGTACTTTTACAAAAACTTTTTATTAAAGATTAAAAATAAAATAGCACTCAGAGAATTCAAGCAAAGGTTATACATCTTAAAGCCCTTGGTCGACTATGCAAAATTTTTTATTAATTTTTATCTTAGAGTTAATCTTGTGTTTGGATAAATGATGAAACGCCTGCAGAGTTTATTCAAAAAACATTTTCCAGGAACTATTATGGCTTGACAAAGTCCTAAATGCTGTAGACAGATATGTGAGTTATGGATGCTTCTTGTGCTCTAGAATCTCATCATGAAATATAGAAAGACATACACAAATTGAAAAAAAATTATAATAAAATGTAGTATGTCTTTTCTCAGGTTGGGTGCCTCCTATCATGCATACACATTAAAAAAGTATTATTATTTTTTTTTTTTGGAAAAAGTATTTGGATGCCAGTGCATTGAATTTTGTGATATCCAGGAAGCAAACTCTGAGGTGGAGATCATCATAAGGCATGTTTCTGAGGACAGTGCTCCAGTATTATCAAATGGCAGGGCAGATGAGGAAGTAGAAGGGGAGGTCAAGCTGCAATGTAATCTCAATACAGGTATCAACTAATGATCAGTTCTGAAGCTCAGATGACCATTCAGAATTGCCCTGAACCCCATACCACCAAATAAATCCGTCACCACATGGGGGCTACCCTAGGAAGGAGTCTTCAGCAGGATGGCTATCTTTAGCCAAGACAATCCCTGCAGGGGAGGGGGACTGTCTGGCCTACTTAGCTGTGACAAAGGTACTAAATAGCATGCCTGATAGTAAAAAAGGAATTTCTAAGAAAGGGGAGATGGGTATAATAGTCTTAATGAGGCATTTCAGATAATGTCCCTGACCCTGGCCTGCACATTACATGGCTGAATTCATCTTCTCAGGCTGCCATAACACAATCCTGTAGACTGGGCCTCTTAAAACCCAAAGTTAATTTTCCACCCTCAAGACTCTGCTGGGTGGGTGCCCATCCTCAAGGCTCCAGCAGACAGAGCTGCGACACTGAGGCCCTGGTGATCTCTAAATTGCCTTTGAGGTTATTCTCTTTTTGACAAGAATAACTCACATTTGCAACCTAATAGTTTTATAGTCCACACTTGTAGAATCCAAGAAGTCCACCAGCCTTCCCTCATTTCATCCCACTTTCTCTGTCCACTTCACAGTTCAAGCTGGCAGTGTCTTTGCTGGTATAATCCCATCTCAATTTCCCAATTCTGTTTAGGTGTCTGCTTGACATCATGCGTAACCCTCAAAATGAAGCGATTCTCCAACAGCAACATTGATGTTCTCTCCAGAAGAAGCTTCCTTACTTTTTGCAACATCGATAGGTTGACAATTTTCCAAGTCTTCAAGTTCTGGTTCCTCCTAAGGATTCCTTCTTCAATTCATCTCTCCCGTCTTACATTTTGCCATAAGCCATCAGGAGAAACCAAGCCATTCCTTCAACACTTGGCTTAAAAGTCTTCTGAGCTAAATATACAATTTCATCACTCCCAATTTCTATTCTCACAAAACACTAGAACACAGTATAGGCAATTTCTTTGCCATTTTATAAGATTACCTTTCATCTCATTTCTAATAACATGTTCCTCATTGCCATCTGCAACCTCACCATAATGAAATTTTACTTTCATATTTCTACCAACATTCTATTTGTGGTTATTTATGTATTCTCCAAGAATATGGAGGCTTTCTCTCTAGCTCTCCTCTTTTCTCTCTGCTTCCTTGCCAGAATCAGCCTTAATTTCACTATTTCTAACGTACACCTCAAAACTCCCCCAACCTCTACCCATTATCCAGTCACAAAGCTGCTTCCACATTTTTAGGTATTTGTTACAGCAGCAACCCAATTCTTAGTATCAAAATCTGTATTATGCTTCTCAGGCTGCCATGACACAATACTAGAGAGTAGGCTTGAACAACAGAAAATTATTTCCTCACAGTTCTCGAGGTTAAAAGTCTGAGATTGAGGCAATTAACATGATCGGATCCTGGTGAGAGCTTTCTCTGTCTGCTTGTTTGCCCTGTCCTCACATGACAGAGGGATAGACAGAGAGTTCTGGTGTCTCTTCTTCTCCCTTAAAGCACTAGCTCTGTCAGAGTGGGACCTAACTGTTATAACCCCATTTAGCTGTTGCTACCTCCTCACAGGTTCTATCTCCAAAGAGCTACATTGGAGGTTAGGGCTTCAATGGGATGAATTTGTGGGGCGGGGGGCAGACCAAATTCGGCAATAGCCTACCTCATAACTCAACCCCATCATACTGATTAGAGTGAAGATGATCCAGAAGAAGAAGATAGGTTGTGCAGTAGCAGAGGAAGAAGTAGCAGACAGAAAGAATGTGGAGATGGGGGAACAAAGCAGGATACTGGCCACTGCTGTTTCTCTTGGATGACTATAGCTGAGTCCCCTGGAGTGGGGTACCATGCAGAGAAACAAGACTGAACAGGTGCTATACAGGCATGGATAAATTTAGGGCAACTGGTTCCCAGATCCTCAATTTCTCTGAATGCATGCTTTCCAAAGATTAACTTGGCTAAGAATGTGTCTGCGTTTTCAGAAATTTTTCCAACTCCCCCTTTAAAATATCATTTTCCCATCTTTACGAAAGAAAGGCAAACCTGTCACCATCTTCCACAATTCATTGCCCTGCAGTATAAAGCTGCTAAGAGTGAGACCCACGGGAGCAAAACATCAGGGAAACATTCATACTTTATCTAGAGGTGCTTTGAATAATCTACCTTAGAATTAGAATTCAGAACGCCTACTGGTTAATACAAGGAGATTTATTAACTTATTCATTTGAACAACAACAACAAAAGAAATTTGACCTTTTCTGATATAAGGTCATCTAATTTGCTGTTGAGTTTGACAATGAGTGCTGCATGCCCTGATATTGTTTGCAGACTGAAAGAGCTACACTACCGCTCTAATGTTTAGATGTAGATCACGTATGCAATGAAAATATCCAGATAGTATATTCTTTGCAAATATTTAGACTTGTAATAAATTTTAAAGTGTCAATTTCAAATGAGAGGAGAGGATACATACATTTTCAAAATTATTTTAGGAGTTGCATGAGCAATATTTAAACACTGCCATATGCCTATGAGCTATCTTTCAATCTTCTCTGAAGGATGCTGACATGGTTTCCTAATCTTATCTATTTCCTTATGAGCCATAAACCCCTAGCACTGGAGGAAACCTGACCTTTCCTTTCTATATAGTAGTGGGCAACATGGGTTTGTATGTTGAATGTTTAATGGTGCCAGAAAAAGAGAGCCCGATGACTGCATTTCCATTATAGGAATAGCCTGACACCGGGGGCAGAGTACTCAAAGGATGTTAAGTAGAACTCTCTGCTCCATGGAAAGAACTTACAAGCACAATTATTCTACTCACGCTATTTGACCCCTTGTTCTTTCACTTTCTCCAAGGCTATTTCCTTCTTCCTTTGTCCTTAATACAGATGCTTCTAAGAAACGTAGCTTGAACCACTGTTCCGCCTAGGCGATTCCATCTACTCTCTATCTGTGCTAATGACTACCAAATACACATTTGCAAAATAGACTTTGTCCCTAAATTTCACACATCCTGAAACCGAAGAGTCCAAAGGACACTCAAAATCATTGTGCCTAAAATGAGCTTATAACCCTTCCTTCCTAGAGTTTTTCTTCTTTGTACTCCCTATTTGCTTCATATTTCTGATTTCTCCCCAATTTTGTAAATTTGAAATCTGGAATTTCATTCCAGATTCATTCTTGAATCTTCCATCCTCATCACTGTATTATATTTAACAAAACCCCAAATCTTGCCAATTTACATATAATATAATTGTCAAATCCTTTCCCTACCAGTTTCCTAGTTAAGGTGTTCATTATCTCTCTGCTACAATGATACAATAGCTTCCAGCAGTGCCCTTGACATCACATTCACTCTGGAGTAATCTATCTAAAACTTCAATATTCCTCTGGAGCTCTATTGCTTAAAACGGTATGTTTCTCCAGAGCGAATACAGTACTTAAAATTTTTTAATGTGCATCGATATCATTAAAAATGTTTACATAAGTACCCTCTAATATAGTGTGTCACATGTAATCATACAACAGATGTCAAAAATAGAAATTTTTAAATCATATTAGAAATTAAAATAAATGGCATTTCTAATATTTCCCTCCCAGATGTAAAATGATATTGTCAAAGTAAATGTCAACAATAATTCTAATACTTCCTTTTTGTACTTTAATGTTTTTAGCATAATTTAGAGGGTACTCCATGTTTTGGGTCTTCACTGGGATTCCAGTTAGACTGAATTTATTGAGGTTACCTATTAATGTAACTTGTGTCTTTACTAAATGGGAATTCATCCACAGAAGAAAGTATGGTATCTCCAGAGACTAAAACATGGTGGGTGTTTTAAGCAATGCTCGCTGGCTGAATGTCAAAAGTTCTCTCTGTATGCACCTTCCCTTTTTAATTATATTGTCTAACAATCTAACAATCCATTATATTATTAATTGGTCTAAAGATCTGTGATTATATTGCTTTGACTGTTATTTCATCAAAATAGTAATTGAAATAAGTGAATTTAGGTTGTAGAAATATATTCATCTGATTCTGTTTGATAACAGAAAGATGGTGGTTATGAGGCTACTAAAAATTCTAGTAACAAATAGCCAGTGAAAGATAATAAGATTATGGGTCTCACACTGCTTTTGGTAAATTATTCTAGTTGATTACTAAGTAGGCATAATGTTTAACCTTATGGACACTGGAGTCAGATTGCATATATTGAATTAGTTCTTTATTTTATCACTGAGTGTGTGTGTCCCAGGTCAAATTATTTAATACAACATGCCTCAGTTTCTTCCCCCTCAAAAATGGTGACAAACATAATACCAATCTCCTAGCACCTTTAGGAGAATTAAATGAGATTATACAGGTAAATATTCACAATAGCCCAATTTAACATATAAATACATGTAAATTATTAGCAGTGCCAGAAAATGCTAAGTGTTTATTACATGTCAGCTATCATCATACCTACAATATACAATAAACAGAATAAGTTGGATTGTAAATCAATTTCTCTCTTGAAAAACAAAATGTCAGATTGCACATACCTGGGATAAAAGACCTGAGTTTTAATATCCTGTATATTAGCAAATGAGGGTTTTTAAAACCACTATTGCAAGAAGGTTTATATTTTCCATCTAATTTTCATTTAAGGTCTTGGTTCATACTATGAGCACTTTAATAATTGGTTTATAGATTGCCAAGATCCATGTAATCTTTTATTAAAAATAAATTCATTAAGGACGCTTTCTGTGTCAGTAAAGCACTCCTCTAGGCCCTAGCAATTCAGTAAAGAATCTAAATCTCATACTTTAACAAGTTTACGGTAAGCAAATACATATACCATAATGCCAGGAAATAATACAAGCTTTGAAGAAATTAAATCAGCATTCATGTATGGAAAAAATAAGTGTGGGGCCTACATGGGGTCATTTCTAATAAAGTAGTCAGGGAAGACTTCTTAGAGAGGCAACTTTTAAATAGGTACTGGAATAAAAGGGAGAAATTCTGTTTCATGAATATTCCAGGGAAATAGTTTTAACAGTAGAGGAAGCAGCAAGTGCAAAGGCCCCCGGTAGAAATAAACTTGGTAAATTGGAGGGCCAGCAAGAAATCCAGTGATATTGTAAGTGAGCAAGATGCGTGTTCATGCATATGTCTGTACAACTGTGTGTGCCCACACACGCACCATGACAGAGGTAGAAGATGAGGTCAGAGAAGGAACAGCCAGAACATAAAAGTCCTTATAGAAAAGCGAGTTTGGTTACCTGCTGAGCATAATGGGAAGTCACTAGGACAACAGAGCTGAGAAATAGCATGAATTGAGTTACATTTTAGAAAATACCATTATGACTGCAAAAAGGTAAAAAAGGGAAGCAGTAAAGTAATTTAGTAGGCTGCTGTAGCATTCTACATGAGAGATGACAGAGAAATAGATTAAAGGATTATGAGAAGAAATCTCTCTGCTTGGGTTGCCATAATACAGCATAGATAGGACTTGTTTAAACAACAGACATCTATTTCCTTGCAGTTCTACTGTAGAAGTCTGAGATCAGGGTGCTGGTTGGTCAGGTTCCAGTGAGCTCTCTTCCTGGCTTGCATCTAGAAGGATGACTTTTCACTGTGTCCTCACTTGGCAGAGAAAGAAAGAGATCTCTTCTTCTTAAGGCCATCATGAGATCCCTGCCCTTATAACTCAATGTAACCCTAATGATCTCCTAACAGCCTCCTCTGTCAATAGCATCATATTAAGGGTTAGGGCTTCATCATCTGAATTTGAAGGTGGGAGAAATGCAAACATTCAGTGCACAACAGAAAAGTTGGGGAGAATTGTTAATGTTGTAAAATATACTGAAAGTACTTTTTAATGAACTAATCAAAAGAAAGGAGTCCAACAGATCTTTGTGTAACAAAGCTTTGGTCTGAGCAACTGTATAAATACTCGTGCCATAAATGGAGACGTTTAAGACTGTCTAGAAGCAAGTTTAGGAGGCAATTAAGAGCTGGGTCTGAGACACGTTAAATTTGACTTTCCACTTGGACATCTACATTGAGAGAGGAGTAGGCAGAAGCTCAGGGGAAAGGTTGGTAAATAATAAGCGTGGAGAACAAATAAAGTTGAAAGTAAAATCTGTTGTACACTAAGACTGAGGCTTATTTTAGTTTTCTTCTTGCATCTTGATTCATATAGCATGAAATCAGCTACTGTTTTTATTATGAATGACCTTTACAGTGGACACAGAAGAGGTACCATGAAAGTCCTTTAAGAATAGCCGATTTTATATTTGCTATAATTTGAACAAGAGCATGCTATTTAGTTTGGCCAACAAGGAGACATCAAAGTACCTTTTGTAAATGCAGAATTTTTCTTTTGTCATACTATACTATAACAAAAGATCTTGGTCCAGCTTAGTAAGTTTCATTTATTTTGCACCAAATTTACAAGGAACATGAAACAAATAAATAGCACTTCTGTAAGACCATTAATATGTCAAATCCAAAGAAAAAGAATGTTTGATGTAAAAGCAGTCATAGATGAGAAGGCCTTGCTTAATCAAAAACTTCCTGTTAATCAAGACTAATAGAGGAGAGAGTAATAAATAATCTCTGACATAGCAAAAGCAGTCACATTTAACTGGAAGATAGATTTTACATATGGTTGATGCGATAGAACTATCAAGCTAACAAGAGCCCTTGGGGCCAGTTTGAATATTCATTAATCAGCCCTACTTTGGATTTAACTTAGAATAAAACTGTCAATGAACAAATGGGCTTTTGTAGAAAAGGTGATAAACAAAATCCAATGAATTGGCAAATTGGAAAGTCTTGAAAGAGAATAAATGCTGTAAGATTAAGAACTGAATAGAAGACTTGAGCTCAGCTCTCTGCAGGGAACACAAAAGCTTCTCACTAAATCAGGTAGCTTTGGAGAACATTGTTTTTTAATGGTTTTTCAAAAAGAAACATCTGCCATGGTAAGGATATATTTTAAGAAAAAATTTTGAAGAAGGCTTAAACTTCTTAATTCTCCTATTTTCTACAGCACATTGAAAAGACAGGTTTCTAAATAAATGGATTATTTTTCAGTTGAAGAATCACTAATCTCATTTATCCAAAATGTACAAATGAGATGATTTATCCAAAACGTACAAATAGGTGGTTTTCCTCCAAAGGCAGAGCGGTAAGAACCATGATTTAATGAAAGCAGGCAGAATTGGCACAAGCGTAAGTTGGGGTAGCGATCCCAACTAAAATGTCTAGGGAGACAAAGTAAGTTAACAAATGATCAAATACCTGTGTATGAAAACAAAACAAAAACAACAAAAAACAAAATGGTATTTATACCAACACTCTACCACAATGTTGAATGGAAACCGACACTCGTAGTGACAAGTGACAAGAGATTTGGAGAGGTGAAAGTCCCCCCAGCTGAAAGGGGAGCAGTTTCTTGTCATCTGGGAAGAAGATTCTAGTTTGGACTCATCTCTAAAATGTTTTAACACAAGAGCCACCTGGATCTTTTTACATGAGATTTCCCAATTCTTTGAATGTTGGTCACAAATTGAAAAGTATTTAAATACCTTATAAGCCACTATTTTGTGTGTCAGATAAACTATATTTCTTGACTGAATTCAGCTGAATGGGGTTCTTTTTTTTTTTTTTAACCACAGGTATAAGAGGGAAAATTTACCATAGCAGAATATGAAAACTATTACATATGCACGTCTACAGAGATAGTATACACAGGTTTTTGCTTGTATTGTATGATCTGATATATAAAACTGACCAAAGCAACTAATAATTACCAAAGCACTTATAGATTCATAAAATGTTAGACCTTCAATAGATCTTAAATTTAATAGAACTGAAGGTTTAATATTATGTGAATTTTTCTTTAAAAGAGTATGTTTCTTTAAAAAACTCAACATTTTATCTTAAACAAAATGTGCTAACAGGAGAGTAAACAAAATAAAGTGTATAATTTAATGTAATGATTATAAAGTGAACATAACTCAGCCCAAGAAATAGAATATTTGCTTGTACCGTGGAAGCCTCTATCTTCTCCTCCATTCCCTATAAAAACCCTGTTCTTACACTAATAAAAACAATTTTCTTAACATTATCATTATTTTAATAAAAATTTCCCAATTTGCTTTCTATTTTGCTGGAGATGCATTCATCCTTAATATAACTTAGTTTTGCCATATAAATATCAATACATTTATATAAATGAGGTTGTAATGTATATATCATTGCCTTCTTTTTCATTAGCTCAGCATTACATGTACTAGAAGTATCCATGGTAAGTGGTTTGTTTGTTTGTTTGTTTGTTTGTTTGTTTTCAGGTGAGGAGGGTATAAATTCCTCATCTTCTTTGCTATGTAATATTCCATTTATGAAAATACCATAATTTGGGGCACCTGGGTGGCTCAGTCGGTTATGTGGCCGACTTCGGCTCAGGTCATGATCTCGCGGTCCGTGAGTTCGAGCCCTGCGTCGGGCTCTGTGCTGACAGCTCAGAGCCTGGAGCCTGTTTCAGATTCTGTGTCTCCCTCTCTCTGACCCTCTCCTGTTCATGCTCTGTCTCTCTCTGTCTCAAAAATAAATAAACGTTAAAAAAAAAAAGAAAATACCATAATTTATTTGTTCATTTATATGCCAATGGATACTTGGGTTGTTTTGAATTTTTAGTTATTACAAAACAATCCTCTTTTTTAAATGAAGAAACTAAGGTCACAGTCACCACAATTAGTGGCAGACTGCGGCACACTTCCCTTTTTCATGTTTTGTAAAGTTGCCGCTGTCTCCACTGCTCAGTTTGTGTCATCGGCAATTTCTGCTGAAGTGAATGTGGATTCAGCTCTACATCATCAAGCTCATCATTCAAAGTGAGGTACGGAATCCACTCCACTTTAAACATCAGGTAGCTATTTGCTATATAACCTTATTAAATGTACTATGCAAAATCTTGTTTTATTTATATTGCCACTGAGAAATGTAGGGGGAAGGGGAGAGAAGCCAGAGTACCAAACGTGTAGAAGCTTTAAATACTGTCTGAAAATGAGACTGAATGCATCATGTACAAACTTTTTCAACCTCCAATTAAGAAAATCATAATATTCAGCAGCTATCTTTCCTCCTCAGATGTTCTGGAACACAGAGGCAAAATCAGAGTTGGAGTTAAGTACTGAGGAATCAAAGACATGCAGATGGTGATGAAACCCCAGATTCGTCAGGAAGAGAACACCTGGTTAAAAGAGAACGAGGTTTGGAGTGCCGGGGTGGCTCAGTCGGTTAAGCATCTGACATTGGCTTGGGTCATGGTCTCACAGGTTCATGAGTTTGAGCCTCGCATCGGGCTGTCTGCTGTCAGTGCAGAGCCCACTTCAGATCCTCTGTCCCCTTCTCTTTCTGCCCCTCCCCCACTCTCTCCCCCATTCGCTTTGTCCCCTCCCCCAAAATAACGAAACATTAAAAGAGAGAGAGAGAGAGAGAGAGAGAGAGAGCTGTGAAAGCTAAGCCTGAGGAAGCACACCATGGAAGGGCTGGGTAAGGTGCGTGGGCCCGCAATGGGAATGGATAAGAAGTGGCCAGGGAAGTAAGAAGGAAAGCAGCCACAGACTATGGTGTCACAGATGATAAGAGAAGAAAATGTACCAAAAGTCAACAAAGGGGTCAAAAGCTGTTGTGAGGCCATGGAAATGGAATGCTGACATATCTACTCCATTTAGCAGCAGAGAGGTCACTGGAGACTTCAGTAAGAAAGGTTTTGGTGGGATGGGGCAGAAAGCTGCCTGCAGAGGATTATGGAGTAAGGGAAGTAGGAGAGAAGACAGACACGGTTGATGACACTTTCAGGAACTTTGGGGAACAATGAGATGGCAGTAGCTGAACCTAGATGGGTGAGCAAGAGAGGTAGGAAGGGAGATGTATTTGTTTGTTTGTTTCTTTGTAATTTGGAAAAGAGTTTAAAATTCCCAAGAAAAGGGTAGGATCTAAAACAACTAGAGATAAGGGATTCAGAAACAGTAAGGTCTTACTCACCTCAACTACTACAACAGAAGGGAAGAGGAGAGGGCAGTGGAGGACATGGATGAAGTCCCCACCACGTGGCTTCATTTATCTAGTCTTATGCTAAAACTATATTTTTCATTCTAGTAAAATCTTGAGAAACAGCCTCAACTAAGACACTTGTTTTCTTTCTGTTCGATATCCTTCTGTTGTCCTTCTTCCCGTTCAGTTAGCAAACAATATTGTATGCTTGCTGTTACAATGTTTAAACTGGATGTAGTTCTAGTCTTTGTAGTTTCTCAGGAGGTATGGTGCATTTTCTGCTCTGAGATATGGTCTATAATCTCTACCTTCCAATTTTCTAGTACTTTTTCTTTCAATTTCCTTCAGTAAACAATAGATTCATGGTTAATTTTCTATAGACTGTACAAGGGTGTTTGAAGCTGTCACATTTGATATTTAATGTGAGGGAGACTGGCATGCCTCATCTGTTTTAGTAGATCCCTGTGGAAACTGCAAGTTGATGTTTAAGATTGCATCAATCAGGACCCATCCAGAAATTACAGACTACAAAATGCTCTAAGTGTTTAAAGTGAAAGGAATTTATTCCAGAGAATTGGTTACACAGGTGAAGAAAAGCTGAGGAGCCAAATGGATGATGGTGAGTCAGCCTCCAGATGAACAGCATAAGAAACAAATGGAGGAGGGGCACCTGGGTGGCTCAGTCGGTTAAGCGTCCGACTTCAGCTCAGGTCACGATCTCACAGTCTGTGAGTTTGAGCCCCGTGTCGGGCTCTGTGCTGACAGCTCAGAGCCTGGAGCCTGTTTCAGATTCTGTGTCTCCCTCTCTCTGACCCTCCCCATTCATGCTCTGTCTCTCTCTGTCTCAAAAATAAATAAAAGTTAAAAAAAAAAAGGAAAAAAAGAAACAAATGGAGGAGACAGGATTACCAAAGTTTAGGGGCTGGGTCACCTATCAAAAGCTGCAAACACTAGGTCCATGCAGAAGAATTGGGAAGGCTGGAAGTGATAAGGTTGCAGATACAGTCAGAGAAGCTACCCAAAGAATTAGAAGCGGAAGAGCCTGCTTTCTCCCTTCCTCCTTCCAGCAGGAGCCTGGATTATGAAACCTGCAGATGACTGCCCCCTTCTATTTCATGACACAGAGCAGGGTAGAAGGTCAGGAAGGAACCTGACAGGATAGGCCAAAACATCACTAACAGGCTGTTTGCATTCTATAACCTTGTACATGCCCTTTAATTTCAATGAACATCAGTTTCGAGATCTGGGTGAATTGCTAAGGGAAAAACTCCTTACCTAGCATATGATTATCATAGTGTAGAGGCTCAAGCAATGGGATCTCCTCCTGTCTTCCTCCCCATGGCCCCGTGTGATGATTTTCAAGTGCTGATGCTGATCTGGCTAAGTAAAAATTTCCTGGGGAAATCAGATAAATATGTAGATTTCTGGATCATAAGTTTGCTGTGAGGCTCAGAAGACTGAATTAAAATAAAACAAAACAACAACAAAAAAAGGTCATTCTGATGAAGACCTATATTAGTGAATACACATGCAGGAACAGATAGAATCATATTGGGACGCATTCTACCGTATATCAATTGCTCGCCAGCAACATCATGGGATGTGCCTCTAGACTCCTTTCTGGCTCTGCTGGTGGCTTTCTCACATCCTAAATGCTGGGACACGACAACTCAGCTCTTATTGGAGGACTTGCTGTTTTTTTTGTTGTTGCTGTTGGTTTTTGTTTGTTTGTTTGTTTGTTTGTTTGTTTTAGCAGTTTGAAAGCTAAATCATTTGGCTTTCTTTTCCCTTTTCCTACCATCCTGCTCTCTCCAGATACTCATGGGGTTTACTAAAGTGACAAGATTATATCCTATGTGAACAATGTTTCAAGGTAGAAACCCTGGGTATTACAACACAAAGAAACAAAAAATAGGAAGCAAATATTAGGCTGAAACCCCGAACCAAATAAAGCACATAATGAATGGTACAGTGAAAGATCTCAGAATAGATACATCTTAGATTCTACTTCAAAGGAAACCCACTCGATTCAACAAGTAAGTAGGCATTAATTTGGGAGGTATTTACCTGAAGTTGAATTCAGCAATTCAAGAACTTTGTCCTTCCCATAGAAGTACAACAGTGTAACACAAGTGTAAATGATTTAGCAGATAGCATTTGAGTCCAATTACTGAGCCCCATATGCTATATGATATTTAAACAGCTGGACCTGCTGTTTCTATATTAAACTATTTCCTTACAACAGGTTTATGATTTATAGTAGTGCTATTGATTTAATGAGTCATAAGAAGTTCATTTTTCCCCCTAGTGAGATTTTTTCCCCCAAATACAAACAGGTATAAGATATTTTTTTATTTATTTTTTTTAAATTTACATTCAAGTTGCTTAGCATATAGTGCAACAATGATTTCGGGAATAGACTTCTTAATGCCCCTTACCCCCCCCCCCCCCCACAACCCCTCCAGTAACCCTCTGCTGTTCTCCATACTTAAGAGTCTCTTATGTTTTGTCTCCCTTCTTGTTTTTTATATGATTTTTGCTTCCCTTCCCTTATGTTCATCTGTTTTGTATCTTAAAGTCCTCATATGAGTGAAGTCATATGATATTTGTCTTTCTCTAATTTTGCTTGGCATATTTTAAAAATATTGATCATGATATAGTGTTTGGTTTTGAAACATGGCTTATAAGAGAAAGTCCACTAAGCATCTCTGATTATTATTAAGAATCTGCCAACAGTGAGTAGTTGTTTTCCTTAAACGTTGGCATCTATCATTATTGACATTTGCTATTTTTTACTAAAATTGGTATTTCAATAGTAATTTGGAGAATTACTTTAACTACAGTTTGATTTGTTCTTAGTTGTGGCTATTTTGATGTCAAATATTTTGTATATTTGTGGTTTTGGTGAGAGGGGATAATGGATAGTGGTGTCTAAGGAGAAAGGAACGTTAAGTATTTCTTTGAACAGTGACCCTTGTTGTGTCCGGGGCTGGGTCTTCTATCTATCCCTTCCTGGTGAAGTCAGGCAAGCCCATTCACTGCTGTTATTAGTGTCTATGTCGTGACAAGTTGTGGATATTCCTTGGAGAAGAGTCTCTAGTTATGGGACATGTTTCAAGATAAAATAAGTTACATATAATGAGATTCAGTCCTTTAAACTATTAAATAGCTATAATAATCTATAGCCACAAATCTTGCAGAGAATGCAATTAAATAATATGATCAAATGTTTATGAAATCATTGCACTTTGAAGCACTGTACAATGTGTGGCTTTAATATGCCACAATCAATTTCTGAAGGAATATACAGTTTGCCCTCTATGTAAAAAATAGCATATACAGATATTAAAACTATCAAAAAGTTTCCTCTGTCATTTATAACTCTATAACCCTTTTATTTCACTTTCCACCAAAAGGGAAATTATATGTTTGTTAGCATTAAAGATAAAATACCAGATATGACTCTCAATCCTTTTCATGAGAAACTTTCATGATTTCAACAAAGAACTATTCTACAACTTAATTCACTTGATGATTTGTAAAATCCTAGTAATTCTGCTTGAGTTACTGAAATGCTAGGAGCCAGCTGTGAAGACTGGCAGGCTATATGCAGATAGTCAAATAAATACTTAAAAGATTTTAAATCCTTAGAATGGTGTCTTAAAAGTGCTGCATACTGTGGAAACAAAAACAAATCCCTTAACACCCAGCCATTTGAACCTTTCAACCAGAGTTCTGAAGCATGTTAATAGAGGGAATCTTTGTTATGAATGGAGAGATAGTTCTACTACTTTAGCTCTAAAAATACAGCAACTTACAAACTTAGTCATCCATATAACATCTGCTACTTACATGGGTTTTCACCAAGAATAATTTTTCATTAATCCCGATAAAGACTTTTTGAGACAATATCTTCTCCTTAGATCCTGAGATTGGCTTTGACTACCATCAGAGCAGAACTACGTATAAGAAATGAAGCATCAATGTAATTTAATTGTAAAAATAATTCTATTTTTATGAGATAGTTGGACCTCATTATCTGTATGGCCCTGTAGCACTTAGAGCCCATAGCATCTATGATTATTTAATCAACTAAATATCCACTTGGCTTAATGATTGCCTACGTCAAAAACAAAAACAAAACAAAACAAAAAACCCATGCAAACAAAAGGAAATAATCTCACAACACAGTTTTAAGACAATGTCTCTGCTTATTTTAGTAAAAATAGAACTGTTTTGCTCAAAGACTATTTTTTAATCATTCTGGTTCTAGACAGGATTTTACCATTTCACACATATATTGTCACATGTGCACATATAGAAAAATGTATGTAAAGAAAAGGGAAACTACATTATTAATAAATAACTTGCATATATATTACAAATGAAATAACTGAATGAAAATTTTGTTTCTATGATAATATGCACTACCTTTTTTAGAAAAAACAAGGATTTAGAACATCTCAAGTGGGGAAGACAGGTGCATTGGGAAAATATTCTCAGTTCCTTCTCGGTTCCTTGGTCCTCTTGCCTTTCTCAAAAAACAACAATTTTTGTTACAATTCCACATCCTTCTCAGAAGTGCTGTGGGAATACTGTTTAAATTTGGGATCGGCCAAACCTGTCCAGGAACCAGGAATTTTACTGCAGTATTTATTTTTAAAAATTTTGGCCCCAATTTTGATTCCAACCAACCCAAGAGCCAAAAAAAAAATCCAACCTGACTCGGGTGTAACTTTTTCCATGCTACATGTACAAATGTACATGTGCACATATAATTTTGTGTGTATGTGTGCAAATATACCGATAGATAGACGGATAGACAGGTAGACTAGGTAGCTACAGATAGTATTAGTTCCCCTTACAAACTGCCTGAGGTAATAAAAAAAGAATGGCTTAGCAACACATCAAATGGAATTTAGCATCAAATGGAACTTTGGTTGAATATAAAGATGTTATCTGTAATAATAAATAAAAGTCAAACAATATGCTGGGCATGTATATACTCCCAAAAGAGGGTGGGAAGTGGCTCAGAGATCAAAGGTACAAGACACTTTCTGCACACATGCTGGGTGTGTGCTGATACAACTGGTCCAATGTTTTAAGCTCCTGATTTCCACTTTGTAAATTTGTGTGACATGAAGCAAGCCAGCCCCCAGATGAGCTTCCTTGACCACTCACTGCCTATGTGGAATTCTGGGCCGATGCTGCCTTACCTGCTTGTGAGCTGGGGACAATGGTGTGGACTTTTCTCCATCACCTGGCCGTGAGCCAGAGAAAGGAAGGAAACCGACAAAACTTGTAAGCAGTTCTTTGCCTCCTCTTGAACTTTATTATCTTTATCTGTGTAAACAAGCTTACTTTTTTCTTTTTTTCTTTTGGATGTGGGATGGGGGTAGAGGAAAAGAGAACAACAACAAGAAAAAATCAACTTTGGAAGCCTTTACTCTGTCTTTTGTTTTTGAGCCCTATGTAGTCTTGGGGAAAATTTATCAAAAAATAACTTGTTAAGAATCCTGAGACACCTCAGTCAGTTAAGCATCTGACTCTTGATTTCAGCACAGGTCATCTCAGGGTTGTGAGATCAAGCCCAGTCCATGCTCAGGGTGGAGGCGCCCTGGGATTCTCTCCCTCCTTCTCTCTGTGCCCACCCTGCCCCCTCGAAATAAATAAACATTTAAAAAAGGATCTCTGTTATAATTTATTTTAAAATCAAATATAACACAAACAGCAAATAATAAATACTGTAGTGTAGAAGTCATATGCTGGCCACAAGAGGGCTTATGGAACAAAAGGAACCACAAAAAGGGAGGCAAAATATAAGTGAGGACAGTACCAAAGAAAGGCTACAGATTAGTTCCTAAATACCTTTATCACTGAAGGTACCATTTTAGAAAGAATATTTCTGATGTATGATGACAGGGAATATATCTGAGTAAGCATGATGACTTTCAACTCTACTCATAGATTTAATAAAATCCTAAGAGATCGTAAACTGGCAGATGCTTTGTGAAAATGAAATGCTAATGTTCACAATTATAATTTTTATACCCATAGCCATAAAGTACATAAAGGTATTAGGTTCTTTTCTAATGCAATAGATGTGTAATTTATGTATATTACAGCAGATTAAATAATTTGAGGTAAGAGGGAAAACCCCACTGGTAAGTATGCATTTGGCCATTTGAAATATGCCTAGAAAGTACTTAAGTAGATAAACACCTATTAGGAAGTGAGAATAAAAGGAATGTTGCACCTGCAGCAAGAATTATAATAAATACCACTATAAAAAGACAGGAAGTGTCATGACCCTATTACATGTTACTGAAGTTTTAAACAATGTTAAGAATGGAAACAGTTTCAAGTTTATTTTAAGCAGGTTTATTTTAGATCACAGTGATTTTTTTAAAAAGCTTTTGAAGACTTAACTGAGAGAGGAAGGAGAGAAGCATCCTATTCCATTATTCTTTCATATAGAACCTTAATGTGGGAAAGTACATTGTGAGATGGACAGAAATCTGGACAGGTTGCAAGGTACTGAGAATGCTGCATTCTGATTGGAGGCATATAATCACAACACAGAGCAACCAAAAGGATTAAGGTATATTTATGGATCCAGGAGGAACAGCAGTGACAATACTGATGTTTAAAAACCAAAAACATGTTAAAAAAAAAAACACCTATGAAATGAAAATGAGATCATCTACAGGACGTCTCAGGATTAATATGAGTAGAAATGGGTAGGTTCACAGGATCCTGCAAGCAAATCAAGGAAGAATAAGAAACATAACCTTCTTTCTGAAACTAAAATTCTTGATTCATTAATTTATTAGGCACTATAACTTGATGCTTATGAGTATGGGGTTTGGAGTCAGACTTACACAGACTTAAATTATGGCTCTACCATTATATGATCTTGGGTAAATCATTTCACTTTCTTAAACTACTGTTTTTTCATCTGTGAAATGAGTATAATTATGTCACCTCGCAGGATGACTAGGAATTACATCAATTAAATTTTAAGAACACTTCACAAAGTGCCTGGCACTTAGTGTCGGTAAGTGATTGAAGTTGACTTTCTGGGCAAATACTATATACATAAATCTTGGGAAATTTTTCCATTGATTTTATGTAAACTGAGAGCTATGAATCCAAGATCGACTAAAATGGTTCGAGGATTTGATAGATACAGCACTTTTTGAAGTAGGGAGCAGTAAGCCAGGTCTGCAACCATTTAGCAATAAATGCGGGACAATTTCAGAATGTTATAAATTACATTAAATAGCAAAAAGTTAGCCTAAGTAGCACAGCAATTGGAAACAAACTGAAAGGATTCGTTTGAGATCGTGAGATTAAAACCTGGTTTTAACATGTAAATGCAGGAATTCACTACTAACTCCTAATCCACTCAATGCTTCCATTAAGGGCATTCCTATACAAAATTATGCCTTTTGTATGTAAAGTTAAAAACATTTGCTTTTTACTTTGTAGGTATCTGTGAAGCCTACTCCTTAGGAGAAACGGAAGGCCCAAGTGAAAAAGGATGCAACATACACAAAAGTAGCTTTTCCACTTTGGTCAAGACCCTAACCTGCCAGTGCACACCATCAGCTGTGCTACCCTCTCACCTCTGGGTAGATACTCCAGAAACCAGAGAAAATGGGGAAGATGCTGCCTTTGCTCCTAGTCTGGACGACCAACGTGCTTCTGGGAACTGTGCTTCCTTCTATCCTCAACTGAAATATATTTGTAATTCTCTCTGTGTGCATGCATATATGTGTATGTGCATGTGTGTGTGCTCCCAACAAAGGAACACTGTTACACACACACACACACACACACACGATCTATGGTTCAATCAAGATGTCATAGACACATCAAGCATGAAAACTAAATACTGGCTGAATAACCAAAAATCATATTAAAATACATTCAATTCTCATTTGCTGAGGAATAAAAGCAAGGCAACTTTCTGGTATAAAATGCACAAGTCTGTATAATGCACTCATATTTTTGATTAAGTATTTCATGTACTCCTAGTGAATACACATTTTGCCACTGTTTTTCATTACAATAATTTTGTGTGGGTAGCATTATTTTTCGTTGATAGATGAAGAAATTTATATAGAGAATGAATAAAATTTCTATCTGGAAAAAATATTTTTGGGATCCTTTGTTTATCTTCTATTTGTTGTATAGCTTCTTGTGAACATTCAGGATATAATTTGATTTGAGGCAACATCAAAAAATAGTCTCAGATCCATACCAGAGGTCTCTAAGCAAATAGAGTAAATTGAAAAAGGAATGTGGGCATATAACTTTTCCTTCCCATGTCAAGCACCTGGAAAATTTAACACCATCATCCCTATGCTCATTCAGAAACAATTCTGAGACACTGCTGTTTGCTAGGTACAATGTCAGGTACTAGGATGGTCTCACTTAAATAAAATACAAGTTAAATATTTTACTCAGCACATATTAACATCCTATGAATTCACAGAATACTATCTTATGAAAGTCTATTGCTATTCTTGGCAAAAATAGGCACTAAATTAAAAATTAACTGAAACAAACAGAAGAGCATTCTTCTTCCTTTATTTAATTTGTAACATAAAAAAAAAACAGTGAGTGTGAGTACTCACTATTGTCATACACTTGTTTTTAAGACCTCATTTGCCCTTATTTATATAAAGGGCATATTTTGCAACATTCTATAAATGAACATAAAGTAAAAATTAAATGATTGTCTTATACTGACAGGAATTCACTGTTTTTTTTAATTTCATTTTTTAATATTTGCAACTTTCTGGTTTTGAAAATTCTACCAGTTGCATTAAAAAAAGTGGTAGAAATAAAAAAGATACAAATTTACCATTGTTTTATTTTCTAGAAAAACTACAGGTCCTAACATTCTATTTTTAAATTGTTGATTTCAAAGAATTTATTCAAATATTTTTCTGGTGGCTTTCATTTATTAAACACACAATTATTAGGATCCACTATGCGCGTGTGAATCCATGTGTATACAGACGTGAATAAGATATGATACAAAAAACATGAATGACACTATCAACCTCCATGGTCTTGTAGATATTTTATAGAACTCTCTCTTCAAAGACAGCAGAATACATGTTATTTTCAGGATCACATGGAGCATTCATTGAAATCAACCATACATAGGGCCATAGGGTCAACTGAGGGATTGGTATCACATAGAATATGTGGCACAAGGACACAAGATTGATAGAAAATCATTCCAAAGAAAGTACTAGAATATCCTCAAGTATATGAAAACAACAACACTCTTCTAATAAATTATGAGTAAAGAGGAGTTATAGGGAGAATAGAAACCATTTTGAAATGAGTCAATAGGCAAAAACATCAAAATGCACAGAGTGGAGCCAAAGCAATGCTTAGGAGGAAATTAATAGGATCACATTATTTTATTAGAAGAAGAGAAGGTAGAATGTGATAGCTGACTGTTCATTGCCCAATACAGAGACAGTTGATAGTTTCTAAAATGGATACATCAAGGTAAAGAGTTTACTAAAATTAATACCTTTTAGCTGTTTTTCATATGTGTATGTGAAAGATAGATATATATATGAAAACAGCTAAAACTGTTTAAAACGAAGACTTTTTAAAATTGTTTTTAAAATTAAAAATTTTTTAAATGTTTATTTATTTTTGAGAGAGAGAGAGAAAGAGAGTGAGTTGGGAGAGGGGCAGAGAGAGAGAGGGAGACCTAGAACTCAAAGCAGTCTCCAAGCTCTGTGCTATCAGTGCAGGGCCCAATACAGGGCTCGAACCCATGAACTGTGAGATCATGACCTGAGTGGAAGTTGGATGCTTACCCAACTGAGCCACCCAAGCAACCCGAAGACTACTTTTTTTTTTTACCAGCATGTTAGTATCATTTGAATTTTAAACCACCTGTATATTACTTTGAAAAGACCAATGAAAATACTGATTATAAACAAATTAATTCATTTTTTCTATACAATTTCAAAGTTTCTATTATTATTAGTTAGAAGGCAAGGAAAGACCTGTGCCAGATATATAGTGTGGTGTCAATGAACATTTAGCTTTTCCCCTTAAAATATACATGCTAGCCTGGCCATTATGTGGTGTGCAAATAAACAGAAAATCTATCACAGACTGATATAAAGAGGACTGTGAAACTGCTAAGGATATTTTTTTCTGGTATGCAATGTTCACATGCTGCAGAATGAACATTTATACTTTAACAGACATATATGCGTAAAACTGCACAGTAGCATAAATATAAATTTACTCTATCTCATTAAATTTGTCAGAAGAAAGTGCTTAAAAAGAAGAACTCACATGCTAATACTTGGTTATGCAATGAGATTAAATTCATTTTATTAAAATAGAATTCTAACATTCAAAACTATGCATGTTACAATATAAAAACACCGTGTAAGAAAACAAAATTAATTAACACATAAGCAGATCATGCAGTCAGCCCACTGAATCATTCCCCAAGCCTATACGCTATGACTCTCATAAATGAATGAACACAGTCCACTACATCTGTGTGTGTGTGTCTGTGTGTGTGTGTGTGTGTGTGTGTCACTCTTCATTTTCATAATGGGAAATGGTGAAAAGCCCACTGTAAAATGCAGGAATCTTTGATAGTAAAGACCTTTCCAGATTAAGGAAGTTCTCTTTGGAAGAAACTTAGAGGGTAACACTTTCCACTACATTTGACACAAGATCCAAGGTTTACTTCGATATGGATCCACAGTAGGAGAGAAACCATAGCCTGGTGTAAGACAAGGTAGGAGTGAGAAACTTTAGTGCCAGACACAAAGAGTTTCAAACACTCTTCAAGCCAAATGGAAATCAATACGTATTTACTTTTTAAAAACACACAATTTCTTAACCTTAGAAAGTGCTAATTGCTTATCACGGAGGTA
Organism: Prionailurus bengalensis; assembly: GCF_016509475.1. NCBI lineage: Eukaryota > Metazoa > Chordata > Mammalia > Carnivora > Felidae > Prionailurus > Prionailurus bengalensis. Next base: position 64,505,610 of record NC_057343.1, on the reverse strand, counting down.
CAACTTTTCCAGATAAACCAACTAAAGAGTTTGCTTAGGAAACAATCTCACATTTCACAGAAATGTGTTTAAGAGCCAAAGACTGTTGAAAATGTACACAGGCATACCTCACACAGAGACCGCAGGTTCAGTTCCAGACCACAGAAATAAAGCAAATATTGCAATAAAGGGGGTCAAATGAATTTTTTAGTTTCCCAGTGCATACAAATCATATTTACACTATATTGTAGTCTATTAAATGTGCAACAGCATTATGTCTAACAAAACAATGTACATGACTTAATTAAAAAATACTATTGCTCAAAAATGCTAACTATCATCAGAGCTTTCAGTGAGTTATGATCTTTTCGTTGGTGGAGGGTCTTGATTCAAAGTGATGTTGACAGCTTGCTGACTGATCACAGTGGTGGTTATTGAAGGCTGGGGTGGCTGTGGTAATTTCTTAAAATAAGACAACAAGGACACTTGTCACATCTACTGATTCTTCCTTTCACAAAGAAGTTCTCTGTAGTTGGGTCACCTGGGTGGCTCAGTTGGTTGAGTTACCGACTTTGGCTCAGGTCATGATCTCAGGGTTCTGTGGATTCGAGCCCCGTATCAGGTGTCAGGATGGACCCTGCTTCAGGTCCTCTGTCCCACTCTCTCTCTGCCTCTCCCCCATTCGTTCTCTCCTCTCTCTCTCTCTCTCAAAAATAAAAAAAAAAACATTAAAAAACAAAAGTTCTCTGCAACATGGGATGCTGTTCGATAGCATTTTACCCACAGCAGAACTTCTTTCAAACTTGGAGTCAGTCCTTTCAAATCCTACCACTACTTTATCAACTAAGTTTACATAATATTCAAAATCTTCTTTTGTCATTTCAACAGTCTTCCTAAACACCATCATCAGGAGTAGATTCCATTTTAAGAAGCCATTTTATTTGTTTACCTATAAGAAGCAACTCCTCACCCATTAACATTTTGTCACAATATTGCAACAATTCAATCACATCTTCAGGCTTCACTTCCAATTCTAGTTCTCTTGTTATTTTTGTCACATCTGCAGTTACTGCCTCTACTAACATTTTGAACCTTCAGTCTGTAAAAAACCATAATATCTACGAAGTGCAATAAAGAGGAGCACAATAAAACAAGGTAAGACTATACCTTCCACAATTCCTATATATTTAGTTACCATTTGTCCACTTAAAATATTTTGGTGTAGTTTTCCAATTTTAGTACTGATAATTGTTTCAGAGTATGTCCTAATTTTGAACATAAAGAAGACAAAATACTACTCTATATTTGCACATTTTTTTCATGATGAGCCATAAACATTCAAAGTTCTAATACACAGATTCCGTGGGCTACAATTGCCTTTTACAAGGGTATAAATGGACTAGGCATTTCTCCAAGTGACAAAATTAGAAAGGAAAATCCCTTTCCTTCAGGTATAATATAGGAGCTCCTTATAGACTTTTGTGGGTCTTTTGTAGTTATAAGAAACACTTAAGATTATTACTATTTCTAGTTTCTTTGAGAAGACAAATGTGTTCATCATTTGAGGGTGATTTTGCTTTTCTACTACCTACAAGTAATTAATTTACTGGCATTTAAAAAATCTGTCTCAAGAGTGATGTAAACTCAGGAAATATTCCATTGTCATTCATTCATTCATTCAACAAATATTTGTTGATTACAAATTATAGTCTAGCCACCATTTTAAGTGTAGGAGATACACAATAGGCAATGTTCCTACCTTCTTGGAGCTTCTATTCTAGCAAGGAAATATAAATAATGAAATAAGTTACATATGTGTAATTCATTAATAACAATTAAATTACACACACACACACACACACACATATACACACACACAGTTACATGTAAAGAGTGATATATACCAGAGATAGACATAAGGGATGGGAGGAGGATAAGGAACAATATGAGGAGGGGGGATTACATTTTTTAAACTGTGGTTATGCGAGACACCACTGAGAATATGACGCTGGTCTAAGAACTGCAGAGCTTGAGGGTACAAGCTTAGGAGATCTAGAACCAAGAGGCTTCTAGACAAATGGAAGGAACAAGCAAGGCAAAGAAGACCCTATGGTGGAAGAAAACTGGACAGGCAGAAAATTGGTTTTAACAAGAGCAAGTTTTTAGCTTCTAGACATAACAGATGTAAACACAAATAGAGGGAAAAAATCAGATTAGTCTTGATGGTCTCAAAGCTGATGGTGGTATGAGGTTGCCACTATTTTGTTAAATACAAGAAGTTACTGGGGTTCTCTCTTCGTTCCTCTTGGTGGAAGCATGGAAGCCAGTGAGGAGGAATCTTAGACTACTGGAGGCTCTTTTTCCTTTGAAAGACTTTTACATAAAGAAACTTATGTGAAAATTGTGACTCTGTTCTTGCTAATGTGAACTTTGCTTTAAACCATGACTCTATGATTATATGAACAGAGACATACCTTTGTAGATAAGTAATAAGAGTTGCATGATAAGCTATACTGTCATTACCAAGTACATAAGAATATTCAAATATCTGAGAAAATAAAGTCAAAACTGCTTTTACATTGGGGGAATTCTGAGATGTGTTCTACAAGAAAAATGGGTCAGCTAAATTGTTTGTTTGTTGTTCAAAATTCTAATGATGCTTATGGTGTACTTCATTAAATTCTTAGTGAGGTGTTAGGAGAGGCTTTTAATTTTTTAATCCACTTCTGGCAGCAGTAAGAGATTATAGAAGGCTTGTTTTTAATCTTCTCCCAGATCAGATTTAATGATTTTAATTTTCTTTCATTCTGTAGTTGTATTGCCTGAATTCTGAGGTGTAACATTTCATCAATATGGATCAAGACCGACCATGACATTACTTTGTTGTTCACAATAAATGTGAAAGAGAGCTGTTACTTCTTTTTTTCCTCCTACTTGTTTAATAGCCAGGGAAAGGAGGGAATTTAATTATAGCAAAAATAGTAACAAAATACAATTGGTGTACACTACTGAGATCAAGACTAAATACTTAAACCAAATGAAACAAACTTTTTTTATGCATCCATTTAATGTACAATTTAGCTTTATTGGATTTGAGATACTGACAACCTATAATTTGTAAATGTCATGTTTATATACAAACTTCTGCATATACAGTTGGACCCTCTGATTGTTTCATTGAAGAAAACAAACATCCTTACACTGAAAAACATATCTGAATCAGTTTGTAAGTGTCCCATGTTCTACAGATTAGAGAAAAACTAGATGTGTATCCACAATGTCAAACTTTGCACATTTTTTCTGCCACTTGTAAAGTGTGATAAGCATCTCAGGGATTCCCACTGTTCCATTCCAATGTTCTTAAATGCTGTACTCTTTGTTACCACGTAGCAACATAGCAGACATCTCTGGTTGCCTGGGACTGACTCTTACACCCAGCAGGTAGATTCTCCGGTTGGATGGCTCAAGGTGCAGGTACAAGGAGGTCTCAACTCATATAAACTCATTAGAGAAATGGTCCATCTTAACTTTTGTAGAAATTGCAAGAAGCTTCAGCCAACAGAATTGTCTCTGTTTTGATCCTTTCCAAAAGTTTTTGGTTCTCTTTCATGTGATCCATTGCCATCTTTTTTCTGGTTTACCTTAAATACAACATTGCTCATAGGATTGGTACTTTTATTATTCTTTGAATATATTTTTATTCTCTTTTTATGTGCTTATTTAGATTTATCTTTCTATTTCCAGTCTTTATCACATGTTACTGTGACAATTTCCTTCCCTCCAAAACACTCAACAAAATGTTGCTGGGGTCTACTTCTCTATCATTCCACAGCGGCATCTTTATCCCCGGGTAGGACAATGCGGCTTACTGATTCCTGACCAGTTCTGGGGATTTTGTGTTCTGATCCAAGTTTTGGCATAAAAAGAGGGTATTTTAATTCCTTTTGGTGATGGCGGCAAAATTTCTGACTGGGAGTCAAGGTGAAGATGAATTACTTTCACAGAAGCAGAATCCTGATGGGAATGACAATACCAGACAATTTCTGAGACCTCTTGAGTCTTGTGATACAGAAACATTCCTTTTTAGCCCTTCCTGCCGGTGTATTTGAGGGAATACACAGGTGTCGCCTATCTGTGAGTCCCTCAGAGCAGCACATCAGTGTTTTGTCACTTGCTCAAGAGTTTTCAGAAAGCATTCAGAGAGACAGAAGGAGAAAAGAAAAAAGAGAAATGATCACCTTGATATCCGTACTGAGATCTTAGGGAGGAGAGCAGATGCAGGGACACAGAACAGCTTATTCTTTTTTGTCCACAATTAATTTTGGAATGCTATACCATGTCTTCATTTACACAAAAATTTAAGACCTACCTTCCAAAAGCCACAACAGTATAAAATGGATATCAAAACTAGAAAGGTAAAGATAATTCAAATCACCTAGATTAAAGGTTGGAAATGTTTTCAGAGAATAAATATATGTATATTATATATAATTTGAGTATGTATATTTTCATATTTTTGATATTTCGATCAGACAGACGATGTGACTTTGTGATCATAATTCAATGTGATCATCATTTGAACAACTTTGCTAAAATGCCTTTGGTAGGAAAGAAGGTATCATTAGAATCCAGTCTAAATATCTCTATAAATGAATTTTACTTTCAACTGCTCATTATTTCAACTGTAATAAATAAAAACTGATTGTTTTAAATGACCATAGACTTCATCAAAATATTCATATTATAGGCATAAAAATAAAATATAATCACATCTAAATTAAGTGGATTTTTTAATAATACTTTCAAAATTTAATTTCATTTTTATTTATATCAAGTATTTATATCAAGTAAAATGCTTTTACTTTTGGGGCACCTGGGTGGCTCAGTTAGTTGAGCGTCTGACTTTGGCTCCGGTCATGATCTCACGATCCATGAGTTTGAGCCCCACATCAGGGTCTGTGCTGACAGCTCAGAGCATGCTTCTGATTCTGTGTCTCCCTCTGTCTCTGCCCCTACCCCAACTGCGCTCTGTCTCTCAAAAGTAAATAAACATTAAACATTTTTTAAAAATAAAACAAAAATAAAGTAAAAATAAGTAAATGCTTTTACTTTCAATGACCACACTGGCTTTTTTTTTCTGAAAATTTAGTGTAAATCAATCTCAGCATTTCATTATTAATATCACCATACTTCCTTTATTCATATTTATTAGTGGATTCTGACATGTCTTTGAAAAAATTTAAACATAGGAATTTAGAAAAGAACATGAGAATAATAATAGTGAAGAAAACTACTTAACTAATAATAGAATTCTGACATATTAACTGCAGTCCCATATTGAATTATCACCACTGGCCTTCAAATAACTCTTGACACTAGATATTATTTAAGCATAAAGCCATAGCAAACAATATACAGAGTAAAACAAAATTTTTTTCTAGTAATACACATATATAAGTAGTTAATTTTCTCAAGAATATTGCTTTTCCAAGTGACTCAACTGTGTGTAGTCAAAAAATGCTTTCAAGGAGGATAAATGTGAATCATATAATGATATTGACAACCTCATTTCTAATGTCTTTGATTAAAATAAGCAAGCTATGATATTGCCTTTAATCCTGGAATTGCAAAGCTGAACACGATCTAACAGAAATTATATTTGGTATCCAAGGAAGACATGTGTGCTAAAAGCATGGTATGTGGAAGGCACTATTCTGGGAGCGGTGAACCCTTACAGAGCTAAGGTAGACTATTCATATATTTTGTCTTCACACTGTATGGATTCTCGCCCATACCTCAAACACAGCTTTCTCAGTGGCCTGCAAATGATATGGCTAACATGAGAACATTCCAAAATGGTGTAGTGTAACACCATTACACTTATTAGCATTAGACACATTGTTCTATATCGATCTAAAATTGTAAAATTTGTGGTTCTTCTTAAGTTTTAGTGACATTCTAAATACCAGGAAATCATGCTGCTTCATATTCCTGCTACCTACTTGTGTCTGAGAGTGTGCTCAACATCCTGTTTTGGTTACAGTCAATGGACTCCACAGAGGATTGCAAGCAACCAGCAGAACACTTAGATGACACATTTCTCTGTTTGTGCTTCCTAGATGAATTATGGTGCATTCCATTAGGGAAATAGTAGATATTTGAAGTCATTTAAGATCTAGGCAAGCACAATGCCACAAAAAATACCAGAAATTCTTATAATTTTTCAAACAGTAACTACAATTTTAAGTATATCAAGCAATACAAATGTTATAAGAACATGCCAATTTGGAGAAGACTCAAGAAAATGTGAGTCTAACCTAAAGGCTTAAAGAATAATGTATTTCTTTCTGAAGATAGTTTAATCTCAAAAATATGAAGATAGTAGTTATATCTTTCAATGACTTTTTTTCTACCCAGATATAGTACTAGATTTTAAAAACTCAAATATGCACATCAGTGCTTGCACTCAGAGCCTCAGAAAAACCACACCTTTCATGTAAGCACATGCTTTTGAGAATTTTCTTTTGAGAGTAAGAGAAAAAAAATGACTCCCCAGGAATAGCAATGGCATACCTACGTGTGTTCCCACTAGAATGGAACAGATGGTAGTTATTATTGTCTCCAAAACTTTTTATTTATGGATTACATTCTTGAAAATGTTAGGTCCAATTTCATTTTCAAGAATATCAGTTCCTTGAGAATTCAGCCTGTTTTATAAAGATCACTGGCCAGTTTTCAGTTCATTAAAAATAACTTACATTAGATATACATGCATGGCCCTTATTTCATTTTCAAAATCACTCTTTGAATTTTCCTACTTTGCAGATGCAGAAAGCGATATTTAGAAAAGCTATAATTTGTCCAATGTTGCCCCAGTTGAATAAAAATCAGGGCTTTAATCTACATATTTTGGTTCTACAATCATGTCATTCATTTATACACAAACATAAAACATAATTAAAATATTAGGAGTGAAATCTGGCAAACACGATGACATTGGGAATCTAGGGACATCTGTTAATGGCTACCTGAATAAAGGGGCTAGGATGCATTTTCACAGTAAATGGATAAAACAGGAACATATTATCTATTGATTATGCTCTCTAGGTATTCTCTCTCTCTCTCTCTGTCTCTCTCTCTCTCTCTTTTTCTTGGTGAAGGTTTCAGTCTACATATAATCTATTTGAAATGGGAAAACATCACAGATCTCCAAGCAAATAATAGCTTTGAACCCAAGGGAAAGGGAAAGATGTGAGCAAGCCAATAAGGAAAATATAATTATGAAGTAACTTTTTGAAGAAACCAAGGCAATGAATCAAGACCCTCAGAACAAAATGATCCTGTACTTCTTGCTTGAGGTAAAAGTTGATAATGCAAGTGTATTCATATTACTGAATTTAATAGATTTTTAAAAATATCTTTTTGGAGGAGTCAACATGGCGGGGAAGTAGGGGGACCCAAGTTCCCTCATCCCTCAAACACAGCAGTACTGAGGCTAGAAGACTCAGAATTCTAGGAATCCAGGCTACAGAGTGACAGAAACATCTCCAGGGGCCTGAGGGCCAATTTGGAAAGTCATAGGTGCGTGACTGTGAATTGGGAAAGATAAAATGGGCAGCCTAGGCACAGAGGGGAGGCATCCCCTTTTGTGGAGAGACAAAAGGAAGAGAAAGAGAGGCTGTGGAAGTGTAGGATTGTGTTTGGACAAGAGAAAAACCTCCTACATCACAGACCAGGAAATGGAAAAACGGAGAAAGAACCAATTTCTCACTTTCAAACAACCTTAAGAGTAATGATTCAGGGTTGCAGGACTTTCTCCAGACTGGGGCTGGCCATTCTGTTTGTGTGCCTGGAGAGGAGGGGAGCCATCCCCAGGCTTGGTAGTGAACTCAAGGCACAGTCAGAGAGGGCAGTCCCCTCCTTTGAGTGCTGTGGGAAGAAGGCATATAGCACTCCAACGACAAAACCCCCTCCAGGCACCTGCCAGCTAGAGGCCTTTTGTCAGCTGGCTGGCAAAGTGGCTCTACCCTGGAACTGGGGCACACAAAGCAAGGGGGCACACAAAGACATTGGGGGTTTGAATCTGAGCCCAGCGCCTGGGAGGCACAGGAGACTGTGGATTGGGACAGACTGGCCTGCTCTCACCCACATGGCACCGTGAGGATGGCCTGAACAGAGTGGTTTGGATCACTTGGTCCAGGGAGGAGAGCCTGGAGCATCGCCATTTTTCTCCCCATCCTCAATATGTTGGGGATTCAGGGAACAGGACAGCGGGCCCAAAGTGGAGTCAGGACCTGCCTACACCAAACCACACCTCTCCGGGCCCGGTAACTGTGTATCTACAGGAACAAGATTGACAATGACCAATCAGATGGCCCCTCTTCCAGACCTGCACAGCCATCAGTTCCAAGGAACCATAAAATATCAGTGCAGCGTTTTTGCATTTTCTGCAAAAGTTTGATTCTTGGTCAACTCTTATAATATATATATATTTTTTCCTTCATTTTCTTCCTCTTATTTCTTACTTCTTCCCTTCTCTATTCTGGTTATTCTGGTTGTTGGTTTGTTTAAGCAGACATTTTTAATGTATTGTTTTTCACACTTCTTCTTTACCTCCTTCTTCTGTATTTCCCTCTCTCTCTCCCTCTGGATTAAACTGCATAGTTTCTCAGATTCTCTGCCTGGTCAATTCTTTTTCTTTCCTTTTTCCCTGCCTCTGTCATTTCTCTTTTATATGGGATAAGGCTTCTTCCACTATCATCCCATTAAAAAAATTTTTTTTTCCTGGGTTACTTCAATGAACAAACCAAAGGACACCTAGTGGAAGGTCCAAACCACCACTACGAGTAGGGAGATAAAGCAACCAGAGTCACAACAGCAGAGAGCATGCAACACACTCCACAAACATCTCTTGAAGGGCCAGGCCCTTGACAGTGCATGACTCCTTTATAATATAGTAGTGCTCACAAGTGCAGGACACATAACAAGCTATTAAATCATGTAAAAGGCAGAAACCTATCCAAAATGACAAAATTGAAGAATTCTCCTCAAAAGAAGTTCCAGGAAGAAATGACAGCTAGAAAATTGCTCAAAATAGATATAAACAATATATCTGATCAAGAATTTAGAGTAATAGTCATAAGATTAATAGTTGGGCTTGAAAAAAGTATAGATGACAGCAGAGAATCTATTGCTATGGAGATCAAGGAACTAAGAAATAGTCACAATGAATTAAGAAATGTTGTAGGGGCGCCTGCGTGGCTCATTCGGTTAGGCATCCGACTTCAGCTCAGGTCATGATCTCACGGTCCATGAGTTCAAGGCCCGTGTCGGGCTCTGTGCTGACAGCTCAGAGCCTGAAGCCTGTTTCAGATTCTGTCTCCCTCTCTCTGACCCTCTCCCATTCATGCTCTGTCTCTCTCTGTCTCAAAAATAAGTAAACATTAAAAAAAAAATTAAAAAAAAGAAAGAAATGTAAATGAAGTGCAAAATAAACTAGATGCAGTGACAGCAAGGATGGAGGAAGCAGAGGGGAGAATAAGTGAAATAGAAGATTAAATTATGGAAAATGATGAAGCCGAGAAAAAGATTAAAAAAAATACTACACCATGAGGGGAAAATTAGAGAACTAAGTGATTCAATGAAATGTAACAATATCTGTTTCATAGGCATTCCAGAAGAAGAAGAGAGAGAGAAAGGGGCAGAAAGTTTACTTGAACAAATTATAGCTGAGAACTTTCTTAATCTGGGGAAGGAAGCAAACTTCCAAATGCAGAAGGCACAGAGATCTCACTTCTGATTTAACAATAGGTCTTCACCACAGCATATCACAGTAAAACTGGCAAAATTCAAAGATAAAGAGAGAATTCTGAAAGCAGCTAGGGACAAACGGGCCTTAACAGACAAGGGTAGACACATAAGGGTAGTAGCAGGCCTGTGCACTGAAACTTGGCAGGCCAGAAAGGAGTAGCAGGAAATATTCAATGTGCTGAATAGGAAAAATATGCAGCCAAGAATCCTTTATCCAGCAAGGCTGTCATTCAGAATAGAAGGAGAGATAAAGCCTTTCCCAGACAAAGTAAAACTGAAGGAGTTCATGACCACTAAACCAGCACTGCAGGAGATCCCCAGGGGAACTCTGTGAGTGAAATGTTGCAAGGGCCACCAAGTACCAGAGACACCACTAACTATAAGCATGAAACCTACAGATAACACAATGACACGAAATCCATATCTTTCAATAATAACTCTGAATGTAAATGGACTAAATGCTCCAATCAAAAGACATAAGGTATCAGAATGGATAAAAAAAAAAAAAACACAAGATCCATCAATATGTGTCTACAAGAGACTCATTTTAGGCCTGAGGACAACTTCATATTGAAAGTGGGGGATAGAAGCCATCTATCGTGCTAGTGAAAGTCAAAAGAAAGCTGGAGTACCCATACTTAGACAAAATAGACTTTAAATTAAAAGCTGTAACAAGAGATGAAGAAGGGCATTATATCATAATTACTGGGTCTATCCATCAAGAAGGGCTAACAATTATAAGTATTTATGCCTCCAACTTGAAAGAACCCAAATATATAAATCAATCACAAAAATAAGCAACCTTATTGATAAGAATACAGTAATTGCAGGGACACTCCTTACATGAATGGAAAGATCATATAGGCAGAAAAACAGTAAAGAAACTATGGCCTTGAATTATACACTGGATCAGATGGACTTGACAGATATATTCAGAACTTTTCATTCAAAAGCAGCAGAATACACATTCTTCTCGAGTGCACATGGGACAGTCTCCAAGATAGATCACATACTGGGTCACAAAACAACCCTTAATAAATTTGATGAATTGAGATCATACCATGCATATTTTCAGATCACAATGCTATGAAACTTTAAATCAACCACAAGAAAAAATTTGGAAAGCCTCCAAATGCATGGAGGTTAAAGAACATCCTACTAAGGAATGAATGGGTCAACCAGAAAATTAAAGAAAAAATTAAGAAATATATGGAAGTAACTGAAAGTGAAAACATGACAGTCCAAATGCTTTGGGATGCAGCAAAGGTAGTCCTAAGAGGAAAATACATTGCAATCCACACCTATCTCAAGAAACAAGAAAAATCTCAAATGCAAAACCTAACTGCACACCTAAAGAAATTAGAAGCAGAACAGCAAAGAAACCCCGAAGCCAAAATAAGAGAAATAATAAACACCAGAGCAGAAATAAACAATATAGAATCCAAAACAACAGGAGAACAGATCAATGAATCTAACAGCTGGGTTTTTTTTTTCAAAAATAAACAAAATCAATAAATCCCTAGCCAGACTTCTCAAGAAGAAAAGAGAGAGAACCCAAATAGATAAAACCATGAATGGAAGAAGAGATCACAACCAACACCACAGAAATATAAATACTTATTAGAGAATACTATGAAAAATTATATGTCAACAAACTGGACAACCTGGAAGAAATGGACAAATTCCTAGACACCCACACACGACAAAACTCAAATGGGAAGAAATAGAAAATTTGAGCAGACCCGTAACCAGCGAAGAAATTGAATCAGTTATCAAAAATCTCCCAACAAATTAGAGTCCTGGGCCAGGGCTTCCCCAGGGAATTCTACCGGACATTTAAAGGAGAGTTAATACCCATCCTTCTCCAGCTATTCCAAAAAACAGAAATGGAAGGAAAGCTTCATGACCCATTCTATGAAGCCAGCATTACCTCGATTCCCCAACCAGACAGATACCCCACTAAAAAGGAGAACTACAGGCTAATATCCCTGATGAACATAGATACAAAAATTCTCAACACCATAATAGCAAATTGAATTCAACAGTATATTAAAAGAATTACTCACCATGATTAAGAGTTGGATTCATTCCTGGGCTGCAGGGCTGGTTCAACATTCACAGATAAATCAATGTGATACATCACATTAATAAAATAAAGGATAAAAACCATATGATCCTGTCAATAGATGCAGAAAAAGCATTGACAAAATACAGCATCCTTTCTTAATAAAAACTCTCAAGCAAGTTGGGATAGAAGGAGCATATCTTAACATCATAAAAGCCATATATGAAAAGCCCACAGCTAATATCATCCTCAATAGGGAAAAACTGAGAACTTTCCCCGTGAGATCAGGAACACAACAGGGATGTCCACTTTCACTGCTGTTGTTTAACATAGTGTTGGAAATCCTAGCCTCAGCAATCAGACAACAAAATGAAATAAAAGGCATCCAAATTGGCAAAGAAGAAGTCAAACTTTTACTTTTCGAAGATGACATGATACGGTACATGGAAAACCCTAAGACTCCAACAAAAAGCTGCTAGAACTGATACAACAATTCAGCAAAGTCGCAGGATTGAAAATCAGTGTACAGAAATCAGTTGCATTTCTAGTCACCAATAATGAAGCAACAAAGAAATCAAGAAATCAACCCCATTTACAATTACACCCAGAACCATAAAAGACCTATGAATAAACCTAACCAAAGATGTAAAATATCTGTATGCTGAGAACTACAGAAAACTTATGAAAGAAATTGAGGAAGAAACAAAGAAATGGAAAAATATTCCGTGCTCATGGATTGGAAGAAAAAATATTGTTGAAATGTCAATACTACTCAAAGTAATCTACCCATTCAATGCAATCCCAATCAACATTGCACCAGCATTCTTCTCAGAGCTAGAACAAACAATCCTAAAATTTGTATGAAACCACAAAAGACCCCAAATAGCCAAAGTAATGTTGAAAAAGAAAACGAAAGTGGGAGGCATCACAATCCTGGACTTTAGCCTCTACTACAAAGCTGTAATCATCAAGACATTATAGTATTGGCACAAAAACAGACAATTAGACCAACAGAATAGAACAGAGAACACAGAATTAGACCTACGAATGTATGGCCAACTAATCTTTGACAAAGAAGGAAAGAGTATCCAATGGAAAAAAAAGATAATCTCTTTAGCAAATGGTGCTGGGAAAACTGGACAGCAACATTCAGAAGAATGAAACTGGCCCACTTTTTACACCATACACAAAAATAAGCTTAAAATGAATGAAAGACTTAAATGTGAGACAGGAAACCAACAAAACCCTAGAGGAGAAAACAGGCAACCTCTTTGACCTCGGCCGCAGCAATTTCTTGCTCAACGTGTCTCCAAATGCAAGGGAAATAAAGGCAAAAATGAACTATTGGGACCTCATCAAGATAAAAATCTTCTGCACTGCAAAGGAAACAATCAACACAACTAAAAGGTAACTGACGGAATCAGAGAAGATATTTGCAAATGACATATTGGATACAGGTTTAGTATCCAAAATCTATAAAGAACTTACTAAACTCAACACCCAAAAAACAAATAATCCAGTGAAGAAATGGGCAGAAGACATGAATCGACACTTCTCTAAAGAAGACATGCAGATAGCCAACAGAAAAATGAAAACATGCTCAATGTCATTCATCAGCAGGGAAATACAAATCAAAACCACACTGAGATACCACCTCATCCTAGTCAGAGTGGCTGAAATTAACAACTCAGGAAACAACAGATGTTGGCAAGGATGTGGAGAAACAGGAACCATCCTACACTGTTGGTGGGAATGCAAACTGTGCAGCTACTCTGGAAGTGTGGAGGTTCCTCAAAAAACTAAAAACAGAATTACCCTACAACCCAGCAATAGCACTACTAGGAATTTATCCAAAGGATACACAGTGCTGATTCATAGAGGTACATGTACCCCATTGTTTACAGCAGTGCTTTCAACAATAGCCAAATTATGGAAAAAGCCCAAATGTCTATCAAATGATGAATGGATAAAGATGTGGTTTATGTATACAATGGAATACTACTTGGCAATGAGAAAGAATGAAATCCTGCCATTTGCAACCATGTGGATGGAACTGGAGGGTATCATGTTAAGTGAAATAAGTCAGTCAGAGAAAGGTATCATGTTTCACTCATATGTGGAACCTGAGAAACTTAACAGAAGATCATGGGGGAGGGGAAAGGGAAAAATAGTTTCAAACACAGAGGAAGGCAAAGCATGAGACTCTTAAACTACAGAGAACAAACTGAGGATTGATGGGGGGACAGGGGAGAGGAGAAAATGGGTGATGTGCATTGAGGAGGGCGTTTTCTGAGATGAGCACTGGATGTTGTATATAAGCGATGAATCATGGGAATCTACCCACGAAGCCAAGAGCACACTGCATACACTGTATGTTAGCTAACTTGACAATAATTTATATTAAAAAAACCTTTTTTTTACATTTTTTATTCTACATTTTTTATTTAAATGTTTGTTTATTCTTGAGAGAGAGAGAAAGAGCATGCACACACAAGTGGGGGAGGGGCAGAGAGAGAGGGAGACACAGAATCCAAATCAGGCTCCAGGCTCTGAGCTGTCAGCACAATCCCAACATGGGGCTCAATCTCACAAACCAAGAGAACATGACCTGAGCAAAAGGTAGATGCTTAACCAACTTGGCCACCCAGATGCCCCTAAGTGTATCTTTTTAAAGGTAATTTTTATGTTCTCACTTTGTGAATCTGAATATGTCTGTAGATCATGTGATATTAGGCACTATAAAATTAAATATTAATTTCCTGAATTAAGATTGACTGGTTGGCTATATTACCAATAAATATTATTTTGATGTACTTGAGAAAAATGAGAATCTTCAGGAAAGAGAATTAAATTTGTCTCTGATCAAAGATAATAACTCATTTCATGGAGCCAATACAAGGACAAACCATTACAGAGGTAAGGATATAAAGTCTAAGTTAAAGAGAAAGAATTAAATATTGCCAGAATTAGAACTTGAAGCTCATATTGGACTAAGACTGTGTCTTTTATTGAAGTTCTTTCTAGCTCCAGTAGAAAAGATTCAGGAGAAAATCTGTTGACTCTACTTCCATGACATGGGTCATGTACCTATCCTTGAAACCATCACTGTGCTTCAATGGATGGGGCCTTTTGAATGGGCAGCCCAGCATATGCTCAGCTCTGTGACGCTTGCATGGGTAGTCTTGGGTTTCCTCACACCATACCAGCAAAAAGTAATATCCTTTCATTATAGAATATGACCTCAATATTGCTGCTTTCAAAAAAGTCAAGTAAAATAAACAACCGATACCCTCTCTAGATGTCAGTCCATATACAACAAAATAGAACGAAACAACTGAGGTACCTGACCGACATACTCAAAAACTATGGAACCAAGAGTGAGACAATTCATACGAACTACATATATCACAGAATCCAATTTAAGCTTTTGCCATTCAACAAGTGTGTCCAATTAGGTTGCACTGCCATCGACTAATATGTCTGGCTGGTTCCACTGCTTTTACTATGAATGCTAAACACAACTTAGGTGCCCTGAAATTTTCATTCACAAACACCACACTTTGTGGCACCATTTTTAATGACCATAGCTTTAAAAAAAGAGAACACTGTAATTCTGGTGGACACAAACCTTATTAAATAAGCTATACTTGGAAAGATCTTATTAATTCATGAGTACAATTCAGTAAGTGGGAAATTTGAAATTTAAAGCATGCATTCATTTGCAGCAGACTTATATATTTCCATCTTTTATTTTTGGTGAACATTTGACTCTCATGGAAACATCTGAGTTACTGATCAGTTAAGGGAAATGTCTCACTGTTATAGCTCTGTGTATGTGGGAGTATTTTACATTCCCCTTCATCTTTGCACAGCATGTGGCACAATGCACTGTGCATAACAGTTTCTAGATAATGATAATTTTCTGAAGCTCAGTATAAAATAAGAGAAAAACATATCAAAAAAGGTACTAAACATATTAAAAGTTAGTTACAAGTAAATACCACTAGGTAATATACATCTTAAAGAGAAGTAAGAGCAATCTATCCCCTACTTTATATACATTGTTATGTTGTTGCCACTTAATTAAGCACTTACTGTGTGCCAGGCACTACACTGCATTTTTAAGATACATTACCACTCTTAGTTCTCACAGCTACCCATTTTACCAATGAGATAACTGAGGCTCAGAGAGTAAAATCCAATTACCCTTTGTTACATGTCCCTCGAAATCTTAAGGCTGAGTTTCAAATCCACACCTGTGACATTTTAAAGATACAGTACTGCCTCTCTTGGCATTTTGTTCACTTTTACTCAAGTTTAACAACTGTGAATATTTTTGCAACCAAACAGTTTAACCTGTAGCTCTATATATACATATATACATATGTATATACTATGTATACTATATATATATATTGCATACATATCTATAAAGAAGTGGGCTTAGGGGTGCCTGGGTGGCTCAGTCGGGTAAGTGTCCGACTTCAACTCAGGTCATGATCTTGCAGTTTGTGAGTTCAAGCCCCACATCAGGCTCTGTGCTGACTGCATGGGGATGGCTTGGGATTCTCTGTCTTCTTCTTTGTGCCCCTCCCTTTATCTCTCTCTCAAAATAAATAAACATTAAAAAACAAACAAGTGGGCTTTATTTCCTTAGATCTGAACCACCAAAAACACAACACCCAAATATCACTATTTGTGCACTCACAACATAGATAGAAATTAATGTGTTCTTCATATCCCTTTGAGAAAAGAGATGCTATTTACATCTGAAGTAATTTTAATTACTACAGTTATATATATATCATATGATAGATATGTGAATTACATGGTTTAAACCTTTGTTACAAAAATAAAGCAAAGAAAGTGGAGTATTTTTTTTCTCTGCTTATCTTGCATTTTCTCTCATGCCTATTGTCAACCCAATTCAATACATATGCTATTAAATTATATTAATACTACTTATCTATTTAACAATAATGCTAAGTTTATATTAATGACTACACAACTATAATTATATAACATTTATGGCAATGATTATATATTGGTAATAATTACTGATATTCTTGCAGAATGATCATTGCATGCTATCATATATTAATATTTGCAAAAACATTTGCTTTTGGAACCAGGACAATACCTTTAAAGCTGTAAGAGAACAGACAGCTACCTTTTATATTTCACAAATAGTCCCACCATTTAGCACATGCCAGGCACTCAAAGACCTGTAAATTTGTAAATAATCCTTGAATGCAAGAATTTCCACAGAAGCTATAACAATGCATTTGTTAAAAATGCATCTCAGTACTTGGGGTGCCTGGGTGGCTCAGTTGGTTAAGTGTCCCACTTTGGCTCAGGTCACGATCTCACGGTTTGTGAGTTCGAGCCGTGCGTCGGGCTCTGTGCTGAAGGCTCAGAACCTGGAGCCAGCTTTGGATTTTGTGTCTCCTCCTCTCTCTGCCTCTCCCATGCTAATGCTCTGTCTCTCTCTGTCTCTCAATAATAAATAAACATTAAAAAAATTAAAAAATGCATCTCAGTACTTTAGCTTGTGATTTCTACAGATTAAAATCACCATTTTCTTGTAAGTATAAGAATATTTGCTATAAAAATTGATACTGTCCTTATGTAGGTAGTGTCGATTCAATTTTTTCATTTGTTAACAGCATTGCATTACAAGACAAAGGCAATCTTGTTCGATTTACATACCTAGAGCAGTGGGAATCAGGCATGAGATACAGAAACAGAAGTCTAAGAATAAGTTAATTTAAGTTAACTTATATAACGTTTCACTAACAAATCCTAAGTTCTTTACCCCTGGTAATGCTGAGAGAATCCACTGAAAAAACAATTTTCTAAAACTACTTGGACAGGAAGGGGCATGGCCTTTGTGGTTCTACCGTAACAAGTTCCCAGTGGAAGTCACAGAGCAGCAAAGAGTAGAGAGAGGCAATAAAGGGCAGACTTCACTTCCTCTTTTGTTTTCTTCTTACTGTTTTGTGACATGAATAAAGTCTCTGATTATTGTGAACTTCAAATGTCCTATTTACACAATGAGCATGATAATACTTGCCTTGTCTATTTCCTAGGATTACTGCAGATCTCAACTGAGATATGAGACTACTTCAAATCTTGTAAACAATGCCAGCACTGAGGCTTGGACCAAATACTAATGAAGCAAGGAAACAACCATCTCAATATCATCAGAGTATCTCCCATGAATGGACACTCTAGATAACGGAGCTTAAGCCTTGGAAGGAAATGTGTCTCTAAAACAAACTACTGTGGGCTGGTCCACGTGTTTTTGCTTTTCTGGCATACTGAACCTACCTTAATTTCTCAACAACAAAAATCAAAAGCGTAACCATCAGTAATTGTTAGACTGGAACACGGGAACTTTGATTTGGCTTTCTGGATATCAGGACTTCACATGGCTGGTGTGCCACCTCAAGCTGGCCTCTGGCAGCCCCCCTTTCCCAATTTGCTTCTTTTACTCAGCTGTTGTTTAAGAAATCAGATAAACTGGCTATTTGGAGTCTTGTGTAACCAATAAATTTTAAGAAAGTGTCTGAAGGCCTTTCTGTAAAGTCAAAACAAAGATTTCATGCTGAGGGGTTTCCTGAGTCCCATATGCAGCAATCTTTAGAAAAAGCCAGAATTCTAACCTGGAATAAACATTGCTGACAGATTAATATCAGTAATTCTGAGTTTTCCTTCTGTGTTTCCCTGACCTTCTGGCTTTCTCATATACAAGAACATTCGTAACATTCCAAACCACATGTTTAGTTATAGGTGTTAGAAAACATGGTGCCTCTGACATGTTTATTTTAAAAGAAAAAAAACAATGATCATGGGTTGAAGTGTGAAGGCTTCTGCCTCTCCTTCAAATGTTATCATAGCAGGGGAATTGGAAATATGTACCTAAAAGCCCTTTTGACCTGGTTTATAGTATTGTGAAGAACAACTAGAAAGCTGGTGATTCCTATTGATTCCATAATACAGTGAGCAACCATAAGAAATGGACTGACAGCTCCTGAAGTTTAGTCAACAATGGTTGGAAAATTATACCTGAACTTTCTTATTCATCTTCACTTTTCATAAATATAAATTAATCATAGGTTTTAATTAAATAACAAAACAAAGCCAAATACAAATGCAAAAGCAACACTTCTCTGAGAAGTAATTTGAAAAGGAGCCCATGTTAACACTTTCAAATCTCTCTTGAGGAAATGAGAATGTTGTCCAACCTACTTGAGTTTTCTATCAACAGTGAAATTCGCAAAGGTCACCCCCGACAAAGTAACACAATATTTTTCTCACAGTCCTTGTTACAGTAGCAGTCAAGCAGCATATTCATTTTCAATTTAATTATGTTTGTAAATAGTGGGAGAGGCAGGCAAGAAGCCTGAGCTGACCGCCCGCGGAGCCTCTGTGGGTGTCTGAGCCACTGCGGCAATCACCCTTGTAGGTTTCATTATTTTTCAGTGGATTTTTATTGGCTGGGGATAATATCTTATTAAAATTCTGTTAGTTATAAAAGTTGTTTAAGGAAACCCATTCCTTTGCCATAATGTCTTCCCACCTGATTATCAGTTCATTTATGCCTTCCCAGCTAACATTTATTCTTAAGACAGTGTAATTTTTGTGTAACCTTGATTGTTATCTAATTTATTTCCCAAGTGACAATTAATCCCTGATATATTGCCCCTAGCGCAAAACCCCCATTGCTTACTGAAGCATTCAGCTACAGTCACCTTGTATCTATACGAGAATCCATTGACAAAGCAGTTTGAAAATTAGCTTTGGTTTAAAAATGCTGCAGCAACACCATTGGTTTTTCTAATGTATACCAAGGAGGCAACATCAACTGTATAACTGATTATTCTTTATAAGGCAATGTGACAGATAATAGTGAAAATATAGAAAGAAATAATATGCATAAATAACTATTATACAAAGCAATGATCAAAAATAATGTAAGAGAATTACTCTTTCTTAAATGTTTATTTTTTGAGAGATAGAGAAAGAGAGAGAGAGAGTGCGCACGCAAGGGGGTAAGAGGCAGAGAGAGAGAGAGAGAGAGAGAGAGAGAGAGAGGATCCCAAGCAGGCTCTACACTGTCAGTGCAGAGTCCGACTAAGGACTCTATCTCACAAACTGTGAGATCATGACCTGAGCCAAAATCAAGAGTCTGATGCCTAACCAACTGAGCCATCCTGGTGCCCCTAGGAGAGTCATTCTTAAATTTCAGACAAGAGAGAGATGCCCAGAGGAAAAGCCAGGTAAGACTTGCTAGAGGCAGTAGAATAAGATTGGGAACTTGAAGCAAACATATGGTTCAAATATATGAAGATATAAAGCTGGGAAGAGGAAACAAAAGCAGCAAAACAGGTAAGTGTGATGCATCTAAAAGGATAATTACAATTGAGCTTCTTTAAAATATTAAAATGTAAAAAAGTGGAAAATAAATGGGATCTTTAGGCTAAGAATAAATTAGAAGAATACATTTGTAAACGTCTTGACTACTAGGGTGATAAATTTCAGCTTTACAATTGTGACAACTGCCAGAATCAGAGTTCTGTATGCCTAGGACTACAATGAAATGTAACACTGTGAGGTTTCTTTTTTGATGTTGTTATTTGTGGAGGTTTTACTCCCATCTTTTCAGCTGTGTCTTCTAAGAATTTTCAGAATGCAACTTTACTAATTTATCTTTAAGGAGGAATATACGATGTTCTTTTTTAAGTCATCGCAAGCTGTGCTTCCCCTGTAGGGCTTAAAACATATGTAGAAATACAATATACGACAAAGTAGCACAACAGGCTAAAAGGAATAGAGAAATGAAGTTAAATAGTAGAAAGTATCTTGAATTGTTTGCGAAGCAGTAAATGTGCTATTTTAAAATAGACTATAATAAATCAAGAATGTGTGTTGCTATCAAGTATAACTATGAAAATAATAATAAAATCAGTAACCAAGAAGCCAATTAAGAAAAACAAAATGAATTCTAAAACTACTCAATTCAACAGAAGTCAGGAAATGAGTAAAGAATGAAAGAAGAGATGGAACAAATAGAAAATAAAAAGCGAGATGCCAGACATAAACCTAAACACAAAAATTTCTTTAAATGTCAGTGAACCAAATACTTAACTCAAAAAACAAAGATGGTTACACTGGTTTAAAAAAATATATATGTTGCTTATATTCTAGCAGATGAGCATTACATATAAGATCACAAAGAGCATGAAAGTAAATGATGAAGAAAGATATACTATGTAAACATTAAATAAAAGAGAGTTGCTGTATCAACACTGAAGTAGAATTTAAGAAAAGAATATTGCAAGAGATCAACTGGCTTATGTTTTTTTGTGACAAAAGACACAATTCAACACATAGCAATTTTAAATGTGTATGTAACAAATAATTTAACTATATAACACAGAAAGCAAACATTGATGAAAGTAAATGGAAGAACAAATATAAAATCATAGTTGAAAACTTTAACAAACAAAAATCAGTATAGAGAGATGATCTATGAGATGCATAATTTGCCAACTTTGCTTAATTTGCCACATTTTTTAATGTTTATTTATTTTTGAGAGAGCACATTAGGGGAGATGCAGACAGGGGGCAGAGGACAGAAGCAGGCTCTCTGTGTTGACAGCAGCAAGCCCGATGTGGGGCTTGAACTCATGAACTGCAGGATCATGACCTGAGCCGAAGTTGGATGCTCAACTGACTGAACCACCCAGGCACCCTAATTTGCCACATTTTGAACTGTGCAAATGAGTGCAAAATAGACATTATTTTAAGTGCACATTTGAACATTTGCTAAAGTAAATTCTGCACTATACAGTTAAATCTCAAAAACATAGACTTACTAAAACCATAGAGAACGTGGTCTTCTGAACATAAAATAATTAAACTTGACGTCAATAATGCAAAGGTAATTAGAAAATGGCCAATGTTAAATAATTTATAAACTTTTAAGAAAAACAAAGATTAGGGGCGCCTGGGTGGCTCAGTCGGTTAAGCGTCGGACTTCACCCGGGTCACGATCTCGCGGTCCGTGAGTTTGAGCCCCGCGTCAGACTCTGGGCTGATGGCTCAGAGCCTGGAGCCTGCTTCCGATTCTGTGTCTCCCTCTTTCCCTGCCCTTCCACCATTCATGCTCTGTCTCTCTCTGTCTCAAAAATAAATAAACGTTAAAAAAAATTAAAAAAAAAAAAGAAAAACAAAGATTAGAAAATTTTCAACCAGAACTTTACAAAAGAGGATATCCAAATAACTAATATGCACACCAGTTATCAGGGAAATGCTAATTAAAACCATAGCTCGATATGACCACATGCCTCAAGAAGAGCTGAAACTCACAGGCAGCCCTTCAATAGAAACAATGACATAATCACAGACTTGATCTTCATGTTAGGGGTTGTGGGGGGGGGGGGTGCCCACATGTGTGTGCCCTTAGTAATACAGCCTCAATTGGTCCTTAGGATTTGTGTGCTCTAAAGCCAAAGTATCACCTGCAGTTCAACCCCATGTCATTGACGCTCAGCAAGTTAACATCATGATAGTGGATGGCTAGAGAATTGTATCAGATTCACTGATCTTCACAGCACGTTCTTTTATTATTGAACCATGATTGAATTACACTTCATGGAAACTGATACAACAGTTTAGTCACAAACTCAATCTTTAAGTTGTCCATATAGATGTCCATATAGAATACCAAAATCTAACTATATATCTGAAGTGAAAAAGCCAATCAAACAAGTGCAACCATCTCTCTCCTATAGCTTCTGCAACAATGTTTAACTTATTACACCGTGGTCTTGCTACCAAAAGGGACGTAAAATTGACCCAAGAGAAATTATTTTGACAAACATGTTGCTCAGCTGGAGGACAACTTTCTAAACATGAATTTGGACAGTTACTTTCACTTAGATGCTGCTTTGGCCACCCTCACACAGCCACAGAGACTGACTATGATGACAAAGTGACAATCTTCTGAAGCCTTGTAGAACTCACAGATCCAGATAGCACAGTGCCTGGCGCATTCAGAAAGGGGGGATGACAACTTTTGCTTGACTGGGTGTGGATATATGCAACTCAATTCTGACGCTATCTACTCAGACAAAGCATCAGATTCCAAGGATAAGGGTTCAGTCCTACAAAACTTCCCCATTCACCCCACTTCAGATACCAGTCACAAGCCCAGGCTGTTATTTGTGCTTCTGACCTAAACAGCTACAAACTACAGGTTCCAATGGCCCCTTCCAACTCAGGGTGCCCACATCAGGTCCAGCTTGTTTTCTTACTTTTGAAAGACTGGCTATAAATCAAAGGTTCCCAAGGTTCCTCCCTTCCTCAGGTTTGATTAATTTGCTAGAGTGGCTCACAGAACTTAGTAAACCCCTAGATTATGTTTCTTATAAGAAAATAACTCAGGAACAGCCAAACAGTGAGATGCATAGGGCAAGTCATAGGGAAAGGGCTCAGAGTTTCCATGGCCTCTCCAGTGCACCACTCACCCCAATCGCCACATGCTCCTCAACCTGGGGGAGGTCCTCTGGGGGTTTTATGAAGGTTTCATTACATAGTCATGATTGATGAAGTCACTGACCATTGATGATTGGTTCAACTGCCAGGCCTCTCCTTGTTCCAGAGGTACTCAAAGTTCCAACCCTCTAATCACATGGTTGGTTCACCTGTGGCAGGTTGGCAACCTGCTCCTAAACTTAGGTGGAGTTAAAAAGTCACCTAATTAACATAGCAAGAGACACCTTTGTTGCCCTCATCACTTAAGGAAAACCCAAGGGTATTAGCAGCTCTGTGCCAGCAACTGGACAAAATCCAAATAGACATCTCTTAGTCTAAATCACACTAGCCCCATGTAATATCCATAATACCCTGAGACAGAAGGTAGTACGATGAACTTCCCCCAAGGTTGGATAAGCCTCCCCCTGTTTGAGCTACAAACGGTCTCTTCAAATTCTTCACAGAATAGAATTCAAATTCCATTCTACATTTTAGAAAATGCTACAATC
This sequence comes from Prionailurus bengalensis, assembly GCF_016509475.1. Lineage (NCBI taxonomy): Eukaryota > Metazoa > Chordata > Mammalia > Carnivora > Felidae > Prionailurus > Prionailurus bengalensis. The sequence goes on along the minus strand of NC_057343.1, from coordinate 64,481,706 downwards.
TGACAACAAATTAAGCCTTTGGAAAGAATCATAGTTAATGAGCTTCTAAAGAATAGGAGGTGAAGCTGGAGAGACAATTCTGGATGTCCTGGAGTTTCCTTTCCTTCCTTTTTCAGGAAGTTAGCAAGTTGCAGGCTCTGCTTATCTGAGTTAGCTAGCTGGAAAAACAGGCTGATACCAGCCTCAGGGCTTCAGCTTCTCCTTTCTGAGATGTTTCATTGACTAGGGAGCTCTTTTATAACATAGTTACTAGATGTTGCCTGCCACCCTTTTTCTCTCTGTGGTGCTCTAAGTCAACTGTACCAAGCTTACCTTTTTTTTATGTTTCAAGTTTTTATTTAAATTCTAGTTAGTTTGGGGCGCCTGGGTGGCGCAGTCGGTTAAGCGTCCGACTTCAGCCAGGTCACGATCTCGCGGTCCGGGAGTTCGAGCCCCGCGTCAGGCTCTGGGCTGATGGCTCAGAGCCTGGGGCCTGTTTCCGATTCTGTGTTTCCCTCTCTCTCTGCCCCTCCCCCGTTCATGCTCTGTCTCTCTCTGTCCCAAAAATAAATAAACGTTGAGAAAAAAAAAATTTAAAAAAAAAAATTAAAAAAAAAATTAAATTCTAGTTAGTTAACATATAGTGCAATATTGGTTTCAGGAATAGAATTCAGTGATTCATCACTTACATACAACACCCAGTACTCACCCCAACAAGTGCCCTCCTTAATGCCCATCACCTCTTTCCCCAACCTCCACCCACCTCCTCTCCAGCAACCCTCATTTTGTTCTCTATAGTTAAGAGTCTCTCATGGTTTGCCTCCCCGTCTTTTTTTTTTATTATTATTATTTCCTTCCCTTATGTTCATCTGTATTATTTCTTAAATTCCACATATGAAGGAAATTGTATGATATTTGTCTTTCTCAGACTGACTTATTTTGCTTAGCATAATACTCTCCAGTTCCAATCATGTTGTTGCAAATGTCAAGGTTTCATTCTTTGTGAGTGGTGAGTAATATTCTAGTGTGTGTGTGTGTGTGTGCGCGCGCGCATGTGTGTGCGTGTGTATTTCACATCTTCTTTACTCATTTATTGGTCGATGGACGTTTGGGCTCTTTCTATAATTTGGCTATTTCAGTTGTACCAATCTAAGCATGGTAGTCTGTGGGAAGACAGCCCAGAGGATGATGTGCTCTATGCTTGAAATTTTCCCTCAATAATGTTTATTTTATATTCATATCATATTGTGCTAGTGGTGGATATTCTTGTACTTAAAGGAAATATTAACCAGAAGTTCACCTCTTCTTTAAGTTGCTGAAAGAATGAAAAAGCGGGAATTCTGCATGCCTAAATTGTTTGAACAATTACCAGAACTACCTATGACCTCCTGATTACTAAACCTCACAAAATACTTTCCAGTTGTATCTTGATTAGCATCTCTATAGACTCTAAGATCATCTATCAATTCTCCCATTCAAAAAAACTCACTTTTATGTTTGCTTCAAACTTTCTTTTGACATTTTGACATTTTTCCATTTTTCTACTTACCTATTTTAAGTCTCCTCGCCTAGATTTTCTCCTTCTGTTCACTCTTTGTACGCTGGCACAATGCAGCTAACTGTGCATCATCTCATTATAAATACCCTCGATGCTGCTCCTTGCTTTTTTTCACTCAACAATATAGCCTTTTGATGATTACATTTCAATGTATCTGTATCTGCAATATTAGTTTCACCCCTAAATAGCATGGATATTTCATTATTTAAATAGCCATAAGTATAGCATTCAAAGCACTTTTTAAATAATGTTTTGCTATTTCAAAGAGCCCTAAATCTCCTGAGCACTCTTGAATATATGGGGCAGATCATTCCCTGGAAGTAGAATCAACTGGTTTAAGGGGATAAGGATTTTCCATCTTTGTGGATATTGCCACACTGTCTTGCAAAGAAATGAGGTCAGGAGTCCCTTACACCAGTCTCCTAGGTTATCTCTCTGCCTCCAGTACTGGTTCCTCTAATCCAATATTCACAATGCTGCAGGGTGACTATTTAACATGTACATCTGACCATGCCATCTTTCAGTTTCTCATGGATTTTAGATTACGTATCTACTATTCACCAAAGCAAGAAAGGGCCTACGTGGAAGGATTCCTATCTCCTTTCCAATCTCACTTGCTGCTAGCTTGCTTTTGCACTTGCTTCTTTTTCTGCCTGATACGTCCTGTTCCAGTCTCTCAGCACTCCCTCTTCACCAACTTTTACCTTTTCCAATCCTTCAATATTCATGTGTGCATTTTCAGCATCTGAACAATTCTCAGAACATTAAAAAAACAGTCTATAATATTTTTGAATGAATGAATGAATGAGTCAGGATTACATCCCACCCACAAATTATTATAGCATCTTGGTGTGCACATCTCTTTCAATGCACTGATAACATTTCATTTTAATCAGCCTGTCTTCTATACTAGTTTTATGGTGATGAGGACTGTACCTAGCACGAAATCAAGTGTCAGGTGAATAAATAAACGATGGAATGAGGTCCATTTCTTCTTCATTTACAGAAGAAAAATTCTGAGGCCCATGGATGTAATGTGTCTTTCCCAGTGACATATACCTAATCTAAGTGGCAGAACCAGGCCTAGATGTCATATATACTAATTTTTATTTTAGAACTCTTTCTAGTAAGTATGTTGCAACTTTAAATAATTGCATTTTGCTTTCTGTTTCACAGTGTTTTATTTCAAATAGAATTTGGACTAAACTTTGGAGGGTGTTTTCTCCCCCCCCCCTCCAGTTATAGCTCTGCTCTTTAATAAATAGCAAAGCCAGTGCCTGCACTAAGTTCATTTAGCTTCAGTTACCTTGGCTATAATATCTCTGCTTCACCTGCCTGACTGCTTTATCGTGAAGGTTAAAAGAAACTGCAGGGGTGTGTCCTGAATGTGGGAAGCATTATACAAGTAATTTGTGGTGAACATTGCCTTACATAATCATATTCGCTAATTCCTTCATGCAAGAATGTTTGTGATCACACAAGCAAGCATCTGGGCTCTGCTGATTCCAGAGATAAAAACCACTGCTACTATAATCATATTACATGTGTGCCTACAGGAATTTCCATAAAGAACCTGTGACAAAGAAACAGGGGTTTGGGCTAATATATATTTTCATCAAGTTCAAATCAAAGAGCTGCACAATTCTGATCATGTCTACATTTCTCAATGGTTGAGATATGTAAGTTCATCATAGAGTTTGGGGAGGTTTGTCACAATTTATCCAATACCAGTAAACAGTATACCCATAGTGTTCACAGAAGAGAGTCTTCATCAAAAATTGCTAAATTATCAACTATTTGACAGGTGGGAAAACATGCTTTAAAATAAACCTGAAATAGAAGTTGAATGTGGAATCTAAAAACAAAAACAAAAACAAAACAAACTCTTAGAAACAGAGAACAGATGGGTGGTTGCCAATAACAGGAGTTGGGGAGGGGCCTGGGGGGGGGGGGAAGTAGCTGAAGAAGGTCAGAAGGTATAAACTTCTAGTTACAAGATGGAGATGTCCTGGGGATGTAATGCATAGAATGGTGACTATAGTTAACATTGCTGTATTGCAGATTTGAAAGTTGCTAAGAGGGTAGATTTTAAAAGTTCTTACCTCAAAAGTTTGATGGATGTGTTAACTAATATTGTGGCAGTCATTTCACATTATTAACCCATATAAAATCATTACATTGTACAGTTTAAACTTACACATGTTATATATCAATTATATCTCAATAAAGCTGGAAAAATACTCTATGAGAGTTGAAAGACAAGTACTGTAACGTAATGTATCAAGGTTTGATTCCGGTCCCTATTTTAATCAAATCAAACTCCTTTCCAAGACCCACAAGGGTTGGTTGCACAGTCGCTAGCTCACTAGACTCCATCTTTGCTTTGAGGAGATCTAATGTCTCCCTAAAAGTCAAATGGTCACAAATCAAATGTCAACTAGCAATGTATTTCCTTATTACCTTAGCTTAAGTAGCCTTGTCCTGGTGACTTTCTCTGTTATACATATTTGCCTCTAGTATTTCTAGCACAAGGTCCACTATAGTAGTGTTGATCTGATACATGTACCTGTTCATATGTGGCTGTGCTATCCCTACCTCATCCCACCCCTACCCAGATACTGCCCAAGGAAAATGGAACCTATATCCTCGGTGCCTGAGAGGCAGTCAGTAAATCTTTGTACTATGAGTGAATTAGTGAGTAATCAAGTGAAAGTTCAGAGCACAGTTACCATATGGTAATGGGATTGGAAAAAATTGTCAGAACATGCTGATGTGCTGTTATTGAAGACGGGTTTTTTTTAACTCATATATTTTACACCTCAAAACAGAGATTAAGAAAAAGAGGTATCTACCCAAAAAGAGCATTTCTAAATTGCTCAATTATAATAGACTATTTTTATCCTTCTTTCCAAGTTGAAGAAATATTTAGTACAGTGTACAATGTTTATTACTAAACACACATGCATGTATATTTATGTGTGCATGAAGTGATGAGTTACAAAGACAGTGTAAGATGTGGGATGTTCCACATAAATATCATATATGCTTTTATTCTGTTCAGAATCATGGAATATCTATTTATACACACACACACACACACACACACAAATATATATTTAAGGAAATAATGTCAGCACTGCAGGCCAGCTAATAGGTTAAAAACTAACAAAAAGTTAAAAACTTAAAGTAGGAAAAGGAGAAGAATAAGAGAAAGAAGAACATAAAAGGAAACAGGAAGATAAAGAGAAGGGGGAAAGGACAAATGTGGATCAGGAAGAGAGAAACAGGAGAGGGTGAAGAGCAGAAGGAAAAGGAAAATCAGGAAAAGAAGTGCTAGTGGTATAGTAGTGGTGAGTGAGACCGTGGAGCTGGCTCAACAAGGTGGTAACACATACTCCAAGGCTTCCATTAGTACAAACATAAACTACTGCTAAAAGAACATTTGCAAGATTATTTTAATAAACGAGCCTATATTCATATTGTTTCAAAAACATTATATTTGTCTTAAAATTTAAATCTGTTGGTAAAAAAATAATACTCAGATAATACAATAAATATTTGGAGGGAAATCTTAGATGTTGTATCTCATATTATATACCACAATTATATCTATAAAACCTGAAGGATTATGTGTGTGTGTATATATATAAGTATATATACATATACTTATATATATTTACATATAAATATATGTAAGTATATATATACATATATATTTACATATAAATATATATAAGTATATATATACATACATGTATGGGTATACACATATATATGAAACTTTAAAACTGGAAAAAAAATAAGTGACTGTAATTCCAATTTTGGAAAGATTTTCTAAGTGTATGAGCAATCCAGATGAACTAAAAGAGGGGCGCCTGGGTGGCTCATTCAGTTAAGTGTCTGACTTCAGCTCAGGTCATGATCTCGAGGTCCAGGAGGTCCAGTCCCTCATCAGGCTCTGTGCTGACAGCTCAGAGCCTGGAGCCTACTTTGGATTCTGCGTCTCCCTCTCTCTCTGCCCCTCCCCTGCTCGCAGGCTGTCTCTCTTTCTCAAAAATAAATAAATATTAAAATAATTTTTAAAAAATATGAACTAAAAGATCATGTTATATAATTAATTAAAGGACAAATTCATAAAGGTAAAATACGTCGTTAAAATAAAAGGCAAAAAGGTTAAAGACATATATTCTACAAAGGTAACAACAAAAATGTTAACATCATTAATATGGGGTATTCATTCAGATTAATTAGAATAAAAATATAAAGGCTTCGAAGAATACAGTCCAGAGTTCTGGTAAGAGAAAATTTAGAAAAGGAATAATTATAACTAGTGAACATTTGGCCAAAATACTGAATTTCAACAGGAATTAGAGAAATACAAATGAAAACAATAAAAAATTAAAATAATGTTGGCAAGTATGCAAACAGACGCTCAGTATGGACTTGCAAATTTATCAACTTTTGAAACCCTGTGCTAATAGATTTAGGAAACCTAAAAAGGTATGTCATTTATTCTAGAAATTTCCTTTGGAGCGTTTCATATGCAAATGTTTACAAAACTGAAAACAATACAGATAATGCACTGTTAATGGTGAAAATATAGAATTCTCACACAAAAGAGCATTATACTTTTAGAAATCTCTCATGATTTTTTGGAAATAGCAAGTGAGCTTATAGAGTATAATTCTAACTTAAATTTTAAAAATATAAACAAACAAGGGAGGAAAGACTGAAAAAATAAATGTGAAACCATTTTTTTAAATAATGGGTTATTTTAGTATTTTCCTTGATAATTCTAACCACTGTAACTTTTTTCCTAAATGAGCATATTTCACTTTTATAATATGAAAAATACAAATGTTTTTAAAAGGTAAAAATAACCAAGATAAACATGAAAAGTAAATGTGTTAATTTAACATACCAGAAATAGTGTTCCTTTCCAAAGATGTAATTTCAAGCTTTTATAACATGCTACAAAGCTATTCATTTTGTTGCAGTATTTTGTTCTTATCTACACTCTCATAGTAAACAGTGAATTTCTACAGAAATGCATTGTTTCTTTGTTTTTTATTATTATTTTTTTAAATATTGGTATCAGTTTTTAAATGCATTAAGCCTTTTGTGACTCCCATAATAGTTTGGGTAATGACAAATGAGTACACTGTGTAAACTAAATTTGTGGCTGCTAGAGTTCCTGGGATATTAGGTTGTTGATCATTTTTGATTCATCAATATTGTGAAAAGTAATAAAATGAAACTTTATTTAAAATGGTGTTGAGAGGCTGGTAAGGGGAGTGCTCACCCCATACCACTCGTCCATTGCACACTCAACAAGAATTGAGGGACTTTGCATAACTACTTTGGCTAGTAGTTTACTATGCGTCACCAGGTGGAAGAATGGTTTCCTCTCCACCAGCAACAGCCCAGCCAGTGACTGTCCCGACTCAGCCAATGAAAGGCACGGTACTTTAAAGCCTGTTTCCTCTAATGGATTTTTTGTGTATTACACCCCTTCCAACTTCCCCCTCTCCTTTGTTCTCTGGACTTGCTGTGGTTTTCCTTTAGCTTGCTTGTCCTAGATTGCAATTCTCTACGGGTCCCAAATAAACCACTTTTTTCCAGTAAAATAACTAGCAATTTTGTTGTTAAGGTTAACAGCATAAACAACAAATAATAAACATACCCAAGTTGCAAGGAAATATTTTAGAGAAAATATACTCTACAAATAGATATAATTCAAAAGTGAATACATACACCTGTCTCAATGACTGTCTACAAATCTTTTCTTTAGCAGACTATAAGACTTCACAAAGGAGCAATGTATTATAGTCTGTCTCCCTCTTAATTTACTGAAATAAAACAAAATATTTCATCAGCCCTCTTGATGAAACTCTGTCCTGTGAAAACTGACAATGAATCTCTTTTCTGATCATATACTACTCCAAATGTATGTTTTTGATTACATTAATAGAAGTTTATTACTTTTTTCTCTGCTTTTCCTCACTAACTCTAAAGGGAAACGTTAAAGTAAGTTGTTCTTTATTAATAATTCAGTGAATTTTTCAGTTCACTGATATCAGGCAGCTGAGTGACCCGAAAATGAACCTTTCTAGAAGCATACTGCATAAGAAGGCTTTCACATGTCTCCATGAGGAACGCACCTTTAGTTGTCTAATTATTTCTATTTAGATGTTCAGGCAATTAGGAAGAAAACTTGTATTCTTCATTAATCCAATTCTACCTTGTACCAATAAATAGCAAAAAAAAAAAAAAAAAAAAAAAAAAGAAGAAGAAGAAGAAGGAAAAGAAAAAAGAAACCCAAAAACCAAAAATCAACCAACCAAACAAACAAAAATCCCCAAAAAACTGCATTCCTCCTATATGGAAATCTACTTTATAAATGAAATTTATTTAATATTTAAATGAAATATTACAAGAATTGTAACTCAGTAGATATATTCAACTTAAATTTGCATTTCAGAGAAAAGTTCATGATAATTATATCAGGGGGAAAAAAGCAGGTCAATTTATCAAGAAGGGTGAAAATCCCACACAATAGCAACAGCTCAAGCTCAGAGGTACTGAATGGGACTCTATAACCACAGAGTGATTATTTTGACACATTCAGCTGTTTAATATCATGCCTCACTGCCCCTTTCTGGTTGATGATTTTCCTTTGTAGGATCTGACAGGCCTAAATGAATTTTCACCCTTGTGAATTAAAACCCTCTCATTCATTTACATTGGCCAAAATCCCTTATGCTCTAAGCAAATGTGTCTTTTCTTCTTTCAATGCATCTGAAGGTACATACAATTACGTGTAAGTATGTGAAATTCTTATAGCTATAAGGAGAGAAAAACTGGTTAAATGAAGATGTAAAAAGAAATAGGAAAGTTATAAATATTTAATCATTAACTTTTTATTGACATCGTGGTAAAACAGATAAACAAGCAATTTAAGGTTAAAATATGTTTCCAAATGAGCACTCTTTTATACCTGGCTTCACAACTAAAATTCCCTTTGGAACTAAGCAAGTTACATACATGAGTCAATGGCGAACATTACTGAGTATTTCTGAGCCAGGGAATAGGGAAGTGTGTTTTTAAGTATGAACTCACGGAATCCTTATCACGTCTTTTATGAGGAATTACTATCTGATTCATATTCCATTGAATTTCACTTAATGTCATTCCTCAGGTGCAAAAGAATGAGCTCAGAATCATCAAATTACGACATATCAACAACACTGTTATCATGTTTTATTTATTTATTCTTATTTATTCTTATACCCAGCCCCCCCACTAAGAGTTAAGATTCTAATGTGTTTAATCTATATTTTGGGGAGAAAACTTGAAAAAGGTGTATTTTTGTACATGTATTATTCATTCTTATCAAAGTTATGCTCTAGAATTCATTGTTTCTAAGTTTTATCAGTCAACACTAGACTAAATTCTGCCCATGTTGCTATGGGTGCCCGGATTTATTGTGTCTAACTGTTCAGAGTACACTGTGATGTGTACCTGATGCATTTTACCTATTCACTGTTCAAGCAACATTTAGGATGCCTCCTATTTCTACCAGCAAAACTAACGTTTCAGTATTTGTTCCATTTCTTCCCTTTGTTACAAACGTTCCAGTAAACGTCCTTCTGCATGTTCCCTTATGTTATGTGCCTGTGTGAAAATTTCTTTGGGATACACACACACACACACACACATGCATACATACACTTACATGTGCCCTATACACACAGACACACACACACACACACACACACACACACACACACAGGCATAAGACTGAGTTCAAAGCATGTACGTGTGTATAACTAGATTATGTTCTGCTTCCGTTGCTTTCTAGATTGGATCACTTCTACCTAAAAGGCACAAAACTCTGTGCCTCATCAGTTTGAAGATGAGAAACCAGAGGTACAAATATATTAAGTAATGGCCCAAGGTCAAACCAAGCGGACTGGTTCCAAAGCCCACACTTGCAGTCACTATTCTGTACTTCCACCCTAGAGAGGAGAAATAATAAAGCACCAGGAATTGTGGCAATCTAGAGAGCATAGGTACTGCCTTATGACTTTATGACATTTAAATATAATAACCACAAACATAACTAGGAGTGTGACAAATGAAATTCATCAGCATGCTGAATTGACTCAAAAGCTACCATTATATAATCTGTCCTCTACGTAATGATTTCATTATCAGCAGAATCATTCCTAAACTGGCTTTCAGTAGCTCTAGCCAATGGTTAATAACAGGTCCCATTGAGATACTAGAGTCCACCTTATTTTTTTTCACAATGGGAAATGTCTATTTAGCATCAGTTACAGCTATAGCTACTGAGAGCACATTTTATTTGCCCTGGCTGAATCATCATGGACATTTTCAAATGTATGTTTCAAGTCATGGGTGAGAATAGATAAATACATTAAACTACTACTAAGACTACACAAAAATTTTCCCCCAAACATTTACTAATTAAGTCTACTAGATAATGCCAAAAATGTATAAAAGCATTCTATTGTTTGCTGGTCAGTCTACTCCAGAGCTCACACAACCTGTACCAGGTAGAAATAATCATTTGTTGTGATTATTGTCAGGAAAAAGTTACCTATTTCTCTAATGATTTAAACAAGATGTTAGTTTTAGAAGAGAACAAGGCATTTAGAAAAACTCAGGGGTCTCCCCAATATAATTGTTTATGCCTTGACAAAAGATCCTAAAATTTCAAAAGGAAGATATACCCTAACATTGCCATCTGATACATCCATTCTTTAGCAGACAGCAATCTGATTTCCACACCCACCATTCCATAGCAAATGCACATATGAAAAGGCTCTTATAAGTTTAGTATTCACCAATGACCTTCTACTTATGAAATTTAATAACTGTTTCTTAACGCTCATCTAAACTTAATTCTCAACTGAATTTGACCACATTAGTTACATTCTCCATAGTTTGCTAAGGTCATCTCTCTTCTTATTCACTTCCTACTTTAACTTGTCTTTGATGTAAAAATTTATTGACTTGTATACTCACAGAAAGTTAGAGCTTAATAGATTTTTACAAAGTGAACACACCTGAGCCCAGGGGAACTTTGTTGCACAGTGGAATACACTTTCATCAGATAAAAAAAAAAAAAAAAAAAGAACATCACCAGCAAATCTTAAGCTCGTTTCCAGACTCTCTTCTCACCATTAACAGCCTTCCTCCACAGACAAAAGCACTGTCCTGACTTCTCTTAATTTTGTCTTCCTTCAACTTTAAGGAACCACAAATAGTGCCCCTGTGTTTGACTTCTTTGGCACAAAATTATGCTAGTAAGATCCATCTATGATATGTGGATTAATAGTTATCTTTTCTCATTGTTGTATAATATTTATGAATATTGCATCATTTATTTGCCTATGCCACTTGATGATCACAAAATGGTAGCTATCATTAAAAGTAAATAATCATAATAATAAGATTAGCTGTAGAAAAGACTCAAATATGGAGAACAAACTGAGGGGTTTGTGGGAGGGGGGATGGGCTAAGTGGGTAAGGGACATTAAGGTATCTACTCCTGAAATCATTGTTTCACTATATGCTAACTAATTTGGATGCAAATTTTAAAAAAATAAAAAACAAAATTAAAAAAAAAAGACTAGCTGTTATATTGGTAATATCTAGTAGAGCACATACCATAGAGTAGATATTTGAAAGTGTTTATTATTTTCCATTGCATAATTGCCAAGTTATACCTAAAGTTATTCATATCAAACAATCCATTTAGCTTTAGCTTTTAATGAGTAGAAGCTCTCTTCTTCAAGAAAACCTTTCCTCGCTCACCTTCAAGCACCCCGTTTCATAAATCTTCCACAGGAGAAGTAGTAAACATGTTAACAAAGATTTCTAGGTATAAAAATGAAATGTAGTATTGATGAGATGTGTAGCAATTCACTGAGCAAAATATATTTTTAGACCAAACTATTTATTCTTCACCATTACAACTACTTTTAATATTTTCCTTTTCTTTACTTTGGTCCTATGCTAGGGAACACTCCACAGGAACTAGGAAAATTCCCAATTGTTTACTGGGCTAGTGCAACTCTCATCATAGCATTTGAAAATGATAAGAGAAGAAGCTTAAAATTCAGCCTCCAATTTTGCCTCTTACTTCTACTTAGTCAACTGTATGGCAACCATATGAAAAATAGCCTTAATGTTTGTAAACATGTGGTTAGTTGGAAGAAAATTAATACCTGAAAGAATCATCTGCTTGTCTGTTATTAATGCTTTAGATATACCACCAAGACCCCATTTAGGTAGTCAGAAGGCTTGTTTTGTCTGACACAACTTTCAGACATGCCAAAACCATGTAACTTCACTGGGCTTAAAGAAATGAGACCATGAGTACTGATGAGTATCCTTCAGCAGTGAAGACTCATTGGCATTTTCTATTTAGAATTCATCATCAAAAGACAGAAGTAATAGGGCTTCTCTCTCTCTCTCTCTCTCTCTCTCTCTCTCTCTGTATATACATACCTACATATGCCTTTATGTATATAATGTGTATAATATACACATATACATATATCCACACATACACAAAATGTGTCCATTTTAGCGATGCTTGTAATTTATAGATTCACAACATAAAACAGGTCTATAAAGTAGAAATCAGTACAGAGTCTTCTAGATCATTTATAACCTTAAAATGTTCTACTCTTTATCAGACTTCATTAATTCACTCTTCAGTAAATATTTAATGAGGTTTAGTATGGGCCAGGCAGGCTAGAAGGCCAGAAAAAGATAAATAAATCACCCTCAAGGAGCTCTTAAACTAGTTGTATGGAAATACATATAAAGTAATAAAGTATAAAGCAATGTGATACCCTACTGAAGCAGGTGTGAGTAGTCTTATTAGTAGTAGGAGGAGTAATGGTATGGCAGGTAGTAGTCATGAGAGGGAGCAAGGGAAGTGTGGCCTTTGGAGACACATCCCTTGGATCAAATTCTATCTCTGCCATTTTCTGGCGTGGGACCTCGGGCAAGTTTTCAAGTGTCTATGCTCCAGTGTACATTTTTTACAATAGAGACAATAACAGTAACTATTAAACGAGTTGTTACACACAACGTTCACTAGGAAGAATGTTTGACACACAGCAAGCACTGAAAGTATTCGTTAGCATCAGTACCACAAAACACTGCGTAGCACTTTGTGGGTTCAGATACTTCACTGGATACTTTATAAACATTATCTCATTTTACCCTGGTAACCCTGCGAGTTTAGTACTCTTATTCTAATTCAGTAGAGGAAGAAATTCATGCTCAAATATATTAGTGACTTGTTCAAGGTCATACAATCAAGTAATTTGGAGAATTGGAATCCAATCCAAATTCTGCCAGTTACTCATATCCTGAACCAAGTGCTTTGACAGCACAGAAGATGGAGCAACAGATGTTTTCCTTGGTGTTTGCAAGCGACGTATTGGAGGTGGGTCATTCAGTTTGGAAACTGAAGCACAAATACGCATGAGCTGGCATAATTAAAGCAGAGAATTTCATCCCAGGCTCAAGGCATAGCATGGTAAGGACATTAATCCATGGAAAAGCTTGGCAGTTTCAGTAAAGACGGAAAAGTTCTGTGCCACTGGTGTGAGGGGAAATGGAGCATGAAAGTTACAGTGGCAGATCATAAACGAGTTTCAGTGAAAATCTACAGACTTGGTTAATCCCAACTTCTATGAAATTAATGGGGCCCAACTCTGAACCTGTTGTGACCAATTTTTGAGCTTCTCTCTAGATACGCTGTTCATGCTAATACTGACGGATTAAGCATTTGTATATTTTCAATCAAAGTGACTCTACTACTGAGTGACTATGCATGTAAGCATGTGATTTAAACAAAGGCTCTTCCCTCAGCTCTGTCCATTTTACATAATATCAGATTCTCCAAAGGGCAAACCAAAGGGTTACTGTTATCTGAAGGCAAGGTAAAATTTTTATAATGAGAATCTAGTACAGCAAAGAATGCACATGTACATCACAGAATAATTCATGAACTTTTTCTTTCCTAAACCAAAAGAACATATACTGCCTGCAATGCAATTACACTAATTTTATATTAAGAATGTCATTAGGTTGACCTCTGGGGCTCCTGGGTGGCTCAGTCAGTTGAGCACCTGACTTGATTTCAGCTCAGGTCATGATCTCAGGGTTCATGAGACTGAGCCCCATTGGGCTCTGGGCTGGCAGCACAGGGAGCCTGCTTGGGATTCGCTCTCCTCTCTGCTCCTCCTCCACTTCTCTCCTTCCCTCTCTCTCTGTCCCTCCACTGATCGTGTGTGTGCTCTCTTTTTTTCTCAAAATACATAAAATAGGGTCGACTGAGTGGCTCAGTTGTTTAAGCATCAGACTCTTGGTTTCATCCCAGGTCATGATCTCCTGGTTTTGTGGGTTTGAGCCCCTCATCGGGCTCTGTGCTGGCAGTGCAGAGCCTGCTTGGGATTCTCTCTCCTTCTCTCCACTCTTCCCCGACTTTCACTGTCTCTGACTCTCTCAAAACAAAAATAAAAAACTTTTTAAAAAATTAATTAATTAATTAATTAATTAAAATAAAGAATATCATTAGGTACCTCTGATTTGTTACTTTTCTACCTGCAGTTAGCTATAAGGTTTTTCTGGCTTTTCTGTTTTCACAACTGTAACTTAATAGCTTAAGTGGTTGTGTTAAACATTTTTTTGTTTTCTATTATTCTTTGTCCACCGTCATATAATGGAGGTATTATTGATTTTACCCACATTAATTTCTCCTACCACACACTATGGCAGGCTACTAGTCTCAGTATAATTTCAGGTTGTTTGCTTTATACGAAGCTGCCTCTTAAACTGTACAGCATAGCCCTATTGTTTTTTTTTTTCTTTCACAACTCATTTACTGAGCGTTCCTATACGTAACTTTTTGAAGTAGATTTTTTTAGATTTTTTGCTTTCCTTTTTCTTCCTTTATCGTTGATTTTTATAAAGCTATGAATTAACCATATTTATAATAATAAAGTATTTGTAACATTCATTTTTGAATGCACACATGTGAATGGGAGCCCAAGGTTAAACTGGAAGGTGTCATCAGATTTTTTTTCCTTAATTAGAATTCTAGAGACACATGGAGATAGATGCCTTTTCTTTATACTTTAAATGGGTTGTTTTATGTTAGAGATAATAGGAGTAGTCAGTTAACACCAAACAAATGTACAGTAATATACAAAGAACTCTTCAAATATAATACATTGGTATTTTTTAAATATTGCTTCTACAAGGACTATAAGTTATATATGAATATCAAGGAGAGGGGACAGTAGCAACTACCTGATAATAATTTGTGCTCTTATGGAGCTAAACACCATCTGGTGAACATTCTTAATATTTCCTCCTCAAACACCTTAATAAGCTGTACTATTGACATACCATATGTCTCTCCTGGATAGTAATAACTGTATAAAGAGGAAAAACCAAAACCTAGTCGACATGTATACTAACAAGGCATACTAAAATTACATTTGTGCCATAGCATAGGTAATGCACTTTGACTGTGCCGCAGTTCAGTTTGCTGGTAGTGAAATATGTTAGATCTCCATTTATAACCCAGTTTGTTGCAGTACGGATCCACATGGAATACCTATCACATCACGTCTGCCCGCACCTAACCACCAGAGAGAAATTATAAAGTGAGTAATGGTAATATTACCAAATTATATGGATTTTTGTCCCCTAAAATAAATTTTATGAATTTCTGGAGTATTTTTAATACTAAAAACGTGATCTATTTTGGAGAACGACTTTAGTTGATTGCTTTTTATATTTTCAAAAAAGACCAAAACCATAAACATAGTCACCAGATTATTTCCCAAATCAGATTGTGAGCTCCACAAGAGAGGGAATCATTGATGTATCCTCAACCCTGAACAGTGCTTAGCAAATAGTAGATGTGCAACGAAAATTCATTCAATGAATGAGTAAATCTGTACCTTAATATCTCAATTAATCAATATCACTTTCTTTTTCAAATTTTCCTTTTGTTTCTTTCATATTATGAGCCTCAAAGTAGTAATGTCAGCAATAAGCAACTCAAGTATTTAATATCACCCCAATAATTCTTTCATTAGTTCCATAACTGTTGAGTTTCTACTCTTGGCCAAGCATCGTGCTCAGTGCTATGGGGGGAGAAAGAAGATTTTACTCCTCCCTAACCCATTCCCAATGAGCAAAATGTAAACGCAGAATTGGGGTCAAAATAAATAGTGATAGAAATCCATTCAATAATTTTAACTGCAGCAGTCCCCGAAGACAGACTGTGTCTTGCATAATCACTTTTTCTTGATCACTCTCTCAACCACTCACTATACAGGCACATTAGGCAGCGAGAATTATGTAAGCGTACCACTCAAGAAGTGACAAGAAAAGATGACAATGTCATGCTTCCATTGTTGTTTCTTCTATGAAGGGATGGCAAAACAAAATTAAAATAGTTGAATGGAGAAACCCAACTTAATTAATTAGCGACAGTATACTAGCTGGACATAAGGTGTAGTCCATATGAATTTCTGTTCCAAAAAGTAAGAAATTATTCAAAGATCAGCAGGTGAACATAGCAACAAGACAAAATACCTTAGAAACATCCAGGCAATGTTGTTATTTTCTTTTATCTTACAAAGAATAAATACCCTATCTGGAAACTGAAAATATCCAGATTTGAATCTTCAGTATGAATAAGGATTGAAATATAGGCACTTACAATATGCAAGATTATAGAGTACAACATAGGAGGAGGAGAATTTTAAGGAATGGATAGACTAGAATAAAATACTCTGCCTTTGCTCAATTCTACATTTTAATACTAAATGGCTCTTCCGTGTGCCATGATTCCCAATGTCACATCAGTTTGAAAACCACTATGTGAACAGATGGAATACTGCAGTTAAACCTGCAGGTACATGTTGAAAAAAAAGGGGTGGGGGAAGAATTGCACAAAGTAAGACACAAGAATTCAGAATTCTAATATCACAGATCATTTTCCACCATGCAAGAGTAAACTCTGAAAAAGTGTGCTTTAATTTTAAATGAAGAAGTTCAGTTAATTGCAAAGCTGGCTCACATCACATGCCCTAAGGTGCCAAGCCAAGTTATGAAACTGACTCAGCGTTCTGAGTTTAATTTTATTTTTCCTCTTTATCAGTAAACCCCAGGATTTTGGACCCTGGAAAGACACTTTCAGAACAGAAAGGATGGGATTCGTAGAATCAATGGCTCATTTCATTCAACAGTGACATCTGCTGTCCATTCACTAGATTTACCAAGCCTCCCATGTAAACATGTGATATCTGAGAGGTTAGGGATAATTTTGCATGTATGCAGGTAATTGAGTCAAGTATATAATACAGGGGAGTACTCAGAAATGATGAAACATTCCCCAGAAATCTTCTGATGATGTCGGGCTTCAGTACTTCCTTGCAAAGAATGTAGATTATTTTTAATTTATTATTTTTTGAAATTGCATTTCATATACAATCATGTTAAAGAATAAAACTGAAAAGAAGCTATATTTTCTGAAAAGAGGTAGAGTTGCAAGCATATGGAGTAAATTTAAATATTTCTATCATCTAAACGTGCAAAAGATTTGTACATTTCCACAGTAGCACCTTAGTTCTAAATCATCTTACTTCTCTTAGAAACAAGAAGGGAAAAAAACAAAAATATAAACTATACACAGTACTTTCAGCAAGAGCATGAGACAAAGAAAGACCCCTAACTCCAACAAATCACATAGCATGCTGTCACAAACAGTTCTGAACTGAGTAAGAAGCACCCTAGGGAAGTCAGGCTTTGGTAGAAGAAATAATTGAGAGGACAAGGGATCTAGCAGTGGTAGATCACTAGAAATCCACAAGCAAATCTGTGAACCCAGAGGAGAAGGTCCCAATCAGTGTCAAAAATGCTGAGCGGAGTTAAGAGCTAACAGGATAGGAGTCCTCCGGGAAGTGGAGACAGAATAACGAACAAAACGCTCAATGGTAAATCTCAGAAAACAAATAAAAATATAACTTCTAACATGGAGTGAGTCATTCTTGGGGGGGGGGGGGGGGGAGGAACAAAGTCTGTATCGCCTGTGGCAGGGAAGCAGGTAATAGAAGAGAATAAAGCTGGAAATGGAAACTGTTCTAAACCAGTTTGAGTTCCAGGAATTAGAACAGCAGTGGCTCTATCATATCCCCAAACATGAGGCAATAGTTTATCATTGTAGCTAACAATGAGAGAACCCTTGAGCTACAATGCTTGCACAAATTCTGTAACTTGTTTCCCCCTTTCTACAAGAAACTTTTGCTATTAGCTAGTCAAGGAAATTCAACATCCCTATATGAGGAACAATAAAGGAATTTGCTTAGCATCCATGAAAAATACTCTGAGAACCAAGAAAGGAACATGTCAACTCCCTTAATCATCAGAAACATGTTGCTATAAGACAGATGAAAAACTCTAATGAACAGTCATACGTGCCAACATAAATTTTAACAGTGTAAAACATACAGAGACTGTGAAGTAAAATACAAGACCTTGGGGAAGAGATAGCCAGTGAGTGAAACTGAAACTAGGAGGACTGATGAAAGAAATGGGATTAAAGATGAAATCATTTTAGAAAAAACTAAATTACAAAGAAAACAAGAAAGATTGGACCCCAAAGAGAGTAAAAGTCATAAATAAATAGTGAAAGAAGAAAACAAAATGAATCTTCTTTATCCCTCTGAAGCAGCAGAAATATGGAAATTAGAATTAGGAAAAAAACCGTGTATGTTGGGCCAAAGTATATAATAAATATTATGTATGGGATTAAATACATTATATTTAATATATATCATATTAAATGTTAAATGTATATCATATTAAATGTTAAATATATTAAAATATTATGTTAAATATTATATATTACACATTTCATGAGAATATTCAACTCCAAGATAAATCCTTGTAGGATAATTGGACTTTCATGATTAAGAAAGCATTGTTTGGGAGGTTCAATACAAAGATCAAGACACTTAGGGGCGCCTGGGTGGCGCAGTCGGTTAAGCGTCCGACTTCAGCCAGGTCACGATCTCGCGGTCCGGGAGTTCGAGCCCCGCGTCAGGCTCTGGGCTGATGGCTCAGAGCCTGGAGCCTGTTTCCGATTCTGTGTCTCCCTCTCTCTCTGCCCCTCCCCCGTTCATGCTCTGTCTCTCTCTGTCTCAAAAATAAATAAACGTTGAAAAAAAAATTTAAAAAAAGACACTTATAAGAAAAGAAAATCAGTGGAATATTAGAATTTTCCACAGCAAAAGATGATACCAGAATATGGGAGGAACTATCTCCAAATTAATAAGAGAAGAAAGTTAATGGCTTTTTCTTCATCCTCCCAAGATATCCACCAACAAATAAAGCTTACAGTTATGATCACCCATAAATTCAGGGTATATTGTTTATAGTAAGACCTTATAGAGGAATAAAATATGCCACCCCAAATGTATCTCTTTGCATGTAGATTATTTCCATCTGATTCTTTTTAAGACACATAAGACTCCAGTTTTTCTTTTTGTTCTCTCTGCTAATTGCCAAAAAGCATTTAGATACAGGACCTTTTCTGGAGAGGGAATGATCACCATACATGACTACAGTGAATTAGGTGTGGTTGACAGGAAGGAATTTATTAGCAAGCCCTATTCGATCAAAGTCCTCTCTATGCCCCAACATTTCTGCATTGCCCAGCAAATACTTGTTTGCCAAGCATTTACTCCTTCCATTCTTCTTGTGAACTGCCTTTCTTCCCTTTAAAGATGCAGACCTCTATCCCCTGCTCCTTAGTTGAGGATGATATATATACCTCATTTTGCCTGTCTTGGAAATCTCTTAGGTTTATACAGATTCCCCATACATATCTAATTAAATGTGATTTTCTCCTGTTAATCTGTCTCATGTCAAGTTAATTTTTAGACAAGCCAGAAGAATGCTGAAGGATAAATTAAAAATTTCCACTCCCCAACAATCTTCTTGAGGAATCTTCTGGAGAAGACACTCAGCAAACTTAATGCTGATTAGGAGAAATACTGTCATGAAAAATAGAAGTGAGTGTGGAATGCATTCATCTGTAGATTTAAGGGGGAAATGGAGGGGCACCTGGGTGGCTTAGTCAGTTGAGCGTCTGACTTCGGCTCAGGTCATGATCTCACAGTTCATGAGTTCGAGTCCTGCGTTGGGCTCTGTGCTGACGGCTCAGAGCCTGGACCCTGCTTCAGATTCTGTGTCTCCCTCTCTCTCTGCCCCTTCCCCACTCATGCCCTGTCTCTCTCTGTCTCTGTCTCTCAAAAATGAATAAATGTTAAAAAGGGGGGGGACGGTGTGGAAAACATAAAACCACTTATTGGCAGTTCTGACAATGTACAAATGATCCAACTTTAAGCATTAGGTAAGCATTAGGGAGAGAGAGAGAAAGGGGGAGGGAGGGAAGGAAAGAGAAAGAGAGAGAGCACATACTCACACAAGAATGTAGAAAGTGAAATGAGCTCCCTGGTTGTCTCATATATTATAGCTGAGAGTAATAGAGTATTTTTAAAGCACACGATTCACCCCTAATGATATAAACATATTAAACTGTACAAAAGAAAGTATTAATAAATGTTCAATTACAAAAACTGAACACAGCAAGAGTCATAGAGAAATTAAGAAATAGTACCTAGCCTAATTTTTTTGCCACTCATGGTGAGGAGCCGTTAGATATTGTCTAAAGAATGGGGAAAGATGCCTGGCTGGCCCAGTCTGCTAAGCGTCCAGCTCTTGATTTCATCTCAGGTCACGATCTCAGGGTTCATGAGTTCCAGCCCTGTGTCAGATTCTGCGGTGACAGAGCAGAGCCTGCTTAGGATTCTCTCTCTCGCTCTCCCTCTGCCCCTCTCTCGCTCATGCTTGCTCTCTCTCCCTCTCAAAATAATTAAACAAATAAATTCTAAAAAAAGAAATGGTGGAAATTTTAGTTAACAGTAAAATTGTAAAAGTAATGACTAGAAAAATGTATCTGCACTATCAACAAAAATAAATGATCATTTATTTTTAAAAATACTTTCTAATAATATTATAAAGCAATACTCAATTTAATAGTATGCCAAAAAATATGCCAAAAAAGAGATCAAAAATTTTGAGGAAGTCAATAGATATAAACACAGCAAATGCAAACAAATGAATTATCAGACTATTTTTATAGTCTGTTTATACTCTGTTCCTTGCTTGTGTTTTTATTCCTTTTTAAAATTTGGTTATTTAAATTTAATTGTTTGTTTATTCTTTTCCTGCTAATTCTAATCTGTTTCTTGTTATTTTGCTCTTTCCCTCATAACATCTATTTTCCTTGAGTGTTTCTTTGCTGTTTTGTTCTGTTCTGTCTTTTGATTGAGAAAAAAACAACAAGAAACACCAGTAAAGGCTGCCTCTCCAATTTCTGACTACATTTCATAATTCTCCCACTTTTGTTTACTTTTCAGAGACCTCAGTTAGTTGTGTGTTGTAGTTGAAATCAATGTGAAGGACGGGCTATAGGGAGCTTACTCTACATAGAGAGCCAGAAAAACACCTTTTTTTTTTTTTTAAAGTTATTTCCCACTTGTAACTTGTGGGAAGAATGCAGATTTGGAGACATAAATTTTCCATGACATGGGAAAAATCATTTCACAACATAAAGCTCTATTTCAGCTAATACAGAAGAGATATGGTTGAGAGAACAACAAAGTTGACAGTAAAGAACTCACATGGACAAGCATCTCGACAGATAATATAATCCATCCTACTCCCAAGAGGAGAAATTTTGTGTTAGTGAAACTTCAAACAGGTATCACTTTCACCTCAGTTAATCCACAAAAATTGAGTCAGCAACATCTTGTGATCAACCATATTAAAAGTAGCTGATAGATGGAATGCCGTTAACAGAATGAGCACTTATCCATCACTCAGTAAAACTTCATCCATCACCCTTATACCAAATCCAATTCTATCTTATACTGAGCACACATACTACATTGAAAACTGTCAACTTCTTATGATCTAAAAAGTTTTCTCCCATGACTATGTGATCATATTCACAGAAAGAATACAGAAAGTTCATGGATAGCCAGTAAAAAAAAGTTACAGTAATACAATAATAAATATACTACATATCAAATTAATAAATTATATCACATAATATAATGCTCATGATACTGACATTATCTGATGTTAAGGTTTTCTGTTAAGCAAGTAATCTGTTATAAAAATGATTGTATAATCTCATGCCAGATTACACATTTTCAAGTGAAATAAATAACAAAGGATAAAAGAATCTTACATGTAAATTGACTTCAATCATGGTCTTTATTATAAACATACATAATTACTAATGAAGTACAGATGAATGGTTAGTGATGCATATCAGAAAATAGATATTCCTAGGGGTGCTTGGGTGGCTCAGTCTGTTAAGCATCCTACTCTTGATTGCAAGCTCATGGTTAGTGGGATCAAGGCCCACATTGGGCTCTGCATTGACAGTGTGGAGCCTGTTTGGGATTCTCTCTCTCTCTCTCTCTCTCTCTCTCTCTCTCTCTCCTGCTCATGCTCTCAGTCTCTCTCAAAATAGATACCTAAAAACAAGAAAATAAATATTCCTAAATACAGATGGACAATCCAATTGTTCTCAAATAGAAGCCAGAGATTCTTGTTCCTTATTAGTGAATGATATGATTATCAATTATGCAGCTGTTTTCAATGTCCCCATGAAGAATTTCACACACTTTCTGGCAGAGGTCTCTGTGGATGGGTCATGTAAGTTTTAAATATAGAATTATCTATTGTGGCCACAGCTTTAAAGAAGATGCCGATTCATTCTGTGCCTATGATTCAGATGCATAAGTTGTGAGCAACAATTCACCATAAAGCAAACCACAGTGTCTTTTAAATCATGTCATGTACACACATATATACATACAAAAAGTTAATAGTGATGAAAATCTTAAGTGAAATGAAATACACAGCCTCTGATGAAGAAAAATATATACACATATACATACAGCCAACAAGATTTCCAACAACCATACATTTTTTTCATAAATTTCCACCTCAAGTAAATGGGAATTTTCACTTTTGTAATATATTGCATATTAAAAATGAACTGTGTTTTTATTGATTTTGAAAGCAACACTTCCAAGTATGAAAGTAATAGCTTTTTGATTGATTCAGTCAGGATGAGTTAGACGTTGAGAAGAAAGGGAGAATTAATCAGAAAGGGTTGATATAGGACCCGTTCTTGGTATAGATTTCCATTTTTTTGTGTCATTGTTCTCTTGTTAGAAACCTGATGGACTGTTTGCACCAAGTTAAATGATAAAATGACTATGGCAAGAGAGGGAGCAAGTAAAGATATATAAGAATTAAGTCTGTTTTGAAATTAAAGGTAGAGACCAAATTTTAGAATAGTGACAGTATTCTGAGTAGAAGGGTGTTTTGAAAAGTCAGGTACATAATGAAATCAATCTTCATAGGAAAGAGGAAGTTGAAAACACACCTAAATGAGATTAAGAATATAACTTTGCCTTGCTTTACCAAGTAGATGTTCTAGAATATAGCATGCAAATCACGTCTGTTGTCAATCAAATTGCAAACGAATACGACTCTTGGGCTTTAGCACTGAAATTTATTTATTTTCTTTACTCAAGTGATTCAGGAAACATATATCAGGTTCCCACTCTGAGCCAGACACTGGACACTAGACAGAAACCTGGATAAACATAAACCCTCCCCACACACTGACATTGAAGGCAATGTGAGAATTCTATAGTGGCTACACTCATCCTTCTGAGGCACCAGTGTAGACATGTAAAGTTCTCAATCCACCTGGGAGGCCACAGGGAGGAGAATCCAGAAATGCCAAATAGACTGAGAAGAGAGAGGACCTAGGACCTAATCTTGAAATAAAATATCATAACCAAGGTGATTCAACAGCTTGGCTGGAGGGAGAAGACGGAGGCAGGCTTGCAACTGAAGGGAAATAAAGAGCTGAGGGAAGACTGCATTAGGGCATGAGAGACTGTAATGCGTCCAAAAAGAAAAAATAAAACAAAAGTCCAGTATAAAAAAATGTTGACGGCAAGTAACAGTTAATGCATAAGGTGAGTCCATGTGGAGATGGGCCCCAGAGAAGAGGGGCCCATTTAGTGTTCTTACACGAAGAAGAGAGAAAAAGACAAGGGATGCAAACATTTATATCAGCTCCAATTTGCATCGCTTCATGATTATCTCCAGGACTTCTCAGCAGCCCAGGTTTAGATGGTTGTATTAATCCAGAAGGGTTTGTCAGGTGGGAACCAACAGGATAGTGGAACTGAAAATGTTGCCAACAATTGATGAGTGACAGACAATGGCATCTAGACCGAATGGATAAAGAAACAATATGAGGCCCTATGAGCATTCAGCAGTGGGAGGTATAAATAGGACCAAAAATCAGACGTAGCAGAGCAAGTAGGGTGAAAGGCTATAATGAGAAAAGAGAGGTTGAGAACTTCTGATTTCATAGGTGGAGCATTTCTGGCTTCCTTACCTTATGTGTCCCATAAATCACTAATTTCTGTCATCTATATCTCCATCAACCCCCTTTTCAGCTCCAGTGACAAAGCCCTGCTTAATGCCCTCACACACCATGGGTTTCTTCGGCTGGAGTCTTTGAAAGAGCCTCTGTCTCTAATCTCACTTCCCCCTCAAACCAATGGGCCCTTTAAAATCTCAGAGAAAAAAATTTTAAGTGGAAATCCAATAAGGTCATTTGCTTGCCTAAACTCATGTTAAAAATAACAAACATGGGGTCACCTGGGTGGCTCAGTCGGTTGAGCGTCCGACTTCAGCTCAGGTCATGATCTCACAGCTCATGAGCCAGAGCCCCACGTTGGGCTCTGTGCTGACTGCTCAAAGCCTGGAACCTGCTTCAGATTCTGTGTCTCCCTCTCTCTCTGCCCCTAACCCACTCACGTTCTGTCTCTGTCTCTCTCAAAAATAAATCAACATTAAAAAATTAATTAAAAAAATGAATATGAATGACCCTATGCCAGGAACAATGAAAAATAGCTAACTCAAAGGTTTGTTTAGGGAATGAAAAGAATTAATATTGGTAAGTTATGCAGTGGTCTCTGGCACACAGATTCACTCATTGGTATTATATACGACAGAAAGAGAATTCAACCCAGAGGTCTGACCTCTGGCTTTGACCATCTCATGAACTGACCAATACACTCAGAGTAAGTGAAACATCTTTTCTGAGTCTTGGCTTCTTTGTATGCAGAGAGTTAAAATAAGTTACTTCTCAAGTAGTCTCTAGTCCATAAACACTGTGGTTTCTTAATTCACTGTTAGAATCATAGCCAGATGGATGTAGATAAAATCCCCTAGCAAGGTAGTCTGCATAAAAGATGAACATGGGCAAATTTCTTCTCTATGAGATAGAAGCATTCCTTAATAGAATTTCTTTTTTTTTTGTATTGGAATAATAATGATATACAGAATTAGTAAATCACTGTATTGTACACCTGAAACATAACACTGTATGTTAACTGTATTTGGAATTAAAATAAAAAACTTAATTTAAAAATTGCAAAGATGTACAAGACCCATACATCCCATATGTCAATATTAACATTTTATATATAACTACAGTATATTTGACCAAACTGAGAATTTAATATTAGTGTCATACTATTGACCAACCTACAGACTTCACTCAAATTTCACCATTCTTTCCACTACAGTCCTTTATTTATCTAGGATTTAATGCAAACCCAGGATAACGCATTGTGTTTAGTCCTTATATCTTTTTTGTTTTATGATTTTGATAGTTTTGGTAATGGAAATGATCTAGATTTTGTAGAATTTTCTGCAATTTGAGTTTGTGTAATTGATTTCATGATTAGACTAGAATTATGGGTTCAGGGTAAGAATGACACATAATAACTATCATTGCATCATATCAAAAGGTACAGGGTATCAACATGACTTACACTAATGATACTAACCTTGATCACTTAATTAAAGTGGTGCCTACCAGGTTTCTCCACTAAGATACTATTTTTACATTTTTATTGTTTGAAGCAACTTTCTAAGTTTCCATCATGAATATTTATTGGTAAATCATGGAGATATTTATTGGTAAACATTACCAGAAGGGCAAGGACAAAAATAAGGGTTTTTCTAACCTAAGTAAAAATGTAACTAGATTACACTTAATGTCTTTTTAAAATGTAACCTAGTTACACTTTTACTTAATTCCTAAAATGTAGCATCTAATGGTGACAGTCATTTAAAAAATTCAGAGTTCAGGGGCACCTGTGTGGCTCAGTTAAGCGTCCAACTCTTGATTTTGGCTCAGGTTACGATCTCATGGTTGTGAGATCAAGCTCCCTGTCAGGCTCCACAGTGAGCATGGAGCCTGGTTGGGTTTCTCTCTATGCCCCTCCCTGCTCGCTCTCTTTCTCTCTCTTGAAATAAATAAGTAAACATTTACATAAAATTCAGAGTTCAATTACTACAGGCACTACATTTTTGTGTATTTATATATTTATAACAAACTGAAAACTGAGTAGAGTAATATTCTTTTTAATCATTGATCGGAACACTGGAAACTTGCATTGCAAAGGTACTTTGTGTAATTTTTAAGCATCTTTCATTTTTTGGTCAATGCAATGCATAGCAATATTAAATTATTTAAATGTTATTTGAACATTTTACATGTTTACAATAGTCAATTTTTTATAGCAAACTGAAGGATTAAGAGGCAAGTATTACATAAACAGACAAAATATACTCTGGAAAGATTAAGTGCCTTTCTTTAAAAAAAAAAGAACTGAAATGCTTACGTATTTTCTTTCCAACCCTGAACCTTCTATGTACACGATACTCCTTTAACATTGACCAGAAGGCAATGGCCATGACCCCTATTCTGTAAACTGGCACCATATCACTAGAACCCTTAGCTGGAAGGCACTTAGTATAGATCCTAAGCCCTGGGCTGCTGCGAAATCCAGACTGAACTTGCTCCAGATGTTTCCAAAGATTCTCACTGTATTTCAAAGTGGTCTCAAGGATTCTCAGTTCATAAAATAACCCCAAATAAGTGTCAGATATATAGCCAATGTAATGGAGTTGGATTATAGCTAAGTACTGATGTGTCTTCATCCACTCATACTGTATAAGAGAGGAAGGTGCTTAGACTCTAGGGTTGCCTGGATAACACAATGCCCTAGGTCTTCCGAGTAACGGCTACCCACCCTTGCCCCCAGATTTATCTTTCTAACTTCCACTTACATTTGTTTCTCTTGTTGAGTCTAAACAAACCTACATACAATTTAAAAACAAAGTCAGTAACTGAACCTGTTTCTGTATATCAAGTCTTAGAAAATATACTTTCTGTCTCCTAATGTATCTTTCAAAACAAGGCCAGCAATATTTTTGTAAAACCTTGTGTGGAGAAATACAATCTAGAAAAAGTATCTGTAATCTTCATCACAAGCCACAGAAGTCAATAGATCTTCATGACAGATCTTCAAACCCAAACAAAAAATCAATATTAAGGCATTTACCTGTGAGGATTTCAACATTGTGCCATAGATTTTGACTTGCTTGCCCCTTTCTGAACTTGATCTTCTGTAGAAACAGAGCTAAATCTAATAATAAACTTCACATAAAGATAGATCTTTATTTTTCAAAATATTTTAACATTTTGAAAAAATTTACTTGCACTACTTTTTCACTCTCATCAAACAAAATGTATTATGTTAATCAAAGTAAAGATATTTGAATGAAAATAATTTAGGAGAAAGAGGGACTCCCAAACCAAT
Source organism: Prionailurus bengalensis (assembly GCF_016509475.1). Lineage (NCBI taxonomy): Eukaryota > Metazoa > Chordata > Mammalia > Carnivora > Felidae > Prionailurus > Prionailurus bengalensis. Next base: position 64,454,253 of record NC_057343.1, on the reverse strand, counting down.
GGATCACCTTTAGTTGATGGGGTTGTCACATGATTGTTGACCCAACTGTCCAAGTTTGGTAAGGGTCATAATCATGGAGAAGCAGGGATAACCAAAAATTTGTAATTTAGTTAAGGGAAGATAAGATGTATTGTGTTGGTTTTGTTGTGGATACATGAGCAATGGATAAGCCAGAATGCATTCACATCTGCTTAATGAAACACTGTGTGGTGCAGTTCTCTACTACTGTGCTTAGCACATAAGTTATCAGCAGTAGAGAGAAGATGCTCTTGCTTCTAGTGGTTGCATTTGCATAATTTTGAGAGTCCTGGTGGTAGGCAGGGTAGAATGGACTATTGGCTTGGAAAATGTCAAAGCTGCAATGGATTCATCCCCAGGCTGCTGAGTAGATGGCTCCCAAGGCCCCATAAGGACAGCATGCAGATTTCCAAATAAATTGACTTCCATGACTTAAATGTGTTTCTCTTCCTTCTGTCTCATTTCTAAGAAACCTGGGCCAATTAGAGGAGAGACATCTATAGTATTATTTGAGATCCTGGATCCAAGAAAGTCCTAGAGTAATGAGATGAATATTTGTTTTCTATTTTCTATAGACAATGGAACATGCTGGGTGCATCCCCTTATGTGATGAACTGATTTCTGTAATAAGACTGCATGGTTTAAGAAAAACAAAAATAAGTAAACATACTTTTGTTACAGGGTTTTTCAACTTTGGCTAGATTTCTGTGGCAAAAAAATAATGTTTTATGGACTTTAAAACCTATTTTTCCCTCCTAGACACATAGTCAGACCACTTTTCCCAGCCTCCTTTGAAGTTAAGTAATCATGTTGTTGAGTTTTAGTTAATGGGAAATGGGGAGAATTGCTGAAGGTAACTTCCAAACTGATCCCACTAAAACCTTCTGTGTGAGTAAGCTTGCCTATTCCAGGGGCACCTGGGTGGCTCAATTGGTTTAGCGTGTGACTGGCTCAGGCCATCATCTTGTGGTTCGTGGGTTTGAGCCCCACACTGGGCTCTGTGCTGATAGCTCAGAGCCTAGAGCCTGCTTCAGATTCTATGTCACCCTCTCTCTCTGCCCCTTCCCTACTCGTGCTCTGTCTCTCTGTTTCTCTCAAAAATAAATAAACATGAAAAAAAATTTTTAAAAAGCTTGCCCATTCCCTACCCAATATCTGAATGGAAAGAATTTCATCAACATAGAGAAGGGGGAGCCATGTGCCATGGAGAGAAGAAGCCTACATCCTGCATGGCTCTTCAGTGCAAACCCCTATGAGCTACATTTAATGAATATTATAGTGAGACATAAACATAATGATAAGCCACAGAGATGTGAATATTGTTTATTATACTGGTCTGAAAATCCTAGTTAATATAATTTCCATTACATTTAAAACTTTTATACCTAGATGACTAAAATCTGTTGGCATAGGGAGGGAGAGACAGGGGTAGGAAATAGGGAGAATGTTACTTCAAATGAAGTAACATAACGTTTGCCAAGTATTTAGAACAGTACATGGAACACTGTGGTCATGACATGAATATTTGTTTAGATAGATTGATAAGTAGACAGATAGATGAGTCAGACCATTTTTGTTCTTTCTTTTTTTCTGGCAGAGAAATTCTAAATTCACCTTGAATCTTTGGTTGATGTTTCTGCTTTTCTGCGGAGGCTTATCCTTCTCTAGTTAGCCATATTACATGTTGGGTTTCTTCCTCAGCACTCAGTCCTACACCCAATTCTCTTATCACTTCATGTTATTTCTTTGGAAATTTTATCCACAACTATGAAATCTAGTATCTACATAGGTTGATAATTACACAGTCTGTATCTCTAACTCAGATGTATCCTTTGAAACTTAAACAAGCAAAATCAATTTTCTACTTGATGCCAACTCTAAAAACCTTTCCAAACTTCACATAGTCAACAGTAAACATGGGGCACATGGGTGGCTCAGTCGGTCAAGCATCTGACTTCGGCTCAGGTCACGATCTCACAGTTCTTGGATTTGAGCCCCGTGTGAGGCTCTTTGCTGACAGCTCAGAGCCTGGAGCCTGCTTTGGATTCTATGTCTCCCTCTCTCTCTGCCCCTCCCACACTCACGCTCTGTCTCTCAAAAATAAATAAACGTTAACAAAATTTTTTTTAAAGTAAACGAATGCTCCTTTACATGTCTTAGTTTTGTTCCATTGATTTGTATTTTGGAAAACTCTACCACCATCATTCTAGTTGTGTAGGCCAAATACCTAGGAGCTACACCTGTCACACCATCCCACCCTTCTCAGGACCAAATGATCAATTTAGACAAGTTTATCTCTGACACGGCTTTCATGACCACCTATCTCTGTCCGCAACCCCCACCCCACCCCCCCCCCGCTATCCTACTCCACAATACTGTTATGAATGGCTGCCAGTCCATCATACTCTTACAATGGCTGCCAGAATCCACTAAATTCTCAGGTTTCCTTAGCTTCCATGTAATCTACTCTACCTACTGCCTGCTGGGTTTTTTTTTCCAATTCAAATCTAGTTAACATATGCCTCAACTTAAAACCTCGTATGAGACAATAAACTTCAGATATTGAAAAAACAAACAAAAAAAACCCTCGTATGACTTTTATTCTTCAATACACATAAGCCATTTATCATCTACTACCAGGCCCTGTGTGGCTCCACTCCCGCCTGCTTCCACTACCATCCTGCCCATTCCTCACCATGTGCTCTGAGCTCATTTCACGCTGCTTTGCCCTCAGTCATTATTGCCCCACACTTACCGCACACTACATGCACTTACTGTCTCTCTCTCTCCTTCTCTCCCATTTTTTCTGGTGTTTTCATTCTATGCCACTTTATTTTTTGCCTAATAAACCACTACCTATTTTTCAGGCCAGATGACTTCCTCAGTGAGTGCTAGCACCTTATAATACCATGTCCCCTTTCATCATAATACACAACCTAGCTGTAATCATGTGTTATCACTTGATTCCTATCCACCACCCCTCCTACACTGAATTTTCAACAATCCTTGTCAAAGAAGAGTAAAATATATTTTGTTCTTGATAAAATGAATTAATCTGATGGGAAGAGGTGACAATTTGTTTCTTTGGGAAAAACACACATCAATGAGACTTTTGAATGAAGAAGGGTAAATGATCATCTCATCCTAAAATGAAAAGATTTGAGACAGGGAGGTGATAATCCTCTCTGGCTAATAACAGAAAAGGTAACTATTATTTTAGTGCTTAAAGTTGCTTTTGTACAGGTTATTGTAACTATAGAAGAGGATGACCTTAATACCTTTATTCTTTGGAATGGGAATTGGAAGACATCATCTAAAGTATTCCCATGGGTGTAGTTAAACCCTGGAGAATATAATAACAATATTAGGGCATGGCATTAAATCTGCTTTGAGGAACTAAGAGAAAAGCCTGTGTTTTTACTTGGGACAAAGGCACAAACGCAGAGTAACATTATTCTAGAAAAGTCTGATCGGAGATGACAAAAGTTGCCCTACAGAATGAAGTACTCTTCTATTGCCAAGATCACTGTGATGAGTTAAAAGCAGTAAGAAGAACAGAATTTAATCCACTGATACATTTCTCAAGAATTTCCATAAATTTTCTGGAGACAAGAACCTTATAGACCTCTGGTCAACAGTTGTGGCTTCTGGAATAGTGCCCCTGATAGCAGCTTGAAGTGACATGTGATCCTGAAACTTTAAGGAGTTGAGGGATAGTGTATTCTTCTACAAAGAATATGCAGCCTCTCAACATTCGATCTTTATTTTTCCTAGTGAGTGAGGAGGATCAAGCACATCATTTAATAACCTAAATCATTTCTTGGACACCCTTAGTGTTTATGGACCAAAAAGGGGATAGTGCTTGCCCAGTGTAAATTCCTCAGCTGCCATCTAGTCTGTTTTGAAATAAAACTTAAATCCCAAGTTTGACCTTGGAAGACACCCAGTTTTTAAGATAAAAATGAAGCACTCCTATTTTCAGTGACTCTCAGACAGTGAACATCAGTCACAGAATACAGTTACATTAAAATATGTATTTAAAAGCAAATATTACTCTCAAGATGATAATTGAGAGAGCAATCTGCAATGCATAACTGCTCAGGGTCATGCCTGAGCCTACAAAAGAAAAGTACTTTTGAGCCTTTCTTGATACCTAACCCATTCTTTATAGTACTAACTTCTGCTCCCACAGCAAGGCACATGTAAAAATGCCTTCAATTAACTATTTTTAAAGTTCTGCCTCTGGATTACTGCTGACCTCTCCTATAACCTCTGTCTGATTTTGTTCACTTTGGTACAGACCTAGAAAATCTCCTACTTGTTGGTAAACTGACATAGGCTGGGAGGTGATTTTTGTTAGTTTTTAAAATAAATTCCTTCATAAACTTGAAATCCTAAAGCTTATCCCTAGAGCAAGAGTGTCAAGAAGAGAGTCTATGGGAAGCCCAATACAGGCATTTGGGAGGCCATAGATACAACTAGTGACATAATATAACCTTGTTCCCAGAGATATTTTAACATGAAAAAAATGGTACATCATACAGAAGCAAATAAAACATCACAAGGGCAGTTAATGTAACAGAATTAACCAAATTCAAATTACTATGTATTCAGCTATGTAACAACAATTATAGTTATACATCTAATGAGACATAGCATCTGTCTTCATATAGCTTGCATTCTAATGTGAATGGTCTCTAGCTATAAATTACTGTGATACATGGTAGAACAAACACATTAGGAGCTACAAAAGAAATAAACACAAAGTGATATGGAATATAGTGTAAACAACTCAAGGAAGTTTAGGCGGTATTTCTATATCCTTTAAATAGCTGAGAAAACTTGCATACATGGCATTAACTGTGTATGTCTCAGTATTTTTCAATCCATACAATGGGTTGATTCATATTTCTTATATAAATGAATGAGATGATTAAAATGGTGCATGTAAATACCTGGTAATTTATTGCATACATGGTAAATATTCCATTAAAGTAGAACTCTTACATGGAAACACTCTTTGTAGATATTACTTCTGACTAGGATATGTAAGGACAGGGAAGTTTCAATAAATCTCAGCAGAGAAGGGGATGATTTATTCATGATAAATGAATTTTGGATTTTTTTTGTTTATTTATTTTTAAAGAGAGAGAGCAAGCAGGGGAGAGGCAGAGGGAGAGGAAGAGAGAAAGAATCTTAAGCAGGTTCCGAGCTATCAGTGCAAAGCCCAATGTGGGGCTCGAACTCCCAAACTGTGAGATCATGATGTGAGCAGAAACCAAAAGTTGGACACTTAACCAACTGAGCCACCCAGGAGCCCCAAGTTTCAGATTTTCAAAAGACAAACTGTGAACTGGGTTGCAGGGGATTCCACATAAAACCAACAGTAAGAACCAAAACATGGAATAGAAGATACACAAGTTGAGTGCAGCAAACAGGTCTGAGCAAAAAGGACCTGTGAAGAAATGATGAGAGAACAGAATAGAAAAGTCCTCTAAGCCTGGATGTGATTCTATTGATAATGGGGAATCTCTGAAAGTTTGGTCAATGTAACTCTGAAAGAATACTTCTAAGAAAATGGCTTCTTTTGTTAAATATATTATAGAAGTTCTGCATATGCAAAGCATTTTTAGAGATTTCTGGTATATATTAACATAGCAATGCAAAAAAGCAAACTCTATCCAACTGTATTTAACCTAAATTTTATGAAGTTATTTACTAAACAAATTTCTATCTCTGTTTCCCCATGGGCAGCATCTACTAAAAACTTTTATTTTGGGTATTACAGGAACTTACTTAGAGAAATGTGGTCTAAAGTCTGCTTTAAGAAGACACGGTTCTAGCCGACCTATCAGTTGGAAGAGAAGAGTTTGGAGGCTAGGAGACCATTATAAAAGGTGAGTTGTGAGTTACTATGTGAATGGCTTAGTTTGCAGATATAAAATTGAGAGAAAGGCATAAATCAGAAGCAACAATCCTTGCCATATGATTACTGAAAGACAAAAGAATATTCACAACCCAACAGAGACTCCAAAATGTTAAGCCCAAATGATTGTGTCATCTGTAATAAAAACTGGAAATGCCGAAGGAAGAACGAGATTCAGAGAAAAGGGACAAATTCTGGAAGTGTTGAGTTTTGGGGCCTTCTCTGAAACTTTCAACCAGGCAGCTGAAGATTTTGTTTCAAGTGAACCAAACTTAGTTTAAAACACAGGAGGTGTCAGATTCAGGACAACATGTGAAAGAGTCAAAGCTGAATAGGGCACTATCTCTGCTCTTGAGGTCTTAGCTTTTCTGGACACACTCCTTCATTAGGGAAGACCCAGAAATCTTTCAGAGGAGATCTTGGACATGCTCATGTTTCTCCTGAGTCTGCCATCCATTCAGTCATATCCTTGAAAGACCCAACTTTCAAAAAGAGAACACCATCCCTCCCTCACACTAGGCAATGTGTCAAAGGACACAACTCTCTCATTTTGTTGTTACACAAAATTTTTGTATTCCACTCTCTTTCAAAAAATAAAACACTGGATTCTTTACAGCCAATATCTTAAGGAAAGTTTGGTATCAGGGAATAATATTTCCTTGAGAACTGCTTGCAGCATAGGGACACCATCCCTTGAGATCAGTGTTTTTATATCAAGCTATGTACAGCATTCAGAGTTCCTGTGGAGAAGAGTCAGGGGGCATCTGAGAAAGCAGAAGAGAGTCCATGACAGGCATTTCATGCTCACCAAATATTCGTGCACTTCCACATATTTCAAGGACTTCCAGTTATGTTGGGATCATGTGAAAATATCTGACAAACAGACTATGCATTAAAGTGACATGTACCCCATTGGGACTGAGGCTGGAAAAAATCCCTACCTCACTTCTATACTCTCTCTTCTTCTGCCTCAAAGTTTTGTGTGATGAGTGCTAGAGTTTACAGATGGAAGAGGGTAGCCTGACCAATGTTGAACTTTATATGAGCAACAAATAAACAATGATTCATTTAAGCCACTGAGAATTCAGATTTAATGCACTTTGTTTTGTTTTTTTTTTAGTTTTGGGTTTTTTTTGGGGGGGGGGGCGTGGGAAGGGGTATTGGGGCCAACACAGTGGGATTAATATAGAGCTCAAATGAAGAGAACAGCTCCATGTCAGCTAGAGTTTTTTCGTGTTGGACTTCCAAATAAAACTTACTGGTAGAAATCTTTAGCAGATCTAATGCTCTACATCACATCAATGTTATTTTTGTCTCAGTTACAATCATCAGAAAATTACATATTTAGACCATGGTCTGTAATAGAATTTTTTTTACTGATTTGCTTTTTGATGGTATACACGAACTTAACAGAAGTTAAGAGAACTCAATAGAACTCAACACTGTAATCATTATATATTTATTATATAATCATTATATATTATTGCCCACCATGTCAAATAGGTTTATGAGAGCCCATTTAAAGAATGTCTCTCAGATCTCAGAAGTGGGAAGAACTAGAATTCTCCACAGAAACTTCTATATTTTTAATTCAAAAATTAATGGGAGAGAACACGTTAGAAAATGGAAGATAGGACATTATCAGAAGGATTCCTTAGTCACATTTGACGCATTCGTTTCAATAAAGAATGTCAAACTGTAAGAGGAAAATTAATAAACCTAATTGTTAGAGTCACTCAACCAACATGTTAAAGGGTCTAGAAATTTTATCATATGAATAATAGTGAAGAGTCAAAGAGTGATTAGTCTGAGGCAGAGAGGACTTGCTAGGGTTTTTGGAAAGGGTATGTATATGGGTTTGGTAATGGGGGATGGTGGTCGTATGGTCCCTGCTTACATATATTTAGTGAGCTGCTATGTCTTAGGTGAAAACACATAAAACTACCTTTTTTAGAGGCCAGAAAAGGCTCAATATTGACAATTTCATATGGTTCTACCTAATGGAATAGAAAATATAGTTATCTGAATTGTTTATTAGGGAAGAACTTGGGACAGTATTTAGACTTTACAAAAGTTAGATTTTAGGCTAAAATAAGATAGAAATTTTATCTAGAATCATTCAAAAGTGGACCCATGGATGGAATATCAGGTCCAAAAGGCAAGTAATATCAGAGAGTTCATGTAAGAATTCCATGCTTTGAATTTAGGTTGGATATGTGATCTTGATGTCTTTCATTTCTACAGTTCTAATATTATTATATAACTTTTAAAACATTCTTGTAAAAATGTTCTTCAGTGTTGGTTTTCTCAATTTAAAGATTTGCTTGCAAACCAAATGTTGAGCCTAAAAAAACACACTCAGGGCTGGCTTCATGGGCATGTGACCTGCTTATTAAAGCCTGTGCACCTGCTATTGTAGGATCTCTTCGGAATCCTTAGTAACTTTTGAAATAAGAGATTTCAATTTCCTAAATTTTCATTTCACACTGAAGCTTGAAAATTATGTAACTAATCCTGAATACATAGTCTTCTTAAACTTTTATGCAGATTAAAATGATAAATGCACATTAATTCTAGGTCATTAAAGACTAGTTTATCACCTTTAAATTACATTTGGGAATTGTCCTTACATATCAAAATTTATTGCCCCAAAAGATCATTTTGTAATAACTATTAAACAACGTACGCCAGCATGCTTTGGAAACTGAAGAAGTTCTAATGGAATTTCGGTGTTTTATGTAAAATTAAATCATAAAATGTTTCCAAAGGTATAAATAAAAATAATTATGGAAAAGACTTTTGGAGAGGCAAAAAGCAAATCTATGACAATATGCCAATTCCACTTCTTGAAAATAAACAGACATGAAACAAAGAATAAAGGGATAGCAGGAAGGCAGGGAAATGCATAACTATTTTGGTCACAGCTTCTAGCAACCCATTAAAATGACAACCAAACAGAGGTAGCAACAGATGTATCCACCATCGAAAAAAGTTAAATTAAATCAAGCGATAAATTTCAAATGAAGTAACTGTTCAATGAAAAGGAAAAAAATAAAAATCACATCTGCTTACACAGCGATGAAGCATGAAAGATTCTGTTGAAAGTTTATGTCGAAAATTAAGATATAGATAAAGCAATCTATGTGCACTCATCCAATAAAGAGAAAAGAATGAATTGGTGGATTAGTGCCAATTTTAATTTTGAAATCCTCAAAAAAAAAAAGAAAATTAAGATCATTGTTGATAGACTCTCTCTACTATAGCAGACAATCCAGCTGAAAGTCTAGAAGGACACAAAGTAAATTCATTTTTAAAAACAAATAGTACAGTTCTGTTCTTTGAAAGACATATCCATAATATGGGTTTTTTCCCCCTACTTTAGAGACCATTTGACTTGAAATTCTTACATTCTTATAAATATTTTAGATAAGGAAATAAAACTCATAATTATTTAACACTAAAAGTTGAAATTACTCACTATATCATTGTTGCTAAAATAATAGCACATGCAGTCTACTAACACCAAAAAAGTCCAGGTGAGTATGGAAGAGTAAGGTTGGAGGGAATCAGATCTAAGTTGAGATTTCCAGAGCCATAAGAAAAACTCTGAAGCCTACTGAACTCAAGAAGGATTTCTGGACCCTTTGGAAAAGGACTGAATGAGTGTGATAGTGGAAACTGAATTCCAGCTGCCCTCCTCTGGACTTACCTGTAGTGGAAAAGGACTGAGAAGAAAAATTTCAAGTATTTACATTTGTGAAATTGGTGTTGAGAAGACAATCTGTGAAATATTACTATTTCTTTGTAGTAAAATTTAAGAAATTAGTTAGCATTATGCCCCTTGTCCTTCATTCTAGCTTTCACTATGTTTCCTCTTTGTATCTCTCCTCCTTGCTCCTCAGATCTCAAGCATGCTATGACTATGAGTCCTTCCATTTAGCCAATGTTGACTGTCTTTCCAAATTCTTTTCTGATATTGCTGTGACCATGAGTGATATTTCACTAAAGGAGAATAGGATGTAGATTCCTGGAAGTTCAGGGATATGGGGACTGAGGAGAGATTTCTGGATTCCCTGGGTGCCTACTTCCACAGGTTGCCTTCCTGATATCCTTAACTTCTGGAACTCCTGCTCTGGCCTCCTTTTAAGGCCTAGAGCACAATTAAGTGTCTCCTCTTGTCCTGCATTTGCACCACCATGAGGATCTTTGGAACCCTGAAACATGCGATGTGACCATTTGTTGGCTGCCAAAACGAACAAACAAGCAAACAAACTTTTAGAACTCCTTACTCCAGCCCGCCTATACTGAAACATAATTCATGGCCCTTGGTCAGTTGAGGGACACTATCAACTTGATCACTTTCAAATACAACTTTCCTTTCTTTACTCTATGATGTCATATAGAGATATTCCATGTCACTCCTACTGCTTGATCCAATGGGACTATGATATGGAAATTACATTAGGATAAAAATAGGTAAAATAAATGCTTATTGAAGTCCTTTACAACAACAATATCAACTAGTGTCTCTGAGTGGGACAGATGTTTAGAGACCAGTTTAGTGGGGGACATCATGGGGAAGAAAGTAGGTGACACGCTATGTAAGGAAGTATTAAGAACAAGTCGTTTGTTATTCTTCTTATTAAGACAGTCTGTGTGCCAGGTTAACATGTTTCTTAAAAACATTAGAATGATCATTCAGTTCAGCTTAACAGTTTAGTAACTGAAAGCTGATTGAGAGTATACACATATGTGTGTGTGTACACATAACTTATATATGCACTTATGTGCAAAATCAGTTTGAGCTTGTCTCACTTAAATGGATCTACCTATCGAGTTTGCTAGGGATATGCTTTAGATATGCTTTAGATAACTCAAGATAACTCAAGTATTTCTCTGCATGCTTTCATATTCTTGCCCATTGAGGAATCTTCTTAAAAGAAGATATATAATCATTAGCAAAGAATCCATAGTCCAACTGGCTGTATTTCCATCTCCTCAATCCAGTGACAGATTTCATGGGTTGGGAAGAATGAGGAGATCCCAACTGCTTCTCTATACTACTAGTTTATGTATGTATTTATTTTTAAGACTTTTTAATTGTACTATAACTAACATACAGTGTTATATTAGTTTCAAGTGTACAATATAATGATTCCACAATTCTATGCATTACTCAGTGTCCTATATTATTAGTTTTAATATCTGGCTTGGTTGAACAAATTCTAAGCATGGAACGCAAGAAACAAAAATTATGTTTGAAAGCACTGGTATCCTGTAACATAACAGCAGTATAAAAGTAGTTCTTCCTAGATTGAACCTGGAACTTTTACATTTCCAAAATCCTCTCTATTTTACAAAAGACAGAAAAGGAATTCTACTACTGATAATTGCAAAGGCAAACAGGTTGCAAATGTTCTGATCATCCTATATTTCTGTCCTGTTTCACGTTTTATAGATAAACATAATGCATCAATATCAGAATGGCATCTTGTTAACAATGTTAAGGCAGAATTCTAAATTTTCAAGCATTTCTAGAAAAGCAAACTGTCGATAATAAATTGTATTTACAGAGAACTCTTATCTACTTGAATGAATTGAGAAATCTAGAATATTAAGTGATCAAGAAATGATTAAATGATTTAATTATAGCACAGCATGTTTTTTCTGCTGATAATGTTACTAATTATACTTTAATAAACCAATCCCAACAAAACAATTACAATCCAAATGTTTAACATAAAAATCCAATCTCCTTTGGAGCTAAGACTAGTATTTCAAGTGTAATTTCTCTGTTAGAAATTTATTCTGATTTTTGTAGTTCATCAAAATAAATCAGTATCTAACTTAGCAATAAATTCTATCAGTTCAAGTTTTCTCTACAAAACATTAACAATAGCACAAAACATTCAAAATACGGAGAAATATTTTATATGATGATTTAAGTTGATGTGCCTTTCCTGATCAAAATGAAATACAAAGTTTTCAGATTGGTGCAAAGAAGGCTTATAAAAATATACTCAAAGTGGAAAATATGTAGCAATGTTATGAATATAGAGGAAGAGTTTAAATAGTATTTTTATATTGCACTGTGCTTATGCAAAGCCTTATTCACACAAATGAAAACAATGTCATGATATTATTATTTTTAACTCTTCAAGAAGATTTTGGTAGATAAGATCATTTTTGACCAATTGTTTACTCTCTCCCCATCTGTATCCCTGGAGGAGGATATACGTTTCCATTGCTTGGCTTTAGTATTTCCTGTCTGACTTTGCTTTGGCCAAACGGATATCTTAGAGGAACAAACACAGAAAAAGGTGGCATGTTTTTGCACAGATGGGCTTGTGCTTTTGACTTCTACCATAACAACATGCTTTTGGTTCTGTGATCTCAGCAGGATGACCAACATCTACACCAGATCTGGACTTTAAGCAAATCCCAACCAAGCATGGCCTGTATCAGGTGACTTGTAGCTGACCACAGGTTCGTGAACAAGAAAAAAAATGCTTATTGGTATATCTCAGTAAATTTTGCATGGTTTCTTAACACAAAATTATTGTGACAATAGCCTAACTGCTACGAAGGTGTTGTTGAGCATTTCTGTTATTCAGTCATTACATCTACTGTGTGCAAGTTATAATATCTTTAAAATAAACTAGAACTATGTTCTAATTGAAGAAAGTTGTACCACAGTATTTCATTAAATGTCCTCTGGTAATTTGCTTTATATTCACTCTCAATTAAATGCCTTCTAGGTTCTTAAAATTGTGACTAATTCTGCGAAGCTAGATCAGAAATCTTAGTATAAAATCTACAAAGTGAATCCCTTTATATTTTTATTATGGAAATAAATGTTTTACTATAAGCAAATGTGGTCTTACTCAATTTTGTGAACCTACTATTTCGGAAATTTCCTGATCCATAATAAAACTTCAGTAACATTAGCTGAATAAAGTAAAGAGATAGTATCAGTCTTCTGTCAGCCTTCTCTCACCTACTTACTCAGAAGCATACCACATCATAATTGCTATAGGTATTGTTTCTATAATATATTCACTCTCATCAATGCCCTCATTTAATCATATTTTTTACTCCCTGTATTATTAACATACCTGGAACCTAGTGAGGAAATTGGTGTTTGTTCAGTGAATGAATGAATATATGGATGAATAAAATAGAAGAAGAATTTTAAAGTTATAATTTAAGATTGAAAGCATAGTATTTGTAATTAGATTGATTTTAAATAGTCTCTATTAAAACTTGATAATTGGGAAGATGCATTTTCCTGTTCCATTTAAATTTTACACATAGTGATCGACTTAATTATAAATTTCATTTATTTATTCAGTAGATATATATTAAACATTTCTTATCTTTCCCTGCACTGTGCTAGTCACAATGAGAAAATAACAGGTATATCCCATGACATGATGGAGATTATAGTCAAAGGCATCATAAATGATGATCTACATAAAGGCTTGTTTTAAATGGATAATATTCTCAATATTTTTGTTATTACAAACTCAAGAAATGCATTTATAGGCTTGCAATACATTTTAAAGTGTCAGATAAAAAGGTATTTTATGAATGGGTGAAACATGACACTTTAATGAATTAGCATAGAAACATGACAAATACTCTAGTTATGAGTATATTTGAGAAACAGACATGGAAAATGAGTTTTGTGATAAGACTACTGTGTCCTTGGATGAAATATGATAATTTTGCTACTCAATATTTATCAATTAAAATAAAAAACACAATATTGTTGCTTACATCAGAATTTAGGTATATAAATAACTTACTTTGATAAGCTTGAGGCATGTTTCCACATTTTCTAAGATGCGGAATTATGAAATTTAAACTCTATACATTTTAATGGGTGCAAATCAAATATTTAAACATTTCTAAAAATTAGGTCTTCAAGCTTTATTAAGGGCCTTAAGAACATATTTATTTTCTAGAAATGTAAACTTTTCTGATAATGTGATTCTTTTACAAAAACCGTGAAAAGATCTTCTTATCGTTAACTTAAAAATGAATGTGTACAATAGAAAGTCACTAGGATCGAGTAAATTTAGCAACTATCTTGTTTTGTTACATATATATCTAATAGATTCAGATTTGACTTTTATAATTAACAGACGACAAGCTCATTTGCTTTGATAAGACAGAAAGAAAAGGAATGTTAAAGGAACTTAAATTAGATTTCACCATCTGTTTAATGAGTTTCAGGCCTTGTTTGATAATAAATTTCCAGATATAAAATTTCAAAATGATCATTTTCAGAAAGAGTAACCGACCTGACTTGTAAAAGGTATATAAATGCCTATTCACACTCATTCCTATAAAACTCATGATTTGTTTTATTTCTAATGAAACTGATTAAGCTTCCATTATAGCAATGTGAAATACATAATAAATGCAGAACTTATATTCATAAGAGTTATCATAGTTCTTAAGGTTATTATAATTCATATTTTAATTTTACAAATAGGACTTTTACTTAGTTTAGTTTTTAATAAATCTCTTTGGAGTATTTATTTCACTACTGCAATACCCTGTGCCTAAGAGACTTTCCTGTCAATCCCCCATGACCATATTCTGCTACTGTCAGCCTACTTTCAAGGTGCATTAACTGCTCCAAAACTATAGGGGGCCATCTGGTTAAGCGCTTCTGAACTGCAAGAAATATATCCTGAAACTCCTCTGCACTGATGGATTACATCTTCAAACCACATTCATAAAATGAGAGTTAAGTAATTACAGAGTACAGTTACTGAGTCTGCCACTATAGACTCTTAACATACCTGCAGAAAGCTGAGAGTACACATAAGCCAGTTAAAATTTATGTGTGGCCTAAGAGTGCTTCAGAAAATCAGGTGAATTATTTTCTGCATGCTAAACTTTGGGGTATTTGGAGTCAATTTCTGGCCATTGCCAGGAGAGGACTGTACATGGCCCAGAAAACTGTGAATAGTAAGAGGAGAAAAGCTGGGCTGTTTGGGAAGCCTTATAAACTATTATGACCCTAGGAATTCAGAGTTCAGAGAGGGTGTTTGAACTATGAACTTGAATTAACATGCAGAAAAGGTAGAGGAAAGGTTTCTCATTTTACCAGCACGAAGATCAGCCTAGTTTAAGCTAAAAAATTAGCAATGTTTGTGTGATAAGCCGAAAACACTAGAGTCAGAATAGGAAGACAAAGGTTAGGGTCAGAAATAGTAAAAAAAATAGCAGACTAACCAAGATATTTGGATACAGAGAAAGAGGCCACAGTCAATACCATCCAATACCCCAGTTTTTTAATTCCTTGATTTTTCTTTTCTAAACAAGTATTCTCGTAAGTCAGAGAGTGCCAAGGAGAACACAGGAGCACACAGGTTCTTTGTCAGAAAAAAACTGACACATGATGGGTAACCAGGAGTTACAAAGGAAAAAATAGGTACAATTGTTTTGTTGCAATTAAAAACTACAACAATTTGTTTTGTTTTCTCTTGTTTTTAAGACAGGATGAAACACCTAGAAGTAACAGTTGAAAAAAACTGAAACATTAAGGAGTACATCTGTGGGGAGATTAGATGTCAGGTTTGTGTAGAAAACGGGAGTAACTAGCTAATGAGCCTTGAGACATGGAAGATGAGATCAAGCAGATCCACATAAATTCTGATGTAGAGTTTCTCTTTCATTTGTAAAATCATGTTTATATTTATCAGAGTAATAAACATATCTAATAGAAAACTGAGTAGTACCAAAAGGTCTATGTTAAGAAAAAATAGCATTCCTAAGCCCAAGCACTTTATACGCCATGTTTCCTGCTCCTGTAAGCAGTAGTAATCAACCTGATGGATTTTTCTGGTATTAACCTTACATATCTACATAACTTGTAGTAAATAGGCAGTTTTTCTGTTTCTTGAATGTCAATTCTTGGCAATATTTACCGATTTTCTATGTTATACCACCAACTCCCCATTTCTTTTTCCCATCCAACTAATATAGTTTTAGCAAGGTTTTTATTAATGTAATAGTTGTATCTACAAATCTACTATTTACTTCAGAGCAATATCTTATTATGATTATATTTTTTCTGTAAAATTTTCCCCTATAATCTATAATTGTCATGGTATCTATCAATTGCCTTGAATCTATCACATCTCTCTATGTATCTACCCTGTTTTTTTCTCAAATGCTTTAGCAGATCTGTCAAACACTTAGTAATATCTTTTCCATACATTCCAACATCTCACCTTTTTACATTTATTTATTTTTGATGGACAGAGAGAGACAGAGCACAAGTTGGGGAGGGGCAGAGAGAGAAGGAGACACAGAATCTGAAGCAGACTCCAGGCTCCGAGCTGTCAGCACAGAGCCCGACATGCGGCTCGAACTCACAAACCACAAGATCATGACCTGAGCCGAAGTCGGACACCTAACCGACTGAGCTACCCAGGTGACCCCAACATATCACTTTAAGTTACTATTTTTTTCCTTTTTAGCTTATAAAATTCCCTTCTACAGCCACCTTTTTCCCTGTTCTGATGTTCTCAATCTGATGTTTAGTTTCCTAAACCCCATATATTCTTATTTATTTTATTACTCCCATTGCCAAGAGCTTTCTACAAAAAGCATAATAAAATATGTATATGTGCATCCTTACCTATCTGAAAATCTTTTTATCTTCATGGTTGACTGCTAGTTTAGCTGGGTATAGAATTTCAGGCCAGAAATCAGTTGCTTTATAATTAGAAAGTATTGCTTTTGCATTTTTGTTTAGGATTCCTGTTGATAAGCAACTATAAATCTAACCCTATCTTTGTATGCATTACACACACAAATATATATATATACATATATATATATATATGTATATATATGTATATATATATAGACACATACACATATATATTTATTTCTTTCACTGGAAGATTTTGATATCTTCTCTTCAATATTCAGCAGTTTCACAATTATTTGTGTGTGGTGTATGTTTCATTGATTGTGATGGATCCTTGGTGGGTTCCATTTGGAGTCATGATTCCTTACTTTTGAAAAAAAAATGGTATTTGATAAATTTCTTCTATTAGTTTGGTTATTTTCTCTGAAATTCTTATTACTTGGATCTTCTGGAGTGAAATTCTAATGTCTCATCATTTTTCTATTTCCTTCTCTTTTGTGTGTTATTTTTTTTTATATTTCCTTAACTTTATAAAACCCTTCCATTGAATTCAATTTAAAGAAATTAAAAAAAGGCAGAAAGATTCTGGGATAGAGTGATCAGAAAGCTTGAAAGGAAATCAAAGGAGTGAGAACAAAGAAAATATAGTCAATAGCACAGATAAGTGATATCAAATGTTCAAGAGAGATAACAACCTATAAAAGGCTATTAGATTCTGAACAACAACAACAAAAGATAATCGGTGACCTTAGCAAGAGAATTTCAGTGGAGTGATGGAGGCAGCAATCAGACTGAGTGGATCAGGAAGTAAAAGAGGAAAATTGATAAAACTTTACAGACATTCAGATATTAAAATTAAAAAGGAATTATGTATTTTATTTAGCACAGTATTTGCAAAACTGTTAGGATTGCGTAGGATAAGCCTTCAGTATACCATACAATTATTGCCAGTATAAAATAATGTTCTATATAGAAATGAAAATTGATGTCAAAATATTGAAATATACTTATTAATATTTATTATATAAATGGATTCATACAATATGTGATCTTTTGTGACTGTCTTCTTTTACTTATCATGTTTTCAAGGTTCTTCTATGTTGTAGCATTTATCCATAGTAATCCCTTTTAACTGCTGAACAAAGTTTCATTTTATAGATATATAATATTTTATTTATCCATTCATCAGTTGATGAACATTTGAATTGTTTCTACTTTCTGTATATTATGAGTGAATTACACTGCTATCAACATTCATGCACAGGTTTTTGTGTAAACACATGTTTTCTTTTCTCTTAGGTATACAGCTAGGAGTAATATTTCTGGCTCATATGGTAGCTCTATGTTTAACCTTTAATAGAACTATCTAATTCTCAAAGTAGTTGCATGATTTTACATTCGACCAGTGGTATTTGAGAGTTTCACTTTGTCTACATCCTACCACACTTGTGATTTTTTTATTTTTTTGATTATATAACAAAATATGTTAATTAAGGTGACTATAGACATACAGCTAGTATCTACAAGAGCTGGAATCTAGTCATATGCCTTGTGGGAACTCAAAAGTATTGCTCTTTAGCATACTGCAACATTGTGGCCAGTGATTTTTATTGAAATAAAAGGGACTTTGCTATTTATTTATTTTTTTTTAATCTTAAATTAACTTTTATTTTTTATTTTTTTTATATATGAAATTTATTGTCAAATTGGTTTCCATACAACACCCAGTGCTCATCCCAAAAGGTGCCCTCCTCAATACCCATCACCCGCCCTCTCCTCCCTCCCACCCCCCATCAACCCTCAGTTTGTTCTCAGTTTTTAACAGTCTCTTATGCTTTGGCTGTCTCCCATTCTAACCTCTTTTTTTTTTTTTCCTTCCCCTCCCCCATGGGTTCCTGTTAAGTTTCTCAGGATCCACATAAGAGTGAAACCATATGGTATCTGTCTTTCTCTGTATGGCTTATTTCACTTAGCATCACACTCTCCAGTTCCATCCACGCTACTACAAAAGGCCATATTTTATTTTTTCTCATTGCCGCGTAGTACTCCATTGTGTATATAAACCACAATTTCTTTATCCATTCATCAGTTGATGGACATTTAGGCTCTTTCCATAATTTGGCTATTGTTGAGAGTGCTGCTATGAACATTGGGGTACAAGTGCCCCTATGCATCAGTACTCCTGTATCCCTTGGATAAATTCCTAGCAGTGCTATTGCTGGGTCATAGGGTAGGTCTATTTTTAATTTTCTGAGGAACCTCCACACTGCTTTCCAGAGTGGCTGCACCAATTTGCATTCCCACCAACAGTGCAAGAGGGTTCCCGTTACTCCACATCCTCGCCAACATCTATAGTCTCCTGAGTTGTTCATTTTGGCCACTCTGACTGGCGTGAGGTGATACCTGAGTGTGGTTTTGATTTGTATTTCCCTGATAAGGAGCGACGCTGAACATCTTTTCATGTGCCTGTTGGCCATCCGGATGTCTTCTTTAGAGAAGTGTCTATTCATGTTTTCTGCCCATTTCTTCACTGGGTTATTTGTTTTTCGGGTGTGGAGTTTGGTGAGCTCTTTATAGATTTTGGATACTAGCCCTTTGTCCTGTATGTCATTTGCAAATATCTTTTCCCATTCCGTTGGATGCCTTTTAGTTTTGTTGGTTGTTTCCTTTGCTGTGCAGAAGCTTTTTATCTTCATAAGGTCCCAGGAATTCACTTTTGCTTTTAATTCCCTTGCCTTTGGGGATGTGTCGAGTAAGAGATTGCTACGGCTGAGGTCAGAGAGGTCTTTTCCCGCTTTCTCCTCTAAGGTTTTGATGGTTTCCTGTCTCACATTTAGGTCCTTTATCCATTTTGAGTTTATTTTTGTGAATGGTGTGAGAAAGTGGTCTAGTTTCAACCTTCTGCATGTTGCTGTCCAGTTCTCCCAGCACCATTTGTTAAAGAGGCTGTCTTTTTTCCATTGGATGTTCTTTCCTGCTTTGTCAAAGATGAGTTGGCCATACGTTTGTGGGTCTAGTTCTGGGGCTTCTATTCTATTCCATTGGTCTATGTGTCTGTTTTGGTGCCAATACCATGCTGTCTTGATGATGACAGCTTTGTAGTAGAGGCTAAAGTCTGGGATTGTGATGCCTCCTGCTTTGGTCTTCTTCTTCAAAATTCCTTTGGCTATTCGGGGCCTTTTGTGGATCCATATGAATTTTAGGATTGCTTGTTCTAGTTTCGAGAAGAATGCTGGTGCAATTTTGATTGGGATTGCATTGAATGTGTAGATAGCTTTGGGTAGTATTGACATTTTGACAATATTTATTTTTCCAATCCATGAGCAGGGAATGTCTTTCCATTTCTGTAAATCTTCTTCAATTTCCTTCAGAAGCTTTCTATAGTTTTCAGCATACAGATCCTTTACATCTTTGGTTAGATTTATTCCTAGGTATTTTATGCCTCTTGGTGCAATTGTGAATGGGATCAGTTTCTTTATTTGTCTTTCTGTTGCTTCATTGTTAGTGTATAAGAATGCAACTGATTTCTGTACATTGGTTTTGTATCCTGCAACTTTGCTGAATTCATGTATCAGTTCTAGCAGACTTTTGGTGGAGTCTATCGGATTTTCCATGTATAATATCATGTCATCTGCAAAAAGCGAAAGCTTGACTTCATCTTTGCCAATTTTGATGCCTTTGATTTCCTTTTGTTGTCTGATTGCTGATGCTAGAACTTCCAGCACTATGTTAAACAGCAGCGGTGAGAGTGGGCATCCTTGTCGTGTTCCTGATCTCAGGGAAAAAGCTCTCAGTTTTTACCCGTTGAGGATGATGTTAGCTGTGGGCTTTTCATAGATGGCTTTTATGATGTGTAAGTATGTTCCTTCTATCCCGACTTTCTCAAGGGTTTTTATTAAGAAAGGGTGCTGGATTTTGTCGAAGGCCTTTTCTGCATCGATTGACAGGATCATATGGTTCTTCTCTTTTTTTTTTGTTAATGTGATGTATCACGTTGATTGATTTGCGAATGTTGAACCAGCCCTGCATCCCAGGAATGAATCCCACTTGATCATGGTGAATAATTCTTTTTATATGCCGTTGAAATCGATTTGCTAGTACCTTATTGAGAATTTTTGCATCCATATTCATCAGGGATATTGGCCTGTAGTTCTCTTTTTTTACTGGGTCTCTGTCTGGTTTAGGAATCAAAGTAATACTGGCTTCATAGAATGAGTCTGGAAGTTTTCCTTCCTTTTCTATTTCTTGGAATGGCTTGTGAAGGATAGGTATTATCTCTGCTTTAAACGTCTGGTACAACTCCCCTGGGAAGCCATCTGGTCCTGGACTCTTATTTGTTGGGAGATTTTTGATAACTGATTCAATTTCTTCACTGGTTATGGGTCTGTTCAAGCTTTCTATTTCCTCCTGATTGAGTTTTGGAAGAGTGTGGGTGTTCAGGAATTTGTCCATTTCTTCCAGGTTGTCCAGTTTGTTGGCATATAATTTTTCATAGTATTCCCTGATAATTGTTTGTATCTCTGAGGGATTGGTTGTAATAATTCCATTTTCATTCATGATTTTATCTATTTGGGTCATCTCCCTTTTCTTTTTGAGAAGCCTGGCTAGAGGTTTGTCAATTTTGTTTATTTTTTCAAAAAACCAACTCTTGGTTTCGTTGATCTGCTCTACAGTTTTTTTAGTTTCTATATTGTTTATTTCTGCTCTGATCTTTATTATTTCTCTTCTTCTGCTGGGCTTAGGCTGCCTTTGCTGTTCTGCTTCTAGTTCCTTTAGGTGTGCTGTTAGATTTTGTATTTGGGATTTTTCTTGCTTCTTGAGATAGGCCTGGATTGCAATGTATTTTCCTCTCAGGACTGCCTTTGCTGCGTCCCAAAGCGTTTGGATTGTTGTATTTTCATTTTTGTTTGTTTCCATATATTTTTTAATTTCTTCTCTAATTGTCTGGTTGACCCACTCATTCGTTAGTAGGGTGTTCTTTAACCTCCATGCTTTTGGAGGTTTTCCAGACTTTTTTCTGTGGTTGATTTCAAGCTTCATAGCATTGTGGTCTGAAAGTAAGCATGGTATAATTTCAATTCTTGTAAACTTATGAAGGGCTGTTTTGTGACCCAGTATATGATCTATCTTGGAGAATGTTCCATGTGCACTCGAGAAGAAAGTATATTCTGTTGCTTTGGGATGCAGAGTTCTAAATATATCTGTCAAGTCCATCTCATCCAATGTCTCATTCAGGGCCCTTGTTTCTTTATTGACCGTGTGTCTAGATGATCTATCCATTTCTGTAAGTGGTGTATTAAAGTCCCCTGCAATTACCACATTCTTCTCAATAAGGTTGCTTATGTTTATGAGTAATTGTTTTATATATTTGGGGGCTCCGGTATTCGGCGCATAGACATTTATAATTGTTAGCTCTTCCTGATGGATAGACCCTGTAACTATTATATAGTGTCCTTCTTCATCTCTTGTTACAGCCTTTAATTTAAAGTCTAGTTTGTCTGATATAAGTATGGCTACTCCAGCTTTCTTTTGGCTTCCAGTTGCATGATAAATAGTTCTCCATCCCCTCACTCTCAATCTAAAGGTGTCCTCAGGTCTAAAATGAGTCTCTTGTAGACAGCAAATAGATGGGTCTTGTTTTTTTATCCATTCTGATACCCTATGTCTTTTGGTTGGTGCATTTAATCCATTTACATTCAGTGTTATTATAGAAAGATACGGGTTTAGAGTCATTGTGATGTCTGTATGTTTTATGCTTGTAGTGATGTCTCTGGGACTTTGTCTCACAGGGTCCCCCTTAGGATCTCTTGTAGGGCTGGTTTCGTGGTGACAAATTCCTTCAGTTTTTGTTTGTTTGGGAAGACCTTTATCTCTCCTTCTACTCTAAATGACAGACTTGCTGGATAAAGGATTCTCGGCTGCATATTTTTTCTGTCTAGCACCCTGAAAATCTCGTGCCAATTCTTTCTGGCCTGCCAAGTTTCAAAAGAGAGATCAGTCACGAGTCTTATAGGTCTCCCTTTATATGTGAGGGCACGTTTACCCCTTGCTGCTTTCAGAATTTTCTCTTTATCCTTGTATTTTGCCAGTTTCACTATGATATGTCGTGCAGAAGATCGATTCAAGTTACGTCTGAAGGGAGTTCTCTGTGCCTCTTGGATTTCAATGCCTTTTTCCTTCCCCAGTTCAGGGAAGTTCTCAGCTATTAATTCTTCAAGTACCCCTTCAGCCCCTTTCCCTCTCTCTTCCTCCTCTGGGATACCAATTATGCGTATATTATTTCTTTTTAGTGTATCACTTAGTTCTCTAATTTTCCCCTCATACTCCTGGATTTTTTTATCTCTCTTTTTCTCAGCTTCCTCTTTTTCCATAACTTTATCTTCTAGTTCACCTATTCTCTCCTCTGCCTCTTCAAGCCGAGCTGTGGTGGTTTCCATTTTGTTATGCATTTCGTTTAAAGCGTTTTTCAGCTCCTCGTGACTGTTCCTTAGTCCCTTGATCTCTGTAGCAAGAGATTCTCTGCTGTCCTGTATACTGTTTTCAAGTCCAGCGATTAATTTTATGACTATTATTCTAAATTCACTTTCTGTTATGTTATTTAAGTCCTTTTTGATCAGCTCATTAGCTGTTGTTATTTCCTGGAGATTCTTCTGAGGGGAATTCTTCCGCTTGGTCATTTTGGATAGTCCCTGGCGTGGTGAGGACCTGCAGGGCACTTCCCCTGTGCTGTGGTGTATAACTGGAGTTGGTGGGCGGGGCCGCAGTCAGACCTGATGTCTGCCCCCAGCCCACCGCTGGGGCCACAGTCAGACTTGTGTGTGCCTTCTCTTCCCCTCTCCTAGGGGCGGGATTCACTGTGGGGTGGTGTGGCTCGTCTGGGCTACTTGCACCCTGCCAGGCTTGTGATGCTGGGTATCTGGCGTATTAGCTGGGGTGGGTAGGCAAGGTGCTCGGGGGCAGGAGGGGCAGGCTTATATCGCTTCTCCTTAGGTGATCCACTTCAGGAGGGGCCCTATGGCAGCAGGAGGGAGTCAGATCCGCTGCCGGAGGTTTGGCTCCGCAGAAGCTCAGAGTTGGGTGTTTGCAGGGAGCGAGCACGTGCCCTGGCAGGAACTGGTTCTCTTTGGGATTTTGGTTGGGGGATGGGCGGGGGAGATGGCACTGGCGAGCGCCTTTGTTCCCCGCCAAACTGAGCTCTGTCATCCGGGGGCTCAGCAGCTCTCCCTCCCTTTGTCCTCCAGCCTTCCCGCTTTCCGAGCAGAGCTGTTAACTTATGACCTCCCAGACGCTAAGTCGCGCTTGCTGTCGGAACACAGTCCGTCAGGCCCCTCCGCTTTTGCAAGCCAGATTCGGGGGCTCTGCTTGGCCAGGGAGCCGCCCCTCCGCCCCGGCTCCCTCCTGCCAGTCCGTGGAGCGCGCACCGCCACGCCGCCCTTCCTACCCTCTGCCGTGGGCCTCTCGTCTGCACTTGGCTCGGGCGACTCCGTTCTGCTAATCCTCTGGCGGTTTTCTGGGTTATTTAGGCAGGTGTAGGTGGAATCTAAGTGATCAGCAGGACGCGCAGTGAGCCCAGCGTCCTCCTACGCCGCCATCTTCCTCTTCTCCAAAGATTTTTATTTATTTATTAATTATTATTATTATGGTTCTTTGACATTTTGTAGTTCCTGAAAAAATTCAAATTCTGGTAATTTCAATTTTTTGCAATAAATATAAATTTTTATGGGAGATGGTTATAATTTGGAATCTCGTTTTGTGAAATTATATTTCATGTTATATTTCAAACAGAAAGATTAAAGATCTTAGCGTATAAATAGTTCTAGTTTTACCTAATCACCAAAATATAAAGTATAAAAGTTCTAGTGTTCAAAATTCTCGCAATATGTTTGAGAAATGGAAAACCTGGTAGATAAATGGCTCAAATTTTAATAGGTAATAATAATATCCAATACATATTCTCTTATGTATTGAATCAGCAGCATCCAAGCAAATATAAAGTAAAATTTTATCCAACATAAAACAATTACATACACTTTAAGTAAAAAAAAAAAATCAACGGCCAACCCAAATCCTTTCATTTCCAGTTGATTGTACACTAATTGAAATGGTTGGTTTTATGCTGACAGTTGATTTTTTTTTAATGAAATGGCCAATAGTAAAGTTAGCGCATTATACCACACACTCTAGAAAAGCAACCTTCCATTGAATTTATTCAGACCAGCTAATTGCTAAATTAGATGACCATTCCAAGTTATTGAGTACATTTCAAATACTTTCATCTGAACCAAAAGATAACTAAATGTGTTTTGGTTACTACTGCAGAGTTAAGTAAAATCAAAATGTGTCTATCTTTCTGGAATATCAATATGATTAAACCTGACACTGGTGTGTAATACAGATAAGTCAAAGTGCTGTGGTGAATTCTCAGAGCAAGAAAAGAAGTTTGTAGAAGTGAAAGAAATTCACAGAATCACCTGATACCACTGACCAATCAGTGGTGATTAACTGGTTCTGCATCACTATTATAAGCTATTATCAGTAAGAAAAAGTTTCTAAAATGTGTATTAGAGTCAGTATTTTAATGAAAAAACCTTAGGCAGTTTTCAGAATTCAGAAACTTCGACATATTAATGTTTTTAAAAATCTCATATATATTTTTTGTATATATAAACACTAACCTCCTAACTGCCACTAAGTTTTAAGTTAGAACTTCTCACTCTATTACAGCTCTAAAGTTACTATTTATCATATTGGTATTCTAGGAACAGAATGGGAAAAAAGAAAAAAAGGCAATTTAGCACAGTCTTTTCCTACATGAAATAAAAAAGACTTCATCTCTGCTTGATCCCAGTACGTTATGAGTATTGAAAAACATATTATAAAATGTCTATATATTTTGTAGGTTTAAGCAAATGGTTATGATTATTGCTTTTTCTCACATTTAAAAATCAAATTTATTTTACACATGAAGACATATTTCCAAGGAAGTTTTAGTCTCTCTATAAAAATGAATATTTAATAGAAACTGATAATATTCTCTTATGTATTGGAATTAGGAGGTTTGAAGAAGTAAAATGTTACTTAAATCCACTACTTTTAACAACACTGTAGCATTTATTGGTTTTGCAATAAAAGAATTACAGAAAATTATTGTTATATTACTTTTTATGTTTCACACTGAAAGTAGATAAAGTAATTTCTAAGCTATGGGTCATTATCATTTCTAACCAACCATGCCCAACAGTTAGGTTTTTAACTGCTGACATCACTTTTTTTTCTTTTTTGGAAAAATGATAGATATTATTTAATATTTAAAGATAAATTGCTGCAAAACTGTGATTTTTTGGCTGACAACTCTGCCCTAAACAAGCTTAGTCAATATGAACAACAAAAAGTTTTAAAATAAATTTGCTAAGGGAAGAAATCTGAATTAAATTTTTCATACATTTCCTCAGCCACTATAAGAGGAATCAAGTATTGTTTACAATCTATTATCAAAGGGCAATTTCGTCTGATGCAAACATCTAAGAAAGTTCATGTTAACCCTTTAGAACTTCTCCTTTTATAAAATTCCTCACCATACTCATCACAGGTAATTTTCAAAGGTATAAGCTTGTCTACCTCAAGCAGCACAGGCTTTAAAATGTAGGAACCCCCTGGGAAGCATGTTAGCACAATGGCTTCTCCAGAAAAGGGGTCAGAATCAGAGATGGCAGAAGGCCAGGCATGATTGTTCTCTTTTCTCCAAGGTTCTTGTTCCCAATTCAGAAGGATTTACAGAGGAGGAGGGGACTTTGAAGTGTCTGAGATCCCTGAGGTCCAACCTACAATCTGTAAGTCTCCATGTATATGAGATCTTGTGAGCAACTTATTTTTTGTCTTGTAGGTTTTAAAAATAGAGGGCTTGTCCTAAACAAAATAAAATTAAAGTTGTGTCTGCTAGGATCTTTCTCTAGGAAGCCTTGAAACTTTTTATAAACTATTTTCTAAAATTTTTTAATGTTATTTATTTTTGAGAGAGAGAGAGAAAGAGACAGGGCATGAATGGGGGAGGAGCAGAGAGAGAGGGAGACACAGAATGTGAGACAGGCTCCAGGCTCTGAGCTGTCAGCACAGAGCAGGACACGGGCTCAAACCCACAAACCGTGAGATCATGACCTGAGCCAAATTGGATGGTTAACTGAGCTATCCAGGTGCCTCTAAATTATTTTCTAGTTAAAATATTTATTTTGGCCATACTTGGAGTACCCA
Source organism: Prionailurus bengalensis (assembly GCF_016509475.1). Taxonomy (NCBI): domain Eukaryota; kingdom Metazoa; phylum Chordata; class Mammalia; order Carnivora; family Felidae; genus Prionailurus; species Prionailurus bengalensis. The sequence goes on along the minus strand of NC_057343.1, from coordinate 64,427,386 downwards.
CAGGTGACACCAGTTCAAGCCAACATTTCTAAAGGATTGCTACTTTGGTCTCTAGAACTCCATGTGATTTTCCTACCACCCATGCGTAATCACTGCCAAATTCCCAATTATTCCTTCAACATGCTGAGAAAGTTGACATATATCCTGTGCTTCACTTCATGTATAAATTCTTAGAATTTTCCTGAATAAAAATTTAGCAATATTTATTAAAATACTTAAAATTATGAATGAATAGATTCTTGGTTATAGCATCTAGAAATATATCACAAGGGGAAACAGTTATAAAACAATTTACATCTGGAACATTCCTATTAGCAGTATTTATTACGGTGAAAAATTGGTAACAACCTAAATATCCAACTTCAGTTTTAGATTAAATAAAATTATAGTCCTTCCATATGATAGAATATTATACAGGCACCAGCAACCACATTGCAGAGCATTTTATTTTATGGAAACAAATACGTTATGTGTTATTAGGTGAGTACTTTGTGACACAAAACCAAATAAATGTACTCTTGAATCTCATTCGGTTATACCAAAAATGTAAAAGTATTGATCTAATTATATGTATAATTAAGTCTAGCAAGAGCCTAGAAGGCTTGCTTATTTCCTGATCCTGCTTATTGTTTTACAAGTATAAGTTGTTTATTTTCCACTCATTTTGAAAATTTTCTAAAATAACCCATTTCAATTTCTTATAATGGACATTGATTATCCTTCAGTAAAAGAAAAGTTAATGTTACTAAATACCTTGTCTGTCCTAGATCAACTCTCTATCTACGTGGTGTCACATACATTTAATAAATGCTTTCTCCTTTCCTAGACTTTCAGAATATACATCTCTCATATGATTCTGCTATTTTATATTATCCTCTAACAGTTTTTGTTGAGAATTTATTCTCTAACAAGAAGGTGGCCACCTCGCAGTCCCACGACTTACATATTATCTAACGCTGATGCTCCCAACGGGCACCTCTTGCTGTGTGGTTGCCACTGAATCCTGGATGTTCCCCTTGAGAGTCTGATGTATTTCAAATGTAACAGAGCCATAATTTCCAATTAACTCCAACAACTAAACCCCAGACTTGTTCCACTTTCAGAATTCCTTGTTTCGCTGAATCACACTATCATCCCACCCAACGTAGTTTTCATCCTTGCTCTCTCCCTCTCAATCCCATTTCCAATCCATCAACAAATCTTGAGTAACTCTCCTTCTCCTATTTGTCTAAATCTCCCTGCTTCTCATATTAGCCATTCTTCCTATTCTAGTCCCAATCGCCACAATCTTTTGTTTTGTTACTTTCTTCCTCTATGTTTGTTCTTCTTCTACTTTTGGTCCATTTCCAAAGTGAAGCCAAAACTACCCTTATAAAACATTAATTATATTATATCATGCTCTGCCTACAGTCTTTGGCTTCCCATCCCACTTAGGATAAAATCTGAACTCCCTGCTGGAACTATCAAATCTTAATTCAGAATCTCTATCTCTTACCCTTTCACTCACTCTGTTCTGGCCACATGGGCTTCTGTTTGTTCTTTGAATACAATAAACTTATTTCTGCCACAGGTTCTTTGTATGCGCTATTCCTTTTGCGCCAAACACAGTTCCTCAGATTTTCCTGATTCTTTTCTTTTCCTTCTTTAACACCAACCCAAATATCCTCCTTTTAATGGCCTCCCAAAACACATGCTTCTGAAGTACCTTTTCCTACCTCATCCTGTTTTGTTTTCTTTATAACATTTGTCAGCTATAGTTATTGCACTTGCTATTAAGATGTTTAAAAAGTACCATTTCTTAAAGTAAAATTCCTATCCACTTGTCTAGTTAGTGACTCTAATTATAGAGGTTACAGGGTAGGAAAGGCGGTACAGTTCAATGACAGGCCAAAAGAAAGGTGTTTGGAGGCTAATTGTATGGAGCCAACTTACTAATAAATATGGCTGGTTTATTTCCACATACTTACATAGAAGGTAAAGGACAAGAGGAACATTTACTTATCCATATGATGAGAGATGTCATTTTAACTGTTAAATGTGCTTAATATCCATCGCAATAACAAATAGATTGAGTTCTAGCCAAACAGAAATAAGTGATGATATAAATCCATAGATTAGATTTTGAAATATATTCCTACTTCTACTTCCTCCCTTTGTCTCACACTACTCCAAAATTAAAAAGTTATCACTTATAGAAGACAATTTTCTGAAACTCTTCAGACCTGACACTTTGTCAGGTCTTTATAACTGTCCCTTGATAGTTGCCAGGGCACACACATATTATCAATAGTCATAAGTCTAGCGAAAACAAAAATGTTCCTTCATCTCCAGGAGAGCTGCCTTAGGAAAGAACGTGTTCTAAGACATTAAGTGCGAATATTTTCATGCCACCTGTACAAAATATGACTTTCTGCTATCTTCAATAAAAATCTAAATTTCAATCATCATCCTAGTAGACTTTAAAAAGACAGACCTCAAAAAGAGCATTTTATATGATATTCTCTTCTAGTTCTAGAACAAAACTTAAGTATGAATAACTGGAGATCTTCACAAATGTAAAGATGAAAGAATGGGACTCAATTTAACACAGGAGATAAACAAAAAGTGGGATTATTTCCCTCTGCCATCTTGAAAAGGATATGGCTTTAAACCTATGAAACAAGAAGATGGGGATGTTAGGCTGAATGGACAACATATCCGTGAACCGGTTTCCTAAGAGTTTTTATAAACCTTTATATTTTGAATATCTACTTATTTCCTCGAGAATATGGTTACTTATGTCTGTATACTGTTTCCTATATAGCAGCTCCGTCCCTTTTACTTATAACAGGTTTTCATCATGTATGTATTGAATGCACACCTACTTGACATATATATCTACATACTTCTACACTATAGCCATGTGCCATTGCCCTCTTACATATGTTACCCGCCTTCCTACGACCAAATAAATTAACATAATGAGGCAGAATAAATATACACTGAGGTTTTATTTTTCCTTCCTGTCCCCCAGTGGTGTAGCCTGTACACTCTCTGGAGACTGCTTACCCCACTTCGGAGACCGCTAAAATTTTGCTATATCCCAAGGAGAGAAACCAGCTCATCTTAAAGCTCTTTTGATTTTATGACCAGTGAACACTCGAATTTCTGAATAATCTAGATCTGCACACCTTATTACGGTTCATGATGCTAGGAAATGCTGGCTAGACCAAGGCATTAGTTCCTTCAGCCACAGGTTATATTGTTGGCCGCTGGTGATTCAGAGCTGAGTTAACATACCACCCACCTCCACCCTCGTAGCCTTCATCCAATTACTGGTCCAATGATCCAATTCCTCATCCAACGCAGGCCAAACTGAAAGGCTGAAAGCCTCCAGAATTCCTACTGGATTCAGATGAGGCTTCCATTACAACCACAATAAAGTTCAACTGCTCTCTCTTTAAGGCACCACTCCTTCTGGTCTTTTTACTGATTATAACGTCACGCTGCCAGAAATCTCCTGCACAGATATCTCTGTCCCAGCGTCTCTTTCCTGGGAAACCTCAACAATTATGTGTCGAGTTCTTAATAAATTGTTTATGGAGCCACTGGAAATTCAAGAATTAAAATAATACCCTAAATTTTCCTGAATCCCCATTTGGTTCTCACTGAGTCAGGACTAATTTCACCTGGAGGTCTTCTTTGTTTTTTTTTATGAAAAATCAAGTTTCCAAAAATTCCTCCTTTTGAATGCCTGAGCGACATTTACTATTGGGCTTAATATCACTGCTTCTGAGGACAACAGGGTTTGTCCATCTTGATCTCAGCCATTCTGCCTCAGGCTATGGTCTAGTTGATACTGCTCACTACAATACCTCCTTCAGTGTCACTTTAGCTCCTGACACAATCCCACGACCACTGAGGTCCAAGAAATGTCTGAACACTTGGCATAGTAACAGCATAAAGGACTTACTTTATCTGGGAAGTGTCTCTCTGAGGGAAGGCTGTGAGGTTTAACTCACTAGTAGATGTGACACCACTTTTCTCTTATACTTTTCTCAATGGAACTTAACTTTCAGTTCTGCCATCCAGGCTGAGAGCTCTGTTTCCCCAAAGCACCAGTCATAGAATAAGCAAAATACCATTATTGCCTCCTGGACGGGATAAATGTTGGACACAGACCCTGATATCCTCCTTGAATTTCCTTTGATGAAGATACAGACTTTGATAAAAATGGAATCCTAAGAACAGACCCTACATAAACTTAGGTTTTGCAGAGCAACTATGAAAAGCATACCAGTGACTCTAGAATATTTGAATATTAATAGAGTCAGTACTTTAAGTTTGTTATGTTAGTTATTAGAAATAAGAATCAACTATCCATCCAAGGTTCTACTTAGGAAAAATGAAAATATATGTACAGATTGTTATAAAAAGACTAATAACTAGAAAATAGTCCTTTTTACCCCAAACTCCAACAAATGAAGAATGGAGGGTGGCCTTCACAGCATGTAACATAATATTTGATTCTAACTAAAAGATTAGTTCAGTGAAGTGTTCTTTTGATAGAAATTCTCATGCTTCATATGCTATATGTTAAAAACAGCAGTATATACTCACTTGATGACATATTATTAAAGATAAAACAGAAGTATTTCATAAACCACCAGATTATAGATTATAAATAGATTATAAGGTAACATGTAAAACGTGATACAGAAAATAAATACCAAAAATGCATATTATTCATTTACGATAACTTTTATAGAAAATGGAACAAAAATCTTCACAGCAAGGCTCAGAGAGTTGCCTGCAAATGACTTACTTGTTCTTTGTTTCCTCTAATTGTCACAGAAGACTCCATGTCTAAAGCTTATTCACTGGGATGAAGCTTATCCTGAGATTTTCATCACATATTAAAATGCTGAGGCTATGTCTCCTTTTCACAGATACAGACTGCCCTCCATTGAAATACTACTGTACATTGATTCTGTATGAAAATCGCTCGAATATTTCTAAAACTCTAGATACAAATAATTTATTCCAATACTCACTCTTAGATAGGACTATTAGGATTAACAGATTTATCACATGTAATGGAAAGTGGCCACTTATTATTTACCATTGATTATACCAATAAATAGAGTTTCAGTCACTTACCTGAATAACGTGCTTTAGTTTATCAATAATTTGATTTATCACAGGATCAGTTCCTCTGACTTTGACTTCGGGATTTCCAGATTGGGCTTTGATTCCATTTCCAACCACACGCTGAGTATAGCTAACAAAATGAAAAGTGGAAGATATATGAGTTAGTAACCTGGTCACAATATGATCTGCCATAACTATTTGAACATATTTGAGTTCAGAATATTGTTCCTTTAAGGGTACATGACAATATACCCTGGCACAGCTACAGTATTTTTTTTTTGGTAAATGCTTAGCATGTAAATATAGACTACTCTAATGTTTTTTCTCTCAAAAGACCCAACCAAAGATTGTGTTTTAACATCACTTATCAATATACTAAAGAAAGCTAATACACATTTCACTTTGTTACCAAGTCTTGCTGAATGACACATATGTCTGCATCCATATTATCTGAGTCAACTTACTTCATTTTATATAATATACAAATGAGTCCCAACAATATATTTTACATATTGGATCAGGAAATTATATATATAATTAAATGTAATTAAATACGTATTTACATAAAACATATATATGTATATATAAATATGTATTTACATTAAATATGTATTCATATACAAATATATTTATATAAAATACATATACATATATTTTACCACACAAGTCAAAATTACAAACATTATAAACAACTAAACTGACAAAATATTTTGCAAGTAGACAAAACACAATCAGCTTTCACCAATGTATACCTAAACAAGGGTCTAGTAAATTGTGTTGTATGTAATGGGGTGATTGTATAGGTGGTTAAAGTCATTGCAAATTACTATCTTCCCAAAATGATAATCACACAGTATCAACTTAGTAAGCATACACATGTTTAGATTCATCAGTCATGATCCTAGGAATGAAGGAGAGGTTTAGCATGCTATGGGGATAGCTAGAAGGAACTGTGTATGTCAAGTGAGAAGGAGGAATAACACAGGTAGTAAACACTGAGCATTCAGAGAAGTCCATCTTGACTAAGACACTTGGGGAAACACTAAAGAAGTTAGAGGTTGTGTTAGCCCTTGAAGTATTACGGAAAGAATAGGTCCTAGATGACATAGTTAACGCAAACTCCAGAGCAAAGGATGACATCCCAGCAGGAGAAATGGCAAAGGCATATGAATGACACACACAGTGAAGAATAACTAGGTTTCTATTTGCAAAGAGCACAAATGGGGAAAAGTAAGAGATAGGAGGTCACACCCTGAACATTCCATACTCTCTCCACTTAAGACTTTCCTCTGAGCAATTTGTTTGTTTAAATAAAAGTCATAATAAAGTGGTCTCAGAGACTTTTCAACAAACATTTTCATATGTTTAATATAATTTTTCTTCCCTCTATTTGAGCAGACTATCACAACTATCCATATGAACCATCTGTATTTTTCTACAGCAATGGAATCTCTTTGAAAAGATGAAAAGAGAGTCCACTGTTGACAATATGGCGACACAAAAGAATTTTCAAGGAATATCCAGCTTCACCCCAAATTTTGCATACACAATGACCAGTTCATAAAAGTGGATCAAACAATTCTTAACTAGATCCTTCCAATTAAATGATGGAATTGTGGGGGGCACCTGGGTGGTACAGTCAGTTGAGTGTCCGACTCTTGATCTCTGCTCAGGAGATGATGTGCATTGATGGTGCAGAGCCTGCTTGGGATTCTGTCTCTCTTCCTGTCTGCCCCTACCCTGCTGTACACATGCTCACTCTTGCTCTCTCTCTCAAAATAAATAAATAAACTTAAAAAAAATGTAAACAAAAATGATGGAACTTTTTCATATTGATAATATCAATTGGACGTGACAAAAATAATGATATTAATAAATCTTTTTTATTTTAAAACAACCTTGAACCCACTTCTTCAGGCAGAAATAGAAGGTACAGAGTTATGCATTCCAGTATACATTAGACACTGTCAATATGTGCCAATAACCAGTGGTAGAAGGAAACCAAGCCCACAAATCTATTAATGTGTAATAGTATTTTTTACTTAGGAGGAATTGAGTAAAATCTAAATATTAAGCTTTTCTTAACTCCTCGATAGCACTATTATATTTTTCTTCAAAATATTTCAAGCAGATTGAACATGTGGCTCCTTTATTAATGTACTATTAACAATAATGAGTAATATGAACACATAAATAGACAAATGCATGTTTATCATTCAGGCATTGTTTTAAATACTTCCTTTGTAGTTTGTCACTTTATTCACATGATAATCATTTGTTGTGGTCATGAGAATGTGCCTATAGACCTCAAAGTACTGGAAGTTTAATTGCCTAAAGGTACATGGGCTTTGCTCTGAAATCTATTTCTGCATCTGCCCCCAACCAGTGACTGAGTGCAGCAGAGCTAATAAGCAGGGCCATCATTAGAAGACACAGGGCTCCTCTGGTGACCAAGTTTGTCTCAGGATTCCCTGAAACCCTTGTTAACCTTTCTTAGGCTACACTACATGGTAGAATGCTTTCACTCAACCTTTTTAACATCCCCTTCACTCTGGGTCATACGTGCTTCATGACTAACAGCTTTTCCAGCTTTACTCAGTGTCCACCCCATTTACTCCAATAGATATTTCCCTTAATAAATCCTCTTGTGTTTAATCCCTTTTTGGCATCTGCTTCTTGGAGAACCCAGATTAATACATCATATAATTTTTATACTGTAAGTATTCCTACTCTATAGATTGAGGATCTAGGATCTGAATAGGTTAAGTAACTTTCCCAAAAGAAAAACATTTCCCAACATTTTGTTGAGTGTGCAGCAAGGGTATGAATCCAGGGAACATGAGGTCCAAAATACAATCACTCAAAAATTATTAATGAAAACTCCTGAAATCAACTAAGATAAATTGGGATACAATTAGCTTGGTGCAAAGTGTTTGTTTGTTTGTTTTAATCATTTCTTCTTTTTTTCTGTAACTACAGCATTTTCAAAAGTTTTACTATTTATAATTAGGAAAGAATGTACTATTTTCCTCAAATATCCCAAAGAACAGTTGTATATTACCAGCTGGTGGAGTGAAAAGAAACTAATAGACTTCAAGTGTGCTCTAAGATTTTCCTGTTTGGGGGCACCTGGCTGGCTCAGTCAGTTAAGCATCTGACTTCGGCTCAGGTCATGATCTCACAGTTTGTGAGTTCAAGCCCTGCATCGGGCTCTGCATCCAGCTTGGAGCCTGGAGCCTGCTTCAGGATCTCTGTCTCCTCTCTCTCTCTCTCTCTCTCTCTCTCTCTCCCCTTCCTCTGCTCATGCTCTCTCTCTCTCTCTCTCTCTCTCTCTCTCTCTCTCTCTCTCTCTCTTTCTCTCTCTCTCTCTCTCAAAAATAAAAAAAAAATTTTTTTAATTAAAAAAAATATTTTCCTATTTCTCTAGAAACACAGACAAAGTGAGTAATGGAAAGTTAGTCTTGTATCTTAATTTTAAATACAGTAAATTCTTGAACAACACACGTTTGGACTTCCCTCAGTCCACTAATACATAAATTTTTTTTCAATAAATACAATATTATAAATATATTTTTGCTTCCTAATTATTTTCTTAATAACATTTTTATTTTCTTTTCTCTAGCTTACTTTACTGTAAGTATAGTTAGTATGTAATACATATAATATACAAAATATATGTTAAGTGACTGCTTATGTTATTGGTAAGGCTTCTGGTCAACAGTAGGCTATTTGTAGTTTGGGGAAAGTCAAAAGTCATATGTTGATTTTTGATTATGCTCATAACCTCCACATTCTTCAATGATCAACTGTAAACTGTTACTTGGTTTATGGTTCGTGGGTTCAAGCCATGCATCAGGCTCTGGACTGATGGCTTGGAGCCTGGAGCCTGCTTTACATTCAGTGTTTCCCTCTCTCTCTGCTCCTCTCCCACTTATGCTCTGTCTCTCTCTCAAAAATAACATTAAAAAAAGATGTAGGAATGTCATGTTATTTTAATCTGAAGAATATCTCATTTTTTATTCTTAACTGTCACTGTTGATAACACAGATAAATGTTATCACAAATACAATTGATCAAGAATCTCATTCCAAACTAGTGTCTTATAGAATAGTTCAGGATCACTATTCTTATTTATTATTTAAATAAGGAAAAAGTCTGCACCAGGCCATTTAAGATACTTCAAGTGAAATATAAGTTTTAAAAATAAGTTCTTCTTTTCTGTTTTTGTAAGGTTAAGGAGAACCACAATGCAATGGTGTTCATACATACCAGAATGGTTTAAATGAAAAAGACAGATGATACCAGGAGGAACTGGAGCCTCTTCTGGTGGGTGAGAGTATAAACCAATGTAAACCACTACTTGACATGTATTTTAAAGCTAACATATCCCATGGCCCAGAGGATATACTCAACAATGTTTACCAAAAGACAGGTATAAGAACACTCAGGGAAGTACTACTCAAAATAGCCCCAAACTGGACACAATCTCAATGTTCTTAAACATTAACATGGGAAAATAAATGGTCATATATTTATATAATGATATATGATACAGCAATGAGAATGAATGAATGACAACTATACTCAAAATCTTATATAAGCTAAATGTGGAATGAAAAAAGCAAGGTATGGAACATATTCTATTACCCCGTCTATAAAAGTTTAAAAATGAGTCAATAATGTTCTAAATCACCATAACTGCTACTCTAGAAGATACGGTCTAGAAGGTTGAAGGGGCTCCCTGGAGTTCTAGTAATATGTTTCTTGATTTGGGACCTGGTTACATAACAATGCTCATTTTGTATAAATAAAAAAAACAAAAACAAAAAATGCCGAATTGTAGAGTTAGGGTTTGAATATTTTACTATATGCGTGTATTTTCAACCTAAATAAAACACATTAAAAACCTCCTTGTTCTTTTTTCCATAATATGTATACAATAGACAAATTGTCTCTGAACCATGTATAAATAAAAGATCCACGCAGGTATTTTTAACATGGTCTAAATGGTAGTGTCATCACTAAATTAGTAATTTAGGAGCCTAGATTGATATAAAAACTTACTCCCTACAGCCTTGCCTTTGTATGCAAAAATATGGTTTCTAAATAAATAAATATTTTTCTAACAAAGAGTTTGAGTTTTTTATTATGAAATTTTAATAAACCATTAATCACATTTTCCTTCTAATGTACAAGTAACGGATAAAACATTTCAAGGATCCCTATAGAGGTTTCTCAACTTAAAAAATTGCTTGCATTTCAACTAGAAAAAGGGAATAAAACACACCCCCCCCAAAAGGGCCAATTTTTTGTTAGAGAAGTAGCAGACCCACCATCTGTGCTGATTTCTTCTAAGCAGGTCTGGTAATGGATGACAGCAACTTAATAGGGATACTCACTCCCCAAGTAAAACTTGCTTTTCATTAAAATGGAGAAAAGGCAAGCACTGACATTATTTACATTCTATAAAGATGTTTTAAAATGATGATTAACAAGATTCCAATTCTCTATGTGTTCAACATATGAAATATTAAAAATAAGTGTTATTAAATCTACACACAGTATGTCATTAGGAAATAATTTCTCCAGACTCTACCAACATTTCTTATTTGAAATTCATGTCATGCCCTACTAGTTGGTATTAATTTTACTTTATTTAGAACACAGAATTTGTTTCAGATGCACATCAAAAGTATGGTATTTTGATGTGTGCTCACATAATTTCTGGGGGACAAATATTTGGAATCTGACCCTGGAATGCATTACAAATCACTTCAAGTGGTCTGAGAAGTCTTTGATAACTTCACTGGGTCAAGACATAAGAACTTCAAAATTTATACGAAATGAGAAAAACACTTGATCAGGGACTTTCTCTTTTTAACATGTCACCATCTTTGCTAGAGTTTTAAGACTGAGAATGGGGACCATGTTGGTGGTGGTGGTGGTGGTGGTGGTGGTGGTTTAGCAATAACAGTAGTAATAGGTGTTTTGTTTGTTTGCTTGTTTGCTACTTTTTTTGTATGATCTGGTTAGGTGATTGTATATTAAAATTCCTTCAATTTCCAGAGTTTTGAGTCTCCTAAAATCTAGGAGGCAAAACACTGTGTGTTTTTGGCTCTGGTAAATATGTTGCCATCCTGGGTAAAAAAGTCTGGGAAGGACATTACATTTATTCATCAATGAACCTCTTTTTTGACAACAAATTGTACTTTCAAATAATTTCTGGGCCTCCCTTCCTGGTTCTGGCAGCAAATGTGAAAGTAAGTAGCACTGGTATTTTTGTGTGTAAATTTTCATCAAATATTTGGGTGACACTGAATACCACTGCTGACTGCTGCTTTATGTACAGGCAGCTTCTGTATAGCACTTTTCCTCTACAGTGAAGGTCTTAATCTTTGAAATCTCAGAACGAAAAGAAGTCATATGATTGATTTTATGTGCCAGGTTTATGGGGCTAACCTTTCATGGTAGGTAAGAGGCTTACAGGGGATTTAGAAAATAGAGACATCTGTAGAATCAATTCAAAATGATTAAACCTTTTGTGATTGCACTATCTCATTTCAATTGCTGAGCCACAAACTATTTATAAGTTAATCTCTACCATTTATTTGGCTTTATAATTATAGATAATGTCTAAATTTGAGATCTATATTTCTGAACCTAAATAACGAAGTCAAAATAAATATATATCTTAGAGACCTTATTGTGTTATCATTACTTATAGGTAATTAATTTCCTGATGCAGATATTGTATTTCTGATACCTTATGGATAACAATCGTTAACATTATTTTAATAAGGCAACGTCATGCTTTGTATGGTAGCCAACGAAGAATGTTTATCAGATCCCTGCCATAAATAAAATACGAACATGTTTAGAAAAAGCAAGAACTCATTAAAGAATGGATATCAATCAATCTTCCGCCTAACTTCAGTCGGCAAGGCATGTATTTGTGCTTGTCAGTTTAGCCAGGTAATCACAGGTTTCAAGATATTTTATAAGATAAGCAGCTGTATGAACCTGCAAAATATTTGCACATGAGAAACTAGTGACTATACATGCAAAACCATTGGTGTTCTGAAGGCTATCACTTCGACAAATGTTGATTACCTGATAAAAATTGTATTAAAAGTAAACTTCCCCCCATGTAAAAAAAATAGTACATTCCTTACATGATTTCTTTTCTCCTAACCCCTCCCTAATCTTACCAAGAAAAGATCAATATCTTAATTATAGCAAAAGCTCTGTTTTTATGGTTTAAAATTTTTGAATTAAAAATTCAAAGCAAGTAATAACAAACCTTTGGTTTGTTTAAGTAATTATCCTCATTTTCTTCAAGGTAACTGTCAAATTTAAAATGATCGCTTCTAACTACCTCAACTGCACATACTGTTATATGAATTATGAAATGTTATACCAACTTCTATTTCTCAGGCACACATTTCAAAATTAAATTCTTCTTAGTAAGAGACAAGCTATCTTTCATGGATTTATGATAGCTGATAATCATCATTTTGTACTGATTTTCTGTCTCCCTTTGCTGTTTCCTATCAATATATGAAAGTAAAATGTTATTATCTGAGTACTAATAAATTAAATACTATTAGAGACAAAAAAATGACGTGAAATTGTTTAGGGTATAAATTTCATTTAACCAAACTTGTATTAGACATCACTAAATCCTAAAAGTTCCCAAAATCTTATACAGCCTGTTTTGGTATTTTTTAAATGTAATTGACACCAACAGTAATTAAATTTCAGATATAAAACTATCAACTGCATCATAAATACTTTAAAATTAGGCGCAAGATACAATAATCTAAGACTACCAACGTATCATCCAAATGAAACACTTAGGTACTTCTTACTAATAGATACCATAATAAAATCAGAGAGAAAGAACCTCTGAATTTCAGACTATACTAGGTTACTAGTACCACCACTAGGTTCCTAGGGCCACCATATTCACCCCACTACACAGAGTATTATAAAGAAACTGGAAGCTACCTGCATGAAAACAAATTTCCCCTTGAACTTTAATTAATCAATAGACTTTACATATAAACCTCTATCCTTGAAGTCATAATCTATTTTATTCTAGGGAAATTTTATTTACTACAAAATAATATTTATATTTCTCAAATACAGCTCTCAAATTATAGCTTGGGTTTTTTCATTACAAGTCAGTTATCCTTAAGGAAAATAATCACCTTTGGAAATTCTTAGTACCTAGTATCTAGCATTTCCTGTAATCTAAATGATTTTCACCTTACTAGCAAAAGTAAACAATGCTATTGATAATTTCCTGTGTTCCAAATTCATACAAACAGGAAATAGAATCTTAAAATATGATTTGTTCTCCTCTTAAGCAGCAGCCCAACCACCTGCCCTGAATGTAAACTTTCCCTGAAAGCTATGAAGGGCTAGTTTATCATGAAGGTGTTGACGGTTGATTCTTTGGGGACCCATATAAGCACACAGAATAAATTTTAATCATACTTAATGCTAATGTGGTAGCAAGGCTGTGACAATATTCAAATATGACTAATTTCATTGAATTAGCTGTACTCAGTAAGCTAAACTTCATTGCTTAAATCTATATAAATGCCTCAAAAGAAATAATTAAGCTTATCTCCTTTCTATTTATTTTTTTGTTGATGCTTAAGAGTGAAAAGATTTTAATGGAGATCTTTTGTCTGCTTGGTTTTTGTTTTTATTTAGCAATCAGTTCTCCTGTTTTATCACCATAAGACTGTGTGGGTACTTAGCAGGTTGCTGAAGACAGCACTCTGCTTTCAAAAAGAAATACACCTATTCCAGGAATATAGTACTTGGCATTCAGCTCTTGGCCTATAGCCTAATAGATCTATTGTCTGTCTTTAGTGACAGTCACATAAATTTAAAGCTGGAGAGGACCTTAGAGGTCATCTAGTCCAACTGAACCATGTTTTAAAACAAATGAAGAGGTATGTTTATTTCATCATTTTGCACCTATATACTGTATATTTCCAGAAAAGCCTTTGAGACAGCTTAAAATAAAAGGCATAGACACTATAAAACAAGGGCACAATGACAGAATAATGAAGAGAGGCAGATGACAATTATAAAAGAAGACTTAGTAAAGAGACACTACACTTCAGCCTAAAACTTAGCCCTAAGCCTCTTGATGGTAAAGGCTAAAAGGAAACCCAGAATTCAAATAGCTCTTATTAGTTAATGAAAGTGGTATTTGCAAATGTCAACAGCCACTTTTGTTTTGTTTTGTTTTGTTTTGCTTTTGGTATCCCTAAACTCTCAAGCACAGCACTTGAGTCCTTAAGAAACAGACAATGAATAATACAACCAAAATTATCTTCAATAGCACTTTCAAAGTTTCCAAAGATATAAGTACACATGATCCTTTTTTATATGAATCTTTGTTAAGAGCTGTCCGTGTGATATTAGATTTTAGTTCTGAACAAGCATTTCTCCTGGGGCTTGGTTATCTGACTTGGTGAAAAATGTAGCCTTGGAGAACTTAGAAGAGCAGATGGTTAATATTTCCCTGAATTTACTTTTGTTTTTAATTGATATTTCATTTCACCACTCACAAGGAATATATTCTCTGGATAATGTATTGAAGCACCATAAACAAAGACTCTCAAGGTCAAAGGGACTTGAGATAGATCAGAAAGCAGAGGTCTGGTCTGAAGAGCTGCATGCATGGTCTCTACTGTACTACACGGCAAATAGGAACACGACAAGCAATTTACCAATAAATAAACACCAATGAGAGGGGAAGAGTGGGTGTAATGGCACGACACATTTTAACTGACAGTTAAATGTTTTCTAATAGATTTATACATCCTACATTTAATGGGATCATTTTCTTTTCTCTTCCATCACTTTTCAAAACATGTAGCTTGTTGCTTTGTAGAGGAAATTATTTGGTAGATTCAATTTCCAAAGTTTAAAACAGGCCCATCATCAATGTTCTATGAATTGGATGGTCTTGATGTTTTGATGGTCTTGAATGTATTGGACAGTTCATATATTTTTGGATAGGGATGGGAGCCTGTCAAGGAGGTCAAAAACTCTGTATTTTGTAGCTCTTATTATGAACACTTTTCGTCTGCTCTTATCTTAGGCATAATCGCACAAATTAGTTAGGAATTAATAAAAGCCAGGCATAATCACAAGAACTAAATGGATAAAAATGTTTATATATATACTTTATTTGTATTTTCAACAGCAAGAACTTGGAGTTCTGGGCCCATGGAAGAGATTTCAAGTTTTGAAGATTTGTAAATAGCCGTTCTTAACAAAAATAACCCAGCAATGATTAGTATTTAGAAAGCAATTAGAATTGGAGCCCAACACATCAGTTTTAATCTCCAGTTTCAATCTTGTCTCTGATGCCAACTTGAAGTTCTGTCCAACAATTCTATGTTGTGGTCTATTGAATCTCAAAATACAAATCGATAGGTTTCAAATCATAGTTATTATGAAGAGCAAGGAGGAGGTGAAGGTGGGGAAATAACTAAGCTTTTTGTCCATACTTCATCTTAACTAGACCATAGCCAACTTTCTGTTATCACACAGTCCTGAGAAAACAGTCCACTTGCATAACAGAATTTAATGTGTCCACTTGCATGTATGAGAAAATTTCTCCTCCAGCTATTTTTTGGCAAACTCAGTTGTGCTGTGCAGAAAACAGCTGGACTTAGTTCCACAGACAGAACTATACATGCCCAGGGACTTTTAGATCCCCAACAACTGTATATACCCCAGAAACAAATTTGGCTGACTCACTATGTGAAAAATACGCATACACAGAATACAGGACATTTCTGATAGCCCATCTGGGTATTTCCAGCCCAGATGACTTAGAGATTCCACATCTTTGGGAAAATGTGGCCAATCTCTCCCTCACTCTCTTTACTTCCCTTCTTCTTATCTTTTCTCAGTCACTTAAATGATTTCTGCCATATCTCTCAGGGTTTACACACTCCATCCTCCCTGCCTGGAAAGTTCTGTACCTTTAGACCCTTTCCTCAGTCAGCTGCACTAAACATCAAAAAGATTTTTGCAGTAATGATTCATTTAAGGATTTTGAGATTACCCTGAATTATCTGGGTGAGCCCCAAATGCAATCACCTATATCTCCTTAAATGGCAGACAGAGGGAGATTTCTTTCTAAAGGAAGGAAGAGAAGATGACAGTGGGATCACAAGTCAGGGGTCACAGTGACGCAGCCACAAGCCTAGAAACTCCAGAAGTTGGAAGAGGCAAGGGATGGATTCTCCCTAGAGCCATTAGAGGGAGTTTGGTCTGGCCAATAATTTGATTTTGGCCCAGTGATATGAATTTCAGACTTCTGAACTATTAGAGAATACGTTTTTGTGGTTTTAAGTTTCTCAGTGGTAATCTGTTACAGCAGCCACAGGAAACTAATACGACCACCAACTTGGGTATCTCCTGTGTTATTTGCTCTCACTTCAGCTATTGCTTGCTAATACCTCATTTTCTGGGATGCATGTATCATCACTGTAATTAAGTAATTAATTCACAAGGATGTGTTTAATGTCTGTAACTCCCTTCTAGACTGTAAATTCTTAAGGTCAACTAGCGTGTCTGTCCTAATCATCCTCTAGTTCCAGGGCTTGGCAACATGTTTGTAATATGAGAGCTCATATCTGTAGCAGAGTGAATGTAGGACAGATACAAAAGTAAACTAAAAAATCATTTTCAGGCAGTAGTTTATCTTTCCCAGAATTGTTCCTTATAAAAGTGATGAGTCATTTCTAAACATTCCTGAATTTGGTAACAAATTCTAGGAATATGAAGTTCATTTTAATGCTGATTTGATCAAGCTTTAAATAGCTTCTGATAGTCTATAATGGAGTCCGACCCAAGACCCCATTAGTAAAGAGAAAGAAAGAAATTAGGAAAACAGAACAAACAACATGAACAACACCAAACGTTAAAACTGATACTCAATATATGGATTATAAGGACAACTAAGTCATCCTATCCATATTTTATTTCATAAGACAGAAGAATTTCCTCCTTATAAAAACCAGATAAGATGGTAGTTGGCTCTCCATAGCCTATTCTCTGAGTCACTCTTGCAGCATCCCAGAGAATGTTCCTCTATAGTCCCAGTCCTGTTTCTTGAGGGGCCAGAGACTAGCCACTCCCACATAATTCATAATGTGAAGCCTCCTTAGGAGACAGTAGCTATAATAAAAGAACATGATGCATTAGGGGCCTGCTGGGCCTTGTTCCCTCAAGAAAGCCTTGTTGGGGGGGAGGCAGTATGACACAGGTGCTAGAAGCAAATCATTACCTGAGTGATGAGAGCTTAATCACATAAGTTTCCCAGAATCCTTCTCTCCCTCTGCTGCTTCCCCCACTACCCTAGCATGAAATCAGCCTCTTTTTCTTTTCCCTTCTCTTCCATATGTTACAAATTGCTATTTATTAGTACAATGGAATTTGAATGAAGTTTAGGGAAAAATGGAGAGAGATTATAAAGCAAAACAGGGAACTACTGATAAACAAGTGGCCTGCACTATACCAATAGGCTATTTAAAATTAATGCCCATTCTGATAAAGGGTTAGTATCCAAAATATATAAAGAACTTATCAAACCCAACACCCCAAAACCAAATAATCCAGCTAAGAAATGGGCAAAAGACATGGATAAACAGTTTTCTAAAGAAGACATCCAGATGGCTAATAGACACATGAAAAATGCTCAATATCAATCATCATCAGGGAAATACAAATCAAAACCATGATGAGATACCACCCCACACCTCTCAGAATGGCTAACATTAACACAAGAAACAACAGGTGTTGACTAGTGTATGGAGAAAGGGGAACCCTCTTACACTGTTGATGGGAATGCAAACTGGTGCAGCTATCCTGGAGAACATTATGAAAGTTCCTCACAAGGTTAAAAACAGAACGACCCTATGATCTAGCAATTGTACTACTAGGTATTTACCCAAAGGATACAAAAATACAGATTCAAAGGGGTACATGCACCCTGACTGTTGTAGCAGCATTATCAACAATATGTAAATTAGGAGAGAGACAAATGTACATCAACTGATGAATGGATAAAAAGAGATGGTGTATATATAATTTGTGTGTGTGTATGTGTATATATATGTATATATACATATACACATATATGTATACACATACACACGTATATATATAGTATGGTGTATACATATAATATATAACGGAATATATAAATATGTTATATATGTGTATATGTATGGATATATGATATATTTACACAGATGGTATATATACATATATATAATGTGTATATACATATAAAATGTGATATATGTAAAAATATATAACATATATAATGGAATATTACTCAGCCATCAAAAAGAATGAAATTGTGCCATTTGCAACAACATGGATGGAACTTGAGTGTATTATGCTAAGTGAAATAAGCCAGTCAGAGAAAGACAAATAGCATATGGTTTCACTCATATGTGGAATTTAAGAAACTAAACAGATGAACATAGGAGAAGGGGAAAAAAAAAAGAGAGGGAAGCAAACCTAAGAGACTCTTAATGATAGAGAACAAACTGAGAGTTGATGGAGGGAGGTGGATAGGGAATGGGCTGGATGGGTGATGGGCACTTGTTGTAATGAGTTCTGGCTGTTGAATATAAGTGATGAGTCACTGAATTCTACTCCTGAAACCAATATTGCACTGAATGTTAACTAACTAGGATTTATATAAAAAACTGAAATAAAAAATTAATATCCAAATAAATACAGACCTCCTTTAGAATTCCTCATCAGAAAGCAGTAACATGTATAACCTGTAATAAGTACTCATTCTTATATGAGTACCCCAGTCCCCACTATATGTCCATGCTGAGTACGATAACATGTTTGGTACCTTGAAGCAGACAGATTAAACAGGTTTCAACTTAGCCTAGTTGAGCTGTTCCAATAAATGCTTGCTGGCCACTGGGAGGAGTTATGTCTATCAACTTGCTCTCCAGTTTACGGCAAAAAGTAGCTCATCTCAAAGGTAAACAAATTAATGGAAAAATGGTTATTATTTTTTGATGTTAGACCCTGATTTTGGATAAACATCACTTACCCTCTAGATAAAGAGAGTGGGGAAAATAAAACAGAAAACACACACACACACACACACACACACACAAACACACACACACACACACACACACACACACACACACACACAATTAAAAATCATGCTGTAGAAAAGGGAAAGGGAACATCATGTTCTCATAATAAAGACTCAGGGAGAAGGAATATCCCTTAAAAAGATTTAACTGTGGAACCAGAAGGAATATTTAGAAAATTGCTTTGAAGTACTTAAACTATGAAGAATGTGTAGAAAGGCAAGTCATTTATGAAATAGAACAAAGTTAAAATGACAAAATGGCAAAATGGGAGATGCCTGAGATTAGGAGGTTTATAGGAAAACTAACATGCAGTAGCAGAATTTCCAACCACAAAGAAATACATGGGCAAGAAAACTGATACAGTGAAAAGTTCAAGTGGTAATTGAATCACAGCCCCGGGGGAAAAAGAGAAAGATAAAACAATGACAGAGAAATGGTAGATGGGAATGCCAGAGACTGGAGTTTCAACTCAAAAACAATTTGTGTACCTGAGAAACAAGACCAACTCATTCTGAAACAATAATCAAAACTATAGCTGAAACATGAAGACTAAAATGACTAATCAGTTAGTAGAGGCAGTGGTAGGAAAACAATGAAGTGTGACCCATATTTAGATAGAAACTAGCCAAACTCCAGAAATTAAAAAAAAATGTCCAGAGGCGCCTGGGTGGCTCAGTCAGTTAAGCGTCTGACTTTGGCTCAGGTCTTGATCTCACGTTTGTGAGTTCGAGCCCCACATCGGGCTCTGTGCTGACAGCTCAGAGCCTGGAGCCTCTTCAGATTCTGTCTTTCTCTCTCTCTCTGCCTCTCTCTGGCTCTCAAAAATAAATAAACATTAAAAATTTTTTTTAAATACATAAAAATTTTTTAAATGTCCATCTTATATATGGACAGAAAACAACAACACTAGCCACAGCAAAAACAACAGCAACAAAGAGTCCTTTAAAAATAATTATGTCAGGCTTGCTTTGGACCTTTCTTTTGCTGCATTAACATATTCAAAGACATGGCACTTTTAAGAGGATAAGACTACCAAGAATATACCTATTAGGTTGTCTTTCTCCAGGCTGACTGAGAGATATTCTATACATATTCTACTGATTTATCTTTCTAATAATTACTCAAGAGCATATGGGTATATACTGGGGAAAAACAATAAAAATTAAAGTTTTAAGAGCCAGGAAATTGTAAATCCAAAATCCTGAGACAATTGACTCAATTAATTATAAATCTAGGGTGTCTTGGTGGCTCAGTCCATTAAGCATCTGACTATTGATGTTGGCTCAGGTCATGATCTCATGGTACATGGGATCAAGCGCTGAATCAGGCTCTGCAAAGTCAGCGTGTAGCCCGCTTGGGATTCTCTCTCTTCATCTCTCTCTGCTCCTACCCTGCTCACCCTCTCTCTCTCAAAATAAATAAAATAAACTTAAAATATATATTTAAAGTTAATTTTACATATCTTATAATTGTTTGCCACCATAATATTCTTAAAGTAAAACTGGAAGAGAACATAAAACATTTTATAAATGCAATTATATTTCACATTCCAATAGTAGATAGTAAGATTTTTAGGGTCAAAGAGAAGGAAAAGCTTTCTATACCCCTCATCTAACACTGTGAGCTCAAGAGAGACCACTAAAAATTCTTTTAGGCTCTAATCAGTGTCCAGACTCACACCACAGATAACCTCTTCCAACCTGATCACTGTAGTCTGGTCCATGCCTATTCCCTCATCTGATGATTACAAAAAACTCTTAACCAGTCTCCCAGCTTCTGCCATGAACCCCCTTCAGCTACTCCTAACACAAGGCCAGAAAGATATTATTAAACATAATTCATATCATGTTACTCCTCTGCTTAAAACCTTTCAATGGAGGCCATCTCAGTTATAAGAAAAGACAGTCTTTACAATGGTCTACGAGACCCTTTCTCCATAATCTGCCTCGTCTCCTTTATTTTTCTATCAGCTACTGATACTCTTCCTTCATTAGGCTCCAACCACACTGGGTTCAAAGATGGTACTCTCAGCCAAGTCCACATGCTTCCGATTCAGGGTCTTGGTGCAAGCTACCTTCTCCGCAGAATGCTGTTTCCTCAGAAGAGCATGATCCCTCCTCATCTCTTTCAAGTCTCTCCTTAAATGCCTTGCACCTGATATACAATCGCCATGTCTGGCAGTTTTAAAAATGGCCTCAAAATGGGTTGACACCAAGTGATGGGTCTGTGTCCCCTTACCTTGAACCGGAGCATGCTTGTGACTGCTACAACCAATAGATTACGGCAAATAATTTTGTGTGACTTCTAAGGCTAGACAGTAAAAACCCACAAAACTTCTCCCTGGTTCCCTCAGAATTCTCAATCCATGGGAACCCAGTTACCATATAAGAAGTTCAACTACCCTGATACCTCCAGGGTGGCAAAGTCATATGTAGGCTCTCCAATGAAGAGTGCCTCCCAACTGACCCCATCCTTCTAGCCACCCTCACTGATTTATAAGACATAGGAAAAAGCCCCTTGGACCCTCCAGACTGACTTATTTGACAGTAGAGTAGTACTGAGTCACTTTAATCACACAAAAGCAGAAGAATCATCCAGGTGAACCCTGCTGGAATATTCCTGACCTATAGTATCCACGAAATATAATAAAATGTTTGTTGTTTTAAGTTATTAAATTGTGGGGATAGTTTCTTAAGCAGCAATAGTAACTATAACACCACCCTATCTCTACAGGCATCAGTTATCCTCTTTTTTCATTTGTTTTTAAAAAATTTTTAACATTTATTTACTTTTGAGATAGAGAGAGACAGATCATGAGCAGGAGAGGGGCAGAGAGAGAATCCAAAGCATGCTCCAGGCTCCAAGCTGTCAGCAGAGAGCCTGATGTGGGGCCTGAATTCATAAACCATGAGATCAAGACCTGAGCCAAAGTCATATGCTCAACAGACTGAGCCACCCAGGCGCCCCTCTATCCTCTTTTCTTGATTTATTTTTTGGTTGGTATGTAACATTTTAAAACAAATGAAGGAATTATCCTATTTTGTGATAACTTCTATTACAGAGAGATTTCTGTGTGTTTTATTCACAGATACATAAAAACCTACCTATAAATAGTTATTATTCTATAAATATGTTGAATGCTGAATGACTAATATGAAATGGTAATAAAGTTTACATATGTAAGTTTTTAACATTAAAAAAATACAAAGTAAAAAACACATTCCATGCAGGAGGAAACAAACACAGAATGCTGTTTACAAAGGATAAATGAGTTCACTGAAGTAAATCCAAATAATCAGGTATGGTAAACTGAGATAAATTATATCACTTACTATTGAAAACAGACTCTCAGGTTGAATTTATAAAAATAAATGAATGAATAAAACTCTATTCTATTTCCAGGAAGTGTAAAAATAATTCCTGAGAGTTTAACAATCTATAATACCTAGATTAATATAGAGATTACTATGGAATATAAAAATCAAAAGTTTTTGAGTAGCAACATTGACTTCAGACAAAGTGGAATTTAAGGGGAAAGATTTTACATGGAAAATAAGAAAGCAACTTAATGGTAAAAGGCAAAATAGTCAATGGATATATAGCAACAATAATCTTTATTCAATAAGTTACATAGCAAACCTTTACAAAGCAAAATATATTCACAACAATGAATACATAATTAAAGATAAAACTATATTTAAGAGATTTAATGATGGTAGAATTAGTATGGCTCTCAGTTATGATTGATTACATAAAAAGTTTAAAGGATATAATTTTGTCACTATAATGTACATTTTTAACACATGCATATTATAATCTGTGGACCACAAAAGTATTTTTCTTTCATGTCTCCTTTGAAAATGAAAAATGGATTATATCTAGGACTACCAAAAAAGTTACAATATGTTTTTAAAAGTAAAAATTATGTCAGGCACCTGGGTGGCTCAGTTGGTTAAGCATCCTATTTCAGCTCAGGTCATGATCTCACAATATGTAAGTTCGAGCCCAGCGTCAGGCTCTGTGCTGACAGCTCAGAGGCTGGAGCCTGCTTCAGATTCTGTGTCTCCCTCTCTTTGCCCCTCCCCAACTCATGCTCTGTCTCTCTCAAAAATAAATAAATGTTAAAAAAATTTTTCAAGTGCAAATTATGTGATTTACATTATCTGCATAGAACTCAAAAAAACTAAAAATTAAGGGAAAGCTGAAACAAGACAACCACCACGAATCCTGTTCTTATAATATTTAAAAATAGACACCTCGAGATTAGTCCTTTTTTAACAGAAAGAAACCCAGCCAATTACTATACAGATAATCCCACATTTAATTCAAAATGCATAGCTATAAATATTCTCATTTATGTTTAAAAATTTTAAATAATTTAGTATTTAACTCAAAAATTTTTAATGGTAAAACAAAACATATATAAGTCAATTTAGGGTATATTAAATTAAATATTAAATAAAACGCAATGAATTATGAATTTAACAAGTAGAACTGATAAAGATATGAATTCATCCTTTAACAAGAATCCCATAATACACAAAAATATGACAAAATATACAAAAAAATACAAGATTATAATAAAAAAATTAAAAATTAAAAATTTGAAGTGGAACAATAAATATAGGAAATGAAGAAATAATTTTAAATACAGAGAATATGACTCTAGAAAATGGATTACATGTTTCATTTAGATGAACTGGGTAAATGAATCTTGTATTAACTTAAAAATGGTAAATCTGGTAAACATACCAATTTCTTTGCAAGAAACTCAAAAGTATTATTGAAAATGAAATTTCTATTAAAGCTTCAATAACCAAACAGTGTTATTAGTATCTTTTTTAAAAATCTGAGCTGGAGGCACCTGGGTGGCTCAGTTGGTTAAGTGTCTGACTCTTGGTTTCGGCTCAGGTTATGATCTCACTGTTTGGTGAGTTCAAGTCCCACACTGGACTCCTTGCTGACAGTGTGGAGCCTGCTTGAGATTCTCTGTCTCCCTCTCTCTGCTTCCCTCCCTCACTTGAGCTGTCTCTGTCTCTCTCAAAATAAATACATTTTAAAAATAAAGTTAAATTAAAATTAAAATCTGAGTTGAAGCAATAAAATATATATAAAAGCATAGAAAAACAAGTAGCTTCTATTCCAGTAATTATACAAAGCAAATATAACTCTGATACTAACTCTTGAAAAAGTTAGAATGAAATATTTAAACAGTATCTCCCATGAACACAGTTAAAATATCCCTAACTAGGGGCGCCTGGGTGGCTCAGTCGGTTAAGCCTTTGACTTTGGCTCAGGTCATGATTTTGTGGTTCGTGAGTTCGAGCCCCACATCGGGCTGTGTGCTGATAACTCAGAGCCTGGAGCCTGCTTCAGATTCTGTGTCTCCCTCTCTCTCTCCACCTCCCCCACTCACACTTAGTGTCTCTGTCTCTCAAAAATAAATAAACATTAAATTTTTTTTTTAATATTCCTAACTAAAATGACAACAAACTGAACTGTACCCTACTAAGAAATCACCCACGCCAATAATTTGGGATTCAAATTCAGGCATACAAACATGGTTTAATACTAAGAAATGCCTATTCATGTAACACAACATAACAATAAACCTCTTCATTTACTTTATATTGCACATTTACTTAATAAGTATAATACACGTGACTAATTTAATTAAAAATAGTTAAAGGATATTTCCTTACCCTGATTAAAATAGCTATCTTAAACTAACAGACACTTTTATTATTATTTAGGTCTAGCCAACACCATAACATGAAAAAAACAAATAAGTATGTATATTAGAAAGGAGAGAATAAATGATCAGTAATAGGTTTAATAATTAATCATTTAATCATGATGAGTTCTGTGTGATCACATATGCCACAAGAAAAACACAAAGTAAGTTTGTGCAATCAACCCAAAAGATAAATCTCTCTCTTCATATGAGACAACATAATTGTATAGGAAAATTTTAGACTTCATTACAAAGATTGAACCTAAGTCCTATGTTGGCCTTTCTCTCATATACAGGAGCAAATTTTGCCACCCCAAAATACGCCTCTTTGGCATATTGATAATTTTAAGCTGGTTATTCTTTTTTTTTTTTTTTTTTTAAATTAGAGAGAGAGAGAAAATGAGAGCACAGGAATGGGGGAGAAGGGTGAAGGGAGAGAGAGAATGTTAAGCAGGTTCCATGCTCCTGGCAGAGCCTGACTTGGGGCTCGATCCCACAATCCTGGGATCGTGACCTGAGCTGATATCAAGAGTTGGACACTCAACTGACTGAGCCACCCAGGCACCCCTTAAGCCGTTCATTCTTAAGAAACTGCAAACACAAGAGAAAAACTGAAAATCAAGTAGAAGCTACCCTTTTGTAAGAGACATTTACATGTATAAGGGAAAATTCTAAGTGTAATCTCCTTTGTATTAAGAAGAGGCAGGTGGGGCGCCTGGGTGGTGCAGTCGGTTAAGCGTCTGACTTCAGCCAGGTCGCGATCTCGCGGTCTGTGAGTTCGAGCCCCGCAATGGGCTCTGGGCTGATGGCTCAGAGCCTGGAGCCTGTTTCCGATTCTGTGTCTCCCTCTCTCTCTCTGCCCCTCCCCCGTTCATGCTCTGTCTCTCTCTGTCCCCAAAATAAATAAACATTGAAAAAAAAAAAAAAAGAGAAGAGGCAGGTGATTCAATCTGTAAAACTTTTAGCAATGAAGAAAGCACAGACTTAAATCTGTGTAACAACCTTTACTGTATGTTTCTTGGTAACCTCCCACCTGACTTTCCACCCCCAACATCTTTTATGTTTAGCTGAAGATGGTATTTAAGGTGATGGCTTCTGCCATTTGGGGGAGTTACTCAATTTTCCTGGGTCTCTCTCATATATAAAGAAGGTATACATATTGTTAAACTTTTGTTTGATTCTTTTCTATCAATCTGTCTCTGTTTAATTCTGTAACCACACAAAAGAACTTAAAGGGGAGAGGAACATTTTTCCTCCCAACATTCACAATGTGGATTTGGTCACTCATTAACTCTCCCTGAGCTTCAATTACCTTATGTTTAGAATATCAGTGCTGTGTTCTAATATTCAGGGCGGCTGTGATATTAAGTGTGCACTGAAACGGTGCTGCATTAAAACAGGTGACTGATGCCAGCCTTCTGTGACCTTCTCAAGTAACTTCAAGGAGAAACCCAAAACAAGAAGAACCAGAAGGCCAGTTAAGCAAAGGCATTCAGGCAATGTTTTTGAACAATCAGATATGATAGAAACATAATGTATAGAGATGACCTAGGGTCGGTCTTTCATGTGTTTATGTGGAAATCATTAAACCTTAATTCTTAAAACCAAACAAGTTATACCTGGTGACACACAACTGCAGCTTTGTGCACTGCTTACAACACTTATATATACCCCTCCCCCTTTCTGCATACAATCCTCTGTAAACTAACAAGCTTCAGAGCAGTTTTTTCAGAACAATCTGAAATACAGTAAAGCCTTGGTTTGTGAGCATAATTCGTTCCAGAAACATGCTTATAACTCAAAGCACTTGTATATCAAAGCAAATTTCCCCATAAGAAATCATGGAAACGTAGATAATTCATTCCACAACTCCAAAATATTCACATAAAAATGATTACAATACTGTAATATAATACAAAGTAATAAAGAAAATATAAAGAAAAATAAACAAATTAACCTGCACTTACCTTTGAAAATCTTCGTAGCTGGTGTGAGGAAGAGAGAGGTGGGTTATTGTCTAGGACCACTTTCATTATTGCTAACGGAATCACTGCTATCTATTGGTTCAATGGAATCTTTTTTTTTTTTTTTTTTTTGTGCAACTTTAACAAGGAACCTATCCAATGACACTTGCTTTTGCCTTTTTTTGAGGATTTCTGGCAATAAAGCACCAAAGGAAAGGGTCTCTACCTGCAGGCAGCCTGACCTAGAATGAAGCAAAACATTTCTAAGCTTACTCTCGTATGGAAAAGCAAAGGACTTTCCACAGGTGCTTTGAAGTGACAAAAAATACCCTTGTGCCAGTTGTGGGCACTTTCCAATGTTGAAAAACCACTGATTTCTGCCAAACACCATGGCCTGAAACCAAGCATCTGAGCATGGGAGACAATCACCCACAATCCCACAGCAAGAGAGAGAGAGAGAGAGAGAGAGAGACAGAGAGAGAGACAGAGAGAGAGAGAGAGAGAGAGAGAACCACTGGCTCAGTTGTGATCACGGGACATTTGGCATCACATACTACTTGGTTGCAAGACATCATTTGTTTATCAAGTTAAAATTTATTAGTAGTGTTTACTCGTCCTGTGAAAAACTTGCAGAACAAGTTACTCACAATCCAAGTACTGTCTCCTGTGCTACAGTCCTCAGTAAGACAAGCAAGAAAGGATTTACTAATTTACTTTGAGGCTGGCTTTTTTTTCAGTCAATGTAAGTGAAATCATCCATGTGTATTGCCAATAACAAGGCATTTTAACAAATATTAGTTACCATTATTTTAATCTAAAGAAGAAATACAAAATATTGATTTTGCTATACTTTATTTTTCTCCAATCATAGCTATAAAGGAGATAAACAAAACTAAAAACTATTAAGGATAATACTTTTGAAGTAAAATTAGTTACTCCTTATAAGGACACTATTGGCAAAGAGCTCATATTACTACATACATTGTTTTAAAATAATCCAAAACCAGGGCGCCTAGGTGGCTCAGTTGGTTGGGCATCTGACTTTGGCTTAGGTCATGATCTCGCAATTGGTGGTTTCCAGTCGTTCTGTGCTGATAGCTCAGAGCCTGAAGCCTGCTTCAAATTCTGTCTCCTCCTCTCTCTGCCCCTCCCATGCTCATGCTCTGTCTCGCTCTCTCAATAATAAATAAACATTAAAAAATTTTTAAATAATCCAAAACCCCAAGTATTTCACTAGTTTAGTTAATTGTTTATGCCAATATCAATTCCTTGGTTTTGATAATGCATCACAGTTATATAAAATGTCATCATTGGGGAAAGTGAGTTATGGATACATAAGGTCTCTCTACATTTTGTTTGCAACTTCTTGTGACTCTATAATTATTTCAAAATAAGAAGTTAAAGATATAATGCAAACTGAACATGATTCAAGGAGAAAGAGAAAAATTGCAAGACAAATAAAGACGGGACTGTGTTCGAAATAGTGAATTTAATCCTTCAAAATGTAAAAATGGAGAACAAAGAGAAACCTTATGTGAGGAACACCAAATTAAACATGATTAAATAAAAGATAAAATTTTGCCTGAGGACAAATTGAGCAGCAGCAATCCACTGCATCTGTAGTTTCTTGAAATCTCAGCTCTTTTTAAAAATAAGGTATCCTCTTTAACATACCCAATTAGTGGTACTGTGAAATATTAACATTACAAAGTACCTTATTGTGTACTAAGGCAACTAGAAAAACAAAGGTTGCTATTCTTGGAAAAATGCAAACCAAGGGATGACATGATATTGCCAAGGCTAATTAGAATCAAATAGAAGAGTAAAGATTCCAAAAAGAGACTGAATATTTCCACTTTATGCAGACAAAAGGGCATCCAATAAAGGACACATACAATCTATTACTCAGGAGACCAAACCTTGGAGACACAAGTCTGACATTTCTTATTTCCTTTAAAACAACACTGAAAATCTCTTGGAACCCACAGCAACACCCTTGGAGATTTGAGATTACCTGATAATTTCAGAACTGATGTTTGACATAACACTGACATGTTGAATATTTTTCTTTAGCCACAGGAGATCTCCAGCTCCAGAAATCATAAGTCAAAGAGCATACACTCAATTCATTCTTTGTTATTGAGTGGTTTGTTTTTTGCTAGGTAATTTATGGAAAATTAGCACAAAATGACAGCTACGATATGGTGTACGAATACCAAGCAGATGAGAAAGTTGAATATTATTACCAACACAAGATAAGAAGGGCAGTCAGCAAATAAAGGTCAAATGAAAGAATCAGCCTAAGTTTCTCATAATGTCAACTCTGAAATGCAGTTTCAGCAAATGTCTGGGCAAAGATAGTTTGGTTGCCTTTTTTTCTTGCCTGAGCTATACTTTGAAACTCTCAATCGCTGAAGATATATGCCATTATCAAAATCCTAACATATATTCATTACCTTTAACAATGCAAATTTTATTATAACAAGCAAAATAATAGAAGAGTAGTGAAATTAATGAATGCAAAGAAATTGATCACAGTTATCATTTTGGTGGGCAAAATTAAAAACAATGGAAGTATACATAAGTGAATTACGGTATATTCCTTCTAGGGAATTATATATCATATAGGGAAATGCTGGCTATACAATGTTAGGTGACAAAAGCAATGTTAAAACTGCTTACATAGTATTACCTCTACCGTATAAAAATTATGTACATGCTCAGAAAATCAATAATAACACATTTTCAAATATATGGTGACCATAAAGTTATTTCTCCATACCAGGCCATAACTGACAGTAAAGGAGGGAGTAATAATAAAATACTTTAGGCCAAGAGGTCTAAGTTGGGAATCTCTTGGAGACACAGAACATGTGTCCCACTACTTGGGTTGTGCGTACTATGTTTAAGACAGGAAGATCTTTGAGTAGTTTGTATATTTAAACTCATTTAATCCACGTCAGCACACTGGAATATGGACAACACTGGGATATGCATTTTACAGATGAAGAAACTGAGGTACACAAATAGCCAGTAACTTGCCCTAAATGGTTAGTTTGAATTTAAGGGGAGAGAGTCTGGCTAGAGTTCATGCTCTTAATCACTATACAAAATGCTTACTGGAAACACTGGAAGGAAACACATCAAACTACTACAGAGTGGAGACCTGTTTGGGATAAATTTTTATGCTTTTTTAAATGATTCAAAAATTTCATGTCCATGCTAACTGAATATTATTTTCAAGAAGAACAATATTGTAAATGCATCGGAGATATAAAAGAAAAATACTGTATCTATTTTTTCTACTTTTGGTATAAAATAAGCTATAAAATAACAGTAATTTTAAATTAATAAATCAATATTATCATGTTACTTTCTTAATTATTTCCTGGTTTTATAAGTACAGTGAACATGAGTTTTCTTTCATGTCTCACTTTACCAGTGAATGGATACTCTAGAATTAATAATATCTAGCTAGGCATGTTTTCACACACACACACACACACACACACACACACACACACACAAAACCCTAAAACAAAAATGAATTTCCAAACATCTTTCTTCCATGGGCCTTTTTTAGCTGGGGGCTGGGGGCAGGAAAGGGAAGCAAGGGTTCAATCATTTTTTTTTCCCAACCACTTTATTAAAGTATTAATGACATATAAACAAAGTGCATATTTAATGTTTACAACTTGATGAGTTTGAGGATAAATAGACACCCATGAAACCATCACTACCATCAAGGCCATAGATATACCATGACCTTGAAAAGTTTCCTCCTCTTCCCATTGTTATTATTAGTGTGTATGTAGTAAGAACACTTAACATAAGACCTACCTACTTAGAAACTTTTACGTATACAATATTGTTAGTTATAGGCACTATCGTGAATTATAGATATCCAGAACTTATTTATCTTGTATAACTAAAACATTGCATCTTTTGACCATGACTGTCCCATTTTCCCCTCTGCCCAACTCCTGAAAACCACCATTCTACTCTCTGCTTCTATGAGTTTGATCACTTTAGATTCCACATGTAAATGATGTCATACAGTATTTATCTTTGTGTGATTGGCTATTTCACTTAGCATAATGTACTGCAGGTTCATCCATAGTATTGCAAATGGCAGGAATTTTTTCTTTTTAAGGCTGAATAATATTTCATTGTATGTATATAACATATTTTCTTTATATATTCATCCACTGGTAGACATTTAGGTTGTTTCCATATTTTGCCTAATGTGAGTAATTCTGTGATGAACATGGGAGTACAGAGAACTCTGAAATCCTGAATTCAATTTCTTTGGATAAATACCCACAAGTGTGATTGCTGAACCATATGGTAGTTCTATTTTTAATTTTTTGAGGAAACTCTGTGCTGTTTTCCATAATGGCTGAACAAATTTACATTCCCACCAAGAGCATATCAGTATTCCTATTCCTCCACAACCTCAGCTCTTTTCTTTTTTTTTTTCTACCTTTAAATAATAGCCATCTTAATTGGTATGAGGTAGTATCTCATTTTGGTTTTAATCTGCATTTCCCTGATTATTAGTGATGTTGAGCAACTTTCATGTACCTCCTAGTACCTCCTAGCCATTTGTATGTCTTCTTTAGAAAAATGTCTATTCAGGTGCTTTGCCCAGTATTTAATCAGGTCATTTGTTTTCTGCTATTGAGTTTTAGGCATTTATTACATATTTTGGATATTAACTCTTTAACAGATACATGATTTATAATATGTTCCCCCCATTCTGTAGGTTGCCTTTTCTTT
This sequence comes from Prionailurus bengalensis, assembly GCF_016509475.1. Lineage (NCBI taxonomy): Eukaryota > Metazoa > Chordata > Mammalia > Carnivora > Felidae > Prionailurus > Prionailurus bengalensis. The sequence continues at coordinate 64,395,602 of NC_057343.1, read as the reverse complement.
TGGTTGACAGTTTCCTTTGCTGTGTGGAAGCTTTTTAGTTTGATGCAGTCTCACATGTTTATTCTTGCTTTTGTTGTCTGCACTTTTGGTGTCATATCCAAAAACATCATTGCCAAGACTCACATCAAGGAGTCTTACATTTTTCTTAGGAATTTTATGGTTTCAGGCCTACATTTAAATCTTTAATCCATTTTGAATTGATTTTCATATGTGATAAGGTATGGGTCCAATTTCATTCTTTCACATGTGTATAACCAGTTTTTCCAGTATCCTTTTTTGGAGCCTATCCTTTCTCCATTTTGTATTCTTGTCAAAGATCAGTTGATCATACATGTATGAGTTTATTTCTGGGCTCTCTAATACACTCATTGCCACTACCATACTGCTTTGATTATTACAGAATTATACCATACTATGCAATCAGAAAGTATGAATCTTTAGCTGAAGGCATTACACTTCCTAATTCCATGGGACTTTTTTATTAAATACCACTAAATATCATCAAATACTATTTACCAGGCTTATTATTGACTTATTTTTCTGTATTGAATATATGTTAACCATATCAATAAATCATCATAATAAATAATAGACTATAGAACAGGTGATCAATATCTATATTTTATTTTTCTATAACTTTTAATCTGGATGGACACTAAGGAAGCTACACTACATATGCTATATGGTTATTGTGAGAAATAAGTCAACTTTAATAAGGTAATGTGTATGCATACAATATATGTATGCATACATATCTGCTGATAGATATACACACACATTAACTTTCTCATTTTCTTGGTCATGATATTCTGAGGAGAATTTTTCAAGTTCTATACCCATATTTCTGATAAGTAAACAAAATTAAGAAAACATAAATACAGTAAAAACTTGATTTGCAAGCATAATTCATTCCAGAAACATGCTTGTAATCCAAAGCACTTTTATATCAAAGTGAATTTCAAGAATCATTGGCTCAGTTGTGATCATGTGACATTCGGCATCACGTAATACTCCCTGCGAGACATCACTTGTTTATCAGGTTAAAATTTATTAGAAACATTTGCTCATCTTGCAGAACACTTGCAGAACAAGTTACTTGTAATCCGAGGTTTTTCTATATATTTTTTGTGCTCATTAAAAAAGGAAAAAAAATACTTATTTATCATTTCTTGTTTATTGTGGTATCTTCCTAAATGTTTCCACAGGACCCATGGGCAGAAAGAGCTGCCCTGGAATCATGAGGAGTGACTGATTACATACTTGGGAGTTGGGGGAAATAAGGGCAAGAGTAATTTTCCAAAAGGATTTTCAAATGCTAAAGAAGCTCAAGAAGACAGGATCCCAGAGGCCTAGCTAGTGTCAAGCTAAGGTTGTTTTTCATTCTAGCAAAGCATAACATTAAGACAATTGGGAGTTCCAGGAGGAATGTGGTACTTTGCCTGCCTCAAGTATTTGTCAATGGGCTGCAGATTAAAAGGAAATTTAATTGTATCATTTCCTTCTGCCTTTGTTTCCCACATCAATAGATAGGGAGCAATTTAGCAAGCCCTATTGGATCAAAGTTCTCTCTCTGTCCCAGAGTTTCTGAATGGCCCTTGTGTACCAAACATTCACTCTTTTTCATTCTTCCCTTCTCCTTAATTCAGAAAGACACATATACTTTATTTTGCCTGTCTTTGGATTTCCAGGTATGCATGGATTCCTCGAACACATGTGACTATTAAATTTTATATTTTCCTGATAATCTGTCTCATGTCAATTTGATTCTTAGTCCAGATAAAAGGACCTTGAAGAGGACAAGAATTCTTGCTCCCTGACATCACAATAAAACTGAAATAATTGCCTTTTGTGATATGAATAAGAACACAGAAAATGATACTTTAGATAACATTTGAGGACTCACATGTCCTCAAATCTTTATTTGAATGAAAATATTATGTTTAATCTCTCTTTTTTAAACTTCACTCTTATTTTTTTTTTACCTATTTATTTAGTGTTGTGATACAGTGGGAAATGCTGAACTGACATCATTTCTACAATTAGTAACCTACCCCAGACAGCCACTTCTTTCCTCTTTTCTATAGTAAGCCTGGGAAATCAAAGCTCAAACAAGTATGTATTGCAAGGTGAGAATCCCCTATTTCCCCTGGGGCAGTGGTAGATTTGAAAGAGAATTGGAAAACAGCTACCCCAGCAGGAAAGTTTCCTGGATGACACATTTACGTCAACAATGGAAGCTGGCAGTTCCTAGAAATATAGCTAAGATAAAATTTTAAAGCACATTTAAAGCCAGGTTTAGAATTCATTATTAGTCAGGGGAAATGTAGAAGGTAAACCCCTCAAAATAGGGGAATTTAGAAATTACATTTTGAGGGGTGCCTGGGTGGCTCAGTCGGTTAAGCGTCCGACTTCAGCTCAGGTCATGACCTCACAGTCTGTGAGTTCGAGCCCCGCATCGGGCTCCAGGCTGACAGCTCAGAGCCTGGAGCCTGCTTCCGATTCTGTGTCTCCCTCTCTCTCTGCCCCTCCCCTGCTCACACTCTGTCTCTCTCAAAAATAAATAAACATTAAAAAAATTTTTTTTAATTAAAAAAAAGAAATTACATTTTGATTTGAAAGATGTATACTGTCAAAATGAGCAGAAATTTATTTAAATTTAGTTTCTTGTTCTTTTTGAAAAGAGCATCCTTTTTATTCTTCAACAAAGTTATTATTTGTGATACTTAAGCATCTTAATTATTTAAATGATAGTTACAGGCGAGTTTAAGAGTATCAGCATAAATATGAGGTTGGTTAAAATTATGTGGTATGGAGGTATAGGAATGAGCTAGAAAATCTCAGGAGACAGAGAAAGAAGGAGCAAGTGAAAAGGGGAGGGAGAAGGGGAAGGGAAGAAATTGAGGTAAGGAAACTGAAGGACTCCAAAAATATATTTTTGTTCCTTTGCTTTTTGCTCCTTTGCCTGCTTCTATTCTTGCTAGTACCTGCACCCCCACTTTCCACTTGCCTCAAAATGCAAATAGTGTATGTCTTCCTTGTAGGGGACAGGGAATTAATGATTTGCTTACAATAGATAACATCTAAGGAAGAACCACATGAGGATGACCAGAAGAAGCCATCACATGCTATTCCAGTCCACCAGAGCTACACATCTTGGCGCCCAGACCCTCTGGCCACAAGGAATAACAGCTGCGCACTTATCTTTCTTCGAACTGCTTCCTGGATGTCTGAGCAGACACATGGACCAGACCATGATCCTCAATAAAACTCACCCCGGGGCGTCTGGGTGGCTCAGTCAGCTGAGCGTCAGACTTTGGCTCCGGTCGTGATCTCACTGTTCCTGAGGGAGTTCCAGCCAGGCTCTGTGCTGACAGCTCAGAGCCTGGAGCCCTCTTCAGATGCTGTGTCTCCCTCTCTCTCTGCCCCTCCCCCCTCACGTTCTGTCTCAGTTTCGGTCTCTCTCTCTCTCTCAAAAATAAACATTAAAAAAATTAAAACATAAAAACTCACCCCAAACAAAGAGGAGACTCCCTCCTTTTTTTTTTTCTGGGATACTCTGTCTGTACCTGCACTCTCTCTATACGACCAGTAAACTTGGCTTTCATCTCCTACTGGCTTACATTTGATTTCTATTCTGCTTGTAGTCAGGGACCCTCTTGGTTAGTCCTGTGGAAATCCCCTCCCCCCTAACTGGACCCAGCCTGTCAGCATCAAAATGAGATAAGAAAAACAAAGAGAGGAAAGCAACAAATATCTGAATAAGCAGCAAATGTTCTCTGATGGTTTTTTTGCCATGAGATCTTAAAGCATTTGAAATTTTAGAAGATTCAGAAATTTAAAGAAAATGTGATTTTAGCAGAGTGAGATTACAACTTCTAAGAGGAACAAGAGGTATCTTTCTAAGAGAACCTTCTTAAAGGTGCTGCCTTCTTCTTTTTTTTACTTTTCTTTTTCTTTTTTCAATTTTTTTCTCCACTTCTTTCTTGTTACAGATTTTTGTACCAAAATGTTGGTTCATTAGATAAAGCAAAGTCTATGTGAGTTGATCTTCACCAAAGAAAGTCTTTATTTGTTTGTTTAAACTCATAGTGTTTGTAAGAGGATTGCATGCTTATTTAAGAGAATATAGAAAAGATGAACAGAAGAAAACTTAAAAATTTGTTTGGGTACTTTCCATGTTTGTCAAACAAAGTAATACCCAAATAATCCATTGACATTTTACTCAAAAATTAAAATAAAAATTAACTATAGAGATATGTGTGTTATAATTTGTGTTGACAGCTTCAATTTCAGAATGCCAGAATCAAATGTTCAAATTAGTGGTTCTAAATATACTTTCCAGAATATACTTCTAACTGTTTAACTTGAAAACTCTAGATATGTAATGTTTTATTTTTTAATCCAAATTTTGCAAGTGGTTAATTTAAATGAACTATCTAACATTTTAATGTTACTTAAAATTACTTAAGAGTAAAATTTAAACAAATTTTTACTCATTTTTAGTCATAGCATATAGTTCCTACATTTACTTTACTAAAGATAACCTATATTACTGTTATTTATAAACAGTATGGCAAGAGTTGCTTGCCATGGGTCCAGTCTATACAGTATACAACATGAACCACCTGCATTAAATACCTCACAATTTCTATTCCATCTGTAAGGACACAAAAAACTCCATAATTTAAAGACAATAATGAGTATTTTTTATAAACGTAAGGACAGAGTAAAGCTTCAGACTTATTAGCCTAAGTAAAAGTATGATTTGCTTGAGCCTATAAGTAAACTTTCTTTATATATGAAATATCAATGACTAATAAAAGTAGAAGTCATTATGAAATTCTCCAGATTTTACAAAGAAAGGTAACATCTTAAACTCAAGTGTTAAGACTGCAGGGGGATGCCTGGCTGGCTCAGTCAATAGAGCCTGCAACTCTTGGTCTCTGGGTCTTGAGTCCAAGATCCACACTGGGTGTGAAGCCTACTTAAAAAACAAACAAACGACAACAAAAACAAAGAGCAAGTGTTAAGATTGCAAATAAAATTATTTAAATTCAACCCTTCTCTTCATTTTCAAAACTTTGGCATACAGACATAACTACATGAGCACACAAACACTTCAGTAAGAGACAAAATTCCCTTTTTTCATTCATTCTAACAACCACCAACTTTAAGACTTTAAGAATTAGAATCAAACTCAATAAGAATAAAATTAGTATAATCCTTGATTTAAGTGTGTGTGTTAAGACATAACCTTTAGACGGCTACAACAGTGCCTGCATAAATAATACTCAATAACTTCTAGATGACAAATTGTAATAGCAGTAAAATCTGACTGTTTTTTAATCAATCATTTTGGTTATTTACTTTTGGTATTATAAATAAGGCAGTGATTGATATTCATATATCAAAATCTTTGTTCTCATCTCTGTTTCTTTCCTTAGGATGTTAAATTGTTCATTTTTTTATAAATTTATTTTATTTTATATTGGGGTGTGATTAGACACATGACTTCTACATTTCCTACTAATGTTAGGGCAAAGGTTTAACATGCAATCATATTTTATATATATCAGGGGCACTCCAGGTTAGAATAAATGTTTGGAGGGTACTAAGTTTACTGTTTTTAATCAGTACTATTATCTCATTTAGTTTTTCTGCATCCAATTATATATTTTATCTTCTTGGCATAGGAAAACCTGAGTGGTGAGTTTAGAACTCTCATTACTATTAAATGTTGTCCCATGGAGCACCTGGGTGGCTCAGTCAGTTAAGCTTCCGACTTCAGCTCAGGTCATGATCTTGCTATTTGTGAGTTCAAGCTCCCTGTGGGATTCTGTGCTGACAGCTCAGAGCCTAGAGCCTGCTTTAAATTCTGTGTCTCCCCCTCTCTCTGCCCTCCCCATTCACACTCTCTCTCTCAAAAATAAACATTAAAACCTTTTAAAAAAATAATAAATAAATGTTGTCCCCCTTTACATTATTAGTTTTGTTTTGTTTTGTTTTAACAAAACAATGTATATGTTTTGTTTTGTTTTAACAAAACAATGTATAATGTATATGACATTAAATCACATATTATTTGACACATATAAGGGCTTGAGTGCTGGTATGCTTTTATTACCAGTTGCATGCTTCATCAATAAAGAGTGACACATTGTTTTTTAATGCTTTTAAGAATACGTTATATTAATTTTAATAATCTGATCACTGGTCTCATTTTGCTTCCATTTACCTGGTGCATCTTTTTTTCCCATTTCCTTTTTAAAAATTCTCTAAATCTCTTTATTTTAGGTTTTTCACATAACAGTATATATTTCATTTTTAATTTTTTTTTACCCAATTGAGATTAAGTATCCATTAAAATTACTCTCCTAAATGATATATTTAGCTTTACTTTTGTCATTTTAATATTTTTGTTTTTATATCTTTGCCATATTTTGCTGAATAAAGTCTATGTCATTTCTCATTACAATCTAGAGCATACCTGTCCTCACTTAAAATACCTTAAAGCTTTAGATATACTTAAATGCAAATTGCCTGTCAGCATGATGAATAAACAAATATATCACATACTTTTTGTAAGCATTTTAAAAATTTTAATTTCACCTATGGTTCCTCGTGCCAACTGCTGGATTGTGGAGTTAAATTATTACTTTTAGATCATACATCTTTTCCTATGGCAATCACATTCTGATTCAAATTTATAGTATATGATTAGAGAAATAATTAGAATTAAGTCTTGATTTACAATTATTCCTGTGTTTTGCTGACATTTACATTTCTATTTCCCACAAGTTTAGTTTTTGATTCATGTGTTTAATTGCCTAAAAAATGACTTTACATGAATCTTTCAGGAACAGTAACAAAAGCGGTTTAGTATCCTAGGCTTTGCATATTTGAAAATTCTGTCATTCATTTGTCTTCTTAATGTTCCTTGCTTACAATGTTCTATTCTAAACATCTTATACTGTTGTCTTTTCATTTCTTTTTTAATATAATTTATTGTCAAACTGGCTTCCATACAACACCCCATGCTGTTCTCTTCTCATCCCTTCTTCGCTTATTTTTCCTTAGCCAAAAAAAAAAGATAGCACAAAGTCAATGCTCTCTATACTTTATTTCTGCTTCCTGTAATTATTTTTACAAAGCGTGATGTTTTCTCTTCTATGATTGTGAGCTATAGGCATTTTCATTTTTTATGTGATAGAAACTAACTCTCCAATGATGGAATTTTTCTATTCACTTATTTAAAAAAAGAGAGATGGATCCAGGCTGAGTTTATGCCAAAAAAGATTCCTGCTTTGATCCCTCATGGTGAGTCTTTCTCATATCCTAACCAGAAAAGCTTGTTAACCTCTTGTTATATCTCTAGTTCACCAATATAATAGGCTATACAATAGGAGGGAATGAAAGGGCTTTAGTCAGTCCCACTGGGAAGCCTCAGCATGAACAAATTGGTAGTTGGTGGTATCACTACAGAGAAAAACAGTAATGGAAGACAACTTTGTATCAGAAACACAGATCCAGTTGTGAACAACAAACATGTTTGAGTTTTGCACTAGGTACCATAACTATAAGTACAGCAAGGAATGAAACCATCTGCTTGATATAATAGATAAAAATAGGTAAAGAAACAGATAAAATTCTATTGTCTTTTAAGAGAATTGACATAAGATAAAAGAAGACAGTCTGGTGATAGAGACTAACAGAGTGGAAACCAAGTAGATACCACCTTGATCAACCTGTCAAAATATGCATCATTACTAATGAGATAAACTGAAATTATGTCTGACCTGGCAGAATGCAATGAAAAAATGCAGCATTAGTTCTGTAATATTCTTATCAAAATGTAGTACCTGAATCTAATCACAAGGAAATATCAGAAAATCTAAATTGAGGTATTCTCTAAAAGGAAAAAAAAGGAAGAAAGGAAAGAAAAGAGAGGGGGAAATGATGAGGGGGCATAAGACAAGCTGAGGGCAAAGTACAGGCTAACAGCAACCCCCTGCCCCCAGGTCGGATATGTGTGATATACCTCAGACACTCCTGTCTGCCCAAGAGCAAAGGAAAGGAAAGGAAACAAATGGTTGACTGACAGAGCTCAAAGACTTGCAGGATAGGAGTCTCCTTCAGTTTATGGATAACTTAGTAAACTGCAAGAAAAAGGCAGTCTTATCCATAGCAACCTATAGATTCCATTTCCTGGAGCCCTAATATCACCCTCATCAAGATGTAAGGGGTTTTAAGTACTTGCCATGGTGATGTGGGAAAAAAAGGCAAATGAAAAATTAAATTCCCTTACTTCCTACAGCCCACTGACAAGTCCTTGAAATAGGCTTTCCTCTAGGAGCTCAGCTGCCTTGATGATGACACTTTGCTAGGGGCAAAAGGAAATTTGGCTTAACATAATCCTGACACCCAGGATCCTGTGAGTCTCCTTAAACACGTGAAACCACATTATAAATCACCTTAACCTTATTGGCATTCATAAACTACATCAAATAAGGGCAAAATTCACAGTGTTTTCTTGTGCAATTAAAATATTCACAATGGGGAAAAGATAGTTTCTTCAATAAATGTTACTGGGAAAACTGGACCAGAACATGCAAAAGAATGAAATTGGATGCTTCTCTCACATCATACACAACAACCAGTTCAAAATGGGTTAAATATTTAAACATAAGACTGGGAATCATAAAACTCCTAGAAGAAAAATCATAAAAAGCTTTGCATAGGTCTTGGCAATGACTTGTTGACATGACACCAAAAGCATAGACAACAAAAGAAAAAATAAATGCAAAAACAAGTGGAACTATACTAAACTAAAAGGTTTCTGTACAGCAAAGGAAACCATCAACAAAATTAAAAACTAGTCTACTAAATGGGAGAAAATACATCCAAAGCCATATATCTCATAAAAAGTTATATCCAAGGGGCACCTCGGTGGCTCAGTCAGTTACGCGTCCAACTCTTGATTTCAACTCAGGTCATGATCTCATAGTTCCATGAGTTCAAGGCCCACATCAGGCTCTGCACTGACAGTGTGGAGGCTTCTTGGGATTCTCTCCCACTCCCTCTGTCTCTGTCTCTCCTTCTCTCTCAAAATAAATAAATAAACTTAAAAAAAAGTTATATCCAATATATATAAGGAAAACTTACAACTCAATAGCAAAACACACACACACACACACACACACACACACACACACCCAAATAACACAATTAAAAATTGGGCAAAGACTCAATTGATTTTTTTTCCAAAGAAGGCATATAAAAATGGCCAATGGATTTATGAAAAAGTGCCCAAATTTACTAATCATCAGAGAAGTGCAAATCAAAACCACATTGAGATATCACTTCACACCTGTTAGAATGGCTATTGTTTTTTAAAAAAAGGAAAAGGAAGGAAGGAAGGAAGGAAGGAAGGAAGGAAGGAAGGAAAAGAAAAGAAAAAAGAAAAGAAAAGAAAAGAAAAGAAAAGAAAAGAAAAGAAAAGAAAAGAAAAGAAAAGAGAAAAAAAGAGGAGGGAGGAAGCAAGAAGCAAAAAAGTATTGGCAAGGATGTGGAGGAAATGGAACTTATGTGCTTTTGCAGAGAATGTAAATCGTTACAGCCATTATAAAAAACAGAATGGATTTTCCTCAAAAAATTTAAAACAGGGGGTGCCTAGGTGGCTAAGTTGGTTAGCATTCAACTCTTGATTTCAGTTCAGGTCATGATCTCACAGTTCATGAGTCTGAGCCCATATCGGGTTCTGCACTGACAGCACTGACAGTGTGGATTCTCTCTCTTCCTCTCTCTGCCCCTGTCCCACTCAAGCTCTCTCTTGAACATGATCTCTCTCAAAATAAACAAACAAAAAATTTAAAACAGAACTATAATGTGATCCAACAATCCCATTTCTGAATACATAATCAAAGGAATTGAAACCAGGATCTTGAAAAGATATCTACACACCCATGTACATTGAAGCATTCATTATTCACATTAGCCAATATGAAAACACCTAAATGTCTGTCGATGGATAAATGGTTAAAGAAATGTGATATATACGCACAATGAAGAAATCCTGAAATTTGTGACAACATGAATGAACAACACAAGTGAAATAAGCCAGACACAGAAAGACAAACATTGCATGATTTCACTTACATCACACACACACACACACACACACACACACACACACACACACACACAAACTGAACTCATAGTAACAGCGTAGAATGGTTACCAAAGGCTGGGACACGGGGAGAAAAAGGGAAATTAGAAAAAAAAATTGGTGGTTGCCATTGACTGAGTGGAGGGGTAATGAAAAGTTATTGTGTAATGGTTAGACGGCTTCAGTTTTGCAAGATGAAGAGTCTGGGGATAGATGGTGGTGATGTTTGCATAACACTGTGAATGTACTAAATACCATTGAAACAAACACTTAAAAATGGTTGAGGTAGTAAGTCTCATGTTATGTGTATTTTACCACAATCTTAAAAACATTAACCATGACAGGCCACTCGCTGGGCCAAATAGTAAGTTTCAATAAATCTCAAGTTTTAGAACTTATATAGTATATTCTTTGACCAGCATAGAAAGCAATTTGAAATCAATGTCATAAAAGATACCTAACCCTCCCCCCAATATTTGTAAATTAGACAAAAACACTTTTTCAGAAGTCTGAGAGTTCATAAAAGAAAATTTAAAAGATAATACAAAATGATGAAAATGTCATAAAATATTATCATTTGTGGGGTGGAGTTAAATTTGGGTTGAGAGATAGTTTGATCATTTTAAGTGCTTACACTGAAAAAAACATGCAACTAAAGAACAAGAGAATTGTAAGAAAAATAAAAAGTGAAAAAATCAGTAATAAAGATAATGGAAGAAATAAATGAAATTGAAAACAAATACTAGAAAATACTCACAAAATGAAAAGCAGTTCTTTTGAAAAGATTCATACAATTGTTAAAACTTAGCAAGACTAATTAAGAAAAAAAGGATGAAAGGGTAATATCATTACAGATCCTGCAGATATTCAAATGATAACTAACTATACAAATAACTTGACAGTCACAAATTTAACAGATTAAAATTCTTCAAAACAACAAATTACCAAAGCTTTGTGAAGAAGAAACAGATAATCTGAAATTTTCTGTATCTATTAAATAAAATAAAACATAGTGTGAGAATTTCAATCATAGATTGATGAATTCTCTCAAATATGTAAGGAATAAATAATGTCAACTGTATATGAACTCCTTCAGAAAGTAGACAAAGGGACAATCATAACAACTTCTTTCATGATTTCAGCAGTACTCTAATACTAAAATATGGTACAGACATTACCACAAACAATTACAAGAATCTGTCACTCATGAACATAGATGCAAATGTTCTATAAAAATATTAGAAAATCAAATTCAGCAAAATATAAAAAAATAATGGATATCAATAATAAGTGAGACTTACTATAGTAATAAAAGGCTATTTTAGCATCCAAAAAATTAATCAATATTTTTTTAATTTAATAACAGAACAAAAAAACCCACACCCATATGATAATCTCAATGAAGAAAATACTTCTGACAAAATTGAATAAGTATTTATGATAAAATATCACTTCAGATTGATAATAGAAGCAACATGCCTCAGTCTTATAGAGGGGCATCATCTACATAATTGTACAGCAAATATAATACTTAATTACATAGTGAATGAGTTTTCTCTAAGATTGGAAACAAAGCAGGTATGTATGTCTTTGCAACTTCTACTTACTACCGTACGGGAAATCTGAGCCAGTACAATAAAACAAGAAAAATGAATGAAATACAAAATTTGCAAAGGAAGCCAAAAAACTGTCTTTACTTACAAACAACACAATAACTTATGTAGAAAATCATACAAAATGTGTAAAACAGAACACAAGACCCATATGCAATTTTATGTACTAGCAACCAAAAAATAATTTAACAAATGATATATAAAAAATTCTGCCCAGAAAATTACTAACCATTTCTGTGAGAAGTTAAAGAAGACCCAAATCCATGTTTGTAAATTAAAAGTAATATTAAGGTGCCATTCTATCTAATTTGGTTATTATATTTAATCCCAGTCAAAATACCTGATGGGATTTTAAAGAAATTGACAAGTTGATTTTAAAATTTGTATGGAAATGAACAGGACCTAGAATAGAAAAATAAAAATAATGATAAAAAAGCAGAGTTAGAGAACTGATTATTCCTAGCTCAAGACTTATCAAAAGCTACCCTAGTTGAGACAGTGTGGTATTGATCTAAGTGAGGATAAGTAGGTCAACAGAACAGAATATTCATGTAATGGAATAATATTCAGCAATATACATACACCACCATAAATGGACATCAATAATACATAAGGAACAAAAACAGCTGGACACAAAATGTCAGTCCAAGCAAAGACCAAACTAATACATGGAGATAAATTTCAAAAATGGGACATAGGGAACCTTCTAGGGTATAGAAACATTCTGTATTTTGATTAAGTTTTAGTTACGTGGAGGTACATATTTCTTAAAACTCCTTTAATTGTATATTTAACATCTATACATTTCAATATATGTAAATTTTCCCTCAAAATATTTTTTAAATGTTCAAATAAGGATGAAAAATTAAGATTGAAAATGCAGTAGCTAAACTAATCATCAAGGAAAGCATATCTAAAGAGCAGTTCGCACATGTATCAGAGATTTAGCAGCAAGAGAAGCAAGATTTAGAAGCAAGCTGCTTTGGTGGTACTAATGAAGGATTTGATTCTATACGTTAATTTTTTTTTAACTTTTTTTTTAACATTTATTTATTTTTGAGACAGAGAGAGAGAGCATGAACAGGGGAGGGTCAGAGAAAGAGGGAGACACAGAATCTGAAACAGGCTCCAGGCTCTGAGCTGTCAGCACAGAGCCCGATGCGGGGCTCGAACCCACGGAATGAGAGATCATGACCTGAGCCGAAGTCAGACGCTCAACCGACTGAGCCACCCAGGCGCCCCTCTATAAGTTAATTTTAAATCATTAGGAATAATTATCAACTTTGATTCTTATTCATATGTCTAATTTAGGATGCTGCTATTATTTCACAGTAGAAAATACTGTAATTAGTACAAAGTAAGCTGTCCTTCCATTAGGAGCATTTTTCCTTAACTGTATTATATCAGGAAAGAGTGACTGATTTTATATGCATGTTTGGCTATAGATTGCCATGGTTGTAAAGGCTAGTGGAAAAGTACACATTTTACAGATATTTTTAAGGAAGATTAAGCAAGATTTCATTGCTTAGATACAAGACTATAATGCTAAGAACTGAAAAGTTAATGAAGTTTGACACTGCATTTTTTTTTTTTTTGGCTTTCTTCCATGGTTACTAGAAGCCAGTTAGAAATGCATGTTAAACTTCACCTTACAGAAGATAAAGACTGTCACACATCTATTATGTCTTCCTTATCAAACTGTCATATTTTCTGAAATTTAGACTTTCAAGTTTGAAAACAAGATAATAAAATTAAATGGATTTTAAGAATAACAACATAATTATTTCAATATATTCCTTCAATGTACAATGTGAATCTAGTATTTAATATATCTATTCATACTTCTAGGCAACGTAAAATAGTTAACATATTAGCATAGAGAAGAATCAAGTGTGCCTTGGCAAGTACTGAATTCTTTTTATTTCTAATGTTTATTTATTTACTTTTAAGAGACAAAGACAGAGATAATCCCAAGCAGTCTCTGCACTGTCAGTACAGAGCCGAATGTGGGGCTCAATCTCATGAACAGTGAGATCATAACCTGAACCAAAATCGAGAGTCAGATGTTTAACCAACTGAGCCACCCAGGCACCCCCACAGGTACTAAATTCTTGCTCTGACTATTAAATGGTAAGTCTAGAAACTAAACTCCTATTTTTTTCAACAAAATTTAAAAGTACATCTATTAACAGTATAGGTTTAAGGGTTAGATTTCACATATATTTTTAAAAGTGAAAAGAAACAGTTCAAACATTCCAGTTCTTTATTAGACTAAATTTAGTTCTTAGTATCAATTGATATTTTGCTTTTTTTGTTAGAAATTTTCAGTAATTTCTTCAAAATCTAAGTGTATCATTCTGATTAAACTATTCATAGTATAACTTAACTGTTCATAGAATAATTCATCATACTGTAGCATCCCCCCCAACACACAATACTTGATACAGAACCCTGGTACCCACTCTCAGCTCAAACCATGAAGAAGTTGGAAAGCAAAAGAGTAAGCGCATAAATAAACTTTCTAACAGCAGAGATTTCAGAAATAAAGTAACGATAGTGAAATTGGAAGACTTAAGGAAAGCTATTTATGTTACTCTGAGGAATACAAATCAATAAAAGTTCATGGCTGAAAGGTTCTCATTGATTGGAACATACTGGTAGCAGAGTAATTTCAAAACTCAATGTAGGGTTTGCCAACCACACCACATTTTCTGATTGTATCCAATAAAATGTTATGACCTCGAAACAGCTATCTCTAGTATTAGTTTCTTGAATGACTTTATTTTTTATTCTAACATGACTAAGCTGAAATCAAAACATTTGAAATTTCAAAGAATTATAAACTCTTTTTAAGTTAAATATTTCAAAGTTGACTTCACGAATGTTGTTGTTGGAAAGCATTCACCATTTAGAAGTGTTGTAAAAAAATAATGCAGACAATTGCTTGATTGTATTTCTAGAAATTTCCTTAAATTTCCTATGAATGCAGTTTTCAGGGCACTACTAACTAATCCTTTGTTAATTTTTTTTCCATATCCAGCCCAACGGAAGCTACTGTAAATCTCTCCATTGCTGCACGGGCACTTGCAGGATTAATGGGTCTTAGTGTCGGGTCAGGGAATCACTTTTCTCAGAAGTGCCTTCATTTCTATGCTGCTTCAGAAAATGATTCTTCTGCATGTGCTGCTGATAGTCATATCTGCCCAATCAACTATGACACTTTAACTGAAAAAAGGAAGAAAACCTCTCTAAGAGGAAAGGTCTCATCTATGACAAGCAGCTCCAAAGGATAGCTTGAGGAATTAGGAACTGGATATCCAAATATCTTGTATAAATGTGTAATGTTTCTCAAATTAACATCATTTTTATGATTTTATAAATATATTAAATTAACTTGCCATTCAATACATTGCTCAGTCTAACAATTCTTTCACCTCGCCTCTTTGACTACACACAAGAGGAAAACGTGTTAATGAAAAGCAACCTACGTAAATAAATAATATATAAATAAAAATAAATATTTATATGATATATTTATATTTCATTTATATATTTAATATATAAGTAAACCAGCACACTAGAATGTAAGCTACCTGAGGCCAGAGGCTTCAGTTGTTTTGTTCAGTGTCAGTCCTAGAGTTGTCTTTCAGTAAAGGTTTGTTAATGAATGAATATATATGAAATGAAGCTCTTTCAAGCTTTACATTATGTCTTTAAATCCTGTGGGGCACTTATTGTGTCCCATGTCTTACGTGTTTAAACACATTATTCTTTTTGTAAAGGCAATAGTTTCCTCCCACTTCATTCATCAGGTCTCAGAACAAATATAATTTCCCTGACCACTGATGCCTGGATTAAATGTATTATGTACATTTAAAGCATCTTCCACATTCATTATCATCATATTTTGTTTATAAGCTTATTTATATTTATCCCCTACAAGACTAAGTTCCAAAAGGGCAGGTAGGTATCTAGCTGATATTCCCTGGACTCAGTAAAAAATATTCAATGTCTAAAACATAATTATTAATCAGTACATGAGATTATAAATCATTAATAAGAATCTAAACCTATCTAAACTGCATCAGCCAGATATTCTATATATCTAGAGATACAGCTGACAAATAGAACTTGAAAAGTCAAAAAGGAACAATATGCTATTCTTATGAGGTTAGATAAAAAAAAAATACCAAAAACCTTAGAACAAAAGGAAAGAGGATCAAATTCTATAAAATAAAGATGAAAATATTTGGAACTCTCCACCAAAATATGAAATACTGCAATCTAGGGATAACCCTAAAGGTTTAAATCCAATACGAGAGGGAAGATCAGGTTTTTTTTCAACTAGTACAGGAAACCTATCATTCATTACATTTATGTCTTACAGAGGACAACATTAAATCCCCTAGAGGGGGCTTATTAACCTTGATACTATTGACATTTCGGACTAATTTTTGTTTTGACAACCAAAGATGGCTCCAGACATTGAAGATTGTCACCTGAGAGGTAAAGTTGTCCCTGGTTGTTCTGTAGTGTTACAGCAGATTCAGCTAAGAGCACAGAAGTTAAGAGATTTAGTCATGGTTTGGCAGTTTAAAGACACTAATGATATTCAGATGATATTTTAACCTTTAAATATGATATCCAAACAAAATATAAGTGTTGTAACTTTCAAACAAATATTGATCTGAACAAACTCTGTTGTAAGATACAAGTTCCAGCAATAACAATATATGATTAAGCATCCATCTTGGTACAGAGGATATAGATGGAAGAGAGAATCAAGAGATCTAAATGCCTGACCCTCCTTTGCCCTTAACTCGGACATTTTATTTTATTTTATTTTTTTAACGTTTTTTTATTTTTGAGACAGAGAGAGACAGAGCATGAACGGGGGAGGGGCAGAGAGAGAGGGAGACACAGAATCGGAAACAGGCTCCAAGCTCTGAGCCATCAGCCCAGAGCCTGACGCGGGGCTCGAACTCACGGACCGCGAGATCGTGACCTGGCTGAAGTCGGACGCTTAACCGACTGCGCCACCCAGGCGCCCCCATTAACTCGGACATTTTAAATCGTGTCCCTTACTTTCTTCATCTTTAAATCGAAGGTATGAATTATTTGATTTCTTAGTTCCTTTTAGCTCTAATATACCATGAATATATGACACCATTTCATGTATATTTCAGAAACAAATAAAAACAACCCCTCTCTTCTTGATACATGCATAATGTACCACAGCTGATATTGAACACAAAAGATTTATACAGATTGTGTGATTTTGGAGTTTGCTTTTCGTCAAAAGGTATTAGTTTCAAAAGCCTGTTGAAGATGCCTGAAATTCTATTAGAAAATGGTATTTTGTTTCTTTGACTTAAGGCAATAATTTTCAAACTGTGCTATAGGTACTCAGAAGTATATGTTAGAGTGCAGCTAAGCAGGTAAGCAGGTAATGCTTTAGATCCCCCTCCAATGATTCAAACAGAATACAGAAGCTTTCATCATTTTATTCATTAAGGCTCAACAAAAAAATCGTTTGCACACAGAATTTGGTATAGATGTGAAAACACTGGAAAGAATACCTATCATATGCCATTTATCCTTTTATGTATATATACCTATGTATAGCATTCACATATATTTTATATCTGTGTATATATATACATAAATACAAACATATATATATACACACACACACCTATATATAGGTATATATATATACGTGTACATATATACACCTATATATATATATATATATACAC
Organism: Prionailurus bengalensis; assembly: GCF_016509475.1. Classification (NCBI taxonomy): domain Eukaryota; kingdom Metazoa; phylum Chordata; class Mammalia; order Carnivora; family Felidae; genus Prionailurus; species Prionailurus bengalensis. Next base: position 64,378,065 of record NC_057343.1, on the reverse strand, counting down.
ATCTATATATACCTATATACCTATATATATATATACACCTATATATATATATATATACACATCTATATATACAGAGAGATCTATATACACACATATATATAGATCTATATATACACATCTATCTATATATATATGTGTATATATATATATACACACATCTATATATATATAGATCTATATATACACATCTATATATATATGTGTATATATATATAGATGTGTGTATATATATATATAGGTGTATATATATATAGGTATATATATATAGGTATATAGGTATATATATAGGTATATATATATGTGTGTGTGTATGTATGTGTGTGCATATATATATATGTATATATATATATACACACACATACATACACACACACACACACACACTTGCAAGTGTCTCTAGAGCTATTAAACCATGTGCTGTTGTTCATGGACAATGGATTATAAATTCATTCAGTCCCCTTTTTAAAACAGTCTCATCAGGGAGACAGTGCCCCCATATAGCAGTGTTTGGGGGAAACGATTTGCAAACTCAGATACAAAAACACTGAGTGTAGGAATATATGCCATGTCATCCTACTGAAAGGGCAGGTGGCAGGTGCTGTGTTGAAAGTTGTGTGTTTCTGAAACAGGCATGTATGTGGAAACCCAACAGGAGCAAATGTGTGCGTTATCACACCAAGAAAAGATCTATTGGCCTGCAGCACATGGGTGGAAGGGAGAGATGTAAGAGTTTCACAGTGAGTAGGAAAAACTAAGAGGAGGTGACCTCTTTCTTTTAATAAACCAAAAGCTCATTTTTTACAAACCATCTCTAAAAAGCAGCATCACATTTAAACATTACTGGATTTAAGATAATAAATATCTATGATGAATATGATTAAGCTTTGAAAATAGTCATACTGCATAAAAATATATTTTTAGGAATATCTAGAATGATTTTTTAAGCTACTAATTATACAAGGCTACTGTTACAATATCTTATAAATTATTTGCATAACAATTTACTTCCAAGTACATGACTCAAGTATAAGAATTCTTAGGGGTGCCTGGGTGGCTCAGTCAGTTAAGGATCTGACTCTTGATTTCAGCTCAGATCCTGATCTCACAGTTTGTGGGTTTGAGTCCTGCACCAGACTCTGTGAGAACAGTGTGGAGCCTGCTTGGAATTCTCTCTCTCTCCCTCTCTCTCTGCCCCTCCCCTGCTTGTGCTCTCTAAACAAACAAACAAACAAACAAACAAACAAACTTAAAAAAAATAATTCTTAACGGATCAGTCTTTGGAAATCTCTGTAGAAGATGTATTGGAAATCTCTACTACTATGGTTTAAGACATTAGTTTAAATATTGTATTTTCCAAATTGGTCATCAGCGGATATACTTCATGTATGACCCAAGTAGGACTACTCCAACACACCCTCTCCTCTATCCTCTTCCTTCCCCTTCTACATTCTCTTTCTCCTTCATTTCCACTTCTTATCCCACTCTTTTTAGGCACAGCCTCCTCCAGGAAGCTTTCCTTGTAGGCAAGCCACCTCCAGCATATTCCTAAGTGCACTTCTCTCTCATTGCATCTATTTCAACCCTTCCCCCTTTTTATAGGCTCCTGAAAACAGGAATAAAAGGCCACCCATGGCTTTCATTCCTAGTGTCTACCATTGTTTGTGACACAGAAGAACATCCAATAAATATTCTTTCAACTAAAACATTAAATGTCTTTGCACTAGGTTCATCCAACAAACAGAGGGGCCACAGGCAAGTCTTGTGCTTCCTCCTTAACGAGATAAAATTCATTATATTTTTAAGGTGATAGTAAATGCGAGATAAAACTGACATTCAAGTAAGAACTGGAACTCAAATACTTGACAACAATTACATGAAGCAACAGGAACTGTTACTACTACTATGCTACAGGACTACTGTTGTTACTGCCCCTACTATAGAAGATGACTTCAATACCCGAGTATGAAAAGTATCTTGTTCAACTAGGATGTCATCTCCAAAGTCATGCAAAGAATATAACACCAAGGACTCCACTGTCTATTACTATGCTTATTCTATAAAGAATAACTGTTTTATTTAAAAAAAAATCAGATTTATGGCCACTAAAAGACATTTGTTTTGAAAATAAAATGAGTGAAACTTTTTTGCCAACACATATTTTTCTCTAAAAAAATAATCTCAAAGATGGCTGACCCAGGAGATCTAACTTCCAATTATACTACCAACAAGATTAAGAGAAAGTTTTTTAAATTATGAAACTATTGCTAAATACTCCTTTATCTTCTTCCTAATATATTTAATAAAATATATATTTAACCAGGGATTATTTTTTTTCATTACATTTTGATACTACTAATTTTGTCTTCACTTTGAAATTTGGAACCAAAGCACAGGTACTTGAAATATTATGAAAATGATTATTTTTTCCCTCTAAATAATAAACTAATAATTCTCAACACCTGAAAGGAGATCCTGTCTACTGGTATGCAGTTTCTCTTTGAATAGAGTTTTTATGTTTTCAGTTGAGCTATGATACACTTGCAGTAAAGTCAATAATCTGTTCTAAGCATATATACATAATAAATGCACATCAGACCCTGTTTACTGGCACCAGAAATGCAGTCTGTTTTTGTTTATTATTTATTTTCCACTTTTAAAAATGTTTATTTATCTATTTTTTTAAAGTGTCTTTATTTAAGGGAACTTTATGTTCACTAATTTTGAATGTATAATCTGAAGCATCATAAACTTTTTTTTCCTAGACAAAATAAAATCACACTCAAGAATTGTATCACAAATAATCACTTGTGGCTTGGTGGCTAAAAAAATCACAAAGACTTATGATCTTATAGTTCTATATGTTAAAAGTCCCATACAGGCCCAAAGAGAAGTGTGGGACTTCTAACCTATTTATCTATTTTAAAAGAGAGGGGGGGGGGGAGAGAGAGAGAGAGAGAGAGAGATCAAGCAGCAGAAGGGCAGAGAGAATAGGAGACAGAAAATCCCAAGAAGGCTCTGTACTGCTAGTGTGGAACCCAATGCAGGGCTCAAACCCATGAACCGTGAGATCATGACCTGAGCCACAACCAAGAGTCAGACGCTTAACCTACTAAGCGACCCAGGTGTCCCTGGAGTCTGTTTTTAGAGCCACTACCTACAATGATTGCATTTCTAATTGTGAACCATACTTTCATATTTATTTCAACTGTACAAAATTATAATGAAGAATATACCCTCTTCTTTGAACTTAGTCTTCCAACAATTTTTCTAATTTCAGGATATATACATTTTCCCATTAATAGCACCCAATTTTCAAAAGCCTCCTTAATTCCTATGAACATGGAGAACCTTTATCTAGACTACTTCTGAAACTTTCTTTAGAGCAGTTGAGATTAGATTAGCCAATCTGATGAAACGAAATGGGAGAGGGCTTGCAGGAGAAAGAAGAGTTGACTACATTTGCAATGGTACACACGTGTTTAGAAAGTATGCTTATGGCCCTCCTCTATTTTGTCTTTGGTAAAGAGCCATTCAAAAATCAAGGGTTGGGGAAAACTAAGTGTACAAATCCTCACTTCTCTCTGTGAATTTATGTTTCACAAAAGTTCTACAGTCCTCAAGCTGCTTCACTTACTCCAAAGTTATTTGAGCATCACATTCAGTTTACATGTTTGTATCTATCCCAAGGAGATACTAATTTACTAAACCTATGCCTTATGAAAGAGTGAAACTTTCCATAAAACTTTTAGATATAACTCAAAATTGTTGCACTGGGAGACTGAGGTGAAACTGGCCTTTAGTACATTACAAGGGTGGTATAATAGTCTTTCATTTTACAACATAAAACATGAAATTTAGGATTATAAGTTAGTTTGAGAGGTTGTGAAATGAATCTCATGAAGACTAGAATCTGATTTACTTATATGATTTAGTAAATTGCATGTGCATTTCAGAAGCGAGGCAAGAGGATGTGAAATGTTTCTTGCAGCCATATGTGTATTTTCATGTAATAGATGGGGAACCCTACATGTCCTTCTGTGTGGAAGGAAGAAACAGTTTCCCACATGCCCATTTAATTTTGCATGGATTTTCCACTTCATTAGGCCTCTTTAAGCCAATAGAGAAACCATAATGGGAATTGGTAAAAAAGGTGAAGATTAAAACTCCACTTAGGGTCTTATTTACCATGATCTGATTTTAACCACCATCCAATAAATCCCTATGAAGTAAGTATTATTTCCATTTTATTGTCAAAAAACAGAAGCTTAGAGAATTTAAATAGCTCTTTTTAAATCATGCATCTACTAAGTGGAAAATCTTGAATTTTAACCAAGTTTTATCTCTTAAGGGAGAATAATAACAATACACTCATAAAGGGTTGTTAAAAAATTAAGTTAGAAAATTCAGGAAAAGCACTCAAACATGTTAATAATATTATTTTATACTAATACTTTGTAGTCTGCTGAGGGAGTGATTCTTCAATAAAATCTTACAGGTAGAACAGGATTACAGGAAAAGAATAAGAAACCCTCCTTTTGTTAAGGGAAAATTGTATTTGCTCATTAAGATTAATGACTAAAAAAATCAAACTCTCACCAATTTTTATAGTTTAAAAATATCTAAGAATTCTATGTTGAGATGTGAACTCAATAGATAAATTCTACATTGAGATAGAAGTCAAAAATAAATGAATTTCACTCTACTTAAAAATTTTTTTAATGTTTATTCATTTTTGAGAGAGAGAGAGAGAGAGAGAGAGAGAGAGAGAGAGAGGGATAGACAGAGCAGGGGGAGGGCAGAGAGAGAGGGAGAACAGAATCCAAATCAGGCTTCAGGCTCTGAGCTGTCAGCACAGAGCCCCACACAAGGATAGAACTCAGGAACCGAGGAACTGGAGATCATGACCTGAGCGGAAGACCAATGCTCAACAGACTGAACCACCCAGGTGCCCCTCTATTTAAACTTCACTCTATTTAAAGCAAACATTTCTTGGGGCGCCTGGGTGGAGCAGTCGGTTAAGCGTCCGACTTCAGCCTGGTCATGATCTCGCGGTCCGGGAGTTCGAGCCCCGTGTCGGGCTCTGGGCTGATGGCTCAGACCCTGGAGCCTGTTTCCGATTCTGTGTCTCCCTCTCTCTCTGCCCCTCCCCCGTTCAAGCTCTGTCTCTCTCTGCCCCAAAAATAAATAAACGTTGAAAAAAAAATTAAAGCAAACATTTCTTCACTAGATTATTTGTTGAGTTTGATAAGTTCTTATAGACACTTTTCCAAGGAAGATATCCAGATGTCCAACTGACACATGAAAAAATGCTCAATATCACTCATCATCAGGGAAATCCAAATCAAAACCACAATGAGATACCACCTCACACCTGTCAGAATGGCTAACATTAACAACTCAGGCAAGGACAGATGTTGTCAAGGATGCGGAGAAAGAGGACTTCTTTTGCATTGTTGGTGGGAATGCAAGCTGGTGCAGCCACTCTGGAAACAGTATGGAGGTTCCTCAAAAAAGTAAAAATAGAAGTACCCCATGACCTAGCAATTGCACTACTAGGCATTTATCCATGGCATATAGATGTGCTTATTTGAAGGGACACATGCAGCCCCATGTTTATAGCAGCACTATCAACAATAGCCAAAGTATGGAAAGAGCACAAATGTCCATCGATGGATGAATGGATAAAGAAGATGTGGTATATATATATATATATATATATATATATATACACATACACACACACACACACACACACACACACAATGGAGTATTACTCGGCAATCAAAAAGAATGAAATCTTGCCATTTGCAACTACGTGGATGGAACTGGAGTGTATTATGTTAGGTGAAATTAGTCAGTCAGAGAAAGACAAATATCATATGACCTCACTGATATGAGGACTTTAAGAGAAAAAGCAGATTAACATAAGGGAAGGGAAACAAAAATAATATAAAAACAGGGAGGGGGACAAAACAGAAGAGACTCATAAACATGGAGAACAAACTGAGGGTTGCTGGAGGGAGTGAGGGAGGGGGTATGGGCTAATGGGTAAGGGGCATAAAGGAATATAATCCTGAAATCATTGTTTCACTTTATGCTAACTAATTTGGACGTAAATTTTAAAAAATAAAAAATAAAATTTAAAAAATAAATAAAATAAAATAAATAAACAAACAGGTTGTGACTGGCCCAGGGACAGAGGCTCAGCTGAAATGAGCTTCACGAAATTGTCACTGAGTGTGACACCGGTGTTAGTGTTGAAGATGGACAAACGGGTATCACTTATAAAGTCCGTGGAGACAACCTGGATGTTGGAATTTTAAGATAAGCGTGGGTCGCAGAGCAAGTATCTCCAGGAGCCCAGGCTCCGACCCTTAGGCACACTGGCCATCCATTCATCAACAATATCTGGTGGAGCCCTGCTGTGGCCAGGTTCTGGGGATGGTATGAGGAAGGCACACTGGGGCTTTGCCTGCGTTTGTGTGTGTGGGTGGGGGGGGGCGGAGGAGTCCCATAGGATGAAGATGGAAACACCCTGATGCTGCACCAGTAAACATTACTTCCTGGTGATGACGCAGGCACTCACAGCCAGCCAGCACACAGGCCCTCTCCGAGGGTATGCAGTGAGGCTGGGTCTGGATGTCTAGGAGGATCTGGTTAACTCAAGCCCTTGGCAGTGCCTGAGGTGTTAGGAGCTACAACACAGAGGCCCTGAGGGCTTGGCCCTCGTGTGAAGTAACGCCACTGAGCATGGTGTTCAGAAGCGAGGGGATAAATTAAAAAAAAAAAAAAAGCCAACAAACATGAAAAAATCTCAACAGCCAAACAAGAGAGATATTAATTAGTGTATCATAAAAATTGTGTCCATGAATTTATTACTAACATTTTTTTGTGTAGATGATCACTGTATATTGTCAGAGCCACCCTGAAATAATATTATAACACGTTTGACTTTATGAGTAAGTCCTGTGTTCTTCAGATCTTCTCCCCGAAGATGATTACAACCTTTTTCCAATATTAGAGGCAGAGGCTTCCAGAAAAGTATCATTGATTTTTTTTTTCTCACTAAAGTTAATTTGAAAATCCACACAGCAATCAAAGGTTATTCCAAAGCAGAAGCGATTGTTACATTTTCAGGACTTTCGCAAGCCAGTTGAGGTCACATTGGTAGCTTGAAATCAGCCATAGTAAGAGTATTTACACGATTTATTACAGAAACTGGAAAATACTACACATCAGGGCTTTTAAATTTTTTCCCCAGAGAGTTATTAAAAATTTACCAGCACACCACAGTTTTAAACCCACCTTTTCTATTGAGAAAACATGATACAAATAACAACAACCACCACAAAATTTTGATGTTACCAGTACCCTCTACTGATAAGAAGTTAACTACCTATTAAAGGAACCTTGACTTTCCAAGACTAAACACTTCATGCCAACTTTGGTTACAATTCATTTTTGCTCTTATAAAAACCATGTTCCTTTTCTCCCTATTTTACTCTGCATCTCGCAGAAGTTACCAAATCTTAAATCTCCAAAATTTCCTCTTCGGCTATGTGTCCCCTTGATTTCACTCCTCAGACCACTACGGTCTAGCGTCTGTATCCACAATTCAAATTAGATAGCTCTCTTAAAGATCGTAAAGACACTGTATACACGACACCAAATGCCATCGATCAGGCCAGTGAGCGAAAGCACTCTGCCAGCTGCAAAGTTGTTGGCTGCTGAGGGTTCCCATGGATGCCCTTTACTGGGTGAATGTCCCTGGTTGAAGGAAACTTCCTTCCTGGAGGTTTATGTTTACAGTGACTGGCTACTTCAGGGTTTACCCATAGCCAGTGACTGACTGATGTAGGGCTAAAACAGCCCAGGCCATTTGCCTCAAGAGTCTGACACCATTCATATTCTACAGTTCCTTCTGGCATCAGGCTGAAGCTAGACTCCACCTGAGTGTGTTCCCCTCCACACCTCTCCTGTCATGATTTCCTGATAACATCAGATGTATCTCTCCGGGCCAGCCACTTAGCCACTACACTATGCTCCACAGAGGCACTACAGCTGTTTATCTAAAAATGTGTTATGATCATCATTTCTCTGTTTAAGAACTTTGCAGAGCTCCACAGTTTGTTTTTAGAAGTAATTTCCCCATTTGCTTTAAAACAATATCCAAAGACCATTACAAGTTAAGGAAAAAAATCAGTTTGTCCCATTCTCCGCTAACTTTCATCAGAAAACCTATGGTCTTCTAATACCAGTCTGCTTGCCATTCCCAAAACACATGATGTACCTGCACATTCCAGGGCAGGTTTTCATATTCCTCTCTCTTCCTGTAATTCTAAAGCAGATGTCCTATGTGACTTTCCCCTTCACATAATGTCCTATGTGACTCCTTCCATGGCCGACTTGCAATGACTCATCTTTTACGTATCATTTCAGCCAATGCATTCTCCCTTCCTCATGAACCTATCATAAATTCTTATATATTATCACACTTGGATATTTTGGCATATTTACAGTTTTGTGTATATATTTGTCCTTCCAACATGTTGACTATAAATACCCAGAAGGATCAAGATGACTAATAATCACTTTTTATGTTTCTTCTGGTGTAGAGCATAGAGATTTACACAAAACAGTTGTTCAATACATATTGGAATGTAATACTAAAATTATGAACTACACAGCCAATCAACAATAATGACTACAGTAGATTTATGTTTCCTATTCAAATAAAACCTTAAAAATATGAAAAGAAATAGAGGACAAAGTAAAACAGTCATTGAAATACTGCCAAACAGGGGCGCCAGGTGGCTCAGTTGGTCAAGTGTCCAGCTTTGGCTCAGGTCATGATCTCGTGGTTTGTGAGTCTGTGTCCCGTGTTGGGCTCTGTGCTGACAGCTCAGAGCCTGGAGCCTGCTTCTGATTCTGTGTCTCCCTCTCTCTCTGTCCCTCCCCCACTCATGCTCTGTCTCTGTCTCAGAAATAAATGAACATTAAAAAAAAATTTTTTATTAAAAAATTATTTAAATTTTTTTTAAAAAAAGAAATACTGCCAAACAAAATAACATAGCTAATACAAAAGTATTTATTGACACAAGATGATACAATTCACATTATGTTAATCTACTTTCATGTAAAAGTCATTGGTGGGGTCCATTTATCCAGATAATAAAATGAATCAAAGTGCATCCTGAAAGATAAGTAGAATTTTAAAGTTCATCAATATGTCATCAACTTTCATATCAACCTCAGCTCAGATACTTTGAAATTTTGAGCAATATGAATAAAATTAAAATAAAGGTTGTCACTGAGAATATAAAATAAATATCATTCTTATGAATCATAGTTGCCTCACGAGTTTCCTTTAAACAAAACAGCATTCACTATTGGCAGTGATATAATGTAAATCATGGAATTTTTAAACAGTTCAGTCAAAAATAAAATGTTTAAATAACAGCGTTTTGAAATAAAATGTTTCTATGTTTACAATCTTTACTTCCTCTTTATTTCCTTTATACCACCAACCAGACAAATGTAAAATGAATTCCTTATTTCTAAATATATTCACATTCCTTTGCTCTAAACTCAAATATTTCTAAACTAGAGAAGAAACCCTTTTAGAATATTGGAATGTGATCTGATTCTTAAAGGCTTGAAGATATACAGCATGCACAAAAATCAGAGTGTGGGAAAATTCTTGCACTATATCTAAGGAAATGTTCACACAGAATGAAAGGATGGAATCAAAGTTCAAACTGTTCCTTCAAAATGGTTCATCTTCCCTAGCAAACTGAAACTTCTTTGTGTCTTAAAGACAATGAATCACTAAATCCAATGGGCACTAGAATATCCCCAAAAGAGAGTAGATCTTGACAAACTGAATAGAACCTCAGTCTGCCCGTGTGTTCAAAAAGTCATTGAAATCAATTGTCCATTGTATTTATGTTTGCTCTACTTGAGACAATCCACTGTCCGTCCTTCCTTCCTTCCTTCCTTCCTTCCTTCCTTCCTTCCTTCCTTCCTTCCATCCTCCATTTGGTTTTCTAAGCTACTCTAAATTACTAGTATAAATTCAATGCTTTTTTTGGTTATTTCTGCCAAGAGTAAATACCATTAGTATTATGCATTGGCCACCTAGTTAAAGCTGACTCCTTCTACAGTGATAGAATTTCTATCCATAACCTTTAAGTGGGGCAAAATAATTTAGATGATATACACAGCATTTAGCTTAGTATATTACTTTGAAAAAACAGATGAATTTTTTATGTAAAATGCTACTGAAGTACTCACTTAAATGTAACCATTCAATTTTCTACCTCAAGCCCAAAAGCTCTCTTTGCTGGCATAAGGTATTTTTCTTTATCTAGCATGCCTGATGTTGCGGGCTACCTTCTCACTCCATATTCTGCAAGACATGCTCAGATTCTCTTCCCATTCAATTTATGACATGATTCATTGAATGCTACAGCCTACTTGAGGATTTTTTAATATTTTCCAGCCCTGCAGTAGAAATCCATTTTTCCGATAAGAAATGTAGTGATGACCCTGTCAGCTAAGTATCCTAATTCATCTGTCTATGTGAAAAAGCTCTTCCCTCCAGGCTCCTTCAGAATTCATATATGGATTGTTCTGTATGTATTAACATCTGTGGAGAGACTAGCTTTCACACTTCTTTAAAAATAAAAAATACATATATTTTACAATTCCAGAAGTAGTAGATAATAATCAATTCAAAATATTATGATCACATTTTTTCTGGTTCTCAGGGATTTATCTATAGTTATGACATGAAAGAATTTATAAAAGAGAGTGTACTACCAGAGAATTAAAAATGAGGCACATTTCTCTGGACTCACATTATGCTGTTTCCAGTGGAAATTTTTCCAACCAATATGATATTTACTCTTAATTCAGAAATATGCACCAGTTGTTTAAAATTAATAGTTTACAGTTAATTAACAATTAAATTGATACTTGATATTGGTCAAAATTTAAAAATGCATCTAAATATGCTTTTAAAAGGCATGAAAATAAGAACCTATAAATCATTATGTGACTAGCATTAGGAATTATAAAAATTAAGTAAACTTCTTCCACCTGCATATATGGGATGTTGTGAATTGAAAACATACTTTAAATATGAAATCACATGGTCTAATGTGAGGAACTTCAGGGGAGGAAAACAAATGAGGTTGGTTTCCCAATTTTGTCTCACAGTTTGTTTGTATCATCTACTTATCTATTTTATTCTCAGAAGGTTTTTGGAAAGGGTGTTCTGCCCCACTGCAAGCTTCATTATATCCTGAAGACCTTAATACAGTGTTCCCAGGATTTATAACCGGCAGTGGACATTGACAGCACCACCTTTCCTAACCCGGTTTAGCTAGCCTGCTCCATCATCCACACGCTCATCATCCACATTCACTCATTCAACTGTTACTTAGAATCTTCTGTGTGCAATGCATTGAGTTAGATGTCAGATAATACAAATGGCTGCCAAATACAAAGATGAGTAAGACGAATACTCTGATCTCAACACTCCTAAAATCTACTAAGAGAGACAGCGATGTGTAACTATAGTGATAATACAAAATACAGTATCTAATTGATAAAAGTGAGAATAAATTACAAAAACTTGAGAGACACTTCAGGAAAGAGTTGCCATTGAGCTGAGTCCTGTCAGTTGAATATGACTTCCTGTGGCATTCCTAATTCAATGGCTTGAATTACTGCAGAAAGACACGTATGTGTATGGCAGATTTCAGGAATCACGAATAATTCACTATTGCTAGCTCATAGGGAAAGAAATATGTAGAAGGAGAGACACTGGAAAACAAGTTCCAAGCCATGAGAGAGGGACTTAGTTACCATCACCTCTAAATTAGACTTTATTCATTATCACTGAATTGTGTTTAACTTGTTTCAGTAAATTCTCCTCCTGATGAAACTAAACGCATACCATTTCAAAAGAAATCACTGCCAACCCTTTTCTGATGACTTAGACTTCTCCTCCTCTCTCCTAACCCATCATAACAGGCAGGGTTAATAACTGGCAGAATTTTTAAGTCTCTAGGGAACAAAACATACACAATTTTGGTACAGATTCCCAAACTATGGGTTGAAATAACTGTGTATCCACACATTTCTAAAGCTCTAATTTCAGCCCTGGACTAATATATATGCCTTATTTTCTAAACAGAAAAACCAGACTATCCTCCCAAAGCAGTACATGAAGGCTGAAGGGTTGCTTGAACCAGCCTATTTCCTCTTTAGTCAGGAAACCCTTTCCAAAAAAAAGTCACTTGATAATATTTAAGAAATGTCTATTAACTTTCAATCATATGTAAACAAAAAGGGAGCAATCTCCCAGCATTTCTGTCCCCTCGACTCCTAAGAGCCAGAAAGTAATAATGTTCGGTGCTGATCTGGACGTAAAAAAATGGGTTTTCATGGATTGTCAGTGGGGGAGAAAATTGCTAGAACCTTTTGGAAAATCATGTATTAAAATATCAAAAGTCTAAGCAATATAAATGTAAATATAAAATCTGAGCAATTTCTATAAAAATTCCAGTATATGTATACAATGATGTATACTGTTATTTATTGCACATTGTTTGTAGGGGAAAAAATTAACTTAAATTTATATCCATTTAGAGGGAAATGACTGAATCAATTTGGCAAAAGCATATTATTGAATAGTATGCAATAACTAAAATTACAAGTTGAGATGTTTTGCATATCAGCCACTGGAAAAGCCACTACATGATGATGAGTGAGAAAAATTAGAGTTTAATATGGGTAGTCATAGAATAACCACATTTTCGTAAGTATTATCGATAATAACTTTATGAGTATATATGTATACAGAGGCATGGAAAACATGGCGAAGTATTATATGTCTTGCTATTAGCATGGTTGCTCTTGAAATACCTTTTAAAAAATTAAGTGAATAAAACACATACCAGCACTCTCTCCCTAGCTTGAATTCTATTCAATAAGAGGCCTGTGGAAAGAGCAAGTAGCCCATATTACTGACAGAAAATATTTACCATTCTCCTCAAGCTTCTTGACTCACAGTGATGATAATGTCTCCTCATTTACAGAAAAATTGCTGTCTCGACTAGGAAATTCTTCATCTTCCTACCTACCAATGTAACAATTGTCCATATTCATTCCCAGGCTTTTCTTCCGTCCCAGAGGACTGTCTTCTCCCCACCCTATGCTAATATCTATGTCTATGTACCCTGGATTCTTCTCCCACTCCATTTCTTCCTGATTTCAACATTTACATCTCTACCCAATCCTTCTCTTCTATCTATAAACAGAAATAAACCTCTCTTTCCTTAAAAATAAGTCAAAGAAACAAAAAACCCACAGCCTCCTTTTTTTTAACGTTTATTTATTTTTGAGACAGAGAGAGACAGAGCATGAACGGGGGAGGGGCAGAGAGAAAGGGAGACAAAATCTGAAACGGGCTCCAGGCTCTGAGCTGTCAGCACAGAGCCCGAGGCGGGGTTTGGACCGTGAGATCATGACCTGAGCTGAAGTTGGATGCTTAACCGACTGAGCCACCCAGGCGCCCCTCCCACAGCCTCCTTTGACCTAATTTACCCCTGTGGCATGTTATTAAAATTATTTATTTGGAAGAGGTCATCCAGCTGGACCTAGGATATTGGAGACTCTCAACCCCCTCCTCATTCTTGCAGTGTATGTTCTGCTTGACTTCCCTACTCCCAAAAGCTGCTCCACAGACACAGCCATGATATATAAATGTGTTGGTGAGACCATGTGAATTCAGTACATGACTAAATCCAGTTAAGGCCTCTATACAACATGTAAGATTCTGGTGGGTGGATGAGGAAATCTCCCTGCGAGTGCTCAAGACAAGCTTCATAAGTAAGTTTGTTGCTTATTAAGCAGCCACCGACCACTCTGGAGTGGTCTGCCTCTTTGGTCTCTAACCTCTGTGTACAGAGGCTAGCTTCAAATTAAGCCCAAGAAGCTCCCCAAGGAGGCTGCAAGCCAATAGTATGCCATCAATCATACAAGAGCCTACATCAGGTCCTGAGGTCCCCACTGAACTAAGAGTTCCTTTTTGTTATTGGATCCTGGGTCAGTCACTGAATTTTTTTGTGGAGTGTCCAGGCTAGGTGGGATGGCAGGGGACATCAGGAAATATGGGTAGTGGCTATCTACCACATTTTCAATTGTTATTAATCCTCAAATTTGAAAGTTAAAATTTTCAAAATTTTGACAAGGACAGGTATTCCATTGCATACTAGATGAACCCAACCCTCTTTACCTTTCCTTCTCTTTTCTCTCAGAGAAAAATCCTTAAAATAAAAGTCCACAAGACTATAATTACAACTATTTGTTAAACTCCTATTTATCACCACTACATACCTAGAGAATGGCCCAAGTCTAGAACACTGATAAATGCTGGGTACGATGGGCAACAACAGAAACACTCACATTGCTGGTGGGAATGCAAAATGGTATAACCACATTGGTAGACAGTTTGGCAGTTTCTGACAAGACTAAACAGACTCATCATATGATCTAGCAATTGTACTCCTTGGTATTTACCTCAAGAAGTTGGAAACATGTCCACACAAAAACCTGTATGAGAATGTGGATACCAGCTTCATTCATAACTTCCAAAACTTGGAAGTAACCAAGATATCCTTCAGTAGGTGAATGGATAACTAGAAAATAAACTGTGGTGCATACCAACAATGGAATATCATTCAGTGCTGAAGAAAAATGAACTATCTAGCCATGAAAAGACATGGAGCAAATTTAAATGCACACTACTAAGTGAAAGAATCTGAAGACTACATACTGTATGATTATAGCTACAGGATATTTCAGAAAAGATTAAAAAACAAAAAACATGGACACAGTAAAAAGATCAGTGGTTGCCAGAGATTGGGGCTTGGGAGTTGAAGGGATGAGTAGGCAAAGCACAGAATTTTTAGGGCAGTGAAACTCTTGCATATGATCCTATTGTGGCAGATTGATGTCATTATACACTTGTCTGAATTCAGAGAATGTACAACACCAAGAATGAGCC
The DNA here is from genome assembly GCF_016509475.1 of Prionailurus bengalensis. Classification (NCBI taxonomy): domain Eukaryota; kingdom Metazoa; phylum Chordata; class Mammalia; order Carnivora; family Felidae; genus Prionailurus; species Prionailurus bengalensis. The sequence continues at coordinate 64,362,989 of NC_057343.1, read as the reverse complement.
TATGGTAACCTGCAGACTTTAAGTGATTATGATGTGTCAATGTAGGTTCATCAATTATATAAATGCACCACTTTGGTGGGGGGGATATTGATGATGGGGGAGGTTATGCATGTGTACAGTGGGGGATTACATGGGAAATCTCTCTACCTTGCTCTTAATTTTGTTGTGAACCTAAAATTGCTCTTTCATGAAATGTCCTAAAAAAAGAGAAAGCATATCTATCCATCATTTCATGATTATCCAGTTTAATCCACAGTTCATTGAGATGCTTGTCTTCTGGAGCCTCCACTGATCTTCTAATTTGCCAAGACTAAACTACACTCTTAAATATGTCTGATAATTGGCCGCTCTGCTCCATTGTCACTTCACTGTTGAATGTGTCCTGTATTAGTTTCCACACATTATTCTCCCAGGTTCATCTACCACATCTCCTGCTGCTCTGCTTTGGTGATTCAGAGGTCACATCTTCAGCTCTCTAGATTTCTGACTCTAAACACTCTCCCAGGGTGACCTCATCCATGTCATTTTTTCACTTACCCTTATGACATCCAAATTCATAGTTTTGTCTCTCATTTCTCTCTTGAGATTCAGACTCATAATCCCTGACTGCCTGCTCATCTTATTTAGAGCCAGCTTCCACTTTGCAGCAAAGGTGATTCTACTTCAGAGTGCAATGAGTGTGGCATAATAATCGTCTAACAACACAAAAGTTACTAACATGGAATACTGTTTAGCAGATTTTAGACAGGTGCAAAAATTAAATGACAGCAGAAGTTGCACAGAATGTACCAAACACACCTCAGTGTAGAATTCCACGGCTGGGGTATGCTGGAAAGGCAAAAGACTTTGTTGATTCAGGTCTCTCTGGGACCACTGACTTAGAATTTTGTTTCTTTCTTTCCTTTTTTTGTCAATTTAATGTTTCCCCTGTGGCCTAAAAGGCTAATGAAGCTTCAAAAGTTCCTGCCGTGGTCCCAGACTGTAACTTACACAGAAAAAAGCCGGGTCATTAAGCTAAAGGTCTCTGGATGAGCATCTTCTCTAACAAGCATAAAGGTGATCTTGACCCTTATTGTCATTCAGGGAATAACTTTCCTAATTCCCAATAACAGAACCATAATTGAGCCTTGCACATGAAAGGCAATCAGATCAAAAGTTTTTGGTTAATTTTGCTTTCCATAGAATGGGATCTTGACAAGGTTGTCTTAAAATAGGGATTCCTAGTAAATAGTAAGTTAGACATTCATTCAGTTTCTCAGAAATTTGTGGCAGGTGCAAACAATTTACAAAAGTTTCCGTTTACCCCAGGAGTAAGAGAAATACATGCATTTTATTTCAAATGTCGAATTGTACTGTTCTAATTTCTGATATAAGAATTTTTAAAACCTTCAATTGTTCAAAACCTGCAAACTATTCAATTTGGCAAAATATTTGCCAAATTATTCCAGAAAACCAAGCAATCTAACTGGCAAATTCCTTTATTTTGAGCATAATGAAAATATTTGGGTAGTAAATAACATGGTCTGAATATGAGTATTTTTTCCAGTCAGTAAAAATCTGTCACTTGCATCAAACTAAGGATTCTAAAGAATGTGAATGTAAATATTGTGGCAACTACCAACAAAAAAGATTCTTTGTTTAAAACATAAAACAAACCTCAAGATACATCTTGGATGCTATTTAAAAGAGCATTAAAATTTATCTTAAGATTAAATTAGCATTTGTGTTATAAAATAAATTAAGGATTAAAGATGAGCCATGTTTTTATAAAGGTATTTGCTGTAAAAAAAGGAAATAGGCTGTCAATTGCTCAGTATTTATTTATAATTGAAACCAGTTAATAGTAACATGAAAGGCTTTATTTTGGGGAGAATAGATATTTTTATATATATGGTCTGAAATAAATCCGTAGTGGCACCAAAACTAAATATATGTCCCTGTTTCAAGAAAGCAAGAAAATATGCTATACTACTGATGAACAAAGTGTTCATAAATTTAATGTAAAGCAGTAGTTTTAAACTGGGAAGTTTAAAGGTAAAGGGATAGAGGTCAACTGTATAAAATGTTGTGATTTCCTGGGAAACAACTACTTGGATGGTGGTATATTAGTATCAATTTCCTACACAATATACCAATGTCAATAATAACGTGAACCTCCTATATAATGATATCGCTCACTATTCAATATTTTCTAACTACATTAAAATAATGTTTGCTATCAATATTTTTCTCATGAGCACATAGTAACATTCAATATTTAAGTACGTTCTTAGTAATTAGTATTTTCTCCCATTTGGCTTCCTCCCCCATCACTCCACCACCATTTCAAATGCATGTGTTTTAATCTTTAAAGAAACTACAAAGCTGTATAATCACAGTAGGTTAAGACACTAGTACATGATGTGCTTGAGGCACTGGGAAGTCGTAGATCTAAAACATTTATGATCAAAGTCTTTTTATTCCCTCTGACATAATGCAGTTTAGCTAATTTCCTCTATTTAATGGATATAAAATAACTTTGATTTTCTAAATAGGTAAGTTTATATATTTTTAAATATGGGGATTAATAGGATTCTTCAGTGCAAACGAACCAGTAAGATGTAAACAGTAACAGAAAAAGTTAGAGGTGCAGTTGTATTTTCAAACTATTGTTATATTATGTCAAATTTATGGAAAATTTGCAAAAAAAATGATCTGAAGACTTTTAAGATAATTTTAAGATTCACGAATTCTTTCCATTTTTCTCCATTTGATTTCTCATTCTCATTCTTTCCCTCTCACTCATATGCCCTGTTGTGTGTATTTCCTAAGAACAAAGGAATTCTCTTAGTTAACCATACAACAATGATCAAAATCATAAAATTTAATATTAATATAATTCTATCCCAATAATGTCCTTCTTTTTCCATATCTTTTCTTTTTCCCTCGTCCAGGATCCTGCATTACTTGATGTATCTCTATTGTCTACTTTAATCTGGAAAGTAAGAGTTTCTCAAGATTTTCTTTGTCTTTTTCCCCCTTAAAATTTTTAAAGAGAGGTACAGCATAGGGAATATAGTCAATGGAATTGTAATAGCATTGCATGGTGACAGATACAGTTGGGGTGAGCATAGCATCACATATAGAATTGTTGAATCACCATATGTTGTACAGCTGAAGCTCATGTAATATTGTGTGTCAACTATACTCAAATGAAAAAGAAAAAAAATGGAAAGGTATACCTCCCACTTCTTTGGTAGAAGCCCCCTCAGGTTGAGATCAACTATTGTTTTTTATGACTAGAGTAAATTTTCATCCTTTTGGTAAGAACACCAGAGAAGTAATATGTGTTCTTCTAGGTATCAAATCAGGAAGCACATAAAATCAGTTTAGTACAAGACTGATGATAACATTTACAATTGGACTGAGGTGCTGCACTGGATTTATCCACTGTAAAATTATTTTGATCTTTTTGTTATTAATAAATGCTTTAATACTATGCCAATATGATGCTCCTCATCAAATTTAACCTGATAGTTGTAGCACAAATTGATAATTCTTGGCTGAATCAATGATTAGTGTGATAACTACAACACAGTGATTTTCTAATCTCTTCATTTCCTCTACATTTATTTGTTGATATTCTATTGCAAAATAAGAACTATTCCTTCTCTTCCATTTATTCATATATTTATTCATTCATTTATTCATTTATATCAGTTTGGACTCATGGATTTCCATTTTATCAAATGGATTTTTTAACATTTTTTTTAACGTTTATTCAATTTTGAGAAAGAGAGACAGAGCATGAGCAGAGGAAGAGCAGACAGAGAGGGAGACACAGAATCTGAAGCAGACTCCAGACCCTGAGCTGTCAGCACTGAGCCCAACACAGGGCTCAAACTCAACAACTGTGAGATCATGACCGGAGCCAAAGTCAGCCGCTTAACCAACTGAGCCACCCACGCACTCCTCAAATGGATTTGATCTTTTACCATTCCTATTTGTTTCTGATACTCAGACTGTATTAGATTTGTCTATTTGGAGGTTCTTCCATCTGGATCTCAAGTACTTTCACCATGTCTGTTTCTGTCATTCTTCAGCAATTCTTTACTTTCTAGTACAAGACAATTCCTTCTTGGCCTTTTGGCTAAGATCAAGTGTCTAGTACAAGACATTCTAGACTCATTTTGTAATTTTTCTGCCACAATTTTGGAATTGTCCATTTCTCCAAGGAATCCTGGTTACTTTTACTGGAGAATGATAATTTGAAAACTAGAATCTGGGCAACAGATACAGCAATTGCTAATTGCTATGACCTGTCTTTTCTCTTGACTCTAGGTATTATTTTTCATATTTCTTTGCACATAAATAAATTTTTGTTATTTTAACTAAACTTCATAAATATATTATAAACTCTGGATTCTGTTATATTCCCCTGAAGAACATTGTTTTTCGTTATGGCAAGCAGTCAGCTTGGCTGGACTGATTTTAAGTTCCGTGTTCCTTGTGATGGACAGCAGCTAAGCTCACTACTCAGTTCTTCAAACCTTCAGCTGTTGTTGCACTGGGATGCTCGTAGCCTCCCTCATGTAGGCACAGTTCAAGAGAGAGCCAAAGATTTGAGAAGAGTTTACATGCAGATTTGAGGTTTGCTCCCTCTGTGGTTCCCTCCCTTGTTTGACTCCCCTCTCAGTTCCAGGCATGTCTTACAGAATAAAACTCTGTCATCTGACTCTTCAAGCCACTAAGTCTGGCTTTTGGTTTGAGTTCTAGCCTCCTGATGTCCTGTGAACTGGTAGTGCTTTCTGACAAAAGCCTTATATATATGAATCTCACCCCACACAATTCTCTTCCTTTAAGGGGAAAATCCCTTCTAGTCTCTGCTTTCTTTTGATCATTTTCCTATGCCTTCAAATAGCTATTTTTATATTTTCCCCAGAGTTCATAAGTTTTAGCCTCAGCTTTGCTATTACTGGAATTGAAACCAAGTGCTTCAGTTTTTATTTCAGTCATCATAAGGCATCATGATTCAAATATTTTCACTCTATAAAAACTAGCAACTCTTTTTCTCTCTTTCTTACTCTGTCAGGAGTAGTGCTATGCTATACACTATGCATGCACAAGTGTTTTGACACAATGCACAAACATCTAATTTCATTTAGTCCTAAAATAACATTGGAAATAAGCATATTTATCCCATTTTATATTGCAGGAAATAAGACTGAAAATATTGTTTAGGCAAGTTCAAACAGTTAGAAACAGAGTGAAATAAATCACAGCTATGTCACACTCCCTTGCTACTCATTCTCCCCGCCCCCCAACCCCTTCAAACAAATACATCTGACAACTACAATTTGAAAATGTAACACCACTGACGAGCACCAATTGAGCAGTATGATTCAGTGGTTAAGGTCATGGGCTTCAGAATCAGACAAACTATTTTTAGTCCCTCCTCTTCACCAATTCCCTATATGTAATGATCAAATCTACAAAAGCAGGTAACATAAAATAACATTGTGAGAATTACATGTGTTGTGCAGACTATCTGATATACACAGAAAGAGCTTAATAGATATTAGATTTTAAAATAACTATTAAATATAGTTTTATTACCAGATACTAAGGAGCTAACCTTCTTGCAAAATAATTTAAAATAATTTTAAGTGTATTTATTTATTCTGAGAGTGAGCAAGTGGGGAAGGGGCAGAGACAGACGGAGAGAGAGAATCCCAACCAGGCTCCACACTGTCAGCACAGAGTCCGGTGCAGGGCTCAAACTCATGAACCATGAGATCATGACCTGAGTCAAAATCAAGAGTTGGACACTTAACTGACTGAACTACCCAGGTGCCCCTCTTTTGCAAAAGAATTTTAAAAACGTATGGTCATGGTATATTTATACCAGACTTGATCTGTCACAGCTGGATAAATAGTCGCAATAATACACAATGGGAAGGAGAAAAGAAATGAACATTTATTGGAGATGGACTATGTCTTTAACACTGAGCAGGGCATTTTAAAATATGTTACTGTATTTTATTTTCACAGCACTCTGTACAGTAAATAGGTCCTCTATTTTTAGAGATAATGAAACTAAAATTAAGACTTGAAGTAACTTATGTAACAACACAAACTACTAAGTATCTCAGATACTATTAGAAACTTCCTCTAACACATTTTTCTTTCCCACATGACAAAATTAGACTGCTATGAATCTATGACAAGTACTGAGTCTCATAATACTCTTATAATTAAAATGCTGTCTGGTGTTTAAATGCTTTCTGAAAGTTCCTGTCAGTCCTTTCTCCTTGTCCCTCCTTCAACGTAATGTCCTAATTTCCTTCCTTCAATATTTCTGGACAACATAATTCAATTAAAACTTGATCTTTCTTTCTTTGTATCCATTTATTTCATTTATATTGGATTGGTTCCAAACCTAATTTTATGTTCTTCAGAAACCTTTCACATGGCACATAACCATGCATTATACTGTTTTAGGCATGGAGAAGAGTGAATTAGACTTATACGGTCTTACCCCTTCCCTGAAGGTTTTAACTGCATTGATTTTATTAAATAATAGCTGAACACTTACCGTTTTACCTAGCCAATGCACTCTCTCCTAGCCCATGATTCCAGGTGGTCCCAAAGAATAGTCTCAGTTAGAACACTAGAACATACTACATCGTATTGATTATTTCAAAGTGGTTCAGCCAATAGGAAAAATGGTCTTAGAAATAGAAGGTTGAATGCCAGATATTATATGTAAGATTGTAAACATTGGTTCTGGAAATATTGAAAGATTGATCCAACAATCTTTGGAAATGAAACAGCAATCAAATAAGGGGGATACTGACAGTTATAGATATTGATAATGGGCAAAGAGTGTTAGGACACTGGATTCTACTCAGGAGGACTCTTACACTGCAGATTGGTTTTATGCAACTTATGATACTTTTTACAGCTTGGGTCATAATTCCTAAGAATTTAATAAAAGATTAGGGATCAAAATGAACCATCCATCTCAACTTGCAGAAAGTAGAAAAAAAAAGATACATCATGGGTCTGGAGTGAGAAGAAGCTAGTTCTGGTCTCAGCTCTGCATCTAACATCTGAGGATAAAACTTAATTATTTGAGTTTAAATGGGGGCATCCATGTAATTTCTTAATTCCTTTTGGTTACTGTACTCTAATTTAGGATTGGCCATGAAGGTCTACTGAGTTGTAATTTGTATCTATGGAACATTAAGCAAAAAGGACACATTTTGTTAATGATGTGATTTTTACACACACGTAAGGGCTATGGTGAGTGAACATCTAGATCGCTGGGGTCTACATGGTAGCTCTTTCTCATGTAATGGTAGTTTGAGGGTTAGTGGCATAACATGTTAAACTTCTCACAACACACATGGGAAGGACTGAGTGATAGGATGCATTCCTTTAGTTCTCACTTCTTCATCCTTCAGCAGTTCAAAACCTGGATTAAGTGCTACTTCCATTAACACATAGTTTGCCATTTTATACTTTTCCTTCTTAGCTTTATCCCATTATCTCCTTACAAACAGACTCCAATCTCTACATAGGTTAAGCAGATATCAGAATCTAAACATTTAGATAACTGTTAAGGACTCTAAGCAAACCTCATGGGCACAGAAAAATATTAAGTTGAAAACTATACTTCAATTAATACACACACACACACATATATATATATGTGTGTGTATATATATATATATATATATATATATATATATCCATCTTAACAAGTTTCTAAAACTAATCATAGAGCTACCAAGTCTTAAGGTCATTATCAGGTGATTTTGATAGAGTGAGTGTGGAAACATTCTAGGTTTGAGGTATCTGTGATTATCATTTTCATTCTCCTTCAACAACACACTTCTCTTTTTCATAATCACCACATAGCAGGAATATAATGACAGTTTAAAGTATCAGAATTTCAGTAGATGCCTAGGTCAACTCTCTGTTATCCCTCAGCACTTGCCTGACCTTTGTCAAGTTTCCTTGAGATCTCTGTTCCTCAGCTTCTTCATCTGTAAGTGCTATTTTGCAGGGTTTCTCCAAAGATTAAATGAGATAATACATGTAAAGGCTGGAACAGGGCTGAGATAATAGCAATCATTTAACATATCAGTTATTGAATATAGTCTGCCTTTGAAGATTCAGAAAATTTACAATGAGAGGATAACAGGGAATGTTATTTATAGCAAACCCTCCAACCTCTACTGTCTTCTTTTATCTATCTTCTCAGACAAATCCAACAAATCCTAGTTCACATCCTACCACTTATACCTAATCTTTCACTTTTCTGAACTCTAAAATATTTGTTTGCTATCTCATCTGTTTTGGAAAGAGATCACATACTATTTTACATCACGTTAAAAATGTTTCACATAGGTATCATTTATCTCCAGTACATCTTTAGTATTCTTAAGAGGAAAGGTTTTATCTTACATTGCTTTTGTGCTTTTAGACTTTCTTGGGAAAAATCAGTTCTCTGCCAGAGCTCTGTCCACACTGCCGAGTACAAGTGTAAATGAATTGGTGGAACAGAGTGGGATTTCAAACGTGTCTTTCTCAGACCAAGAGTGAAGGCCAAGCGTGTAGTCTCAGACATCCCAACATTAGAAGTCACTCATGTCAAAGCCAACTGCAAGCCGTCAGTCATCAACTTGAGCCGTTCTGTAACACTGGAGTCCCTGATTCATTTGTCAGGAGAAGATGGAAAGACAATAAATTTAGATGCCAATGAATTTTAACTGAATCTTTGTTTTTGGAAAAGTAGAGGAGAATGGAATTTAATTGGCTTCACTGTCCTCTGAAGCCCTACATATAGAAAACAGGTAAGTTCTGTATGAGTTAAGAAAGAAAGTATTAAGCTTTACCATACTTTGTGACCACTGTCAGTGAGGCAGGTGATATAAATCTTTAGAATTACAAGGTAGTATTAAAATTTCACATAAAAACAATTTTTATTTACTAGGAAAAATAGAGAATTTCACAATTAAAGAAACATTTTCTATTTTGCATGTATATAACACATTGCAACTTGTTTCTACTTTAATTCCAATTTTTGGCATATTTAAAAACCTCAAGGCAGTCCCATTCATAGCCTCAAATGCAAAAGTTCCATAAACATATTAACAAATTGATTTCAGCAATGTTCAAAAGGGATTATATGTAATGCCTAAGTTAGATTTATTCTAGGAATAACAAGTAGCTAGCATTAACCAATTAGTATAATTAATTATATTGACGGATTAGAAGAAATCACATGATCATAATACATGAAGAAAATCCTTTTATAGTAATTCACAGGATACAAAATCAATGCACAGAAATCTATTGCATTTCCACACTAATAATGAAGCAGCAAAAAGAGTAACTAAGAAAACAATCCCATATACAATTACACCAAAAATAGTAAAATACCTAGGAATAACCCTAACCAAAGAGGTGGTGAGAGACCTGTACTCTGAAAACTATAAACACGGATAAAAGAAACTGAAGACACAAAGAATGGAAAGACATTCGATGCTCATGGATTGGAGGAACAAATATTGTTAAAATGTCATTACTACCCAAAACAATCCACACATTCAATACAATCCCTATCAAAATATTAACAGTATATTTCACAGAGTCCTAAAATTTGTATGGAACCACAATACACCCTAAATAGCTAAAGCAATCTTGAAAAAGAAAAGCAAAGCTGGAGGCATCACAATTCCGGACTTCAAGTTATATTACAAAGCTGCAGTAATAAAACAGTATTGTATGGCACAAAAAAAGACACATAGATTGATAGAACAGAATGGAAAACCCAGAAATGAACCCACAACTATACCATTAACTAATCTTTGACAAAGTAGGCAAGAGTAACCAAAGGGAAAAGGACAGTCTCTTCTACAAAGGATATTGGGAAAACTGGACAGCAACATACAAAAGAATGAAACTGGACCACTTTCTTATACCATACACAAAAATAAATTCAAAATGGATTAATGACCTAAATGTGAGACATGAAACTGTAAGAATCCTAGAAGAGAGCACAGGCGAAGACTTCTCCGACACTGGCCATAGCAACTTCTTTCTAGATATGTTTGCCACCTGAGGCAAGGGACAACAAAGCAAAAATAAACTATTTTTCTACAACTTTGTACTCAAAAAACAAATAATTGTATTTAAAAAATGTGCAGAAAACATGGACAGATATTTCTCCAAATGGCCAACAGACACATGAAAAGATGCTCATCATCACTTATAATCAAGGAAATGCAAATCAAAACTACAAATGTGACAACACCCCACATCTGTCAGAATGGCAAATATCAATAACACAAGAAACAACAGGTGTTGGAAAGGATGTAAAGAAAAAAGAACCCTCAGGCACTGTTGGTAGGAACACAAACTGGTGCAGCCACTGTGGAAAACAGTATGCAGGTTCTTCAAAAAGTTAAAAATAGAAGTACCCTATGACCCAGCAATCACACTACTGAGTATTTACCCAAAGAATACAAAAACACTAATTTAAGGGGATACATGCACCCTATGTTTAGAGCAGCATTATTTACAATATCCGAAATATGGAAGCAGCCCAAGTGTCCACTGATTGATGAATGGATAAAGAAGAGATTATGTGTGCAATGGAGTACTACAGGGCAATGAGAAAGAACGAAATACGGCCCTTTGTAGCAACGTACATGGAACTGGAGAGTGTGATGCTAAGTGAAATAAGCCACACAGAGAAAGACAGATACCATATGTTTTCACTCTTATGTGGATCCTGAGAAACTTGACAGAAACCCATGGGGGAGGGGAAGGAAAAAAAAAAAGAGGTTAGAGTGGAAGAGAGCCAAAGCATGAGAGACTCTTAAAAACTGAGAACAAACTGAGGGTTGATGGGGGGTGGGAGGGAGGGGAGGGTGGGTGATGGGTATTGGGGAGGGCACCTTTTGGGATGAGCACTGGGTGTTGTATGGAAACCATTTTGACAATAAATTTCATATATTGAAAAAAAAATAAAGTAAATTAAATTTAAAAAATAAAATAAAATAAAAAAAGAAGAGATTGTGTGTGGGCGCACCCAGGAATATTACTCAGCCATAAAAAAGAACGAAACCTTGCCATTTGCAACCACGTGGATGGGGCTAGAGAGTGTAATGCGATGCAAAATAAGTAAGAGAAAGACAAATACCATATGATTTCCCTCATATGTGGAATTTAAAAAACAAAACCAATGAGCAAAGAGAAAAAAAAAAAAGGGAGAGAGACACAAACCAAGAAACAGACTCTTAACTACAGAGAACAAACTGATGGTTACCAGAGGGGATATGTGGGAGGGATGGGTTGAATAGGTAAGGAGAATTAAGGAGGGCACTTGTTGTGATGAGCACCTGGTGATGTATGGAAGTGTTGAATCACTACATCTGTTGTACATCTAAAACTATATAACACTGTATGTTGACTGCAATTAAAATGTTAAAAATTTAAAAATAGTTTTAAAAGAAAATCCATTTACACAGAGAATAAACTGGTGGTTGCCGGAGGGGACAAGGTTGAAGGGATGGGCAAAATAGGTGAAGGTGATTAAGAGGTATAAACTTCCAATTATAAAATAAATAAGTCACAGGATGACAAGCACAGCATGGGAAACATAGTCAATAATACTCTAATAGTATTGTATAGTGATACATGGTAACTACTCTTATTCTGGTGAGTAGAGCTCATTGTATGGAATTGTCAAAGCATTAAGTTGTACTTTTGAAATGAATGTAACATTGCATGTCAACTGTACTTCTATTTGAAAAGGAAAGTCCATTTAATAAAATTTAATACCCATTCGTTATAAAAATCCTTAGCAAAATAAGAATTGAAGGTAACTTTCCTTATCTGACTTAAGATTTACAAAAGTTACAAAAAAGTTCATTGGTGAATAACCAAACTATCACTGTAATTTTGGAATCAAGACAAGAAAAACCATTATCTCTAATTTTTTCAACATTGGGGGACATTTTAGACAATGCGACAAGACAAGAACAATAAATAGAATGTATAAGGATGGAAAGGAAGTGAAAAAAAACCCTATCTTTTCCCAACTAATAGTATTATATACAAAAGAACTTTAGATAATTTCTAGAATTAATTAAGTAGTACTACAAAGTTACTGGATAGAAAATTGGCATACAAGACATATTACATTCCTATTCACTAGCAACAGTAGGAAAACAAATTTTTAATAAATTACAATAGCATCTATCAGTATTAATTTAGATATTCTAGGAATAACTATAAACAAATGTGAAAGACATCATCCAAGAAAATTATGAAAATTTATTGTGCAACATTAAAGAAATTAAAAGGGGTTAACTAATCAAGACATACACCATGTTCACTGCTTGGAAGTTGAAATATTGTAGGGAATTTAATGCAGTGTAAACCCACTCACAATCCCATTAAATTTGGCAGTATTTGACAAGCTACTTCTAAAATATATACAAAATTATAAGCTCTGAAACACTGTTGAAAAAAACTAGTTTCAACCAGACATACAGAACTTATTATAACGATCTAATAATTAACAAACTACGATATTCACACAAGGATAGGCACTTGGACCAATGGAATGGAATAAAACACCTCAGAAACAGACCCATTTTTTATGGATGTTTGATAAACGAGATCTTTAACAATGTAGAGTAATGGAGAAAAGCAAGCTAAACAGAAAATAGTTTGGAGTCGAGTGGTGGAATACATTTAAGTAGAAAATAAAACAAACAGGACTTATATGGCCCTCTGGGGCCTAGGTCTAGGTGCATTGTGTCTAGGTGCACTTGGGTCTAGGTGCATTTATATGGGAAATACATATCCACTATACTTTGAGAAAATTTCATAAGAGCCGATCTTTATTTCCTGGAATAAATTCTATGATACGAAAATCAAGAACTTCTGTGCATCAAAGTTCACCATGAAGACAATGGTAAATACAAACCAAAGTATAGAAGAAAATATTTTTTAAAGTATAATTAAAGAGAGGCTAGAAAAACAAAAACAACAAAACTCCTACAAGCATTAATAAAAAGACAAGATCTTAATAAATGGGCACTTACAAAGAGGACACTCAAATAGTCAATGACCATTAGAAATGAGGGAAATGTAAATTAAAACAAGATATCACTAACTCACTGAGAGAGCAGAAAATTTTAAAGTCTGACAACACTATGTATTGGTAAAGGTGTGGCAACAGGAGTCTCATTTCTGCTGGTTGGAGCAGAAGTTGGTACAACGATATTGCAACACCATATAGAATTACCTTGCAAATTTCAGAGCGCAAAAGAACTTACGACCAGCAATTTCACTTCTCAGTATATACTGTAGAGAAACGTACACACGTACAACAGTATATACATATAAGACAGCTACTGACAGCATTGTTCTTCAGAGCCCCAACATGGAAACACCCAATGTCCACCACCAGGCCAACAGATCAATAAATTGTGTGATAGTTATAAAATATTCAGCAATTAAAATGAATAAATTACAGGTGCACATATTAAAATAGATGGATCTTACAAATACTAAGCATTAGAGGTCAGCCACAAAATAATATATACAGTAAGACACACGTTAAAAAAAAGCAAAACTGTTACTTGAGACTGTATATATAGATGATATATATTAAAATGCAAGGGAGGGCCAACTGGGTGGCTCAGTGGGTTGAGCATCTAACTTTGGCTCAGGTCATGATCTCATGGTTCATGAGTTGGAGCCCCACATCAGGCTCACTGCTGTCAGCTTGTCAGCACAGAGCCCACTTTTGGATCCTCTGTCCCCCTTTCTCTCTGCCCTTCCCCCATTTGTGTTCTCCCCAAAGTAAATAAATATTTTAAAAAGTAATAAATATAAAATAAAATAAAGTGCAAGGGAATGATTCTCAGTAGAGTCAGGAATATCGGTTACATCTGGGGAAACAGTTTACAATCTGGCAAGAGACCCTATGCTGGCAAAATTATATCTTCTGATTTGATGGTCTTTATGTGAGGTTCACTTTATATGCATTCATTAAATTGCACATTTATGTTTTATGCTATATGTCATATTTAAGGATAAATATAAATAATCTTAGAACTATAATATTTACATAATCATAGCTATGATCATTTATGTAAAACTTAATTTATTAGGATCATTTTAACAATATCAATTACATAGAAGTCCCACTATTTATAATAAAAAGAAACATGAAAAGTTGAGTGTTGTTTGCTATTTGTATCAATGAGGTCTGATGCAATATTTGTCCCAGTGCAATTTGTTGAAAGTAGAGAGGCCTAGTAGTTGCTCTATGCAGGCCACTGGACAATCTGATACACAATAATTAAAAAATAAAGAATTTACATATATCAGCAGCAAACAATATGGTGCTTATCATTTCTCTCAATCAACTGCAATTTAGAATAGAATATAAACAACTTCCCCACGTTATGTATCAATTGCATTTGGTAACAGCATTCCTCAGATGCTAATTTCTATTACAAGACTGCACAATTTATTCCAATAATGTATCCCAATAATGAGTTTACAAAAACACCCTTTTAGGTGAAATTTCCCTTAATGATTCATAAACCACAAAAGTGTATGTAAAGAATGAAATGTTATTACCCTGACCACATAAACACATAAATCTAATACAATAAATAAACACATAAATCTAATCACAGATCTTTTTAATAAAGAAAAAAGACAGGGCACCTGGGTGGCTCAGTCGGTTAAGTGTCCGACTTCAGCTCAGGTCATGATCTCACGGCTCGGGAGTTTGAGCCTCGCTTTGGGCTCTGTGCTGACAGCGCAGAGCCTGGAGCCTGCTTCTGATTCTGTGTCTCCCTCTCTCGCTGTCCCTCTCCCCCTCATGCTCTGTCTCTTTCTCTCAAAAGCAAATAAATGTTAAAAAAAAAAAAAAGAAGTGAACAGCTTACATAAATGAGAAAGAAAACTAGCCATAAGAAAATGAAAAAATGAATAAAAATTTCTTTATCACATAAAGTTATGTTGGAGGAATAGGGAAGATTGCAAATTTTACTTTGGGTGTTCTAGGACTGACATTAATCAGTGTATAAGTCCAGTTACTTGTGGTCCTCTGTAGTTTAATTAAATGTTTCCAGAAAATAAAAGTGAATCCTTCCCAATCCAAGAAGTAGACTTTTTTAAAAAAAATTTTTGATGGTTATTTACTTATTATGAGCTGTCAGCACAGAGCCCAATTCGGGGATAGAACTCACGAATGGTGAGATCACAACCTGAACCAAAGTCAGATGCTCAACCAACTGAGCCATCCAGGCACCCCAGAGACTCTTAACTACAGGGAACCAACTGATGGTTTCCAGAGGGGAGGTGGGTGGGAGAATGGGTTAAATAGGTGATGGTATTAAGGAGTGCACTTGTGATGAGCACCAGGTGTTTTATGGAAGTGTTGAATCACTAAATTATACATCTGAAACTAATATTACACTCTCGTTAACTAACTGGAATTTAAATAAACACTTGAAAAAAAGTGAAGCCTCCCATCTGGATGTTTCATCAACTGTCTTTTCTCCTCTAAAATACTTTTAAAAACTGGAAACAATTACTACAGAACTCAACAGGTTGTCCTTGATTTTTCACATTCCCCCCCCCCCCCCGCAAAAAAAAATGCATATCTTCTTCCCAGACATCATTTCCCAATTCCAAAAACTGGTGTCCTGGATTCTTAAGCATACAGTTGACACTAAACAGGTGGACTGTTCTGGGAAAGAACTCACATACCTAATTATGGTTTCATTCCATCTGGTGCAATGGTGCCATCTACAGACATGACTGCGTATTTCCACAAGCTTCTCTGAAACGATTCATAACAATTGCTACAATGAAGGGCTCCAAAAGATGTACAACTGACCTTTGAACAACACGGGTTTGATCTGCACAGGTCCATTTATACGTGGATTTTGGTTTTGATGAATACAATACAGTACTATCAGTGTATGATCTTTTCCTTATGATTTTCTTAATAGCATTTTCTTTGCTATAAGAATGTTGTATATAATATACGTAACATACAAAATACGTTAATTGGCTGTTTATGTCATCAATAAGGCTTCAGTCAACAGTAGGCTATTGGTAGTTGTGGTTTTGGGGAGTTGAAGGTATGCACTGATTTTCAATTGTGTGTGTGTTGGGGGAGTCAGTTCTCATAACCCCCATGCTTTTCAAGGGTCAGCTGCTGTTCTCACCCTGATTCTTTAAGTTGTATAACATCTGTTTTTTTAGACTGTATTATAAAAACAATTCATTTCAGTTAAACACGGTGAAAATGCAATATGAAATCCGTGCATTCATAATCCAAGGGAGTTCAATCCCTATTCCTAAGAATAGAAAAGATATATCTAGAGATGGCATTGTATTTTGGTATTTTGAGGTATATTACAAAGTAAAATGGAGCAGGTATATGATATGGGCCTTCCCACAAAGTGCTTAAGAATAAGTTAAAATTCACAACTAGCACAAGTAAAATAATTCCAATGGGATTAATTCCTAAATTGTGTGAGCAGGCTTTCAGAACAAGAAAAAATGCATACGGGGAAACAGGAAAAGAGGAGTTCTGAGTTCACATACTTGACATCTTTCTCTCCTCACACCTCTTTGCCCTGGGAGGCAAGTTTTCACTGAGCCACACCCAGGTTAATTCACCTTGGCCACACCGCCAAGCGGAAGGGTCAGGATTCAGATCCATCATGGCTAACCGCCAGCCTACTCATCTTTCCATTCTACCACTTGCCAAAACCCTAGGAGAAATCCTTCACATCTTTAAAAAGGGTGAGAGGAACTGGCACCCTTGCTTTTCCAAGGTAGCTCACAGAGTGTTTTCTATGGGCTTTAAAATATGCATTACTATACACCAACTGCTGAGCTCTGCTGCACCGGATGTTTTTCTTACAAAGACCTACTATAAATAAAAATTGTAATAAAATATGATCCAGGAAACAGCTGGTTCCTAGGATGAAGGCATATAAATGAGTAAGCAGTTAATTATCTTCCCCTTGATTTCAATGCTGCATGAATTCACCCTTCCTTAAACTACACTGAATAGGAACGAGCAATGAGTAACCCCACTGACAGCATCTTTTCCCTCTCTGAAACTAAATCCATCTTGCCCTTCATAGTCCTCTAACCCATGCTATTTGTCTGGGAATAGCTTCTCTACCAAGGGAAGAAAAAAGAATCTCCTTGAAAAGGAAAAAAAAAGTACCTCCTACAATTCTTCCATAGACATTCATTTACACATTCACTGCATACGCATGCATGCATTCAACAAATACTCTCCAATGCCTGCCTTGTGTGTCACAGGCAGAGGACACACAAATTTGCACAAGACAAACACAATCCCTGCCCATGAAGAGCTTACAATGGCAGAAGGGTGAATGTGGGAGGCAGTACAGTCAAACACAAATAAATTACACACAGTAAGTCATAGTTAAATATTTATTAAATGAAGCCCTTTTGGGCTAACTTAGCCCTTATTGATCCCTCTGAGGACCAAGCACTTAGATTGTGTAACATTATTTAGCTAGGTAAGCTTCTGGAATAATGGGGCAACAAGTGATATTCCTTTGCCATCCAGACATAATCCAGGTAAGTGCTCTTCAAGTACCTCATGATGTGCTTGTGTAGTAGACGTGGAAAGGAGTGGGATAAGAGGAGGAAGAAGTGGAGGAAAAGAAGGAAGAAAAGAAGGGGAAGAAAGGGGGGAATCTCACTGAAATTATTTTTTGCTTTAGGAAAAATAAAATATTTCTAACTTGTGAATAAATCTATTTTTTTTAAGTGGAAACTAAATAGGAAAACACAAACCGAGGCAGAGGCAGAACTCTATTTGTCTTGGGTGAGAAATCGGGTCCCATGTAGGGTGGGGAGGCACTGCTGGGGCCAGAGCCTGAAGGTCAATAGGAGCAGGAATATAGGTTACGTTGTGACATATGTGATGGGGTAGAATCAGGTCCAGATTTTCATCACCTTAAGTCAGATGATCTGTGTCAGTGGGACCAGCACATTGCCTAATACACCACCTCCATCAAATTTTCTGAGGAAACAAAATTATAAAAAATCAAGTACTGGAAGAATTCAAGGAAAGGGACACCTGGGTGGCAGAGTTGTCGGCTCAGGTCATAATCTAATGGTTGGAGGGTTTGAGCCCCACGTTGGGTTCTGCGCTGACAGTGCGGAGCCTGCTTGGGATCCTCTCTCTCTTGTTCGCTCTGTGTCCCTCCTCTGCTAGCTCGCTCTCTCTCTCTCTCAAAATAAGTAAGTAAACTTAGAAAAAGATTTTTTTAAAAGATTCAAGGAAAGCAGGGGTGTAAACAGAGTTACACTGCTTTCCCTCACTCTACACCAAGAGCATTGCATGCTCTGGGCTGCTCTGGGCTTGCTCTTTAATGAAGACAGCAGCCTCTCCAGTCACTGGTGCCGGCCCTCTCGAGTTAGCACTGAAGACAACCGGAATGCAGTGATGTCTGTAACGTCCTTGAAATCTTCCAAATGCATGTGTACATAAAGAGCAGACCTCAGTGTCTGCTGTCCTCACGTAAAATAGCATTCAGTCCACAAACAAAGTGATGGTAGAACATCAGCAATCAAAAGCTACTGCATTCCACCAAGAAGCTGAGAATGAATTTCAATGTTACATCTGTAAAAATACAGAATACTATGGGGCAGGAGCCTTTCCCTCACATACTGTGTTAAAACTGAATTTACGAAGCCTGCAAAAACGGGAGACAGATATAATGGAAGTGGATCTATATACACAGAGAGACACATACAGAGACATAGATATAAATACACATGTTTATGTGACAGAATTTGAAGAGTACTTTTAGGGATTCCTGAATGTTACATTAAACCTTTCATTTAAGATAATCTAAAAATCTTAGCCTAAATATTGATTATCTTATCAAAATCAGTATATACATTGATAGCATTTAACTCTTGGGGGAGGAGGTGTTTTAAGTGCTAGTATCATTCAGCTAAATCTCAAAAAAAAATGGTAACACTCCATTTTCTAAAAATTAATTTGATATTCTAAATTAACTCTATTATTTCTAATCCGAAACATCTTGCATCTTGTGTCTACACAAGGTGGAAGAAATTTGAATAAGGTCAGTGCTTGGCACCTTTTAAAAATATCCTCCTTTATATTCAATATTTGGCAAACCTCATCCACCCCTTCCTTGAACCTTCCCACCCCTCACCTGAAAAACATGTTCTGGTGCTGTCCCTATCGGCCTCTGGATTGCCCGGCACTAACGCTGCCTTTGCACCAACCACCTAGCAAGGAATAGGATTCTGTTCCACAAATGCTCTTTACTGTAATGAGGGCTGGAGAGGTTCTTGCAGTCACACTAAGCAAGAGTTTGGGATTTGGACAACCCAGTGCATGGGTCCTTCTGTACCGCACCACAGCGGCCCCAGTCTTGGCAGTTAGTCAAAAGCTAATGAAAATTTCAAAGGTACAAAGCTCTTCTCAGAGCTCCAGAGAAGCAATAGAGCTTTCAGCAGGATCATAACAGGTGCATCAAAGTAATCCAAAAGAAAAAAACAAAAGTCTTCTTGGGTCTAGAAAAAAAATAAAATTAGAAAGATAAACACGCACATTATAAACCCTGTTTTATGCTTCAAAGAGCTCCTCTCGATATTCAGCATATAACTGCAAGAGGATCCAAACAGATCAGCACAAACTATAAGGGCTCATAAGTATCAGAATTTTTCCAGCTTTAAAGAACAAACATAGGTATCTGCAGATTGAAGTGCCCCACTTTGGAATTTCTGCTTCAAACCACAGAAAGGTGGTGGCTACATCACACTTTGGTCTCACACTGCACAAAATAAATTTTTTAACAAGCAAAACATATGTGGGAGATGATGAATACAGATTTCATTTGAGCTCTGTACTTCTTGATGGTAATTCAGAGGTCAGGATATTTCTACCAATATACTCTTGAGAACTGGGACAGAAAGAATCAAACAAGAGCTCTCCTTCTTTCAATCCCCACCTTCATTTCTGCTATTGACTATGTTTCCTTATTCCAACAAGCAAGTGGGCATACAGGAGAAAAAGAAACTGAGGAAGTGACCCCCTCTGTCCGCTGGTGAGTGAGAACAGGAGTGCTGGGGCGGTGGGGAGGGATGGGTAAGTACAGAGACAAACGATACAGCAAGTCCAGGAATAATGGACAATATACCAAACAAAAATGCAAGAAATTACGGAATAGAAGAGGACGAAGCAGACCCTCATATTGATTCTACAACTAGATTTAAATTTGGGCAATGTTTTAAAGCTTTCTGGGATTTTGCTTCCCCGATTGGAGAACATGAGTCACAATACAGGTTTGAACTGTTTCACAAGTTTGCTGTAGGGTACAGATTAGCTAGCGTTAAAATGCTTCAATAATATTTTTCTCATAAGGTGTATTTGGGGTTCTCCTATTTTTTCATAATCGTGGCAGTGTTCCTTTATTCTGTAGTTGCACAACAACAGGAATGCATGCATTAGACAAGCATTTGAATATAGAGGGACAGACAAGATCTCACGGTTCTAGGAAATGGCGCAGGAAGATTTAATAGACTCTAAAAAGACATTCTTACATTTATAACCTGGACGAATACAAGCATTACTCTGAGTCCATGCTAGTTAACTCCCCCTGAGGTAATGCATTTATAAATATTGTCTTTATTGCAGGTGCAGATCTTTCCAGCTCAGCCCATAAAGCAAGCTTTCAGGTGCTGCACTTTCCCTTCCTTCGCACACTGTCTGATAGGTTTCTGATCCCTGGACTCCGCACTGTCCTGGAACATCGGAGGGGCTCACTGACACTGCAGCGCCACATGGTGGTTACACCGAGAAAACGTCCTGAGAGCGGAAGTATGGCAACGTGTACTTAGACATTTGCTGCAATGTTATTGTATCGTTAAAGAAAGACGTTCTCCATATGTGACTTTCACACAGATTCATATGCAGAGACCAACATTCTGGAGCTTCCTATCTGGAGTATTATTGTATAACAAATCCATACTGCAGTGGATACTAATAATGATTTTGTTTTGCCTATAGCAGCATTATATTCAAGGCAATTTGTAACACAGAAATAAATAGATGACCTCCTATCCAATTTTTTAAAAGAAGTGACCTCTCAAAAATGCTGTAAATATACAGTTGCTGTATGCTTAACAGTGGTTAGAAAATTAAAACAGATGCAACTGAATGATTATTGTAACTATAAAATTGTAAAGTTTATAAAAGTAACAGTCTTTGTAGTTGGACTTGGATTTAATTCCATGTGATCAGTGCCAGTTCAAAGGTGCAGAGAGGTGAATTCCTAATAGATAGGATGTATCAGAATCCATAATAATGACAAAGATAGGAAGGCACAAAATCAGAGCCAGCAGACCTATAATCAATAACCCATGAATTTGGTACACTCTTCTTTCTTTCCTATTGTATTTGGGTCCTCCTAGGCTATTTTGTCATGTGTGAAGTCATGAAAAAGCGGAATTCATCACTAGGAAAAGAGATAGTTATGCCTTTGGGATGAAGGAAGATAGGAGGAGCTGTTAAAACTTTTACAATAAGACATACTGAAATCATCCACAATCGTTTTCTGCCAGAAAAAAAAAAGAAAAAAAAACTATCTTAAGTAGACTAAGAAGGGTAGTTTATGTGGTTCATCACTGCTTTTGTAATCTTAAATTCAAATTTTCTTTCTAAAAGAATATTTATGGGGCACCTGGGTGGCGCAGTCGGTTAAGCGTCCGACTTCAGCCAGGTCACGATCTCGCGGTCCGTGAGTTCGAGCCCCGCGTCGGGCTCTGGGCTGATGGCTCAGAGCCTGGAGCCTGTTTCTGATTTTGTGTCTCCCTCTCTCTCTGCCCCTCCCCCGTTCATGCTCTGTCTCTCTCTGTCCCAAAAAAATAAATAAACGTTGAAAAAAAATAAAATTAAAAGAATATTTATTTATGGGAGAGGGAGAGGGAGAGATGGAGAGAGAGAGAGACAGAGAGAGAGAGAGAAAGGGAGGTCAGGGAGGAACAGAGAGGGAGAGAGAGAATCCCAAACAGGCTTCGTGCTATCAGTGCGGAGCCCCATGCAGGGCCCAAACTCACAAACCTTAAGATCATGACCCGAAGCTGAAATCAAGAGTTGGATGCTTACCTGACCACCCAGGTACCCCTTGAATTCAGATTTTCTAAACTTTTTCCATACTATACTAATCCTACAAGATACTTAAGTGAAAAATATTTGTTGCCAAAATATTCCAAAATTTTCAGGAAACTGTAAAGTATACAATTGCCTCCAAGAAATTTACTGTACATTGGCCTAATGTTTTGAAAAAATCTTACAGTAAAAAAACAAACAAAATGTACTTAATATTGTTAACAATATATCTCCAAAATTAGTTGAAATTTTAATTTTCCTTGTTGCTCCTCTGAATATCTCCCAAATCAAATGCTGGAAAATACTTCATTGTACGACTGATCTTCCATTATATTGCTTTCTCTTACATGTGTGACTATACTGTTTAGCTGCTCAATTCATTTGACACATGTGCATTTACAATTATTGACTGACATGCATAACAAATTGTTACCCCTCAAGAATATTATTACCACCAGTACTTAAATCTGCCAAATTTATACTAAAACAAGTATGGCTAAGTAAAAACACAAGTATAGGGAAGTAAAGTTCTTAGATCACTTAGGAATCAGAAATAAAAATCAGTAGCACAAACAAAACTGTTGGTACTTCTCAAATTATTCTCCAAAGGATAATGTTGCCTCATTAACTAATTTTGACTGAGGACATTTATGACCGTTTACCTAGAAAAGAAAACCTTCCATTGTAGTGTGCCTTCTCTACATATAGGACTGTGTATGAGTGTGTGTGCCAATTGCATTTATAGGTCTAATTAACTTACTAATTTATTACACAATCTTTTTTCACATGGAATAAAATTTATGTGATAATTTATGATATCTGAAAAGGATATTTGGAATAATCACAACCCTATTTAGATAACCTCTTCTTGTATCTATATTATATATAAAAAAGTAAAATCTATTGTTTCTTAAAAGCTGGTGACCAAATTTCGGATGCTTGTTGAAAATGGAAATATTTGAGTTAATTCCCAATGAGTATGATTAATTAGGATTAGAGTAGGACCTAGAAGTCTGCATCTTTAATAAATTCTGGGTGAATCTGATATTAGTTGGTCTGAGAAGCAGGCTTGAGGAAGCACTGATCTGTTACAAAAATAACTATTCTCTTCCAATACCCAAAAAAGGAACATGCATCGAATGCATTGAAACTCTATTACAAATACACCCAAAATAATAGTGCAAATAAACATTGTGATATAATATGAAATGCTGATAATCTGGGGTATTGCTGGTAATATTTTTCTTTTAATTTTTTTTTCAACGCTTTTATTTTATTTTTGGGACAGAGAGAGACAGAGCATGAACGGGCGAGGGGCAGAGAGAGAGGGAGACACAGAATCAGAAACAGGCTCCAGGCTCTGAGCCATCAGCCCAGAGCCCGACGCGGGGCTCGAACTCACGGACCGCGAGATCGTGACCTGGCTGAAGTCGGACGCTTAACCGACTGCGCCACCCAGGCGCCCCTGGTAATATTTTTAAATAAGTCAGTTGGTTTGGTTTCTTTCTCTCTCCTTTCTTCACTAAATAGCGTATATATGCCAGCCTTAAAAAAAAAGTATATTTCCATTTCCCATTTCTACTAATATACTTACAGCTTCTAGCTCATCTTTAGTCAAATTTTCTAATTGAATTTCCTTGTGCCCAAGTCGAAACTAAGAATGGGAAAAAAATACACCAGTATTTTAGGTCTACTTTTCCAATTTACTACTAAATCTCAGAGAACTTGTCTAAACTTTATTTCCTGTTTTGTAAAAGGATAATATATCTCAGGGTTATTGTAAGGATCCAACAGGATAATTTGTGTGAAAGGTCCTTAAAAAATAAAGAAGTGTAGTGAGAATGAGAAGCATTATCCCCTGTCATACACTCATTATAATCATGCTATTGAAGAACGAATATTAGGTTGTTTCATTTATTTATTTATTTTTAAAGCTCATTCAATTTGAGAGCGCGCGCGCGCGCGCACACACACACACACACACACACACACACACACACACGGGGGAGGGGCAGAGAGAGAGGGAGAGAAAGAGAATCCCAAGCAGGCTCCGCACTGTCAGATGCAGGCTCGAACTCAGAAGCTGCTGCAAGATCATGATCTGAGGCAAAGTCCAACACTTAACCAACTGGGCCGCCCAGACACCCAAATATGTGGTTGTTTTAGAGTAAAATTTAAAATAAAGATAAAGTGAAATTAAGCTAAGTAAAATAAAATTAAATAAAAGTTAAAAACAATAAAACCCTATTTCTGCTATTTTGCACGGAAAAAAATTAATTCACTACGGAGAAAATCTATTGCATTTGTTAATGATTCGACAAAAGAAAACATGAAGTTTAAATTTCATTAACTACTTCCCCATTTAAGAGTAGGGAGAAGCTTAGCCCACTACCGAAAAAACCAAAACTTTAATAATTTTTCTCTTCAGTTGCAAAGCTAAACAAAATGATGGTACTTGATACAGAGAGATATTCCCGGAAACCCTCTGCCACCTAGTGTACAAAAAGCATTCCAGGGATGCTCACATGTTTGCATTCAGCCATCAGAGTTATCTTTGCGTGTGTCCAGGTCAGCTATGAAGTTATAATTTGGAGTGGGAAT
Source organism: Prionailurus bengalensis (assembly GCF_016509475.1). Classification (NCBI taxonomy): domain Eukaryota; kingdom Metazoa; phylum Chordata; class Mammalia; order Carnivora; family Felidae; genus Prionailurus; species Prionailurus bengalensis. The sequence goes on along the minus strand of NC_057343.1, from coordinate 64,338,157 downwards.
AAAACACTGCATTTTCTAAAAAGCATCTGGCCTGAGAATCAATATAGCATTTCATTTCATTTTAGCAGCACTTTAAATTAAAGTCCCATTTATAAATGTTTTAATACGGCAATAAGGGACTCCTGGGTATGTTTTAGTCTTTCATTAATATACACCTCTTGTGTGCTGCAAGATACATGCGCACTGAATAAGTCCCTTCAACCTTTCAAAGTGCTAATTAATGATCCAATAAAGCAAAGCCTACAGTATCTTAATGGCAGCAAAATACAACTCTTTAATTGGGAAAATAAAATATTAAAATTTCCTTTCCAATAGCTCTTAAGCATATGCATGAAATAAGTATCAAGGGATTAAAAAATTGCAAAGACTCTTTAACCATATTTTTATATGCACAGTACCCCCCACTTCTCATTTTAAGCTTTAAATATTTTCAGCTCAGTTTTGCATGGAGGTGCGGGTAAAACTCAGAGGTTGGCGGTGAAGGAGTATAGAAAGCTGGATTATTAAAATATTTTGAAAAGTACAATGTCAACTATACCATACTCTCTCTCTTAGCCCTAACATTTTTTGAGCCAGTTATTTCTTGACCACTTTTCTAAGGGGGGTGCGGAGGGACAGAGACAGGGAAGGAGGGATGGGGAAAGGCTATGCCTCGCCACGTCACGTGGTTCAGAGAAGGGATGCTTCCTCCCCCCCCCCCCCCCCCCCCCCCGCCGCTCTGAAGCAGTCCACAGTGAAACAGGACTCATCAGGGTGCTTTCACTCTCTGCTCACTCCACTTCCTGACATCTGTGAGAGGATCTGTGTGGCCTGCACTTCAACCTGGCCTGCCAGGTCTGGTACGGAGATTTCATCTCCTTTCCTACAGCTGCCTCAGCCTGAGTGAAGTTTCACAGCAAACCTCTCCAGCAAAATTTCAACCTAACAGGCAGGTCTTTCTTGCACTTTTGCTCTGCTAAAACTCCCTGTCTTAGGAATTCAAGATGGCACAATGACTTGTGATCCAAATGTGCTATGCAGTTACTGAACTGTTCTCCTGAGATAATTTTAGCACACCAAAAACCATTAGAATTAGCAAGAATAATCGGACAAAGTGCAAACAAGAAAAAGAAGAATTCATCTTTTTTTTTCAATTCACCAAGCTGCCTTTTGATGGCTAACAACTGCTAACAAAGAGCATGTATCAGTTAAATAAATCATTAGCCTTAAGCAAGAGACGTCAGGAGATTCTTCTAAATTACTTGGCATGATGGTTGGCGAGCACTGAGGTAAAACTCAACGTCATACCTGTAAAGGATGTGTTGGCACAAGGGTGTGGTAATGGGACAAGAGAGAAAAATCATGATTGAGTACAAACAATACCAGCAGCAATACACGGTCACCCTTCTAATGAACACAAGCAACAAACATACTATTTGGAGACTAATTGCGCCATGAAACAGTGACACTTTAAATGCTGAAATCCATGGTAATCAGCAATATTTAAATTTTTTATAAATATTATTGAAAGATACAGAGCATGAGCATGGGAAGGGCAGAGAGAGGGGGAGACACAGAATCTGAAGCAGGCTCCAGGCTCTGAGCTGTCAGCACAGAGCCTGATGCGGGGCTCGAACCCACGAACCATGAGATCATGATCTGAGCCGAAGTTGGATGCTTAGCCGACTGAGCCACCCAGGCACCCCTCAATATTTATATCACAAACCAGTATATACATATATATGACCAGGCAAGTGAGTGTGTATGTATGTCTTTGCATGTGTGCACACGCATGTGTGTAAAACCAAATGAAAAATTTCACACAAAAAAATACTTAGGTTTACTAGGAGTGGTATACTCTGCTTTATTCTGCTCTTTTTTTCATTAATTTTAAAAATAAAGATTAATTTTATTTTATTTTTCTAATGTTTATTTATTTATGTTTGAGACAGAGAGAGAGGGAGACAGAGTCCAAAGCAGGCTCCACGCCTGTCTGTGCAGAGCCTGATGCAGGGCTCCAACTCATGAGTCATGAGATCATGACCCAAGCCGAAACCGAGTTGGACATTTAACTGACTGAGCCTCTCAAGTGCCCCTACAGATAAATTTTAAATTGATTTTATAAAGTCTCCATGGGGGGTCAGATTCCAAAAATATTTTTTAATTTTTTAAAGAATTTTTTAAATGTTTATTTTTGAGAGAGACAGAGTGTGAGTGGGGGAGGGGCAGAGAGAGAGAGAGAGAGAGAGAGAGAGAAGAATCTGAAGCAAGCTCCAGGCTCTGAGCTGTCAGCACAGAGCCCAACATGGGGCTCAAACTCAATAACCATGAGATCATGACCTGAGCTGAAGTGGGATGCTTAATGGAGCCACCCAGATACCCCAGATTCCAAAAATATTTTAAAAACTATCTTTATTTATTAAATGTATTAAATAATGAATCATTCAACCTAACATCTTAATACTTAAATTAAGATGATTTATTAATGTGGTGCCTGTGTGGCTCAGTCAGTTAAGCATCTGACTTAGGCTTAGATCATGATGTTGCAGTTGGTGAGTTCAAGCCCCACTTTGGGCTGTGTGCTGACAGCTCAGAGCCTGGAGCCTGCTTCAGATTCTGTGTCTCCATCTCTCGCTGCCCCTCCCCTGCTTGCACTCTGTCATTCTCTCTCTTAAAAATAAGCATTTAAAAAAATTTAATAAAAAAATATTTGTCAACAATAATGCTTATAACAAAGGTTTAAAGAATTGGTAATTATTTCCGGTTTCAATTACAGTTGTCAAAAATGAAATAACCCATTGCTATGTACGCTGAGTCTCTGAATACTTTTAACAGATAATTTTAACTATTTTTTAAAATGTATTTTATTTGAGAGAGAGGGGGAGAGGGAGGGTGTGTGTGCAAGCAGGGGCAAGGGACAGAGAGGAAGAGACAGAGAATCCCAAGCAGGTTCCGAGCTCAGAGCAGAGCCCGATGCAGAGCTCAGTCTCCTGATGCTGGGATCATGACCTGAGCCAAAATCAAGTCGGACACATGACCGACTGAGCCACCCAGGTGCTCCAATTTAACTATTTTTAAACCATCAACCTTGGAAGAAAGCAAAGGACATGATCATATATATTTATTTCTTGCTATATTTCAATTTGTGTACTCTTTTTTTAAATGACTTTTTAATTTATTGTTTTATTTGTTTATTTTATTTATTTATATTTTGTTTATTTATTAGTTATTTATTGTTTGTGTGTGAGAGAGAGAGAGAGCACATGAGAGAGCAGGGGAGGTGTAGAGAGTGAGGAAGAGTGAAAATCCCAAGCAGGCTCCACGCCAACAGCACAGAGCCCGACGTGGGGTTCGAAACCAGGAAGCCATGAAACCATGACCTGAGCCGAACACAAGACTGACTGAAGCTTAACCAACTGAGCCACCTAGGCGCCCCTCACTTTGTTTACTCTTACTTTGCATTAGTTTGCTTAATCTCCACAACAATCTGGTCATGGAAAAAGCATTACTGCCTCCTCTTATACATGAGTGACCAGACTCACCAAGCTCACCTAATCTGCCCAAATCATTTATTTATCAAGTAGAAGACAGAACACGAGTCCAGCTTATCTGATTCTAAGTCCAGGGCTCTTTTCTTAAATCATGCTAATACTAAGTGCTACCTGCTATGGTTCCAAAAATTTACAAATTGCTCTATCAGATCTGACATGTGAACACACAAATAGGACTGTGTTTGAATATTTATACTCTTAATTCATAAAGTCATCTGCTTAATCCATGCCCACAGAGTCAAGCAGAAAAATGCCTCCAAGGAGGAAAACTTATTGAGGAATATGGTATGTGGACATGCCCAACCACAGAGAACTACGGCCTCCTTGTTGGTGGCACAGAAGTCTGCAGTGATTTGGAATGTGGACACTGGAGTGAATGAAGCTGCTTGGATTCAAATCCTGGTGCAACAAATGACTGGGCATGTGGCTTTGTACAGGTCGGCTCTGCAGTGTGCAAATGGTGACAGTAATAATGGTCCTCACAACAAAATGTTACACGCTGCCCACTACGTAGCAGGTGGTTGATAAATGTTAGTAGAAGCAGTTCCTCTGCTGACATGTAGTCTTGTGGCATTACCAAATTATGACATAAAAATAGACAACTGACTCACTTTACTTCTGCTTCTATAGTTTGTGAACTATCAGTTTGATTTGAGGTCATCAGCTACATGGTACAATCCATACTCTCAGAGACGTGCTCTCTTGGGATGCCAGAGAAGTTGTTGGTTGGGTGGGGAACAACATAAGGAACTCAAGAAAGAATTGTGTCAGGGAACATTGTGAAAGCTGTGTAAAATTTAAGCTAATTCAAGCCAACAAACCATTTTAGACTCGAAAATGTGTGCACAATATCAGATGGCTGAGGTATCCAAAGCAAAATCAAAGAAACAATCCTAATACTCTATTTCTGAGGAAACAAAACAAAACAAAACAACAACAAAAAAAAAAAACCACAGGCCTGAATGTCATAGGCAATTATTTCCACTCAACATCTGGTTTGGATTTAGATAAAACCATAAAAAATTGCTGTCTTACTATTAATGGTCCTGACATTTGTATTCAATGCCTAGGCTATCAAAATCTTCCCACATTATTCCAACTTAAGAGAATTTCAAAGATAAGAGAAAACAGCATTAAGATTGGCCTCTAAAACCTAACAGGTATATAGACTGCCCCAGACTTGAATAATAAATATATAATAATATAAAAAGCTAATGTGATCTTTTAGAAATTTAAAGGAGAAAATTTTAACATTATAGTTAAGAACTCAAGATATTCCAGTCTGTTTTATCTTGTAAAGATACTGTGGAAACAAATGAGGTAATAACTGTGAAATGTATTAATTGTATATATTACACATAAAGATAAAAAGACTGAATAAAAATAGAGCTCTAGACTTGCAGATCTAAAAATCTGCTCCATTGCATCCCGACCATTAGAAACAAACAAGATTGTATTTTAAAACATGTAGGGAAAAGAAATTTCATAATCTCCTTTTAAAAATCCATCCTATCTCTAAAAATTCTCTTAGAATGCTTGCCATTTGACTGACTTAGATACTTACCCCTAAGTGTAAGACACAGGGGTTTAATTTTTATCTTTATGAACAAAAGACATTGAGCGTAACCTGAACTCGGCACAAAAATAGCCACATTAGCGATTAAATGATAGGAAATAAAATCAAGAAAGATACTGTGAGAGGAAATCTGATTGCTATGAGATAATAAAGAAGGTTGAAAGGGGATGATCTATATGGCTTCTCTGAATTCCTTGCTCGTAGTCTCACGAGTGTATCATGAATTTGAGTGACATATGTTTACTATTTTAAACTTCTGATCCTTAACATTTCAGTGCCGGTTTCCTTACGTGGAAGGAATAGACAATGGGAAAGCAATATAAGTGAGACGCTTAAATAGCTACTTACATGTGCTAATTCCATCTCTTGTAAACGCAAAACACGTATCATTCTCTTTTAGGTGCATAAATTTACAAATGTTGTATATTTATTTTTATGCGAATAATGTTGAGTTGCATATGTTTGAATGATTTTTTCATTGAAACATTTTGTTTTGTTTTTTGGTGATTTTAAAAAAAAATTTAAGTCCATGATTTTTTTATCAATATAAAAATAATCAGGTTACTAGTATCACCTCTGAGGCATTTATAAATTATAAATGAAAATGTCAATTTCTTTTTGTTTCAAAGACATGTGACTTTGTTATATAATGGATAAAGTTCAGAAAAGTATAAAAGGACTATTAAGATGTTGAAGAAATAAAAAGTTAGGGCTGCTGCTTTCATTTTATCATTAATAGAATATGGGTGAGGGAGTTGTATTCCCAATATTAACATTTTCTTCTATTTCTTTTATTTGAAGTCTTTAAAATAAGCCCTTAAATATCAGTAAAAGATACCAAACTTTTTGCTAACAGTGTGTTCGTTTTTTAACTTGATATTCAATAAAACACTATCAGAAACATGAAATAATTAAATTTGTTCTTACATGGCAATTATGTTGCCATTCTTGCAAAATAACTAATATCTTCAGGAAATCTATTCAACAAATACTTTTGGGGGACCTACAATATTCAAAGAACTATAGCAAATCCTATGTTGTACATATACTGAATACAGAATGTACTGTAATCAAGATAGATCTAGGATATACCCAGGCCTTGATTATTATAGATTCTGCCATAATACATTTTATAACCTGGGGGGGGGGGTGGAATGAGCACACAATAACTATATGCATCAAGAGGTAAATGAATTTGGAAAATTTTCAAAGAAAAACATAGGTAAATGGCATTTTACGCGATCAAGAGGACATCTTTCCATTCCTGGGAAGATTTGTTCGTTTTGCTTTTCAAATTACCCTACACTTTTGAAATCACTCTTTTTACAAAAATCCTCCCCTGGTTATTCAGAAGGGAAAGATCAGCTCCCTAACACATACATTCCTATTTACACTGCGCCCCATTATCTGTGCTTATCCTTCTCTCTGACGCCTAATGTAAATATTTGCAGAAGCCCCAGCTATGTGTCAGCCAAGCTGTCAATCCGGTGGCTCTCACAGGTGCTATTTTGATGGGAACACAACCACACAACAGGACCACAGGGCCCGCTGAGGTATCACGAGCAGCTCAGCTGTCAGCACGCCACCTGCTTTCCACAGGGTTGTGACTTTGTTTTCCTGGTGTCTTGTGCGGCTCACCTAGCAGAAAAAGCACTCTGTCAACATCAGCTGCCGACAGAACACATTCCAATTGTTGGCTCTCATTTTAGGGGCTGATGTAGAGCTCTTAATTTTGCCTTTCAAGAATTTGTTTTCTGATGTCTAAGTTGGATGCTAAGTACCTTTCTTCTAAACATCTTGACTGAGTCATGGTCATCTGCCTTAGTTAGGAATTCCTAAATGGCAAAACTCTGTTGACATGATCTGAGATGATTCACATGAGGAAAAATAAAAAATGGGGAATGCTGCTTTTATTTGATTACTAATAAAGAATATGGAGGAGAGAATGTATTCTCAATATTAATGCCTCTCTATTTTTCTTCTTCTTTCAACTGATAAAAACAAATCATTTGATATCAATAAGAATGCCACCATTTTTTTTTAACTAGACAGAATTTATTGTATTTGGTGAGCAAAGTACTTTTATAGTAGACTAAACTCCATGGTGTGGACATAGCTGAAATATTCCTCAGTTCTTTATGTGTTACTTGCTAATCCTGAATACAGTTTGGGCAGTAGTTACTTTTTTTTTTTTTGAAAGAGACAGGAAGACACGAGCAGGGGAGGGTAGAGAAAGGGAGAGAGAGAGAGAGAGAGAGAATTCCAAGCAGGCTCCACACTGTCAGCACAGAGACTGATGCAGGGCTTGAACTCATGAACCATGAGATCATGACCTGAGTCAAAATCAAGAGTCGGACACAACCGACTGAGCCACCCAGTTGCCCCTTGGCCATAGTTATTTTTGAGTAAAGTGGTGGCTCCCAGCGAGGCTGACTTTGCCCCCCATATACTCAGAAATATCCTAGAGGAAATCAGAAAGGTCCACTGGTCACTGAGTCAAAACTCCCAGATTAGAGTCCTACCTCTAAAAATGCCACTGTTTTAGGGTGCCTAGGTGGCTCAGTTGGTTAAGCGTCTAACTTCAGCTCAGGTCGTGATTTCATGGTTTGTGAGTTTGAGCCCTGCATAGGTCTCTGCACTGACAGTGTGGAGCCTGCTTGGGATTCTCTCATTCTTCCTCTCTCTCTGCCCCTCTACTGCTCACTCTCTCTCAAAATAAATAAATAAAAAAATAATGCCACCATTTTTAATAATGATAATGTCCATTTTAACTTTAACACAGTATTAGACACAACACTGGACTCAAAGTGCTCTCTAAATGACATAATAAATGAGAAAACACCAGGAAGAAGAAAGTAGTCTAGAATTGAGGATTCAGGAAGTTAATTATATTTCTACATCAAAACTGAATTTTGCAAGGGAAAGATGCATATGGATTTTTTCTTTAGGCAAACATCAAAACTGTCTTTTTAAAAGTGAGATCATTTATGTGAGCCTGTGCTGTGTTTTTATACTAATCTATTATATAAAGTGAATAAATGATAGTTATTGCTAAGAGTACAGCTCAACTTATTAAAGTAGAGCGATTCCATGGTACAGGAGGTAAAACTGAAGTTTATTAAGCACAGGTAATTTTAATTTTAAATGCTATTTTTAAAGCTTGATATACCATGGGAAAAACATTAAGAGTTAAGTTTCTTATCCTTGGAAGAAGATAAAAATCAAGTCAAGATGTGCCACTGAAAAAAAACACAGAGAGAAGAAGTGCAGACTCAAGACTAAAACCTAAACCAAACCAATCAAATATTGAATCAAAAGAGAGAGAGAGAGAGAAGCTGCTCTGGCTTAACATAGTCACATGAAGACATTTATTCCTTCTCCTTCTGATGCCTTATTAGGATGGAAATAAAGAAGCAATGATTTAAACCCACAAATACAGAGATCAGGAATGTGCCAATAGCAAAGAGGATTTTGCCACATTTCTGAAAGACAGCATGTGCAAAAGTAGCGCCAGAGGAAGTCCAGAGAAAGGCTGGGCTGAGCACAGAAGGGTCTGTAGTCAAGGAGAGGGTGAACACACAGGATGCAGACGGGAGGGGCGGGATGGCAGGGTAAGGACCTCATTTACCAGGTATACACACGAGATGTGGCAAGCCAGAAATGAAAGGTGTGAGCATTTTGGGAAAAGTGACTAAGATAACCTGGAAGAACTGAGCATATCAATATAGCTAGAAGTAGAGCAACAGGAAGGGGAAGTGAGGGGAAGTGTTCTTCAGAGGCGTCCATCAAAAGAGTCATCAATAAATCATCCCAAGAAGTAGAAATAGAAGTATCTAAGAAAAGCATTAGTGATATGATGATACAACAAAAGGATCCCCAAACAGAAAGCTACAGTTTGTTGTTGGGATTAGACTGAGTTAGAGCAGGGAAACCATTGCCCTTCATGAGAAAAAGATACTTTCACTATTAAGTGTATGGGTTACTGAGAATAACAAGATAATAAAAATTATTGACCCATATATGTTTTAAAAAGAAATAAAATCAGTTCTATAAATGTCCAGGTTTATCAGCAGTTAATGCCTGAGCCAAATTGCCAATCAATAAGTGTTCACAGTGGTATGAGAGTAAAAAATATAGATATGTGGTGGCAGAATGGTCCATAAAATCATTCATACCCTACTTATTCCAAGCACACATCTGTGGTTCATCCACAAAGAGAGTGATTTTCGATCTTGCCAAATTTCTTCAGAAAACTAAACCAATTTTCCTTTGTCCTTCCGTCCTTCCCTCCATCAGGCTTGCCTGTATTCAGTGTTTCATTAACTCTGTATTCAGTAGCTGCCCTCTATATTGGATTCTAGAACACAAAGATGTGTAAAATGCAAACCATTGCCTGCAGTTATCTCCCTGGATAATGGCAAAATCATGCCTCTCAAACTAATATTTACAACAAATTTGCTAAACTGTAAAATAATATTATGTTCATGGACTGAGATGTCTGATTAGAAAAAGTTTGAAAACTTCCAGTTAGAGGGGCACCTGGGTGGCTCAGTCAGTTAAGCATCTGCCTCTTGATTTCCGCTCAGGTCAAGAGTTCATGGTTGGTGAGATTGAGCCCCACCTTGGGCTCTGTGGTGACAGTGCTGATCCTGCTTGGTATTCTCTCTCTCCCTCTCTCTTTACCCTTCCCCCACTTGTGAGTACATGCACGTACGCCCTCTTTCTCTCTCTCTCTCTCCCAAAATAAATAAATAAACATTAAAAAAAAATAAAGTCTGGTTAAGAGATCATCACCCTTTTCTAGAATTTGTCAAAGACACTTCACACAAAGTTTATATGAGGTCACCTTAGTACCAAAATAATGGGGATAAACACCTGTATGAAGAACACAGAATTTCAGATAAAGTTGTCTCAAATTTCATCATTAGTACAACCATTCATTACAGGAAATGTGTTAAGAAGAAATGAATAGCCACTTAGAATACATTAACATATATTTGTATATCAAGCATCCAAAAACAAGTTTGCACCAAAAAGAAGCATCAATAATATACTGTGTTAATAATATATATCAAATATTTAGAATGAGGAGAGGTAATTACAAGTTCTGTCTATCATGCTGTATCAGATGCTTTTCACTTGATTATTTGAGGAAATACTAAGTGTTCTGAACATGTTGAGAAAAGTTGATTCTCCCTTTTAAATAATCTGTAAAAAAGCCTATCTAAAATAATATGCCACTTGCACATCACTCTTTCCCTTTTATAGTCCTGATTTTACAACAGAGAAATTATCTCATATCATTAACATGAGCTAGAATGTAGCTCATGAGGGTAGGTAGGAGCTTTGTTTGTTTGGTTCAAATCTGCACCCTCAGCAACCAGAAGAGGACCTGACACATACTAGGAACATAAATATATTTATGTGAACGAATGTCTGTAAGCAAAAGTTAAGAGAAAGTAAACGAATGAATAAGTTGAATATACCAAAGGAGTATCACTAACTTATATTTAAAATACTGCTCTGAGACAAAGATTTTCTGTCCTTCCAAAATTTTCACAATGGAAGGAATTATGTTACTTTTGGTCCAATTTATCTGGAAAAACTATTCTCATTTTCTGCTTCTTCTTGACACATTCAGGAGGGAATTAGATTAGGTCCTAAAGGTTGGACACTTCTGATAGGATTAATCCCCCTTAAAAAGAAGAAAAAACAAGAGTTTTCTCACTCTCTCTTGCTTAGTCATATGAGGACACAGTGACAAGGTGGTCCCCTGCAACCCAGGAAGAGAACCTTCACCAGCTATTGGCACTTTAATCTTGGGCTTCTCAGCCTCCAGAACTTTGAAAAATAAATGCTTGTTGTTTAAGCCACCATTAGCACTAGTCTGTGGTGTGCTGAAGGTTGGAATTAATATGAAAAGAGGGAGAAGGCTGAGGTTTAGAAGGTTGAAAGTTTAGAAGGGAAGATCAGTTCAGTTTTGAATATCTTAGGCTTCAATATCTACAGACACCTAACTGAACATGTCAAGTAGGCAGCTGAATACACAAGAGTGGGCTTTTTAAAAAAAAAAGACAGATAACAAAGCAAATATGTTCATCAACAGCATATTGACATACTTGAAGGTGTAAGGCTGAATGAAATCACCAAGACTGCAAAGAGTGTGAGTCACTGGTTTTCAGCCAAAGGCCAATTAGCCCCCCAGAGGGCACTGGACAATGTCTGGAGACATGGTAAATGTCAAAGTTGAGGCATAAGGTGCTGGTAGCATCTAATAGATAGAAGCCAGGGACACTGCTAAACATCCTAAAATGCACAGGACAACCCCACAAAATAAAAAAAAATTATCTGAACTCAATTGTCAGTAGCATCATGGCTGACAAACCCTGGTGCAAACAGAGAAAAGGACCGAGGCCTGAGCTCTCTGGTGCTTCAATATGAAGAGGGCAGAGAGAACCAACAAAGGAGATGGTGACCAGGCAACAAGCAAGGCAGGATGACAATAAGGAGTAGGTCGTAGCTATAGAGCCACATGAAGAAGGGTACCAAGAAGCAGAGAGAAATGAAAAGTGCTAAATGCTGATAGGTCAGTCAGGACGTTGCCTGAGGAATGACTGTTGAATTTGGCTATATGGAGGTCACTGGTGACATGAAAGAAAGCAGTTTGGTTGGTAGTGGTGGAAGGCAGAAACTGCTTCTCAATGATCAGCAAAATTTGACTCATTTTCTAATCTACTTATTGCTGATCAGTCAATATAAACTTAAACTAAAACTCATATATGGTTATAACCCCACTATGGTTAATTGACTGTCCTCTGACCTCCTTCGCCAAATAAGCTATTATGTTACTACTGTTATTATCCAAATATTATTATTTATAAATATCATATTATATAGAATATATATATGAGTTATATGTCATTTAGTAAACCAGCTTATTTTGTGTAATAAAACTAACTTATCAGCCAGATAAGCTGGTAAACGTTTAGCAATCAGCTAAGACTACGGAGAGGAGCCTCGAATTGCAACAAGTACTAATCATGGTGGTGTAACAACTCTCTTCATGGCAATTTTTAGCTAAAAATATAAAGTAAACTAGCTCTCAAAATTTGGGAAAATTTACCAACCAGCTCTTTCCAAGAGCTGGCTCCTACATTTTATATCTGTTTTACTTTGGAATCTGAATTCTTCCTCCTCTGTTCTATACCGGATTACACTCTATCCAGCCCATGGCTTACTCTCTCCATTCTATGGTAATAGGTAATCTTCACAAAACTGAGTTATCCTCTCTGCAATTTTTCAGTGAGTTTCTGTTTTACACAACTGGCATAACTTCTGACATATTTCCGACGTAATTAATTCACCCTTCTAAATGACTACATCTAGGGGCACCTGGGTGGTTTAGTTGGTGGAGTGCCCAACTCTTAATCTTGACTCAGGTCATGATATCACAGTTGGAGAGTTCACACCCAGCATTGGGCTCTGAGCTGACAGCCCAGAGCCTGCTTGGAATTCTCTCTCCCCTTCTCTCTGCCCCTACCCCACTCGTGATCATGCTCTCTCCTCTCTCTCTCTCAAAATAAATAAATAAACTTAAAATTTTTTAAATAAATACATAACTACATTTATTCCAAGTGCCATAAATTCTAGATATGTTGGCTTTCCAGCATTGCATTAAGCTCTGTCTTTTGTTTTGAAAAGGTACCTGCCAAAAATGACTGTTGTATCTGTGGAGGAAATGATGACACTGAAAAAAAATGTTTGTTGGATATATTTCCCCTTTTCTTAAATTCCTTTGCTCTATTGCCTATCTGCTTTCCACTGTAAAATACAGCATACTGAACCATACCAGCTAAAGCTAACATCGGTCTATTAACTGTTTAATGATTATGTACTCATTTCTTTTTTAGGGATAAACACACAATGCACTTCAACCCAGGGTTTGTAAAGCAATATAGGTTTTTTTTTCAATTTTTCTAAATTTGACCCATCCTCTTTTAAGTAAAATCTCCTCACTATAATGCTTATCATTATCCTATAGGAGAATAATCATAAAATTATTGGAAAACTTCTTAGAAACAACAATTCAGTAAATCCAGATACATTAAAATCTGCCTTTAGTTTTGGTCCTGTGGTGAAAATCGTGCTAAACTAATTACAATGGTTGCTAAATAAATTTCAGTGCTTTGCTCCAACTAATAATTTACTAGACACATGACCAAGATGCTGATTAATATTCTTGGTATGTCAATATTCCTCACTGTTTTAATGACATTGCTGCTTAATTAATCTTGGCATAACTGCGTTCTACTAATAAATAGTGACAGGTAAGTTAGACAGGTAAAAATACATTTTAAAAATTACAATTAAAAGCATCTCCTGCCCATAGATATTTTCCCAAAGAACATACAGATGGCCAACAGACACCTGAAAAGATGGTCAACATCACTAATTATCAGGGGAATGAAAGTCAAAACCACAATGAGATATCACCTCACACTGGTTAGAATAAGTAATATAAAAAAGACCAGAAATAACAAGTGGGGATGTGGAGAAGAGGGAAGTCTTATGCACTGTTGTGGGAATGTAAATTTGGGAAACCACTGTGGAAAACAGTATGAGGTTCCTCAAAAAATTAAAAATCAAAATACCATATAATGCAGTAATTCTACTGGGCAGTTACTCAAGGAAAAGAAAAACATCAATGCAAAAAAGATATATGCACCCCATGTTTATTGCAGCATTACTTAAAATAGTTAAGATATGGGGGCTCCTGGGTTGGTTAAGTGTCCAACTTCAGTTCAGGTCATGAACTTACGGTCTGTGAGTTCAAGCCCTGCATCGGGCTCTGTGCTGACAGCTCAGAGCCTGGAGCCTGCTTTGGATTATGTATCTCCCTCTCTCTCTGCCCCTCCTCAACTCGTGATCTCTCTCTGTCTCTGAAAAATAAACATTTTTAAACATTCTTTAAAATTCTTTAAAGTAGCCAAAATATGGAAGCAACTGAAGAGTCCACCAACAGAAAAATGGATAAACTCACATTGAAAAGGAAAAAATACTACATGATTTTACTTACATGTGGAATCTATTAAGAAAAAATAGAAATGGGGAGCCTGGGTGGCTCAGTCAGGTGAGTATCCGCCTTAGGCTCAGGTTGTGATCTCGTGGTCCATGACTTTGAGCTGTGCCTCAGGCTCTGTGCTGACAGCTCTGATCCTGGAGCCTGCTTTGTATTCTGTGTCTCCTTCTCTCTCTCTAGCCCTCCCCTGCTCTCACTGTCTCTCTCTCTCAAAGATAAATAAACATTAAAAAAAATTTAATTAAAAAAAATAGGAACCAACACATAAATACAGAGCACTGGTGATTACCAGAGTGGGGAGAAGAGTGGGGAGATGGGCAAAATGGGTACAGAGTGGGTGATTCAGACTTCCAGTTAAAGTATGAATAAGTCACAGTGATAAAAGGCACCTCGGGAATATGGTATTATAATAGTGTATGGTAACAAATGGTAGTTACACTTGTTTTGAATATAGCACAACTCTATAGAGTTGTTGAATCACTATATATACTCTTGAAACTAATGAAACATTGTGTGTCTACTATATTTCAATTTTAAAAAATAAAAAAATAAAAATTAAAGGCAAAAGGTCAGCTCTCCCATATGTTTATACAATATAGACAATCCAGATGACTCCATTATAATATTCAGATGCCTTTTACTGTACAAAATCGAAGTACCTGTGGCATTTGAGACTCCTCATTTGAGACTCCTACACATTACAAAAATTTTTTTTTAACATTTATTTATTTTTTAGACAAAGAGAATCAAAGTGTGAGTGAGGGAGGGGCAGAGAGAGGGAGAAAGACACAGAATCCGAAGTAGGCTCCAGGCTCTGAGCTGTCAGCACAGAGCCTGACACGGGGTTTGAACTCACGAGCTGTGAGATCATGACCTGAGCCGAAATCAGGCGTTCAACCAACTGGGCCACCCAGGTGCTCCTGCACATTTTTTTTTCATGGTATATATTTCTCTGAGTTTCAACATCACCAAAATATCCTCTCTCTACTGAAAAACATTATATTATAGTTAAAAATAATTGGGTGGAACATTGTCTTAAAATGAGATATTCATAATTTAAAAGTATTATTCCATAGATTATAGTTTACTAATTAAGAAGAAAGTACCATTAAAATGTAAAGACCTCAAAGATACCAAACCTGTTTGTGTATATCATGAATAGCACGCTGTCAGTAATATAACAAATTGGCATAACGGTGCTGGTGTGATACAGTGAGTAACAGAGATCATCTAGGCAGGATGCTTGTCAGGTATGTTCGACCTGAATCTAATCACGAGGAAATGGTTATGCAATCTATGTTGGAGTATATACTAGAAGGACAACTACACACAATAAAAATATCTACATTAACTAAAAAATTTGACATATGAGAGAATGTTCTATATAAATGGAGACAGAGGATAAATTATATCCAAATGGAATGCATTAATAATGATCAGATCCTAGATATGTTTTGAAAAATCTATATAGGACCTTTGTGATAGATGGGAAAAACTGGAATATGAACTGTAGAGCAAATATTATTATAAACATTGTATTTGGTATATAATCATCTGGTTGTTACATTTGTCTTCTTGTTCTTACGTGATACAGATATCAAAGTTTTTAGGTAATAAAATGTTCAGAGTAAACTATTAAAAGTTAGCAATTTACTTTCAAATGTTTCTGAAGACTAAGAGGATGTGTGTGTGTGTGTGTGTGTATACAATTCATATATATGTGTATGTATATGCTTTATGTATATAAGTATATGAGTGTATAAATAAGTATATACATGGATTATATACACACATGGATATGAGGAAGAGAAAATATATGTGTATTTATTATATATATATATATATATATATATATATATATATATAGTGTACAGAGAGAGAAAGAGAGGGAAAATACAAATGTAGCAAAAATGACAGCAGTTGGTTAATCCAGACAAAGGAGATTTAATAGCCATTGTACTTCTTTAAGTTTGAAAATTTTAAATTTTTTACTGTTTATTTTTGAGAGAGAGAGAGAAAGACAGACAGAGTGTGAGCAGCGGAGGGGCAGAGAGAGAGGGAGGCACAGAATCCAAAGCAAGCTCCAGGCTCGGAGCTGTCAGCACAGAGTCCAATATGGGGATCGAACCCACCAACTGTGAGACCATGACCTGAGCTGAAGTGGGATGCTTAACCGACTGAGCCACCCAGGTACCCTTTTAAGTTTGAAATTTTTAAACAAAAGAATTATAGGAAAACAATTATATCATTGCTACTTAGATTGATATATTTTTAGAGATTAAATAAGTAATTTTAAATGGGATGACTTTTTTCTGCCTAATCCATCCCATTTTCCAAACTACACTTGTTAAAAGAGAATAAAATTGTCTACCCAAACACACAACTTTTCACTCAGATGAAGATTTTTTGTCTAATAATTATTTTGACATCCAACTTTCAATCTTCAAACAAAAACAAGACAATCTCAAATAAAATTTCCCCACAGTTTGAACAGATGAATGCTCTACTTTCCAGCTACCAGGAGTGGCCTTTTTATTCCCTCATATTTAGTGACTTAAATAAATCCCATTTGATTTTATGGCAGGAAATGTTCTTCACCTCTGTTCACAGAGTTTCTATGATGTCTCTGGAAGCTATTGCTTTAAAGTACTTCCTATAAATTATATCCACGCCACGGACTACAACTTGTCCATCTGTGAAGAAATGATTGAAATATATTATCCTAAATTCTTTATTCAGAGTAATATACTAGTGCTTTTTCCCATTGGTGAGACATCAGATTTAAGGAAAATATAAGAAATCTAGCCTTTTATTTGACTGCATTAATCACTAAGTATGGATTTGCTACTTACTGACTTTGACAGGAATTTTAACACAGATACTTTATTTCTAGTTATTTTCTGAAGCAAGAAATGTTGGTTATAAATTTCCAGGGAAAATTTTTTTTTAAATTATTTCTTTTCTTACTGAAAACTAGTTGTTTTTGCCAATATCTAAACATCTCGATAGATTTTTATCTTTGTGGGACTCAGTGGTAGCCATGGCTAACACTGATAAATTAGGTACGTAAAATTAACATACGCCATTTGCTTTTGAATGATAAGGTCAGTATGATTAGAAAGTAGAGGGTTTTTCTTCTTTCTCTGTTACAAAATAGAAGTATATGACTGCCACCACTGGATGGCAACCAAAGATACAGAAACACTAGGAATGCTCCACAAACACAGCCTAAGGAGCCTTAGCATTTCGAATGGAATATAAGAAGATCTTACTAAATAAAATACATTAGCAAGAAAATAAACACGTATAACAGATTTTATGACTGTATAATCTAAAATATATTCTTTCAATAAATCATATTTTAATATAGTTTGAAAAAATTTTTGAAGTTAGTGATCTCATTCTTATTTATCTGGACTATCTCAGAGTCTAATAAACTTTTGAAAGTTTGGCTTCCAAGGTGCTCCTTTGATGGCACCTTCATTTAAGGGCAAGAGAAATGAAGAGCAATAAGGAGGTATTGTTTACAGCAGATGATTGAATGTGAGGTTGTCAAGCTGAGAAATCACAAGCTTTGGAAATGGGCAGAATTGGTTTTGACCCATAGTCCTGAAAAGCAATGATTACGTGAACTGGAGTGGATTCTTCTTCCTATCTGTGCTTCCTCATATATAAAATGAGGAAAATATACCTACTTCATAAGGTTGGTAAAAGGGGAAAAAATGAACTAATTTAGGCAAAGGTGTCTATTATTGTGTCTGGCATACAGCAGACACAAAACGAATGATAGCAATTACTTATTCTATGATACAAATGGATGAGTTTTGTTTATATTTAACTCCATCACAAGCAAATTGATCCACATAATACTTTTCATTTATTCTACCTGTGTCATGCTATCCTAAAGAATTCCTTAAAATAAAATGTTAGTCTTGGGATGCCTGTGTGGCTCAGTCGGTTAAGCATCCGACTTTGACTCAGGTCATGATCTTATGGTTCGGTGGTTTGAGCCTGCATTGGGTTCTGTGCTGACAGCTCGGAGCCTGGAGCCTGCGTCTTTGGATTCTGTGTCTTCCTCTCTCTCTCTCTCTCTCTGCACCTCTCCCACGCACACTATGTCTGTCTCTCTCTCTCTCTCTCTCTCTCTCTCTCTCTCTCTCAAAAATAAATAAACATTTAAAAAAATTTTTTTAAGTTAGACTTGTGTAGGGAGTATTAAACTAAATCAGTTCTGTGTCTTTCCTATAGAATGGTGACTGCACCAAAACATCCTCTGTATAGCATATGCATGGTCTTAGGTACAGCATGTTGCTTTGCTGACCTCTTTAGGTATAGTTCCTTTAAACTTGAGGTAGTGTTGGACAAGCAAATCCAGCTTCAAAGTGACAATTAGCCAGGCTGTTGTGACAAGCATGCTTTCCCATAAGAACCAGTGGCAGATCAGCCTGAATGACAACCAGGGTCATGCCAACAAATGACTATGGAAATAGAATCACCATGCTGCCCTCATTAAATCATGCACAGGCACCACAATTACAGGCTATAGCACAACAACTAGAAGAACAAAATTAAAAAGTTTTATACCTTCAAATATTAGGGAAATTCCTCTCCCCCTTAAAGTAATGCCATACTTTACTTTCTTTCTATACTCTTCACTTCCAGTTTTTTTGTTTTGTTTTTTTTTTAACGATTCTTGCTCTTCAACTGGGACTGATAGAAGATTAGGGGCATGGGGTGGGGAAAGAGCTATATGTTGACCAAGAATAAGAAGACTTGTATGCTTCTCTCATTCAAAACAAACAAACAAAAAGGATTCGATTTTTCTTTTTTTTTTTTAATGTTTATTTATTTTGAGACAGAGAGAGAGAGAGAGAGCATGAACGGGGAGGGTCAGAGAGAGAGGGAGACACAGAATCTGAAGCAGGCTCCAGGCTCTGAGCTCTCAGCACAGAGCCTGACGCGGGGCTCGAACTCACGGACCGTGAGATCGTGACCTGAGCCGAAGTTGGACACTTAACCGACTGAGCCACCCAGGTGCCACAAGGATTCGATTTTTCTAACATTTATTCTATTTGTGGCATTGACCTGGGAACAAAAGCAATGTTTCATTATATACTTACTAAAATTTAAGATGAAATTAAACAATGAAATTGTATGTAAGTAATCAAGTAAAAATTTCGCTAGAAAAAAATATAATATATGTAATTTGATCTATTTACTCTTGCTCAACTCCAGAGCTGAATTTTACTACAAACACCCCTAAATAGTAACTTTGATATTTTAACAAATCTCTACAACATGCACTGACTTCAAGTCCCCAGACTAGTATTGGGTAAACAATGATGTATACTACAGAGTTTCTGAAACAAGAAGCTTAAGAAAGAACAGAGGTAAGAAAAATGTAAAAAGTAACAAATTTCAAAATATAATGAAAAGTGCAAAAGTAGAAGAACATATAAGGTACAGAATTAGTACAAGAAGGAAGAAAGATCTAGAAAAGATTCTCTGAGGAATCATCTTGTAACGCAGGTGCTGAAGGAGAAATAGGATATTTTATTATTATTATTTTTTTAACGTTTATTTATTTTTGAGACAGAGAGAGACAGAGCATGAATGGGGGAGGGTCAGAGAGAGGGAGACACAGAATCCGAAACAGGCTCCAGGCTCTGAGCTGTCAGCACAGAGCCCGACGCGGGGCTTGAACTCACGGACTGCGAGATCATGACCTGAGCCAAAGTCGGCGGCTTAACCGACTGAGCCACCCAGGCGCCCCGAAATAGGAGATTTTTAAGAAAGGCAAGGGGGGAAAGGACATGTCTGACAGAGGAAGAGCACACTCAAAGTCATGGGGCACGAAACCAAATGGTGTATGTGGGAAATTATAATTAGTTATGCAGTGATTGAGTATAAAGTTCGTGTGGCAGATGAAAAGAGCAGGGCGTGAGGTTTGAGACAAATATAAGTAGACACTAGATCTTGGAGGGCCTTTTGGTTTACATACTTTATTAAACTGGCCACTCAGCCACATTTTAGTAATACTAACACTATCTGTATTCCTGGAGAGTTTGCTCTGTTTTGCCCTGTAAGACATTGGGAAAAGAAAGGAAATACTAAATTGGTCACCTAGTGAGGTGTTTCATAGCCAAGGCACATTTTGTTTACTAATAATCCTTGAAATCTTCCAAGAAAATCTTGTTGGGGACTATGATGGAGAGAGGTGGGTATCTGAGATGATGCTTTTAGCTGTCCTTACAATTTGAAGAGCACTTGGGGCATCTCTAGGAGGGGAGGTTCCTGAAACTCCGCTGGGGGCAGGGCTATTTACCAGACTTTCTGAGGAGCTCCACAAAGACAGTCTACTGTGGGGTGGACACAGGTGGAGTCCCTGAACTCCTAAGAGTTAAACATGTACCACTGCAAGATGTTACTGTGAAGAGGAAGTCACCTGACCAAACCTTGAAACTGTCTTGAGGGAAGGGAATTTCAGTAAGTTCTTTTAGATAAGTGATGCAGAATGAGGATGCTGAGGAAAACAAAAGGCAAGAAGCATAAAGTGCAGTTCCACGGATAGAATAACAAGCAAATAGAATTTTCAGGTTTCTGCCTAAGAGACCTGAATGGGCTCAAGATCCAGATGCATCAAGGTAATTTCTTATTAAATATAAAATAAAGTTTGTATAAAGCCTGAAATTTAAGAAATACGCCAACAACTTTACAAAGCCATCACAGAACAGAATTGTACCTACATATTTAAGTAATGAGTTAAAAAATTAATTCTGGGCTTGGCCATTGATATTTCATGATCTTCTGTCATTTCCACATAATATGGATTCACGTTTCTATGTGACTTCACATTAAATAGCTCTACTCTACCCATACAACAAGATGAAAGGGTTCACTGTATTTTGCTCCAGATCATAACATTCCCCGAATGTAATAGTATAACTAAGAACAGAAGCAGCAAACTTCTTTTTCTAACAGTGGATACTAGTTCAAAGAAGAGAAATCAACAAAGGGTACAAGAAGAAAAAATATATAAACAACAATTTTGCTGTAGATAACATACTCTCATTACATGATAATTAAGAACAGGGAACATGCCTCTTAAATGAAAATGACAAATAATAAAAGTGTCTTAATTCAGTATTATCCAGTAAAGACACAGGGCTGGTGGAGGAGGAAGAAAGGAAATGCCCCAAAAATGAGAAAGTAAAAGATTTGTTTATAGGATAATAAATTATCCACAGTCCTCATGGTTAAAGGTTACCAGGAAGGCCTTTAAAAGCAATTTTATTGGGCAGTTCACATTATAATGTCAAAGTAGGTGTGTGTTGGCAGGAACTAAAAAGAGCTTTGAAGGATTATGGAGAGAGGTTTAATTATTTTCTGATGGTTGCATGAGGCGTATTTTTAACACTGCACTGAGATTTGACCAGTAACCTAGACTTCAACACCGCCTTATTACTCACTTATTACTCACAAGCACTTGAAAAATATTCAGACTTTCAGTGCAGACATCTACTGTGCTGTTTCTTGAATGAAAAAATACACCAGTTAGTCTCGTATCTATTCATTCAGTTGCTCATCACTGACGCATGCAATTTATTAGGAACTGGCCCCACAGCGTAACAGTGGAAATAGCATGAGATCTGGCATCACTTCCAGTTTTAGCTCTCCTACTTACTGCAGACAGCATCTTGCATCTGTGACTTAATGTCTCCAATTCTTACTTGCTCTCACTGAAAACCAGAGATCATCATAACATCTCCTTAATAGGTATTAATAGAAGATAATACAAAACCCTTAGTTATACCCTGGCTTCGAGTAAGGAGTATTGCTCTCTAATATTGATGTGGAAACTGTCTCCTCAGATATTACAAAGTTGTACAAACAAACAAGATCACATAAACTTAATCTCCACCCTAATGACCACTGCCTGAAGAAAGGTGGATCTGAACTTCCTAAAGAGCTCTTGAAATCAGATGTTTCTGAGAATCCCCAAAAGGTGTCCCAGAAGACTGCCCTAGTCACACAGGCAACAGAGCCACTATACCAGCAATATTCCTGCACCCAGCATCATGGTCCCCACCGGGAAACATAATCTCAGCTTCCTCAGGTCCACCACTGATCTTTTAGGTGTTTTTTAAGTGTTATCACGGATATATGAATGCTCAGCAGTCCGAAAACTGTCAGGTGGTCTGAGGTGTTTTGTGGAAGTGTCCCTCACTCCCATATTTCCATATACAATGGGGAATAAGCTGGGAAATAAATTTGAGGGGCAGACACCAAGGTGCCCCTGAACTTGAACCATTTCTCTTTCTACAGGGCTCGTTGTGCATGTTCCTTCTTAGATCTAGACGATTCTTCCTATAAATAGAGTCCCAGCCACCCATGCTCCCAGTTTCACTTTGCCAGATATACCTGAATCTCACTTAGATGAAACCTGGGGCTCTTGCTCATGGAACAGTCTAATGAATGAAGTAGACATCTAAGCAAGCGATTAATGTACGTCTCAGGCAAACGCTATCACAGCGACATATAGGAAGCATAAGGAGCCCTAGAGAATAAAATGACTGATTGATCAGGCCTTATAAAAACATAAAATTACCTCTTTATTTTGGAGGGTTGGGGAAATTCCAAGAATGAAAGGCTTGCCCCAAACCACATTGATGTGAAAGAGTTGATTTGATATGCCTCGATTGGAGAAGTGGTGGACAGAGTAGAAAGAGATAAGTCTAGAGGCAGAGAGAAAATTCACACTGTGAAAGGGTTTATAGGCAAGGAATTGCATTGTTGATTTATGGATTCATGAGGAAGGTAGCAGGTGGATGGACTAGGAGTCTATTACATAAATCTGGTTGGGGGTTGGGGGGTCTGAGTGCAACAGGAATGCTGATAGAATGGAGATACCAATGCAAGAATTATAGGAGGAATACAACTGCATGTTAAACTCCCACTCAGTACTATATTTCTGTATATATTTCCTGATCAGTGTATTTGTGGAAAGTCACACATTATGACAATTTAAAGTCCAAACAAAGAGAAATGTAACATTACTTACAACTCAAATGCTAGAGAAGTATTCAGCTTAAGAAAATAACCCTTAATTTAGTCCCACGTCTGGCAGTAAGATGTAAGGCAGAAGTAATTTTTCCATATTTTAAATAGATTTTTAAAATTTGTTTCACTGGAACTATAATATACACCCATGCTTAGTGATATACACAGTAATGAAACCCAAAGCTTTTCAAGAATCACCTTCATAGGTTACTGCCAGGTTATGGAATGTATCAGAATAAACATGTTTAAAACTTGGGTTACAATAAGATCTATGATAGAAAATGATATACTAAATACTTGTTTTCCACCTGATAAACTATTGGGACTACATCAACATAAAAAGCTTTTGCATAGCAAAGGAAACTATCAATGAAACAAAAAGTCAACCAACTGAACAGGAGAAGATATCTACAAATGATATATCTGTTAAGAGGTTAATATCCAAAATATATAAAGAATTCATACAACTCAACATCAAAAAAAAAAAACAAATAATCTGATTTTAAAATGGGCAGAGGACCTGAATAAACATTTTTCCAAAGAAGACATACAGATGGCCAAAGACACATGAAAAGACGCTCAACATCATTAATCATCAGGAAAATACAAATCAAAACCACAAGGAGATATCATCTCACACCTGTCAGAATGGCTAAAATGGAGACAAGAAACAACAAGTGTTGGTGAGGATGTGAAGAGACAGGAACCCTTGTGCACTGTTGGTGGGAATGTAAACTGGTACAGTCACTGTGGAAAACAGTATACAGGGTCGTCAAAAGTTAAGAAAAAATAAAAATACTTTATGATCCAATAATTTCACTATTGGGTATTTACTTAGGGAAAACAAAAACACTAAGTCAAAAAGATATAGGCACCCTTATGTTTACATAAGGAGGAAGATACAGGCCTCCAGTTATGGAACGAGTAAGTCACGGGAATAAAACGTAGCGCATAAGGAATAGTCAGTGATATTGTAATAGTGATGTGATGGGACAGACGGTAGCCATACTTGTGATGAACATAGCATACTGTATAAACTTGTCAAATTCCTAAGTTGGACACCTGAAACTAATGTAACACTGGGGTCATCTATATTCAATATTTAAAAAAAGAACTGGCAATTACAAAAATTATGCTTTATAGATTTATATCATGTTGTTTATACTGCATTTTAAAGAACTTCCTTTGGAAAGCAGAATGAGAATGAGAATTTCTGCAGGTTGGCAACACCGCCTACTGTCTGCTTGCTACTTCCTTATAATTGTGGGCTGTGATCCAGGGTTGAACACAGAGGGCAGTTTAAGAGTAGTACCACAATAGCAGGCCTTTTTCCCGGCAGTATATGCAAAGGAATTAATCTTAGAATGCTATTTTAAAATATCTCAAATAAATAAATTATTTCAAATATCACATATTTTATGTAGACTAAAATAGAGGTGATAATCTGAAATTTTCACAGTTTTTGGCATTAATTTGAGGTAGATGTAATTTGGCTTACAAAGATGTTTAACTCTTCAGCTTCGTCTCTCATTAACACCCCCTTTCTGCCATCTCCTTCCCACCTTCTAACTCAGTCCCACACTCATCACGCTGCTCTTTATCCAGAAGCCCTTTCCCCCCTGTGCCTTCAGAGCTGGGGGTTTCTCTGCATAAAATTCTCTTCTCTTACCTTTTCATCTAGCTGCCTCCTACTTACCCTGCAGGTCTCCGTGAAAATCAATCAGGCTCCTCAGGAGGAGATTCTTGTTGAAGAGATCTACTGGAGAAGGTGCTGTCAGGTAGAGGAGAGTGAGGGATCCAGGACGGAGCCAAGATAAATGTTATGCAAGAATGGGGTCTCGATGTGGGGTTAACTTCCTCTGAACCCACCAGGAAGCAGTGGGGCACAGACTGCAGCAGGAAGTTGATTCCACCTGTAGGCAATGATGCTGCTCCATGGACCTCAGTCATTACCTCATGACTGGGGCCTGGGGAGGGGGTCTGAGAGCAGCACATGCACTCTGAGCCAGGTGGCAATCTTGTGGAGAAGGTGCCAGCTGGGGGTTGTTGACAAACACTTCCAGAACTAGAGAAATGAGTGTGAGGCAGGTCAAGAAGAGGGTGGGGTATAGAGGAACCGGCAGAAATATCAGATCCCTTTCTTCCTGACTTGTGGGTGCCTTGTCAGCGTACTTCCCCAGCACCCTGAGCGTCACTCTCCCAACACTCACTAAGGCTTCCACAAGTGCCGCCACTCTCAAGAAGGCAGGGATCACTTCTGTGCATTTTTAATGGACACACAGTAGATACCACATAAATATTTGTCAAACAACCTTCAACAGAGCCTCACACACAGTAGGCACTGTATAAGTATTTGTCAGATACGATTCAGTAGAGAGAAAGCTAAAATCCCCTAACAAAAATTTTTAAATAGGGAACTTCTTTTGAAGCAGCTTACACTGCTCACCAAGTCAAGTTACTTATACTCATTTGTATGCAGTTAGAAATCATCTGCCTCATCAAAATCGACAAGAGACAGAAAGATTCTTGACTTCCACATCCTCTGAGAACGCTCTGGACAGGTGGGATTTCTCTCCATACTGTACCACCCATAGCTGCTCTTTAATTTCTTTTGAATTAAAACTAAACAGTTTGTTTAGCTGGTGAAATCTTTATGAAGCTGAAACAATTTGTCATCTGGGCTGTTACAAAACTTCTAGAGAGGAAAGCAATACATTTGCAAGTAAAATGAACAGGAAACTGCTAATTAGGCATCCCAAAACAACCATGTGTTTTCCCAGGAACGGCATTAAAAATTTTTTAAAGATAAGTAAATAATAAAAATAATAATAAAGTTTGTTGGTGAATAGTTCCCAAAAGACACGCATTAAAAAGCATGATAAATTATGTCGATATACGCACTAATGGATCAGGTTTGTGCATGCCTCTTGAGGCGGGCTATGTGGATTTGGATTGAGTCCCAAAGAGAAGCTGACTTACATCTTGCATGAATAAATTTCTAATTAGCTGCCCAGTCCTGAAGCTTTTACAATCTAGAGATAGTTTAATCTGAGGGTCTGGGCCAGGGATAGAAATTGTGGCCAGAGAACATTTAAAAATTGTAGAACCAGTTGATATTGAAAACATCATGTTCCAGACAGAAATCTTCATCCAAAATACATACACTAAAAATTATATATATCGGGGCGCCTGGGTGGCTCAGTCTTAGGTTAAGCGGCCAACTTCGGCTCAGGTCATGATTTCGCGGTCTGTGAGTTCAAGCCCTGCATCGGGCTCTGTGCTGACAGCTCAGAGCCTGGAGCCTGTTTCAGATTCTGTGTCTCCCTCTCTCTGACCCTCCCCCATTCACGCTCTGTCTCTCTCTGTCTCAAAAATAAATAAACGTTTAAAAAAATTTTTTTAATTATATATAAATATTCAACCTTGTGTAGAGATGATCTGTTTCATTCCTAACATTTCTTTTAAATTAAATAATACCATCATTAATAAATCATGAGTTTCCCTTCCAGACATTTTGTTTCTGTAGATATAATACTAAGAACAAGTGTGATTGATATCAACCTTATATTTATTTGCAGTTACTCAGCAGTCTATTATGGTCAGTATTTAGAAACCCCAAAATACCCATTATAATGCAAAACTCTATATATTGTATTTTGTATATTTGCATGAAAAAGCAGTGATTTTCAAAGCCTTTCCTCCTGAGCACTGCTACAGATCCAAATGTGGCTTAAATAATTAATTTCCATCGGTGATACTAAATATCTAAGAAGGATTCGATCAATGCTTTTCTTCCAGAATATGCAATACTTAAAATTCTGGCTGTGTAAAGTCTTCAGCCATCTGATATGCAAAATTCATTATGCAGAAGGCGGACTGTATATCAAAATTGAATTCTATCAGATACCAAGTCTGCTCTAAAATCTTTATCCAAACAAGAATGACATCATTTCTACAGTAAGATTTATCACTTCCTGATATCTAAACTTCCTTAGGAGGTAAATAGGTTCTTTCCTATGTTACAAGTCTAAAATCATAGGACAAAAATATAATTATTAAAAAAAATTTATGATGCCCTAACACAACAGTTCTCACACTTGACTGGTCATCAGAATCATCTGGAAAGCTCAGATTCCTGGGCCCCAACCCAGTGTTTCTGATTTAATAAAGGTCTGGGGCGGGGGCCAAAAAATTGGAGAGTTAAATGCACTAAATACTCAGGACATTAAAAAATATATATATCTGGGGTGCCTCGGTGGCTCATTTGGTTAGGCGTATGACTTTGGCTCAGGTCATGATCTCACGGTTCATGAGTTTGAGGGGCTCTGTGCTGACAGCTCAGAGCCTGGAGACTGCTTAGGATTCTGTGTCTCCCTCTCTTTCTGTCCCTCCCCCACTCACACTCTGTCTCTCTCCATCTCCCAAAAGTGAATAAATGTTAAAAAAATTAAATATATATATGCATATATATATGTATATACATATATATGTATATATATACGTATATGCATATATATGTATATGCATATATATATGTATACACACACACATATATATATGTGTATATATATCTCCTACATCTTCTTCAAGGTGAGGTCTTATAATATAATTAGTGTCTCTCTTAAATAAACATCTTTCTTCCTTACTAATGCATTGGGTAACAGGAAGGAAAAGAACCCTTTCTTCTTGAGAAATTAATTAGATGAAATTAAAAAAAAACAATTTCTTTAGGGAAAAGGAAAGTGCTTAGATAAAAATAATAAGGCAAGCCAATATATAAATTTCAGAAAATAAAAGCAAATGTATAATCAATTATGTATTGGAAAATCGCATTCCTGAATATATAGTTTTGTATAAAGAAACTTCAATAAAAATGTATAATTCTTTCCAATTGCCAAATGTCATCACATGCCTTTTCCGTATCTGGGATTAACTTAATTTTTTTATCATTTCACTTACATGCTCCCCATACATCAATTTCCAGTGTGAAGATTATGCCACATCTCTCTTCCATTTTATTTTAAACTATCATAAACCATACACTTGATAAATTTATTTGCTCCAGTTTGGAATTGCAGAAACTGTAATAAAATAACCAAACAGGCAAGATAAGCCCTCACTACCAATCACAATGTTCTCTCCTTATCTCTATGCAACCGATCTTACTCCAACAGGGCTGCTCAACAGAAGTAGTATTGACTGGGGGGCTTATAAACAACACACATTTATTTCTCACAGTTCTGTTGGCTGGGAAGTCCAAGATCAAGGTGCCAACAAATGCAGTGTCTGCTGAGAGGTCAAGTCCTGATTCACAGTCATCTTTTCACGGTGTCCTCACAGGGGAAGGAGTGAGGGATCTCTCTGGGGTCTCTTATCAAAGCGTTAATCCCATTATTTTTTATAAATATTTTTTTTAAGTTTATTTATTTTGATAGAGAGTGAGCAGGGAGGGGCAGAGAGGAACAGACAATCCCAAGCAGGCTTTGCACTGACAGACACAGGGCTCAATTCCAAGAACCATGAGATCATGACCTGAGCCAAAATCAAGAGTCAGAGGCTTAACAGACTGAGCCACGCAGGAGCCCCAGCACTAATCCTCCCCAAATCCTTACTTCCTAATACCATGGCACTGGAGGTTAGGTTTCAACATATGAATTTGGGAGGGACACATTCAGTCCATAACACACCTTCCTATCCAGGGTGTGAGATGTGAGAACTAGGTTGAGTTTGGGTTCTATTCAGTTAGTCGGGAGAGCAGTGTTCAGGCAATCCTAATCTGCCCCCAACCCTTTTTAATCTCCAAACCACTGGTTTGACCTTTAGTGAAGTGGTTACCAGTTTCTCCCTGTTTCATGCAATTTGTTTCTCAAATACTTCTAAGCCTTACATTGAAAAAACACTTAAAAAACTTTTATTTGCTTTTATTTTATTTGTCAATTTACTTTTATTTTATTTGATGCATGGGCTTTTCAAGATATTGTCTTAAGACATCTTTCTGTATTTCAGAAAGACAGATAATTTTCCTTTAATATTTACATGGATAATTTTACTTTTTAATTGGTTTATTTTTGGAACAGGACTGAAAGCACAAGGTAAATAAATCACAAAAACACATGGAATTATGAGCAATCATTTTTTTCTTCCTATACATATCCTTCACTCATCTTCTTCTCTATTTCCTAGAGAAATATGTATGAGAAATATTTCTCTATTTCCTAGAGAAATATGTATGGCTACCTCTTTCTTTTAAAAAAAATCTAAGTTATATTCCATTTTTGAATATACCATTAATTATTTCCCTATCAACAGACATGTTGGTTATCCATACCTTATGCTACCATAAACTATGTGCAATGCATGCTCTTTTGTTTACATATATTAGTAAATCTCAGGATAAATTCCTAAATGTTAAACAGCTGATTCAAAGGTCATGTGCATTTGAAATATTGACAGATGTTGTCCAATTGCCCTTCAAAGACGTAGAAATTATGACCCCTCCTATTGGGGGACTGACATACCTGGGGGACTGACATACTTTGGTCATTGCAGTGAATTATCCAATTTAATTATCTTTATTATCATAAGTGAAAAAACAAATTTTTAAATTTAATTTGCTTTTATTTAGTGTTGGAAATTCTTTAATTTGTAGGTTGAGGGTGTTTTTTTTTTCATATGTTTAAGAGTCCCTGATAAGTTTCTATGATCTATCTGTTCATGTACTTTGTCCACTCTTCTATTAGATTTTTTTGTGCTGTTTTAATTCATTTGAGGAAGCACTTCATTTCAGGGGGCAGGGGGAGTCTCTCTGTGATATATGTTGTGTACGTTGTATCCCCAGTGTGGTTATATACTTGTAGTTTCCTTGTAGTATAATATTGCTCTGCAAACAAGACTTACATTTCCCTGATAACACAAATGTGAAAGATTTTCATTCACTGTGGATAACTTCTTATTCCTTAGAGGTGCATGTGTTATTCCTCTTTTTCATTTTTCTTCTCTCACATATAACCATGCACAGATTGGCCAATATAAACCAGTAGGATTGTGTTGGTTTTCTCTCAGCTTTATACCCAAAATTACTCTCCAGGAAGCATCCAAATTGTAGCTGCCTTGGCTTGATTATCTGCAATGACTTCTCAGAGCACCTAGAATAAGACGCAAGCTTCTTCCCTGGCCTATGTGATCAGACACCTGCCCCATCTACAATCTCCTTACAGAAAATCCTTACACATCTTTCCTGTCTCTTTGTTCCACACGTGCTGATTTTCCTTCTGTTCCTCAGACACATGGACATAATATTCTCTCTACTTGGAAACACAAGATGTTCCTACATTCTCAGCTCAAATATGTTCTCCAGAGAAGTTTTCTCTAGAGATTTAATGGAACACAGTGTCCTTCACAGCCACCTGTTCTACAGGTGTTCTAGATTTTAAGTAAAGCAAATCAACTCCATGGTGTGGGTGGGCCTGTCCAATCAGCTGAAAGGCTTAAGAGAAAAACTGAGGTCTCCAGAAGAGGAAGGAATTCTACCTCCAGATGGCTTCTGGACTCAAGACCAAGATATCAACTTCTGCCAGAATTGCCAGCCCACCGGCCTGCCTTACAGATATACGAATCACCAGTCTCCACAATTGCGTGAGCCAATTCCTTAAAATCCCTTTATATAGATGATAGACAATAGACAAATGATAGGGAAAGAAAGAAAGAAAGAAAGAAAGAAAGAAAGAAAGAAAGAAAGAAAGAAAGAAAGAAAGAAAGAAAGAAAGAAACTACTGATATCATTCGTTCTATTTCTCTGGAGAACCCTATTACATCCAATAAGTTACTATATGCCCATCACATAAAAAGCCCAATCACTGCAGGTTTCATGTTTATTCTGTGGCTCCTTCTATCCCACAGAGCATCACATTTTACCTCTAAACAAATATGTGTCCCAAATGAGAAGTGTGACTTCAAATTAGATGGCAGTGACTCAATTCCGAACCAATAGCAGCATACATGTTTTTACTACTTTGCATTATATTTAAATAGTCCATGCTAACTAAAAGATATTAATTTTGCTTGATGCAGAATAATTTAAATATATCACCTGAAATGCTGTTGATTTAATGATCCAATATACCTAAAAATGCCTAGATTTTGTCTATAATAATCCATAAAGGAACTCATATTACATCTATGGACATAATTGGTATTTCGTATTTAATTTGTATAAAATTTATAGGAAAATGTATTTATATCATCACACATCATGTATTAAAACCTTACCGACTAACAGTCTTCAATTTACAGAAAAGGAAGGCTTTCTTGCTGTCAGAACTGCATAGAATGGGGAAAAGAAACGTGTAGTAACTCACCAGTTCAAGTTAAAGTTTGGCTGATACTAACAGAGGAAATTCAAGAAATATATTGTATTTCTTAACACGTCAATATCATTTTTCATATTATAATAATATCGGCATCATAAAAAATTTAAGCACTACCTTGAAGTGTATAGAAAACAAAATTTTCATATTTGTATTTACCCTTCTCCCAATCTTTTTTTAGAGTTTTGTTCTATATAGGATGGACTGATTTTGATGCTACTTTCTAAACTTGAGATTCATTTCCTTCATTATTGTGAGTCTTCGGTGTCTATTCAATATCTAAAAGATTTATAACTTGACCTCGTTGTGGCTGCCACTGTATATAAAACTGATTAAAAATAAACTTTGCCTAGGTTATACAAACACTCAGAAATTTGCATTCATCTATTTCCCTAGGAGAACTAAACAACAACAAAAATATTAAAACATTTGCTCATTTCAGTATAGTTATGAGAAAAAGAAATCTTCAGAACAATGAAATATTCAGGCAAGTCAAAATGTAAAGGTCAATATTCTTCAAATGTTACATTCATTAAGGTGTAAGTAAGTTCAAATTAGATTTTGGAAACCCATTTCAATAATATCTAACAAAACTTATATATTTGTCTTGAAGAATGCATCTGAAAATAAGGATTTTGTTAGCTGGGCAATAAAATGTTCTGATAACTGATGAAATGCCCTAATAAAATTTATGAGACTATCCTAGAGTCTATTTGAAAAAGAAAGTATTAAGAATAAGTGACTGGTCTCTTTCATCTCTCCTCTGGCGTTTTATTTTAAAATATAATAAATCATTCACTGATGAATTTATATGCTATGTTGTGGAAATAGGACTAGACTAAGAAAAACTATGTTCCCTCTTTGTAGTTTAGCAAACTTATGCCTATTTTACTGAAGAGGGAATAGTTTTTCACCTGTAAGCTCAATATGAAAATGAAGGATAACTAAGGAACTGTTCTGGCTAATGTAGGAATAGGCATCCTGGAGGCCTTTCAGATTGCCGCTGTTTTGCAATAACACAATCTGGAAGTCACAAGTCTATGGAACTGTGATGAAATCTGTAACCCCAAAGAGATAACAACTTCTGTGCCAAACAGATGGGGAAAGGTCCTTTAGGTTTCCACTTCAGTAAACTTTTATCTTGCTATCTTATTTATTTATTTTTTTTTAATCTTCCTCTACACACAATCCCTGATGGAAACAAGTAGCAAGTTAAAAACAGTTTATGTGTACTGTGGAGGTCTGGCAAGAACCTGAGTAGTTAGAGACATGGCGATGGCTGATGTTCAATCTCATTTTGTTCGAGGGATTCTGTTCACAATATGTATTTCCTTTGGGAACTCAGTGGATGGAGAGTGATGACTGTAAGTGTAGCAGCCTTAAAATTGTCACGTCACCAAAACAATCTGGTGTGTGATGTACTGAAATTTAGTGTGGCTTCAGAGCTTTGTTTCCAGTCAACTGGTAGTTCGTTATGAGCAACCCTAAGATGCTACAGCCAGTGACTGAATATTCCCAAACTACAGCTTAAGAGTAAAATATTTTTATTTTATCTTCATAGTGCTTTTTCTTTGTATCTTAACTTTTAGTGATCCCTTAAGAAAACTGAAACGCTGCATGGGTACAAGTCAGACAAAAATTCTCTACAGTTAGGGTAGTTGATAAACTACATATTAAGGTCTATTTTCCTTACAACCTTAATGAAGTTATTATCTAAAATATCAAATAATATGATTAAAATATTAATAAGGGACTATCCTCTATTCCCAGACCAAAATCCCTAATATTAATTTTTATTGACTCATACACAAACCTCCACACATATCTTTATTTTCCAAATGAAAGTCTTCTGTTCCATGATAAAACTCATCCAAAGGAGAAGTTCAGTAGAATTTCATTTCTACTGAAGTCAATAAGTATACACTGTTTAATAATAAGTAGATTTAACAGTTGTGTGATGTTAATTATATGATTGCTACTACTCTAAATTATTTCTGTGAATAACATTTAATTATCAAATATGAGACAGATATTATTGGCAGCCATGTTTTAAAGATAACTGATACACTTAGTGGTTAATGAAGGTTCCTGAATTCACATTACTAATAAGTGCCTAATCTTTATTAGGAACCTTGGTAGCCTGGTTCTTGAGCCTAACATTTGTAACCTCTGGGCTTTAAGTACTTTCTGAATGAATGGCTGGTATAATGAACAAAGGAAGGGTTAATACTAAATAGGACACAGCCATGAAGTTCAAATGAAAGAGAATGTTGAGAAGGAGAAAAGATAATCTGAAAGGTCATACACAAACAGAAATAATGCAATTAGTAGGCCACCAAACTTGAAGCATTTCTTTCAAGACTACATTTGCTCCCAATCTTTCTTGCTTCCAAGTCTGCTGATTAAAATTCCATCCAACCTTAAAGATTTTGCAGACTCTTCTCACACATGTAATTATTTGCTCTGTGTTCATCTCCTCTATATCCTAATCTAATGAGAGATGGCTCATGTCTGTCTTGTCCGTCACTGTATCCCCAGTATCTAGAACAATGTGACAGAGTAGCTGCTTAAGTGTAATTTTTTATGCCTTATCATTTTTGTACTTCTATGTTTTATTATAGAACTTTTGAACATACACAAATACAGAGAATAAGCAGCCATGTACCCAAAAAACAGCTTCAATGATTATCCACACACAGAAACACTTGTTTTACATACAGTATGACCCTCTTCCCTCTAGTCACTGAATTATTTTATAAGCAAATCCCAGACACCATCTAATCTCATCCATAAATATTTTAGAGAAGTTATTTAAAAATTTTAATGTTTATTTATTTTTGAAAGAGAGAGACCTGGAGAGGGGCAAAGACAAGAGGGAGACACAGACTCTGAAGCAGGCTCCAGGCTCTGAGCTGTCAGCACAGTGGGAACACTGCCATGAACAGTGAGATCATGACCTAAGCCGAAGTCGGACACCCAACCAACTAAGCCACCCAGGTGCCCGAAGAGAAATTATTTTAAGTGAATGAACTGGGGAAAATGAATGAATGGAGACACATATCACATATTACCTCTTTTATTAAATACTTTTGAACCCCTTATTTGATATTCAACCATTTATTTGAAAGTCTGTGGGATTTTTTTCGTCTCTCTTACTTTACAGCACCTGTTTTGGTTGGAAGTGGATAAGTGCCTAAAGTTAAAAGCCTGTGTACATATCATGAACATTTCTTTACTTGTTTTTATTTTTAATTTTTTTATTTTAATTTTTTTTGAGAGAGAAAGAGACAGAGTGTAAACAGAGAAGGAGCAGAAAGAGACAGAGAGAGAGACAGAATCCGCAGCAGGCCCCAGGCTCCGAACTGTCAGCACAGAGCTCGAACCCACAGACTGTGAGATCATGACCTGAGCTGAAGTCAGATGCCACCCAGGCATCCCTCTCTACTTGTTTTCAGTTTCTAAGTCCCTCAGAGGTGAGGACAATGCCTTACTTTTGCATATCATTCAAGGGCTATTGCAGTATCTTGAACATGGAATCTAGTTTTCTCTCTCCTACATACCACTTCCAAAAGCATGTAAAGGGATGCTAAAACAGCCCTCTTGATGTTTCCATTTCAGCTAAGAACAAACAATAGATGGGATTCGAAACTCAGGTGCCAGATACAAAAAGCACATGACTAAAAACCATTTTCAGTTCTTCATGGTCATATTCACCTTAATTGCATAAAAAAATGGTGCTGAAGAGGCAGAAGGAGAGAATTTCTTTGAAGAAACTTGTGGGTTGGCTGTGGCATTCCACCATTCATTCACCCTAAGTGAGAAAGGCTTTAGAGACCCTTAAGTTTGCAAGATTGAAAGGACTGGTAATAGATCCCTATGTCTATGAATGGCAGCCTGTGCTTGTGGAGGAAGTTCCTGGCGTAGCAGCAGAGGAAAGAGAGGCAGTTACACTGGGTATAGGCCAGAGAGAGAAGCAAAGTTTCTATGGTCTACAGCAGTCCATGTTGTAGAAAAAGACCCCAGTAGATCTCAACAGAAAGAAACCAGAGGTTTACCATCAGAGGGAGAAATGAGCCTTGAGCACACAAAGCCCTAGAATATCAGTTCCTAATATCTGCTAAGCCAGAGTCAAAACAGTGGCTGGAGGATGAGAACACATGGTTGGCACATGGACCTGAGGTTGTTCACTCCTCGCTTGGGGTCCCCCCTAGACTGATTTGGTATGCAACCGGGGAATGGGGAGAAATGACCACCTGAGTTTTGACTATGAAGTTGGACTAGACCTTTTCCTTGCAGAATTTAGACTTTTTATGGGACTGAATTTAATTACTAAATTTACACTAGTTATGGGACTAATGACAATATAACGTCCTTTACACACAGAGAGTGACCAAAGGGTTCTGACAATTGGCCAGGGTGTCATCCTATTACCAAGATAGAAAGTAGCCTTGTGAGTAGGTTTAAAGAAGTAGTTCCCACTCTCACCTGAATCCAACTACCTGAATGTAATGATTACACACTTAACAGGAGACAACTGACTGCTAAGGTAGTAAGCCAGTGAAGAGGGATTCAGAAGAAACATCTCAGTTCAGAAGATGGGATAATGTGCAATTATTACCCAACTGTTGTAGCATTTTTAGAAAAGACCAAAATGTGTATATTGGCCTGCAACAAATGGGTATCTTCCTAGGTTTTAACACTAGTTAGGAATGTGAAGACTTGGGACAAAGTAGATAAAAAGTGTATCCCCTTGCCACTCTCTGTCATTTTCCAAACTACTTCAGGCACCATTTACATACAATTTATTTGTCAAGCAGACGAACTAGAGTAAGGCAGAAAAAGACAGTACACCACCAAGAACTCTGCAAAGTCTAGGTTTATTCTGAACCCAACACATACTTGTTTATTCTGAACCCAATACACACACCTGTATTCGTCCTCCTGGACATACACTATGCGATTGATTTGACAGTCCCTTAAAAGGTATCTACGACCATACTTTATTTTTATTTCACAAAAGAACAGAAGTGTTTCAGTTCATCCCTCACTGAGGATTGTAAACTCAGGCTTTTGACCTCAGGCACTTTTATCCACTTCATACCCAGATGCCTCATCTGTGATAAAGACAATCACATCTCTAACCCAGAACACTTGAGCTTCTTAGAGTTCTTTAGAGTCTGAGTTCCCAAAAATATCTAAGGAAGTGCACACCATGAGATATGCATGATTTTAAGAGTAAGTCAGAAAACAAACCAGCATGCAGAGTCAGCCATAGGAAGAAATTCTTATGATTCATCTTTACTCTCATCTTTCAGCACTCAGTTTCATTTTCCACCCACGTATTACCCACCAAAGGGTTATCACCAAGCCACCTCCCAAATCTCCAAATTGCTTAGTTCTCAGTAACACTTACAAAACTTCTTATTCCTCAGAGTCCTCTTGTCTTTAAAAATATTACTGATAGGTGTTCAATGATATTAAACATTCTTAACCTGTCAGGTAACACAGAGTTCTATAATAAAAGACACTGCAGTAAATAAGAAGAAAAAAGATATATGACATGTAAATGCAAAAAATATAGGTGTCATGGGGGAGTTAGAGGTTACAACAAAACATAAGTGAGGGGATTCATTCCATGAGGACTCAAGATAAAAGTGGGAGTTTGGCAAAGTTGTATGTACAGTTGCATGGAGAAAATGATTTAGTTGAAGATCATTCCATTAATAGTGGGAAATTCAGGGCCCACAGCAGATTGCCATGGTGGGGTAGGAGTGGGGACATCTTCTAATCACATCTCTTATGCCACTTCAAACTCTGAAGCAAATTAGATGGGCCATAGGTATGATAACAATGATGATCATCATGAAGCTATACTTCAACAATACTAGAAACCTTACTGAATAGACAGAAATTGCAAGGGGAAAAAAAGAACTACTAAACAGATTGTTTAAGTCAGGAAGAACATACTGCCTTTGCATAAGCCACCCAGGAAAAGCAACTAGTTGTTACATTAATGAAAATCAGAACAATCCAGAGACTTGACTGCTTTGTTGTCCATAACATTTGGAAATTAGGCCAGGTGTTTAAATAAATAAATAGATAAATAAATAAGCAAACAAACAAATAAATAAATAAATAAAATATAGTTGAATGCAGCAAGGTCAGGAAGAAGAAGGAAGATCAAAGATAAAGTAGGTTTTCAGATAGATAATGTAAGGGAAAAAATTGAAGTTAAAAAATATTATATTCACACGCAATTAAAAAATTTTTTACTTTTTTTGGGGCACCTGGGTGGCGCAGTCGGTTAAGCGTCCGACTTCAGCCAGGTCACGATCTCGCGGTCTGTGAGTTCGAGCCCCGCGTCGGACTCTGGGCTGATGGCTCAGAGCCTGGAGCCTGTTTCCGATTCTGTGTCTCCCTCTCTCTCTGCCCCTCGCCCGTTCATGCTCTGTCTCTCTCTGTCCCAAAAATAAATAAACGTTCAAAAAAAAATTAAAAAAAAAAAAAGGGGGCGCCTGGGTGGCGCAGTCGGTTAAGCGTCCGACTTCAGCCAGGTCACGATCTCACGGTCCATGAGTTTGAGCCCCGCGTCAGGCTCTGGGCTGATGGCTCGGAGCCTGGAGCCTGTTTCCGATTCTGTGTCTCCCTCTCTCTCTGCCCCTCCCCCATTCATGCTCTGTCTCTCTCTGTCCCAAAAATAAATAAAAATTTAAAAAAAAAAATTTTTTTTACTTTTTAAAAGAAATGTATGAATCAAAGAGGTGCATACAGGGATCAGCTAGCAGCTTTGTATCATAAAATAAATACACAGATACATTTAGATATATACATGTGTATATATATATGTATATATATACATAAATATAATAAATAAATATAAGGAAATATGTTATTGTCTGGGAATCTGATAATGGATAAGTATAAAGTCTCAGAGACTTCCAAGGTTTTATATTTTTATCTGATTTTTAAAAATTCAATTATATTATGTTCAGAAGGGCCACCTTATAATGAGAGTTTGAAAGGAAAACACTGAATTAGGAAAGAAGCATTAAGAAACAATAATTCAAGATGAAGTAGAAATCATGTGCATTATTCATTTTTCTAGGATACCTCACAGCTCCTGGCTAGTTTGAGAGTTGTTGTACAGGTCATAAATTCCTAGAGACTGAGGGAGAATAACTGAATTATCCATCTATTAATCAGAAGGGAAAAGGGAGCCCTGGTAATTAAGTAGCTGTCACATGCACTTCAATACCCCGAAAGAGTAGTGCAAACCATCAAACAATCAATTTGTAATCACACAGAACTGAGAACAGAGCTCTGAGAACAGAAGGACTGACGCGCCTTTCAGAGAACAATTTTGTTTCATGATAAAGAGACAGGAGGGGGAGATAAGAGGGACTTCAAGAGATAGAGACTGAATGGAATTCAGCAACACATTTTCATCTTAAACCAGAAATTCTGCGAGCTGTTGACCTCACTATTGCAGTGTAGTGTATGGTGTCCATGCAGTCCTTAAAATCATTTGAATTAAAATAGATTTTGCTTCACAAATTAAACACTCCTCCTATCCTACAGATAGCTGAGATATTTCCATCTATAGTCACAAAGGATTCCACTTCTTTTGATGAGCGCAAACCTGATTTCGCTCCATTTTATAGGACTGTCATAATATTGAAACAATCAGTATGGCTCTCCTATTTTTTGAGACAGCACGTCTGTGCACATAAATAATCTTATCAATCATCTCCTAAAAAATGCCTTCAGGAGAAGAAGTCTTGCCAAAATAGTCACTTTGCTCTTATAATGAATGATAGACTCAGTCTTGGCCACCAATTTATCCTATCCTATTGATGTGTTTGGCATAATTTCTCTAGAATGAATCTGATGAATTTTATAATCCACCATAAAAAAGGAAAAACTGCTATCATCCCTAAATGCGGTATACATTTACTTGATAATTCATTTCTTCAAAATTCAATGGCATTATTTATCTCCATCAAGTGCACATCTCCAAAATGAGTATTTTATTTGAGGATCTTAGTGTTTTCACACGGTGATCACTATTATACTTCCTTTTGTCTTAAGGAGAAAGTACCTAATAATTCAAGATTGCAACATTCATCAGGATTTAACTTTATACTGAAGACTTTTTAGATAAATTCACTAGTTCAGTATTTAGCCATATCCATTAATGCTTTGACAAAACTGTATCACAAAATTACTACGAAAAACCAAATTAGTTAGAAATTGAATGTAAAAATAGCACTTTCACTTTAAAAAATAATTATAAAAAGAGAAAACAATAACAGCCTATAATTCTAACATCACTATAACATCTTTTCTCATTAAACATAAATAAATACAAGGCAAATAAAAAATAAAAGCTCCTGAGTACTTTTTAAGTATATTTCATGTAACTGTCCAGAAATATTCAATGCAGAACCAATATTGCTATTTTTTATTCAGATCTTCTGCTAAAATATGTAATATCCTAGTTTTAACTACCTTAATTTAATAATTTTTTGAAATCATTCCACATTAGCAGATATAAATATGCATAATTCTTGACTAACACATAGTATTCCATGGTGAAGTTATCATAATTAGTCAACTAGATACGAAGATACTAGATTTTAGCATTGACTTTGTATTGAAGACAAAATAATCCTGTTGAATATTTATATCAAGAATTGGCTGAGCCACAAATAAAAATATAATTTAAATGATATATTTTTTTTTAAAAAATTCAAATACGCATGAGAGTTTTCTCAAAATCAAACAGAAAAGAGATGTCACCCAGTCAGCTTATTTTGGAGCACTAAGGAGTAAAGTTTTAGGAGAATTAAATGAGATAATGCTTATAAAACCTTGTCTGCTAGAAAATAATCAGGGCTTAAGAATATTTGGAAGCAGCCTGGAGATGGTGGTAGAGAGCCACTGTGGGAGGCTTGCCTGATGCCAGGGGAGCCAAGAGGAGTGGAAGTGGATTGGGGACCTATGAGATTGGGATGGACCAGAGGAAATATTCTCAAGGAGAGGAAACTGGCAGTTATGGTCATGAGGTAGAAGGGGTGTTTGAGAAAAGATTAAAGCAAAGTACAAGCTGTTCTCAGGAGAGTGAAGTGGAACAGTGCACTTGGAAGTAGCTGACAGACAAGAGGCTGGGTGATGCAGGGAAGGGGAGAATGAGCTGGAAACAAATGAGAGTAATGAGAATCACTTCCTTTATCAGAAAGGTAGACACTTTCTATAGAGAATTCTTGCTAAATATGAGCTTTTTTTAAAAATTCTTAAGCCATGAATGAAGTCTTAAGAAATATACAATATAGAAGAAAATACATTCTTTGAGTTGAAAATACTATCCCTCTAAAAAGTTTTTCCAAATCACTGATTTCCCCAACAGTATTTCTTATTATACAAACCCCAGCCCAAATAGTGGAGAAGAGTGGAACAAACTGAAACTAAGGTTCTTGTGGCTCTAGAATGACATGATATAATGTAATGTAATATATTATATATACTTATATAATATACTAAATCTTTCATTAATCCCCATGGGATTCTCATTACTCTTTGTAGAAAAATTGTTAATACACACAAAAAACCTCCCTTCCAGTTTGCACAAGGTAAAAAGAGATAGCACAAGTCAAAGTATAATTTAATTACTAGACCTAAGTGATAGAACTTTCACTGGCATGAAGACTGTAAGAACTCAAAGTTCTACATACTGTAAGTGCTCTCAGTAAAGGCAAGAAATACAAATTTTAAAAAATATATTCTCAAGAAAAAGTGTTCCACATCACTCATCATCAGGGAAATACAAATCAAAACCACAATGAGATACCACCTCACACCTGTCAGAATGGCTAACATTTACAACTCAGGCAAAAACAGATGTTGGCGAGGATGCAGAGAAAGAGGAGCTCTTTTGCATTGTTGGTGGGAATGCAACCTGGAGCAGCCACTCTGGAAAACAGTATGGAGATTCCTCAAAAAACTAAAAATAGAACTACCCTATGACCCAGCAATTGCACTACTAGGCATTTATCCAAGGGATACAGGTGTGCTGTTTTGAAGGGACACATGCACCCCATGTTTATAGCAGCACTATCAACGATAGCCAAAGTATGGAAAGAGCCCAAATGTCCATCGATGGATGAATGGATAAAGAGGATGTGGTGTATATATACACATATATATACACAATGGAGTATTACTCAGCAATCAAAAAGAATGAAATCTTGCCATATGCAACTACGTGGATGGAACTGGACGGTATTATGCTAAGTGAAATTAGTCAGAGAAATACAAAAATCATATGACTTCCTCATATGAGGACTTTAAGAGACAAAACAGATGAACATAAGGGAAGGGAAATAAAAATAATATAAAAACAGGGAGGGAGACAAAACAGAAGAGACTCATAAACATGGAGAACAAACTGAGGGTTGCTAGAGGGGTTGTGGGAGGGGGGATGGGCTAAATGGGTAAGGGGAATTAAGGCATCTACTCCTGAAATCATTGTTTCACTATATGCTAACTAATTTGGATGTAAATTTTAAAAAATAAAATATAAAATTAAACAAAAATACATTCTAACATCCAAAGAACATAATTAAAGAAAGAACACTATCCATGTCAAATACTTTATTCAAATTTAATTATACCCCCAAAAACAATTGGCTAAATTACATTCCTCCCTTCAATAATTTTTTTCTGTGCAATCTAAGAATTTCTATGAGATATTCAGATATAAACTACAAAATAATCATTTAATGTATAAGGAATACAAGCGTTATAATAAATATGATCACACAGAAATATGTAAACAGTTTCCATTATTTAAATTTATTTAATTACAGTATGTACGTGTTATGGTTAAGCTTAATTTGCTAATAATATTTTAAATTAAAAAAATTTTTAAGGTTATTTATTTATTTTGAGAGGGAAAAACAGTGCAAGTTGGGGAGGGGCAGAGAAAGAGGGAGAGAGACAGAATCCCAAGCAGTCTCCTCAGGGTCAGCACAGAGACCGATAGGGCTCAAACTCACAAATCGTGAGATCATGACCTGAGCCAAAGTCAGACACTTAACTGGCTGAGCCACCCAGGTGCCCCGCTAATAATATTTTAAATGAACTTACCACTCTTGTGGTAACTAAACCACCTATTTTCATGTGGAGTAGGCATGTTTGTAAATCACAAAGCGTAACACCCTATCTTTCTTTTTGCAGATTGTTGGAAATAAAATACACTAAAACATTCAATTCCAAATGCAACCCAAGCCTAGTTTCTAAAACAATCACCAGTGCTGGAAAATCAAAGGACCAATTCCCAGCCAGTTATACTGACTACTGTTATATACTACGAAGGGAGATTTTTCTTTTTCTTTTTTAAGCCCGGGAGATTACTTCAGAGTACAGTCATTTATAGGAAGCAAAGGAAAAGAAAATGTCAAAGAAATTCTAGACAATGTGAAAAAAAAGGCAAAAAAAATATCCCCCCTGAGTTTCCCCCACCCTGACAACACACAAATAAACAGTGCCTCCAACAGACACATATGGAAGTACCCCATTCTTACACACACACACACACACACACACACACACACACACGAGACACTTGTAGGATAGCCATATTAATGTTGTTGAGGTATAGTATTTAATACATTAAATTCATGTTTCAATGAATCTTTGTGTAGGCATTCACATTTTACTGAATTTCTTCACTTTGTAAAACTAATAAAATTAAATGAAAAAAAAATAGGATACTTGACAAACAAGACATATTGGATAGAAGATAAATAATACTTAATTGTTGGTAAGCCCAAGTAAAGCAGAAAGGAAGAAAGAATGGTCAAACACCAGAG
Organism: Prionailurus bengalensis; assembly: GCF_016509475.1. Classification (NCBI taxonomy): domain Eukaryota; kingdom Metazoa; phylum Chordata; class Mammalia; order Carnivora; family Felidae; genus Prionailurus; species Prionailurus bengalensis. The sequence continues at coordinate 64,294,676 of NC_057343.1, read as the reverse complement.
AATGCTATCACATTTTAAACATCAAAAAGGATCAAATTTATTTCTAACAAACTAAAGAGATAAAACTGTCGTATACTCTAACCTCTGTGGCAACGTTAAAACTGAAGTAGTCCATTCAAGACCTGGGAAAAGAAAGCAAGGATTAAAGAGGCCATTATGCTTTCACAACCATTGCATATCAAATACCTTTTTACTATATGCTCCCCGTCCCAGCATGGTAGTCCATCGGCAGCAGCTAATTCATTAACGCAGAGCTCATCAGCCAGGCCTCCATAGAACGTCCTGTACAGTCTAAGGCTGTTGATAAATTCCCTGAATGGGAAAATAACAAAAACAATCAAAACCAAAACCCATAACAAATGCCAGTATAAATGGCATAATTTGTTGTGTGTGAAATTTAGAATGTAACTTTTTTTAAATGTTCACTGCTTATTTGTTATATATTCGCTACTTTTCTAACAATCAAGATAAATACTATACTTTTTTTAAAAAGGATGTATTAAAATTTCCTCTTTTGAATCAAAGTTTTCACATGGGATGAGTGTTATATAACTCTAGTCCAAGAGTTGTGAAGGGTACACACACACACACACACACACACACACACACGTCCCACTTTATATAGTATCCCTAAAAGCTCTTACTTGCTGTGGCATCTGAACCACAGTGACACTAACTACTTTCTTACCCATATAGAAATGTCAGAGGCTCTTAACAAGTTAATTGATTGCTTATTAATTAAAAGTTTATTAAACTTGGGTGATTTTCCTATCTGGGTCTTCTCTTTGGTGTATAAAAACACAAAATAATATATCTTTACTAAGATGAAGAAACAGATATTTAATATATTGCAAAAGCATGAAAATAAAAGTTGTTGGAAGATATAGTATTTAATACATTAAGTTTTTTTCCTCTCACAGGAAGTATATCTCTTTCCCCCATCAATTATGGGAAGGGAAAATTCAACAAAAAAGTAGCTTACTTTTTAACTTAAAAATTTCCAACTTTTAAAATCAAAGCTTTGATGTCCCAGGAACCTGAGTTTTAGCATTTCAAAAAACTAAGTCCTAAAAACTACCTTTTTGAACTTTTTTACATAAACCATTGCTTTGGTGACAACAAAATGAAAAGCCACTAGCTTAATAAAGAGGAGATGTCCCCTGGGCTAGAAGACAGGGACAGAAGAAAAGCAAACAGAAATCTATAGGTTGAATAATTAAAACGTAGTGATTATGAAATTGCACCCCCCACTGATATTTTTAAAATAATTTCTTTAAAAATGAGATCAAAGAGGAGGGGTTGCTCTAAATTACAGCTGAAATGACCAAATTTTTAAAAATCAAATCTGATTTTGACAGCACTGATGCTCAGCTATATTTCTTTAATGCTTATGTATTTATTTTGAGAGAGAGCATGTGCATGAGAGAGTGAATGTGTGAGCTGGGGAGGGGCAAAGAGAGAAGTAGAGAAAGAATCCCAAACAGGCTCTGCACAACACAGGGCTAGAGAACTCAGGAACTGTGAGATCATAACCTGAGGCGAAATCAAGAGTTGGACGGTTAACTGACTGAGCCATCCAAGTGCCCTTGATGCTCAACTGTATTAATTTTATAATTCTCTTTCTTACTTGTTTTCAAAGAACTATTTGTGGAAGTGGCTGGAGTTTTAAGTAACTACTCATCCATACGTAGGATAAATGTCATTTTCAAATATGTAACATTCTGATTATCACAGAGATCAGAAGTTTCCACAGCAAGTGTTTGGTGAGTATTTAACCACATTTTTAGCAAAGCTTCATCAGGAAAGTGATAACAAAATGACTGTAGGATGCATAAATCTGACTCACTTCCAATTTATGCTCAATCCAAAGAAAAAAAAAGTATGCTGTATTTTCAAACTAGCACAGTAACCACTTATTTATACTTATTGATGCTTTAAGTTGGTTTCCTCTCCTAGAAAATAAGTTCCCCCATGAGGGCCATATTCCTACTAACTGGAATGCATGAACAAATACCAAGTCTCATGTTGCTACTAAAACATAATTGATGAAGACAACTGATTCTTTCCTCGAGTGATGGGGTGTAATAAATAGAAAGGTGTGTGACTCCTGTCCTGAATTCTGTTCACTATAAATAAGCACCTGTTTGGAATCAAAGAGTCTTCTAGAAATGAAGAGGCCTGTCAAAACAGCTAGAATGTTGAGATCTCCAAATTGACGGTATAAAACTGAATAGATATTTCTTATCAGCCCCAAACCGAGTCCTAATCTCAGTGAATGGTGCCTTCACAACCAATAGATCATCCTGGGAAAAGCTTTCATCTTTCTTTTCTAGTCCTCTTTCCCAATGTTACTCTCACAGCCTTAGCTGAAGCCCCTATCATCTCTCTGGAATGACTGCACTAGAATGGCATACCTCTAATCTCCTCAACAATCACGTCTCATCCTCTAAGAGCTACCTCTTCAAATTCAAATCTGATAACTCCCAGACTATGTCACTCACTTGCTTAAAGCCATCAATGGTTCTCTATTCTCCATAGCATCTTGGAAAGGCACATAAGGCACTCTCTCACCTCTATTTCGGCAGCAGGTCAAACCATACTTTAGGATTCCACAAAAGTGAGATACCTGCTGTTCCCCAAACACACCTTCATGCCTTTGCATGTGTTCCTCTGAAAGCAACATATCATAGATTTCCACTCATTCTATAAACCAGCAGCTTTCAGTTATTTGTCACAAACTACTGAACACTATTGAGGACCAAGCTCTGTGTTGGCACCATAGCTAAACAAGACAGTCCCTACCTGCTAAGAATGCACTTTCTGGTGAAAATGCACAATGATAACACAGTGTTTATAGTGCACATGTGAAGACAGAGAAGGAATCGGGAAAAATGTACAAATAAGATAATACTTTCATCTCAGTGTTTCATGCAAAAAAAAAAAAGGAAGCAAACAACAACAACAACAACAACAAAAACAATAAGAAAGGTAAAGAGGAAAGAGAATGCTGACACTGATATGCAGTTTAGCTCGTGGGAAACGGGATTATGGGAATTATGTAAAAAGGTAGGAAGAGGCCAGTTTGTAATCAGCCTTATTGATCATCAAAAAGTGTTTCCATTTTGTTCAGAAAGCAGAGGGAGCCATTAAAAGTTTTCCAGCAAGCAAGTGATGGCATCATGACAGGATCATGGAAATAGGTAGAAAGTCAGTGAGGTCACTCAGGGGGCTATAACCAAGACTCAGGGGGAGAAAATATGAGGGTGTGGAAAAAACATCTGTAAGTGAGCATCATGGCAAGTGATAGAGTTGAAAGACATTAGGAATCTAGAATTGACAGTAAATGTAAAAGTTATAATTCCTAATTGTCTTTTTCAACACCTCCCCCCAAGTGACTGAGGGAATGATTATTATCTCAGTGTTATTCACTGCAATAAGAAGTAAAGGAAGGGTGATACAACTCTTTTCAATGTCCCACACTATACTTAGGATTGCTATTCTCCTGCTCAATATTTTTATCTCTCTATGGTGCATATCACTTTCTATTCTAGCACGTCATGTACTTATTTACTATGCTTTATTGTTTCTCATCTGTCTCCCACTCCAGAATAAAAGATTCAGGCAGGCAAGGATTTTTTTTTTGGTTTGTTTTGTTTACCAGTATAGATCTTAAAACAATTGTGAAGGCATATAGTAAGGTCAACAATGAGTAATTAAATTAATGAACAGGTTAAAACTAATTAATTAATAATTAATTCTATTCCCAACATGTTCGGTTTGCAATTTCTTTGGAACATATGGAAAGAGAAATCAAGTAGAATGCTACTTTCAGACTTACTATGTGTAACATCATCTGGGGATCTTGCCAAAATGCAGGTTCAGTTAAGTAGTTCTGAGGTGCAGCCCAAGATTCTACATTTCAAAGAAGCACTCAGATGATGCTAAGGCTACTGGTACAAGAACCATGAATACCATGGATGTTTGCTGTTGGATATGTAACCTTGGAACCAGGGGATTGGACATGTGACATGAGAGTCATTATCTACAGAGGTGGTGACCAAAGTCATGAATGTGGATGAAATCTCTCGGGTGAATAGCACACAGTAAGAAAAAGTCAAATGGACTCAGAAGTAGAAAGAGCAAAGGAAGAAAATCGTCAATGATAAGAGCTTTGAACATTAAAGAATAAGCAAATTTGAGGGGCGCCTGGGTGGCGCAGTCGGTTAAGCGTCCGACTTCAGCCAGGTCACAGTCTCGCGGTCCGTGAGTTCGAGCCCCGCATCGGGCTCTGGGCTGATGGCTCGGAGCCTGGAGCCTGTTTCTGATTCTGTGTTTCCCTCTCTCTCTGCCCCTCCCCCGTTCATGCTCTGTCTCTCTCTGTCCCAAAAATAAAATAAAAACGTTGAAAAAAAATTAAAAAAAAAAAGAATAAGCAAATTTGAACCTAGAGAGATTCTCCACAGGGTCAAATGCTATTATGAGAGGTTACTTAAAATAATGAAAATGTCCTCTCTATGTGGTCACTCAAAAATTCATATGTTGAGACAAGGCCTTTAAAAGGCAAAAAGGCTCAAATGGGTCGTACACATAGGTTCTAATCCAATATGACCAGTGTCCTAATAACAAGAAGAGATGCTAGGGGCGCATATGAGCAGAGGAGAGGCCATGTGAGGACACAGGGAGAAGGTGGCCATCTGCAAGAGAGAAAAACCTCAGGAGAACCTAAACCTGCCAATGTCTTGCCCTTGGACTTCTAGCTTCCAGAACTGATGTCCGTTGTTTAAGCCACCTGGTCTGTGGCATTTTGTTATGGCAGCCCTAGCAAGCTAATACAGTAATTAAAGCATCTGAAACAGAGCAATGGACTTCAGATTTGCAGTATGAGGAGTATTAAAGAGAGAATGAGAAACTAAAAGTCCCAAAGACTAACATGAAGAGAGTTTTGGTTGAGCATATGTTTGTCTGTTTGAATATGCAGGAGAGTTGAAAATATTTGTGTATGAAAGGGAAGGAGATAACAAGGGTTTGTAGTCATTAGCTTGTTCCCAAATATCCCAATTCTCAACATTCCAGGCTTAAAGTCACTCTGAAGCTTTAGTATGTGACTTTAGTATGTGACTAGCTCTGGGTTCTAGTAAATGTAGGCAGAAGTGATGTATATTTCTTCTCAGCTTAAGCTTTAAGAACCAATGTGGTTTGGCCAGCTTCTGTTTCCCTCTTCCCAAAGACTGGCAATGTTTCACAGAGAGGCTGCTTCGTCATTCTGAGGCATAAAGCAGGTAAACTTGAGCAGTGTCTCTGCTGGTCTAAGATATTCATAGGTTGTGGGGTCACCTGCATGGCTCAGTGGGTTAAGACTCTGACTCTTGATTTCAGCTCAGGTTATGATCTCACAGTTTTTGAGTTTGAGTCCCATATCAGGCTCTGCACTGACAGTGTGGAGCATGCTTGAGATTCTTTCTCTCTTTCTCTCTCTGCCACTGCCCTGCTCCCTCCATCTCTCTCTCTTTTTTTCTCTCTCTCCCTCCCTCTCTCAAAAATAAGCATTAAAAAAAATAAGATGTGCATAGATTGTGAAAAAAATCACTTTTTTTTGTCCTAAACCAATGATAGGTTGGGGTTGTTTGCTACCATATCATAATTCAGTCTTTCTTAACTGATAAAAAATAGAAAAAGAAAATTAAAAATTGATAGATTTCACATTCTGAAAAGAAGAGAGAGTAAAAATTATCAAAAATTGAATGATTCGCTTTGGAGCAAATCTCTGAGACTGAAATAACAGAAGAAAGACTGAATGCTGAGATGAGTTTTGGTTTATAAGGACAGAAATGCGAGGAGAGCTCCTACTTCAGAACTTTATATTCTGTGTTTGGAGGTTCTTAGGTCACAGAGAGTAAGAGTGGTGTGGCAAAAAGTGATTGCAAGAAGGGCCGGTGGGGGGCGAGGGGGGGTGCTACATCGGATACAGAAAAAATTGAATTGGGAAGTGCAGGCGATAAAGCACCAGTAGCTATAATGAGGTTAAAAAAAAAAAGAAAACAAAAAGATTTATCTACTGCCACAGAGCCAATTAATGTTGGTCCTCTTACAAGAATCCATATTTCAGTTCCCAGGTCAATGCTTGGCCTACTCTACACCATCATGCCTCCTTTTCAAGTTTTACATGAAATGTCTCAATAAATAAAATATTCTGTTCTTTGGATGATTCAAAATTAACTTGCTGGAAGGGTGACTATATCCACACAATTATTTTTCTACAGTTATGAGAGTATATTCAGTTAAAACCAGGAGCATAATAAATGCAGGGAGATGGTAAAAGTTCCAGCTAATTATCATTGAGGGGCTATGTTATATATGTCGGTTGCTTGCCTTAGTCTTAAGACATCTTACTTAGTCTTAAGAGTAACAGAAAATATTTTTTAAATATTTAAATATTTTTTAAAAATGGGAAAACAAGGTCACGATCTCGCGGTCCGTGAGTTCGAGCCCCGCGTCGGGCTCTGGGCTGATGGCTCAGAGCCTGGAGCCTGTTTCCGATTCTGTGTCTCCCTCTCTCTCTGCCCCTCCCCCGTTCATGCTCTGTCTCTCTCTGTCCCAAAAATAAATAAACGTTGAAAAAAAAATTTTTTTAAAAAATGGGAAAACATTGCTTGTCAGAATATTTAGTCAAAGCCTGTATGTCAAGGCCATACACAAATTAATAATTTCTCATTTGGGCCTGTAACCATTTAACAAATGATATCCCCATCTAGCTTTGCTCTCCCATCTTCTTTTTGATGCATGTCCCATGCTGTAACCAGAATTGGCTTTAGAAATCAGTCCAACACTTTACTGCTTTAAAACCCTAAGGATTCGTTGGCGCCTGGGTGGCTCAGTCAGTTAAGCTTCCACCTTCAGTTGAGGTCATGATCTCACATCTCCTGGGTTTGAGCCCTATGTCGGGCTCTGTGCTGACAGCTCAGAGCCTGGAGCCTGTTTCCGATTCTGTGTCTTCCTCTCTCTCTGCCTCTCCCCTGCTTGTGCTCTCTCATTCTGTCGAAAATAAATAAATATTAAAACCCTAACTATTCAGATAAAATGTCTTCCCATGGCACATAATCTACCCACTCTCCACCCCTTAACTTCCCATGACAGCCCCCCCTTCCCTCCACTCACACACACCAGCCAACACTGCACACATATACTCACAAGGCATAAGATATTTCAATATTTACGGGATAAGATTCCAGGTTAGCACATGTAGTTTCCTCTACCCTGGATTGCCTTCTCCTCCATCATTCTCCCAACCTTCTGCCTGTCCTTCAAGATTCAGCTTAAAACACATCTCCCCTCCACCTCCTTGCCTGAGCAGCCTGTGCAGTTTTATTTGTTCATCCTTGTTTCTTGCACAGCACCAGGCATCTGTTTTTCAGGCCTGGCTATCTGATATTATAACCCCTTTGTTCGCACGTCTGCCTCCCTGATTAGAGGAGACATTCGATAAAGGCAAGAGTAATGTCTTCTTCACATCCCTACAGTTTGGATCACAGTTTGGTATCTAACAGGCCCTCAGCAAATTCTTGCTGGTTTGGTCCCAGATGCAGTCTTAGTTTTTAAGAGCTTCCAGAATTGGAAGTTTCTAAAAAAAAAAAAATACATTTTTAAAATGATAACAATAATTGAAAGTCTTTAAAGGATACAGTTGACCTGGAAACTAAATTAGGGGGCCCATTCCTAGACTGTGGAGAAATATCTGAGAGGCCTTCCTCGCGTGTTGCATTAGAAAATGGAAGAAATCTGGGGCGCCTGAGTGGCTCAGTCAGTTACACGTCCAACTCTTGATTCTGGCTCAGGTCATGATCTCATGTTTCATGAGTTCAAGCCCCACATTGGGCTCTGCACTGACAGGGCAGAGCCTGCTTGGGATTCTCTCTCTCCGTCTCTCTCTGTTCCTCCCCCACTTGTATTCTCTCTCCCTCTCAAAATAAAAAATAAACTTAGAAAAAAAAAAGAAAATGGAAGAAATCTACAGAGGAAGACTGCAAACTGTGCCAGACTACACAGGCTCAAGACAGATTGTATATATATGTGCTGCTGAAATTAATATGTAGGGACACAATAATATTTAGTCATATAGCTCTGTAAGATAGCTATCATAATTATCACCTCACAGATATACCATGTTACAAAACCAGAAAGAGCCATAGATCATCTGTTCCCATGGCTCTTTGTCCTAATTGTACACTGTCATCGCCAAGAAAATGTGTAAACTGCACACCTACATTTCTCCCTCACTCAGATGTGTTGGTCTGGAGTTGGACCTGGGCACATGAGTGTTTCTGAAATGTTCCTATAGGATCCAAATGTATGGCCAGAGTTGAGCACCTGTGATTTAGACCTATTCTTTCATTTGGAAACTAAGGAAAGTGAAAATCAGAGAAGAAAAAAAAAAAACAAGTGAAAATGACTAACTTACTCAGGAATTTAATTATAGCAGGCCTCGCTATCTTGGTTTCATTAATTAATTAATTAATTAATTAAAATGCCATTGCTTAGCAATGTTGGGCTGATACTGAATATCTGATAAATCAGACTGGAATGAACCTTTATACAGAAGAATATTTCCACCTGTTTCAAAAATTTTACAGAAATTCTCATGCTGCTAATAGAACACAATTAGTAGATTGTTGGACTAGAAGACACAGATACAACACTTATTTCAGCCAAAATTTGCACTTAGAAGGCAATTTGTTTAAGCAGGATTTATCTGTATATTTCTACCAGTGTGAAAGGTCTGATGCAGAACGCAGCGAGCGGGGCAAATTCTGCTTCCTGGCTAATGAGCGGCTCTGTCCACTGTGCTAGCACAGAAAAGACGGAAAGGGCCGCAGCACAATTGATCATTCATAGCTTGCAGCCTTGTTTGCCCTAAGCTTACTAAAGGCGAGGGAGAAACATGGACCAGCATAGTTATTGCTTCATTGCTTCCCATGCCCTTGAGGCCAGCAGTGCCAGAAAGGTCTCCTGATGTGTCACGTGGTAAAGAAAAAAACTATGAAAGGAAATGCAACTCACCCTGAAGTGTCATTTATACTTTGGGTGACACAGGAATGCCCAGTTCCTACTATAAAATTGAGCAACACTTCTGATTGGCTGTGTCATCAGTGTTGACTTGAGTCATTTTTAACGATAAAAGTAACATATCTTTTCATAAATGGTACAGTAATCAAAAGGCACACGAAGAACAAGTTAGTATGTCCCTCCATAGTATGTCTATCCCTCCCTCCTGAGGTAGCCAATGTTAGCAGCCTGGTATGCTTTCTTTAGCTCCTCTATGTGCACGGTATCTAGTAACCCAAAACAGACAGACAGAGAGAAAGAGAGACATAGTGATGGTCTGGTTTTACAAAACTGGGACCAAGCTATATACATGTGCATGCAATAGGCTTTTCTCACTTGACAACATATAATGAACCCATATGAGATTAATAAGTCTAGATCTTGCCTATTTTTCGATAGCTGTATAATATTCCATAATCTGAATGTAGCAACTCCACCACAATCTACGAAAATATTCCACTAAACTAATTTACATTTTAATTAATAAGGCTGATATCGTCCTCATACGTATGGCTTAAAGAGTGGCAACCACGTGTTTCAGACTTTGCTGATTTCCTCTCAGGAGCCTTTTTCACTTAAGCGTATGGCTCTGATTTTACATTCAATTTTGTATTTCATTTCGTTAGATGTTGCTGAACACAGAGCTATATTCAAAAGGCATTACCTCTCAATCTTATGTCTTCATATAGCAAGAATTTGTTGCAATTATAGAACATTTATAAACTGTCACATATTGTACTTCCTCTCCTTTTTTGCCATTGAACATAATATAAAAGGGACTATTTCTAATTTTGACCAAAACTAATTATCTGGAAAGGTATTGGAGAAGAATCTTGTTTTCAAATGGAACTTCTCTCTGTGGAATGTTTCAGACTACACGCTTCTTTATTTAATGACATGTATTGATTTTTTTTACCCCTAAAGTCAGTCCACAAATAATACAGAACCCAAATTAAAAGCAGTGCCTCCCATACTGTTTGAAAATATCTGTAGAACAAAGGTCAAATGTGCAGTTTGCTGGTTAATGGCCTGAGGCAAAGTTAAGGTTAATGTGGCACTAATGAGCAGGCTCAACCCTGTAGAGATGTCTGACCACAGTTGTCAAACAGTAGACATTTAAAATGTCAGTCTCCAGCTCAGCAGAGGAAGTATATAATTACATGTTTCCAGATAAGAACTATTTTTTCTTACATATTCTAAATCTATATTTAATAAATTTATCTTATTCTCAACAAAGTCATTCCATTTGACAAAATATTTTTAAAATCTTCAAAATAAAAAAAGTATTTAAATTTCTATTCTATGGCAGTAACAGTTCTTGTGCAAATGCTTGAAAGTCATTAAATGTATACAGTCAAATTAGCTAGAGGGAGAATTGAAATCTAGTTACCTGGTCCCTTTCCTTAGACTTTGCAATGCATGTAGAGATTGTGGAGAGGATCAAAAGACCTTAAAAAGCTATGCAGTATGAGGCACCAATCATCATAAATGTAAATGTGTTACAACCACATTGCACTCATATTTGATTAAAAAGATAAAAAGTATTTTTCCTAAAAGAGTAACTCATAAAGTGTATTCTCCGAACCCCACTTGAACCTACTGGTCGTTATGGAAGCTGGGACCAAACGATCCCCACCATTCTCAAAAGAGAAGAATTTCTTTGTTTTTTTCTGACTAAATGATTCCAGGTTCCTTCCTCCTCATAGGAAGTCTTGTTCACGCGACACGATTTCCCTTCCTTAGAAGATTTACTATGCTTTCTCAACAAAGCTGAAGGGGTTAAGATGGGCAGCAGGCTGCAGAGCACGGGGTCAGTGAGGGGAGAGGAATGGGAAGGAGAAACAGAAAAGGACCTTGGAGACATGCTAATATCCTCAGATATCCTCTGCAGAGGATTCTTTTTGACCTGTGCTGTATGTTTCACACTCCATGGTGGTGATTTTATACTAGCGCTGAGCTGAACGTTCATAGCCATCTATACAATTAGGACAGACACCTCTATTCCTCACTTCTCAGTAACTCTCCAAACCCAACACATTGCCATTTAATGTCCCAGTAAAAAGCACCCTTTCTGAAAGCATCCTCCTTTAAAAAGAGTGATTTAAACCTGATGTCAAAACTCAGTTTTCAAAACTAACTCTCATCTCATTTTCCCATGTTGTAAAAATGTACCTCAGAAAGCACTGGCTGTTCTCCATTAAAAAGCACTTTAAACAAAGATCTTAACTCATTTATGAAAGTAAACACAGGACCACATGTCCAATATTTAAACAAATCAGACAGTATTGAGGAAATTGACCATCCAGCCCAAAAGAGAAGAGACATAACTTTTCCTGCCTCATAGTTTTTGTTCATTTTAATAAAAATATGCAATTATTTGTTCAGTTATGCTGGTTTCAGAAAGCATGTTACTAGCTTTTCAACAGGAAAAAAATGTCTAGGACATGACTGGGTCAAGATCAACAAGAATATTCAGTCAAATACTTGCAAATCTAATGATTCTAGCAAACTTCATTAATACTAAGATTCATTATTTGAGTAGCTATATTTTGAGAATCAGCATTTTAGGTCAAACCTTGAATATTACTGTCTTTTGCAGTAAAGTATTTTCTGTGGTTACTGACATTTTAACTATAAATTCCATGACTGAGAGGATATGAACATATATTGTATAATATTTTCCTCTCTCAGCATTAGCAGAAAACTAATTAAAAAAAAAAAAACTTTCCCCTTAATAGTCTGCCAATAAATGGATTTCTTCCTCATTCCTTTTTGTCTTTTTTTTTTTCATTTGTGATTTCTGTCATCTATTCTTGGTCATTGCCACCCACCAACTTACCCGATGGACAATATATGTCTGGTATAAACTGTTCTTGCTGGCATCTTCGGTTACTGTATAACTCTTACTGCAAGTATTTGTGTTCCTGAACTCTGGTATAAGTATGTGCTTTAGGTTCAGCAAATCTATAATTAAAAGGGTTCAGAGAAAATGAGATATTTTCATCTTTGATTTTATTCTTATTATTCTAGTAATTCTCATTTTAGAAAAAAAATGGCTCTTGAAGGTTACATGTAACCCAGGTATTATTTTGGGTGGCACAGAATATTACTGGTCAGAGCTGAGTAATGTATAATTACCTTTGCTTAAGTATAACATCTAAAATATTATCCGTGTGATGAGAATTATAATAATACATCCTTCCATCATGATTATTCATACATCGGTTTGTTTATATAAAGCTTAGCTTACATTGGACAATGTAGATAAACCAAATACAATGAAGATTAGAAATCCTTGGAGTTTACTCAATTTGTGGGACCCCAAAGTCGCAGTGCCCATATCTAACAAGATTCTTGCTGAAGGAGGCTGAAACCGACCCAGCAAAAGGAGCACCTTAGACCTGTTGATCTTCAAAGTCATTAAACAGAATGAAGCATATTTTTGAGAAGAAACCTTGATGTGAAAGTCTGTAACTCTAAAATATGGGCCTAAATAAAAAGAATCATCCTGAAACTACCCCTGAACTTTCTTCAGTTGTACTTCCAAGGAAGAGGTTCCACATATGATTCTAGAGATCATGATGGGCCCTGGAAATGGTGTGCCTTATAGTGAAGATGGAAAACAAAAACAAAAAAGTACAAAAAAACAGTATGCCCATCAAAGGATATAATCTACCCTAGAAACACATTTCTCCTATTTTGTGGATAATTGTGGACGAATTGACAGCTTTGTCATTTCCTTAAATATGCAAAGGGATAAAAATGTAAATATCCTGTTCCCCATTTTCCCCTATTAGCTATATGCATCTAATTAAGACACTTCCAATGCCACTGAAAGGTTTAAACTGATGGAAATGTTTTTTGCTATCTACACAAAACCAAGTGGAAGAGAGTGCTTAGTACTCTTGCTATATACTGAGCACTTCTACATATGATGCTTCTACATACAATTAATTTTGCTAGTTTAATAAAAGAAATGAGCCTCACTCATCATCCTGATTTAGACCCCATAGATTCTGCTAAAAATTCTGAGATAGTTTTTATACACTCCTATAAAAATGATCAATTTCAGTATGACATGACTTTCGATCTTCTTCACCTCTTCAAAAATTGAGTGGAAAAAAGTGGGAGCTGAATTTGCAATTCTTTTCAACTCTGCATACGTTTACTGGCCTTCCAGAGGATAGAAGACTCATTTTTTGTAAGGGGAAAGAAAAGACGGAAAACATTCTCGGGTATATTAGGGAGAATTTCATTCACAGTTTGATTTTCTTGGTTGAGGGATATTTTGAGCCATATAAATGGGATAACCCTACAGTCTCAATTATAAACACTACTGAGAAGCTCCTAGCTCATTTAACAAAGCTGCTACTGGGAAATAGAAGACTTTTGGAGAATCAGTTTGAAAACTGTCCGATTTAAAGATCCTTCTTCCTATGGCTAAGGAAAAAAACATGTATTTTTTTTTATTCTTTGTGTAATGAGAAATTTGAGGAGATTTATTTCTACTCACATTAACTTAAAGTTGAGAGCCTCAATATGACAGATGGCACAAATTAACTCGAGGACCAAAGCATTATGGACCAGTGATGTAACTTTGAAGAGTTTAGAATAAATCTCACTCTCCCTGATATAAACCTACCTTCATCTAAGCAAGCAAGTTATAAGAATTCTAATTGCAGTCAGTGATAACTATACAAATCTGCTTTCTAGAATTTTCAATAAATTCTGCCATCAAAACAAAAAGAGTATCTGTTGGATACCATACCCACATAGCCACATCTAAGACAAACCACCATTTCAACTTCTAGTCCATACCTTTCAGTACAAATACTGCTTAATGTTAGTTTAGTTGTTTGAATTTGGTTTCAGATACATCAGGAAATGGTCACTAATTTTTCCATGAACATCTAAAAAGGTAAGAGCAAACCTCATTTTTAAAGGCTTTATTTTTAATATTAGTCTTAACTGGAGAAAATGGCTTTTCAATACACAAAATTTTGCATGTATTTGTTTATGAACTTTCCTTTTCTGGGAAGTTTTTATCAGATTCTCAGTGGGATACGTGACCCGCAAAGGTTAAGCACCACTAGCCTAAACTTTTGCCACATGTTTGTTCTGCCTTCTGGCATTCCTTCTTCCTGTGTGCCTGGTTTTTGACCCCCTAGGGTCCTGCTTTTCATTATTCATGTAGGTCTTGATGCTGGCCTGCCTGCCTCGGAGCTCACATTTCCTCAGTACTGCTCTGGCCTGGCCTCTTGCCCCCTCCCCAAAGCCCTGCTTTGGCCTGGCCTGCCCTGGGTACCCTCACACCCACCACTCACTAAGCACTGTTTTAAATTAGCCAGAAATGCTCTCATTGAAGGGAACATGACTTTTATTTTAGTAAATTAAACTTACAGGTAATAAATAATAATGGCACCTCAAAGAAGCACTAACTTCCTTTTAGGAAATAGGTTGGAAATTGCTTTCCCCGGTCCTATAAACGATATTAACTTTTTCTCAGAGTTGACTTTTTCCTGACCTATGGATATTTTCATCCACCGAGTTTATATATATACAATTCATCATCAAGCCCAGTATGTCAATACTGATTTAACCATATAAACACATACACCCAGACACACACATCAAGAATTTTAAACATTAATTAATTTGGGTTTCACTAATAAAATATTGTGCTAAGTAAGGTTTGACCATATAGCTATAAATTCATGTGTTTTAAGATAACTGATCCTATGTGATATGTACTGATCCTATCTTGGCATTAATCCTAAGTAATATTAAGTGTTCTCCATTCAGATTATGTTTAAAAGTTGTTCCTATGCATAATTAACTATTTCAGTCACTTCACTGTGTTCTTTCGCAATGTACAGGGTAACAATTAATTGGCTTTCATGGATAGACACATCCTGAAACAGAATGTGCCCTGACTCATTCTCCTCTTTCAACTAAGCAATTTCAAGCATCCTTTTGAGTTCCTATTCTCCATTTAAAAACAAAAAACAAAAAATTGTTAATGTTCAAGTGGTAAAATTCCTATGCAAGTCAAGATTTCATAAACACATTAGAATAAAATGGAGCTGCCCGATAAAACAAGATTCCATTAAGTTCTGAAGAGAAAATTGAGAAAAACCAAAGCTCATAAAACAATTCAAATTGTATTTGTCTTAAACATTAAACATCCAGTATTTCCAAAAATTCTCCTTTCCCCACCTTCACATCAAAATCTCCTCTTACATCAAAAATATTTTATTTTTACTAAGCATCTAGGACAGTCGTTATTACCCCAATGCACAGCCATGCATATAGCCAATCCCCTTAATTGGCGCATTCTTAAATGAGAGGTTTGGCTAATTGGAATGCTTGCTGTAGAACAGATGGGGCACTGGTGTTGAGACTCTGTCTTAATTTATTGTCCTGGGGTTTTCCTAATTACCCGCTTAATTGGCACAGCCACACCACTTTGAAATAATAATGTACCGCTAATTATCACCGATTTAAGCTTGCTAATAGCTTATTCTTACCAGCTAACTTCAAGAAATCAAGCAGAGAGCAGGAACTGCCACAGGGAAATCACTCTGCCTGGGCTGGTTTAGACAGTTACATAAGTGCAGTGTCCTTTACAGCTGTGCTGATTTGGTTTCTGCCCCACAAGACTAAATAGTAATGTTTTTCTAGACATTCAAAGGAATGGTAGCTCTTCCTTGACTTTCTCAACTTTCAGAGACCTTTGTAACTGGTGTGTATCAATAACTCCAAGTCTCCAATGAGCTCATTATTAGCATTCTACATAAACAGAAAACAAAACAAAAGAAAACAAAACAGGGCAGGTTGAACAAGTACAATCACATCACCCAAATATAATCAAAGGAATCCAAAGCTATGGTTTAGCTTCCTTCCTTCCAAGCCAAAAGACTGACATACTCTATACTTCAAGCTTAGCACAGCTGGTAGAGCCAAGGACAGACATGGATGTCCTTCATCAAGTGTTCGAAATTGAGCAAGGAAAAGGGTATTAAACGGAAGGGTTCTCTTTTAAAATGAATACAGAGGAGGAAGGGGGAGAAAGAAAACAGACAAAAGGGTTACAGATTTGGGAATTCAGAGAGAAATACCTGTATTTAGGATAAGATACTATAATTTTGCCTAAGTTTACACCTATTCTGCATCTGTTTTAGGTACTTTTTCAGGTCAGATTCCTTAGAAGCAATACCAGAGGCAGGAATTTGGATGCAGAGGATTCATCAAGGTAGCACTCTTAAGAGAAAGGTAGTGAGAGAAACAGGATAGAGTGGGCAGGAAGAAGGTAAGTCAGGATGCAGTCCCAGCTTCAACCAGATTGTACAGGGAGTGTGGAAGCATGGATTGCATCACATATCTGGCCACGTCACGTTGAGTAAGGGCAAGCCTTTTATCCCCCTGTGTCAGGCCCTGCTTACGAGCCTCGGCCAAGGGGGTGAGGCAGGTGGGAAGTTAGCCCCCTCTTTCAGATGGATGAGATGGTGTGTAGCCCTCCTCCACACAGACTAGAACCGACCTGTGTAACCTGTAGGATACTAGAGAAATGACAGTGTGGGACTTCCAAAGCTAGATCATAAAAACACTGCAGCTTCTGCCTTTCTCTCTCTTGGATTATTTGCCCCTGAGGAAAGTCAGCTACAGAGTGAGAAAACTCACGAAGTCATTGTGACGAGACAGTGAGGCCTCCTGCCAACAGCCCTGTGAGTCGCCATCTTGGAAGATAATAGCCAGTTCCACTCAAGGCTTCATAGGATTGCAGCCTCACCCGGCCTTGGTAGCAATCACCCTAAGAGACCATAGCCAAAAGAAACCCTGAGCCAAAACCCCATAACTGAGCTGCTCCCAAATTCCTGACCTACAGAAAATTGGTTAATAAATAGTTGTTGTTGCTTTAAGCCACTTTGTTTTGGAATGACTTGTTAAGTAGCAAGAGATAATGAATATAGATGGCTCCAATTTGTTAAGTGCAATTCCCCAGAGAATAAGGCAGCTGTGCATTACCAGCAACCAGGAGAGAGCAGCCAGAAAGCAGATAAAATGGCCAGGTAAAGGGCATCAGCAGCATCCACTACCGTAATTACCTCTCCTATGAAACGTTTCCATTAAGCCTCCCATACGACTTACAGTGTCATGTCATGAACTCAATTATGGACATTTATATTTTTAAAAATGGTAGCTGACAACAACCTATAATTCTAGACCTAGTAAAATATTCTTCAAAAATGAAGATGTGTTCATAGGGCACCTGGGTGGCTCAGTTGGTTGTGTGTCCGACTTCGGCTCAGGTCATGGTCTCATAGTTTGTGAGTTCGAGCCCCACATCAGGCTCTGTGCTGACCACTCAGAGTCTGGAGCCTGCTTCAGGTTCTGTCTCCCTCTCTCTGCTCTTCCCCTGCTCACATGCTGTCTCTCTCTCAAGAATAAAGATTTTAAAACTTAAAAACAAAAAACAAAACAAAATGAAGATGTTTTCAAACAAAAGTTGACAGAATTCATCACCAGTAATAAGCAATGAAAAATATACAAAAGGCTAAGGCAAAATGATTCTAGATGGACACATGGAATAAAAAAAAAGCACCACAAAGAATAAAATATAGGTTATTACAATATTGACTATTTTAAAATGATAACAATAATATCTTGGAAGATGTTAAAACATTGTTAGAAGTTATTTGTTAGGAATAGGGTAATGGAAGATAGGAAGAGGGTAATGGAGTGAAACTATTTTAAAGTTCTTATATCGTTCAATGAAGTAGTAAAAGTTCTACTTTAAAGCAGATAGTAAAAATTAAAAATGCATATTGTTATCTCTATGGTAACCATTAAGAGAATAATAATAAATGCAAGTAAAAAAAGCCATGAAGATCTCAAAAAAATTAAATACCTGTTAAAGTCAAAAGAAGGCAAGAGAGGAGGAATAAAGAATAAAGAACATGGGGTAAAGAGAAAACAAAGAACAAGATGGCAGCCTTAAACCACTTCAGGATACTATATACCCCTGCAAAAAATTGACTACACATCCCAACTGAAAAACAAAAAAGTAATTAATGATCACTTAATAAATACTGTTGGGTAGTTAAAAAAAAAAAAAAGCTAACTGGTCAAATTATATATAAGTCAACAATAGTTATATTAACACAACCTGAAAAGAATTGATTGGATAATGGAAAACTCTGTAAATTAAACTCTGTTTTAAAGCCTGGAAATATTTTTGTTAGGATGCCATAAATCTAACATAATTTTAACAACAAATTTTGGGGCACCTGGCTGGCTCAGTTGGAAAAGCATGAGACTCTTGATCTCGGTGTTGTGAGTTCGAATTGAGCCCCACATTGGGTATAGAGAATACTAAAATAAATAAATAAATAAATAAATAAATAAATAAATAAATAAACAAATAAACAAACAAATAAGTAAATAGCAAGCTTTGGACAACAATTTTTATAGGATGTACCACTAAAGAGACTAAGTCTAAAGTAAACTGTGACAATATAATTTAAAGACTATGACTTCTTTATATGTAAAAATGTATTTTAAATTGTTAACCATAGAATAGTGTTTATCTTCATTTACATTGACAAAACAACAGATGCATTTTACAATTTTCTATTTTTCAGCTACCAGAGCAATTATATTAACTTACAGAAACTCTTGTGTGTGTTTTTTTGTTTGTTTTAGTTTTAAATTGCTTTAAATTTATAGATAGTAGTTACTGTTATAGATATTCTCATGGGAATTACCCAAGGTAACTAAGAAAACCTAAAAAATACTGTCATGGATACAATGCTAACTTACAAAAACTAACTCAGAAAATATTTTTTTAACTTTACTTTTTTTATGAATCGCACAAAACAGTGTTTGTTAATGATCTGGATGGGCTGACTGAGAACTCATTTTTCCCTTATCTACTTTTTTTTTTACAATAAACTTTCATTTTGTTCTAATTAATAACTAAGTTATAGCAGAAAGTCCCAAGTCAATAAGTCTTTTCAGCAAATTATATTTTATCTCTATCTGGATAATCACTATATCTACAATACACCACAATGAAAAATTATCTATGCTTAGCATATGAAATAGCAAAAAAAAGTTATTTAAAAATTGAGTACCATTAGTTCTCATGAAAATTTTGACTGAAAGTATTAACTATGTTTTTATTAGGAAAATATAATTAAAAAAACACTTTTCACCTAAACTTTAAAATAATGTATATGTGTATATTTATTTATATGTATATACACACAAACACACACATATTTTCTCAGATACAGAGAGTTAAAGAATACTCCTCTGTCCCTGGCATACTGTCATAACTTATACTTGAAATAGAATATTTATTTATTTTTTCATCCTTCAGCCTCTTTCCTGTTTTTCTATAAATATCCATTCTAATATATTTAATATAAGTACTTTGCCATATCCTCTCCTTGAAAAATATATACTAATTTTTTATATATTTGCTACTAATTTATAAAAATGGTATTGCACTGTTATTCTCATTCTATTTAATATATTTTTCTCTTTAATCACAATGATATCTTTTGATGCATGAAAATGCATTCTATCCTTCTGACTCATAATATTCCAAACTCATATATTTTATTTTTCTTGTTATGGACATATAACTTGCCTCTAACTCTCAGCTACCACAGATATGCAAGAATTCTCCTTGTGAATATAAGCAAGAGTTTCTTGGGATACAGGCTAAGGTAAGGTAGACAAGTACATAGAGTATATGAGTTTTATAAGGTACAGCAAGCTTCTTGCTAGAATGGCTGTACCGGTGTACCATGTGATCATTCACATAGAAAATCGAATCCTATCAACTGATCAACCATTAGAATGGAGTTCAGAAAAGTACCCACATATAGCATTGTAAACACATCTTTGTCCAAATCAGTCTATTCGATATTCACGTCACTTGTTTGACTATTCTATGCACACTGAGATGGGCTTGGAGAATGTTTGGATTATCATAACCTGAGTCAGAGGGTGACTCCAATTACATCCACCTTTGTATGTGGTATCTGCCAGAGCAAATCCAAACATGTACTGCTACCTGCTATCTAGCTAACAATTGATTGTCCTTTATCAATTAGTAAGGACAATTAGAAATATTTCACTTTCAGCTGGTAAGAATATCTTCACTGTTAGACCTCAGGGCAACTCTCCCACTCCATGAAATACAGGAACCCTGATCATTTGGATATCTTACAGGACGCCATGCTGATAATTAAATATTGATCACATCATCCTAGTTGCCTTAGTAGACATGTTCGTGCTTCTGGTGGGAAAAAATACTGACATTTCAAGCACTTGACAATTCAGCAGGGGTTCTAAATGTCTAGTTGTCTGGATCTTAATGGGTTATTCTAACATAAAAGGCAAATTTCTGCCTTATGATAACCTAGCACTCAGGAAGAGGCACGATGCTTTTTGGGTCCCTTTGAATATTAGACAAAACATAATATACACTTGAGTGTTGCTCTAACCCAAATATAGAGTAGCCCCAAGGAGCTTTTGTATGAGAAAGAAAAGTCTGTAGCTTGGAATTTTGCAAACTGTTCTGAGGTTCAGTCCAGATGACCCAGCTCATCCATTCAAAGGTGCCTTAGAGTACAAGTAGCAAATGAAGATGCTCTACAGAAACCCTGGGAAGTTATGATCTCATGGTTCGTGAGATAGAGCCCCGTGTTGGAGTCTGTCCTCACAGCATGGACCTGCTTGGGATTCTCTCTCCCTCTCTCTCTCTGCCCCTCCTCTGCACATGTGTGTGCTCTCTCTTTAAAAAATAAATAAACATTTTTTTGAAAAATGAATTGCTTAAGTGAGCTCATGTACAATACCTCTGGTTGTTTACTTTGTGTGGCATGATACTTGTCTATGATGGACCTACTCTGGTTCATGGGTAATAGCTAAAGGTGGCTGGTTGTTTAGGGATACAGAAATACATGATCTGCAAGGTTGGTGACAAGAAGTCTATTCAATGGCCTGGATAGATACTTATAGAACTTTCCATTCACATGAGCCCCTCATTACTCCTGAGATATTTCACTTGTATTGGGTTTTGTTTTGTCTTTCCAACAACTGAGTTGTTTTGATGGTGAAACAGACATGACCTTTAAAACCTTAAGATCTTCCTCAGCTAGGTTTTATTAGAAGAATCACTCTACACTATACCTAGCCACTACATGCTATATACACTAGCTAAAGCACATTAATTTCTCAAATACAAGAAAAGACTTCTGATCACTATAGATGTTTAGAAGAAAAAAGAACAGCTAGTTTACATGCAAACAAAGTGCTACTTCTTTTGAGCTGCAGCAAATAGCGAGCAATAGCCCAGATCTTTATTCCAATTATAGTCCATCTGAGAAGAGAATGAGGCAATTAAGAGCACTATCCCAAAAGGAAAGAAACAGAGTTTACATTCTAAAGAGTAAAGCGATGTAAAATACTGAGGCTGCCATAAGATATAATTAGAAATAACTATTTGAGAGGGCACCTGGGTGGCTTAGTCGGTTGAGCATCTGACTTCAGCTCAGGTCATGATCTCATGGTCTGTGGGTTCGAGCCCCTTGTCAGACTCTGTGCTGACAGCTCAGAGCCTGGAGCCTGCTTCAGATTCTGTGTCTCCCTCTGTCTCTCTCTCCCTCAAAAATAAATAAACATTAAAAAAAAGAAATAACTATTTGGATTAATAAATGAATATAGAATTCTCAGTTTCAATTCATTTCAAAAACACCCACCAAGAAGCTAGTATTTGTCAGGGCATACAGTGGGCAACAGAATGCAAAAATAAATAAAATAATAGTTTCCTTTAATTTTTAGAGTTTTTCAGTCTGACTGCCAATTATCAAGCAAAGAGATATAGATGAAGGCTTTAATTTAACATGTGAAATAGTGACGGGGGCAGTGGTAGAAATGTGAGTTATAGAAGCAAGCCACTCAATGCTTATCATTTTGAATCAATGTATAGCCATTTTCAGCATTCCAGATTAAAGGTATAGAAACTTCTTATCTAACCATTTGTTAAATACTTGCTTAATAGACAGTAACACAGATTTCATCATTTATGTGAATGCTTTTTCTCTCTTGCATCACCCAATACAGTAGACACTAACTATATGTGGAATTTAGGCTAAAATCAATTAAAATTAAAAATGGAATCATCAGTCACACTAGCCATATTTTAAACTTTTTTTTATGGCAAGATCTACTTTCATAACAAAATTTGAAGGGTACAGTATAGTATTGTTGACTACAGGGAGAGGGAATTGGGGAAGTATTAACTAATGGCATAAAGTTTCAGTTGAGCGAGATGAGTAAGTGCTAGAGGTCTGCTGTACAATATTGTACGCTAGCCACATTTTAAGAGCACAATGACCATACGTGCCTATTGCCCGCCATAGTGTATTATAGCAAATGTCCCTTATCACAGAAAGTTTTATTGGTCTCACAGGTTGTATTTATCTTCCTAATTAACTGAATAGGAGCAACTGCTGAGTTTTAAAAGTAATTAATGGTGATCTTTTTTTCTTCAATAGTGTATTTGGTTCTACCTAATTGAATACATTCTATCCTGTTGAAAATTAATGGCTTACTTTCTTTTCTCTTTCTGGTTGTAAAACAAATGTCTTACTTTCTTCTGTTGGCAAGTGTCTCTTCACCATTTCTTGGAGAGATCTTCATCCCATGCTTCTCTTTGCTTCCCTCAAAAGAACAACGGGGGCTTTGTGTAGGTGTTCTGATTGGACGGCCACAAATCTTACTGATCTTTCAAAGAGAAAATATTAAAAGGCAGTTAGAAACCTTCCTCCATCCTACCTGAGAATGTAATATTTGCTAGAGTCCAAAACAATGTAATGTTCTTACTTACACTTCAATATTAACTTTTAAGACATAAAATGTTTGTTAATTTTCCAAAGGGGGAATCAAATTACCTGCATAAAATGGCAACCATGATTAACTGATGCTATGCACGTATCTATGTTTTGCATGTATATATACGCAAAGTACATGAAGTAAACATATGCAGAATAAGAGAAGTATATTAATAAACTTGCCTGCTTGTATAAATAAGACTACTTAACCAAAATAGGTATTTTATGGTTTATATTCACTTTATGACAATCACATAATTGTACTGAAATTTTAAATGAAATAATTTGCTATTAAATATGCAGTCTGTTTTCTAAATGAGTTCTAAAGGTAGTTTTCTTCTTAAGGTCTTTTTTTTTATATTAGAGAGAGAGAGAGCAAGCGGTAGAGAGGGGGAGAGGGAGAGAGAGATTGAGAATCCTAAGCAGGCTGTATTCTCAGTGCAGAGCCCAATGTGGGGCTCAATCCCATGACCCTGGGATCATGATGTGAGCCAAAATCAAGAGTCAATCATTCAATCAACTGAGCCACCCAGGTACCCCTTAAGATCCTCTCTTAAAATAATAATGAATACATTTGTATAGACATTTCATTTGGTAATTGTTCTATATCTTCTTCTTGTATTTTGAGAGTGTTAGTATAGTTGTTTTTCTAAAATCTAAAATCGTTTTTCTAAAATCAAATGAAAGAGTAAAAAACTTATCTACCCAAGATCTTTATATAATTTACATAATTATCATTGAGAAAGTAACTGATTAATTGGACATATTACCATGTAGAGCATAAAAAAGACTCACACAATACCTTAAAGAGGTGGAGTACTTAAAGAAGTAGAGTAGTATAATTGCAAATACATAAAAACCTTGCCTAGGAATCAGGAGACTTTGGTTCTTGTCCTAATTTTTCCATCTTAAGCACTGAAATCTTGAAAACAGTAGCAGAATTTCTTTGAATTTGATTCTCTTATATGTAAGATGAAGAAATTAGAGTAAATTATTCCCAAGTTCCATTAAATTTATCAATTTCTTTAATTTTCCATGCAATGAGCATTAAAGGAATTATGCACTAATTTGTTTATTTAACCCATATTTATCTTGTTTCTTATATTTGCAAAGAAAATGTATTAGAGGTTAGAAGAGAAAAAAGGCAAAAAACTGAATTTTCTCCTAAAAGAGAAAACTGAGCAGGCTCTGAGCTCTCGGCAGCATCCCATGCAGGCTCCTCATTGTCACCACAGAGCCCAACACAGGGCTCAAACCCACGAACCATAAGATCATGACCTGAGCTGAAACCAAGAGTCAAACGCTCAACTGAGTCACCCAAGTGCCTCAGAGCAGGTAAATTGTGAACAGACTCCTAAAGTAGTCCTGAGGGGGAAAAAAGTTATTTTGAACTGTAGTAGTGGCTATGTTCATGAAGAGAAAGATTCATGAATTATAGAGAGAAGTAAAATCAACAAGGCCAAATCCAGAACACAGACAACACCAAAAGTTATGGAAGATGGAGAGCAGGAAGAACTGTTATCCATTGCTGGTGGGAACGAAGAATGGCATAGACAGTTTGGAATACAGTTTTGTGGTTTCTTACAAAATGAAAATTATCCATAGGAATTGAAAACTGATGTCCATACAAAGACCTGCACATGGATGTTTACAGAAGCTTTATTCATAATTGCCAAAACTTGGAAGCAGCTGAGATGTCCTTCAGTAGGTGACTGGGTAAAACTGTGGTGCATCCAGATAGCGCAATATTACTCAAAACTAAAAACAAATGAGCTATTAGAAAAGACATGGAAGAAACTCAAATGCATACTACGAAGTAAAATAAGCCATCTGACAAGGCTATAAACTGTATGATTCCAACTATATGATATTCTAGAAAAGGCAAAACTGTGAGCACTAAAATTCTTAGTGGTTGTCAGAGATCAAAGAGAATATAGGGATAAGCAGGTTGAGAACAGAGGATGTTTGGGATGGTACAACTACTGTGTATGATGCTAGGGTGGATACATGTAATTATAAATTTGTCCAAACAAATGGAATGAATATACAACACCATGAGTGAATCCTAATATAACCTATAGACTGGGTGATAATGATGTGTCAGTTGAGGTTCTCAATTCCAAAAAATGTCTGACTCTGACAAGGATGTTGACAACAGGGTAGGCTATGCGTGAGTGGGGACAGGGGATAGATATATGGGGAATCTGTACCTTCTTGCTCAGTTTTAATGTGAACTTAAAACTGCTCTAAAAAATGCAATCTATTTTTTAAAAAATCAACAGGGCTTGGCAAATGACCAAAAGTGAGAAGTTAGGGAAGTGTAAGGCCAAGGTGTTAAAAGGCTCAAAGTGAATTTCCAAGAAGCTGAAAAATAGGGATAGTGCAGTGTAAATATATTTAAGTGTGAAAATATTTTCTTAATGGAAAAAAAAAGTATCTTCATTGTCAACAACTCTTAGTCACAAGAACCAAGGGAAGACAATATAAGTTGATGGCGTAAATATTGAGTGAGATTGTTTAATGAAACTGCAGAATATTTGAAATAAAGGAACACAGTAAAAAAGAAATAGACTGCTATCATGATCCAATGTAACTAGCGATAGAGCTCTAGGAAACTTCTAGGAATCTCGGCTCTCATCCTGTCCTTAAAACTTGAGAAAATAAAAACACTTTGTAGTTATAAGTTAAGGGAAATCTTATTTCACCCTGCCCTTCCCATGTTGGACTTAAAACCATATTGGCTACTGAACATATTTCCTAGACAGGTAGATAGAAAGCTGAAAACACTAGCCTCACAAGATCTTTATTCTCATCATCTTTACAATTCTTTTTTGTATTTTGCTACAAATACAAAAGAAAATGTACAAGCCATAGACTTATGTTATCTTTGATTGTATCCAAAGGTCCAGGCATATATACCAGATTCCAACAAATACAAATAAATTTCAAAGCCCTTCTATTTGTTGACTTGCTACCCGCTACCCGGGGAGCTCTACTTCACACCTTATTGAAAGGGAATGGAAAGCCATCTGTTACTAGCACATTAGCCTGTCACCTTGGCCCCGCTGGGGTGAGCCGATTTGGGTGGCCCATTTCAGTACCTTCTTGCTATAGAAAAGTCCTTCACACTTACTTGGACTATTTTTCATCTTTGACTTACACTGCCATTTCCTCCTTATCCCCCTCCTTGCTCTGTACTGTTCTCCCCTGCAATCAGTCTGAAGTGTCTCTGAAAGAATTGTTTCCCTTCTTAATCCTTACCTACTCTTGCTTTAAGTTCATTCTCTGGCTTCCCACTGATCTTCAAGTTCCCATCTCACCTTGAAGGGCCCCTTTTAGTTGCCCCTAACCCAGATCACTTCTCCCATCCTGAGCGAGTACTTGTTTTAGTACTTATCACCATGCAAACCTTCCCATTCTCACTATGTTCTTGCAGAAGGACAACTTCTCCTAGAGCCTCCCTTTTTGTTTTCAGTCTTACTCAAGTCATCAAATTGCCAAAACTTTTAGTTAATAATCTAGAAAGCTATTTGTTTATTTTTCTATCTATTTATTTATTTTAGAGAGAGTGAGTGTGTGAGTGAGGAAGAGGGGTAGGGTGGGGAGAGAGAGAGACAGGATCTTAAGCAGACCCCATGCTCAGTGTGAAGCCTTATGTGGGGCTCGATCCCATAACCCTGGGATCATGACCTGATCCAAAATCAAGAGTCAGATGATCAAGTGACTGAGCCACCCAGGCGCTCCTCAGAAATCTTTTTTTTTTTTTTTTTTTTTTTTTTTTTTTTTTTTTAATTTTTTTTTTTTTTTTTCAACGTTTATTTATTTTTGGGACAGAGAGAGACAGAGCATGAACGGGGGAGGGGCAGAGAGAGAGGGAGACACAGAATCGGAAACAGGCTCCAGGCTCTGAGCCATCAGCCCAGAGCCTGACACGGGGCTCGAACTCACGGACCGCGAGATCGTGACCTGGCTGAAGTCGGACGCTTAACCGACTGCGCCACCCAGGCGCCCCACCTCAGAAATCTTTTTAAAGAACAATTTACATTGTTCATTTTCAGTTGACTCCCATAAGCAGAGCCTCTATTTCTTTTGCAATGGTCTTTTAAAATGTTTAATAATAATTATAATAATTGAAGAGAAAACTGTATAGATCATCACTAGTTGAAAAGCAATGAATGTGGAGGTACTGTGAGTATTTACTAAGCGATCTGTTCATAGGATGAAACAGAGGTGGATGGATGCTCCACCACTATCAGAGGCAAAAAGATAGAAGGAAAATCAAAGCTGTTAGCAGTTTTGAATCTGTTAATCAGGGTGAACAAAGATCCAATAACCCACGTGTACAAGTTAGAAGGTAGAACAAGTGTAACGTTTTGGCTTCTCTGTTCCTTAAAGCAGGAGATAAATTCTCATTTAAAACTGATTTGGAGGTAATTGTAAAAGGTAGCTCTAAATGATGCATTGGAGATAAAAGGAAAGTTAATGAATAGAATCACCTACATAGAGTCAATAGTTAAAACCATGAAAATGGATGAAATGACAAAATGTATATAGAATGCCAAGAAGGTCGGAGAGAAAATCTTCTGGAAGGAGAAAAACAACTCTGAAAATAAGGTGTTGGGCGGGGAGGGGAAGAGGAGAAGGAAGAGGGACTGGAAAAGAGAAAGAGATAAAAGGATTAAGAGGAAGGAGGGAAGGAAAGAAGAGAGGAGGAGAGGGTGGGGGGGGAGGGAGGACTCCAGACTAACAGAGCTGGCAGTCTCTTAAACCGTCTCCAACCTTGAGGCTCCTGGGTGGCTCAGTCAGTTAAGCATCCAACACTTGGTGTCGGCTCAGGCCATGATCTTGCAGTTTATGAGTTCAAGCCCCGCATCGGGCTCTGCGGGGACAGGGCAGAGCCTGCTTGGGATTCTCTCTCTCCTCTCCCTCTGCCACTACCTTACCCTACCCTACTCATGCTTTCTGTCTCTCAAAATAAATAAACTTAAAAAAGAAAAACAGAAGGTATCCAACCTTAATCTATAGGTGAGAAGACGGAAGCCCAAGGCAGGAATATAACTTTGCTAAGTCTGTATCTAGCTATTGGATGAGTCTGTCTACTACTATCCAATCAACAGTCTCTTCTTTATACTTATTAGTGGTCTTGTTAGTCACATATTCTTATCCATTGGGAGGGACTCCCAGCATCATATAAGACCTGGGTCCTAAGTGTCCTACATGAATGAAATAATTTGGGTTGAAAATGATCTAGATATATGAATAAACCAGAGAAGCTCATTTTTCCTTTGTATGTGGAAATAGATGAGGGGAAACATGGCAGTTATTTCCTTTAAGATTCCCACAAACTAATGGAGGTGGGGAGAAATGTAAGGATATTAGACAATTTGATTTCTGACGGATTTTAGGAGGCAAACTAGAATAACTGAATTTATGAAAAAGAAGTCCTCTTTTTCTTTTTCTTAATGTTTATTCATTTCTGAGAGAGAGAGACAGAGCATGAGCAGGGAAGGGGCAGAGAGAGAGGGAGACCCAGAATCTGAAGCAGGCTCCTGGCTCTGAGCTGTCAGCACAGGGCCCGACACGGGGCTCAAAGCCACAAACTGTGAGATCATGACCTGAGCCGAAGTCAGATGCTCAACCAACTGAGTCATCCAAGTGCCCCAAAGAAGGCACTCTCTCTTGAGTTCCCCAAGTTCCAACTTAGTGAGATAGTAACATAAGATTTTCCTCTCTTCCACAAAAGTTCATTTAACATTGCAAAGAATAGTCAGTAACTTCCTGATCTACAAACTACCACAGCAAAATAATTTTGGTTTGATCAAATACCTGATTAACAGAATTGGAAAAGCAAAGTTCTGTCAGATTTCATTAAAGATGTCACAATTGACATATATTAAATGTTCTTGGATTTATGAATACTCAACATTTTCTCTAAAAAATCAATTTTTTTCAATATAAAAAGGATTTTCATACTGCTAGTGACCTGTAGTTGCTCTTAAAATCATGGTGGAAATAAAAAAACTCTCTAATCCACATTTATTTTTTAATTGCACATTAAAATATTTTAGTAAATAAGTGTTATTTTGCTATTGCAAATAACTTTTAAAAGTTATCAAAATGTTGATATCACCTGTGTTTTCCATGTTGGATGCAACTGACCAATATTGGTTTTAATCATAATATTACTGTGCAATGAATGCCTATGATGGTAAATTGTGTGTGTCACCTTGACTGGCCATAGGGTGACAAGGTTACACATTATTTCTGGGCATGTCTGTGGCACTATTTCCAGATGAAATTAGCATTTGAGTCAGCGGACTCTGTAAAGTAGATTGCCTTCCCCAATGTGAGTGGGCATCATACAATTTACTGAGGGCCCGCAGAGAACAAAAAACAGATGAAGAAGGAATTTCTCTCTTTTTCCCTGCCTCATAGAGTAAACTGTCATCTCATCTTCTCCTGCCTTCAGACTGGGATTCACACCATCAGCTTCCCCGGCTCTCCGGCCTTTAGACTCAGACTAAATCATATGCCACTGGCTTTCCTGGGTCTCCACCTGCAAACAGCAAGTCATGGAATTTCTCCATGTCCATAATCACACGTGCCAATTCCTCAAAATAAATCTCTCCACATATATATTTCTCTGGAGAACTGTAAATAATATAATGCCAAATTCAGGCTTGATGAAGTAACATATCTTTTTACAACTACACAAATAAATTGTTTTGAACATCCTAGTCTTTATTGTAGCTTACATCTGCTTTGAACACATAATGAAATGATGATAATTACATGCAATTAATAAAAGGAGCATGTGGATACATAAAACTCTTAAGACACAAAAATCTTGCTTAATTTTCCTTAAATTATCAGTTCATTTCCTTCATGTGTCATTATATTTTGACAGAAGTAGTCAGAGGGGCGCCTGGGTAGCTCAGTTGGTTAAGCGTCTGACTTCGGCTCAGGTCACGATCTCGAGGTTTGTGAGTTCAAGCCCCGCTCTAAGCTCTGCACTGACAGCTCAGAGCCTGGAGCCTGTTTCAGATTTTGTGTCTCCCTCTCTCTCTGCCCCTCCCCTGCTTGTGCTCTATCTCTTTCTATCAAAAATAAATAAACATGAAAAAATTAAAAAGAAGTATATATCATTTCATCGCATTGATACATATGATAGTGTCCCCATACATCAAAATATAGTTTATTAACTCAATCTTTGAATCAGGTAGATTCCAAAATATCTTCCTAGTTTATTTTTCAATATAATGCAACATATACTTCAATGAAAGCATAAAAATACACTGAATTAGTGTTGATAAACTTTTTTTAAACTTCAAATTTATGTTTATTTACAAATTTTTTAATGTTTATTTTTTGAGAGAGAGAGAGAGAGAGAGAGAGAGCACGAGTTGGGGGAGGGGCAAAGATAGAATCCAAAGAGAATCCAAAGGAGACTCTAGGCTCTGAGCTGTCACCACAGAGCCTGGTGTGGGGCTAACTCACAGATGTTAGATCATGACCTAAGCTGAAGTCAGATACTTAACGGACTGAGCCACCTAGGTGCCCGAATGTTGATAAACTTTTAGATGAATTTAATTAAGCAAACAATAAGTAAACAATATTAATTATGCAAGAGTGATAACATAGTAAAATCATATGATCAGAGATGAATTTCAGCAAAATTGAACTTAATGGAGCCATTTATAAAATATAGTCTATTTTTCTGACAATTTCCATTAGTATGCTAGATGTCTTCCCAGCCAAAGTTACTTTTGGTGAGAAATATTAACTTCATGAGGACTAGTATTATGGTATGATGATAGTACGTTATACAAAAGATTTTGCTAAGTTTGTATTAATGGAAATGAAAAAATAAGTGATTACAGAATATCATACCCTATAACTATGGAGCAATCACCATCTATATA
Source organism: Prionailurus bengalensis (assembly GCF_016509475.1). NCBI lineage: Eukaryota > Metazoa > Chordata > Mammalia > Carnivora > Felidae > Prionailurus > Prionailurus bengalensis. The sequence continues at coordinate 64,263,748 of NC_057343.1, read as the reverse complement.
ATATGCATGCTACTTTGAAGTTCAAGGTATAAATAATTCCAGAAGTCAGCTGTGGAAAAAATATAAAGTTATAGCTATAATACCACTTTTAAAACACTAGTACATTCTGGTATTGCAACAAGGAATATTTATAGTAAGTTATAAATTATTAAGACTCTAAAAAGCAGTACTTTTAAATATAAGTTATCCATAAGGAGAATTCTAAGTTTGTACAAGGTGCCCAGTTCCTGGGAGAAAGCAAATAAAACAGTGTTAACGCTGAATAAGGAAGAAAACACCTATTGTCTCCAGTTCACAAGGGTAGAGATATGTTAACTCTAGAGCCTGCAAAGAGTAAATAAGGCCCTTTTACAAGTGTCTACTTGGAACCAAAGAATGTTTGTCCTTGGATGGCTGGCTTTTCCTTGTCTTTCCTTTTAATTTTCCAGAAGTTGCCTCCCTGCATAGATTTCAGTAGCTATCATCATAAAGGTTGCCACACCGAACTCATTTTATAGTTCAAATTAAAAGAGAAGAAAGAAGAGGAAGGGGAGGAGGGGCAGGACACTGTGAAGCAGAATAACATTTCTAGATATTGTAAGTGGGATCCTAATTCTGCATTGCTAGTTTTGAGCACCTGCAAATTAAACCACCAGAGGGAGCTTCTGCATTTCAATCTGATGCCTAATCACTAATTAAATTTACTGCGTGTGGCCATTTAAAATCATTTAACTCACGGGGCGCCTGGGTGGCTCAGTATCTGACTTCGTCTCCGATCATTACCTTGAGGTTCGTGAGTTTGAGGCCCGCATTGGGCTCTGCGCTGATAGCTCAGAGCCAGGAGCCTGCTTCAGATTCTGTGTCTCCTTCTCTCTCTGCCCCTCCCCTGCTCTCTTTCTCTCTCTCTCTCTGTCCGCCAAAAATAAATAAGATGTTAAAAAAAATCATTTAACTCAGGACTCTTAGAAAAAAAATGCAACTTGTAGGCCAAACTGACAAATATTTAGATACATGAAATCTGCATAAAAAGCCAGTCTTCCATGTAAAATGGAAGAATGGGGCTGAGTGCCAATGTAATCAAATGAGAAAAGGAAAACCAACCCAGAATTGAGGACTAATTCCTCCAAACTGAGCTATGTTGTTGTCAGAAATGGGGAGAGACTGAAAACTAAGACAACCAATTATTTTCCCCTCTTGAGCCCTCTTGCCTTTCTTTCCTCCTTCCCTTTCTTCTGTGTTTCCTTCTTTTCCTCATTCCTTCCCTTCTTCCCTTTTACTTCCCTTCCTTCATTCCAATCTCTTTCCTTTTCATTCATACCTATCTTTCTTCCTCCCTTACAATTATATGAGCACAATTATTTTTGCAAGCTCCCAGGACTGGAAGTCAAATTTATGCATTTTAGTCCTTGTTTAGCTACAGATAGCAGTATTGCTCAATATGTGGAGCACCTATTATTTGTAGGGTGTTATTCTAAAAGATGGGAATACATTCTGAGAGATGATGAAACTTTTTAAAAATGCTTACATTCTAGCAGAGGAAACTGAAAATAGAACATTAAATATATTACCTTTATGCCTTAGTGAATGCCATTCAGTCAAAAACGGGTAAGAGATAGACTAATGGGTTGGGAAGAGGATGGACTCCTGAATGGAGAAAGTAGAAGTGGTATAAATATGCAATGGAATATTGGTCAGCCATCAAAAAAATGAAATCTTGCCATTTGTAATGACACAGATGGAGCTAGAGAGTATTACGCTAAGCCAAATAAGTCAGTCAAAGACAAATACCATATGATTTCATTCATAATGGAATTTAAGAAACCAAACACATGCAAAAGGGAAAAAAAGAGAGAGAGACAGAGAGAGGCAAACCAGGAAACAAACTCAATTATAGAGAACAAACTGATGGTTACCAGACGGGAGGTGGGTAGGGGTGGGGAATGGATTAAATAGGTGATAGGGATAAAAAGAGTACTTGCTGTGATAAGGATCGGGTGTTGTATGGAACTATTGAATCACTATGTTGTGCACCTGAAACTAATATTATACTGTATGTTAACTAGTTGGAATTTAAACTAAAAAGTAAAAAAAAAAAATTAAATGACTAAGTCATAGACTGATGAGTTGGGGGACAATGGACTGCTTCAACTAGTTGGCCAAGAAGAACTTCTTTAAAGTGGTATTTGAGTTATGTTCTGAATGAATACAGAAGCAGCCATGGGAAGATCACAGGGAGGTACTTATATACAGAGAGAACAGGAATTAAAATAGTCCTGGGAAGGAGAAAAAAGAGGCTGCTACAATGGAAAAACACCACAGAGTATGGGGTGGGGGCTGGGGATCAGAGGTAAATTGGCCGGATTACATGATTTCACGTATGTTCTGCCAAAGAATGAGTTTGTGTGAAGTCATTGAAGAATTCTGAGCAGAGCAATAACATTATCTGTTTTATGTTTTAAAAATATCACACTGTCTATCTGTCTATTGTTTGGAGAGAAGTCTGGGCAAGTCACAACAGAGTGATAGACAAGATGGAAACCACGAATCCAGATACGAAGCAGTCTGTGCGGTTCAAGGAAAAGGGGATGATGGCTTTGCCAAGGACGGTCTTCAAGGACTGAGATCTCGCTTGAGGACACGTATATTTTGAAGGTAGGAATAGGAAGGCTTGAGGGTGGATTAAATGCTACAAGTGAAGGAACCAGCAGATTCAAGAATGACTTCTGATGTTTTTTGGCCAAAGCAACTAGGCAAATGGAAGTGTCATATAAACTAGAGAAGAATGAATTTGGGGAGAAAAATAAAATTCTCTTTTGGACAGATCTGTGTGTTTCTGTGACTATTCTTGTTTCTGTGACTATTATTCATCCAAGAGGAACTATCCAATAAGCTGTTAGTTATATGAGCTGAAATGAAAGCTCAAGGGTAAGGCCAGGAAAAGTATATGAATGTGGTTGTTGACTGCATTGTCCTTGGGATGAGTACAGATGGAGGAGAGCACAGAAGACCAATACCTGGGGCATTCCAACATTTACAGGTGGAGACAAAGAAAAGTTAAAAAAGATTCCGGAAAGAAATTTTCAGAGAAGTAAAAGGAATCCATTGAGAGTGGAGTCTGGGCCATCGCAAAATACAAATGAAGAAGGGTTTTTTTTTTTCTTTTTTAAGAGGAAATGATCAAATGTGTGCAAAGTGACTGACAGCTCACATAAAATGAGGATGAAAATGGACCATATATCTTATGAGAAAAAGACCACTGGTCACTTGTGAAAAATGTAGTTTCTGTGGAGAAGTGTGGCAGAAAGCACAGTAACTAGGGTACAAGAGATAAAAGGAAATCAGAAAGCAAGACTGTCAAAAGGTACAAATTTCCAGTTATAAGTAAGTCATGGAGATATAATGTACAGCCTGGGACTACAGTTAAAATACCGTATTGCATATTTGAAAGTTACCGAGAGAGTAGATCTTAAAAGGTTCTTATCCCAAGAAAAAAAATTTTTAAGTATGTGCAGTGATGGATGTTAATTAGAATTATATATTCACAATATATATATATCAAATTATTACATTGTACACCTGAAACTAATACCATGTTATATGTCAGTTATTCCTCAATAAAAAAAAAAATAAACGTTGACTGTGAAAATACACAAACCTTTCATGGAGTTTTATAGTCAAGGAGCACAGATTTATGGGGCAGAGCCTCAAAAGGACACAGAGTCAAGTCAGTTTCTGTTTTGTTTTGTTTTGTTTTGTTCTGCTCTGTTCTGTTTTAGGACAGTAGCTATTACAATTTGATTGCATGTTTAATAGTACAGACTCTGTTTCAGATCATTTGATCCCAAAATACTTCAATTGCAAAACAAGTGAGACATTTCTCAAAGTGTCTGACTACCAGGGAGACACGTAGTTTAAACCTACAATCTGAAGTCAGAATGCCTTTACTTCTGCACATATCCACGGCTGTGCATTGGAGATGCTGGATCATAGACTATGGATTGGGTAAGGAGAGAAATAAGGGAAAAAGAAATGGATGGGGAGAGTAAATGTTACGAATATTTCCATAACATAAAATAATTTTTTGGATTAGAAATACAAGAGTAAGGGAGCTGGAATGGCAGAAAATGAAGACCATGTGATGTAAGTGAATTGCAGATTTCAGAGATGGTACAAACATTGGTGATGAGTATGGGAGGATAGAATGATTAGAAGTAGAATCAGGGGCTCCTGGGTGGCTCAGTTGGTTAAGCATCTGACTCATGATTTCCTCTCAGGTCATGATTTCATGATTTGTGAGTTCAAGCCCTGCATTGGGCTCTGTGCTGACGGTGTGCAGCCTGCTTGGAATTCTCTCCCTCCCTCTCTCTCTCTCCCTCCCTCCCCCACTTGCACATGTTCTCTCTCTCTCTTTCTCTCTCTCTCTCAAAATAAATAAATAAACTTAAAAAATTAGAATCATATTATCAGATATACAGGTTGGTATAATGATCTTGGATAACTGGAGTTTGGGATTCCTGATGGTCACTGATGTCAATGGGGGAACAAAGCATAATGGGATTGATCTAGGCAATCAGAACACATATTTAACAACATAGGAGTGTGTGGAGTGTTGTGGAATCTGAGAGCATCTGCAGAGGCTGGCCACATCACTGGTGGCAGTTAGAAGAATGCTGATTTACTAGAGCAATTGCCAGTTTCAAGTTTTAGGAGAAAATGTATAATCTGACTTTAAGCAAATCACTTTAAGCTCTGTCCATATTGTGACATCGGCCAAATGGACACACTTAATTCAACTAAGGGGATTTTGTAAAGGTCTCCAAATGTGGGCTATCTTTCTCTTTTAAGACTGAAGGATCATTAAGGGCAATAAAAACTAGAACTAGAACATAGTTTGCCAATCCTCTAAAGTCTTGCCTTTTAGGAGTTTATAATCTAGTTAGGGAGGTAGAATTTCCAATGATGAAACAAATTGATAAATATATGAAGTTAACTTCAATACAATACAAACAATGTCTCAATAGAGTATAAGTAATGTTTCAAAAGAATACGATAAGCAGTAAGTTGTACAGGAGCCCAGAGAAAATCACCAGGAAGCAGGGGCAGCAGGGAACCTTGTACACAGACCTTGAAGCATTGGTGGAGAGAAAAAAAATGAGAGCAATCCTACCCTGAGAGGATAGGAATGGGATAGAATTCTACATGGGATACTAACTTGGTTATCCTAAGTAAAGCTTGATTCAATTACCTTTTGCAATACAATCTAAGGGGGATTTTTTTTTCTTTTTGCCTTCTATGAGCATTGGGCTGTATGACATTTTAAACCTTTTGAGTTAGACAGTCTGATAGCGTACCAACTACTAAGCTCTCCCAACAAAGAGAAGAGTGCCACACAGCCAGTGCAACCTCCATATTGGGACAGTAAGAAACCACAGGGAAGGACAGAAAAACACCTTGACATCAAGTTTAAGGCATGGAAATATCTCTACAGCCATAAAATCAAAACTTAACCATTGCCTTTATCAAAGGGAGTAATAAGAATCCTAAGCCATCCAAATGCATATTCTAGATGTAATAATTAGATGAAAATAAGAAAGAAGAATAAAGCAGTATGACCATATATTCTTCCACTTTTCCAAAGCTGAAAATGTTTGAAGCTTCTTTAGAAATGGCATCAGCTAGAGGCTTAAAATGTTCAAACAAAGGCTATTCTGCTTTCATCAGGTCTCCTACGTTTTGCTTCTCCCTTGGCACTGGGATTTCCATCACCCCACAATGGGCTTTCATTAGCTTTTCCTTGGATAGATGCAGGACATCCTTGCTGCCTTTCTTTTGAGCATCCCCCCAGATTTGATCCTACCCTCCATGCTTCCAGATTAATCTTCCTAAAGCACAGTTCCAGTCAGACTCCTTCTCTGATCCCAAACCTTCTGTGCTTCCTCCCATTTCCTACTGAGTACAAACTAAAGTATATCATGTGAATTTACAGTGTGAACCTCAAAATTTCTGAGCACCTCTCTTTAAACACTATGTACTTCAGCTGAACGGTATTACTCACTGTCCCCAGTTACCCTGTACTTTTCAGTCTGTACTTTCCTTATTTTAGCTTGTCTAAATGTTACCATCTTTCAAGGGTCACTGAAAATATCACCTGTGAAATTTAATCACCCTTGATCTCTCAATTTGAGGTTATTTGCCAACCTAGCAAACATTTGGTTTGTACATCTCAATAAGATTTGTCCTGAAGCAGTTTAGAGTACAGCAGAGGAAGTATTTTGATTTCTTGTTTGTTTTTTTGTTATTGTTATTGTTTTGTTTTGTTTTGTTTTTTGTTCCTAATAGCTGTCAATGCCTCCTTCTGCCCCCCAGGGTAAAGCTAAGATACATTTATTCAAATGAATTCATATATTTCTTCTCAACTCTCTGATTTGTTGGAAATAGTCAAATGAAAAACCGGGGACAATTTACTCCCTTCCATAGAGTACTCAAAGTCTACCATTGTGCCTTCCTGTTTACTGAGAAGTTGTGAAGATTTTTTGCCTTTCTTATTTTTCATAACCACTGACCTATAATGAACATTCCATGTAACATTCATGCATCAGAAAATTTCATTGTCAGGAAATTGTTAGAAAAGTACTTAAAAAGAGGCACTGTTACCTGGGAAAATAATTTAAACACATTTAATAGACAAATTTGTATTATTCAGAATAGTTGAAAACCATAAACAACCCAAATGAAAAAAGTGGATGGACAAAGGCTAAGGTCACATAAGTCATACACACACGCACCCACACCAGACACAAATGGCAAAAAACAAACAAACAAGCAAACAAACAAACACAGGGAGGAGTTAAGATGGAGGAGAGTAGGGGGACCAGGATTTTCCTCATCCCTCAAACACAGCTGTATTAAGGTCAGAACACCTGGAACACCCAGGAAACCGATCTGTGGAGGGACAGATCTCCACAGGTGGAGGGAGACATCTTGGTGGGACAGGGGTGCATGTATGGAAATTGGGGGAGATAAAACAGTGTAGGCACAGAGGGGAGGGCACCACTTATGTGGACAGACCAAAGGGAGAGAAAGACAGAGAGGCTGTAGAATTGCAGTGTTGTGTTAGCACAAGAGAAAAACCTCTCTGGACCATGGTCTGAGGAATAAAAAAATTCGGAAAGTACCAGTTTCTACTTTGCAAACAGCCTCAGACCTGAAGATCGGAGTTTTCGAAAATGCGAGCCTTTCTCCAGACAGAGCAGACCATGTGCACGTGCCAGGTGGAGAGGGAGCTCGTCCCAGGATGCAGTAGAAACCTCGGAGGTGCACTGGGAGACAACTGTCCCCTCCGTTGACTGCTGAAAGAAAAGGATTTATTGCCTCCTCAAGGACAAAAGACTCTGCAGGTGCTAGCCAGAGGCCCTTTGTCCACAGGGCTGAGTGGCACTACACTGGAACAGAATCTGCGCAGTGCAGGCCCCTTTAAGACATCGGGTTTTGAATCCCAGCCCAGCAGCTAGAAGGCTCCTGAGACTTGGAGCACGGCAAGCGGACCACCCCGGCACTGCTCTGTGAGGCTGCCTGAGCAGCCTGGTTTGAGACATCTGGTCCACGGAGGACAGACTGGGGTGTTGCCATTTTTCTCCCCATCACCAACAGGGTGGGGCTTCAGGGAGGAGCACAGTGGCCCCCAGTGGAGGCAGGACCTGCTTATACCTAACCCTGTGCCTCCATGCCTGGTAACTGCTTATCTACCCCAGTGAGATTGACATTGACCAAACCAGAGGCCTCTCCTCTGGCACAGCCACCGGTCCTGGGTACCAACAGACAACTGTCCTGTGGTTTGGTATATTAGTGTGTTTCTCTCTTTTCTTTTCTTCTCCTCTCTTTTCTCTTCTTTTTCTTTCTACCTTCTTCTTCTTCTTCTTCTTTTTTTCCTTTGGAAACAGGCTCATAGCTTCTGATTTGATTTTGGGTCAATTCTCAATATATATATATGTATACATATATGTATACATATATACATATGTATACATACATATACATATATACATAAATATATATATATATATATATATATATATATATATATATTTGTCCTTTCTCTGTTTTGTTTGTTTAATGCTTGCCCCATTTTTACTCTATTCTTTTTATACCTTTTCTATATCTCCTTTTTCTTTATTTTACTTATTCTCTCTCTGAGTTAAGCCTTATAGTTTATTTCATTCTCTACTTGGTCTTTTTTTTTTCATCCCTTTCATTTTTCTCTTTGTATAGGATCATGCTCCCTGCCCTTTCCTTTTTTCCAGGGTTATTTCAACAAACAAATCAAAGCACATCTGGTGGAAGGTCCAAACAATCCTCCATTAGGAGCAATAAGAAGCTTTGTAGAGAATTGACCAGTGGGATAGAGCAGCCAAATATGCAACAACAGAGTGTACATAACACACTCCAAAAACACTTACTGAAGTGCCAGGCCTTGGACAGCATATGACCTCTTTTTAATATAGTAATACCCACAGGTATAGGACATAACACAAGCTATTAAATCACGCAAAAGACAGAAACCTAGCCAAAATGATGAAATGGATGAAATCTCCTCAAAAGAAAATCTAGAAGAAATTACAGCCAGAGAATTGCTCAAAGAGATATAAACAGTATATCTGAACAAGAATCTAGAATAAAAATCGTAGAGTGGCAGGAAATATTCAATGTGCTGAATAGAAAAATATGCAGCCAAGTATCCTTTATCCAGCAAGGCTGTCATTCAGAATAGAAGGAGAGATAAAAGCTTTCCCAGACAAACAAAAACTAAAGGCATTCATGACCACTAAACCAGCCCTGCAGGAGATCCTAAGGGGAACTCCGTGAGTGGAAAGCAGCAAAGACTACAAAGGACCACAGACATCACCACAGACATGAAATCAACAGATAAAACAATGACACTAAATCATATCTTTCAATAATTACTCTGAATATAAATGGACTGACTGCCCCAATAAAAAGATATAGGGTATCAGAATGGATATAAAACAAGATCCATTTATATGCTGCCTACAAGAAACTCATTTTAGACCTGAGGACACTTGGAGATTGAAAGTGAGGGGATGGAGAACCATCTATCATGCTACTGGATGTCAAAAGAAAGCCAGAGTAGCCATGCTTATATCACAAACTAGATTTGAAAACAGACTGTAATAAGAGATGAAGAAGGGCATTATATCATAATTAAGGGGTCTATTCGTCAAGAAGAGCTAACAATTATAAATGTTTATGTACCCAATGTGAAGACACCCAAATGTATAAATAAATTAATTACAAACATAAAGAAATGTATAGATAATATGCTGTGATTGTAGGGAAGTTTAATATTCCACTTATAACGATGGACAGGTCATCTAGGCAGAAAATCAATAAGGAGATAAGGGCTCTGAATGACACATTAGACCAGATGGACTTAACAGATATATTCAGACTTTTCAACCAAAAGCAGAAAAATACATAAACATTCTTCTTGAGTTCATATGGAACATTCTCCAAAATAGATCACATACTGGGTCACAAAACAGCCCTTAATAATCATAAAAAGATTGAGATCATACCATGCATATTTTCAGATCACAACCTTATGAAACTTGAAATCAACCAGAAGAAAATATTTGAAAAGCCCCCAAATACATGGAGGTTAAAGAATGTCCCAGGTTAAAGAATGAATGAGTCAACCAGGAAATTAAAGAAGAAATTAAAAAACATATGGAAGCAAATGAAATGAAAACACAACAGTCCAAACCCATTAAGATGCAGCAAAGGCAGTCCTAAGAGGAAAATACATTGCAATCTAGGCCCATCTCAAAAAGCAAGAAAGCCCTCAAATATATAACTTAACCTCACACCTAAAGAAACTAGAAAGGCAGCAGCAAAGAAAGCCCAAAGCCAGCAGAAGAAGAGAAATAATAAAAACGATTAGAGCAGAAATAAACAATACATAATCCAAAAACAAAACAAAACAAAACACTACAACAGCTCAATGAATCTAAGAACTGGTTTTTTGAAAGAGGACCAAAATAGATAAAATCACAAATGAAAGAGGAGAGATCACAACCAACACCACAGAAATACAGTTATCAAAGAACACTATGAAAAATTATATGCCAACAAATTGGACAGTCTGGAAAAAATTGACAAATTCATAGACACTCACACACTACCAAAACTCAAAGGGGAAGAAACAGAAAATTTGATTAGACCCATAACCAGTGAAGAAATTGAATCAGTTATCAAAAATCTCACAGCAAATAAGAGTCTTGGGCCAGATGGCTTCCCAAGGCAATTCTACCAGACATTTAAAGCAGAGTTAATACCTATTCTTCTCAAGCTGTTCCAAAAAATAGAAATGGAAGGAAAACTTCCAAACTCATTCTATGAAGCCGGCATTACCTTGATTCCAAAACCAAAGACCCCACTGAAAAGGAGAATTACAGGCCAATATCCCTGATGAACATGGATATAAAAATTCTCAACAAGATACCAGCAAATTAAATTCAACAGTATATTAAAAGAATTATTCACCATGATCAAGTGGGATTCATTCCTGGGCTGCATGGCTGGTTCAGTATTTGCAAATCAATCAACATGATAGATCACATTAAAAGAAGAAAGGATAAGTACCACACGGTCCTGTCAACAGATGCAGAACAATCATTTGACAATATACAGCATAACCCTCAAGAAAGTCAGGATAGAAGGTACATACCTTAATATCATAAAAGCCATAAATTAAAGGCCCACAGCTAATATCATCCTCAATGGAAAAAAACTGAGAGCTTTCTCCCTGAAATCAGGAACACAACACGGATGTCCACTCTCACCACTGTTGTTTAACAGTGTTGGAAGTCCTAGCCTCAGCAATCAACAACAAAACAAAATAAAAAGCAAAGAAGAAGTCAAACTTCACTTTTCACAGATGACATGATCATCTACATCGAAAACTCAAAGACTCCACCAAAAAACTGCTAGAGCTGATACATGAATTCCGCAAAGTCGCAGGATATAAAATCAATGTACAGAAATTGGTTGCATTTGTATCTACCAATAATGAAGCAACAGAAGGAGATATCAAGGAATTGATCCCATTTACAATTGCATCGAACTCCATAAAATACATAGGAATAAATCTAACCAAAGTGGTAAAAGAACTATAGAAAGCTTATGAAAGAAATTGAACAAGAAGACACAAAGAAATGGAAAAACATTCCATGCTCATGGATTGGGAGAACAAATATTGTTAAAATGTTGATACTACCCAAAGCGATCTACACATTCAGTGGAATCCCAATCAAAATAGCACCAGCATTCTTCACAGATCTAGAACAAACAATCCTAAAATTTGTATGGATCCACCAAAGACCCCGAGCAACCAAAATAATGTTGAGAAAGAAAACCAAAGCAGGAGGCATCACAGTCCCAGACTTTAGCCTGTATTACAAAGCTATAGTCATTAAGACAGTGTGGTATTGGCACAAAAACAGACACATAGATCGATGGGACAGAATAGAGAACCCAGAAATGGACTCATGGACTCACAAGTATATGGCCAACCAATCTTCAACAATGCAGGAAAGAGTATCCAATGGAAAAAAAGACAGTCTCTTTAGCAAATGGTCCTGGAAGAACTGGACAGCAACATGCAGAAGAATAAAACTGGACCACTTCCTTATACCATACACAAAAATAAATTCAAAGTGATGAAAAACCTAAATTTGAGACAGGAAACCATCAAAATCCTATAAGAGAAAGCAGGCAGAAACCTCTTTGACCTCAGCCAAAGCAACTTCTTACTTGACATGTCTCTGAAGGCAAGGGAAATAAAAGCAAGGATGAATTATTGGGAACTCATCAAGATAAAAAGCTTATGCAGAACAAAGGAAGCGATCAACAAAACTAAAAGGAAACCAATGGAATGGGAGAAGATATTTACAAATGACATATCAGGTAAAGGGTTAGTTTCAAAATCTATAACGAACTTATCAAATTCAACACCCAAAAAATAAATAATCCAGTGATGAAATGGGCAGAAGACATACATAGACACTTTTCCAACAAAGACATCCAGATGGCCAACAGACACATGAAAAGATACCCAACATTGCTCAACATCAGGGAAATAGAAATCAAATCCACATTGAGATACCATGTCACACCGGTCAGAGTGGTTAAAATTAACCCAGGCAACAACAGATGTTGGTGAGGGTGTGGAGAAAGGGGAACCCTCTTGCACCTTTGGTGGGAATGCAAACTGGTGCAGCCAATCTGGAAACCAGTGTGGAGTTCCCTCAAAAAATTAAAAATAGAATTAAATGAAAATTTAAAAATACCCTACCACCCACCAGTTGCACTACTAGGAATTTATCCAAAGGACACAGGAGTGCTGATACAAAGGGGCACAAGTACACCAGTGTTTATAGTAGCACTATTGACAATAGCCAAATAATGGAAAAGAGTCCAAATGTCCATCAGCTGATGAATGGATAAAGAAGATTGTGTGTGTGTGATGGAATACTACTCAGCAATGAAAAAGAATGAAATCTTGCCATTTGCAACAATGTGGATGGAACTGGAGGGTATTATGCTAAGCGAAATAAGTCAGCCAGATAAAGACAGATATCATATGATTTCATTCATATGTGGAATTTGAGAAACTTAACAGATGACCATAGAGGAAGGGAAGGAAAAATAATATAAAAGCAGAGAGGGAAGGAAACCATAAGAGACTCTTAACTACAGAGAACAAACTGAGGGTTGATGAGGGTGGGGTCAGGGGAGGGGAATGGGTGATGGACATTGAGGAGGGTACTTGATGGGAGGAGCACTGGGTGTTGTATGTAAATGATGAGTCATGGGAATTTACTCCTGAAGCCAAGAATACACTGTATGTTAGCTAACTTGAGAATTAACAACAACAAAAAGAAAGAAAAAAACATATGAAAACCAATCAGACTCAATATGTACCTGTGAAATTATAAACAATTTTCATCCACCCAACTAGAAGACATTTCAAAGGCTGACAGTATCAAATATCGGCAAAGGTGCTGAAAAGGACATGACCTCTTCCATAGTTAGCCTAAGTCTAAATGGGTATATCTGCTCTTGGCAGGGGGCAGTCTGGCTGTTTTTTTATCAATTTTTAAAGTATATTCTCTCTACCAGCCAGCAATTCTACTTAACGGCATCTTAGCTAAAGACACAACTACAGTGCAGAACAAGGAGGCATGTACAAAGATGCTCAATAAATCATTTATTTTGAATAATGAAAAATTAGAAATGAAAGTCCATCAGTTTTTTTTTGTTTTGTTTTTTTTAATTTTTTTTTCAACATTTATTTATTTTTGGGACAGAGAGAGACAGAGCATGAACAGGGGAGGGGCAGAGAGAGAGGGAGACACAGAATCGGAAGCAGGCTCCAGGCTCTGAGCCATCAGCCCAGAGCCTGACGCGGGGCTCGAACTCACGGACCGCGAGATCGTGACCTGGCTGAAGTCGGACGCTTAACCGACTGCACCACCCAGGCGCCCCAGTCCATCAGTTTTTAACGACTGCATAGTCATAGTATATTATAATTTGAAATACTATGTAAGAGTTATGAGGAAAATATCTAGACATACTATGAGTAAAAAAATTGAAAAATGAGAGTAAAATATCATTTATGGTATTCAAATTAAAATATCACATATTTCTATTATCACATTTATTTATGCATATAAATGAATTTTAAAGGTCTGGAAGAACACATACCAATTCCTAACTGTGGGTACCTCCCACAGGCAAATTGGCTGAGGCCTAACCTTCTACAGCATTCTTCTCAGTTTTACTAACCTGTATAAGCAGATATACGTCTGATTTTACTAAATAGATCATCTGATTATATTAAATTGTAATTATATTCTACACAACTCTGCAAAACGTTTTGTCACTAAAATGTCACCTATTTCAGGAACATAGCCAGAAGTCACTAGATATATACAAATGTCAGTTTTATGTTTCTAACTTATGTATGTGTACATAGAGATACACACACACACACACACACACACACGCACACACATTTACAACATATGCCACAAATGCAATCATATCATAATGCTGGATTCTATTTTTTTAAGGCCATTGATATTTTTCTATTATTTTTCTTGTTTCTCTAAGTCCAACTCTCCCTACCATGGCCACTCGCATCTTTTCCTTCCTAGATAGTTAAGTGCAGCAAATCATTATGCATCCATTTCTATTGTTTCCCCATGTTTATGTGCTCACACTCTTTGCACATAAACTCATACACATATATACACATATACATATGTTTTTTATAAAAATAAAGAAAGCCCCCAGGGTCACCTGGGTGGCTCAGTTGGTTAAGCATCTGACTCTTGATCTTGGCTCAGATCATGATCTCGTGGTTCCTGAGTTCCAGCCCAACATTGGATTCTGCTGACAGCGTGGAGCCTGCTTGGGACTCAGACTCTCTCTCTCTCTCTCTCTGCCCCTCCCCCTTTCGTGTGTATGCATTTGCTCTCTCCCAAAATGAATAAATATTTTTTTTAAAAAAAGCTAGAATAAAATTTAAAAATATAATAGGGGCTCCTGTGGTACTCGGTTGGTTAAGTGTCAGATTTCAGCTCGGGTCATGATTTCATGGTTCGTCAGTTTGAGCCCCGCGTCAGGCTTTGTGCTGACAGTGCTTGGAGCCTGGAGCCTGCTTCAGATTCTGTGTCTCCCTCTCTCTGACCCTTCCCCCCAACACACACACACTCTCTCTCAAAAATAAATATTAAAAAAAAATTAAAAAGTAAAAATTCTAAAAAATAAAAATAGCCCCCATAAAAACCACACACTTTATAAAAGTAGGATCATATTTTATAAGCTTCTAGTCGTTTCACTTTCTCAATTCCATAATATCACATGAAAATCCTTTCACATCAACTGATGTAGCTTAAATTCATGATCTATGATGCTTGTACACTCGTCCTTGGTGCATTTGCGTTCTAATTTGTTCAGCATTCCCCCTGCTGTTGGATATTTGTTTACAGTGCTATGGTTACAACAGTGCTACACATGTAAACGTATTGGTACAGTGTCTTTGAATACTACTACTGGTTTTATTTCAGTACAATAGAATCTCAAGAAATTGGACTGTCTATCAATATCTGTAAAAGAACTCCAGGATTGCTGAGGATGGAAGGAAATTGCTGGTGGAGGAATAGAATTAAGAGATGTTTGGCAGTCAGAGATACAGAGTCCTTGATCGTCATATTAAAGAGATTCACCAAGTCTACCAATGAAGGGCTTTAAATCCTGAAAAAAATGAGGTTACAACTGAGTTTTTCAAATGCTATTCTGGTGAGCCAAAAGATGGGATGGGCAGTGGGGGGAAACTGAGTAAAATTAGTCTAACAAGGACACACCTGCATGTAATCACTCAAGCCAGATAATGGCTGATGCTATAAACAAGACACTAGGACATATTTGAAATACAATTAGGAGGTGCAATCAATAGGAATCAGGACTGAAAAAATTGTGAAGGCAAAGATGTCAAGGGTAGTTTCTAGGTCTCTAGGTGGATGTACTGAGCCAGAAGAAACCAAAGAGTAATTGGGTTTGGGAGACAAGATGGTTAAGATCAGTTCTGGATTTGTGGGTTTTGAAGAGTCTTTGAGACATTCTGAGAAAACGTGAAAGTAATAAACTGTATATATAGGTCTGGTGCTCAGACATTGTCTTGGATATATATAAATAAGGCGGTAATTTAATCTAAAAAATCAATTTCTAGCATGCTGATGTGACAAGTGTCCTCGAAAGTAACTCTAGGGGGGGCCCCTGGGTGGCGCAGTCGGTTGGGCATCCGACTTCAGCCAGGTCACGATCTCGCGGTCCGTGAGTTCGAGCCCCGCGTCAGGCTCTGGGCTGATGGCTCGGAGCCTGGAGCCTGTTTCCGATTCTGTGTCTCCCTCTCTCTCTGCCCCTCCCCTGTTCATTCTCTGTC
Source organism: Prionailurus bengalensis (assembly GCF_016509475.1). NCBI lineage: Eukaryota > Metazoa > Chordata > Mammalia > Carnivora > Felidae > Prionailurus > Prionailurus bengalensis. The sequence goes on along the minus strand of NC_057343.1, from coordinate 64,247,745 downwards.
TCTCTCTGTCCCAAAAATAAATAAACGTTGAAAAAAAAATTAAAAAAAAAAAAGAAAGTAACTCTAGGAAAGCACTTTTTATTTTCCCAGAAATCTGAACTCATTGGTAGAGAAGGTGTGATTAAAGGAAAAGAGAAAAGACATTGCTGTTACCCCCACTCATTTTTATGCTAGGAACTGTGAGAAATATGAAAAGAGGGAAAGCTGAGAAGAAGTTACAGGTATTACCATTATCGGACCACTTCTGGTTACCAAGACATTAAAGGATGGAATGTTTCCTTCCTTATTTCAAGTTTCATAGATGTAAAACTACTTATAGTTGTTTTATTTCAAAATATCCCTTTTCCTTGTAGATTAAACTAAGTGTATGTGTTTCATTTACTTGCATTTTTCTAGCTCTGAATCTTAATTCAGTCTCTTCTTTTCACCCATCTTCATATTCCCAACATGGTAGTTTAGTAAAATTGAAAGTAGGTATGTCCCTTGCTATCTCTGAACAAGGAAAGACTTGTTCTGTATAAAATACATTAGGAAATACCTTCTATTCTTTTTTTCTAAAACCCACTGGCTGATGGACAGCGTGAGGAAATACCAACAGCAAAGTAAGGTGAAAAGATTCTATGTATTATCTTCTGGGCTGGGACACCATAGTTGGACTTTCTAATATCCCAGTGTGGAAATAGGGACCCTCTATCAAGGGCACTGATGATTGTGATGTGCATTTTAATAAATTATATTATGTTTTGATCAAGAAGTGATGAAAATATCACATTCTAATCAGTATTACATATTATGAATTTGTAATACATTTATGAAGCATTTATATCTTCATCCAAGTTAGTGGGGGAACACCACCTGTCCAAACAATACATAGTGTTAAACTGGTAGTTTTACATTGCTTTTGCTGTGTGATCCAATCTAGAGAATTCATCCTAATGGTCCGGTCCTTCTGAATATTATAATTCCCAGTTTATATCGCTAAGAAATTGAATAAAAATGGTTAGTGTGAAGTTAGAAGAATAACATAAGGCAAAGATATTTATCTTAGATATGCTTATTCTGATCTCTCTATGGACAGAGACCACTTTCAGAAGGTCAACAGAATGTTTAGTCTTCTTTTTCCACATTGCTAAACCTGGGAAAATACAATTCAATCAAGTTCACATGGAGTTTCAAAGGAATTCAGTTCCTGGGTTGTGTTCTCAGAGCCCATGGTAAATTTTAGGGTGACTGACCCTTTCCTGATGTGAGGTGATCCATCCGAGGATCATGGCTGCCAAAAGTCCAGCTCTAAACTTGAAGCTGCCTGGCCAGATACCAGCCTACGTTGCCTTCAACTTTCCCCAAAAGTAATTTCCTTGTGGCTGAAGCCACCAATAAATCATGAAACATACCTCTGAGCAGCATTTTCCAAAGTGTTTTTAGCAGAAATCCATAACATATTCAGGCAAATATGGGGTCTTGGTTAAATATATATTGAAAATGCTTTTCTTAAAGTAGTTGACAGATATTTTTAAGTAGCAGGATTTATCAGAGCCTTTGACACACTAATCTGCATAGAAATAACCTGCAATACTCTCTAGGAGATGAATATTATGTGTAGTTTTTCCCCAAACTTAGGATCATGCAACATTTTATCAAAAAACAAAACAAAACAAAAAAGGCCTACTGCGAACATCTAAAAAGAATACTAGTGAAGAGCAGAAAGCAGTTTTTAAAACTTCTTAGATGAATCATGAGGATTTTGTAAACTAGAGATTGGTGTGTGGAATCTACAGGGCGTCTGGGTGGGCGGTCGGCCTCAGTCCTACCCCAACCCCCAAGCAGTTCAGGCTGCCCTGGTACCAAATAGTATGCAAAACAGGAAGCCCAAACACCTGAGGTTTGCCTTCCTGAATGAGAACTGGAAGGTGGACGGCATGGCATAGGGCCACTCTCAGAATTACGTCGAGTAGATTATATAAACTTCTATAAAGATTTGTCTTGAATGTTTATCATTTTTGCTTTGTCCTTATTTCCAGTAATCTAATTTGATAAATGGGATTTTTGACTGGTCTTAAGATAAATGCAGATATAATATTAATAATGCCAGTGTATTTATCTACATAAAAATTTAAATGGAAGCATTTTGCGCATTCATTAAAAGAATCATAGATTATTACAATTGTCTTGCTGTGCTCTCATGGGAGATATGAAATGCTAGTAATTTAAGATTCAATGAAAAATTGTAAATGCCTGAAATTAAATGTAATTCAGTGCATTAATCAAGAAGTTTCTACTGTGGAGCACGGAGGTCATTTCAGTTCAACAAATATTGCCAGACGGTTTAAAAGGCATAAGGGATAAAGAGATGAAAAAGACCCAGGGAATTCTCTGGTTAAGTTTCTGGGTTTGTTGATTACATGCAAATAGTAGAATATTCAAGGTCCCATAGGGTTGAGGGGAATGGGTGCCATTCTTCAATCTGGAACGTTAATGCAAGGGAGGGCAGGTGAGGAGAAGGGAAACAAGACTGGTGAGTGGGAGGGGGTGGTATCACTACACAGAGGGCCTTCTACACCATGCTGAGAAGCTTGCATTTTTTTTTCAGAGAGACACAGGGAAAGCAAAGGTGGAGCAGAGAGATCGATATGGAAACAATTCGAATAGTCCAGGCAATGCAGGAGAAAGACTCACTGTTGATTAACAGGTATTCATCAGGGAACACATGCCCATCGAGACTTAGACTCTAGAGATACTGTGATGAACACAACCGACAGTCTCTGTCCTCTTGGCACATACAATCGATATAAAATATAAATGAATAATCAAATAACAGAATATCCACAAAATGCTATAAAGGAAAAATTTTGGTGTACTAGTATATACTACAAAGTTACCCAACCTTTTCTACAGAGGCTAGGGGAAGCTTCCCAGGGTTAGTAGCATCCAATATAAGACCAAATGAGAAGCAGCATCAGTGTTCACTAGATGCAGGTGTTGGGAGGCATGGTTAGAAAAGAGCCTACTTTCAGAAAAATCTAACTGACAAGAGTCAAGAAAGAGGATTGTATGCTAAAGGAAACAAGAGAACTCTAGAATGACTAGAGCAAAGAATTTGAGATAGAGAGCACAAGGAGGGAAGAGGCAGAGGAGAGAGAGAGAGAGAGAGAGAGAGAGAGAGAGAGAGAGAGAGAGAAACCTTAAGCAGGCTACATACCCAGTGTGGAGCCCAATACAGGGCTTGATCTCAAGACCTTGGGATCATGACCTGAGCTGAAATCAAGAGTCAGATGCTCAACCGACTGAGCACCCAGGTGCCCCTAGAGCAAAGAATTTTTAAGAGTGGTGTGAGATGAGAGTATAGTGACGCCAAAGGGCAGATGTGCAAAGCACTAAAGATCAGTATAAAGGCTTTAGATTTTATTCTAAGGTCAACAGGAAGCCAACGAAGGATTTCAAGCATAATCTATTTTATGCTTTGTTAAGATTATTCTGACTTCTGTTTGGAGAATAGACACTATGATGGTTTGGAAAAGTCAGTCTACTGTCAGTTCCAACCATGTAGCTGGATGCCTACACCCAATGTCTAGCAGTGCCCTCGTGCACTGAAAACTCTCACAAAGTGTTTTTGGTGGAGGTCTGGATAAATGAATGAGATTAGCTATCTTTTCATTTTTATCTGACCTCAAAATTTCTCCAATGAGAAAGGCAGTCTTTCAAGGTCATAAAGATTACTATCTGTGGAGCAAACAACACCTTTAATGTGGGGGATTTTTTTTTTCTGTGAAGGACCTTGAAGCATTAATGATAAAATATCTCCAAAAAACTTTTAGTGGGTCATGTACATGACAAATGAAAAGACACATTGTCCCTACAAGTTCCCAAAGCCTCAAGAAGCATATGCCAACAAAAAGGACAAATCTATAAATGAAAATTATTCCCTGGAATATGCTGGGTTTCCTTTTGTAGGAGTCAATTTTCAAAATGATACATTATAACTTTTTTATAACAGCTTTATTGTTATACAATTGATGTTCCATAAAATTCACCCTTTTGAAATGTGCAGTTCGGTGAATTTCACCATGTTGACAGAGATGCGCAGCCATCATCATTATGTAATTTTACAATATTTTTATCACTTTCCCCTGCAAGAACAATCCTGTACACATTAGCAGTAATTCTTCATTCCCTCTGCTCCCCGCCCCCAACCCCTGATAACCACTAATTTACTTTCTGGGTCAATGGATTTGCTATTCTGGACATTTAACATGATCAGAGTCTTATGAAATGTGGTCTTTTGTGACTTCTTTCACATAGCATAATGTTTTCAAGGTTCAATCATACTGTAGCATGTAACAATACTTCATTCCTATTTTATTATAAAAAATATCCCATTGTATGGCTATATGACATTTTATTTATCCATTCAGCAACTGATGAACATTCAGGTCATTTCCACTTTTTGGCTACTATAAATAAAGCTGCCATGAATATCTATGTATGTTTTTTATAAATATATGTATTGAGTGCTTTTGGGTATACACCTTAGCCTGGAATGGCTAGGTCATGCAGTAATCTATGTTTAACTCTATACAGAATTGCCTAACTTGTCTCAAGTGGCTGCACCATTTTACAGTCCCTCTAGCAATGCATGAGTGTCCAAATTTCTCCATGGCCTCACCACACTGTTACTGTTGACTGTTTATACTATAACCATCGTAGAGGTGTGTGAAGTGCTATCTCATTGTCTCACTGTGGTTTGATTTACATGTCCCTAATTACTAAGTATGTAAAACATCTTGTAATATGTTCTGTTATCCATACCTTCTTTGGAGAATGCCTGAACTCTTTGCCTATTTTTATTAGGTTATTTTTTATTTATGTGTTGCCTAATTGTATCAATTAGTGCCTTTATGTAAACATTACCTCGGAAGGTGTAACACATGATAGAGATGTCTATTTGTGAATGTAAAGCAAATACTTCTAGTAACTCCATCGTAATTTTGGAATTATGTAATAGTCCTAACATTTTTTCTATCTCTGTTTTATCTTTAATTTGTATATTTTTTCTATTTTGCTCAGATCTTAATTTATTTACATGTATGTTGATGCTCCTTAGCACATTCCTAACATATATGACAACTTTTATTAATATAAGGTATACCTCTTCGTTTCGTTTCTTTTTTTCTTCCTGCTTTTATTGCTGTCCTGTACTCATCCTCTGGAAATACTCTCTCCAACTCTTTCTTGACATGTTTAGGTGAGCTCATCCCATTTATGGCTCCAGGGTGGGAAAATGACCCAAAGGTGGCTAGTCAGGGGGCCAATAGATGCCTCCAGAAGAAGAAAAGGCCCAAAATCATAGTGATGAGCAAGAGGATAGGGATTTTGATCAATGAGAAATAAGTACTATTTTTTCTTGCTAGTTAAACTGGAAGGTGATGACCTTAGACGTTTTGTGGCCTACGTTGTTACCACCTGGGGACAGCCTGACTGAGGACCAAACTAAGGTAGACGAAAGCTTCACTGACAAGTAGGAACTAGATCAAATCAGAACTTCAGTTATCTGTACCATTTGACCTTTTAGTTATATGGTCTAACATCCACTCCTTCCCTTAGGAAGTTTTAAATGAATTTGAGGTTCTGTCACTTCCCACCAAAAAAAAAAAAAATTGCCCATTATAAGCAATAATGTTTTCAGTGTCTTTTTTTCTCAATGCATTAAAGTATAATTTTCAGAAAGATAAAAAATATGCCTCTAAAGCTAATATATAAAGAGCTATTGTGAAAGGCTTGTTCAATTCCTTAATGAGGGAATAAACACAGCAATAAAGCTGCTGGAAAGAGATTAGCATTATGGTCACTGAAAAAAAGAACAGTAGAATATTATTCTAATGTTATAATAATAAAAGATAAGGTTAATACTTTTCAGGTAAATAAAATAATGGCTTTTTGGGGTTTTTCTCAATCAGAAAAAAAATAACTTGTAATTCAATAGGGCAAAAATTATTTACAATGTATTAATCTTCTGCAAATTGATATCTAACTTTACAGAGAATAGTATGGCCTTTATAGTGAGAAAAACAGTAAGTAAAAAAGAAAAACTTACTTATACCTAGTGATGACTCAGGTGGTTTGTCCTATTAAACTATCAAAACAGTACAGGGTAATGTTTTGCCTTCTTTTAATTTTTTGGATATATTTTTTAGACATACTACTTTATTGAGGGGAATTATAACTACATAGCGTTTGGCAATATGGGAGAATCCAGTTACAATCCTTCTCTATCCACTTGGATGGTAAAGGTTTCCTACCCCTAGATCAAACCTGGAGGTCACCTTGACAATCACAGGGCCTTGCCCGGTGTGGTACCCAGTATCACATCGACTGCTGATTGATGGAGTAAGGTGAGATCTTCTTCAAATCAGACTGTCCATATCATACAGACAGAGACAGCTCAAAGGTCATTGAAGAATTTAGGACATAGGTTAACACTGACCCTCTTATACCCACCATGCACTGGATGGGGCTTTCTATTTCTATCCCTGTTTTCATTTGCCTTGGTGGTTTTACAACAGTTGCAGTAGTAATTGCAACAGTGTCTCATCTGCTTATTCTAGTCTCCAAATGAACACAAAGAGTGCCTAAAAATAGAAGAAGGAAGCCAGAAGCTTCAGTTTTTAAAGTGGGAGGTTCTACCTTTCTCAAATGACAGCTGTTGAAGAGTCAGATGTCAGCCTCCAGCCATCCTGGTCCATGCAGGCCCTAAGGGCACAGTCCCAGGAGAAAAATGGGAGACGAGCAAAACATCCCATGGTTAGATTGAACATTCCTGAGATGGAAGACTTTGAAAAGTCCTCTTATTTTTTCCTTAGTTGTTAAATGTGAAAATGGAAGAGACCCTACCCAGAGCCTCTCCTAATACATCTCACATGCTTCCTTCCCCACACACATTCAAGGCCACCTAGAAACATTCCAAGGGGAGCCCTGAGACACTCTTTTCTGATCATCAGCTGGATTAGGTCTTCAAAGACACAAAATGAAAAGTTTATAGAAGTGGCCATGGAGACATGCAACCCTCCACTGTGCAGCCTCCCAAATAAGAATAATTACAGATATGGAGAGACATTTCCCTGCTTAGTTCTTGGGGCAGCCAGGGAAGGTCTCAGATGTCCAGAGCTGCTAAGCAATTGCCCCAGCCTACAGACCATAGTCTATACCACCAGGGCCATGTGATATGACCATTGTCTTTGTGGGTTAAGATGTGGCAAAGTGTGGTAGACACTTGTTTGTCCCTTCCACCACCTCCATTGAGGTCTGCCCTGGGTTTTTGGGCAGAACTGTCAATTCAGCGCTGTGTGCTATGTTGTGTCCACAGAGTCATGGCAACCTGAGGTGTGCCATTAGTGGCCTTTGGATCCACAGAAGTTCCACTGATGGCCACAGTGCTCGGTGCAATGTTGATCCTGGAGGCTCCAGGCCCAGCAGTGGGGGTTGTGCCAGGTGCAACAGCCCAGGGAACACTGTGACACGTGGTGGTTGTTACAGTCAGGATGGGGGTTTTCGTGGTTAAAACTTGTTGTTATGGGGTGCCTGCGTGACTCAGTTGGTTAAGCGACCGACTTCGGCTCAGGTCGTGATCTCATGGTTTGTGAGTTCAAGCCCCGGCATCGGGCTCGCTGCTGTCAGCGTGGAGCCCACTTCAGATCCTCTGCCCTCCTCTCTCTCTGCCCCTCCCCTGCTTGTGCTCTCTGTCTCAAAAATAAATAAACTTAAAAAAAAAAAACCTTTTGTTTTTATGCAAGGTGAAACAAAGTAGTGGCCACTGGAATGTCTGTCCCTCTGGAGTAAAAATATCAAGTTGAGAATATTTGTCAATTTGTAAAAGAGTTTGGAGACCTTAAATCAACTATTTTAGAAGCAAACTTTAAAACTTTCTATAGGACATAGTAAACATGAAGACCATGAATAAAGAGCTAGGAAGCTACCATTCTTTACTTGAACTTAAACCAGGTACTTCTAGGAAGCATTGGGAAAGAGAAAAATATAAATGGTTACAAGTTCAGATGATGGTTGACATTATAAGCAAGACTAACGCCTTCGAAGGAGCATCAAAGCTAACTCAGCAAAGTGGCAACCAAAACAGCCTTCAAAATCCAGCCAAAGAATGGAGAAAAGCTTCAGACAGCACTAACAAAACCTTTGGAGGTAAATTCTAGTCTTCGGAAAAGCGTAAAATTGCTTTCATGCGAATCTCAAAAACAGAAGCAGAGAGTGGGGAAATTTACTAAAGAGAAAAAATAATATGAAAGTCTGCCCATGGAGTGAGTCCTTAATAATAAAGAGAGTCAGATCAAGCCTCTAGGTGAACAGTTGGCTAGAGATGAGCAATTGGGCTGCTGTTCTTGAGGAAGACAGCATGGATTGTGCAATCATGAAATTGGATATAATGGACACATCAGAAAATGGAGACTTTTTAATTGGTGAAGCCAAAGGATTGTTGATTTACGGGGACTGAGTTTAGTACCGGTTTACAAACTCTTGAGGAACACAAGCGTACACAAAATTAACTGCAGAGGCTAAGATAATCCATGCACTTAAAAACCATTTGAAAAATTTCCAACCAAGAAAGCTTTGCTATATTCAGAAAACACTCAGAAAGGGAGAGGCAAAAATTCCTGCAGAAATATCATTGGGGTACCTGGGTGGCTCAGTTGGTTGAGCGTCCGAGTCAGCTCAGATCACGATCTCATGGCTCGTGAGTTCGAGCCCCGCTGACCGCTCAGAGCCTGGAGCCTGCTTGGAATTCTGTGTCTCCCTCTCTCTCTGCCCCTCCCCTGCTTGTGTTCTCTCGCTCTCTCGCTCTCTCTCAAGAATAAATAAAAACATTAAAAATTTTAAAAAAATATCATATACTTCTTGAACTTAATCAATAAAAGGAAATATGGTTTTATACAGTGTCCAATTTAGAGAGAATTTATTCCATTTGAGATGGAGAATTATTCCAAACCACCCAAAAACATCAGTGATGCATATGAACAGTTACACACTTCAAAATTCAATCAAAAATGCTTCAGAACATTTTTTTAAAAACCACTGGGTATTATTAAAACCCTCGTATTCCCAGGAGACAAAAGCTCATGTTATTGATATAAAAGCTCTGTTCGCTCAGAGAAACATCAATAACTTAACAAAGCAAATGCACACATGACACAAAAACTGAATGAGGAAGAAATTAAAGGTTTGGAAACCTGCCCTTCCATTATTTGTTTTCCAGAAAAAGTGCATTTGGCAGAGGCCTGAGGCCACAGGCAGGAATCTTCCAGATGCCAGATCCCTGAAGAAGGAGGAGCATGTGACTGGGACGGTGAGAAAATGAAAAGATCCATGCCCAGTATCCACCACCAATACCCCCAAGCTTCCTCCCGTCTGGCTAACTCCATCTTGAGTCAGCAAGTTCTCCAGAAGAGCCAGACAGAGTTGTGTAATTAAAATAGTGATCCTAACAGGAAAGCCTATAAAGAATTGAATAAAACAGGAATGAATAGTCTGGAAAGAAGATGTCAGGAAAACAGGCAAAAAATAATAATAATAGCCCTTTATAGGCCTTCAGATCTTCACAAGACATTTAATAATTATTCCTCTCTTAGGAAATTAGGTTGAAATAAACCATCATGGTTAACAGTACTTATTCACAAGAAAATCAGACTATAATCTTTCTCACATAGATAAAAGCACAAATTAATCATGCAACACTGGATGCAATACCAAAGCCTTAGGAAATATTGATCTTTAAATTATACAAGCTTGTTGTCTAATGTGTTTCTTAAAAATATTTAGGCTTACCTCATATGAGGTACCTGGGTCATGACTGACCCTCACCACTGGAAATCATTTCAAGTTCCAGAGACATTATCAAAGGGCCAAACTGGACCTCCCCTCCCCCCATGATCCACAAGTGCAGGGGGCAAATCTCCAAAAGATAAAGGATTCAGATCTAATCAAGCATGTGAAGAAAATTCTTACCAGCAGAGGCCAACCATGTTATAGAACTATCTGTATATACTATAGCATGTATTTGAGTAGAAAATCACTGGACAATAGAACCTTTGGCCTACCTCTCTGGCCAAAAAACGTTTGCCTCTTTCCACATCTGAAAAGAACTCAATGGGCCTAGTACTGGGAGGAGAACCCACTAATTACGGCTACATACTACTGCCACCATTCTGTCACAGCAACCTCCCTATCACTACCTAGCGTGCAGAGTTAAGCAGGTAAAACGTTCTGAAGTGATCTTTGCATACGATGATGACTTGGATTGGATGGCCTCTCGTGATCTCATGAAATCTTCCTTTCCTTCTTTATTAGCTTATAGGTTTTTCTACTTCCGGTTGGTCCACTATGATTGGACTTTTTCTGAGACGTCTTTTACCCTAGAAACTTGTATCTTTCACTTTCAATTATTACTAATTTAATTCTTACGCCTTTCCATTTTCTCATGTGGAACTTCGGTTTTATTTCTCAGAAGAATGAGTCCATTTGAATAACATACTAATCCCAAGTTAAACACTATCTCTCTACATAAGTTAAATAAAAATTAGGCAAAGGTTAAAATGGTATCTTTAAATATATTATGGATGTACTTTCAATGACTACCCATAAAATGTGTCCATAGGTGGTTGATTTATAACCTTGAGTCACAGCCTTTTATTCTGTGGCAGTCAAATGCAAAAATACACATGAATGAAAGCTCATAAAAAAAAAGTTTGCCTCAGAGATAACACCATCTTGGGGAACGTTGGAGGTGGTCATTGAGAAGACATGACTGTTGGCTGACATGTGAGCTGGACCCAGACATTTGGAGCATCTTAACCCTCTCCCCTGTCCTTGGAATGTACATTTTCTCCATTATCCCCACACTAGGAACCATATCAAGGATGCAGCCTTGAGAGAGTAATGTGTTGCCTCAACCCTACTTGCCTTACAATCTCTATTATACAAAATCATATAACAGTGATTTTTAGGAAACTGTATAAATAAGAACAAAATTAGTGCCTTACCAGAAATAATGCAGGCTACTATTTTAATTTGCCTTTCAATTCATGTGAAAGAATATCATTGAGATACCTAAAAACATATGATTAATTTATTATGCTTTAATTCTACAGATGCAGATAAATGTGAATGTGTATAGAGGAAGTGATGAGGTATTAGTTATCTCAATAACATACTTTAATTAGAGTGCACTAGTGTGTACAATTCACCTTAAACTCAATTTTGATAGGTATTAAAATTGAATTGAATAGCTATTCTAAAGTAATTTGAATGCAACCAGCTGAATCTCTACTAATAGTGCATAGGTAAGAGATGTGAAAAACTGATTATCTATTTAAAAATACAAATTAGGACTTTTACTGTTGGAAATTATGTTTCTAAACCCTTACAGACTTTAAAAAAAAAAAGCTTTTTGTGGTAGTAATTCCTAAGATGGCAACGTAGGAGACTCTTGAATCCCCTTCTCCTGCAGATGCACCAAATGTACAACTACCCATAGAGAAATTTCCTCTGAAAGAAATCCAGAAACCAGCTGAGCACATTGGGTGAATGAGAAAATACCTACACTGAAACAAGAAAGGCTGAGACACACACTTATAAATCCCACCTTCAGCAAGGCGCCATACAATCCAGAGAGAAACCCCAACTCCCAACTGTGAAAACAAAGCATACCAAAATTTATGAGATCCAGCAAAAGCAGTGCTAGCTAGTAAGTTTATAGTGATAAGTACCTATATTAAGGGCAGTGGGGTGGGAGGGGGAGTCATAAATAAACAACCTCATTTTACACCTCAAGAAACCAGAGGGAAAAGAGAATAAACTAAGCCGAAAGTTACCAGAAGAAATAACAAAGATCAAAGCAGAAATAAATGAAATGGAAACCAAACAAACAACAGAAAATATCAATGATGTTAAGAGCTGACTTTTGAAAAGATAAAAAAAAAATGTACAAATCTTTACTAGACTAAAAAAAAAATATAGACTCAAATAAATAAAATTATAAGTCAAAGAGGAGACATTACAACTGACACCATAGAAATACTAAGGGTCATAGAGACAGCTATGAACAATGATATGCAAACAAACAGGATAACCTAAAATAAACAGGTAAATTCCTAGAAACATAGAACCTATCAAAACTAAATTATGAAAAAAATAGAAAATCTGAACAGACCAGTGTTAAGTAAGGAGACTGAACTGGTAATTTAAAAATTAAGAAAGAAAAACAAAAAGCCCAGGACTAAATGTTTTCACTGATGAATTCTATCAAATATTTAAATAAAAATGTGATTTTGTCATTTATATGTCAATAAAGTTAAAAAAAAACATTTCGTTTCTAAAATTGTATAGAATCAATGTGCAGTTGAGTTTCTTAGTAATATTTGCTCCATTTAGAAGATGTTGAACCACTGAAATTAACACAGGTTCTGGGTTCTTCTAATAAGTTAAAATATTAAATTATATTAATAAATAATATGCTATGTGTAATTAATAGCAAAAAATAAAGTGTTATTTTATAAAATAAGCAAATGATTTCCTCACAAGAAATCATTTGATCATTAAATGATTTCTGAACATTAGGAATGATTATGAAACGATTTTTATATATTATTAATTAATATCAATTAATTAATATTAAAAGTACATTATAGTGTTGTATAAAGTTTTATGAAAATTCCAGTTTTTTTCCTCATTCAAGGAAAATCTTTACAATTATTTGCTTACATTAAATGACAATTTATAATATTTTTTTCAACTCTATTCCACATTAGGAAAGGTATGTTTGCTTTAGGAGCATTTAAAACACCACAGAAATCAACAAAGCATTCATAAATAATAATTATCTATTGTGATAAATAATTAGTAGTGATTATAGTAGTGATAAGAATTAGCAGGATTTAAACATTTAACATGTATAAGACACTAATCGAAGTGTGAAAGCTCATTTTATGGTGAGAACTCTATGATGTAGGTATTATTGCCCCATTTCACCACAGAGGAGACTAAGGAGAGATTAAATAATCAAATGCCCAAACTCATAGCCAGTAAGTGGCAGAGCACCTGTGAAATCCAGTCTGACAGTAGAGCCAGCGCTTTTAATATCTACACTTTGCTGGCTCTCTGTTAATGCTTTATTAAATTAAGTATTGTCTTAATCCCCAGAATAATTATAAAATGAAAATACCTATTGTAAATTAAATTTTGTTTCCCTAACAGCTTATTAAACAGGAGAGACTCATGATTTTCCTCAGGAAACTGGTAACATTTTTTTTTCCAGTTGAAATTCATCCAACGGAAATATGATACAGCTGATACCTCTATGGATTTCTTAAAGTGAAAATATGTATTTATTGAGGACTAGACTTGGAAGTCCTAGATCTCAGAGATTGCTTTGGGAATGTGAGAAAGTCATTATTTGCTGGCTCTCCAGTAATTTATTTTGAATTTGTTAAATTCATTGATGTGTGAACTGGTTATCGAAGCTTGATAAACAGCTTATAAATCACTTTGAAGTTGGCAGAAATAAATATTAATGAGTCAATTTTCAAGGAATTTAAAGTCAGTAGTATCTCCTTTTTCTGTTGCCATATGTTAAAAAAGAGAATCTCAGTTGTTTTATTTAGAAAAGGATCTAACAACTTATTAGTAATGATTGATGTTTCTCAAGATAGTCCTAGGACTACTGATTATATCAAATCAAACGATTTGCCTAAAAGAAAAGAATGTTCTTTATAAATTCACCACAGAGTTTCATATGACAAAAGTTTTGTTTAAAACTTTTTTATAAAACACAAGTACAATGATGATTCTCACTCTGAGATTCTAAAGTAACCTGCTTCCCCGAGGTTGGCTCAAGGCTGGACTTAGAATAAGCAAAGAAATAAAGCAAGCATTTCGGGTACTGGTGTCTACCAATGTCAGAGCCTTACCGACATTTTCCCACTTGAACCATTTCTACCTTCTCCATACAGGACAAAACAGAATCAAAGGGTTTTAGTAGCTGTCCCAGGCCACACGACCAGTGAATAGCAAAGTCAGGACTTAAAAACAGGTTTATCGAAGTATGAGCCTGGTTAGTTTAGTGTTTGAAATAGGAAAAATAGATAATTTTCTATGTGATAGATTTTAAGGATACAGAAAGGCCCTCCAGTTTTCAAAACAGATAGTAAAAGGAATCTTAGAAACCTAATTACTTATGTATATTAGAAAACTCTGGCCCTTTGAGATTACATGGCATGCCCTCAAATTAATATCAAATCTGGACTTGATTTCAGAGCTCTTGTGCCTGTTTTCCCTTCTGGAGATACTCAATATCATAATACTAATATTTGTTTCCTGGATCTAAAGGTTTATTTCCCATAATTATGAAATACTTGAAACCTTAGAAGTCTCACTTTGAGTTGGTTTATTATATCCCTTCCAAAAGTTCTAGTACTTATCTGATCTCCAGAAAGGGACAGATTGAAGAAAGATCTGGACCAGTGCATATGGTTGGGAACCTTGTTCACTATATAAAAACATCCAGCTGAATAAATCAGGAAGCAGGAGTTGACATCCAGCTCACTTTCTACCTGCCAAGCCACACAATGGTGTGGCATCCACCTAAAGAGGGCACCATGTCTAATCTGCCAAAGGGGACCTTACAGGCTCACACAGGCCCTGCAAAGAAAGGAGGAGTTACGTGATTGGGCACAAAGTTAAGAAGAAAGGGGGAGGAGGTGATTGGGCACAAAGATTTTCAGATCCAATGTCTATCAGAAATTGATTGAGAAAACCAACTTCCAATGCTAATGATTAGGAGGTTTATTAACTTGATAAATTAGTGCCACAATGGGGAGAGGTCTTCTTTCAGCACCGAGGAGTATAATTTTGTTTCAGGAGAAATGATTTAGGATAAACATCAGCAACATGTCCTACTTCACTGTATGGGATATGAGAATATTACTAAGGAGCCTGTGAATATGTAAGAAAATGGCTCTACAGAAGGTGGGAAAAATAGAAAACTCTTGTGGCCTTTTTACTTGATGATTTTATTTCAAAAACTTCCTAAAATCTTCTTGGAATAAAACACCATGATGTTGCATATACCACATTTTCAAAAATCATTACACCATCACTGTGACAGATTCTGAAGAGTCTCTGAAGAAACACTTCTGAACATTAAGCTGTCAAGTTTTCATTTAATGAAAATATAATTGGCATGTCTATTTTAGTGTTGAAAACCTTTGAAATGCTAACAATAACTACCCATTTTTTTTTAGTAAAAGGCACCATTCTAGGTAGTTTGCATACATATTGCCTATCTTCCCAAAAAAGAATGCTCTAAAAGTTATGTGCTACTATTCTCTTTTTATCAATGAGGAAACAGGCTCAAAGAGTCTAAGGCATCTGAGAATTACTGGCAGAATGCAGATTCAAATCCATGTGGGTCCCCATTTTAAACCTGAGTCCTCTCTACCTCACTGAACTAATCCTATGAGAAGGCTTCTACTTGGAGAGAAAGGGGAAAGTAGCTAACCAATATTTTACTGTAAGATATAAAAAATATATTTTTTTGAGAGAGAGAGAGAAAGAAAGCACAAAAGAGGAGGGGCAGAGAGAGAGAGAGGGAGAGAGAGAATCCCAAGCAGGCTCTGTACTGTCAGCACAGAGCCCAGTGCAAGGCTTGATACCATTAACTAGAGATCATGACCTGAGCTGAAATGAAGAGTTTAACAATCAACTAAGCCACCCAGGTGCCCCAATAAAAAATAAATCTTGAATCAAATATGGAAACCCACACAATTTCCTACTATTTCCTAATGTATTAACTCATTAAGTTGCCATAATTAAAAAAAAATTAATGTTTATTTTTGAGAGAGACAGAGACAGAATGTGAATGGGTTGGGGCAGGGAGAGAGGGAGGCACAGAATCCAAAGCAGGGTCCAGGCTCCGAGCTGTCAGCACAGAGCTTGACATGGGGCTCGAACTCACAAGCTGTGAGATCATGACCTGAGCCAAAGTCAGACGCTCACTGACTGAGCCACCCAGGCGCCCCAAGTTGCCATAATTTTAAAGTACATAATAATGTGCTTATAGTCACTTAATTTTATGTATATGGCCAACCCTCGAGTTCTAAGAAATCAGTCAGGGAGTGTGGAGTGGCTGCTTACCTGCTCCGATAACTTTTGTGCATCGAGGTGAGCCTGCATCACGGCATCATTAACAAGCAAGTGGAAGTTCAGGAGCACATGTTCAATGTCATATGTTCCATGCATGGCATCTGACAGCTCTCCCAATGACCGGATGTAGGCATGCCAGTGTGGATTCAGCTCTGCCATGTGTGCCAAGCAGCCTCTCATGACGTTGAGGCAGTACCCCATGCAAGGCTTGCTGAGAGTCAGGCCCTGGCAGTGAGGGCAGTACTGCATCCTCAGGACGGCTCTGCTGCACTCTCTGGAGAAGTGTAAATGGTCTGTGGTATTGATGACTTCAATGCCCAGATTCAGTGCCTGCAGAAATGTGCGGCTAGGCAGCAGCGATCTCCCCATCTGCCCCATCACTCTTTGGGGAATATTACCAAAGGGACTAACATCCCGGCGAGCCATCCGGATACATTCCGAGTATTCCAGGGAACTGTCCGTCACACCAGGGCTAATGAGGTGATTGTAGACCAGAGGGAAAAGACCGTCAAAGAATCTGTTTACAAATTCTTCAGGATGAACATCTGCGCCAAACAAATAGAGCCCCACATCAGTGAAGAACTCCTGAACTGAAGCTGTAGCCTCTAAGGCCATATTTCTGTAGCTGTTGCAGAAGAAGATACTGGTGTAATTCTCTGCTTGTCTGATGAGATTTTCGAGGGTTTCTGTAACAAGAGCAGAGGTAAAACATGGAAAGGCTTAGTATACATGCTGAAACTGTCCATCCATCTGCTCCAGACAGTAGCATCCTAACCAACTTAAGGACCCAAATGGGAAAATGCTCAGCCTACTGAACCCAATTTAGTGCTCCAAGGATAAAGGTTGGTCAACAGTGGGCATCACACACACCATGCAAGTTTTATGAGATGTATTTCCTAAAGTCAAATGTATAGAAATCAAAAAGTGTTGAAATCAAAAAGAAGTTACGATATGGTGGTTTCCCACTTACTTTATTTCATGGTCATCCACCACCCACCAATGGCAGAAGAAAAGCGTCAATGAGAAGATTATTTCCAACCATGGGTTCATTGTTTATAAAAGACCGACGGTAGATGCTTGATTCACCACCTACTGTACTTTTACGCTTTTTCAATTTTTTTTTTCCAGAATGAAAGCTAGTAGATTATACACTAGTTACTGCATTAGAATTCCTACCAGGTTCAAATGAAAAAGAAAGCAAAATATTTCATGATTAAACAATGCCCTAACTGGCAAACCTTGTTAAGTAGTAGGCGAGTCATGAGTTCTATTAGTTGACGAAAATAATCGTGTGACCATCTTCTGAACACTGTTTTGTTGTTCTCATCATCTGATCTCCAAAGACTGAACTGTGGGACATTTTATTTTCTCACTTAAGTAACTGATGCTCCCAAATCAATTTCTCCACAGAAATAGAGAATAATTTATCCACAAATTAAGGAAGGTTGAGGTAATCGGTAAGCAAGAGTTATATTTCAAAATGATAGCTTTAGGCAGCAGTTGAACACCTTGGCTATTCTAGTAATTACATTTTATAATTAGCCTAATTATAATAAATAATGATGCTGGACTGTTATCAATACATAATTAATTGTAAAATACATCAATAAAATTATCTCCCATAACCCCAATCTCATCGTTATTTTTAATTAGGTTGTAAAAGACCACACAATGATTCAGTAATCAGACCATTGAATATATTGTAAAAGGAGATGGAACGACAGTAGAATGAAAATGAAATAATAAAAAGCAGAAGTGCAGTGAGAGCCACTAATGAAGTGGAACTGTGTCATGAATATGCCATCATTTCCTAAAAACAAATAAACAACAACAAACCAAACCAAGCACCTTTACGAAAAGCACCGAGAGGTAAAATACAGCCCCATGTATTCTGATTCTGTTCTGAGACCAATTAATGTTGGGTCTCAAACTTTAGTGGGATATAACAAGATGCCTGCTACGGACTGAATGTTTGTTCACCCCTCCCCCAAAATTAATATGTTGAAATCTAATCTCCAACGTGGATGACATTTGGAAGTGAGGCTTTCAGGAGGTGATTAGGTTCATGAATCGTGAAGCCCTCATGAATGGGATTGGTGCCTCTATAAAAGAGACTCCAGAGAGCTCCTTTGCTCCTTCTGCTATGTGAGGACACAGAAGATGACCATCCATGAACCAGGAAGTAGGTTCTCACCAGACAATGAATCTGCCAGCACTATGATCTTGGACTTCCTAGTCTCCAAAACTATGAGAAATAAATGTTTGTTGTTTATAAGGCACCCAGTCTATGGTATTCTGTGACAGCAGCCTGAACTAAAATAAAACAGCATGTGCCCTACCATGAAAGGCAGCAGTTTTTAAAGGTGGCTGTCACTCTGTTGCAACATAGAGGATTACAGACTTTAGTCTGTAAAGGAGAAGGCATCCCCGGTGCTCTCTAGAATGTAGGCTGCATACTATGTATTCAACAAAAATGTGAGCAATTGAAGGCTTCAAGTGAGATTAGCTGTTTTACCAAGTGAGATCGCCTGATCACCTAGGCTGGGTGAGGAAAATACAGATTGCCAGGTCTCTGCACTAGGGTTTACAACCCAGTAGGTCTGTTTGGGTTTGGGAATCTCCCTTTAACAAGCAGCCCCCATGATTCTGTCAACCTAACCAGTTTTGGAAAAACTGCCCTCACAGATAATCTATAAAATGTTTGCTCTGCTTTGATAGAGTGGTTCAGCAAGCATTCCACTGAAACAGTCTCACCCCACAGCTGCGATGTCAGCCACTGCACTCTGCTTTCACAGACCCTCAAGAGTGCATGTGGCAAGTGAGCTAAACCTGTGGCTGAAATAAAATAAAACTGCTAAGCTTATATTTTTCTCAATAATATAGGCTCACATCTCTCAGCAAATTATGTGTGGCCAAAAATTATGAGGTAGATTGAAAATGAGTTTATTTGCCAGTAATGGTTAAATAGCAATGTTTGCCATTTTTTAAAGATAAGTGTAAATTTAAAGAGACCAAAACCACAGGCACGATTACATACTTTCCGCCAGTTTTTCTAAGGTGCATGCTATAGACCTGTTTGTGCAGCTGATACTTGCCACACAATTCTCAGTGCAATAAAGGTTGAAAGCTACCCCAGGAAATACAAATGTTCCATCTGATTTCTGCCAACTCTAAGTGGTGTACAAACACACAATTTTTTAAAGTAAAAAAAATAAAAGGTTTCTTTAAAAATTTGAGCCCCAGTAATCTATAACTTACTATGATTCAGGGGTATATGAAATTTGTCTTTTCAGCTGCTATAACAAATAGGTTTTGCAAATTAATATATTCTGTGAAAACAATATTAAAAATAATATATTTAATATTTACATTTTCTTTTTTTATTTTATTTCAGAGTAGTTTTTCTCTGATCTAGATTTTTATTTTTTTATTTTTTGTAATTTTTTTAATGTTTATTTATTCTTGAGAGAGAGAGACAGACAGACTGCAAGTGGGGGACAGGCAGAGAGAGAGGGAGACACAGAATCCAAAGCAGGCTCCAGACTCTGACCTGACAGCACAGAGCCCAATGTGGGGCTCGAGCTCATGAATCATGAGATCATGACCTGAGCCAAAGTCAGAGGTTTAATTGACTGAGCAAACCAGTCACCCCTGATCTAGATTTTTAAAACAAAACATAATGGAATGTATTAAAATGTTAGGAATCCTATCATGGTAACATTTTAAAACTTTATGTTGTAAAAATTAAAATTTTAGTTTTCATAACTACGTATTGTTTTTGCTAATCTTTGAATAAGAGAAGACATGTGCTCAAATATCAACATTCTGATTATTTCCTGAATATCTAAACACAAAATAGCTTTTTTAAATGAACTTATTCTGTAATATTTTTTAAATGTTTTACTTATTTTTGAGACAGAGAGAGAGCATGAGCAGGGAAGGGGCAGAGAGAGAGGGAGACACAGAATCTGAGGCAGGCTCCAGGCTCTGAGCTGTCAGCACAGAGCCCGATGCAGGGCTCAAACTCACGGACTGTGAGATCATGACCTGAGCCAAAGTCAGATGCTCAACCGACTGAGCCACCCAGGCGCCCCTGTAATATTTTTTTGGTATGCTACTAACTCATCACGATTAAAGATTTTACTTTCAATCTGTGTTAAATCTCATATTGACACATTCCAGTTAGCTGAACCCTAAACATGTGTTAGTATTTTTTTTTAAGTTTATTTATTTATTTTGAGAAAGAGAGAGCCAGCGGGGGGTGGGGGAGTGGGCAGAGAGACTCAGAAAGAGAAAACCCCAAAGAGACCCTGCACTGGCAGTGCAGAGCCCAAAGCACGGCTCTATCCAAAGAAACATGAGACTGTGATCCGAGCCAAGATCCAGAGTTTGATGCTTAACTGACTGAGTCACCCAGGTGTCCCCATATGTTAGTATTTTTCAATGTATACATTTGTGATCCTAAATATTTTTTAAATCCAATCAATGATGAAAATGTAAACAATTGTTCTGTATACATTTGAATTAGGGATAAACATACTTTTGTGAGTTTTTTATCCTAATATAAAATGTTAATATATAAACAATTATATCAGAGACTGAATAATCTAGAAGCCAATCCACTTGATGACTGTGTTAATCTTTTTTTAAAAAGTTGGTAAAATCAGAAGTTGAATTTATGAAAATTAGTTGTTTGTATTAACTCTGAATTTACAAACCCATCACTTTGTTGTCTTACTGTGTTTATCATAGAGTTGAGTGTTTCCATTTTATGGAATTGGTATTATGATTTTAACAAGAATTTAAACTTGCCAAAAGAATTGTCAAATAACCCAAATATTTTGTGGTTCTGCAAAATAATAATCCATATATAAAATCAGTGTTTACAGATCCAAGGGAGGTTAGATGCTAAATAATTCATCATCTCTACTTCATTATTAAAGAGAAACTATACAGTTCCTTTCATTACAAAGTTTTAGTAAGTAAAACATAGCCCTCACCTAAGCTATACAAATAACAGTTTTCTTTTGATATGCCAAAAATTATAACACACGTTGAAAATAATTAAACATTTGCTAGGCCTTCCTTAAGGAATTTAGGAAACAGACTAGGAAAAAAAAATCTTTTTGTTGTTTTTCATTGAGAATTTCAATAAGCTCTTCCTCTCAGTGGTATCACATCAAGTCTACCAAGGCATAAAACTTCCAGCTTTCCTTTCCATACCTAAGTGTGGTAGGTTCAATAAGAAAATTCAATCTAATTAGTGATTGAATAAAAAATGTAATTTCTCCTGGCTTCATGAGAGAATTAATTTATGCATCATCTCATTAAGTAGAAAGCGAAGTTGGAATACATGAAGTTTATGTGAATCCACTTCAATTTTCAACATTAACATTCTGTGAAAATTTAATAACAAAACACCTATGAGAAGAAACTTACATCAACTTTCTTCAGCCCACATACCCTTTAGAGACATTTTATACATACATACAAATGATTACTGACACTTAAACCAAGGGTTTAAACTTAAATACAACTAGTGGAGATAAAACAAGGTGATATCGATTTAAAATTAAACTTGACAAATTGCAAAATCAGTGAAGACTTATATGCAGGTAGATTTTTACAATGGAAGAAACAATATTTATAGGGCTTTTATTGCTTTAATGATAAAGAGGATTTCAAAATGTAATGATCGCGAAATTACTGTTATACTAACCTCTCCTGCATGACATGAACAGACATTTTATGACCCGTTTCATATTTTTATTATTTTATTTTTGATACATGAACATTTTAAGATACAAAGTCTGAAGTGTCTATTACAATTTAAGACC
This sequence comes from Prionailurus bengalensis, assembly GCF_016509475.1. Classification (NCBI taxonomy): domain Eukaryota; kingdom Metazoa; phylum Chordata; class Mammalia; order Carnivora; family Felidae; genus Prionailurus; species Prionailurus bengalensis. The sequence goes on along the minus strand of NC_057343.1, from coordinate 64,225,708 downwards.
CCAGATATTCTCAAACATAGCAATGAAATAGATGAAGAAATATTAAATCATATCAACTGTGGATAATCAGACGATTTTACAGTATGTACCTGGGTCGAAGAGAAATTTTCAGAGCAAATTTACATATTTGTGCATTACAGTTCTCAAGTCACAAATTTTGTTACTATCATAGATAATTCCTTACTACCCTGAAACTTCAGAGGTAGTCTGTGCCAAAAACTATCTTTTCCTCTGAAATGAATTGTAGGTATATGAGTAGATAGGTAGTGATCATTTTAAGAGCAATTTCTCAACCAGTTTTTATCACATACACATTACAATGAACTGTAACTCCTTCTGCCTTTTTTTTTAACAAAATGCCTTCCAATAATTTTAATATGGTCTTACCAATTTCTCCAGCCTGGAATTGTTTATACTGAATTCATCCCTTTGATATTTGCATATTTCCTCCACTTTTCCACAAAAATAAAATGTGTAATAAAAGCTTTCTACAATATTAATTTAATGACATGTTTAAATGTTATGCGGTATGATTTATAATATCATTCTTCAGAAATTAGTCAGCTATACAAATAAATAGTAAATAGAATATTGATCTGTATCACCAAAAATTAACATATCAGTAATTAATCTGGTCTCCTCAGACAAGCACTGCATGGAAAAATGCTTTCTCAACTTTTCTCCCTCATTTCCCTCCCCACTAATTCAGTTATCATGGTGCTTCACATTTATTACTAGTATCATTTTAAAATCATTTATGTTTGGAAATCAATTTATGATTTTAGCAAGAATTGAAGCTCAATTAAACACTTACGTAACAGTTAAAATCAATGTCAAACAACTCACTGTAGATTGTTTCATAAGTTGTTATAGGATGAAGACTTTAAGTCAAATCTAATAATCTTTAAAATAAACCCAGAAACATAGTCTACAAATATAGGATTGTTGTATAAAACTGTAATACTCGGTTATTTGGCACATTAAAAAAATGTTTTAGTAAATTGGTTTGGGCAAATTCATTTTCTCTGGATTGACCATTTGAGATAAGGTGAGTAGGAAAGCCTCCAATGAGGAACATTTGAGTAGACACCTCAGTGATGTAAATAAACCAGCCATGAGCAGATGGGGTGTGGTTAGTGAGTTCACAGGAACTAGAATGCAAGGACCTGAGGTGTGAAGAAGCTTGTTGACTGGCAAAAAGGAGGAAACTCAATGTGATTGTAGACCAGTGAGTGAGAGAAGGGATGAAATGTCAGAGAAATCAGAACAGCCTCACAGACCATGGTAAGGGATTTGGATTTTATTGTGGAATGAGAAACTACTGGGGAATATAAAACATGAAGAGCATGATGTGGTTTGTATATTAAAGGATCACAGTGGCTGCTGTGTGGAGAAGGGACTGTTGGGACAAGGACAAGAGAGAAAACAGGGAGTCCAGTTAATAAGCTATGGTAGACATTGGTGGACTGGGCTGTGATGGTAGTGGAATAATTTACAAAAAGTGATCACACTGGCCACATGTATTAAATTATATCCAAAGGGTCTTGCTGTTGTATGGAGGGAGGTGCAGAGAAAATGGGTAAATGTAGGATCGCTGATACCTCTGATGCCTCAGCCTCAGCTGCTGAATCCACACAGGTGCCATTTACTGAGATAGGCAAGTCTATGGAGGCACCATATTTGTGTGTGGTGGGAGCTGGAAATTAAAAGTTGCATTTTGGACACGTTAAGATTCAAATGCCAATTAGAAGTCCAAATAAACTTTTATCAGTATAGAGTTAGATAAACTAATTTCTGTCTCAGGAGTAAAGTTGAGCTTGGTGATATAGACTGGAGATTGTTGGGCATGGGGAATAAAACCATGGTACTGGATGAAATAAACTAAGGGAAAAAGATAGGAAAAGAGTGCAGAGATGCAGGAAAGTAAGAGGAGCCAGCAAGAAGAATAAGAATAAAAGAAAAAACAGTGAAAAGGAAAATCAGAAAAGTGGAGTGTGCCAGAAACCAAGAGAAGAAAATGATTCAAGTAGAAGGAATTAATCTATCATGTCAAATGCTATTAAGAGATCAACAGAGATGATGAATAACAACTGACCATGGGAACTAACGAGAGAGAGGCTCTTGCTGACCTTGACAAGAGCTGCCTCAGCAGAAGGAGAGCAAAAAGGAGAAAAGGAATTGAGGCAATATATAGATAACTGTCTTGAAAATGCTTGCTATAATGGAAGTAGAAAACCAAGGCAGGCACAGGACGGAAACAAGAGGTCAAAGCTATTTGTTTTATGAGGAGGGAGAATTTACTGGATGTTCATATGCTGACAGGAGCCATTTGATCAACAAATAAATATTTCAATGACTGAGCAGGGGGATAGGAATTGTTGGAGGTAATTCTTTGAATAAGCAAAAGAATCTAAGTAGGGCACATGTGGATACAAGAACACTGGCTAGACAGTGGATGTTAAACCTGACAAGGATGATAACAAGAGAAGTGAAGAGAAAGTGAGTGTTCCAGGTAATAAAATCTTGAGTTGATAAGGGAAGATGACCAAAAGTTTGATGAATGACAGTCTGGAATACTAGTGTGTAGTGAGTCTTCTGGCTGGCATGTCCAAGGGGCTTTTCTTGAGGAGAAGGGAGCAACAATGTGGATCAAGGAGCACACTTCCCCCAACCACATAAGATGCTTGTAGTATTTTCCTATTACTGTTGAAGCAAATCACCACAAAGTTAGTGGTTTGAAACAGTTGAAATCTATTCTCTCACTGTGCCAGATGCCAAAATCAGAACCATCAGGCTGAAACGATGACAGGCCAGGCTGAGCTCCCTCCAAAAGCTCTAGGAGAGAATCTATTCCTTCCCTCTTCCAGCTTCTTATGGCTCCTATAATTTTTTGGCTTGTGGGTGTGTAAATCCAATCAATCTCTGCCTTGTAGTCACACTGTCTTTTGTATGTGTGTGGCAAATCTCTCTCTGTCTCCCTCTTTTAAGGATACATATGGGAGATTGCTTAGAGCAAGATGGCTGCGTAGGAGGACACTGGGCTCACCGCGTCCTGCTGACCACTTAGACTCTCCCCACATCTGCCTAAATAACCCAGAAAACTGCCAGAAGACTAGCAGAACGGACTCACCAGAGCCAAGCGTAGAAGAGAGGCCTACGGAAGAGGGTAGGAAGGGCGGAGAGGTGGTGCGCACTACATGGACTGGCGGGAGGGAGCCGGGGCAGTGGAGGGGCAGCCAGCCCACCCGGCAAGGCAGAGCCCCTGAGTCTGGCTTGCAAAGCTGAGGGGCTGGACAGAGTGTGTTCTCACAGCCAGCAGGACTTAACATCTGGAATGTTATAAGTCAACAGCTCTGCTCCGAGAGTGGGAGGGCGAGAGGACAAGAGGGAGAGTTGTTTAGCCCCAGAGGACAGAGCTCAGCTTGGCGGGGAACATGGCGCTAGCCAGCACCATCTACCTCGCCCATCCCCCAGCCAAAGTCCCAAAGGGAACCAGTTCCCCTCACGGAACTTGCTTGCACATCGCAAGCACCCAACGCTGTGCTTCTGTGGGTCCATCCGACTGACGGGTCTGCCTCCCTCCCAGTGCCACACCCCCCTCCCCCCCCCAACCAGACCACCGAAGGGAAAGCAAGCTGAGCCTGCCCCTCCCACCCCTGTGCACCTTGTGGATCCACCCCGGCTAATACACCAGATCCCTTCAAAGCAACACCACAAGCCTGGCAGTGTGCAAGTAGCCCAGACAGAGGCCACACCACTCCACAGTGAGTCCTGCCCCTGGGAGAGGGGAAGATAAGGTACACACCAGTCTTACTGTGGCCCCAGCGGTGGGCTGGGGGCAGACATCAGGTCTGACTGTGGCCCCGCCCACCAATGCAAGTTACTCCAGACAGCACAGAGGAAGAGCCCTGTAGTTCCGCACCACTCCAGGGACTATCCAAAATGATCAAACGGAAGAATTCCCCTCAAAAGAAACTCCAGGAAGTAGTGACAACTAACGAACTGATCAAAAACGATTTAAGCAATGTAACAGAAAATGAATTTAAAATAATAGTCCTAAAATTAATCGCTGGGCTTGAAAAAAGCATAGAGGATAGCAGCGAATCTATTACTATAGAGATCAAGGGACTAAGAAGCAGTCAGGAGGAGCTAAAAAATGCTATATATGAGCTGCAAAATAAAATGGAGGTGACGACAGCTCGGACTGAAGAGGCGGAGGAGAGAATAGGTAAATTAGAAGATAAAATTATGGAAAAAGAGGAAGCTGAGAAAAAGAGAGATAAAAAAATCCAGGAGTATGAGGGGAGAATTAGAGAACTAAGTGACACAATTAAACATAATAACATACGCATAATTGGGATTCCAGAGGAGGAAGAGAGAGGGAAAGGTGCTGAAGGTGTACTTGAAAAATCATAGCTGAGAACTTCCCTGATCTGGGGAAGGGAACAGGCATTGAAATCCAATCTTTAGACATAACTTGAATCGATCTTCTGCATGACATTATCATAGTCAAACTGGCAAAATACAAGGATAAAGAGAAAATTCTGAAAGCAGCTAGGGATAAAGATGCTCTAAGATATAAAGGGAGACCAATAAGACTAGTGATGGATTTATCTACTGAAACTTGTCAGGCCAGAAAGGAATGGCAGGAAATCTTCTACGTGATGAACAGAAAAAATATGCAGCCAAGAATCCTTTATCCAGCAAGTCTGTCATTTAGATTAGAGGAAGAGATAAAGGTCTTCCAAAACAAACAAAAACTGAAGGAATTCATCACCACTAAACTAGACTTACAAGAGATCCTAAGGGGGATCCTGTGAGACATCACTACAAGCATGAAACCTACAGACATCACAATGACTCTAAACCCATATCTTTCTATAATAACACTGAATGTAAATGGACTAAATGCGCCAACCAAAAGACATAGGGTATCAGAATGGATAAAAAAAATAAGACCCATCTATTTGTGTCTACAAGAGACTCATTTTAGACCTGAGGACACCTTCAGATTGAAAGTGAGGGGATGGAGAACTATCTATCATGCTACTGGAAGCCAAAAGAAAGCTGGAGTAGCCATACTTACATCAGACAAACTAGACTTCAAATTAAAGGCTGTAACAAGAGATGAAGAAGGGCATTCTATAATAATTATAGGGTCTATCCATCAGGAAGAGCTAACAATTATAAATGTCTATGCGCCGAACACGGAAGCCCCCAAATAGATAAAACAATTAATCACAAATATAAGCAACCTTATTGATAAGAATGTGGTAATTGCAGAAGACTTTAATATGCCACTGACAACAATGGATAGATCATCTAGACACAAGATCAATAAAGAAACAAGGGCCCTGAATGATACATTGGATCAGATGGACTTGACAGATATATTTAGAACTCTGCATCCCAAAGCAACAGAATATACTTTCTTCTCGAGTGCACATGGAACATTCTCCAAGATAGATCACATACTGGGTCACAAAACAGCCCTTCATAAGTATACAAGAAATGAGATCATACCATGCATACTTTCAGACCACAATGCTAGGAAGCCTGAAATCAACCACAGGAAAAAGTCTGGAAAACCTCCAAAAGCATGGAGGTTAAAGAATATCCTACTAAAGAATGAATGGGTCAACCAGGCAATTAGAGAAGAAATTAATGGAAACAAATGAAAATGAAAATGAAAATACAACAATCCAAAGGCTTTGGGATGCAGCAAAGGCAGTCCTGAGAGGAAAATACATTGCAATCCAGGCCTATCTCAAGAAACAAGAAAAATCCCAAATACAAAATCTAACAGCACACCTAAAGGAAATAGAAGCAGAACAGCAAGGACACCCCAAAACCAGCAGAAGAAGAGAAATAATAAAGATTAGAGCAGAAATAAACAAAATAGAATCTAAAAACACTGTAGAGCAGATCAATGAAACCTAGAGTTGGTTTTTTGAAAAAATAAACAAAATTGATAAACCTCTTGCCAGGCTTCTCAAAAAGAAAAGGGACAGGACCCAAATAGATAAAATCATGAATCAAAATGGAATTATTACAACCAATCCCTCAGAAATACAAGCAATTATCAGGGAATACTATGAAAAATTATATGCCAAAAACCTGGACAACCTGGAAGCAATGGACAAATTCCAAAACACCCACACGCTCCCAAAACTCAAACAGGAAGAAATAGAAAGCTTGAACAGACACATAACCAACGAAGAAATTGAATCAGTTATCAAAAATCTCCCAACAAATAAGAGTCCAGGACCAGATGGCTTCCCAGGGGAATTCTACCAGACATTTAAAGCAGAAATAATACCTATCTTTCTCAAGCTATTCCAAAAATAGAAAGGGAAGGAAAACTTCCAGACTCATCTATGAAGCCAGCATTATTTTGATTCCTAAACCAGACAGAGACCCAGTAAAAAAAGAGAACTACAGGCCAATATCCCTGATGAATATGGATGCAAAAATTCTCAATAAGATACTAGCAAATTGAATTCAACAGCATATAAAAAGAATTATTCACCATGATCAAGTGGGATTCATTCCTGGGATGCAGGCCTGGTTCAACATTTGCAAATCAATCAATGTGATACATCTCATTAATAAAAGAAAAGATAAGAACCATATGATTCTGTCAATCGATGCAGAAAAAGCATTTGACAAAATTCACCATCCTTTCTTAATAAAAACCCTCAAGAAACTCAGGAAAGAAGGAACATACTTAAACATCATTAAAGCCATTTATGAAAAGCCCACAGCTAATATCATCCTCAATGGGGAAAAACTGAGAGCTTTCCCCCTGAGATCAGGAACATGACAGGGATGTCCACTCTCATCGTTGTTGTTTAACATAGTGTTGGAAGTTCTAGCATCAGCATTCAGACAACAAAAGGAAATCAAAGGCATCAAAATTGACAAAGATGAAGTTAAGCTTTCACTTTTTGCAGATGACATGATATTATACATGGAAAATCCGACAGACTCTACCAAAAGTCTGCTAGAACTGATACATGAACTCAGCAAAGTCATAGAATACAAAATTAATGTACAGAAATCAGTTGCATTCTTATGCACTAATAATGAAGCAACAGAAAGACAAATAAAGAAACTGATCCCATTCACAATTGCACCAAGAAGCATAAAATACCTAGGGATAAATCTAACCAAAGATGTAAAAAATCTGTATGTTGAAAACTATAGAAAGCTTATGAAGGAAATAGAAGAAGATATAAAGAAATGGAAAAACATTCCATGCTCATGGGTTGGAAGAATAAGTATTGTCAAAATGTCAATACTACCCAAAGCTATCTACACATTCAATGCAATCCCAATCAAAATTGCAGCAGCATTCTTCTCGAAGCTAGAACAAGCAATCCTAAAATTCATATGGAACCACAAAAGGCCCTGAATAGCCAAAGTAATTTTGAAGAAGCCCAAAGCAGGAGGCATCACAATCCCAGACTTTAGCCTCTACTACAAAGCTGTCATCATCAAGACAGCATGGTATTGGCACAAAAACAGACACATAGACCAATGGAATAGAATAGAAACCCCAGAACTAGACCCACAAACGTATGGCCAACTAATCTTTGACAAAGCAGGAAAGAATATCCAATGGAAAAAAGACAGTGTCTTTAACAAATGGTGCTGGGACAACTGGATAGCAACGTGCAAAAGAATGAAACTAGACCACTTTCTTACACCATTCACAAAAACAAACTCAAAATGGATAATGGACCTGACTGTGAGACATGAAACCATCAAAACACTAGAGGAGAAAGCAGGAAAAGACCTCTTTGACCTCAGTCGCAGAAATTTCTTATTTGACACATCCCCAAGGGCAAGGGAATTAAAAGCAAAAATGAACTATTGGGACCTCATGAATAAAAAAAATGCTTCTGCACAGCAAAGGAAACAATCAAAAAAACTAAAAGGCAACTGAAGGAATGGGAAAAGATATTTGCAAATGACATATCGGACAAAGGGCTAGTATCCAAAATCTATAAAGAGCTCACCAAACTCCACACCCGAAAAACAAATAATCCAGTGAAGAAATGGGCAGAAAACATGAATAGACACTTCTCTAAAGAAGACATCCAGATGGCCAACAGGCACATGAAAAGATGCTCAACGTCACTCCTCATCAGGGAAATACAAATCAAAACCACACTCAGACATCACCTCACACCAGTCAGAGTGGCCAAAATGAATAAATCAGGAGACTATAGATGCTGGAGAGGACGTTGAGAAATGGGAACCCTCTTGCACTGTTGGTGTTAATGCAAACTGGTGCAGCCTCTCTGGAAAACAGTGTGGAGGTTCCTCAGAAAATTAAAAATAGACCTACCCTATGACCCAGCAGTAGCACTGCGAGGAATTTACCCAAGGGATACAGGAGTGCTGATGCATAGGGGCACTTGCAACCCAATGTTTACAGCAGTACTCTCAACAATAGCCAAATTATGGAAAGAGCCTAAATGTCCATCAACTGACGAATGGATAAAGAAATTGTGGTTTATATACATAATGGAATACTATGTGGCAATGAGAAAGAATGAAATATGGCCCTTTGTAGAAACGTGGATGGAACTGGAAAGTGTTATGTTAAGTGAAATAAGCCATACAGAGAAAGACAGATAATATATGTTTTCACTCTTATGTGGATCCTGAGAAACTTAACAGAAGTCTATGGGGGAGGGGAAGAAAAAAAAAAAAAACGTGGTTAGAGTGGAAGAGAGCCAAAGCATAAGAGACTCTTAAAAACTGAGAACAAACTAAGGGTTAATGGTGGGTGGGAAGGAGAGGAGGGTGGGTGATGGGTATTGATGAGGGCACCTTTTGGGATGAGCACTGGGTGTTGTATGGAAACCAATTTGACAATAAATTTCTTATTTCAAAAAAAGGATACATATGGGAGTTTTAAGGTTCAGCCAGATAATCTAGGATAATCTCCTAACCTCAGGATCATTAATTTAATCACATCTGCAAGGACCTCTACTTCCATATAAGTAACATTTACAGATGCAGGGATCAGTCCCTGATACCTCCAGAGGCCTATATTCATCCTACTGCAATACTGATCACAGAACACAAAAAATATCTACTCTTTGACTTGGAAACTCAGGAGACAAAGGTTCTAGTGTAGTCTCTTCCATAAACAAATCATATGAGCCATTTAACTTCCCCAAACATCAATTTTATCTTTAATAAAATAGGTATCATAGTGTCTGTTCTGACAGTGGGACAGAATATCTGTGAAATCACATGAAATAAAGTACAGGATGATGCCCAGTGATCTTTCCCCCTACATTTACATCCTGCATTAGAAAGATATTTTAAGAATGCTTGTAACTTACTCCCTTTCCTGAGGAATCAGAGGTCGTCTGAGACACGGATCATGTCCTGTTCATCTTTATATCTTTCAACCCTTGGCTCATTGGAAGACTCAATATATCCTGATACGATTAGGTTTAAATCCACTCCAGTGAAATGTTATTTATGTGACTATAAATTTTCTAACTTCCCCATACCATATTTATTCTCATCAGAAAACAGGTAGAATACTTTCTATCTTCTGTAGTGGCTGTGATAATTAAATGAATTTGTACATACACACACTGTCCCTGCACCTGCAGGTGGAAAGTGCTCAAAATACATCAAAGAATACTAATACTAATAATCTCGTACTTCTGCCATGTACTTGCCATAAGCTAGATACTTTATTAAATTCTGTTGGTAAATTAATTCACATTCATGGTGTGGGTAATCTCACTGTAATAACAAATAATGATAAACATCTAAGGTTATAATAAATGTCAGGAGGCTGATAAATGACAGTATGGAATACTAGCAGGTACTGAGTCTGGTACATATTATTATATACTGAATATAATAATAGTATTATTTAAAATAATTTAAAAATTCTTATTAACATTCCCATCTTAAATGTAATCAAGCTTAAGCACTGAAAATGTAAGTGATTTCCTATAGTTTGCTCAAGTAAGTGATTTTCTGTATTAACATACAAAGTGGCAAAGCCTAAATCTAAATGCAAGTTATCTGGCTCCAGAGTCTAGGTTCTAAACTATTAGAATAGGTGGTCTCTTTAAAAAGGCTGAAAGTCTATTTAAATAAGTTGAAAAGGGGCCGTTTTGTATATATTTCAACCAAAAATAAAACAAAACTTTACATATCCAATTAAATGCGGACATTTCACTGTTAATTTAGTACATTGGGCCATTACATGTGGTATAATACAAATTAACCATTATAATTATTCTTTTTTGGGAAATTAATAAGTATTATTACCATAGCACAACAAAATGAAGAGAAATCTCTCACATGTTTTGTTGGAGTCCAAACAGCTGAGGATTTTCCAATATTTATAATTATTAACTGGAAAATTCATCCTAATCTCTGCGGGAAAAAGCGTACCATGTAAGATCTTTATTATCAAGTACACGTGGAGAAGAAAATAAACACTCTTGCCCTTCACCTCCAACTCACCAAAACCACAATCTGTATTTGAAGAGATTGAAGGGAAGATGTACTAAGGTTTAGTTAGAACATGAATGTCAAGTTCCACTCAGAGATAAAGGGTGAGGATAGAGGGATTTTTGCTGGTGATGGTCTGCAAATTCCATCAGGGAACAGAGGAAGATTCAGGTGGGCAGAGAGAGATAACTGAATGGTTCAAATTAAAGGTTGTACTGGTCCACTGAAATGGCTCAAGGTCTTTATAGACCTCCACCCTAACCAAATGCAGTGGCTTCCTTCCAAGGCTCACACTCTCCTGCATACTTCAGCCCCTAAAACTGATGGCATTGATTCCCTTACATCCTCTATGGATGACTTTTTTCTTCTTTCACTCATTCCTGTAAATCCTAGGCCACTTTTCTTTTTTGAAGCCCCAGTTTTTGTTCCATATTATCTTACTCAAAATACAATACCACTTCTACAATATCAAATGAAACCTCCAGGCCAATGACCCCCAAATTTACATATATTACTCATTGATTCCCAAAGTTTTTGGTCTCAGGATCCTTTACATTCTGAAAAGTTATTGATTAACCTGTAGAGCTTTTGTCTTGGAGGGTTACATTTATAGATATATATTATTTTAAAATAAAAACTAGTAACTATTTAAAAATTTTATTCAGTCCAGTTAAAACATAACCACAACAAACTTATTACGTTAGAACAGATTACACACTTTGTGAAAAACAACTATTTTCTAAAATAAATAGTGTGAAAATTGGCATGATTTTACATTATTATAACTTTCATTAATATCTGGCTTAATCAAAGACAGCTAGATTTTCATATCTGTTTCTGGATTTAATTTACTACAATATGTTGTCTCTGTCAACACACACAGGAAAAAAAAAATCCAGCCTCCCAAAGATATGCAGCTGGCAAAAGAAGGTATATTTAAACATCTTTTCACATAATTGTTAATATTCTTCTTTGCTATTACACCAAAACTTGACAAGTAATTTTTCTTCATTGTCAGTTGCAAAGCCCCATTGGTTTATGTTTCACTAGGAATGGTTCTATTACCCATGCATGATTTTGTCACTACATTAACATTTGAAAAATGTTGATGGACACATTACGCACATTTCCTCAATGCTGACACAGTTAATCTTTTCTGTATGTATTAGGAACTTTTCAAGTTTATGGTGATCTCTGTAAGTTTCCTAAAATTCCAATTTTCTCTTGAAATCTGAAATGTTATCCCTAGCAACAAACATTGGAAGTTGTGTTTCTTGAAACAGCAGGCTCATTTTGGTTCACTTTAAGAAAATATCTACCTCATACCCAAGTCTGAGTCATCATAATTTGTCAATCATTTTTTTCACATTAAAATAAAGCATGTTCAAGAAAAAGAGTGGCTAGTTGAGGTTGCAATTAAAACAATCACACAAGTGCCTTTTGTCAAGAGAGCCATTATAATTTAGTATGCAGAAGATGTTCTTTACATATTATGTCATCACACAGTATGTGAAAAATATATATAATTCAGGGCTGATGTTTAGCAAAAATTAATAATTTTTTACTGCTCCATCAGGACATTTTTAAATGAAACTGGAGTTTTTCCCCTGCAAGCTTGTAGATGTGAACAATACAATGACTGTGAGTACAAGTTGGTGCCACTAACTTATTGCTAAAATTCCAACAGTTTTGCTCACCACTGCATTTGCACTAGTGACAGAAATGCCAATGCAGAGAAAAAGAAAAATCATGTCTTAATAGTATTCTGAATATTGTTTTGATCTCCCACACATTCTGAAAAGATCTTAAGAACCCCAGATTACACTATGAGAACTGTTGAGGAAGCAAAATTGTCTTACCTGGAGATCTAATTATTTTTCAATGCCTAACATCAACCTCGACTCTTTTGGTCTACTATTCTCTTCTGCTTTGCTCAGCAGCTTTCTGACTTCCTTATTTCATATATTAGAATCAGCCTTGTAAGCATCCAGATTCAAGGTGCTGAGACCTTTATTTCCTATGTCTAGTTAGTCATCAATAACTATTTTTCCTTTCTTTTGGAAAACAAACAAACAAACAAAAAACCTTCCTTGTTACCATATATTGCCCAAAAAACTATCTTATCCAACCTGGATTACTAAAAAAAGTTCCCAAAGGTTCCTTGGACTTTTCTTTCCTTACCCAACTGTGAGCATTCTAAATGTTTTCTCCCTGTCTTTTACCTATGTACTTAAATACAATATTCACTCCAGGACCAAGTCCAAATCCCATAGATCTGAGCAAATCAACACAATTTTCTTTACATACAGGGTCTCCAAGGCATGCCTAAAAGGATATCCAGGTGCTAGAAAAGCCATTTTATCAAGTAGCACATGGCATTCTAAATTAAAATGAGTTAATTGGAACTACAGTCCCTCTAACTACACAATTACACAAATTATAATTATACAAATTATACATCTTTCCTTTTAAAGCTAGCTCTGTACAATTCATTAGTGTACAAAAAAGCAAATGACCTCCAGCTAAAATGGCAAGTATCCTCTAAATAGCTATAGTGGTTCAACTGACTTTGTCATCATAGTTAATTATATTTATTTCTCTCATTATGTCAAATCACAATAAGCCATTGACCATATTTATTGGTCTAAGAAATGTGTTTAATTTACACCCTCTTCTAGAAAATTTTGGTGGGTATTTTTCCCCAAATAGTGAATACAAATATGTGTCTTAGCATCTTACATCTCTCCCCCATTTCATGGTTCCTGGGATATTTGCCTACAGGATAGTTTTAAAAATACTTTTGTTTGTTCTGTTAGCTTTATAGTAACGGCTAAGATATTGGGCAATACAAGAATAATCATTACACAAATTCATACTAAAGTAAAATACTGGTGAGATATAACCACTTAAAAATGGTTTTAATTTCATTCCGGAATCTCCTACTTTAGAACATCCTCACCATGGTCTACAGATCTGCTAGATTATACTGCCACGTGTCATGTTTGGGTGCTTCCTATAGTTACAGGCCAGCAAACAGAAAAAGAAATGAATTGCAGTATTCACTCGAAAGTTACAGGCAGTTTAGTAAATATACTGTTTCTGCCTTGACAAGAGAGAAACCCCCTCAGACAGTAGGCAATTTTTTTTAGATCATTACATTCTTTCCAAATAGCAAGAGGAAAAATGTAAATACTTTCTGATAACTGAAATGGGTTGTAAAGCACAAAATCAATCAGACCAAGAAGGCTCTGTTTTACTACAACATCCATTCCTGCTTCCACAGACGTTATCAGAAAATATTCCAACAGTAACATAGTCAAAAGCAGAAAGCACAGGGTATAACAATTATGTGATTCAGCTATGGGATGCTAGAAGCCCTCTATAAATTTGTTAGAAATCTAAACTTTTGTAAAAACTGTGCTTCCAAAGATATCATTTTAAAATCCAAGTTTTAAGTTATACATTATAATTACATATTATAATTGCAAAGATATGACTTTAGAAATAATGTAGATTTTCCTTATAAAAATTGACCAAATCCACATATCCCCTATTCAAATATCTGCTGCCCTTTTTCAAAATGGTTAAATAAAAGTGGAAAAACTCATTACTACAATTTTGCAGAGCAAGGTCAAAGCATTTGGAATATCAGTGTATTGAAAATGTAAAAAAAAAAAAAAGATGAGTGTACCATAATCTCCCAAATGCTCCAACCGCAGATCAGGGACTATAGACTATGTTCTATTAAAAATAAGCAAATACAAATAAGTCCTTTAGATAGAGAAGTTCTAGGACATGTCTCATGTCCTACTGCCAATTCAGTTAAAACATAGTAGCCTTTGAGCTGATGCACCAAATGCCATAAAGCTAGAGTTAAAAATCTATTTTTTAAATTGTTTTATAGGAAATTGATCTTGCCTTCTATGTGGACTTGTGGCTATACATTTGAAAATAATTAAAAAGTAGAGCCCATCATTTAGGAAGATACTAATCAAAGTTCAGTCTTGGAACGGCTGAGTCTTATTTCCACTGTCTTGCACTTGTACTGATGAATCCCAGTCTGTTTTCTTTCATTTTGAAACTATTATCCAAGATGTTTCTTCCATATTTTCTACAATGAATTCCAATACAATAATCAGCATTTTTATTTCAGTAGGTTCCCCCACTTGGCGTTGTGGTCCACACTGGTCATTACTACACTTCATTTTATGTGACTATTTTCAATTTTAATTCAGATTCCATTTCCACGTATGCAAGCCATTCCCTGTCCAAATACAGTGAAGGGCTTTAGACAAACTCAATTCCATCCATAGACCTAAAGATTAGTGCTCCCTCTGCCTCTCCCTCCTACCCTCATGAGGCTAAGGGGAACTCACTTGCTACTCCAGTTATACCAAATAACAGCGTCTTATCAAAACCATTCTCTGGATGAAAATGAAAGCGAGCTTGGAAGTTTAAATAAAGCCACATTCTCCCCCACATATAATTTGTGGCACAGCATTTTCAAGAGCCTCATTATAATTCAGAAACTCTTTAGTTATCCTTAAAGCCCAAGACTCTTTTAATGTTCCAGAATGAGTAAATTATTCAGACAGGATTTACTGTGCATGAGGAAGGGGATAAAAGAAAAAAAAAAACTAATAACACTTGGTAAAGTTTCACCAATGGTATTTTAGTAGATACTTTATATAATTTCATCTACTTAAACGATGCTAAGTTGCTACCCAGGGTACCATACAGCATTCAAGCTGTATAAAGACTAATCTTGCTCATTATGGTTCTAAATACACATATAATATACACAACAGTACATTGGTCTGTAGTGTCAGATATGACCTCGCATTATGAAATATTAAAAAAGTCAAAGGCTCCCATTGCCTATAACAGCATTTCTTAAACCCTAATATGAATAAACGTTACTTCAGGTTTCTGATTTAATTAAGACATTCAGATTCACTAGATCAGGTTGAGGTATTTCAAACCTGTCCCTGGTGTTTCTAAAAGTCTAAACACCCCGAAGTGAGATATAACATGCTCTTCCTTGTGCGGAATCTAATCTATTTTTCTGTGCTCATTTTGGCCACTCCTCCATTTCTCCTACTCCTACACTCACCCTCTCTTCTGCTTCCAACACACAGACAGCTGATGCTCAACACAGAAACGTGATGCTGTTTTGGTCTCCCAAGCCTTCACACATCTCCTTCCTCCTTCTCTCCTTGTCTACCTGGACCCCTTATACTCATCCTTAATGCAAATGGCATTTTATACACAAACTTCCCTGACCCAATCAGGTTGCTAATTGTATATTCTACTATTCTATGCCATTATCCAGGTCACTTTGTTCATACTGCACTATTTTCTAGTTACGTGCTAAAGTCTCTCTATGACCCACCATGCCTACAGTTCGTGAGGTCAAGGACCATAATTTATTCATCATGTAGTTTTCCTTCTAAGCACTAGGCCTGAAACATAATAGGTATATAATAATTGTTTATTAAGCAAAAGATAAAACATTACTATGGCAGTCTTTCTTCCAACCAATCCAAACACTCTAAACTCTTAGTTCCTATCAATACATATTTAAAATCATATAAGTCAGAATCATGGAGCATTGTGAATTCAATCTGTCAAAGATGTGTGTGTATATATATATATATATATATACACACATATGTTTCATCCTCTCCCATATATATACATATATATATACTCACATATATATATACACATATAGTCACATATATATATATATATATATATACACACATATATATGCATATATATGTATATAATGGCTTCTTTGTTAAATAATTATATTTACTGCAGGGGCTCAGGTCATGATCTCACAGTTTGTGAGTTCGAACCCCACGTCAGGCTCGGTGCTGACAGCTCAGAGCCTGAAGCCTGCTTCGGATTCTGTGTCTCTTTCTCTCTGCCCCTCCCCAATTTGTGCTCTCTCTATGTCTCTCAAAACATAAATGTATAAAAAAATTTTTTTAATAATTGTACTTACTGCAAATTTAATTGCTTTTAACTTGTTTAAAGAGACACCTTATGTTTTACTCCATTTTGCTCTCCCTGTTGGAGAAGGTAATCAGCAGGATGTGACTGTTGGCTGAACCCTGAGCTGGACCCAGGCTACCACTGGAGGCTCCTTACCCTCTCCTCTGCCCTTGGAGTGTTCATTCCACTTGCCTTCCTGATGCTAGAAGCTGCCCCAAGAACACACCCTTGACAGAGTAAGGTGTGTCTGAGGCCATCTGGACTGTATATATGACTGAACCCAGTCAAGGTCTCTATATGAACTGTGAGGATTCTGGTGAGTGGGTGTGGAGATCTACTCATCTTTCAGCTGCACAAGACAAGCCTCGTAAGTTCCGTGGCTGCTCATACCTGCTGCCTACCAATCTGGAATGGCTGCTTCTTTCTTTAATCTCTCTTTATCCTCCCTGTAAGGTGGGGGGGTGGGGGGGTGGGGGGTGGTTTACAGACCAATACTCCCACATGCCTAATAGTTTTTTTCTTCTACCTACAATTATTTTTTTTTTTTAATTTTTTTTTTTCAACGTTTATTTATTTTTGGGACAGAGAGAGACAGAGCATGAACGGGGGAGGGGCAGAGAGAGAGGGAGACACAGAATCGGAAACAGGCTCCAGGCTCCGAGCCATCAGCCCAGAGCCTGACGCGGGGCTCGAACTCGCGGACCGCGAGATCGTGACCTGGCTGAAGTCGGACGCTTAACCGACTGCGCCACCCAGGCGCCCCTACCTACAATTATTTTTAATGTAATAAAAATAGGCCTTGGGGAAAAAAGGTGATAGTGAATGACTGCTGTGATTCACCACTCATGTTCAGAGGTCTTTGTTAATGAAAATACCCTTATGCTCTTTCTCATTGTGAAGGGCAAGGTTCCCTGGACTAGTCTAGATGGAAAAAAAAGTGGAATAAAGATTAGAAAATTTTCTACATAAAGAGGGGGATAGGAGTTTTGGGTGGTCTGTGCCTGCTATGGTTTGAAAGAGCTTATAGAATAGAAGTGGCTCTGGCAAAACAGCAGGAAGTTGAAAGGGTTTTTATAAAAGGACCTGGCACGAAATTTCCACTAACAGGGATGATGTTTAAATGTCCAGACACAGAAGTTTCTGCCTCGGGCTACTATTTACCACACCACCCTCACACTTTCAGTAAACCTGCCATAGACTGGTTTGGGCAATTGTGGGCTAATGACGTGCTGGGAGATTGGATGGAGACAGTCTTGACTTCTCGGCCCCAGTGGCATATGGGAGTGAAGAGTGGCCAGCATCTGCAGGAAAGGAGAAAGCAGGCAAGTGCCAGGATGACAGAAGGACCCAGGACCTGGGGCCAGCAGGGGTAATACAAAAGCATACTCTCGGGGAACCCTTAAAAATAGTGGGTTGGGTCCTGAGTTTATTATAGGAAATTGTATAGTAATTTGATACATTCTATTTGGATATTAAAAGAAAGTATAAGCCCAGAAGACTGAAGAACCAGTAATATCAAACTTACCTATTGGTGTAGTTGCATAGAACGGCCATTCTACACTCTACAGCCATTACCTTGTTTCCAATTCTGGCTCTGCCTACTTCACAGAGTCAACATTAGGATATCAGTTAATCTTATTAAAAGACCTTCAACAGTACCTATCAGATAGTATACTAATTTCTCTTCATAAATAAAAGAAGAAATATAAAGAGAATAAAGCTCTCATCTGCTATTAGATTTTCTTCCCTGTATCATGTACATAAATCATATTTACACTTGTATAATAAAGTGATCACAGGCTAATGAAGTTATTCTTTAGAGATTTACATATAAAATATGTGGAATAAAATGTTATGATTGTATTACTTAATATGAAGTGCTTTTATTTCTTCATAAAATAGTCCTAATACTCAATCTCATGGTTGGAAGGAAGAAAAACGTAAAAATCAGATCATAAACTCCGGTACAGGAAAAGTCAAACTTGTCTCTTTGGGACCTGAAAAGGGAGGTGCAGACGGGTAGAACTGTCACTTCACCTAGAAAGCCTTCCCCATTTGAAATTGTGCACACTTGAGGCAATACGTGGAGCACCTTTCCGACTGCATCATTAGCCTTTGTTCATTTCTCAGTCTTCCCCACCCAGCTGTGAGCTTCCTGGGGGCAGGAATGATGGTGTCCCCAGCAAGTACCATAGTGCTAGCACATAGCACTATGTGGATTTGATAAGCGGATATCCTCTGTCCTAGATCTCCATTCCTACTAATGCCAGTGCTAACTTAGCCCATTGGAAGCACAGGGACTGATTCAGTATATCCTGCTAAGCAAAGGAACCACAATGAGAATGATGATTGTAGAAAGTTTTGGGGGGCACATGAGTGGCTCAATAGTTCAAGCGTCCGACTCTTGGTTTTGGCTCAGGTCATGATCTCATGGTTCGTGAGTTCAAGTCCTGCATTCAAGTCCTGTACTGAAGGCATGGAGCCTGCTTGGGATTCTCTCTCTCCCTCCCTCTCTGCTCCTCCCTCGTTTACATTCTCTCTCTCTCAAATAAATAAAAACTTTAAAAATATATTTTAAAAAAGGAGCTTTTGATATTTTATGTTATCCCCCCAAAAGATGATCAAAATAACAAAGGAAAGAAAATAAGAAAATTATTTAACCTCCTTAGACTTATTTCAGTTTGGCACATTATTGTTTTTTTATTGTCTATGGGAAGGTAATCATTTCCTTGATTAGAGTGTCTAAAACTCGAAATCCTTCTTGATGCTCTCCCTCTGTCTCTGGTGGACAAACACAACTTTGCTCTTATGTTACCTCCCCTTTTGGTACACCCCTGACCTTCATCTATCCTCTCTCCTCTAGTCCTTCGAATCTTCCAAAAGCCCTCTTGAGTTGATACTTCACCTCTGTGCTATCTTGATATTTCCTAGCACTGATTTCAGCATTCCTCATTTTATTTATCCCTCTCTCTCCTTCTTCCCTTCCTCCAACCCCAAATTAAGAGCACTCAGAAAGCAAGTACTGGGTCTTATTCATCTGAAACATTCAACAGTTTGATTCAAGAATATTCTCAGGAAAAAGATTTTTTAACAACTTAAACCAAGTAAAGATTTTGTTGTTGTTGTTCTTTAAGGAAAATGCAATCACTTATTTTGCTATCTACCCTACAACTTTTTCAAGAAGCTGGCTTACCATATTACTTATTTAAATGAGCATTTATATATTTTTGGTAACTGTAGGGAAAAATTGGGGCACATTTTAGAGGATTACTGACTCTTACATACTATAGGATCATTCTATTGTGACCATCATGTTATACTAAAAATCATATAGAAGGACAAAAGGAAGGATCTAAAGGCAGCAGACAGGGGAAGGAAAAATTTTAAAAATGAGCAGGTGGGAAGAATGATGTATAAATCTTCAGTTCTTCAATGTAAATTTTTTTATTATTTTCCATAACTTGAAAGTGCAAGGCATTCATATGTATGTGAACACACAATTAAAATTGCCACCAAAGTATAAACCAAGAGTAAATACCCAAGAACCTCTAACATTTGCCTTACTAATTTATTACTTTGTTTCAGTCGAATGTTGAAAAATGTCAACTCACTTGATCAGTTTGTAAAGACTGACAATACTAAAATATCCAGATCAAATGAGCAAAAACAAAATTCCTGAGTTTAACTCTTCCAGTTGTTTTTACTTCTGCATATAACTTCATGATCTGAAACCATGCATGATATTAAGATCTGCTTTCCATACAGATAAAGTTCAGTGATATTTATAATGGTTCAGTCACAAAGTTAAAAGTACAATGTCTGCTATAACTAATTTAAAATGTCATTCTCTGGCTTGTGCTGTAAGCAAAGAAATATTAGTCTGGGACACCTGTCTAGTAGATGAATGGATTTTATTTTGTTGTTTCTAAGTTAACGCAAGAATGGGAAAGACAACAATGCAAATAAATGTTATTACAAGGATGAGCTCAGGGCTTCTTTCGAGACATTTTAGACTTTTTTTTATCATGAGAATATCAACACCCACTTCTGTCTTTACTCAAATAACAAATAATAATTGAGTACCTACTATGAGGAGGTGCTAAATCCTCTTAATCAAGAAGTCTATTAAAATAAATTAATCTAAAAAAAACTACACACATCTAAGTGGTTAAAATTTAAATCACGTGATCTTATCAAAATAAAACAACTGAAATGCTCATATACTGCATGTGGGAATGTTAAATGCTACAACTACTTTGGGAAATGACCTAGTCATTCCATTCCTGCTATTTACCCAAGTCAAATTAAAACATATGTATGTCAGGGCGCCTGGGTGGCTCAGTTGGTTGAGTGACTGACTTCGGCTCAGGTAATGATCTCACAGTCCGTGAGTTCAAGCACTGCGTCGGGCTCTGTGCTGACAGCTCCAAGCCTGGAGCCTTCAGATTCTGTGTCTCCCTTTCTCTCTGCCCGTCTCCCACTCATGCTCTGTCTCTCTCTCTCTCTCAAAGAATAAATAAACATTAAAAAAAACTTTAAAAAACACACGTATGTCCATAAAAACACTTGTACATGAATGTTCATAGTATCATTACTTTTAATTATTCAAAAGTGGGAACAATTCAAATGCCCTAAGTGTCTAACTGCCAAAATGAAAACAAATACAAAATTGTGGCATACATGTAAGATGAAACACCGGTCAGTAATGAAAATACATTTCTGCACATAATAATATGAATAAATATCAATATAATTATACAAAATGAAAGAAGCCAGGCAAAAGAGAGTATGACTCCACTTATATAAACTTAACGGTAAATAAGAGTAGGTCAAGGGTTGCCTGAGGACAGGGACTCTGAGAGGCAATGTTTGCCAGCAGGAGATTACAAAGGTATATGAGGAAACTTTTAAGGGTAAAGCATGTATTCATCACCTTGATTGCGCTGGTCTTATTGGTGTACTATATATCAAATTTTATCAAATTGTACTTTTCAAATATGTGCAGTTCATCATATGTCAACTAGACCTCAATAAACTATTAAAATGAATTAATTAAAAAAAAAGAAGTCTCGTAGAGACACATGGTAATAATAAAAAAAAAAAGAAAACTAAGACGCAATAAGAACAAAAATCAAAACCCAGTAATGGCAACTCTTCTCTCTGGTGGTATTTTTGGGCTAGAATGGGAGTAGAGACGTGTCTTCTCCCATCACCACCTAAGCTCACAGATCATGCCCACAGGCAGCTACTTTCTCCATCTTTTCATAAAAATGGGTGAGTTATTCTACTTCCTCTGAGAGGCTTTTCATAGATCTTTCTTATGAGGAATAGGCTAGAGTGTACAAAGTAAACGACTAGTTATTTGATCAGTTTGGCTAGAGTAGATGTTAAGAACATATAATCAGTTACAAATAATATTGACTCACTTGATTCACCAAAATCATTTTACAAAATGTTATAAATATCCTTTGTGTGTGTGTGGGTGGAATATATAGATTCCCTTTTGTTCAAATATTATAAATCTCTAAACACAGGACTGACTATACAAGTCTTAAGATAATTTCCATCATCTATCATAACATATTACTTAAACTGACTGTAAACATGTAGATATGAAACTAGTAGACACTAAAAATAAGCTAATTTAAAAAAATCTTTAGGCTTATTTTCATTATATCAAACAGCAAATATTGCCCAAGTTAATCAATTTAATTAGGGTTAACTTGTGCTCAATGCACTAATTATGCCTACATATCAAAAGCAAAGCTCATTAAGATACCTAAATTAAATCTAACTCTCCTTTGTGATCACCTCTTGGGATTTGCTTAATTGTTTACCAATGTCAAATTTAAATAAGTAATTCCAAATGATATGAACACTAGCTGTCACAAGTAGTGAGTCTTTGTATGCTTTTGCTGTAGGAGAGAAAAGGAGGGCTATAGTTGTTTTTTTAATTCTATCAGTTTTATCACAGAAGGAGTTATTTTGGCAATTTCATGTCAAGCTAGTTCATTTTTCAGAACTGCCTGCAGTCTGGGAGAGATAATCACACTGAAGCTTCTCTTGGGACTGAAGAATAGTCCCAGAAATTATATCATATTCCACAGTTGAACACACACCCTCAAGTGAGCATCACCTCAGAAATCAACAAAAAATGAGGTTCTGAGCATTTAAAATTATTGACTGAAGCTGATCACAGGAGAAGACACAGAGATTGACAGTAGGTAGCTGGCAGTGTTGCAGCCACCCATGTTTCTAGTTGACAATCACTCATATATTTTTTATTAGATAGAATATATTGTGCTCTTTTTTCAGCAAGATTTTGTTTTGCTTTAATCTTGGGAAATGAGCCTCTGATTCTTACCCCGTACTCCTGACTATCCCACATTAACATCAGCACAGTCTTTCTCCTGGTTTATACCATTTTGTCAATTTTTAAAATCTTGCATTATGACCACCATCTGTGTCTACATATCCAACTCCTCAATCTTGACAATAGACTCAACACTGAACTCACACCTAATTTCAATCTACTCAGAATACTAATAGATTAATAATCACCAAACACTGTGATGCACATTCACTCCTCAAAATACAGGATGTTTGTCTATTGTCAGATCAAAGTGATCTCCTGCCACTGAAAGCTTTGTATCTAGGATCCCCACTATATGCTTCATCAATGCGACTTTGGTTTATCACATCAAGGTCACCAGTTGCGTGTTCAGCTTTTGGCTTTGTTCAGTGAAGACGAGGACGGCAGAAAGGATTACTCAAGACTCCATGCAAGTCAAGAGACGTGAGAGGGAGACTAAGGGAAGCCCCCCCACCCCCACCCCCAAACTGCTCTCAAGCTCCTGCATTTATTAGGCATACATTATAGGGAAAACATTGTGCAATGTCAGTGGCTAAGTGCCAGTAAGAATGTGTAGAAAGTGTGCAAAAAAAAACAAGGCATTCTCAAGGCTACAAACCAGCCAATGCTGAAAGCAGGGTGGAGAACAAGATATTCCATAGATAACATGGTCTAAAGAATGCATGAGCACAGGCAGTACCCAACCCCTAAATACACATTAACTAGCTATTGGTCAGCTTTTTCAGCAGGGCCAGAAAGCAGTGTAATGCTTCCCTATAGTCACCTTAACCAGGACATAGCTATTTGATTTCCCATACATCAAAGTGTCACCAGGTGATTCTACATCCTCCGGATGGATCTTTCTTTGCAGTCCTTAAAAAAACTAGCTCATGTCCCAATTCTTGCAAGAAACTCATTC
Source organism: Prionailurus bengalensis (assembly GCF_016509475.1). NCBI lineage: Eukaryota > Metazoa > Chordata > Mammalia > Carnivora > Felidae > Prionailurus > Prionailurus bengalensis. The sequence goes on along the minus strand of NC_057343.1, from coordinate 64,201,934 downwards.
TAGTGTATCTCCCCTGTAGTGATACTTCCTTTACTCTGGATTAATTCAGTGCCTAATAAAACCATGGGCATAAGTGATACTTTGAAGATCTTAGCAAGGTGGGCTTAATACAAATTACTGATGAAAATTGAATTCAGATTTTTAAAGTATGTATTAGTCATCAAGTCCCATAAGAGACTCTCACCTTCAAATATATATACAAGCAGATACATTTCTTCCTATCAAATAGGTTCAGGGTTTCAGTGGATTGTTGATCCTTCAGTTATATTGGCTGGCCTTAAAAGAAAACTTTAATTGTAGTTTTGATGGAAATGTTATTTCTATAGACACTTACTAGAGATTCCTTATATAATGAATAATCCCCTTCTTTGACCTACCATATCCCTAGAAAAATCATTTTATTTTCAGTTTTTTTTTATTAAAGTTCATTTATTTTGAGGAAGTGTGGGTGAGGGGCAGAAAGAAAGGGAGGGAGAGAGAATCCCAAGCAGACTCTGTGCTATCAGTGCAGAACCCGATGTGGGCTCGAACTCACAAAAAGAGATCATGACTTGAGCCAGTAGAAAGCTTAACTGAAAGAGCCACCCAGGCACCTCACCTTTTCAGTTTTGATGAACCTCTATCCTAGTTTTATTCTGCCATTTCATTAGCAGAATAAACATCTGAAAGTACTACTCAGTAAAGTACTACTAATTCCTTCTCTACCTCTTTCTGTAGTGTGTACAGTGAGGTTTTTCTTAGACCATCAGTAGAATACATGTTAATTAGCAAGGAGGGCTGTTGAAATCCTTATTGTGGACAAAGTTCCTACTTTAAATTAGGGTCTCTGTTCACTGTCACCAGATCACACCGCACCTTAAACATTCATTCACAACTCTGTCATAGAGTGCTTTTTCTCATTTGTCTAGGAATTGAAATCACATTCTGACTCACTTAACATCATTCCCTGCAATCGCTGTTATCATTCAGATTGTATCATAGTCCTGTGAAAGAACCATATTTAGTCTGGCTGGTGCTTGCAATGTGGTCGCAACACACATTTTTTATACCATTAAAACAAGACTGTGAGTGGCCACTGGGGGCCACAGTTAAACAAGTCAGGCCCCCTCCCCCCTGCCAATTCACATACATTCTAATGGCAATACTGGACCACACATCACACTCTCTACTAGTCCATATTCCAAGAACAACTGTCAAGTTTCCTGATGCATTTGTAATTACTACACAGGATTGTGTGGTACTTTTTTTTTTTTAATTGAGAAACTATCATTTGAAAGTACTCCTCTGTTAGGCCAATGGTGTATTAAGTAGTTAATCAATGTGCGCTATTTACCCTGAAGCCTATTTTCCCTTTATAAAAATGAATTGGTTGAATTCTCCTTGTTAGAAAATGCCACTGCAATTACTGCATTCATTTACAAAGATAGAGAAAAATGATTAAGTTATATTTCTTAAACATCTCCTATCTTGTCGCTTACATAAAAAGTTATCTGGATGCCAAAGGTTTTTCCATAAATAAGTTAATGATTAACAAGATGCAAGTGGACTTTTAAATTGTTATTATGAGCAGGAATCATTTATATTTTTGACAAGGGTAATCCATTCCCCTGACATTCCAATGTCTTTTGCTTTAAAAAAAAATCAAAAGAGATAGAAGTAACAAGAAATATTTGGATATATTCTAAAATTCTTCTAAGATGTGAATAACAAAAAAAATCATTAAGTGACAAATAAATAAAATAATGTTAAATGTTTCCATAATCGTTACACATGTATTTAAGAACCTGGAGAGAGAAGTAAGGGGCACAAAACAATTCATTTAACAGATAAGGAAACAGGCTCAGGGAGATGAAACAGCTTGCATAATTACATTTAGCTCCTGCTCTATGCTGCTGGCTGGTACTGTAGCTTTGTGTGAAACAGAAAAAAGTACATTCTGATCTATAACAGAGCCCTAATCTTACAGAGCTAAGCCCTGCTGAATGCAGCATCCACTGGCCCCCAGGCCAGACACCTTTGTGCAATGCTCAGACTGCACGGCCATACGCAGTGAACTACATGAGTTCATAACCGCAGAGTCTGCATTCAGACATGGGTTCATGTGGAAAAGAAAAAGAAAGCCAGAAAATCCAGAATCAGTTAACCACACGAGTTCCATTTACTATCGAAATAGCAGATATTTCTTTCTCCACTGCAGTAAAAGTTGGAAGCCTTCACAGTTCACTTAATAAAGCCATCAAATAGTAATAACAAAGCCCGATAGAGACAGTGTCATAAAAGAGAAAACAAAAGAACAAAGGAAAAAAAAGAAATTTTCTGAGTACTTGGCGCTTGTTGTAGCTGCAGCAGTCTTCAGAACCTCCCCCCAACCCCAGGTCCTCATCCCACAGAGAAAGATGAGGAGCTTAGGGGAGGTGCGCTGGGATCTCCTAAATTCTCTAGGCTTGCTGCAGTAAATAAACCAACTTCTGTGGATCAGATTCAGACTACTGCCCCCAGCCCCCCAAGAAGCATACATCACCACGGTCACTGCACATGCGCTGCACTGTCTGCAATCCCAGACGTGCCGTCCCTACTGGAGCTGGCCTAGATGTGGAGGAGTCGACCCAGCAGTGGGCTGAGATGTTGTGTTCCTGGGTCCTTATACACTTAACCCTCCACAGTAGCAGCACTGATTCAATGTTAGAAAAGTATGAAGAATGAGACTTTGTCTGTGGACCCCAGGTGGACCTGGAGAATCACCCCACATCATCCACCACCTGTACCACTTCAAGTCCCACCTATGCATCTGGCAGCTGCAGCTCCAAGCCACATCTCTGGTCACTGGTAAAGACCAAGCTGCTTCCACTCATCTGTGATAGCCCCATTGCACAAACCTACTTCAGTTTTACTTTAAATTAAGAGGAGGGGCGCCTTGGTGGCTCAGTTCGTTAAGCATCTGACTCTTGATTTGGGCTCAGGTCATGAATTCACCATTCATAGGATGGATCCCCATGCCGGGGCTCTGCACTGACACCACTGGAGCCTGTTTGAGATTCTCTCTCTCCCTTTCTCTCTGCCCCTCCCCTGCCTGTGCTCTCTGGCTCTCTCAAAATAAACAAACTAAAAAAGTTAATTAATTAAAAGGAATCATTAACAGGGGGGAAAATATGAGACAGAATGAAAGAGCAGACAAATATACTTACATTAGTAAGCAGGTACTTGTAGTTAATGTAGTTATTTCATAACTAGAATAAGCATAATACAAAATATGTAAGAGCAAATATTTATTCCTGGGGGAGCAAGGATGGTTAAATGAAAATAAATTCAGGGGTGCCTGGGTGGCTCAGTCGATTAAGTACCCAACTCTTGGTTTTCCGCTCAGGTCATGATATCATGGTTTCATGAGTTCGAGCCCCCACATCGGGCTCCACACTGACAGCAGGGAGCCTGGTTGGGATTCTCAGTCTCCTCTCTCTCTGCCCCTCCCCCACCTATGCTATCTCTGTCTCTCTCAAACATAAATAAATAAACTTAAAAAAAAGAAATTTAAAATCATAATCAATGATGTCAACATTAAAGAAGAAAGTCACATGATCACACCAATAGATGCAAAAAAGGCATTTGATACAATGGAATATTAGTCAGCCATCAAAAATAATTAAATCTTGACATTTGCGATGACATGAATGGAACTAGTGTATACTGTGTTAGGTGAAATAAGTCAGTCAGAGAAAGACAAATACCATATGATTTCACTTATATGTAGAATTTAAGAAGCAAAACAGATGAACATATGGGAAAGGGAAAGAGAAAAGATAAACTCTTAAATACTGAGAACAAACTGAGGGTTAATAGAGCAAGGTGGGTGGGGGATAGACTAGATGGGTGATGGGTATTAAGGAGGGTATTTGTTGTGATGAGCACTGGGTGTTGTATGTAAGTGATGAGTCACTAAATTCTACTCCTGAAACCAATATTACACTATATGTTAACTAACTGAATTTAAATAAAATTTTGAAAAAAAATTAAATTAAAAAAAAATCCTCATAGTATTTCCATTCATTCCAACACATTCTCCTGAGAGGCAATAATGTTATCCTTTCACCACCACCCCACCCAAGTTCTTTTATGGTGCTATGCACGTATCACTGGAAAAATATTTAGGGGATATGTAGAAACTGCCTTCAGAAATTTAAAGGCCCTTATTGAAGTTGGGTTCAAAGAATTTGCTAGACCCAGAAAGAAAATAATGGAAAAAAAGCCTATCTTTAATAAAAGCTTTGGGACAATGGAACAGGTTTCCTTGAAAAGTAGCCAGTGCCCTATGAGAGGAGTCACTTAACAATTGATCTGGAGGGTGAAGAGTCTAGAGGATGAAATGACCTCTAAAATTCCTTCCAACTTTAAGACCCATTGACAAGCATAATTCTAATGTTTCTTCTAGGAATTAACTCAATGGTGCTCAAATGTTGGGTGAAACACAGGTGGCAAGTGAACCCATGGGCTGAAATCACTGTCTTTTCCCAGTGTCCAGTTCTACAGCTCATTTGTCTAAGTATTTATAGTTCACCCTTCCCACCCATTCATATAGAAAACAGGTACAGGTGAATCCAGCACAGAAAAACTTGCACATTCCCCACACAGGCCTGAACTAATGCCACTTGGCAATATTCCTAACCTTCAAGGGACTGTAACTTCCCTACAATATTCATAATGTGATGCCTTTAAAGAAATACAAAGTAAAAAATGATCTAATTGGAGAACTGTGAGACATAGATAAGTTGAAATGAAGACAAAATACTGAGAAGCCTTGAAAAGCATTTTGTGACATGAAGCAACTTAATTCATCCCAAATGTTATGCTACAGCAAGTTATATGATTCTGCCAGATGCTTCTCTTTAGAAGAATTTTATTATACCAGAGAGAGCAATTTCTTTTAATGAGAATATTTTTGAATAATATTTGTTCTTGAAACCACTGCTTTCTTTGTTTCATATCTAATGAGAATAATTTCCTTTGATTCATAGGCATTTTTATACTTCTGCTGGTTCAATCAAAATACCAATTAACTACAGGCATAATATGAGAACGAACTGAGGACCTTGCAGCTCAGTTTCAGAAAATGTGCATCAATCTCAGAAAGCATGTGATTGGTATCTTAAAGGATCCACAGGTGAAGGATGATAAGCAAAGCCTGTGGTTACTGTGCTGGTTTAGTATCATCTCTGGATAGTTGGAACAGTTGGAAAAATGAAAAACACCAAGAGTATATGTCTCAGTCATCATAAAATCTAAGCAAAATACAGATACTAACCTCAATGTAGAACATGGTGAGTGAGGCCCTTATTTTTGCAAAAACTTACATGAAATGTTTACTGATGCCAATCATGTATACATAAAATAAGTGAATCTGTTTAGAGAGGAGGTATAAATTGAGAAACACACTGCCACTTACAATTTGGAAAAGGAAAACTGGACAATAACTTTACCTCTGAGAGTGGCAAGGAAACTCAAAACAAAAATAAAACATTTTAAATAGGTAGTCATGGAGGTAATATGTGTAGCATGAAACACAAGGGAAAATCCACCATTAAAGGATAAATGCATTCACATTCCTGTTGCAGACATGAGAACACTTAATCATTAGTTCTAGGAAAATTAAGCAAGTTGAAAAGGAAAGCAAATATTAACTCCAGATAAAATAAAAAGTTGTATAAGAAAGAAAATGTAATTATGGTATAATACTAAGGTTAGTACTAAATAATTTTTAAATGGTCACAATAAATAAATACAATAAGACCTTGGATTGCGAGGAAATTGTTCTGTTAAGTGTTCTGCAAGATGAGCAAACATTTCTAATAAATTTTTACTTGATAAATGAGGATATCTTGCAATACAAGTAGTACGTGATGCCGAATGTCACAGGACCACAACTGAGACAATGGTTCTTGAAATTTATTTTGATATGCAAGTGTTTTGGATTAAAAGCATATTTCTGGAGCAGATTATGCTCACAAACCAAGGTTTTACTGTATATGGATTTAACAAAAGAATAATAAATAGAATAACCACACAGACCCCTCACAGAGGTCAATGGCATGATTTTACAGGAAGCTTCTGAGTAATTTCCCTCTGGCTAAAACAGGAGCTGAGCAATCAGCATATGACTACAGACATCTGATCTTTCCTAGAATGATTAACCTGACCAAGGTATGTTACAATGTTTTAAAATGTCGCCAAATTTTATAAAAATCCATAGTTATGCTATATTGTGGAACACTGTTTAATAAGGTGCAATATTAGTGCATTAAGTCACCTCTGATCATAAGGCATTAGATTCCCTACAAAAAATAAAATATATTTTTCATCCAACTGTACAATCAGTTTCTGGTTCACAGTGAATGCACACAAATCTACCTGGCATCAGTAATAGTTAACGTTGTTATTGCAACAGCAATATCCTGGTGTCAACAAATTTGATGATTTTATATTATTTAAAACAAAATAAAATCAGTTTCAAAATCAGGAGAAAGAAAACAAATGTGAGAAATGGGAGCATAATATACACATATATTTGTAGAAAAAGAATATAGATATATTCATAACGTAGATGACCATATATTGGTACATGGATGGAATGAGATAACAATGTCAGCCTAAGCCTTTCTCAGGTTTCCATGGGTTGAGCAGCTGGATTTCCCAGACAACAACTCTAAACTACTGCCCAGATGACCGGGGTACTCAAGTAGTCCCTCCAATAGCAAACAGTTGTTCACATGCTCTCACAGTAAGAAGGAAAGGAAACAGAGTGATGGCTCTTCCTTGGACCACAGACCAATTTCATGTCTAGAAGTAGTCCCCATTGGATTACAGAAGAAGTAAGGGACCCATGTTTGGATTATAGGGTGTCTCAACAAAGCATATTCTTTATCACATACTGTGTGATGATACAAAATTTGCCCTGACTCCCCACACAAGAATTACCCTCTTTTTCTCATTGGAATGTGAGCTCCCTGTTGTATTCTAAGTGACAGAACACTATCTTGTACACAGTAGAGACTCCATAAATATTTGTTTCAAGAATCAAGGATAACTCAAGATATTCTTGGCTACTGGGCAAGGTAGATGATGCTGTCATTAAACAAAATAGAATGTAGAAGAGGAAGAGAAGGTGTAAAGAATAATGACTTAACTCTTTCTTAGTTTTTATATTCTTAGAGAGAAATGGTGCCTTCTGAGAAATATTACAATTGCCTGTGCCTCCCAGACAAAACCACTTGAACTTTCTGAGCTAAATTTCTTGGCAATCTGACTGACCAAACACTATATCCTTCCCATCTATATTAGTTAGTTATTGCTGCATAACAAAATGGCCATAATTTAGTGCCTGACTCCATAAACATTTATTATTGCAAAATATTTTTTGGTCAGAAATCAGCATCTTAGCTAGGTTATCCCGGCTGAGGGCTCCCATAGGCTGCAATCTAGGGGTCTTCCAGAAATGCGGTCATCTCAAAGCTCCATTGCACGAACATCTGCTTCCAAGGTCAGTCACATAGGTCATGGTGGGCTCTGAAAATCTGCATCCAGTCTCATTTATGTGGGCCTCTCCACAAGACTGCCTCTCAAGAGGCAGAATACACAAAAGGACAATGATGAGACCATCTACAGAAACACAACTCTGACCCACAACCTGCAGCAACCAGTCCAGAAAACCAGATTGTAACCTCTGCAGCAACCTGCTTAGGAGGTAAAACCATGACCTCTGTAGCAACTGGGCACAAATGGTCAAGACTGTCAGCTTCCCTATGTTCTGCCCCCTGGATTCAATTGAAGACCAACCAGAGAAAGCAAAATTGCTCCCCTAACCAGTAGAATGTTCTCTAGTCCACCTTCAGCTCTCCCATAACAGCCCCCAATAAGTGCATACCTGAAGCCCTCCCTTTTTTGCCCTCTGTCAAGCTTGCCCACACTTCTGCCTGCCTTTGAGTCTCTGCCACATTTAAGTGACAGTGACAGACTCTCTTGCTATATGACCAGCTCTGAATAAATAATCTTTGCTTGTACTCACTGGGTAGTCTTCATCTATTGCCACACTTGTAACATGGTAGCTGGCTTTCCAGAGAGGAAGTGATGTGAGAGACAACAAGAAAGAGTACCCGCGACTGAAGACACAGTCTTTTTATAACCAAATCTCTAAAGTGTCGGCTCATCTTTTCTATCATATTCTTTTTATTAGAACTGAGTCAATAAGTCTAGCCTACACTTGGCGTGCCTGGGTGGGTCAGTCAGTTAAGTGTCTGACTCTTGATCTCAACTCAGGTCTTGATCTCAGGGTCATGAACACAGGCTCCACATGGGGTGTGAAGCCTACTTAAAATTTTTAAAAAAGTCCAGCCTACACTCAAGTAGAAAACCTTACACAAGGCTGTGAATCCAGGAGGCAGGGACCATTGGTGGCCATATTAGATGCTGCCTACACATAGTCCCACCTAACTTTTTGACAAATATTTCTTAGTTGCTGAATGAAAGTTTATTTTGGATCTTAAAAACAAATTTCTGTTGAGATTCTTTGAATAAGACTACTCCTAGACTTGTTCTATATTCATAAATATTTTAATGTAACACTTTGAATGAATGGCACATGTTAGAAAGAGCCTAATTGAATGTATATTCTTGAAAATATGCAAAGGTACATTTGGGTCTTTGGCTTGGTGTATCTAAGCAGAGCTCTGCTGCGTGACCATAAACCAACCATCTGCCTGACATTAGTGTTTCTAAGCTCCCACTGCCCCCAGCGATTGAGAACTAACATGCTAGATGCACAAGCTTAACTTATTATTCATTGGCATCCATAGTGTTAAAAATACTGCATCTGAATGCCAACGGCATGGGTTATCCACTTCACAATTGTTCTGAAGTCTTCTCCAAGCTCCCTACTGGCTGGTGGCTGTCATTTCACTCGTGTCTTTATTTTTCACTTTCTGATTTTTGTTTACATTTGTATTTTTCAGTCACTGTGCTAATGCCACAGCTTTAGAAACCCATACATGTATAATATTGGCAATTAAAAGCCTATCAATTTTTGTGGTTGACTGAGTCATTCATTGATTCTTATTCATTCAGTTACTTTTAACTAACAAATACTGTAGAGTATTCAATGGTGAGTTACAAGTACTTTACAGCTTGTGACACAAAATCCAATAAACACAGATCACAAAACAAAAAACAACAACAATTGTAGTACCTGATATAAAGGTAAATTGCACAATGACATGTAATGCTAAAATGAAGTCAGTCCATGAGAAAAGTATTCTGGAAAACCAGAAAAGAAAGTGTTCTTCAGTTACTGTCATAGGCTGATATCTAAGACCAGAGCAGAAGTAAGGGGAAATTGCAGCTGTGATGCCCGAAGATATGAAACACTTCTGTGCATTATGGGAACTAAGAGAATGCCAGGGGCTAGCACATAATATACAAGAGGGGCCCATAGTGCAAGATGAGCCTGGAAATCAGCTGAGGACAGACCCCACAGAGCTTAAGTTGCTTAGCTGATAATGACAGAGATTACTTAAGAGCATTTACATTAGTCAGAAACAGTAATTAAACATGGGAACTCATTAAACATTATTCAGATACAATAATTAAACATAAGCTGAGGATAGCAATTTAAATAGTATTACATCAGAAAGGTCAATTTGGGTGGATAATTGGCTCAAAATTTTCAACCATGGAATCAATTATCTGAATTAGTTGGCCTTATTAATTAAATCGTGGGAACTAACAGATCCATGAGAAGAATACATGGACCCCCCCCACCACCACCAAAAAGTGTTCCTAAAATATAAAACAAAGCAATGTGAAAACAAGAAATATGCTATAGATAAAATCATCACACCAGTATTATGTTCCTCTTTACTATTAGAATTCAGCTGAAATTCATCAATATTACATCATCTACATGATGCCCACCCTTTAGGAAGAAGTTAAGTAAAATATGAGGTGGTACAACCTTGTGATGAGTGAGGAGCAAAACAAGCTTTGCTTTCAAATCTGATCTTTTCCCACCTCTTTCAGTTTGCATTCTCTGGTCCAGCCCATCATGAATTTAAATGTATAGTGACTATTTAAACCTCTGAAATATTTTATAAAGAGAGAAAGTTCTTGAAGACAGTATGTATCCTATGTTGTTTCTTAGGACATGAAAATATGGTGCATTACTCAATTCCATAAAATAGCTAAATAACTTATTTGAAAACACCCAAAGAAGAAAGAGCCCACATTGTTATTCTCTTGTATATAAACATTATATATGTGTGTGTGTGTGTGTGTGTGTGTGTGTATAATATATATGTATGCATTATGGGTGTGTGTATATATATGTATGTGTGTGGGTGTGTGTGTACATATATATATATACACACACACCCACACACATACATATATTGTGTTCAGAAATAACCATAATGTCTGCAGATATGCCTAACTGAATCTTTCTATACTGTTTATATATACTCTGTTCTCTGTGGTTTGTGGCTGCAACTAATTTTTCAACTTTATTCCATCACCCCACTACTTGATTTTTGGTCATGTAACTTAAGCACAATGAGCACCATGTTTAAAGGCACTTCAAATTCAAAATATCCAAACCTGAGTTTAACATTTCCCTTCTCTACCAAAGTGTCTAAATCCTGCTTCTTTTCCTTAATGTCAGGTTTCTCAACCTCAGTGATAGGAGCGGGATATTCTTTGTTGTTAAGGATGTAGGCATTATTGAAGACTAAGCTTGACTCAATATATGCCAATAGAATTCCCCACCCATTCCAACTTGTGACAATCAAAATATCTCCAGAGAACAACCAAAAATATTTCCAGGCATTGCCAAATGTCCCCTGAAAGGCAAAATCACCGCCAGTTGGGATCCACTGGGCTAACCCTTTTCTTTCAGGTTAACACTACCAGCATCCATTCAGTTCCCCAAAAAGTTTTGAATATCATTCTGGACTCCTCCCACCTTTTCTGTAGTCTTCTTCTGTCTCCATTTAGAGGAGTTGATCTTTCATCCTAGCTGCACTCCTAGTATAAGCCTTTATTATCTCTTATCAATTACATCAGCCAACTAGCTTGGCTATTTCCAATCTCACCTCTTTGATTTACCTTCTTTCTCCTGCCAATGTGATCTTTCAAAAATGCAAATCTAAAACTAATACAGCCTTGCTTAAAATATTCAGTGGTGAGGGAGGTTGCGGCAAGATGGCGGCTTAGGAGGACGCTGGGCTCACCGCACGTCCTGCTGATCACTTAGATTCCATCTACACCTGCCTAAATAACCCAGAAAACCGCCAGAGGATTAGCAGAACAGAGTCGCCGGAGCCAAACGCAGACGAGAGGCCCACGGAAGAGGGTAGGAAGGGCGGCGAGGCGGTGCGCGCTCCACGGACTGGCGGGAGGGAGCCGGGGCGGAGGGGCGGCTCGCCGGCCAAGCAGAGCCCCCGAGTCGGGCTTGCAAAAGCGGAGGGGCCAGGCGGACTGTGTTCACACAGCAAGCGCGACTTAGCGTCTGGGAGGTCAGAAATTAACAGCTCTGCTCGGAAAGCGGGAAGGCTGGAGGACAAAGGGAGGGAGAGCTGCTGAGCCCCCTGACAACAGAGCTCAGTTTGGTGGGGAACAAAGGCGCTCGCCAGCGCCATTTCCCCCGCCCATCCCCCAGCCGAAATCCCAAAGGGAACCGGTTCCTGCCAGGGAACTTGCTCGCTCCGCGCAAACACCCAACTCTGCGCTTCTGCGGAGCCAAACCTCCGGCAGCGGATCTGACTCCCTCCCGCTGCCACAGGGCCCCTCCTGAAGTGGATCACCTAAGGAGAAGCGATCTAAGCCTGCCCCTCCTGCCACCGAGCACCTTGCCTACCCACCCCAGCTAATACGCCAGATCCCCAGCATCACAAGCCTGGCAGGGTGCAAGTAGCCCAGACGAGCCACACCACCCCACAGTGAATCCCGCCCCTAGGAGAGGGGAAGAGAAGGCACACACCAGTCTGACTGTGGCCCCAGCGGTGGGCTGGGGGCAGACATCAGGTCTGACTGCGGCCCCGCCCACCAACTCCAGGTATACACCAAAGCACAGGGGAAGTGCCCTGCAGGTCCTCACCACGCCAGGGACTATCCAAAATGACCAAGCGGAAGAACTCCCCTCAGAAGAATCTCCAGGAAATAACAACAGCTAATGAGCTGATCAAAAAGGATTTAAATAATATAACAGAAAGTGAATTTAGAATAATAGTCATAAAATTAATCGCTGGGCTTGAAAACAGTATACAGGACAGCAGAGAATCTCTTGCTACAGAGATCAAGGGACTAAGGAACAGTCACGAGGAGCTGAAAAACGCTTTAAACGAAATGCATAACAAAATGGAAACCACCACAGCTCGGCTTGAAGAGGCAGAGGAGAGAATAGGTGAACTAGAAGATAAAGTTATGGAAAAAGAGGAAGCTGAGAAAAAGAGAGATAAAAAAATCCAGGAGTATGAGGGGAAAATTAGAGAATTAAGTGATACACTAAAAAGAAATAATATACGCATAATTGGTATCCCAGAGGAGGAAGAGAGAGGGAAAGGTGCTGAAGGGGTACTTGAAGAAATCATAGCTGAGAACTTCCCTGAACTGGGGAAGGAAAAAGGCATTGAAATCCAAGAGGCACAGAGAACTCCCTTCAGACGTAACTTGAATCGATCTTCTGCACGACATATCATAGTGAAACTGGCAAAATACAAGGATAAAGAGAAAATTCTGAAAGCAGCAAGGGGTAAACGTGCCCTCACATATAAAGGGAGACCTATAAGACTCGTGACTGATCTCTCTTTTGAAACTTGGCAGGCCAGAAAGAATTGGCAAGAGATTTTCAGGGTGCTAGACAGAAAAAATATGCAGCCAAGAATCCTTTATCCAGCAAGTCTGTCATTTAGAATAGAAGGAGAGATAAAGGTCTTCCCAAACAAACAAAAACTGAAGGAATTTGTCACCACTAAACCAGCCCTACAAGAGATCCTAAGGGGGACCCTGTGAGACAAAGTCCCAGAGACATCACTATAAGCATAAAACATACAGACATCACAATGACTCTAAACCCGTATCTTTCTATAATAACACTGAATGTAAATGGATTAAATGCGCCAACCAAAAGACATAGGGTATCAGAATGGATAAAAAAACAAGACCCATCTATTTGCTGTCTACAAGAGACTCATTTTAGACCTGAGGACACCTTTAGATTGAGAGTGAGGGGATGGAGAACTATTTATCATGCGACTGGAAGCCAAAAGAAAGCTGGAGTAGCCATACTTATATCAGACAAACTAGACTTTAAATTAAAGGCTGTAACAAGAGATGAAGAAGGACATTATATAATAGTTACAGGGTCTATCCATCAGGAAGAGCTAACAATTATCAATGTCTATGCACCGAATACCGGAGCCCCCAAATATATAAAACAATTACTCATAAACACAAGCAACCTTATTGATAAGAATGTGGTAATTGCAGGGGACTTTAATACACCACTTACAGAAATGGATAGATCATCTAGACACACGGTCAATAAAGAAACAAGGGCCCTGAATGAGACATTGGATGAGATGGACTTGACAGATATATTTAGAACTCTGCATCCCAAAGCAACAGAATATACTTTCTTCTCGAGTGCACATGGAACATTCTCCAAGATAGATCATATACTGGGTCACAAAACAGCCCTTCATAAGTTTACAAGAATTGAAATTATACCATGCTTACTTTCAGACCACAATGCCATGAAGCTTGAAATCAACCACAGAAAAAAGTCTGGAAAACCTCCAAAAGCATGGAGGTTAAAGAACACCCTACTAACGAATGAGTGGGTCAACCAGGCAATTAGAGAAGAAATTAAAAAATATATGGAAACAAACGAAAATGAAAATACAACAATCCAAACGCTTTGGGACGCAGCAAAGGCAGTCCTGAGAGGAAAATACATTGCAATCCAGGCCTATCTCAAGAAACAAGAAAAATCCCAAATACAAAATCTAACAGCACACCTAAAGGAACTAGAAGCAGAACAGCAAAGGCAGCCTAAGCCCAGCAGAAGAAGAGAAATAATAAAGATCAGAGCAGAAATAAACAATATAGAAACTAAAAAAACTGTAGAGCAGATCAACGAAACCAAGAGTTGGTTTTTTGAAAAAATAAACAAAATTGACAAACCTCTAGCCAGGCTTCTCAAAAAGAAAAGGGAGATGACCCAAATAGATAAAATCATGAATGAAAATGGAATTATTACAACCAATCCCTCAGAGATACAAACAATTATCAGGGAATACTATGAAAACTTATATGCCAACAAATTGGACAACCTGGAAGAAATGGACGAATTCCTGAACACCCACACGCTTCCAAAACTCAATCAGGAGGAAATAGAAAGCTTGAACAGACCCATAACCAGCGAAGAAATTGAATCGGTTATCAAAAATCTCCCAACAAATAAGAGTCCAGGACCAGATGGCTTCCCAGGGGAGTTCTACCAGACGTTTAAAGCAGAGATAATACCTATCCTTCTCAAGCTATTCCAAGAAATAGAAAGGGAAGGAAAACTTCCAGACTCATTCTATGAAGCCAGTATTACTTTGATTCCTAAACCAGACAGAGACCCAGTAAAAAAAGAGAACTACAGGCCAATATCCCTGATGAATATGGATGCAAAAATTCTCAATAAGATACTAGCAAATCGAATTCAACGGCATATAAAAAGAATTATTCACCATGATCAAGTGGGATTCATTCCTGGGATGCAGGGCTGGTTCAACATTCGCAAATCAATCAACGTGATACATCACATTAACAAAAAAAGAGAGAAGAACCATATGATCCTGTCAATCGATGCAGAAAAGGCCTTCGACAAAATCCAGCACCCTTTCTTAATAAAAACCCTTGAGAAAGTCGGGATAGAAGGAACATACTTAAAGATCATAAAAGCCATTTATGAAAAGCCCACAGCTAACATCATCCTCAACGGGGAAAAACTGAAAGCTTTTTCCCTGAGATCAGGAACACGACAAGGATGCCCACTCTCACCGCTGCTGTTTAACATAGTGCTGGAAGTTCTAGCATCAGCAATCAGACAACAAAAGGAAATCAAAGGCATCAAAATTGGCAAAGATGAAGTCAAGCTTTCGCTTTTTGCAGATGACATGATATTATACATGGAAAATCCGATAGACTCCACCAAAAGTCTGCTAGAACTGATACAGGAATTCAGCAAAGTTGCAGGATACAAAATCAATGTACAGAAATCAGTTGCATTCTTATACACTAACAATGAAGCAACAGAAAGACAAATAAAGAAACTGATCCCATTCACAATTGCACCAAGAAGCATAAAATACCTAGGAATAAATCTAACCAAAGATGTAAAGGATCTGTATGCTGAAAACTATAGAAAGCTTCTGAAGGAAATTGAAGAAGATTTAAAGAAATGGAAAGACATTCCCTGCTCATGGATTGGAAAAATAAATATTGTCAAAATGTCAATACTACCCAAAGCTATCTACACATTCAATGCAATCCCAATCAAAATTGCACCAGCATTCTTCTCGAAACTAGAACAAGCAATCCTAAAATTCATATGGAACCACAAAAGGCCCCGAATAGCCAAAGGAATTTTGAAGAAGAAGACCAAAGCAGGAGGCATCACAATCCCAGACTTTAGCCTCTACTACAAAGCTGTCATCATCAAGACAGCATGGTATTGGCACCAAAACAGACACATAGACCAATGGAATAGAATAGAAACCCCAGAACTAGACCCACAAACGTATGGCCAACTCATCTTTGACAAAGCAGGAAAGAACATCCAATGGAAAAAAGACAGCCTCTTTAACAAATGGTGCTGGGAGAACTGGACAGCAACATGCAGAAGGTTGAAACTAGACCACTTTCTCACACCATTCACAAAAATAAACTCAAAATGGATAAAGGACCTAAATGTGAGACAGGAAACCATCAAAACCTTAGAGGAGAAAGCAGGAAAAGACCTCTCTGACCTCAGCCGTAGCAATCTCTTACTCGACACATCCCCAAAGGCAAGGGAATTAAAAGCAAAAGTGAATTACTGGGACCTTATGAAGATAAAAAGCTTCTGCACAGCAAAGGAAACAACCAACAAAACTAAAAGGCAACCAACGGAATGGGAAAAGATATTCGCAAATGACATATCGGACAAAGGGCTAGTATCCAAAATCTATAAAGAGCTCACCAAACTCCACACCCGAAAAACAAATAACCCAGTGAAGAAATGGGCAGAAAACATGAATAGACACTTCTCTAAAGAAGACATCCGGATGGCCAACAGGCACATGAAAAGATGTTCAGCGTCGCTCCTTATCAGGGAAATACAAATCAAAACCACACTCAGGTATCACCTCACGCCAGTCAGAGTGGCCAAAATGAACAAATCAGGAGACTATAGATGCTGGAGAGGATGTGGAGAAACGGGAACCCTCTTGCACTGTTGGTGGGAATGCAAATTGGTGCAGCCGCTCTGGAAAGCAGTGTGGAGGTTCCTCAGAAAATTAAAAATAGACCTACCCTATGACCCAGCAATAGCACTGCTAGGAATTTATCCAAGGGATACAGGAGCACTGATGCATAGGGCCACTTGTACCCCAATGTTCATAGCAGCACTCTCAACAATAGCCAAATTATGGAAAGAGCCTAAATGTCCATCAACTGATGAATGGATAAAGAAATTGTGGTTTATATACACAATGGAATATTACATGGCAATGAGAAAAAATGAAATATGGCCTTTTGTAGCAACGTGGATGGAACTGGAGAGTGTGATGCTAAGTGAAATAAGCCATACAGAGAAAGACAGATACCATATGGTCTCACTCTTATGTGGATCCTGAGAAACTTAACAGGAACCCATGGGGGAGGGGAAGGAAAAAAAAAAAAAAGAGGTTAGAATGGGAGAGAGCCAAAGCATAAGAGACTGTTAAAAACTGAGAACAAACTGAGGGTTGATGGGGGGTGGGAGGGAGGAGAGGGTGGGTGATGGGTATTGAGGAGGGCACCTTTTGGGATGAGCACTGGGTGTTGTATGGAAACCAATTTGTCAATAAATTTCAGAAAAAAAAAAAAATATTCAGTGGTTTCCCAGCATCTGTGGTAAAGAGTATAGGAGTATTACATATAGAATATTATATAAATATTTGGTATCTACATATATATGCATACATGTAATGTGTTTATATATACATGCATACATATACGTACACATTTTATACATAATGTGTATATACATACATACAAATTCTTACACTTATTCTTCATTCTAACCTTGTGTGGAATCTAACGCTTTTCTCCCCATTTTCTAGGGAAGAAACTGCAAGACAAAGAGATTAAGTCACTTTCCCACGACCCACATTCTGTAAGAAGTAGAGCCTGGATTTGTTGCCAGGTCTCCACTACAAACCTTAAGTTCTTTCATGCTGAACCATATTTCCCAGCCCTCCTTATTTAGCTTTGTATTCCCAGTACCTAGCTCTATTCCTAGAATATAACAGGTACTCAATAATATTTGTTGAATATATAAGCACAGTACATAGGTATGGCAGGAAAGACAAAGACTGTGACTTTTGGAGATCATCCAGAAATTAATACTTACCACAAAGGGAAAGGTCCAATTTGCTTTGGACCAAGCAGGGATCAATCATGAGTGAAAGAGTCATGGATGTTGCACAAGGTTTTGAGATTTCTTCAAGATCTTTACCAAATAACTGACATGATTTTATAATACAGAATTTCTCTGCTATATATATTTTTGTTTTTAAATATATTTTCTAAACATCTGTCTTTAAATAATGTCGTTGAATAAAATCTCATTCCCATCGAACACATAGTTTTCCTAGTATATTTTATGACAGTTAAGCAAAATCAGGCTATGGTCTATATTATACACCTACCCTTACTAGCAAATCTATACCTCAGTAATCTGTTTCCATCCCGTGGTTGATTATATTCTTCAATAATATATTTTGGTGCATTGTTGCTTGCCATTTAACTTTACATGATACTCATGCATGATGCCAATAGGGCTATTCCAAAAAATCACATGCACATCTACAGACAGCATCCGCAGCTAAGAAGATAATAGAACATTTAAATTCGGCCATCAATTTAAGTGTCCTAATTACTGCACATTGCTCCTATTATTGCTATTTTTGGAAAAATAATACAAAATACTGCACTGACTTTCAAACTGGTTAGTAAGCACAGTGAGATGAAACAAAGCACAGTGAATTTTGAAGGGGCAGAACAATGCATGGAGGCTGATTCTATGGAAGGCATTTGTCAACTGACATAACTATCTCTAAAAGGACGTTCTGGTATATAGAGATCACCTCTGCTATGATTTGTATGTATTAGGGGAACTACTAAATAATATGCTACTGTGCTGTACAGGTAAGAGGCTTCATAATTTCTTTTAACTCAAAATAGAGACTCCTCTGGGAGTTGAATGCCAGACAATATCCTCTCTAGACAAAATAGCAGTTTTCTCAATCAGGCAATTAACTCTATATATTTTTAAAATTTTATCTTGAGCTGACAGGAATTTTAAAAGGTTTTTTTCTAAAGTCAAACATACTGGAATATTTATTTATTGTTGTTTTGGGACTCTAATGATATTCTCATCAATATTTTGTATTCTACTTAGCAATGGAGATGAAAACCAATAAATATTCTGTACTCTTCTTAGCAAAGTACATATAGGAAATCTACCTAGTACAAAATATTTATTGTTTTTGATGTTTCTCAAAACTTTAAATGTCCTTTGGGATCTGTGCCTTTTATTATATAGTTGTTCAGCTCATTTTTCTTATAAAAGGGATACATTAAATTGAAAATCCCTTTCAAATGTATATTAATGACATTATACACACCATTTCACTAATCACTACTTGCATGTAGGTCCATATATTTCCAGAGTGCTCTAAATTGAAGGATCAAAATTGTTCATAAATTTTAGAACATGCTTATATATGTTTTCTAAGAGTCCGTCTAGGAATTATCAGTTACTGTATATGGTATCTTGTTTAAAATTCTCAGAATTATTTTTAAAGTAATTAATTTTATGGTGATTTTAAAATGACAAAAAGAATGGCTGTAACCTTCAATACAACCGAGTCTGAAATTAGGTAATTCTCATCTCACATTCTCATCTGCACCTGATACATGGAGAAGGCCATTCATTCAGTCTGTCAGGCTCTTAAGTATATATTAAGTACCTTGAAGAAAACAAAATTCAACAAGACATATTTAGTGCCATCATCTAGATTTCAATTCCATAGTAGGAGAGAAATATGTAAGGAAATCACTGCAATATTGTGTGCCAGATACAATGACAGGCCTATAAGCACCTGCTTTGAGACCATCAAGAAGGGAAGCTATTGATTCCCTCTGTATGAGCAGATTTGAGGAGAAGGAATGTCAAAAACAGGCTTGGCTGCAACTGGACTTAAGCCTTAATATTAGGATAAAAGCAGACAATAAGCAATAAAGAATAAAGAAAATAAAAATCAATCTAAAAATGTGAACAGCCAGGAAACTGCACTAAGTTCATTACATGAAGTATAATTTACACCAGTACTTTCCAAACATTATTGCATGATGTAAAAATCAGAAAAATATAAACAAATGAGTATGTTAAAAAACTCACAGTTTAACCAGAGACACATTGTTAACCTAAAATATATTTTTCCTGATATGTATATTTTAAGAGTTCATATTATATAAATATACTCTGCCCAAGATCGAGTCTCATGGGTGATATAAATATCTTTTTACAATAATAAACAATAATTCACAAAATAATTTCAATACCTAAGTGTTATTCCACTATTATAGGTATTGCATTATTTACTTAACCAATCCCTATTTAAAAATATTTATAAATTTTCCAATATATTTTTACTTGCAAAAATCACTTCAATGAGCATCTTCATACAAGTATCTTTAAGCAAATGTCTATGTTCTTCAAGGTAAAATTTTTGGGTCAAAGTACATGGAAATTTTAAAAATTATAGACACATATCACATTGCCCTACAAAAAGTGATGGTAATTTTCACTGTGTGTGCCAGGAATCCACCAACATTCAACTTAAAAAGTGAATCCTGGGGGGTGCCTACATGGTTCAGTCAGTTAAGCATCCGACTTCCACTCAGGTCATGATATTATGGTTCATGGGTTCAATCCCCGAATCAGGCTCTGTGTTGAGAGCTCAGAGCCCAGGGCCTGCTTTGGATTCTGTCTCTGTCTCTCTGTCTCTCTGTCTGCTCCTCCCCTGCTCTCTCTCTCTCTCTGTCCTCTCTCTCTCTCAAAAATAAAATAAACATTAAAAAAAATTTTTTTAAGTGAATCCTGGGGTAGCTGGGTGTTGCCCTTTTTACCACTCCTGCGCATGCGCATACACACCTACCAGCGCCACAACACTCCACCCCAGTAGGCTAGCAGCGCCATCTAATGGAGAGTGGAGCCCTTACACTGAGCCCCGCCCAACTGGGCCAACTTCGGTCTGCAAGAACACAAGTCTCACCGCCTGCTTAGTTTATGGACTATAAAGCACTACATAGTCTGACTTCTTGGGGAAAACAAAGTAATTTCAGTCCTACTTCAATCTGTTAGCAGGTCCATCTATTCAATTTTCTTTCTTTTTTTTCTCTTTTACACTTTTCTTTTTCTTGAATACAGAAAGAAAAAAATCACTTTTATTTTCAAGTTTTATTAAAAATATTTTTAATTTTTATTACTATATTTTTTCTTTTGTGTAAATTTTTTCAAATTCTATTTTACTTCCATCATTTTATTTTAGTCTACTTCAGTGTATTCACCTTTTCAAATTTTCAAACGATTTCCTTTTTTCTTTTTTTTACCTTTTTTCTCTTTTTCATTTCTTTTTCTTGAACGTAGAAAAAGAAAAAAATCTTATTTATTTTTAATTTTTATTAAAAATATTTTTCTTTAATTTTTTTCTACTATATTCTTTAATTTGTGTATATTTTTTCAAATTCTATTTTACTCCCATCATCTCATTTTAGTCTACTTCAGTGTATTGATTTTTTCACATTCTCAAACTATTTGCTTTTTTTTTCTTCCCCCCCCTTCTTTCTCTAATCTATGAAACCACTTTCAACACCCAGACCAACATACACCTAGGATCTAGCATCACTTATTTGATTTGTGTGTGTGTGTGTGTGTTTAGTTTTTTAATTTTAATATTTTTTAATTTTAATTTTTTAATTTTAATTTTTCTACCTCATTAATTCCTTTTCTCCCTTCAAAATGACAAAACAAAGGAATTCACCCCAAAAGAAAGAGCACGAAGAAACGACAGCCAGGGATTTAACCAACACAGATATAAGCAAGATGTCTGAACCAGAATTTAGAATCACGATAATAAGAATACTAGCTGGAGTCGAAAATAGTTTAGAACCCCTTCCTGTGGAGATAAAAGAAGTAAAAAATAACCAAAATGAAATTAAAAATGCTATAACTGAGCTGCAATCATGGATGGATGCAGTGGCGGCAAGAATGAATGAGGCAGAACAGAGAATCAGCAATATAGGGAGCAAATGTAGAGAATAATGAAGCAGAAAAAAAAGAGGGAGATTAAGGCAGAAGAGCATGATTTAAGAATCAGAGAAATCATTAACTCATTAAAAAGGAACAACATCAGAATCATAGGGGTCCCAGAAGAGGAAAAGAGAGAAATAGGGCTAGAAGGGTTATGTGAGCATATCATAGCAATCTAACCTGGGGAAAGACCAAGACATCAAAATCCAGGAAGCACAGAGGACACCCATTAGATTCAACAAGAACCGACCATCAACAAGGCATATCATAGTCAAATTCACAAAATACTCAGCCAAGGAGAGAATCATGAAAGCAGCAAGGGAAAAAAAGTCCCTAACCAACAAAGGAAGACAGACCTATCCACAGAAATTTGGCAGTCCAGAAAGGAGTGGCAGGATATATTCAGTGTGCTGAATCAGAAAAATATGCAGTCAAGAATCCTTTATCCAGCAAGGCTGTCATTCAAAATAGAAGGAGAGATAAAAAATTTCCGAGACAAACAAAAATTAAGGAGTTTGTGACCACTAAACCAGCCCTGCAATAAATTTTAAGGGGGACTCTCTGAGGGGAGAAAAGATGAAAATATATAGAAATAAATAAATAAATAAATAAATAAATAAATAAATAAATACCAAAAGCAACAAAGATTAGAAAATACCAGATAACACCACCAGTAAATCCAACTCTATAAGCATCATAATGGCAATGAATTCATATCTTTCAGTACTCACTCTAAATGTCAATGGACTCAATGCTCCAATCAAAAGACACAGGGTAACAGAATGGATAAGAAAACAAGATCCATCTATATGCTGTTTACAAGAGACCCACTTTAGACCTAAAGACACCTTCAGATTGAAAGTAAGGGGATGGAGAACCATCTATCATGTTAATGGTCAACAAAATAAAGCCGGAGTAGCCATACTCATATCAGACAATCTAGACTTAAAAGACTGTATCAAGAGATGCAGAAGGGCATTATATCATAATCAAAGGGTCTATCCACCAAGAAGACCTAACAATTGTAAACATTCATGAGCCAAACGTTGTAGCACCCAAACATATACATTAATTAATCACAAATATAAAGAAACTCATCGATAGTAATACCATAATAGTAGGAGACTTCAACACCCCACTCACAGCAATGGACAATTCCTCTAATCAAAAAATAAACAAGGAAACAATGGCTTTGAATGACACACTGGACCAGATGGACTTCACAGATATATTCAGAACATTTCATCCTAAAGCAGCAGAATATACATTCTTCTCCAGTGCACATGGAACATTCTCCAGAATAGACCATATACAGAGACACAAATCAGCCCTAAGTAAGTACAAAAATATCGAGATCATACTGTGCATATTTTCAGACCACAACGCAATGAAACTTGAAATAAACCACAAGAAAAAATTTGGAAAGGTAACAAATACTTGGAGACTGAAGAACATCCTACTAAAGACCGAATGGGCTAACCAAGCAGTTAAAGAGGAAATTAAAAAGTATATGGAAGTCAATGAAAAGGATAACACCACAACCCAAAACCTCTGGGATGCAGCAAAGGCAGTCATAAGAGGAAAGTATATAGCAATCCAGGCCTTCCTAAAGAAGGAAGATCTCAGATACACGACCTAACCTTATGCCTTAATAAGCTGGAAAAAGAACAGCAAATAAAACCCAAAACCAGCAGAATACAGTAAATAATAAATATTAGAGCAGAAATCAATGCTATCGAAACCAAAAAAAAACAGTACAACAGATCAAAGAAACCAGAAGCTGGTTCTTTGAAAGAATTAACAAAATTGATAAACGACTAGCCAGTTTGATAAAAAAAGAAAAGGGAAAGACCCAAATAAGTAAAATAAAGAATGAAAGAGAAGAGATCACAACCAACACAACAGAAATAAAAACAATAATAAGAGAATATTATGAGCAATTATATGCCAACAAAATGGCCAATCTGGAAGAAATGGACAAATTCCTAGAAACATATAAACTACCAAAACTGAAACACAAAGAAATAGAAAATTTGAACAGACCCATAACCAGTAAGGAAATCAAATTAGTAATCAAAAATCTGCCTAAAAACAAGAGTCCAGGACCAGATAGCTTTCCAGGGGAATTCTACCAAACATTTAAGGAAGAGTTAACACCTATTCTCTTGAAGCTGTTCCAAAAAATAGAAATGGAAGGAAAGCTTCCAAACTCTTTCAATGAAGCCAGCATTACCTTGATTCTAAAACCAGACAAAGACCCCACTAAAAAAGAGAACTATAGGCCAATTTCCCTGATGAACATGGATGTAAAAATCCTCTACAAGATAGTAGCCAACTGGATCCAACAATACATTAAAAAAAGTATTCAACACGACTAAGTGGGATTTATACCTGGGATGCAGGTTTAATATCTGCAAAACAATTAACGTGATTCATCACATCAATAAAAGAAATGACAAGAATCATATGATCCTCTCAATAGATGCAGAGAAAGCATTTCACAAAATACAGCATCCTTTCTTGATAAAAACCCTCAAAAAAGCAGGGATTTAAGGAGCACACCTCGAGATCATGTAAGTCATATATGAACAACCCAACGCTAATATTATCCTCAATGGGGAAAAACTGACAGCTTTCCCCCTAAGGTCAGGAACAAGACAGGGATGTCCACTCTCGCCACTGTTATTCAACATAGTATTGGAAGTCTTAGCCTCTGCAATCAAACAACACAAAGAAATAAAAGGCATCCAAATCAGCCAGGAGGAGGTCAAACTTTCACTCTTCACAGATGACAAGATACTCTATATGGAAAACCCAAAAGATTCCACCAAGATTCTGCTAGAATTGATTCAGCAGAAGTTGCAGGATATAAAATCAATGCACAGAAATTGGCTGCATTCCTATACACCAACAATGAAGCCACAGAAAGAGAAATCAAGGAATCTATCCCATTTATAGTTGCACAAAAAACATAAAATACCTAGGAATAAATCTAACCAAGGAGGTGAAAAATCTATACACTGAAAACTATAGAAAGTTTATGAAAGAAATTGAAGAAGACACAAAAAAATGGAAAAAGATTCCATGCTCCTGAATAGGAAGAACAAATATTGTTAAAATGTCGATATTACCCAAAGCAATCTACATATTCAATGCAATCCCTATGAAAATAACACCAGCATTCTTCACAGAGCTAGAACAAATAATCCTAAAATTTGTATGGAACCAGAAAAGACCCTGATCTTGGAAAAGATCAAAGCTATCTTGAAAAAGAAAACCAAAGCAGGAGGCATCACAATCCCAGACTTCAAGCTATACTACAAAGTTGTAGTAACCATCAAGACAGTATGGTACTGGCACAAGAACAGACACTCAGATCAATGGAACAGAATAGAGAACCCAGAAATGGACCCACAAATGTATGGCCAACTAATCTTTGACAAAGCAGGAAAGAATATCCCATGGAATAAAGACAGTCTCTTCAGCAAGTGGTGCTGGGAAAACTGGAGAAGAATGAACCTGGACCACTTTCTTACACCACACACAAAAATAAACTCAAAGTGGATGAAAGACCTCAATGTAAGACAGGAAGCCATCAAAATCCGTGAGGAGAAATAGGCAAAAACTTCTTTGATCTTGCCCGCAGCAATTTCTTACTCAACACGTCTCCAGAGGCAAGGAAAACAAAAGCAAAAATGAACTACTGGGACCTCATCAAAATAAAAAGCTTCTGCACAGTGAAGGAAATAATCAGCAAAACTAAAAGGCAACTGACAGAACGGGAGAAGATATTTGCAAATGACATATCAGATAAAGGGTTAGTATCCAAAATCTACAAAGAATTTATCAAACTCAACACCCAAAAAACAATCCAGTGAAGAAATGGGCAAAAGACATGAATAGACACTTCTCCAAAGAAGACATCCAGATGGCCAACCGACACATGAAAAAATGCTCCACATCACTCATCACCAAGGAAATACAATCAAAACCACAATGAGATACCACCTTACACCTGTCAGAATGGCTAACATTAACAACTCAGGCAAAAACAGATGTTGGCGAGGATGCAGAGAAAGAGGAGCTCTTTTGCATTGTTGGTGGGAATGCAACCTGGAGCAGCCACTCTGGAAAACAGTATGGAGGTTCCTCAAAAAACTAAAAACAGTACTACCGTCTGACCCAGCAATTGCTCTACTAGGCATTTATCCAAGGGATACAGGTATGCTGTTTCGAAGGGACACATGCACCCCCATATTTATACCAGCACTATCAACAATAGCCAAAGTATGGAAAGAGCCCAAATGTCCGTCGATGGATGAATGGATAAAGAAAATGTTATATATATATATATACACACACAATGGAGTATTACTCGGCAATCAAAAAGAATGAAATCTTGCCATATGCAACTACGTGGATGGAACTGGAGGGTATTACGCTAAGTGAAATTAGTCAGAGAAATACAAAAATCATTATGACCACTTATATGAGGACTTTAAGAGACAAAACAGATGAACATAAGGGAAGGGAAACAAAAATAATATAAAAACAGGGAGGGGGACAAAACAGAAGAGACTCATAAATATGGAGAACAAACTGAGGGTTGCTGGAGGCGTTGTGGGAGGGGGGATGGGCTAAATGGGTAAGGGGCATTAAGGAATCTACTGAAATCATTGCTTCCCTATATACCAGCTAATTTGGATGTAAATTTTAAAAAATAAAAAATAAAGTTAAATCAAAAGAAAAAAAATTTTAACTAAAAACTATTAGAAGATGTAATTTAATTAGTTGTGAACTATCTATGATGTTTTAACTTCAGAAACTAATGAGAATTTTTATAAAAATAATGGGAGAAGGAAGGGAATGGGGAGAGAAGAAAAGTGTTTTCAACACTTCCCGGGAAAAGAATGCTTTGGTTAACATGAATTGTACTGTGTAGAAACACCCTTTGAGTTGACCAGTGGACTACACAGATGGATGGGTACACCACTTACAGAAATGCTTCTCTGCTTAATGGCATAGGAATAATCTCAATATGCTCATTAATAGATACAAGAGGCCAGACTTCCTAAATCAGAATCCTGGATATAGGAGCAAAGAATCTGTTATCTTTCTCATTCCCAAGTTCTCAAATAAAACTTTGAGAACCAGTGTCAAGAAACAGCCAAATCACTTTACTTTGATTCATTGTCCAACAAGCAAGATTCTTCTCCATAACTTCATCTCCTAAGAAGACAACTTTGAAGACACCAGAAGAGTGTGCCAAATAGAAACACATGTTTAGAATTCCATAATTAACATAATACATTCATTTTTTAAATCAGTTTCTTTTAAATCTGACACCCAACTGATTGATTCTGGGGAAACTAATAAAGCTGTGTGCTTAAGCATGCAAATTAAAAAAATCAAATCTGAGGCAGTGAAACACCCAAATTTAATCATCCTGTGAGAATCTTGCGGGCACCATCTGAATTACAATAATACCTACATGGACAAATTTTTTAGTTTTATAGTTTAAAAACATACAAATGGTTTTATAAGTTGAAGTGCCCAGAGTACACATATAGTTAGTTAAACTCAGGGTATTGGTGGAGATATTAGAGATACAGTAAGGAAAGGTAATGCTGATAAACCAAAGTGAATTTCAGGATTCTGTAATTCTGCCAAAAAAAAATTATCAGAGACATTTTCATTCAGAATGTGAGAAGACTATATACACCATTTAATGAGAAAAAAAGGGTGTCCATAATTTGAGAGCCTGAATCACTCTGACCATTTCTGCCGAAGTTTGAAAGCCACATGCATTCTTTCGGTTATTTATATTTACCTGGTGGTATGCTAAAATTCATAACTGTTGGATAAAATTCTTTTATAACCTTTATATATTAAGGCAGTCAGCAAACTAATAATGCACTCTCATAAAACTCTTGCCAATGTAAATCACTACTGAGAACTCAGCCTGACATTTGAATTACTTGAATTTATATCAATGACTTGCTGAATATTCAGCAATGTTAGAAATATACTCAATATTAATAATGACTTTGAAGAGAAAGTCTTTGCTGAAATCTGTTGGATAGTTTTTGAAATGAAAACCATTTGAATAAAATTTTTTTTCAATTTAATCATGAAATTTTATTTCACTAAAATTAAGATTTTTTCCCCCATGTAGAGCAAATGGTTTTCAGCCTTCTATGTTAAAAAGCTTATGAGAATTATTTGCAACTGGCATTTTTGTTTTTTATTTGCTTTCCTTGGAGTCTAATGTGAAATAGTCAGAGACAACTAGGACCAAATATCTGCTTTCACTTTCAGGTTAAGAAAAAATGGTTTTACTGGTGTTAATTAAGGGTATGTTGAAAACCATGTACCTTCATTATCTTTGACAAGCTCCAGGCAATTTTATTTTTCTTTCAAAGTTCTGTCATCTTGTCTTGCAGTGTTTTATTTGCTAAATTTTGTTTTGTTTTGCTTTCCTATATAAAAGAACAAATGGAAATAGATGGTAAAGCAAGTTTAATGGAAAGATGTTTGTGGCGTATAGTCAAGAAAAAAAGTATGTTTTAAAAGAGCATATTTTGTGAAAAAGTCAATTTCCAAGGTTACTTGGAATACTACTATATTGCAATACTACGTGACTGCATGTAACATCATTAAAAGGACTGGACTGTGAAGATGGAGAACAGGCTGGTTGTTGGGGACTGGAATTCAGGCGGGGGCAGAGTGGTAGTGAGAGAACCATAAGGAGTGGCAAAGGGAGTTCCTCTGGGGTGACGGAGTTCTGTACCTTGACCGTTGTGGTTATACAACCTAAACATGTGATCACACAGCATAGAACCACACTGCACAGAAGCCCAGTTAACAGCATCAGCATTGTTCCAATGCTGTTTTCTGGTTTTGCTGTTGTGTTACAGGAGGTGGGTGTCCCCTTTGGAGGCCACTGGGCAGAGGGTTGAAGGCACTCTCCATACTATTTTTGGAACTTCTCATGAGTTTATAATTATTTCAAAATAAAACGTTTCTTTTTTATAAAAGCTATGCATTTTATAAAGTTGATGATAGTCATCATTAGCAATAAAATTAAGTTTTTGGTGATTTGTTACTGCTTGGAAAACTCCACCCGTCGTACATGATATGTTCGGGATACTTCTGAAAACTTCTGAAAAACAAAATCCATGTGGAATACACTAAAATTCATTTGAGAGAGCACTGGGGTTGGAGTAGGGCACATAGGGGAGTTCTGCAGCCATGCTTCAAGATGCCACAACTCAGGTAAACAAAAAGGTCTCTGTAACCGTTGATAAACACAGATGTGTTCTGCACAACACATGCTGTGGACAGAACAACTCACCGTGGTTCTAAGTAATAAGTCTTGATCACAGTCACAGGGCAGTTTGGAGCATAATCCAGAGTGAGTAGAACTAAGGATTGGTCAGTGTTATGGTAGCTAATGATCTCTAAGTAATACCAGGAAGGCACAACCAGTGATGTAATAATAACAACGATGGCTCAGCACTTTCCATGGACTGCACACTGTGCTGTATATGAGCTCATTGTATATGATCCTAGATCACTAGGAGCTGTGTGGATGTTACTGCTATTACCCCATTTTAAAGACATGGAAGCAGTCTCAGCTATGGATTGTGGGGTGTCCAGTGATAGACAGTGGAAAGATATCACTCAAGGACAGAGAGGGATGTCACTCAACAGACCCAAGAGACCACTGCAGAGATACTACACTATTGCAACTCATGTTCCAGGATGGTGGGAGTGATGTTTTCCTTCTGTTCTGCCTCCACAGGTCTTACACGGTGCCTGGCACAGAAAAGATGTTCAGTAAATGTACAGGAAAATGAATGATGGTAATATATCTGAACATGCATGTGTGTGTATGAGTGAGTGTATATGTTTTATGGTAAAAAAAATCTAGAAGGCTACCCAAGACAAAGTTAACAGTGAGTATTTCTAGATGCTAGAATTATAGAGAACTTACTTATGCTTTTGTTCTGTTACCTTGTCTGTATCTTCTACTTTTCATAATAAACATACTATACTTATAAAATAAAATAGTAAAAGTGACCTGAATCTTAAGAGGCCTTCTCAATCACTACCTGTGTCCAGAAAAACCAATTATATGTATCAAGTAATAGAACTGACTTTCCCATTGTTTAATGTATAACAGAATGGCAATTTCACATTTTGCTTTTGTTTTTTAATGGTACTTAACCTGTTTCATTACAAAAAAACAAAAACAAAAACAATCTTAATGCAATTTAAGACAGTATTATTTTGCTTTTAATGGGAAGAAAAATTGTGCCACTCACGTAATAAATCTTTATGTCCAACACATAGCTCCAGGGTCTAGGATCATACCTGACATAAAATCGATTTGCAATAAATGTTGGATAAATGAATGAAAAGGCTAAAAGGAAGCATCCTGGAATTGAATAGCACTGTGTACACTAAGGAAATTTTCCATACTAGTGTAAAATCTTACCCAAAAGTTCCAATGGAAGAAGATCAGCACTAAGTGAATAAAAATGGAAGGAAAGGTTCACAGAGATGGCTCACGGAGCTGGAGGGTGAGCACCTTTCAGATTGGACAACTGACACTGAGATCAGAGAAGAAATTACAGCCTACATTAGTGGTCTCACATTTGTTTGAGTGTATGTCTCTTTGGTCCGTGGTTATACCGTCCCTGATACAGTGTATTGGTGTGATGGTAAGTTTTATGTGTCAACTTGATTGGGTAAAGGGGTACCCAAATATCTGGTTGGATATGATTTCTAGGTGTGTCTGTTTGGGTGTTTATGGAAGAGGTCAGCACTTAAATCAATGCACTGGGTAAAAACTATGTCTCTCCCCAATGTGGGGGGGCATCATCCCCTCTGCTGAGGGCCTGAACAGAACAAAAATGCAGAAGAATAGAGAATGTTCTCTTTGTGTGCTCCACTGGGACATTAGTCTTCTCTTGTCTTTGGACTGGAACTTATACCATCAGCCTTCAGCTTTTCAGACCTTTGGACTGGGACAGAACTGTATCTTCTGGGTCTCTAGTGTACAGAGAACAGATCATGGGACTTAGTTTCCATAATCACATGAACCAATTCCTCATTTTAGACACATATCCTACTGGTTCTGTTTCTCTGGCAGAACTCTGACAATACAGTTAGGCAGGGCCCTCTAAAAAGCAGATGCCAATACGGAATTAGTTGCAAGGATCTTACTAGGGATATACCAGTAAGAGAAAATTGGGAGGGAGCCAGGAAATGCTGGGAGAGCTTTCAAACTGTGATGCGAGTCAGCCCCCAGTGAAGGAGAGAAGGTCGGAGAGAAGTGTTGCAGTCTGTTGTCGTCTAAGGAAGATGTCATGGCAGCCAGGAGCCAAAATCAAGAGTCACAGGAGTCCCTCTGGTGTCTCCTAGAAACAAGCCTGACTTAATCACCCTGCCACACTCACTCATGACTGATGGGGAACAGCCCATGGAGGCATGGCCTCTGTAGGAATGGAGTAATAAATGTCAGAGTTCTCCGCCTTGGCCCTCAGGCAGGTCAGCTCCCTGCAGGTGGAGATCTGTGAGGCCAATTCTCATGCAAACCTGAAAGTTCCTATCAAACAATACCTTTAAAAATAACCTTTCACCTTAAATAATGGCACAAAACATAAATTTTAATCCAAGGGTCAAATGCAGAATGTTATACTCTGCTATCAGTGACAGGGTTAACCTACAGAGGTGTACGTTCTCCATAAAGCAACAAGCACCTTCCATGGATGATTAATATGGAGGTTTATATTATATTTATTCTTGATATGTCTGCCAAATGTATATCCTGCACAGAAACAGAGTAAACACTCAGATGAATGAATTTCATAAGTAAACTTGAGATACACACTCATACATGCACACATGTACACACCACACATATATTATACCTTGTTCCTTAGTTTGCTATTTCTCTTATAAATATTTTCTTTCATTATTTTGTTTTAATAACCTCCTAATTTTAACAAATAATAATTTTATGGGTAAGTTATGAAGATTTAAAATAAACAGTATTTTCAGAATATATGATGTGATCACTAGTTTGAATTGCAAATGTCCCTAATTCCTCTCTACTTTTACTCACACTCACCCACTCACACTGACAGACACATACACATATTTTTACGAATTCTACACCTCTTTTTAGTCTAGTTTCAAATGACATTACTCTCCTTTTCCAAACAACTAAAGCATATTGCCATATAGAGTGGATTTGGGAATCTGCATATGCTATACCATGAGCATGGATGGAAGGCAGAATTGATGTCTTTTATAATTTTTATCTCAGATTGCCTAACAGATTGCTGGACTGGTGCTTTGTATGTAATCAATATTTTATTGATTGTGAAAAATAAATACTTATTTATGAAATGTTAGATTGAGAATTTTGAGTTCTTTATCTGCTTTATCATTAAAAAAATGGGATTTGTACTTTATGTTATTTAAATCTTTTTTAAACCCTTTATTTATTCTTTTTGAGAGAGAGAGCACATGTGCATGCAACAATGGGGGAGGGGTAGAGGGGGAGGGAGAGAGAGAATCTTAACCAGCTTTCACACTCAGCATGGAGGCTGACACAGGGCTCAATCGCATAACCAACCATGAGGTCATGACCTGAGCTGAAATCAAGAGTTGGATGCTTAACCAACTGAGCTGCACAGGTGCCCCAATATGTTATATTATTTAAATAATGATTTTGTTTATTTTATTTTTTATTTGACAGAGAGAGAGAGAGAGAGAGAGAGAGAGAGAGAGAGAGAGAGAGACAACATGTGCAAGCAGGGGAGAGGGAAAGAGAGAAAGAATCTTTTTAAGAACATTAACTTTATTTTCTTAACATATAGTGCAATATTGGTCTCAGAAGTAGAATTCAGTGACTCATCACTTACATACAACACCCGGTGCTCATCACCACAAGTGCCCTCTGTAATACCCATCACCTGTCTAGCCCATCTCCCATCCGTCTCCTTCCATCAACCCTCAGTTTGTTCTCTACCTTTAGGAGTCTCTTGTAGTTTCCCTCTCTTCTCTTCTTCCACCCTTCCCATGTGTTCATCTGTTTTGTTTCTTAAATTCCACATATGAGTGAAATCATATGGTTTTTGTCTTTCTCTGATTGACTTATTTCACTTAGCGTAATACACTCTAGTTCCATCCGGGTTGTTGCAAATGCAAGATTTCATTGCTTTCAAAGGCTGAATAATAGTCATGTGTGTGTGTGTGTGTGTGTGTGTGTGTGTGTATGTGTGTGTGTATGCCAACTTCTTTCACCATTCATCAGTTGATGGATATTTAGGCTCTCTCCATAGTTTGGCTATTGTTGACAATGCTGCTATAAACATTGGGGTGCATGTACAGCTTTGAATCTGCATTTTCATAACCTTTGGATAAATACCTAATAGTGTAATTGCTGGATCATAGGGTAGCTCTATTTTTAGTTTTGTGAGAAACTTCCACACTGTTCTCAAGAGTGGCTGCACCAGTTTGTCTTCCCCCCAACAGTGCAAGAGGGTTCCCCTTTCTCCACATCGTTGCTAACACCTGTTGTTTCTTATGTTGTTAATTTTAGCCATTTGACAGGTGTAAGCTTATGTCTTATCATGGTTTTGATTTGTATTTTCCTAAGAGAGAGAATCTTAAGCAGAGCCCACAGAGCCTGACACAGGGCTTGATCCCACGACCCTGTGATCAAGACCTGAACCAAAATCAAGAGTCAGATGCTCAACCAACTGAGCCACCCAGGCTCAAATAATGGTTTTAAATAACCATAATCCAAAGGTAGATAACCATATATAAATATCATTATATTTACTTAGTTTTCTGACAGTGGAAATTACATTGATAGTTAAATTATAGAATTTATCTCAGTGTAAATGTTACACATAACTACAAATGTAAAAAGCACATTTCCCTAAATGTTAAAAAAAATGTTTTCGGGGCGCCTGGGTGGCGCAGTCGGTTAAGCGTCCAACTTCAGCCAGGTCACGATCTCGCGGTCTGTGAGTTCGAGCCCCGCGTCAGGCTCTGGGCTGATGGCTCGGAGCCTGGAGCCTGTTTCCCATTCTGTGTCTCCCTCTCTCTCTGCCCCCTCCCCTGTTCATGCTTTGTCTCTCTCTGTCCCCAAAATAAATAAACGTTGAGAAAAAAAAATTAAAAAAAAAAATGTTTTCATCCAACCATAATGAGGACTCATTTTCCATATCAGGAATCTTTAAAAATAATTTTAAATTGGTATTATAGTGAATCTTTGGCAAAGATAACTAGTTGCATCATTTGGGGAAAGACAATTTTCTATAGTACGTTGCTTCAAATATCCTAAGCTATCTTTTTCCCTAATATAATATTTCTGGGCTATGTCTTTGAAAACCTTTTACCAAAACCACTCCTCTTTCGTTTTATATATGTATTAATACAGCATTTAAAAACCAAAAAATTACCAATATTCTGATTTGTTTTTATTCTCTTTAAATGAACAGGGTTGACATTACCTACTATTGACATGTTTGTTACCAGGTAACTTAGGACAAATGATCACTAGGAAGTCTGGTCTACATCAATGTTATCCCAAGTGTGGTCCTCAGAAGGACATCGTCACTATCACCAGGGCTCTTGATGAAAGTGCAAATCTGTGGGTCCCCCACAGATCAACTGAGTCAAAACCTCTGGGGGTATAGCCCAAAGGTCTATATTATAACAAGCTCTATGAGTGATTTTTTTGCTAAAGTTTGAGAAATACAGTCCCACATGACAGCTGGGTGTTTCACAGATACAGAAACATAAATTTGGATGATTGACTAGACTTCATTTCTCATGTGAAAACTTTAGTAATATTGGAAATACTATTATAGAATAAGGAAATCCTTTATCATCAAGGATTCACACTATTTTACACAAATTCCTAAAATCATTTTTGTCATAAATTCTCATGATGTAGCCACGAACAAAGTGATTAAAGAGTACCACTCTCAGGAAGAGGTGAAGCATCTGGGTCTTCTTACTGAGATGCTCTGGTAGGGTTACTTAGAATTCTAGCTACAGGGATGACTGCGTGGCTCAGTCAGTTCAGTGTCTGACTATTGATTTCAGCTCAGGTTCCTGAATTTGAGCCCTGCGTCCGACTCTGCGCTGATGGTGCAGAAACTGCTTGGGATTCTCTCTCTCCCCGTCTCTCTACCCCTTTCTCTCTCTCTCTCTCTCAAAACAAATAATTATATTTTTAAAAAGATTTCTAGCTATATTTAAGGGACCAGATCATGGAGTCAGGGTACAAAATGCCAAGAAAAACATGATGAAAGGCAAGACCAAACTACTATGTTCAAGAGGGAAATGCAGAGGTCAAATTCAGAGGACAAAATTAGAGGAAGTAAAGATGAAATACAGTACAAGTTTCAAAGTCAAGGCAAAGAATACTGAGGTCAAAGATGACGCTCTAGAGAAAGAAAGAAAAAAGGATATTGCACTAATGTTAGAGAACTTGAGTTCCTAAAGTACCAGGTGAAAGAGTTTTCTCTAGCCTTCTACTCAATTTGTCTTGATTCCTTCTTTCTACCTTGATTCCTTCTTTCTAAGGTCATGTAACAAGTGATAAAGCCAAAAAGAAAGCAAACATCAAATCCTTCCATTCACCCATCTTTTAACATATACATGCATAGCTTTATGAGAATGAAACCTGATATTTCATTAAATTTAAATCACTTAAATCCACCAATGCCCACCAAATTTGTTTTAAAATGTCTCTCTCACTTTGGGTGAAAAGACTTTATGTTCTGATTTCCTTAATAAACAGTTATTTTGAATTTTGTCACAATTCATTCCATTGTTCTTTGCCATGACCTTTTCAAAGGATGTCTTTTTATAGCCACAATATTAAAGCTATTTTAAAGTATATGGTGTATTATTTTTTCTTAAGAGAATTCCACAAATACAGAAGATTGGTCTCCTAATAATAGCTAAAGGTTTTCAATCAAAAGACAAGTTAAAACAGAGAAAAAATACATAGCTCTGCTATAAAAAATACAAAGTATATAACGCACATAATAAAATATACATTGAGTAACAGAAAAAAAACATAGGTATTGATTAGTAAGGGATGCTAGAGGTAAAAAGCTATCAAGACAAACTGATGCACAGTCCAACGAAAAGTAGAAATGAAAAGGGGAAATTAATGGAGATGTACCGTGTGCCTAGTATATGAGGAACTGATACTGTTAACATTTCAGACTGACCAGACATACCATTGCTCTATAAAGATGTGTTATTCTGGAGAGGGTCAGTGTGCCGATTTTGGTGCTAGGGTGTTCACTTGCTGACTCTGCTATTCTCCATCTGCGTGTCCCTGGTCAGACACCTTCACCCCTCAATAACAAGAGAAAAGGAACGAAATCTTGCCATTTGCAACAACGTGAATGTAACTAAAGTGTATTATGCTAAGCTTAGTAAGTCAGTCAGAGAAAGATAACGATCACATGATTTCACTCACATGTGAAATTTAAGAAACAAAACAGATGAACACAGGTGAAAGGAAGGAAAAATAAGATAAGAACAGAGGGAGGCAAACCACAAGAGACTCTGAAACACAGAGAACAAAGTAAGGGTTGCTGGAGGAGTGTTGGGCAAGGGGATGGGCTGAACAGGTGATGGGCATTAAGAAGGACACTTGTTGGGATGAGCACTGGATGTTACATGTAAGTGATGAATCACTAAATTCTACTCCTGAAATCATTATTACACTATATGTTAACTAACTTGGATTTAAATAAGATGTTTAAATAAATAAATAAATAAATAGACAGATAGATAGATAAAATAATATAATAAAATTAAAAAAATAAAAGTCTAACTGTATTGTCTACAAAAAAATAACAAAGGCAAACAATAACACATACTAAATAGGGCTATTTTAAGTGCTAAGTGATTTAATATACATAAAGGTCTTAGAACAGTGCCTGCCTATATCCGTTAATATTAGCTAGTATCATAAAGAAGCACTGTACAATAGAAATACAATGCAGGCCAAATTCATAACTTCATGTTTCTAGTAGTTGCAATAAAGAAAGCAAAAATAAATAAGTGGGATTAATTTTACTAATATGTTCTATATAGCCCAACTTATGGGTTGAAATTATGGGTGAAACTGAAATTTTCATTATATGTCTAATTAATCATATGTCTAACTCATCATATGTCTAATTACCAACCTCTCAAAGTTTAGAATGTGACTTTACTTGGAAGCAGGGTCATTGGTTAAGTTAGGATAAAGTTATATGGGAGTACAGTGGGTCATTAATCCAATATGACCAGTGCCTTTATAAAAGGGGAATTTGGACACAGACATGAAAACAGGAAGAATATCAAGCAGAAATGAAGGAAAAGATGGGGTGATGCCTCTACAAAGCAAGGAATGCTAAAGATTGCCATCAAGCCACCAGAAGCTAGGGGGAGACATGGACCGATCCCTCCTCACAGCCCTCTGAAGGAAACAACCCAGTAGACACCTTGATCCCAGACTTCTAGCCTCCCAGACAATATATTTCTGTTTAAGCCGCTGGGTTGTGGTATTTTGTTAGAAGAGCCCTAGGAAACTAATAGAGCCTGATATAACGAAACTCATCATTTTAGCATGTCTTCAATATGAAGTATTATAAATGAAATATTTACAACATTTCTGTCATATCAAGTCTTCAAGATCTGGTGTGTATTTTACACAAAAGCACATCTCAATCCCTAGTCACATTTCAAGTGGTAGTGACAAATTATGACCAATGACTCGCAGGTTGGACAGTAATGTCTTCAACTATGCCCTGAGGTGAGAACTTAAATTCCAATCTTTGCCCGTAACTTTTATCATTACAGGACTTGCGCTGTTATACTAGCAATAAAAATGTTAGTTGATGTTGGAATTACCATTTTCCTGATTACAAATCTCCAGTCTGTTCATCCAATCTGTCCTTACCTTTTTCTATTTCCAGCCTATCACGCACAACTCTCTTGCCCCCTTGCTTTTCTGTCATACTGTCCTTAAAAACTCTGTCACTGAGTCCACCCAATCACTGCTCTCCTCCATGCTCAGGTCAGAGTACACTGCCAGGGAAAAAATTACACACCACAAGAACTGGAATGCTAAATAGTCTATCTTTTACCTCGACGCAGCCTTCAATAGCAAGGCCACCAGTTATTTGTGGGTCAACCCAGAGCTTGTCTTCATCTACAACCATCATTCCAATTCCCTTCCTGTCTCTAGAATTGGGAGTTGCTCATTTTGCCCAGATTCAATAACGCATTCATGTGTTTATGTCCCATCTCCTCCTACGTTCTCATGACCCATGTTCAGCAATCACCTCTGCAGGCTTTTATCTCCCATCGATGGTTTCCTTTCCAGTGCTTCCATATCTTTAGAAAACGTGCTCAAGGCTCAGTCACTAAAAACAAAGAAAAACACAAAAGCAAAGTTCTTTCTTTAACCTGATATCCCCTCTTATTCCTCTTCCCTTTCCACTTTCTCATTCATACCACCAACTTGTCTTCACTTCCATTTGCCCTCTCTCTGGTAACACCAACCACCTTCATATCACCAATTTCCATGGATGCTTTTTGTGTTTATCTTTCTCTTTCTTGGAAACCTCATTTCCTGGGCTTTGTGGCCTCAGTCCTCTCCAGCTATTCTTTCTTGGCTTCTTCCTGTGTCACTTTTCTCCCACTGGATTCCTAAACCTGATGTGTGTTGAGTTTTCCCTCCTCAAGCCAATGGATTCCTCCCTGCATTTATAGCCTCCTTTCCTCCTTCCCCCAATGACTATCAGAACCATAGCTTCAATCAATAACCCCCCTCAATGTTTCTTAAACTTTGAGGTCACTGATTCTGAGACTCAAATGAAAATGTAGGCACCCTTGTAAAAAAAAAAAAAGGAGTATGCATACATAAACACCCAAGAATTTACATCCCCTGAATTTTAGGAAGGTCTAACCTCTACAGTGATGACTTTCAAAATCACTGGACCTATACCACCCTTGAGATCACCAGTTCAAATTTCCACCAAAGATTGCCTCCTAGATGAGTCCTAGATGCCCTCCAAACATAACTTGGTCCTCTAACTAAACTGCCTATATTTTCGAATGGCCATACTACCAACCCAGTTAAACCATAAATGTATAATTGGTCCCTTTGCATCTATCTGTTGCTTGTTTCCAAAACTTTACTGCCTATATTCACTCTCCAAAATCTATCTTTAGCATCAGCCCTAATTAAACTCTCATCATTTCTTACCTAGCTCCCCCTTAATGGGATTGATGCCCCTAGTTTACCAAGTCCAAATGAAAATCCTTCAAATGTTCCCCATCACTTCCAAGACGACTCCCTAGAAAAGCACTCAATGTTCTTCCTGATACAGAATTTTCCCTCTTACCTCTCTAACTTGTATGGTAACTCCCTCTTAACTCTCTAACTTGTATGTTGCTAAATTGTTAGCAAATTAAATATTATACCATGTACTAGATAGAAAGTATTGGTGTTCTATAATAAAATAAAATGTGCTATTAACTATAAAATTTCAGAAGGTAATCTCTATCAATTTTTAAGATAAATCTAATACACCATCAATACTTAGAAAAAAACCTAGCCACCTATTGGACCTGCTTTAAATGACATAAAGTTAACTTTTATGGCTATTGTTTATATTTCTTAACAAAATACAGTGGGGAAAAAATTATATGAACCAAAATACATCACTACATGAGTGTCCTGGCATAGTGAATAAAGCATAAGCTGTGGAATCTGACAAGCCTAAGTTTAATTTCTTACCTTGAAATTTCTTTGGTGTTAATCTCTCTTACACTCAATTCCCTTATTTGTAAAATGATGATAATAAAGCCCACTTTTCAGGACTTTTTTTTTCTGAATCTCAGTCTTCATGTAGGCTAATTAATCCCAAAAGTTAATACCTCACCTTTCAGAAAAATGAAGATGGAAATAGGGCACTTAGATATAAGAAACTGACTTTTTTTTTTGCACTCTTAGGACACTCCTTACTTTCAAAATAACAGTGTATATTTGTTTAAAAATGTTTTAAATCCACTCCATTTAGAGTTCTATATATAAGCAACAGCTAACAGAACTGTCCAACATAAATCCAATAAAAAGAGGAAAAGGTGTTGGAAATAGATTTGTGAGGAAAAACATGAAGGTTTAAAACAGAGGAGAGGCTTCACAATCTGCATGTACATGACAGGCCAGCCCTGAGGCTTGACAGGCAAAACTCCATTAGTTAAGGTTACACCACTATCAGCATGGCACCCTACATGAGTCCCCTCCCCATGCTTGTACCATCTCCGCATTGCTTGCTACTTCAGTGTCTAAGGGCAAATGAGAGAGTGCTTCTGGGCACTGGTATTTCCTACAGTCTCTCCTTGTCATGAGGTATTCCCTTCTCTCTCTGCTGTTGAATTTGTTGGAGGACTATACTCTCCTAAGGTGTGAGGTGATTGCATTCTATCAGCCATCACTGGTTCCACTCATCACAGGCACAGAGGAGCACAGAGGAAGGAGTGAGTGACCAGTTCTCCTCACAGAGGAGCTCTTGAAGAATATGTTGAGCCCTTGTTCCAATGTATGTCACTCCTTCTTGGTCTTTGGGGGTAAAAAAATCCAACTTAGGGATCATATTAAACTGGACTTTTTGGGTCGAATGGTTTCCCCCACTAAGGTAGCAAAGGTCTTCTTTTGGGGCAAATACTGTTTCTCACCACCTCTATGCTCTGTTCATCTTAGCAGTGAGGCCTTAGGTCACGGTGTTCCATTGTCCTTCCAATCTGCATCAGGTGTGTTGCCTGACTTTTTTCTAGCCTCTGTCCTTTGTGACAGCTTTTCTTAAACTCCACTACTGAGTCTTACTTTTTCCAGAATCATAAACTCATTTGGTTTCTGTATCTTTCCATCCTGCATGACTATTTATGCTGTGTCTACAGTGAATAGGCATAATAAAAGGAAAGTTC
The DNA here is from genome assembly GCF_016509475.1 of Prionailurus bengalensis. NCBI lineage: Eukaryota > Metazoa > Chordata > Mammalia > Carnivora > Felidae > Prionailurus > Prionailurus bengalensis. Next base: position 64,161,256 of record NC_057343.1, on the reverse strand, counting down.
CACTTTTCCTTGAGTTCTTCTTCATAAAACATTCAATATTTTAAGGCCACCCATTCACACTTAGTATATAAGTCTCTAGGCTCTAACATGGATTTATCCCTCCCTCATTTAGGGGAAGAGAGATTTGAACATGTACCTCGATTAAAATGTAAATACACTTTATGAAAAGTGCAAGTTTCTTATTCCGAAATCCAATTTCAGCAAACTTTTCTTAACCTCCAACATTCTCCTTCATGCCCAGGTTCCCAAAAAGACATAAAAGAATTTCCTATGTGACAACTCTCCCCTTAATCTGCCATCTGTCCACAACTAATTCAATACGTGATTTTCTAATGTAAACTAAGGTGTTAAACCTAATTGAATAATACACTCCATTAATTTAAATTAATTAATGAGTCATTGATAAAAGGCACTTTCATTAATAAAAAGAAGAAATCTTTTCAGTATAATTTTAGCAGCAAAACATAACATTGGGAGATACACCTGTTCGAGTGGGCAAGATCATCTTACCACAACCCACAAATCATTCCTATTTCTCCAAGTCACATCCATGATTATAATGCCACTATGTGTTTACTATAAGCACAGAATAGAAAGAATTATTTCCTTGAAATCTGAATTTTTAAAGGGTATATATGTGTATGCATATGTGCATAAGTATATAGTATACTTAGTATATACACACATAAATACATATGTACATATGTACACATACATAAAATATATCATTTATGCTTTTAATGAAAGTAGAACTTCCACGTTATAAGGGTTACAAGTTATTCACCTGATTGAACATATGCTTGACACAGTCATCATGCTAAATGATAAAACAATAGTACCATTTCTGGGGCGCCTGGGTGGCGCAGTCGGTTAAGCGTCCGACTTCAGCCAGGTCACAATCTCGCGGTCCGTGAGTTCGAGCCCCGCGTCAGGCTCTGGGCTGATGGCTCAGAGCCTGGAGCCTGCTTCCAATTCTGTGTCTCCCTCTCTCTCTGCCCCTCCCCCGTTCATGCTCTGTCTCTCTCTGTCCCAAAAATAAATAAACGTTGAAAAAAAATTAAAAAAAAAAAACAAAAAACAAAAACAATAGTACCATTTCAATTAAAATCAGAAAGAGGGTAAAGATACTTGTAACTAGTACTATAACTCACTTTGTAATGTAAGTACTAACAATGCAGTTTTAAAAAGAGAAGAAAAAAGAAGGATAACCATTTGTAAGATGGAAAAAATGATTATTTTTAGATATATTAGTATATAGTTTGAAAACACAAAAACACTAACCAAAAAAAAAAGTACAGAATCTCTAACACAGTTAAATATAAATATAAGTGAATTGTATAGATTCAACAGTAACTACCAAAAAAGGAAAGAAGCAATAAGAATGTGCTGAAACTATAATGGAGAAAACTATAAAACTACTAAGGGAGATAAAGAAGACTCACATAAACGTAGAGATATCATCTTCTTGAATAGGAAAACTGTACATTGTAAAGATGTCAGTTTCCTCCCTAAATGAAATCTATAAATTCAATGCAATCGCAAGGGGGTGGAAAATACGAATTGACACGTTAATTCTAAAGTTTACCTGCCAGTATAAACCTCTGAATAAGTGGCATCAGTGCATCAGTGTAGGGAGACAAAGGTAGGCAATTCAGTAACTCGTGTGGGGAAACTAGTCATCCTCCTGGAAAATATCAAGCTGAAACTCTATCTCACAGCCTTCACTATAATACATTCCAGATAAATAAAATATATAAATATAACAGAGTTAAATAATAAAAATGCTAAGGAAATATTTAGTAATATTTTATTCTCCAGAAGAAAAAAAACAGATAATATAAGGGAAAATATTGGCAGTGAAAAGATGTCTAGCAACAAGTGGATGTTTAAATACAGTATGGTGTATCTGTAAAATGTGCTATCATATTGATAATTAAATATTGATGCATGAGTAGTTACATGAACATGGACAAATTTCTAGCATGATGGGTGTAAATAGGCAGTGGGAGACACCTGGAGAAATACACCTCAAAGGCCACTGCAGGTTACCTCTGAACTGTGAAACTGTATACAATCTGTATATTCAATTCTATGGGTTTATATTAGACTTATATACAAAGGTAAAGGACTTTATTTCTGAAAATACATATATAAAAATGTTGAAGAGAATATTAAAATATAAATTAAGATTTCAGGACCCTCAGCTGGGTTCTCACATTAATGAGTAAGCGACTCTAGGCAAGCCACTTCCCTGGGTTTCATCTTTCATTCTACCCCAAAGTCTTAGGCTACTCTAAAATTCTCACTTCAGGGAGCAACATTATATGCATACTGGGGGATCAAAAAATTAACTATACATTCTGCAACAACAACTCAAAAGAGGGAGGACCAGTAGTTAAAAAGAATAAATTCCTAAAGGTGTGGGGGAAATGTGGATGACCCCAGGATGGGAAAGTGGCAAGACTGCTAGTATAACTAAATCATTCTCTGTCTCTCCAGCCTAATCACATGCATGGAGTAAATGGTGAGCTCTTAACAATGTACTCTACTTCTATACTACTCTTCAACATCAGTTAAAGCCCTATAGTCATCATTATGCTCCCATAATTGGTAATACTGGTATAGAAAACTATATTAATTTCAAGCTCCAGCAGAAACACAGAAAAACATCAGGATTTATCAAGTGAAGTAAAAAAGGTAGAGAAAAATTATGACTCTCAAAAGTGTGAAGAAGGCGCCATAAACAATAGAGTGTACTTGATTGGAAGAGTGAGCTAAATTAGGTGATTTGTTTTAAAAGCAGTTCCTAGATTTATAGGACTTTGGTATCCGTTTATTTTTGTTCTAATTCAACTACAAGTATAAACTTGTCTCACGTCAAGGTTACAGAAGAAAAGAGGAAATTGTTCTGCCACAAATCAGCTATGTGACCTAAGTTAGTACTCAGCCTCTCTCATTTCAGTTCCTGCAACCATTAAAAAGAAAAAAAGAAAAAAAGAAAAAAACACAGTGGGTTGGCATAGACAACTTCAAGATCACTTGCATTCAAAATCCCGATTGTTTCTGTCTTTTTTCATTCTACACCAAAAATTCTTTTATACTTACATATGCCTAATCGACCTTAGGGATTTTAGAAGTAGTTATAATGGAATAATAAGAAGAATTTTGCTTTAAAAATATAAACAAAATATCAGGTGCCTGCCTAGATGGCTCAGTCGGTTAAGCGTCCGACTCTTGATCTCAGCTCAAGTCATGATCTTATGGTTGTGAGATCCAGTCCTACATCAGGCTCCATGCTGAATGAGTGTGGAATCTGCTTCGGATTCTCTCTTGCCCCCCTCTCTCTCTACCTCCCCCACTCACTCTCTCTCTCTCTCAAAATAAATATTAAAAAAGTACACATATACAACACACACACACACACACACACACACACACACACACAATCCATACCATTAGGAAATAGGATTCTCAAAGTTGAGGTTTGAGGAACCCAATACATGATGTTTTCATTCTCTATTCAATTTGACACTAACTGAGATATGGTCATGGGAGTCAAATGGAGAACCAATGCCTGTTTTATTACTGATAAAAGCAATACTGACACATAACACCTTAGGTGTTCAGCTAAATGGGCTTACTAAGTATATGCCTACTTCATGGTGGTATACCCTGCCGGGCATGGGCACAGCTGTGCAGTCAGTGCCCTCTCCATGGGGAGCTGCCTCAGAAAATCTTTGTCTATGTAGGAGAAGAGCAGAATGTGTGTTCTCTGCAGGCCATCAGACCACACAGACAAGCAAAGAGGAAGAGCCTGACCTAAGAATGCTCATCTCTGTCTCCAAAACTATCAATGAGGTCACTTCTCTCCCCTGAGTGGTAGGAATAAGGCAGAGAATGGAGAGAGACAGAGAGACTCAGATTGTTTCTCCAGGAAATCTCCCTCCAGATGGGCACATGAATCGAAGAAAAAGGAATTCCCTTCACCCTGGAAGTCCCCAGATTTCTTCATTTATTCCAGCATCAGGGCTGTCATGGTCCTGAATCCATGGCCATGCTGCCCCCAAGCCAATAACTGCAGTTTGTTTGATCTTCGGACTGCTTGTGGTCAAGTGAAGTTTCAGCTCTGAAAGGGTATGAATTCTGCCTCCCCACTGCCACACACATATACACAAATAATTAAATATAACGCCATTCAATATCATGCTGAAAACTCACCTCCTACTCTAATTCCTATCTCAAATGATGTCCAGCCATATTATTTAATGCTTCTCAAAGGCTTCATAACAAAATTAACATAAACACCCCAAATTTGAAAACAGTATCCATTATCAAATCTTCAGGAAAAAGAAATTGTCCAAAATATTTACAGTTCAAAGTCACATTCTCTTGTTCTTTTGAGTTGCTGTTGAAATCCTAAACTTAAGATAAGTTTGAAGTACAAACACAAGTTAAAGTCCTGCAATTTCTTCTGCTCAGTCTCAACCAGAGAAGCTCTTGATGCCTGGGTTGAAATGAATTTCCTTCAGGGGCACTAACTGGAGCTGTCTTCCACTAGAAACATCCCCAAATTTAAATCAGCTCAGTACCAAAAGCACCTATGTGTCTCACTACCAAAGAGTCTCAAGAGTTAATAGACCACACAAGCCTATCAGGACAGTGGCTCCACACACCAAACTTAGAGCGCACGGTAATCCCCAGCCATTAGAGCAGCTGTTTCAAGAAAAATGATATTCTATTCATAGAAGCCATTATTTTTCCAAGACTAGAGCAACACCCACTGACATCTGAGGGAAGAGGAGTAGATTGTGAGCTTCAGCAGAATGCCATCCATCTATGCCAGATGTCCACAGATGGATACACACACACACACACACACACACACACACAGAGAGAGAGAGAGAGAGAGAAAGAGAGAGAGAGAGAGAGAGAGAGAGAGAGAGAGAGAGAACTGAAACCCAAACAAGAGTAAATTTGCACCAAGAGGTTAAAATGGGCCTCTCACATTCACCATAACTGGAGGGGAGAACTGATTTACGCACACTATCTTCTCTCAGAGATCAATATTCTTCTCTTACAAAGTTTAGAAACACACATTGGTGGCAAACCCAGTCACTGGGTCTTATTTGTAGAGGCTTTCTTTTTCTGTCTGCTTAATCGAAACTTCTGAAACTTCTTTTTAATTTCAGCTTCATATTTCTAGCACATTCGGGTTTAGCTGAGTGGGCGCTCCATCCCAAGCCTGGGTGGCTGTGATCACCTCCTTTTCCCAGGAAATAGCTAAACCCTAAGTAATCTGCCCTTAGACTATTCCTACACATGTAGCAACTGGAGGATTGATGCGCAGAAGATGCAGATGGTCTTTCTAAAATCAGTTGCCCTGGGGGCTATGTGAGGTCAAGGCTGCATATCATGACTCCTGGATAATCTTTACTCCCATAGCTTTCCATTATTCCAGGCATTAAGTAGTATCTTTTTTTTTCCCTTGGCTACATATTTTTCTGCAGTCTGGACTGTACTTCCAATATTTACTTTCTCTCTGCTGTCTTCTTCTTCCTTCAAGAAGGCTCAGCTATGTTTTCAATGACTTGCTTTGCTTTGAGGTTGGCCCCTTCCCTGCTCTCTCAGGTAAGACAGCACTGCTTGCTGTGTTCAAGAGCATTCTTTCCATGATATTTCCTTTTGTCTCCTGGCCCAGATATGTTATTTTCTAACATATCCCTCTTGTTTTCATCTCCTATAATAAGATTCAGTTAAAAAGTACTGAGACTCTGAGAAGCATTGTTTGAACAGTTAAACCAAACTTGGACTCAAACTACCACTATCTTACCTGGAGTCCCTCTAATAAGTCTGTGATTTTCACTCTTCCCACTCTCCTTAGAATCCTTATTCCATAGATCTCTTGGGGGAGTGCCCTAAAGACACAAGCACTTCCTGTACACGGATTTAACAATAAATGTGTCTCCTTGCACACCAATCAGCTAACAGTTCTCTGATCACTTCACAATGATACTCTGCTCTGCTCTCAAACATGCCTAGATTTTTCATACTTACTTGGTATAGCCAACCCAGTCTGGAACCCAGCTATGATCTTTCAAGCTTTAGCTTTTCATTCTTTCTTTTTATATATATTGTGAAGATTTTTAATTTTATATTTGAGCTCTTAATTCTTTGGTAGTTAAGTCTTTAAAATCCCAAAACACTATAGTTAAATTGAAAAGTTGTTAAGAAAAGAAATCTGTTGTTACAGAGTCTAGAGTTGGTGGGGGGGGGTGGGATTAATCACACATAGCTTTTTTTCATAAACAATCTAAATTGTGCTTCCAAGGACATATGTGTTTTTCCCCAGGTCTACTGAAGCATAATTGACAAATAAAACATGTATATATTTAAGATGTATAACTGTGAAATAATCACAATCAACTTGTTAACACATCCATCATGTTACATAATTAACACTTGCTCTTTGTGTGTGTGTATGTGTGTGTGTGTGTGTGTGTGTGTGTGTGATGAGAACAGTTAAAACTTTCTCTTATGAAAGCATACAGCGGCGCCTGCATGGCTCAGTCGGTTAAGCATCCTACTTCAGCTCAGGTCATGATGTCATGGTTTGTGAGTTCAAGCTCCATGTCAGGCTCTGTGCTGACAGCTCTGAGCCTGGAGCCTGCTTGAGATTCTGTGTCTCCCTCTCTCTCTGCCCCTCCCCCACTCACAGTCTGTCTGTCTGTCTCTCTCTCTCTCTCTCTCTCAAAAATAAATAAACATTAATTTTTTTTAAAGAAAGTATACAATACAGAATGAACTACAGTCACACTGCTGTACATTAGATGTCCAGAATGTGTTCATCCTGCAAAACTGAAACTCTGTACTCTTCGACCAACATCTGCCCACTTCTCTCTCCCTGAGCCCCAACAACCACATTCTACCCTCTTCCAGCGTTCAGCTTCTTTTTTAAATTTTTTTCAAATTTTTTTAGATTTATTTATTTTTGAGAAACAGAGTGAGACAAAGCGTGAGCGGGGGAGGGGCAGAGAGAGAGGGAGACAGAATCCGAAGCATGCTCCAGGCTCTGAGCTGTTAGCACAGAGCCTGATGCGATGCTTGAACCCACAAACTGTGAGATCATGACCTGAGCCGAAGTTGGATGCTCAACTGACTGAGCTACCCAGGCACCCCAGCATTTTTTTTTAAGATTTGTTTATTTTTTAGAGAGAGAGCTCAATCGGGGAAGGAGCAGAGAGAGGGGGGGACAGAAGATCAAAGCAGGCTCTGCACTGACAGCACAGAGCTTGATGTGGGGTGCGAACCCACCAACCCACGAACCACGAGATCACGACCTGAGCCGAAATTGGCCCTTCAACCCACTGAGCCACCCAGGCACCCCCAAGGTTCAGCTTTAAAAGGCTATCCTCAACAGTTTCCTTTACCCCTTAGGTTGATTGTTCCAGTTAGCTCTCTGACATTTTACCTCTCTCAGGCTTTATTTTGTCTGTATAGTGTTTCTGATCTTGTAAAACCTGGCAGATGTTCATTTTTGGAGAACCACTGTATGAGCACGTCAGACATTGCTGCTCCCTTTGCCTTCTCCAGCAGCCCAATCCCCCTTCCTGTCTCTCGGGTTGATTCTTGAAGTTTTCCTTAATTAAATCTCTCTTCTTACAGCTTGATCCTCCCTTTCATTTCATTATTTTGCTATTCTGTCCTGATCATAAAACTGAAGAGTATTTTTCAACTTCTCTGGCTCCTCCTTGAGTCCCTCAACAATTCTTATATCTAGAAACAGGCATTCAAGGGTTTCTAATCACCAGTTCATCCGTTTTGTCCTAATTTCAGTGAAAGGAACTGAGGTCTCCCTTTTAGTGTCTCCTACCCACAAGCCGTTACAACCTCGAGCATCTCACAGTGTGTTTTGGACACATGTAGTTTTCGGCTACCTTCAGGGTAGTTTTTGTTTCTGTTTTTGTTTTTTACTGAAGCATTATTTGTCTTGAGACTAAAACACTTATTTTGTGGTGTTTTAGTGCCTGTCTGCTTGTTGGCTGCAACACCAAGGTCTAACTGTGCCAGTGTATTTCATTGACACCAAATTCTCTGGCTTCCTAAATGGCTAGTGTTTTTTAAAGACACATCCTGCTTACTTGCTGCTATAAAAAGTCACATATATCTGGACAAAGACCATAAAGTACAGCATCGAGGTCACATGCAGCAGCTCATGTTTATTAAGCCTAAGGCATGAAGCTACCTGACCAGGCTCCACCAGTTAAAAATCAACCACACCATTTTTTAAAAGTGCCTAATATAAGCCAAAACCTCAATTGAACTTCCTTGCTAACACCTAAAGCCTTAACTCACCCATCATGTACGTAGTATCAATTTTTATTCCTAAACCCCATTCTCTGTGTCTTTCTCAAATTTTCCAGCTGGAAGCACAAGATAATGAGTTCTAGCTATTCCAATAAACAGATTCCCTGTTCCCTGCCCAGGTCAGAAGCAATTCAGACGGAGGAATCGGGTAAGCAGGGGCCAAAATATGTAACCTTTCTAGAACAGCTATTAGACCCCTGGTTAAGCCACTGGTTTAAGAGAACAAAGGGGTGAAAACGGTGGGGAAGGGCATATCTATTCCTTGTTTTCTGAGCAACTTCTTGACCCTTTTCATCCCTCCTCTCAAATCCCTCTCAGAGGAGGAAATGTGAATTTGAAGACTGGGAAGTTTCAGAGCAGGGACTGGTCACAGGCAACTCAGTTCTTCCCTCTGGTTTGTCAGCTCAGCCTGCCCACAGCGAGCCTGCCCTTCCATTCTATAACTTATAGAGGGGCTCCCTCTGGTGGTAGTACCTGGTATTGTTGTTCAGAGCAGCCACTGACTGGACTGTAACTGGGTCTCTAAATGTGCTGAGTCTCTCCAACAGAAGGACAAAATATGAGCAAACCCACTTGGCTAGAAGACCCAGATTTCCTAAACTCATCTGTATCAGTAACAGGACAGAGTTTATATCTGTCTACATATAGGCTCAGGTCACCATCCGAGGGTTATGGGATCAAGTCCCTAGCTGAGCAAGAAGCCAAGCCTCAGGTATTCTCTCTCTCTCTCTCTCCCTCTGCCCCTCTCCTCTGCTGGTGCTCTCTCTCTCTCACACAAAAAAAAGAAAAAAGGAAGGAAGGAAGGAAGGAAGGAAGGAAGGAAGGAAGGAGAAAGAAAGAAAGAAAGAAAGAAAGAAAGAAAAGAAAGAAAGAAAGAAAGAGAAAATTATCTTTTCAATATAGTCTCTCATAGATGACAGAAAAAATATAAAAAATTAGTTATCCTATTTGGATTTATTAAAACTCTGTAAGTTGTGACTTCTGTAGACTTAAAAGACAATGTTGGAGTGCTGAGTGCAGGTAGTTTGCTTTACAACAGAAACAGAATTTCTGTAGGACTGGTAAACATCGACTTATAGTAATTACTTAGAATTACATAATATATTGATGTTGAAGAATACTGTGAGGAGGAACATAATATTTTATTACACCTTTACATCATCTCCTCCAGAAGGTTGTATGGCATCTATTGCTACATGAAAATGTCCTTAGTCATTTTATGAAGTCACACTTTACAGAATTTAAATGATTCCAAGTAGACCAACTTGATTTTGCATTTTAAGTGCCTGTTTCGAGATTTAACCCAATTGTAGATCTCTCTAATATGGTACTTCTTTCATGCCAAGGATAAGAATAAAATAATCTTATTTATTGTTATTCAAACATCATCTCTAGAGATTCCAATTTTGTACTATAGATAAATTCCTTCCTAGATGTTTCTGGAGAATGACAACTTAAATCTAAGATCTAACAGAAAAAATAAAAGGAAATCCTTCAAAAAAGAAACAAAAACAAAATCTATTCAATCACATTGTTTATAGACATTAATTTACAATGTAATTCCAGGCAGAGCTGACCACCAAAATGACTGGGACAGAGTGGAAGGCAGGCCTCCAGAAGTACATAGGGGCCCCTCAGGAAGATCAGCCTGAAGGCACATAAGTATTGGAGTACTGACTATGATATTTCATGCATGCATGGAAGAGTTCTTGCTTACAAAACCCTCATCCATAAAGTAGTTATTTGATCTTCACAACAAACACTCTAGGTAGGTACATGAGGGTGATCCTGTTGTGTAAACGGAGACTCAGAGAAATTTGGTAACATGTCCAAGACTCCATGATCAGTAAATCCCTGAACCTGTTCCAAATCAAGTTTCCTGTGCTTCTGCTAAGACGTAGTGCCTCTGTTTTAGAGATGTGCTATTGACTATATACATCAAACTGATATACAGTGTTGATTTGTGTTCATTTTAACAAATGTCACTCTGTACTGGTAACCTTGAAATACAAAATTTGAAAGGATCCCTTCCCACAAAGACAAGTCAAGGTTTCTTCTATCCCAAGAGTTTGGATGAGAAAAGAAAATAGCCATAATCCTACAATCTTTTCTTAGGAAGCCAGTTATTATTTCACAGAAAAATATACTCACTTTAATATCAGTAGGGCTCTTCGGCAGTTACTGAGGTCATTAGAACTTCAGAAACACACCCTGAGTGAATAGAAAGACCTGCTTAAGATTGGATAAGAGAATAACCCAACGGAAAGGAAAGCTGGGGTTTGAAGGGAAGGACAACTAATATTTATTAAGTGCTCACGCTCCACAAGGCACTTTTTGGGGGGCTGATCAATGCACTACTATTTGCAATGACAACTTTATATGTCATATATATTTTATGAGGATATACAATGGGTTGTGATAAGGGTTTCCAACTCATCTTCCCTAAACAGTGTAGCTAATGGAGTAGTTTGGGTTAAGTTTTAGGTACTTTAGAAGTCATGACACTTGTTCTCCCCAGTTTTGTTAGGATAAGGTACTTGCTTGATTCAAGGACTTTATTATTCTGGGTTTTTAGGTTTTAAATGATACCTACAGTCTGTATGTATTAAGTCTCTTCACTTCCTTTTACCCTGTCTGTCAACTTTTCCACCCCCACCACCCAAACTATGTGTAGTAATGGCCCAGGACATCTATCTATCCACACTCTTCCAACCAAAAAAAAGAAAAAAAAGTTATACAAACTTCAATTTTTATTTTGACTTCATTTCTAATATTTCACCACATAAATTCTAATTGTTTTTATAGCAAACTGTGTTTCTCTTTCCTTTATTATATTCCAAGTGTCCTGTCTTGGTTCACCATGTCTTTCCAACTCTGAGCCTATACATCCATAGTAGCCTACATTCTTTTAAGGATTTTAACTGATTATTTTTATGTTGAAATAGTGTTTCTTTATTCCTTTGATCTCTTCAATCTGTGTAGATTTGTGACCTTTCTTATTCCTAAGCATATATACTGTTGTTCTTTTTTCTCCAGTTCAGCAGGGTTTTATTGATTTTCTTGAATACTCAAAATAATAGTTTTACTTTATCCTTTCTATTTCATTTTTATTACAAGACTTAAAGTTAGTATTTCCCTTTATCTATTTTTTGTTGCTGTTTTTCTTGTGATTTTAGAAAAGAAAGCATAAAGTCCCTTTTTCGGCTCACTGACTGGAGTTCTTCCTTACGTAGAGCGTTTGCCGAGCAGATCTGGTTTTATGTATATTCTCCTTTACAATGTTTTCAAAATAGCTTCTAACTTACAATTTTCATTTTAATTTCTGTTTGATCTATAACTTACTTAAGAGTATGGTTCTTAATTTCCAGTAGTTGAGGAGGTTGGGGTTTCCTTATTTATTACTAATTTTATTTTAACCCAACATGAACTATAATATGCAGCTTGTAGAAGTCCTGCTCTTTTTGCAAGTTTACCTCATTGTCAAATATATGGTCAATTATGAGTATTTCACAGATATATAATGCAATTATATTTGAAAGTGTAAAGTTCTATACACATATTTTATATGATGTTTATTGATACCATTCAAATCCTCTATGTCCTCAATTATTTTGTCTACCAGATCTGACTCCAGCAGGCTGGTACTGTCAGCTCCAAAGGCTGTCAACACTGAACCCAAATTTGACACATCCAATTTTTCACATGTAACCCAAACATGGAGATTTTTAGCCATTTACCCTAGGAAGCTGCACCCAACATTAACTAGCCATAGATGAGCCTCAGGGGCCGTAAAAGAGCCCAAGCCTGTTTTCACTTTAGAATTCTTTGACCCTTGAGCTCTCAGAGACTCTCTGCCATCTTCCTGAGTGACATCATCCACACATATAAGAGAGAGGACATATCCTCTCTTCCCTGCCCTTTTCCCCTTCTGGGTGGTGCCCTGCATCCTGGTCTCTGGAAAGGTCTCATGCTGTGAAGGGACATCCCTAGCTTGTAAATCTATTAAATTGCCACCCACCTCAAGCTTGCTGAGTGCTACCGCCACCTCATGGTCATATCATTTTCCTTGATCATGCCCTAACTCACTACATAGCTCCCACATTTGTTTAAGTAACATAGTAAATCTAGCTTATTAATAGCTTTCCTTTATACCTATTCTTTTTTATTAATCAATTTTTGGCATTTCAATTATACACATTCCTTTTTCCTATTATTATCTATGTAGATAGATGATTGATAGGTAGGTAGGTAGGTAGGTAGAGAGAGAGAGAGAGAAAGAAAGAAAGGAAGGAAGGAAGGAAGGAAGAAGAAAGAAAGAAAGTTATGTTGATTCATTACTCACCACTGAATCCTCTCATCTCCTTTCTCTCAAATTCTTTTATGTGATACATTATTCTGTTGGAGTACATTCTCAAACAATTCTCTCTCATGAGGTACATAAATGATATACTCTCTGAATCACTAAATATACACAATACTTTATCCTATCACCATTAACCTAACAGGTGAATTATGTCTTCACTGAGTATTGGACTCTTCTGTTACAGTTGCTTGTCTCTCTGTAAACTCAAACTGTCTTTCAAACTTCATTGTTATAGAAGAGAATCGCAGTCTCTCTGGAGCCTTTTTTATTTTGAAAGTATATCATTCCAACCTACAAGCTTGTATAATTTCTCTTAATCTTTACAGTTCAGGAATTTTACCAGGACTTACTGAGGTATGTGTCTTTTATCCTCAATCATTTCTTTTCCACTTTCATTGAGGTATATAATTGATGAATATATTTAAGGTGTGTAACATGATGTTTTGATATACATACACCTTGTGAAATGAATACCACAACCAAGCAAACTAACATGCCCACCAGCTCACGCAGTTACCTTGTGTGTGGTGAGCACACTTAAGATCTGCTCTCCTAACCAATTTCAAGTATACAACACAGTCTCATTAACTATAGTCACCATATTGTACACTAGGTTTCTAGAATTTATGCATCTTATAACTGAAATGTTGGAGCCTTTAACCATAATCTCTCCATTTTTTCCACCCCACCCCCATCCCCTGGTCCCCTGATAACCACACTTCTGTTCTCTGTTTCTAGGAGGTTGGGTGTTTTAGATTCCACACACAAGTGAGATCACACAGCATTTGTCCCTCTGACTTATTTCATATGGCACTTGTCTCTGGCTTATTTCACTTAATATAATGTCCTCCAGGTTCACTTGTTGTCACAAATGGCAGGATTTCCTTCTTTTTTAAGGCTGAATAACATTCTATTGTCTGTGTGTGTGCCCATATAAAAATGGCCATATCTTGGCTATTTTGAAAAATACAATCAACATGGGAGTACAGGTATCTCTTTGGGATAGTGATTTCATTTTCTTCGGATATATGCCCAGAGGTGGGATTTTAATCTACACACTCAAGAACTCAGCTCACGGAAGTTCTCTTCTATCTACATATATTTAAATCAGTGCTTCACTTACATCTAAAACTTCTTCTGATTCCTAATATTTACATACTAGGTCTCCTGAATCTACTCACCCTGTTTCTTTCTTTTACCTTCATAATTTTCAAAGCCTTAGATTTTTGTTCACTGTTATAGATTATTTCTTCTACTATGTCTTCCTAAGCATTAAATACGAATTCAACCCAGCCATCTTCTTCATTTCATCAACTAAATACTTTTTTTTTAATTTCAGGAAGACTTTTTGTTTTTTGCCGATCTGATTTTACTTAAAGTACTTATGCAGAGGGAAAGAGAAATACAGAGAAACAAAACAGACAAGGTGAATTGATTCCAGCATTTCTGTTTTGTCAGGTGCTGTCACTTTGGGCTCTTCTATTTGTTCTTCTCTGTACTCTGGAATCCCTTTTGCACTGATCCCTGTTTTCTTTTTTTTTCCTTGCATGGTCATGAGCCTTGGGGCAAGTAAACAGCAGCAATAGCTGGAATGGTGGGAGCACAAGGCTCCCTGACCACTTGGGTCATCCTTTGCCATTTAAAAAATCAATATCCTGACTAGGTATCTGGAAGAAACTTCTTCCCTGCTGGTCTCTTTAGTTGCAAAAGCTGACAAAGGCTTGAACAAGCTGATAGACTTGTGAAATGTTAAGTAATTTAACGAAGATTCTACTTATATTAAGTATCTAAAATATTCAAATTCATAGAAGCAGAGAGCAGAATGATGCTTTCCAGAGATGGGGGAGGGAGATATATAGATATATTTACTTACAGCAATTATGACAATGTTGGACACAGCTCAATCTGACTGTGGCCACCTCTGCTATGTTAAACTTTTAGTCCCAGACCTCATATAGGCCTAGAGATTCTCCAGAAATGTCCAACTATAAAATTTTCTTATTACAAATCTTTAAGTATATATAACCTGTCCTCTGGCAACTCAGCAGACCAGCCGTGGGATCCAATATTGCAAAAGCCTCAAAGCAAACTAGTTATGCAGGGCAATAGCAATGCCCAATAACCAAGCCTATGAGAACGATTTCATCCCCTAGACCAACATCATCAGCATTAGCTACAAATAATTTTAAACACTGTAACAAAACAGGCTCACTGGCAAAAAGGCTTGGAAGACAAGGATAAATCTACAGGGCCAGGCATTCAACATAGTCAGAGACACCATAGCAATAAAGGAGCATATTTTTAGAAGACAGAGGAACAGTGAGTAACTAAGACAAATTTAGTGTGTGTGTGATGTCAATGGGGATAAGTGAATTTGACAGTTTACAGAGAGGGAAGCAGAACAGAAGCATCTCTATATAATGGTGGTAAATAAAAATTGTATAGCCCATCTTCATGGGTGCCCAAGGAGAAAACAATCTGAGGTGGTTTGTCATTTTATCAAAACTCTCATGCATTAATAGACATGAAATCTACACCTATCAGTTTCAATCATAAACACAATATAAGCCTGGAGACCCATGTAATTTCATAATTAGATTATTCTGTTTATGTTAATACATATCTTTAGGGTATCTCATCATATTTACAACTGGAAAATCTCTGAAACAATATTATCATATTTAGTTTATTTGTCTGCTTTTGATTAAAAGTTGGAATAAATTACATAGTGATTTTAGAAATGAAAGAACAGACCCTGACAGTGGTTAAAGCCTGATTTGGACCAGAAGGTAGAAGCAAAGCCATAGGAAAGAAGGGAGGGGAAGAAATCAAGCAGTTATTAAGCACCTGCTGATTCAGGCACTGAACTACCCATTTTATACCTATGATCTCAGTTACCTCTTCTGATAATCCTTTTCAAGATATAAGCTTTATCTCACCCATGAGGAAGTAAAGACAAGAGAAATAACTCACTCAAGTGTTGGTTGTAGATATCATGGCCATGAATGAATTAGTACAAGTTGAACACAGAAATAAATTTCATGGGGGCGCCTGGATGGCTCAGTTGGCTAAGCATCTGACTTCGGCTCAGGTCATGATCTCACAGTTTGTAAGTTTGAGCCCCCCGTCAGGCTCTGTGCTGAAAGCTCAGAGCCTGGAGCCTGGGAGAGAGGGTGTCTCCCTCTCTCTCTCTGACCCTCCTCCACTAACACTGTCTCTGTCTCTCTCTCAAGAATAAGTAAACATTAAAAAAAAAATTAAAAAAAAAAAAAGAAAGAAATTTCATGGGCAAAAAGTCCAAATTGTACACATACATGCATACACTTATGTTAATGTATGCATGCATACATTATATAAATATGTAAATGCATGCCACTGGGCATAAAGTAGATTGTACAAGAACATGTACAGCGATCAGCTTAGACTTCTCTCTCAGCTGGAGAAAAACTCCAAGGCACAAAACCTACAGGAATAAATGAGAATTTCACTCATTCTTATAAAGATCAGCACAACCTTCTCCCCATTGTACATTTTTGTGTGTGTGTGTGACATTCCCAGGTCCTACATTATTCTACAGCTAAATTATGGCATGACTCCTGCAGGTCTGAATCATTCGTTGAGAAATAAAGTGATACTTGACTAAGAGCCATGGAACCAATTAAAATCCTTCCCAGCAACAGAAAGTAAATAAAAAGCCTCTTACTGGTGTCAGACCAAGGCAAATTCTAATACAATAGAGAGAAAGTTGAAAAGAGCATACTCTAATTTTAGCAGCTGAAGTCAACAGTGGCTGTGGTGAGACTTCATGGCAAGATGTATTATAGTGGCTGGTACTCATTACACAGAAGTTTGGGGGGCCACTATACACTGCATTAAATTAAAAAATGAATACGTTCTGGGCATGTTTTCAAAAGAATTAGAAACTTTTTGTTTAAATATACAGTTCTCATAGGAAAGGTAACTAATCTTTCTTAAGCTAAATTTTTGAAATGGTTAACAGTTGATTGCATTCTTTCAAAATGATACAGCTCATATTTAATTTCCCCTTCTATTAAGTCATCTTTAATGATCTAAATGATTTTTTAGGATTTTTTAAAATGTTTATTTATTTATTTTTTTAATATATATATTTTTAATGTTTATTTATTTTTGAGAGGGAGAGAGACACAGCATGAGTGGGGTAGGAGCAGAGAGTGGGGACACAGAATCCTAAGCAGGCTCCAGGCTCTGAACTGTCAGCACAGAGCCCGATGTGGGGCTCGAACTCATGAACCATGAACCATGAGATCATGACCCAAGTTGAAGTTGGACGCTTAACTACTGAGCCATATTTATTTATTTTTGAAGGCGAAAGAGACAGAGTGTGAGCAGGGGAGAGGCAGAGAGACAGGGAGACACAGAGCTGCCTCCAGGTTCTGAGCTGTCACAGAGCCCAACATAGCGCTCGAACTCACAAACCTGAGATCATGACCTGAGCATGACCATGCTTAAGCAACTGAACCACCGAGGCACCCCAATTTTTTAGGATTTTAAGTTAAGCAGGTTTTTTTCTAAGTTAATTCTCTCCTCTTTCTAATATTCATCCGATCCTAAAGTAGCTAAAACCCCATGAGGAAAGAAAAAAAAGTACTAAATATCCTGTTTTCTCTAATCACAATGATAATAATAATAGTCCATTTTTATTTGTTTGTCTTACTACATACAAGATACTTCACTATGTGCTTGATATAGATCATGAGGACTACTTCATATAGTGCAAGAGACTTGTAAGTTACATATGAGTACTATTCCCATTTTACAGATGTGGAAACTGAAGCTGAAGAAGCCTCAATAACTTGTCTAGTGTCACAAAGCAGACCAGCTGGAGCTGGCTTGGATCTCAAGCAACATGACTTCAGAACTTCAACAATGAAACCCAATACTATTGTGAGCAGATGAAAAATGTTATTATAATGTGTAGGCAAGGTCTTGCAGCTCATCTGGTAGACTGATATCTTATTCTCAGAAACACCTGGATAACTAGGATTCATTCTAATTCTGCATTCTCATTTGAGAAAAACACTTGAACCAGGCTGTGTTCACATGGGTAGGCTGAAACATGAATGGCGATCATGCTGGAGTGGACATTGAGGACCAAGATTCACAACAGGGACCTGGCTCAGAGGAGGTGATCTCAGGATATAGCCAGGGTAGCTTATTTACAGAAATGTCATGTGAATACAAGCTTGAACATGGAAGGAAGCAATTGAATTTTGAAAAGATCTGATGTAACCTTCACTCACTTAGATGTTAATGTCCAAGACTGTCCATGGCGCAATAACTTGCACCTCCCTGCCTCTCCTGCAGAACTAATGAATCTCTCTGCTTTATAAGCTGGTTATACTATTTTCTAAATCTTTTAAATAATGCAAATTTGATGCACCAAGCTAATGGCTGTATCTAATGTCTCCATTAACCTGAACTTCTTTCTAGGACAGGGTTAGACCAACTACAGACTGTGGGCCAAATCTAGGCTATCTGTTTTTGTACAGCCTGTGAGCTAAGAATGACCTTTGTATCTTTCAACAGTTGAAGAAAGAAACAAAAGAAAAGGAAAACACTTTACAACACATGAAATTTATAGAATTTCAAATTTCAATGTGTAAATAAAATTTTACCGGAAATGAGGCATTCACATTTGTTCAAGGTATTGTCTATGGCTGCTTTCTCACTACAAGGGCAGAATTTAGTAACTGTAATAGAAACTAGCTTTGAAAGCCTAAAATACTATCTTCTCATTTACAGGGTCTATAATATGAGCTCTACTTCTAGAACATAAGCTCCATGCTGATAAGACTTTTTCTTTTTTACTCTTTTCACTTCCTTATCCCTAGCACCTAGAAAGGAACATTCAAATAAATGTACTAAGGAAGGAAAGGAGGTAGGAAGGGGAGGAAGGAGGAGAGAACTTGTCAACAAACCAACCCTGCAAAAAAAAAGTCCTTTGTCAAGAGTTCTTTATACAATAACTTAGCAACCTTTTGAAGCCATTCTGCAACCGACTTTACTACTTCTTTACCTCTACCTCTTCCCAACAGCTATAGATTCCAGGAGTACCTAACAACCACCCATTGCCTAACCACATCCTTTCTCCCTCTAGATACTAACTTTTGCCTCTGCCTAGTGAAATGCTATTTATCCTTTGAAATCCAAATTCAACAGCATTTTCTCTACATGGTCTTCCCCAGCCTATCCAGAATAAATTGCTTCCTCCTCTTTACTTATCCATGACCACACTTAGTCAATATTTGCAACATATCATAATTAGGCTTAACTATTTTGCTTCTTAGCAAAATCATAAGCACCTCAAAAGCAAAAGATAATGATATTTAATTCATCAGTGTACCCAACTCTGATATATGACAAGCAGTCAATAACTCCTTGGTAAACAAATCAATAACCAGCCAATACTCCAGGGGAGTTAACCCTGAAAGGATCCAACCAGTTGATAAGACTTGACTATAGTTTTCTATTTTAATAAGATATCTGGTGAAATTAAATTGCATTATTATTTTGAATGGGAATTGGAACCTTTCCCTCCAAAACTGTTTTGTGCAGCGATAGCATCAGCATCAGGATAAAAGGTTCCCAAGGTAACCACTGAGAAGACATTACTCACCTCTTGAAAAAGTGTGGATGTGATTATTAGATCCAATGATATGATATCCATATCATATATAGAGACATTACCTAAAGTTAACAAAATTAAACCAATCATAATACTAATGTTCTAAATTTATATAAAATTTTTAAAAATATCATTTAAAGGGAAAAATTTATCTACTAGCAATTAAATATATGATCTGTTATTTTCAGTGTGATAAGAATAGTCCTACTCCTACAGATCGACAAAATTACTGAGTTTAAATGATTAAGAAATGACTCTGAAATCAGAAAAACGGGCAGAGGTAAACAATTTAATTCAGCAGGGAAAGTTGCAAGTCATAAAAATCCTTAATGAACATAAGATGATAAAATATCCAGGTAGATACAGTGAAACAGAAATTGAATTATCTTTCTTAATGAGATAATCCACATTTATCAGTGTTAACTGTTAATCCCAGACTTTGAGGCTTCCCCTTAGCTCATCAAGGGTGGCGACACCTCTGTGAGAACACTAAGGGGTCCCCTATGTTTCTAGGCCTAATAGATTCTGTTTCTAGAGTCATTTTAGCAAGGCTTGATCAGTTTAGTTTGAAGAAAGGTATCTTAAGTAATTCATAAAAGTTCTAGTTCTTTAAAATTAAACGAATCTAAAGGAAATATTTATTGTTAAAATGCCTAGCTCTATAATAAATCAGGAATAAGCAATTAACAGTCAGAGGAAGTTTGCCCAAAGGCTATATCCATTCTCTTCTTAGGTAACCTAAGACCGCTTGCTGTAAGATTCTTTTAACTTCTTTTAACCAAGAAATTAGTACAAATTCTTTTTTTTAAAACTCTTTTGTTTTCACCAGTACATGTCAATGTGATTACTGGATTGTTTTTAGTAATATTTCAATAAATTCTTTCTAGGACTCTCTTTGCTTTAAATCTTAATAATAAACCTAATTATCAGATTAACGAGTTTTGTATGAAAATATCTTTCCAGGTCAGTCTAAAAGTCCACCTATTAAAGATTGGAAAATATCCTAGAATTATAAAGAAGGAGGGATGTTAGAGATAAAGAAGGGACTAGCAATGAATGTGTTACGATGAATTAATCATTGATTTTCCTTCTAAAACTTATTTATTCTGAGGAAATAAAAAACATACTTAGTAGAGGAGAAAGAACATTTGAGATACAGGAAATTCCTCGGTGCTAAATTTGGAGACAGAAGCCTTCAGAAAGGACTGTGCAGTGGAAATCTTGAAGACAAAGAAGCCCTATTACTCCCACCACATCCTATCATTGGGGCATCTCTGAAATTTATGGCAATTGTCAACTCACCTGCCTGTAACTTCAACTAGAACAGACACTCTGTTTGTGACAAACTGTGTTATTTCTTCAATATCTGTCTTCTCCAAAATATATCCTGGATTTTGTTCATTTTAATCCCAATTCCTCAGTTGGTCATATGGTCACAGAAAATAAAGGCTTTATTTTGACTCTCCCTTGAAACGAGATGTGGAAAAATGTGATTTTTTGTTTCTGGCTATTGGGATATGAGTGGAAGTGATGTGTTCAGTTTCCAAGTCATATTTTGACTTAAAGAGAAGAAGCACACCTTTCCCTACCTTCCTCAGTAACCTCCCCCCCGTCCCCGGTCAGTGTGTGGACGTGTGGACATGAAGTCAGCTTTCTTGTGCCAAA
The DNA here is from genome assembly GCF_016509475.1 of Prionailurus bengalensis. NCBI lineage: Eukaryota > Metazoa > Chordata > Mammalia > Carnivora > Felidae > Prionailurus > Prionailurus bengalensis. The sequence goes on along the minus strand of NC_057343.1, from coordinate 64,140,197 downwards.
TGCACAAGGCCAGTACCCCCAGAGATATGCACTGGTAAAGGGATGGAAATAGAATGGAGTTCTTTAACTATTTACTCATAATCTTAAGAGGGAGAGAAACACACTTTTATCTTGGCAGAGCTGAACTTGTATCTTAGTTAAAATATCTTATGGGAACAGAAACCATCACTCTGCTGTTTTTCATATTCCCAGTGCCTCCTCTTGGACCAATCAATAAATATTTGATTAGTGGAAGAATGTCTAGACAAAGTTAAGATGGAAAGATAGATAGATAGATAGATAGATAGATGAATAGATGGATGGATCAATGGATCAATGAGGTGATAATGGATGGAAGGAGGGATGTAAAAAAGAAGTGGACACTGAGGAGAAAAGGAGATAAGTTTCAGTTTTTAAAATGTGACTCAGACCTACCCTGTGTTCAGTCTTTCAGTAATACTGGGCTCAAATTGAAAAGATTTAAATATGGGAATATCTTAAATATTCATAATATATCACTATCAACATTGGTCCAGGCTTCATGACCAACCACATTTACCAATCCCTCTACCCTGCACAAGTCAACCTTCTCTTCTCCTTTCCCCTGGCCCTCAGCAGTGGATCTTAATGTTTATTTCACATAGAAATGAGAAACTCTCATACTAACATACTCTCTAGCATATCTGTTTCAGCTCTCACCTTACTTAAAATTTCACTGTCAAGTTCACCAGGAACTTATGCAATCCATACAACTCCATGGCAGGTACAATTATTATTCCCATTTTATAGATGAAGAAACTGAGGTTGACAGAGAGTAAATAATTTGTCCAAAGCAACCCAATTAGTATGTGGTGGAGCTGTAATTTGAGTCCAGAATTGTCTGAATCCAAAGCCCGATTTGCGCTACTGCACTTGCCACCCTGCATGGCAATTGCTTGTCTCTTTGTCCAGATCACCCAACAGACTCTAGGTTCCATGAGGGCAGGGCTAGCTGTATATGTCTCCATTATCTTTGTTATATTCATTACCAATTTTAGGGAAAACCACTAGTACACATTCATTCAAAAGGCTTTTGAAAACAATGAAGAAATTAGAATGCAATGTGACCATGTTAGGATATTACAAATGTTTCATTATAGAGGGTTTCATTATATGGGGCTACATATGTCTCCCCTTCTACTGTGACAGGAAAGATGGTTGAGATTTTACAACTCTCTGGTATCCTTGGTTTGTTTGTTTAATCTATGGGTATTACCACCTATTAACCCCCTTGAGTCCGTTTTATATTTGGACATTTTGTTTTCACTTGTGTACTTCCCATATAGTGAGGGAGAGCTGTATGTACAACACCTTCTTCATATTTGCTCTGCAGAATCTACAATTGTGGCATTTGCCTTTTCTTCCGATGCTGAATGTTGGTATGTTGAGACGTGACAAGAGCCTTAACTGATGCACAACTTAGTAAAATCTAAGGAATTTGACTGCCCTACTGCACTTAAAATGTGACACTGCCTAGCCTCTGCTGAAGGCGAGTTTTATAATTTACTATGCGCATTAATACCTGAAAAGTACTTAGAAAGAGTTGGGCGCATAGTGAGGGCTACGTAAGTGTAACCTATTTCCTATTATCACGGTCACCTGGGGAAGTTGTCACCTCTTAAGAGATGGGGCTGTGCCAGTCAATCAAGACTATCATTTACCCCTTCTTTAGTATTCCCCACCTTTGTATAAAACAAGTTTCCAAAGTTTGAAAAAAAAAAATACAACTAAGAGCAAAAGCGAAAGGCAAAATGACTAAATAACTGGTAGGCTATTGTCAATACAACTGTCGCCATTTAAACAGGCATTTTTCGATATGGCTATGGCATAGAGACTTTTAATGTGCAAGAGGTGAGCAGAGATGGTTCCTGCTGCAGAAAGGGCAAGGAGGTCCGGGCAGGCGAGCCAGCAGCAGCCCAGAAGCCCAGTAGCATCATCAGGTAGGAAGCCCAGAGCATCAGGGGAGAGCAGAAAACAGTAAGTGCATAACCTGGCCAAGGTGACAGGTGACAGGATGGTCAAGAAATGTGAATCAGGATTATAGTCTCACAGAGTATGGACTCATGTGACAGGATCACAGTTCTCAAGGAACCAATAAGGAACCAGACCATAGATGTAGGCACTTGAGAATAATACGGGTGGCCATAAACTGAAGTAGAAACATAAACCAGGAGCTTAGTCCTAAAAAATGGTGAAAAATCCTAACAAGAGTTTAAGATTAAAGAAGAGCCAGAAGTACCAACCTCCTGATGAACTAATGACTAAAATTTCTCTAACTGGAGGTAAGACTAGATCCAAAATCTGAAGGTGGGCAGAGTCTGAAGGTTGTACTTCTGGAATAGAACTGAAGGGACTGAACCCAGCAATGGCAGTAAAAGGGACTTTGAAGACTAGGAGAAAAGCAGGCTACACATTTTATCTTTATCATTTTGAATCACAACCTTGGGCAAAGAACATTTATTGTCATACAAGCCTAATAGCCTTGACCACTCAGAGAGTTCTTGTAAGAAATTCATATAACAAAGATGCTCCAAAATTGCTTAGCATGGAATTTTTATATTCTTTTACTAGTTTTCATTTGTTGAATCTTCTCATCTACATATCTCTAAAAATCTTTAGGCTATCATTTAAAAACCCAATGTCATATGCCCTCATTAAGGAAGCAATTTAGCTAACTAATGTCATTATATTACTGAACATTCTAACTAATCTGACAAATTTTTCATAACCACCCAGTGGGATCTAGACTCCCTGGCAATTTCTAACAGACACGCTGATAGAGGAGGAAAAAAACAACAACAAATCTTATCAACACTGTCATTTCAGAAATCTTATTTGCTGGAAACTGGAATTAAGACTCCCATCCCTTTACAAAATCCTCTCTTCAACTTGAGGAAAAACCTTAGATGACTCCACATTTCTCCCTACCTCCCAATGTAAAACTCCACTGGCAAGAACACATGTAACATAACAACCTCTACCCATGTTTTGGACCACTGGACACAAAGCGTAGAAATAACGAAAGCGCCTTTATTCTTTTAATTGAGAAACCTACCATTAGCCATGCTTACTTCAGCTTGGGATGCTCCTAGTAATAACAGATTTTGTTTTTAATTCACCGATGAATAACTTTCCTAAAGAATTAAATGAAATCAACACGATAGAGCTATCACTGCCACAAGACGATCTGGGAAATGAAAACAAGCAGGAGATGAGAATTTCAGACTCAGAACTATATCCCCTCATGAATGGGATGCTGAGATGGCTATAGAAGCGGTGTTGCTTTTAAAGATAAAGTCTTTTTCTTAAGGGACTCTCCCTTTGTTTGTCACTACTCCAAATGAAAGTTATAAGGCTAAAATAAACCTGACATTTAAGGAATGTGATTAAAATGAATTATGGATGAAAAGTGTACAGAAATAAAGCAAAGTATATTCAGGGACAAAAATATTAATAAAATAAAAAAACAAGCAAGCAAAGGAAAAATCCCTATGCTTATTGTTTTCCTGAATGACAGAAAGTTAATAAAGTTCGTATTTGTGGGATATAATAATAAATTTTGGATTCACCAATTACTTGTGTAAAGATTTTATAATCAATTTGTAATCTGCCTTCCTACTATTCTAACACAAACAAAACGTACACACTGTCCTTAGGTACTAAATAAAAAGTAAATACCTTGGTAATTACGCCAATAATGCCTGTGTAATAAATATCTGTTCATTTCGTAATAATCCCATCAGCAGACCATAGATCTACATGGAAAGTACTCAATAAACAGTTACCAACTAACTGACTGAATTCCACAGAAGGAATACCTACAAATAGGCAGCTTTGAAGAAGTTTTGAAAAAAAGTAAAGCTCTCCTAATAAAATTACAAAAAAGTTCATGTTGAAATTAGAATCGAGAAACCAGCATATAGTCTGTATTCAATAAATGATTTTTATTTGATGCGTTATTTTTGATAAGGAAAATGGAGTAACAGATTGTTTTATATGAAAAGGTATAATTAGGAGTTCTGGGAAACATATTTCAGCTCAGTTCAAGGTTGTGGTTTCTGAAGTGTGGCGAGTTGCAAGTGAGGGATACACAGAGCTCCTGAATTCGATGTGAAGATGAGAAAGGGCGACTCCGGAAGACATGAAGCACATACTTAAATAAAGACATATTTAGTTTAGCTCAATAGCTATTGTTATTAATCAACACATAACAGGAATTGAGATACTTATTTATAATATTGGACAGCTTCTTATTTTTCTGCAGACAATATCAACAACAATGACTTTGTGTGTGTATGTGACGTTTTTACCAAACAACCATCCTTCATCCAGGAATCTGGCTTCCTCAGTTCCATCACCTTATCCCCTCACCACAAGAAGGGGTATTGACCCAGGGTTGGCTGGGCCACAGAATACCATTCCTTTGGCAATAGAAATTGTACCAATTGTCAACAAGGACTTCACAGTAGAAGAAGATACTGACACACGTTAATAAAACAGTTACTAAATATAATGGCTATTTCTATGATAGTTTAACTTGAAGAAGTCAACAATGTGGCTGCCATCTTTCCTGACAGGTAAAGTCTGTGAGTCTGTGGCAGAAAGCCACATAAACATAGGGGCAGGAGAGAAGAATAAAGGAAGAAAGGAAGGCAGGAAGAAAGTGGTGGAGGGAGAAGCAGAAGGAGCAAAAGAGAATGAGAATAAACGAATATATCCTGAAGAAATCAAGTCCGAGTTCTACTTCCTAAGCCTTAGCTACCTGCTCCCCTGCCTTCGATGCCAATGACTTAAACCAGATTAATTCCCTCTCAGGTCTATGACTCAGTGCAGCCCTTCTGTGCCTAAGCTAATTTGAGTTTCTTTCACTTGCAACTGGGGGTGCCCAGGGGCGGGGCGGGGGGAATCCAGACAAATGCCACTGTTCTGGCATTTCTGAATCTCTGGTTTGCCACATCTTCCCATTTCTGCCCTTCTAGCCTTCAACGCCCGAGGAACCAATTTTCTGTATCAAATTTCCTCTCTTTGAAATACTTCGCACAGTTTCTATTCTCCTGGCTGGACCCCAACTGATACAGTCTCTGAAACTGCACCTTGGGAAAGAGGTCTTGGGAACATACACTTCAGAATCATCAGCATACAGATGGTAAACGAAGCCAGAGAGTTGGAGTTGGGTGACATTCCTCAGGAAGAGCGAGGAAATAAGGTTCGGAAGTGGAGATCATTTTAAAACAACAAAACTAATGTGTGCTGACTGACGGCACTTTCATCTTGAACGTAAGATGACTTTGGCCTAAAGAAGGCCCAAAATAACAGGCAAAAATCTTTGACGAAAGATCATGCTGACGTGGCCACAATCTACACTACAGCCCTAAGTGGCACAGTCCGGTGGAGAAGAAAAGCTGAAATTGAGTAAGGCTGAAATGGAGCTAATTCTTCTGGTCAGAAGGCTGACTTCCTCCAATCTGCCACACCTCCATGGGTCTGATTCCTCTTCTGGACAAAGGTTAAATAACAACATAATCATAAGCAGGTTTGAATAATGCATGTGCCATGATGTATGAAAACTGCCAGACTCATGATAAATGATCCGCACAGAGCAGCTGCTACTGCTGTTGAAGACGTTGTCACATGGAAAACACCAGCATCGGACTGTTCTAACGCTCTTCCTACACATACATACAATATACATATATAAAATGTTATTCTCTGTTGGGTTAGTTTCCAATTAAGAAAAAAATTTACAAAATGATGTTATAAGAGTTTGGGATAAATAAAACCCCAAATCCTGTAGATGAACTAACAGTGTTGCCAAATGAGCTGTTCTGATCTCTGCCTCTTGTGTGTTTGCCTATCCCGCAGTTCTATCCTGTTTGCTCTTGGCTTCGATTTATTCCAAGGTGCTGTCAGAAAGAAGCTAATTGATCATGTTAACATCCTCTAGCACTCCCAGCTCTCAGAGTTCTGCAGCCTCAGATGATGCAGTAGTTTGGATCTCATCAGATACAGAATTACATGGCCCACTAAGTCCTGAGACCCGGCTCCATTAGCTGGTATCATAGTGGTAGAAATCTCTTCAACAAAATATTTACTGCACTTAATATGCCTGAAAGATTGATCTTTCCTTGATGAGGACACATTTGTGCTTAGAGATGGTGGGTCAAACCTAAATTTTATATCTGGATGACACACACCTGCAGAGTTTTCACACTGACTTGAATGTTTTATTGATAGCCTGATTAGATCATTCCAAACAAGATCTTTTCTTGGACATAAATCCTAAATAAACACCTTTGACTTCCTGCATCCATATCTCTGATCAAAGAGGAAAGCAAATACACAGGACTGATGTTCAGTCATTAATACCAAATGCCAGTGAAACCAGTTCTGCCCATCCCAATTTGGAACTTTCAAAATCTTATTCAGCAAAAGTAAGTATGATTCAAATGAACAAATATTGATTTTCTTTCACCCACATCAGTTCGATGGCATTTTCTCTTGGCTCACCCCTCCAATCCCCTTGAGAAGCCCCGAGTAACTGCATGCATTGAAGATGCTAGGAGCTACTTTGTGTGTTTGTGTCCTCCCCTGAAATGAGGTCTAAGCCCCTACGTAACATGTTCAGCAGCTGAAGTCAGGAAGCATCCACTCGCAACAAGTAAGCATGTGAATGTACACCATGGCTCTACCTGTAACAATCTATATATAATACATTCAAGAAGCAAAGAATCACATAATAGCCTAAAGGTATATTAAATTTTATAAAGATTTAAGATACTATAAAGCATTTTGGCCTCAGAAAACTCTCCTTTTTCCTGTTCTATAATGGCAGTAGCCTCTTGTTCCCTGTTGTATTCCAGTCATAGCGCTTGTAAGAACATAATGCTATATAAGTAATTGTTGAATACTCAATTAATTTCCTGGAAATCATCACCACCTTATTCCCACCCATCCCACACAAATCACTTGAGAAGCGCTGTTTTACAATGACACATAACTTCTGTGAAAAAAATCATTTAAGAAGTCGTAGAAAACACTTCATTTGTTTAATAGTGTTAACAATATAAAATTTTCCCACATAGCATCGCTAAAATAAATATATGATTTGGGTATAATGCCTGTTGAACTAAAAATGGCTTTCTTCAAAAGAACCTCAAAGGATCATCATTAAAGTCAGGGGAAAAAACCCTCTAAAGCAATAGTAAATATTATTTCCAACTCTACTTTCTTGTCCCTCTCTGCTTCTTCCCCTGGGATTCAATGAAAGACTCATCCCTTAGTTGATTACATAGTTTTAGGATATAGATGATAGGAAGCATGAAATGCAGATTTTCTCTGTGTAGTTGTCTTTGGGGGAAAACCTTTCACTGTCTACAAGAGTGGCCATGAATACTAAGCAACTCTTATATTAGTGAAGGACTCTATCCTGGAATAAGCCAGGAAATGAAACTTTGTTTATGCAATTATTCTGCCTTCTACTAAGAACCTTTGCTTAAATTTAGATATACAACATAAATAAAAGGTGTTTACTCCATTTGTCCCTTAACCCAAAAGACTGTTCTGTGAGCTGTTATTATCACCCGTGTACTGCATGGGAGTCTTGCTGGATCTGAGAGAAGGGAGGGTTGTCTCGTTTACACTGCCATCTTTCCTTCTTTGACAGACAAAACACATTGGGCAGGTAGAAGATCTTTTCCCAGCATGTGTAAAATCATATATGGCAAGTGTAAAATATTCAGTTTACTTGAGGTAAAAATAATGATATCACACCCCAAAATCTGATAAGAATGGTAGGACTTCTAAAATGGTGGCTTCAGCAAATGTCCTCCCAAGCACAAATCAATATGGTTCTCAGAGCCAACACCTACCAAAACTTCAAGGTATGCCTCCAGTTTTCAGTCCTATACATTTGGCAGCATTAGTGATATAGTAACTCACATTTGCTATGTCTCAGAAAACAGTGTGCTTGTTAAAATAAATATGTTCTATATAAGCCATAAAAAATTATGGCCCTCACAATTGCCAACCCCTAAGATGCACACCCTCATATAAGCTTCTTCCCTTAAGTATGGAAAGAAGCTGAGACTTGCTTCCAACCAAAAGAATACAGTTAAGGTAATAGGATCTCACTTACATGGTTATGTTAAATTATACGAGACTGTCTTCCTGGTAGACTCACTCTAAAAAGTCTCTTTGCTGTCTTGATGAAGTAAGTGGCCAGGTTCAGGAAGTACATGAGGCAAGAAAATGTAGGCACTCTTTAGAAAGAGAAGGTGTCCTCCAGGAACAGAGGGCAGCCTCTGAGATCTGAGAGGGGCTTCTAGCTGAAAGCCAACAAGAAGTTGTGGCCCTCAATCTGACAACCACAGGAGCTGAATTCTGTCAACAACTTGAGTGAGGTTAGAAGCAGAGTCTTCCCCACTTGAGTCTCCAGATGAGACTATAGCCCAGTCTCTATCTAGACTGTAGCCTTTAGAGACCCTGAGCTGGGGACCCATTTAGGTCATGTCTACATTCCTGACCCACAAAATTTTTGAGATGATAAATGTGCTTTTTAAGCTGTTAAGGTTTTGGTAATTTGTTGCACAGAAAAAGCACTAATACAGAAATATTAATGTCTAGAGTTTGGGGCAATATTCAGTGTTATCTATAATTCTGTCCTCAAATATCGCATGTGAAAAAAATATGATGCATATAAAAGTTTAGCTGTGATCAGTAAGATTAACATTTTTAGTACCAGTATCTTTTTACATCTGAAAATGGTACAAAAAAACATAAGATGCTTTGCCAAAAGATGCTTCAAATTAATCTTAGTCTAGTAGTCTAATTGTTCTTTTACTATATGATAAAAATACAAAATAGATATCTATACATGTATATTCATTCATCTTTATAATAACTGGATTATTTTTGTTCATTAAAGAGACACTTATAAAGTAAAATGATCTAATAGTCTCAATTTTGCCTGCACAAAATATGCCCTTCAAAGCTTCACATCAAAATAAAAAATTATTTATGCAACCAGCCTCTTTACTAGTTAGATCACACTACATTTAAAAAAAAATTAATTTGGGGGCACCTGGGTGGCTCAGTTGGCTAAGTGGCTGACTTGGGCTCAGGTCATGATCTCACAGTTCATGAGTTCAAGCCCCAAGTTGGGCTCTGTGCTGACAGCTCAGTTTTGTGTGTCTCCCTCACTCTCTGCCCCTCCCCCACTTGCACTCTATCTCTCTCTCTCAAAAAATGAATAAACATGAAAAAGTTTTTAAAACTTTTTCATGTTTATTTTTGAGAGAGAGTGCTAGCAGGAGAAGGACACAGAGAGAGGGAAACAGAGAATCTGAAGCAGGCTCTGCGTTATCAGAGCAAAGCCTAATGTGGAGCTTGAACCCATGAACCATAAGGTCATGACCTGAGCCGAATTCAGACAGTTAACCAACTGAGCCACTCAGGCATCCTACATTAACTTTTACATACAAATTTTAGCAAGCTCAGTAAGAACACTTAGCATCATTCTGGCCATAGCAACCTTTGAAAGGTACACCCTCAGCCAGAGTACTACTGAAAGTTCCACTGGGAATTGTGTAAGTATTCAGGATGGGGCATGATCACTTCTGCCACCAGCTGCGGACTGCATCTTGATTTTCCACGTCACAGATAAGTACTTCAGAGCCACTGTTCACGCCCCACTTCCACTAAGCAAGCTGGTTAGGCTGTTGTCACACGTGACTGAAACAGCTCTCCTTTCTTAGGGAAACTTCATAGCCAAGTTGCTTGAATCAGAGGCATTACAACATTTATGGGAGAGAACTCTAAAATTTCACACATAGTCTCTTCCCTGTGAGGTGGTATGGGTAAAAACTGCTTGAAACAAGAGTAACTTCACTCTGCCCTGAACTAGGACTGCGCTCTGGTTCTCAGGACATGTGGCCAAGTCAAGCTCCTCTGTCATACTTTTTTTTCTCCTTATAATAAATTCTCAGAAGCTTTCTTTTGTACTACCCACCCACTACTGCAGTTGTGCCTAAATATTTCTACACACATATTACATAAATTACTTTTCAGAGAGAATCATTATTTCCCATGTAATTGGTAGACTGAAAGAACTATGGGATGTCCAGGCATCTGGATGGCTCAGTCAACTGAAAGTCCAACTCTTGATTTCAGCTCAGGTCATGATCCCAGGGATCAAGTCCCGTGTTGGGTTCCACACTCAGTGTGGAGCCTGCTTAAGATTCTCTCTCTCTCTTTCCATCTGCCACTCACCCCTATTCATGTTCTCTTTCTCTAAAATTAAAAAAAAAAATGGGTCAAGGAGGTTGAAGAAGCACATTGAACTCCTTATTCTAAATGTATGGCAGTTCCCTGCTACAAGCATAATAACCTATCCATCAATAGCCTCTTGACCGTTATAATTCAAATAACAATTGAAGAAATAAGATTATTTCTTTTCATAATTAAAAAGAATGACTTCTTGAACAATGTTTTATAAATGATGATACTCACTCAATTAAGAAATATCCAACGTCATGCAAAATAGCCAATCTCACAAATCTATCTGACAGAATCAGAACAATATGTTCAGGAACTGGAAAACAATATCATCAATCACACCAGATTGTCAGCCATTTTGTGATCTGCTTACTAATCATGATACCAATGCTATACACACAAAAAAGCTATGACTTTTTAGATCATGGCATTTTAAATGGATCTTAACTTTGCTGCATGATTTCTGGTGCAGTGGGTAATGACAAAAATAGACAAGCTATTATATTATAAATAAACATCTGGGTGTGCAAATGAATGCTCACTAAAATATTTATTTGAAGTTAATTAAACTCCATTATTAGAGCCATCATCACAAATTATATCCTGCATTCCGATCATTGGTTAATTGCTTATTATCTCACAAAGATGGATAAGTGCAAGTCAAATCACTTAGAAGATTGTTACATTTGATTTTGGTATGGGTAATAATTTATTCTATCTGAAACAACTCCTGTAATAAATTAGCCAAATACACCACCCTCTTGCAAATAGACTCTTGCAAATATCTAAGTCAGGTGCTTTCATAACCTATAACAGTGCTGGACACACAAATATGTCCTAAATAAATAAAATATCCCCATAACCACAAGTATTGTGAATACATGTACTTCATCCTCCCACAGATAAATCTTGAAGAAAAAGATAAAGGAGACACTAGGGACAAGTGCCAAAATTCTATAGTGTTTCTCCCTCTTAACTACTAACATATAGCTTGTTGCCTGGCCAATGAAAAGAGATTGGTTGAGATCTGTTTCCCATTTACTTTAACTCACTGATGACCTTCAGCTTTCATCTTTTTCTATTCTTCCATCCCCAACCTCATGTCTACCGATACAAGCTATTTTAAACATCCATTTCTATACTTTGCAGGAAAAACATGGATACTGGGTTCTTCATGCAATCAGTGCATCAAAAAGTCATTATTTTTGGTACCCTATAGTACCAAAGACAGAGTTAGGCAAAAATTTCTATAGTTGTTGATTGGTTATTTTAAAATATTGACTCTCAAACTACCTACTGGATACTCATTTTTGGTTCAAAAAACTTTAATAAATCTTGCTGATGTGTTAAGAATGGAACCCCATGGTCCTCTTGGCCATGCTCACTTCTATTTGTTATTTCTTGAAGACCTAACACGATGTCCAGAACATCCAGATGTAGCTTAAATCAACATATTAATAAATGAACATCTTAATTAGTATAGGTGAAGATAAAGATAAGTAGACCTTCTTTTATGTTTTCTTAAAAATTTACTTATTAATTTTGAGAGAGAGAGAGCACAAGCAGGGGAGAGGCAGCGAGAGAAGGAGAGAGAGAATCCCAAGGAGGGCCCACTTTCAGTGCAGAGCCCGATGTGGGGCTCGATCTCAAAACTACAAGATCACAACCTAAGCTGATATCAAGAGTTGGACACTTAACCAACTGAGGCACCCAGGCTCTCCTATGTTTTGAATATATTTCCTAATGAGTTGACTGGAGTTAATTATAGGGACTGCCAAAAGTATATACATCTTCCTATGATGAGACTAAAATTAAAGATCAAATCAATGCTATAATACTGAAAACAGACACCAAAATTTAAATTTATGTTCCAATCTATTGCAATATATACATTGGTTTAATACGTTAGCTATAGAAATTGTTGGCAAAAACTTAACATAACTGATGGTTAAATAATTTCCTATACTTTAGCTAGGTCAATTAGATATAAGTCTATAGGTCAATTAGTTATAAGAAGGCAAAGTAAAAAAAAAAAATCCTTGAGTCTCACTATGTATCTTGCTTATTTTTTTCCATGTAGATTTTTGGAACATTTCCACTAATTAAGTGAATCCCAACACATTTTTAGTTTTAACAAAGCACATCACCCTTTTACTTTTAGGTTCTGGACAGCCTAAATATATTTAATATTTTTTGTTTTTGTTTTTTATGTTTTTGAAAGAGAGAGAAAGCATGAGCAGATGAGGGGCAGGGGGAGAGAGAATCTTAATCGGGCATCACACCCAGCATGATGCTCGGCTCGATTTCAGGAGCACGAGATCATGAACTGAGCTGAAATCAAGAGTCAGACACTCAACAGACTGAACCACCCAGGCATCCCAGCTTCAATATATTTAAATATGGCTTATTTAATTTATAAAGTGTTTTCATAAATGAAAACATAATTACCACTCATCCACATTCCACTTCAAAATGGAAGATTATGTAATTGTGAATTAATGAGATGAATTTTCTTTTGTACCTTATGTAAATGAATTTCATTACTTTATTAAAGTGAATGGTTCCTACAATGACTGAATTTAATATTTTTAGTTATTTGTTTTTCCTTATAATTAAAATAGAGTGTTAAATACATACATTATTTTTGTCTAATGTCTGTGATGACTCTTAAAGGAATCAATTATTTATATATATATCATATATGTATTATTTATTTATATATTTATATTTATATAATATTTTATAATATTTATAATATCTATATATTTAAATATTTATAAATATATTTTTATTTTTATTTTTATTATATATGTATTTATATATTAATTATTTATTTATTAAATAATATATATTATATAAATATATATATGTATTTAATGGTGATGCTTACTTAAGGCTACCCTGTATCCAAATGCTCAATGATAATAATTATGATAACCAATTATCAAGCTTGGTTTATGATAAAAATGGAAATATACAGAAACCTAATTTATAAAGGTAGGGACTTGAGTGTACTGAACATGCAAATGTTAAGAGCAGCTAAATTTAAGTAACTATATAAAAAGGTTAAAAGTACAATAAGATGTAAGATTGATATTTAACAGAATGAGAAAACAAGTTCAAATTCTGACAAATACCCCTGCAAGGATTCTATAGGAAAGTTTTTCATTATTAGCCATTAAAAAATGGGTAAAACATGGCGTTATGAATGACTCTTAGCAATCAGGAAACTTTTTTGAATTGTTGAAGACTTCAACTAGTACATCAAATTTAGGAAAATATCTTTAATAGGAAGTTATTGCCTTTCTTTAAGACAATGGACTACAATACACATCAAGGTAGAAATAGACCAAGGGATACAGGACTTTGGACATTCTGTAGTGCCAGTCTGACTAGGAAAGAAAGAATGTTGAAAAACAAAGTCAGACCTAGGTTGACTACAATCAGAACCTTTTTTATTATTATTTTCAGATATTATTTATTTATTTGAGAGAGAGAGAGAGAGAGCATGCAAGTGGGGGAGAGGAGCAGAGGAAGAGAATGAGAATCTTAATTAGGCTCCACAGTCAGCACAAAGCCCAACATGGGGTTTCATCCCACCACCCTGGGATCATGACCTGAGCCGAAATCAAGTCAGACACTCAATCAACTGAACCAGCCAGGTACCCCATATTTTCAGATATTCCAATCAGACACTCATTTCTTAAATTCCATTAGTGAAATAGTTCTCCCTACAACATATTTATAAATATCTATATAAAGTTTTTTTTTTAATTTTTACTAGATGGTTTTCTCTCATACCATACAACATTAAAAAGTGCCATACAATATAAAAAGTTTTTATCCTTTTATAATCATTACCAGAATTTTGAATAACTCTAGAACAGCAACAGTTTCAGCAAAATCTTTACTATCTCTCTGAATTAGGGTTGGCATTTTCTAAAGTGCTGAAGTGGAATCTTTGCCTACATAAATACAAAGGCAATGTATATATAATCTTCTTGAAAAATTAAAGAAATATAAACTGACGAGAATTTCAATCAGGGGTTACTAAAATGACTAGGCTACCTCCCCCCACAGTCTCTACTTTTTGCTAACTCTTCAAAAACTTTTTTTTCCTCATTCCAGATGAAATAGATTTAACATAAATGGAATTCCCTCCTTCCTGTTCCCAAAACACAAAGTTAATAGAAAACATTTCATATTTGAAAGATTAAAAAAAGAAAGAAAATCTCCATGAAGTAGAAATGAATAGGGAACTCAGGGGAGTAGACAGGAGCTGAAATCAGCAGCTCACAGGGAAGATAGGACGGGGGCATCAAGGCTAAGGCCATTACACATATATGCTATTTTGAACCTCAGGGCAGGAACAGTGAATGAAGCATAAAAAGTGCCCACTGCTCACCCATGTAATGAAAATAAACTGTCCAATGTGGCCAGGATTTAGTTACAACCTTAGAGGGATAGACTTGAAATAGGCTTATATTTCTTGGGAGTTTGACAGGTGTCTCATGGGGCAAAACCCATGAGTAAAGCATTGATACAAACCAAGTTTGTGCACCCAGCAATGCAGGCTCAAAACTGGCTCACTGTAAGGGTATATGAGGGAATATCTCCCTCAGATAATGAGCTCAAAACAAGATTTGCAAAGTATGAGTTAGGTCGATTCTGGAAAGGCCATCAACCACAACCAGAGGATCAATTCTGAGAAAGTAGTCATACTAAAGAGAACTAAAAACACAGAACAAAAGAGTTTTGTTTCTGGCCATGATTGAGTAACAGGAACTGGAATTGCAATCCTACCAGAAGTAAATAACAATATAAAAAAATAGAGAAAATATGTGAACCAATGGTTTTCAAGATGCTGGATACCAGGCAATGAAGTAAAGTGATCCCTGAAATCTGGGGATGGGTGGGGGGGTGGAAAAAAGTCCTACAATTGCCCCAGTTTACTGCTTTGAGATTTCCCAGACTTTGTGCTGGGAAGGGGATCATATATACAGCCAGGAAGATTTGTTGAATTAAAGAGACACTGCTGAGAATCTGGAGAAATCAAAGCATCTAGAATTTGCAAGACAGACTAACAAAAAGGAGAGAGATGCACAGAGAACTCCAGAGATCTGCAGCAGGTCTCCCTGGAGTATTCATCAGAATATTGATCCATGCATAAAAGGTCACTAACAAAAGCAAGGGAAATAGCCACCCAAAGAATAGAGGGAATAAACAACACTGACACAGCAGATGGTGTCTGTCCCTATCAGCACACTGGAAAGCCTCATAATTCATGAGGTGCTGGGTAGAGTACACAGAAGGGTCTTGCCTCCTGGTAGAGAATAATTAACCCTAAGCTAAAAATCCCTTGTGTTCTACCCACAAATCTCAAAAGAAAGACTTAGGGGTGCCTGGGTGGCTCAGTTGGTTAAGCGTCGACTTCAGTTCAGGTCATGAACTTGTGATTCATGAGTTCGAGCCCTACATCGGTCTCTGTGCTGACAGCTCAGAACCTGGAGCCTGCTTTGGATTCTGTGTGTGTGTGTGTGTGTGTGTGTGTGTGTGTCTGTCTGTTCCTCCTCCACTCACACATTCTCTCTCTCTCTCAAAAATAAAAAGTAAATTAAGGTTTAAAAAATTGTTTTTTAATTTGAAAAGGAAGACTCAGAAAAATCAACTTAACTTTATACTAGAACAAATCTCAAGAACATTTACAGTAATATAAAAACATTCAGTACCCAAGAAAATTGATTTCACAATGTCTGATATCCAACCAAAAATTACCAGTCACATAAAAAACCAGGAACATATAACCCATGATCAGAAAATTCAATACATTGATACCAATGCAGAACTGACAAATATAATACAATTAACAGGAAAGACATTAAAACTGACAATAGATTTAAACTTAACCACATGCCTAATTCCACAAAATCCAAATGACCTAAATAAACTAATTTAAAGGCAGAGATTATCAAATTGGATAAAAAAAATTGAGACCCAACTATATGCTGCCTATTAAGACACACACTTTTTTTTTAATTTTTTGTTTAATGTTTATTTTTGAAGGAGAGAGAGAGAGACAGAGTGTGAGTGGGGGAGGAGCAGAGAGAGAGGGAGACACAGAATCAGAAGCAGGCTCCAGGCTCTGAGTTGTCAGCACAGACACGCGGCGCTCGAACTCACAAATCGCAAGATCATGACCTGAGCCGAAGTCGGACGCTTAACTGACTGAGCCACCCAGGCGCCCCAGAAACAGACTTTAAGTACAAAGGCAGCAATAGGTTGAAAGCATGAGCATGGGAAAAGATGTATCACAGTAACACTAATTAAAAGAAAACTAGAATGGCTATATGAATATCAGAGTAGATTTCAAAGGAAAGAGTAGTATCAAGTATAAAGAAGTGACAATTCATCAGGAGAATGTAACAACCACAAATGTGTATACACTCAATAACAGAATTAAAAATACTGAAGCAAAAAAATGAAAGAGCTGCAAAGAGAAAGGAGAAAAATCTACAAGCGAGGTCAGAGATTTCAGTGAGAGTCAGAGGTCAGAGACTTAGTGAGACACCTTGCTCTCACTAACTGACAGAGCCAATTGACAGAAAATCCGTCTAAAACATCACTGATGGATTTGGTAACATGGAGGTCATGAAAGCAATTGCCCAAAAATGGTAACGATAGCAAGGTGGCTAAAATGGGTTAAGAAAATGGGAGGTGACAGAGGAAACACCAACTCTAAGGGCTCCTTCAAAAATTGTTGCTATAGGGGCACCTACCTGGGTGGCTCAGTCGGTTAAGCATCTTGACTTTGGCTCAGGTCATGATCTCATGGTTCATGAGTTCAAGTCCAGCATCAGGCTCTCTGCTGTTGCAGAGCATGTTTTGTAGCCTCTGTCTCCTTCTCTTTCTGTCCCTCCCCCTCTCGTGCTCACTTGCTCTCTCGCTCTCTCTCTCTCTCTCAAAAATAAACATTAAAAAAAAACTTGAAAAGAAAAAAAATGTTGCTGTAAAGGAAAGCTAAGAAATGAGTTTACAAAGGGTAATGTGGGGTCAAAGTTGTCTTTTTTTTTGAAATAGAAAACAAATTCCAACAAATGTATATGCTGAAAGAGAAGTCCAGAGGGTACAGCAGAAAATTATGTACTGTACTTAAAAGAACAGGAATAATTGTAGGAGACTACTTTGAAAAGGAAGAGGGAAGAGAAGCCAGTAACAAGAAGAAAGCATAAAAGACTTCATGTGCTTGAACCTTAAAAACATATTTCTGAATCACTCACAAGTAGTAAATCATAATAAAAATTAGAAAATACTTCAAACTGAATAAAAATCAAAGAAATACTAGAGATAAAAATTTGTGATGAGGTAGCTCAAGTTTTATTAAAGGGATATTTAAGACATTTAAATTTTATATTAAAAAATTTTAAAGGCTATCTTTTAATTGAAAAGAATAAAAGGCTAACTGTAATGAATAAAGATTCCACTTAGGATTTCAGAAAAAGAAAGAGGCACCAGGGGGCTCAGTCAGTTGAGTGTCTGACTTTGCCTCAGGTCATGCTCTTACAGTTCATGAGTTCAAGCCCCACATCAGGCTTGCTGCTGTCAGTGCGGAGCCTGCTTCAGATCCTCTGTCCTCCTCTCTCCCCAACTTGCACTCTCTCTCTCTCTCTCTCTCTCTCAAAAATAAATAAACTTAAAAAAAATCTTTTAAAAAAAGAAAAGGAAAATAACTCCTCTGTAGGTTTGGTATCGGGACTGTGTAGGCAACTTAAAATGTAAGACCTTCTAAAGCTACATTACTGAATGGACTTGACATTCAGTCTTATCAATCCAATCCAATAACAGATCAATGCTTAAAATCCAAATCTGCAAAGTTCAAGAAGGGACATACTATCTAACTATGTTTTTACTTCTATTGGTAATTCTGTCAGTTCTGTTTTCAACCAAAGACAAAGAGAAATAGACAAGATCAATGGAACAATAAATTCCTTGTACAGAAATCACCAAACCATACGATCATACCTCAAAAATACATACACTCAACTACCAAAAGCTTTTGAAGACATCTTCTTTAGCCACAAACTATTGACATATATCCAGGCACTGAGTTGCAGAAATTAATCATAGCCCTTAAAAACTTTTTTCTATAATAAGATGACATGTTTATTCTTTAATCTTCTGCATCTGGCTATAAAATATAAGCTGCATTGACTTTAAGAGAAAATTACTTCCTAGGAAAAAGATATGAAGGAAGAGAATAGCATGAGATATAGTAAATTTCTGGTCATTCCAAACCGTAGGATAGTTAGTTGTATGATAAATGGGACATGAAACTCTCTTAAATAAGAACTTGTTCAAAAATAAAGCTGTTATTCTTGTCATTTGGCCTGTCAAGTAACAGTATTTGATTTTTTAAAACTTCTTGGTGAGAGCACATTTCTTGGTTAATCATGGGTGGAAAGAGAATCTCTACTATTTAAAAGGTCACACATTTTATTGAACTGGATTCCTATGGTAATAAACTAGAAATAAGGTTCTTATCAAATTCAAATGCTCACTTATTCACTCATTAAAAAAAAAAAAAGATAACTTGGGCCAATCATACTGTTGGGATACTGTTGGGATAGAAGAACACTCTATCTCTCTCAAAGAATGTGCATTCTGCCTGGGACCTAGACAAGTAAAGCAACACTTTTAAGTCAGGAAGGTGAAGTCTAAGAGGGTGATGTGCACTTGGGACTCTGAAGCAGAGAAGGTTAAAGATATGAAAATCAGAACAAATTTGAGCAATGTGTCAAATGAGGCCAAGCTCACAAGGTGGTGGGAAAACAGTTCTACGCAAAAGGCTAATCATTTATAAAAGCCCATGGATGTCATCTTACAAATACTCCATATCACTGAACTATGGTGTCCAGCCTAGTTCAGGAATTTGAAGAGGCATTTCATGAAACCAGGAAGGTCCCTGATAAGGTGAGGGGCATTGATAATCCAAGTTCAATTTGAAGATTTAACCCCAGAGAGGAAAAGAAGCAGCCCTTCCACTTAGAAGGGATAGACAAAGAGAAGGCAAACCAGAAGAACCTGATCTCAGAACCCTGCCCATATTAACAGGTAAGGCTTACCACATCCCTATAGGTGAGAAGACAAAGACACAGAGGGAGGTTTGGTAA
Organism: Prionailurus bengalensis; assembly: GCF_016509475.1. Lineage (NCBI taxonomy): Eukaryota > Metazoa > Chordata > Mammalia > Carnivora > Felidae > Prionailurus > Prionailurus bengalensis. Next base: position 64,120,740 of record NC_057343.1, on the reverse strand, counting down.
ACTGCACAAGTCAGTAACTAGGTAGGATTTGACTCTGAGCATTCTGACTCCAGAGTTCCCGCTTAAAACCACAAGGAAGTTCTGCCTCTCACTTTCAGGGAGATTAAATTGTAAAAATTAACTGAAACATTTAAACAGGTTCTAAAACAATGAAGAATTACATACCAGGGATTAATACAGAGTTGGAAGGAGAAGCAAAGGAAACAATGAGTAGAAAGGGAAAGAAGTGAACATTTCCAAGAGGAGAAAAAGAACATATAAAATTAAATGCTTGGGAAAAGGAGTAGTTTAAGTATTAGGAATCCAGATTATGTTTTTAAGTTTATTCAGTTATTGCTAGAATCTTGTCCCTTTCTGTCCCAACTGCCTTTTAAAGACTTTTTGTTTCAGGGCAGTTTTAGGTTCACAGCAAAATGAAAAGGAAAGTACAGAGAATTCCCATTGACCTGCTGCCCCTCCCACACACAAAGCCTCCCCTTATTAACACCCTTACCAGACTAGTACATTATTTAAAATGATGAACCCACACTGACACATCATAATCACCCAACATACATAATTCATCTGAAGGTTACCTCTCGGTATTATATATTCTACACACTTGGACAAATGGATACTGACATGTATCCATCATTACAGTATCATACATATTTTCATACATACATATAGTCTCATCATATTTTCACTGCCCTAAAATATTCTCTGTGCTCCATCTATTTGTCTCTCTCCTGCCCTCATCCCTGGTAACCAGTAATCTTTACTTAATCTCCATAGTTTTGCCCTTTCTGGAATATCGTATTATTAGAATAATAGAGTCTTTTCAGTTTGACTTCATTCACTTAATAATATGCATTTAAGATCTCTCCATGTCTTGGGGCACCTAAGTAGCTCAGTCGGTTAAGCGTCCAACTCTTGGTTTCAACTCAGGTCATGATCTTGTGGTTCATGAGTTTAAGCCCCGCATCAGGCTCTGTGCTGACAGTGCAAAGCCTACTTGGGATACTCTTTCTCTCTCTCTCTCTCTCTCTCTCTCTCTCTCTCTCAAAATAAATAAATAATCTTAAAAAAAAACATCTCCATGTCTCGTCATGGCTTGAGCACACATTTCTTTTTAGTGCTGAATAATATTCCCACTGTCTGGATGTACCAGTTTATTTATCCATTTACCTACTGAAGGACATTTTGGTCGCTTCCAAGTTTTGCCAATTAAAATTAAGCTAGGGGGGATGCCTGGGTGGCTTAGTCTGTTGACAGTCCGACTTTGGCTCAGGTCATGATCTCATGGTCTGTGAGTTCGAGCCCCACATCGGGTTTTGTGCTGACAGCTCAGAGCCTGGAGCCTGCCTCAGATTCTGTGTCTCCCTCTCTCTCTGCCCCTCCCCTGCTCACACTCTGTCTCTCTCTCTCTCTCTCTCTCTCTCTCAAAAATAAATAAACATTAAAAAATTAAAATTCAGCTAGGGGCACCTGGGTGGCTCCGTTGGTTAAGTATCCAACTTCAGCTCAGGTCAATGATCTCACGGTTTGTGAGTTCAAGCCCTGCGTCGGGCTCTGTGCTGACAACTCAGAGCCTGGAGCCTGACTCTGATTCTGTGTCTCCCTCTGTCTCTGTCCCTCCCCCACTCACGCTCTGTCTCTGTCTCTCTCTCTCTCACTCTCAAAAATAAACATTGAGGGGCGCCTGGTGGCACAGTCGGTTAAGCGTCCGACTTCAGCCAGGTCACGATCTCGTGGTCCGTGAGTTCAAGCCCCGCGTCAGGCTCTGGGCTGATGGCTCAGAGCCTGGAGCCTGTTTCTGATTCTGTGTGTCTCCCTCTCTCTCTGCCCCTCCCCCGTTCATGCTCTGTCTCTCTCTGTCCCAAAAATAAATAAACGTTGAAAAATAAATAAATAAATAAATAAACATTGAAAAAAAATTTTAATACATAAATAAATAAAATTAAGCTGCTATGAGCTTGGATCCCCACTACAGGATGTATGAGGGCTCCCATTGTTCCACATCTTCATGAACATTTGGTGTTGCCAGTGATCCAGATTTTGGCCATTCCAAAAGATGTATAATATTATGTTATTGGTTTTTTAATTTACATTTCTATGATGATGTATGATGTGGAGAATCTTTTCATACACTTATTTGCCATCTGTATATCTTCTTTGGTGAGGTGTCTGTTAAGGTCATTGGTCCATTTTTTAATCAAATTGTTTTCTCATTGTTGAGTTTTAAGAGTTCTTTGTATAATTTGGATAACAGTCCTTTATCAGATGTGTCTTATGCAAATATGTTCTCCCAGTTTGTGGCTTGTTTTCTCATTCTCTTGACATTGTCTGCAGAGCAGAAATTTTCCATTTTTATGAAGTCCAGCTTATCAATTATTTCCTTCATGGACCATACCTTTGGTGTTGTATCTAGTAAGTCATCCCCATATCCAGATCATATAGGTTTTCTCCTATGTTACCTACTAGGAGTTTTAGTTTTGCATTTTACATTTAAGTCTACAATCTATTTTGAGTTAATTTTTATGAGAGGTAGAATGTCTATGTCTACATTCACTTTTTTGCACTCAGATATCCAGCTGTCGCAGCATGATTTGTTGAAAAGCCTATTTTTGCTCCATTGATTGTCTTTGCTCCTTTGTCGAAAATCAGTTGACTGTATTTTTGTGGATTTATATCAGGACTCTCTATTTGGCTCCACTGATCTATTTGTCTATTATTTCACCAAAACCACACTGTCTTGGTTACTACAGCTTTATAGTAAGTGTTGAGGTCAGGTCCTAATCAGTTCTTCAACTATATTGTACTAGCTATTCTGTGTCTTTTGACTTTCCACATAAACATTAGAATCAGTTTGTTCTACCAACTATTTTGTATTACTCATATGCAAGTGCAGAATTCAAGAACCTTAAAAAGCATAGACAGAAATTTATTATAATTACAGTTCAGAATCCGAAAATAGGTAAACAAAAGATGATATATATTTTAAAAGGCACCACTGAGAGAAAAAGTACAAAAAGGCAGCTCACTCTGAGGTAGAATTTTGGTTCCCATTGAATTATAAAAGGTTATGCTGCAAAATACCAAAAAATCAAATAAAATATCAGTTAAAAAGAACCCACAGAGGGGCGCCTGGGTGGCGCAGTCGGTTAAGCGTCCGACTTCAGCCAGGTCACGATCTCGCGGTCCGTGAGTTCGAGCCCCGCGTCGGGCTCTGGGCTGATGGCTCAGAGCCCGGAGCCTGCTTCCGAATCTGTGTCTCCCTCTCTCTCTGCCCCTCCCCCGTTCATGCTCTGTCTCTCTCTGTCCCCAAAATAAATAAACGTTGAAAAAAAATTAATAAAAAAAGAACCCACAGAAAGGAAACATTAACATTTTATGTCACACCTTTTTAAATTATCATGTGAAAAGGAAGAAAAACTATGTAACTGTACTTATTTTCAATGTTCTGAAGATTTCATAACTAGCATAGGACAAAAATGCATAAATACTTACAGTTTATTGTTTCTAATGTGATCAAATTACATCATTTTGTAGATAGAAATGAAAGGTTTAGAGTACAAATCCAGCAACGTATCTATTTAAATTCCTTTAAAATAGAACTTGGAGATGTTTTTGAAATAAAGGAGATTAATTATTGCATTCATTATAATAATGCTTATGGTCCTAGTAAAATGATTATAATTATTTTATAGACAAATGTATGTCTTGTTACACATAACACAGAAATAAAATATTTTTGTAGTTATTTTACTATGGAGGACTGCTATTAAGTTTATGAATATAGTATAGATAGGACAGGTTAATTTAGTACAATAAACTCTTATGCTTACAAATGGTAGGTGAATAGAACCCAAATAAGCATGTTACATTTTTATTGCTGTGACATAACTAAGCAGATATAACTGTACAGCTATGAGCATTAATTTCCTTAAGATAAAATATAGAAAAACGTAACTATCTAGGGTCATTTTTCAAGTTAGATTTATAAACAGCTAATAAACACGTGAAGAAATCAAATGTTATTAAGAAAAATTACTATGGTCTGAATGTTTGGGTCTCCCTAAAATTCAGAGTTGAAACTTAATCTCCAATGTAAAGATACTGGAGGCGAAGCTTTTGGGAGGTGATTAGGGCATGAGGGCAGAACCTTCATGAATAGGATTAGTGTCCTTACATAAGAAGTCCCAGAGAAATTTCTAGTCATTTCCAGCATGTGAGGACATAAGACACTATCCACAGCCAGAAAGCAGTCTCACATGAGACAGAGTCTGCCAATGCCTCGATCTTGGACTTCGCAGCCTCAAGAACTGTGAGAAATAAATTCCTGTTGTTTCTAAGTTGCCCAGTCCATATTTTGTTATTGCAGCCCACATGGACTAAGATAGGAACAGTTCAAAGCCTTTTTAATCAATAAATATTTTTAGAAATCCGTCTTTGTAATAGGAAAAAAAGATAAATGACATATTCTCAAATATTTTGGAAATATTACTTGATATTTTATATTTATTTGAAATCAAGATAATTTGATAATTGAAGCTTCAAATCAGTACTTTCCTTCTCCTTCTCAAGTACGCCCATGACTCACATAAATAAATAGTGGTTTCAGATATTCAGGGTCAAATATGTGTTTGACCCTTAATATACATGTTTATTAAGGAAAATACTGAAATTAGCAAAATATATATAAATAAATGACATATTTTCAAAAGCATATTATATAATACTCTCAAAAGTAAGGTTTTTAAATTTTTATGTAATTTATATTATAAAATAACAAAATTATTAGACCCCAAGCTAACACACTAAAGGACAGAAGAATATTTAATATAATCTCTCCATAGACAATACCCATTAATTGTCATAAAACTTAGCAAGGCAAAATATAAAAATATTTCTAATATTCACTGAGTAAATAATTTGGATCTTCACGTCTTGGAATCTAATCACGAAATACTGACATAAATTCAAATTACATAAAGTATGTAATACAGTGTTCCTAGCCACACGGCCTCTATATGCATGGATCTGGGTGAAGCAGCTCACACACTTGAATAAATCCAAGATAATGAAGCTGACTCAAAGAGAAAGGGACTAAAATTTCCACTCTGGTCCCTTTGACAATGTGTACTAACCAGCAACTTTCTGCACATTGGAGAAATTATAAAGAAATTCTCAGCCATGCACTTATAGACCTTTCCTTCCTAACCCTTCTCATGATGTGAAGTAGTGAGATTAATTTAGAGGTGACTGCAGTGGTCCACATGAGAGGGGATGAAGGCGTGGTCTAGAGCAGTAGAATGGGGGGGAAAAGACAGATCTACCGTCTTGGGGATGTTCACTTTGAGGCACTTATGGGACATCCAGTGGCCTGTTTTCATGTTGCATTTGCAGCTGCAAATAGATGATGTGACCTAGAAATATACACTGTCAAGTCACTGGAACACTGGTAAGTGGTAAAAGATTATAATTAAATGAGACTATTGAGAGAGACAGGGAGAGAGAGAATATAAAGATAAAGGAAAAGGAAAGGTAAATGAAACTGAAAATATGTATCACAATTAAGGAGGGGAAATAAGAGTAAAAAGAAGTCATTTTTAAAAAGGCAAGAGGATTAGAAAAGTGCTATAACTAAATTTGAAAAAGAAGTCACAGAGGAGCTATCAACGGTAGGGAGAAATGGTCAAGGACCACCTATTGCACAGAAGTCAGCCAGTTGGAAAGTGGGATCCCCCAGCAGTCACCAGTGATCTTTGATAGAGCCATTTCAGGAACAAGGGCATAGAAGGCACACTGGTGAGCTGAAGAGATAATGAGAAAAATGTCTATTTATTCTATTTGTAACAAGTTTGGGTTATTAATATTAACATATCAACTAATGGAAAAGCTGATAAAACCCATACAGAGTGTAAAATTTTTCTAAGTTTGCTGGAAAAGGGAGGAAACCATGAAGCAGCAGTTCAAATGGCTGTCAGAATCAAACACAACCTAAAGCATAGGCTGAAAAGAAAGAAAAACTGGAATGAGAGAAATTAAAAATACAGCAAAATAAGGGATAGAGGATACAGGAAGGTGATGAATGCAAAGAGGGAAGAGGTTATGAGTACAGGTCTAGCTTTTGCCTTGTGAAGGAAGAGACAGTCTCACGTTTAGAGATGAAAGGCAGGAAGAAAGAACAGGTGAAGATTCACATCATAAATTTAAATTTTTGAGATAAAATTTTTAAAAGTGGGAATGCTCTCACCTATCTTTTTTTTTCTGTGTGGTATGGGAGTACATATCACCTGTGGAGCGAGAAGGGAATTGTTTAAGGTTATCTCCTCAGTTTGTCTCAACTCTCCCACTAAAAAAGTCACCATCATGATCTCCACTTACATATGGAAAATGAGGCTCAGAGAAGTTAAGAAGCTTTTCCAAGGCTGCACTGTCAATACTGGGCAATGTGACTACAGAGACTTGTTCTTAACTAGCAGTCCTTCAGAACAATCTTATATTCCTACACGCAGGTGGGCAGACATGCCCAGAAAGGGAGAAAGTTAATCCTAAAGATTGCATGCATATTTGAAGCTTAAGGATATTTATCAGGGCTGTATGAGTGGATTTTTGAAGCATGATTAGTATTAACCACTAGGGAAATGCAAGGCACCGCTAGATGAGATGATGTTTCTCCAATTCTCAGTAAAAGGAGGATTACACCCGTGTTGTTAGTGTCCACCAGTAACTCAGCGCTGCGAATACACTCTGCGGAAGGCACCAGGGTTGACCTGTAATGATTTTAATGTGCAACCAGTATTGAAGCTGATTTGAACCTGTTCTTTATAATTTCCTATTGTGAGGTTCCACATTATGAGTACTGAACCAGAAATCTCATTACTTTAATAGCAATATGGCAAGGATAATACACAATGCAGGAGAAAATGTTTAAACAGTAATCTCCCAAAAGTGTTGGACTTCATTCATACAACCTTAAATCTTTAACCATACAACTCTATTTGATGAGGATGTCTCGAGCACATTCTGTGTTCGTTGATATGTGCAAAAACAAGAAAAGGCCGTTCCTGTCTTCAGAAACTGGGAATTTCATTAGGAAAAGAGCCTTCATTAAAAAAGCAAATAATAATAAAATGATGATATTTCAAAAAGAAACTGGTATCATTCATGACTAAAGCAAGAAATATCAGTGGGTGCTGTAAGAGTCTGTAAAATGTTGCGTAAAAGAGAAAGATCAGGAAGAAGCCACACAAAAACTATCCGCTGAATGACTGTCTAAACATAGGAAGAAAGAAGTAAGAAGCAAGGGAAGTTGGTATGAAGGTTTAATGAAAAGGATAGTTCCTTGGCCAAACTATTCCAATGAATGCACTGCTTCTTTTCTTAAATAAGGAGATGTTTTATACAGTGATACCAATACAAATGTGCCTTACTATTACTGTTTTATTTTACTAGCATTATTTTATGCATAAATATGCACTTGAAAGAACCCACAATTAGACATTTTGAGCAGATGCTTAAGAAACTTTACTGCTTATAAGAAGACATTAAAAAAAATAATCCTCACTTCAATTACATATTTATACTCTGTGTATGAAATGACTCTGAAGCAAGGTCTATCTGTAAGCAACTCATTTCACTTTCCAATAACATTATACGTGCCCTAACATGTTAATTGCCAAACTTTTTAGTTACTGACACATCAACTGATAATCCTAAAATATCAAGGAAGACCAGAAATTTAAGTGAGTTCTTTAGTAAAACAATGAGTTAACAGTACCTCAATATTATTGTAGCAGCTTAGAAATAAATTTTCTTGTGCAAATTCATTGAAACATATTAGAGATTTCTGGGACCTCTCTCTGACTTCAGCATGTCACTATTAGAGACACTAATTTTGGTTGTTGCTATCAGAGTTTCTTCCTACATATCTAATATACCTAGCCTGTTTCCCTAAACTCATTTCCATTTTTATTTGTAAAGTTACATATTCCATTTAAAAGCATCAAACTAATCAAAAGTAATGCTGTCTAAATAAAACTGAGCTCTATTGTAAGCCAGGAAACAGTGTGTCTAGCATATTTAAAACAGGACCATGCAATTAATTTAGGCTCGAAGGAAAGACAATAGAAGTAGACAATCTTAGATAAGATTTTTCAAGAAGAATATAACTTGTTTGTTTTGTTTTGTTTTGTTTTGTTTTTGTTTTTGTTTTCCTAAAAATTTACCTCAAGAGCGCCTGGGTGGCTCAGTTGGTTAAGTACCTGACTTTGGGTCAGGTCACGGTCTCGCAGTTCGTGAGTTCGAGCCTTGTGTCCGGCTGTGTGCTAACAGCTCAGAGCCTGGAGCCTGCTTCAGACTCTGTCTCCCCCTCTGTCTGCCCCTCCCCCGCTCATGCTCTGTCTCTCTCTCTGTCTCCTAATAATAAATAAATGTAAATAAGTAAATTTAAAAAAATTAAAAATTTACCTCAGATTTCCATGTTCTAACATATTAATATGACAAAGTAATCTTGAAATAAAAATAATAAATATTAAAAATCATATTTAAAAGAAAAAATAACCTCAAAATGTAGATAGAAATTAACAGGCAGAGCTCAACTCTAAATTCTGTATGTAGTCTCTTTAGCTTTTAAAAATATAACACATACACAAATAATGCGCAGCTCAGAAAAACCACTCACAGAGTGTTACCTGCCTCCCAGAAGCTATTTGTGGCCCTTTTACTACAACCCCATTTCCCCCCCAAATATAACTATTATTCTGACTCAAACACCGTATATTAATATTATTGCATATTTTAACTTCATATTGATCGAATTATACTATATTCATAACTTCCTTCCACTCAACATGATAATTGTAAGATTATCCATGTTTTCAAGAGTGACTGCATTCATTCATATCCATTGCTACACCATGTTTCATTGTATGATTCGACTACAATCCATTCATTTTAGTATTGATGGGCATCTGAGCTGTCTCCACTTCGACTATTACAAACATGTTGTTATGAACATTCTTCCACATTGCTCTTGGCTTTCATGTATATGCATTCCTGTTGGACACACACTCAGAGGCTAAAGTGCAGGGTTAGAGTACACATATGCTCAATATTAGTAAACTTGTTTCCAAAATGATTATGCGAATTTATATTCCCACCAATAGTATATGAGAATTCACCATCTTTGCCAACATTTACTATTGTCAGTCTTTTTAAGTTGAACAATTTGTATATGTTTAGTGGCCATTTGGATATTCCTCTTTGTAGACTGGCTGCTCAAGTTTTTTGCCCTTTTTTTTTTCTTGCCCTTTTTTAAATATGTGTTTTGCAAATATTTTCTTCCATCTGTGACTTACATTTCATTCTCTACTGAAGTCTTTATTAACAAGTTCTTAGTTTTAATGTAGTCCAAGTTTTCAGTCTTCTCTTGCATAGTTAATGTTTGTCTTGGTTATGAAATTATCCCTATTCCAAAGTTATGAAAATATTCACGAATATTTTACCTTTTACATATAAGTCAGTATTTCACATAAAATTGATTTTTTTTTCATGTGGATGGTATAAGGGTCAAGTTTCATTTTCCCCTCTGGATTGTCCAAATGAATCAGCAACTATTACTAAAACAAACCAAAAAAATCTTAAATCAAGTTTTCATGTGTTTATGGATGTTTCTGCACACTGTTTTCTGTCCCATTTGACACCAACAGTACCCTATAGTAGGGACTGTATCTTTGTAAAAAATCTCAATATTAGAAAGTCCTCCCAAATCCTTCTTCAAAAGTATTCCCTATTCTTGGGCGCCTGGGTGGCACAGTCGGTTAAGCCTCCGACTTCAGCCAGGTCACGATCTCGCGGTCCGTGAGTTCGAGCCCCGCATCGGGCTCTGGGCTGATGGCTCAGAGCCTGGAGCCTGTTTCCGATTCTGTGTCTCCCTCTCTCTCTGCCCCTCCCCCGTTCATGCTCTGTCTCTCTCTGTCCCAAAAATAAATAAAAACGTTGAAAAAAAATTAAAAAAAAAAAGTATTCCCTATTCTCGCCCCTTTTCATTTACGTGTTAATTTTGAAATCAACATTTCAATTTCTACTAAAAAAAAAAAAAAGAGAACCTGACAAAATTCTGATTAGGATTAATTTGCATTTATAAATCTCTTTTTTCTCTATAATAGCTCACTAACTTGTGTAGCAGTTTAAGCCATCTTAGGTATTTGACATTGTTGATGCTATTATGAATTGCATCTCTCTTCACAATTTCATTTTATTGTTAGTATACTTCAATTTGAGTTTATATTGTTGGTAAACCTTAGTTTATTGTTGGCATATTGAAATGATGTTTGAATATTGACTTTATGTCCCAGCTTTGGCAAAATTCAATTTGCAGTTCAAATATGTAAATTATTGTGGAATTTAAAAAACCATATCAGTGAGTAAATAACAGTTTTGGTTTTTCCTTTCCAATACTTTTACTTCTTTTGTTTGCATTATTGTAGTAATCTATCCAGTAATACCGAGAAGAGGTGATGATTGTGGGCTTCGCTGTAGCCTTGCCAATGTTTTGTTTTGTTTTGTTTTTTCTTTTTTTTTTTTTAATTTTTTTTTCAACGTTTATTTATTTTTGGGACAGAGACAGACAGAGCATGAACGGGGGAGGGTCAGAGAGAGAGGGAGACACAGAATCGGAAACAGGCTCCAGGCTCTGAGCCATCAGCCCAGAGCCCGACGCGGGGCTCGAACTCACGGACCGCGAGATCGTGACCTGGCTGAAGCCGGACGCTTAACTGACTGCGCCACCCAGGCGCCCCTTGTTTTGTTTTTTCAACGTTTATTTATTTTTGGGACAGAGAGAGACAGAGCATGAATGGGGGAGGGGCAGAGAGAGAGGGAGACACAGAATTGGAAACAGGCTCCAGGCTCTGAGCCATCAGCCCAGAGCCCGACGCAGGGCTCGAACCCACGGACCGTGAGATCGTGACCTGGCTGAAGTCGGACGCTTAACCGACTGCGCCACCCAGGCACCCCTAGCCTTGCCAATGTTAAGAAAAACATTATCGGGGCTCCTGGGTGGCTCAGTTGGCTAAGCATCCGACTGCGGCTCAGGTCATGATCTCATGGTTTGTGGGTTCAAGCCCCGCGTTGGGCTCTGTGCTGACAGCTCAGAGCCTGGAGCCTATTTCAGATTCTGTGTCTTCCTTTCTTTCTGCCTCTCCCCCACTCATGCTCTGTCTCTCTCAAAAATAAAAAATAAAAACATTAAAAAAAAGAGAAGAAAAACATTATCAAGATTTTATTAAGTATGATGTTTGCCATAATCGGTTTTCTCTAGCTACCTTTATCAAATTCATTTCTATTTGTAGACACTATTTTTGCCATCAATGGATGTCAAATATTATACCATGCACTTCTGCCCATATTGAGATGATCCTGTGATCTTTTTCCCCTCTTCAGTCTCTTGAGAAATTATATTACATGATTTTCTGGTGGTAAATCAAACTTATATTCCTGAAAACAACCCTACCTAGTTTTTGTGTATTATTTCTCTCCTGAATAGTTTAATTTCTCATCTCTCTGCTCAGTCTAGTTGGGGGAAGGTAGGGTGTTATCTTATTAGACTTTTCAAATAACTCTTCATTTTGATAGCTTCATTTTGCTTTTTATTTTTTCTGTTCTTATCATTATTTCCTTTCTTCTACTTTCTTTGAGATGGATACCAAGATCATTGATTTTCCATTTTTCTTTACTTGTAAGAAATTCACTTACCACTCTAAATTTCCCTCTGCATCCAAATATTTCACATTTCTTCTTTTCCTTCATTATTCCATTCAAACTTTTTTCTAATACTTACCAGTGTCTCCCTAACCTAAAAGTATATTTAAATTTCCAGACATAAGGGACTTTTATGTAATCATTGTATTATTTATTCTAATTTAATTCTCTAGTGAACAGAAACAATCTTTTTAACTTTGTTCATCCTCCTGTTATAGTCCAGAATGTGGTCACATTTGTAAATGCCTTTGTGCACTTTAAATGGGTGCCATATTATATAGTGTGGGCAGTGTCTTAGGTAGGTCTTTCCAAATTTTAAAAAAAAATTTTTTTTAACGTTTATTTATTTTTGAGACAGAGAGAGACACAGCATGAACGGGGGAGGGGCAGAGAGAGAGGGAGACACAGAATCGGAAGCAGGCTCCAGGCTCTGAGCCATCAGCCCAGAGCCCGACGCGGGGCTCGCACTCGCGCACCGCGAGATCGTGACCTGAGCTGAAGTCGGACGCTTAACCGACTGAGCCACCCAGGCGCCCCTCCAAATTTTTAATCACACAATTTAAGTTTACTGTATTCTTACTAGTTTATTTTTATCTTCCTCTTCAATAAGTTATTTTTGTTTTATATTTTTTAAAACATGCTAATGGATGTCTACAAATCCAACACTGTTACTTCTGTGTAATAAATTGAAATTTTAATCACTCTAATATGTTCCTTTTTGGTTTTAATAATGCTTTATGCCTTAGAGACAAATTTTTCAAATATCAATATTGCCATAACTATGATGGCTTGGTGTGCTTTTTATTTTCATTAGGTTTACTTGTTTATTTTTAGGTGTTTGTATTATATATTTTCTTCTATCTTTTTTACTTGTCAATTTTTCTAAATTCTTTCATTTTAGGTTGTCTTTTATAAGCAGCACATGATTAGGTTATTTTTTCCCAGTCTCACATCCTCGACTTTGAGCGCTTACCATATTAACATATTTCACTTACTGAGATATGTTAATTTAGTCGGCTTATTATTTGCTACTGTGCCTACTTTTCTTATTATGTTCTGTTTCCTTTCATACTTGAATTTTTTTTCAATTTTTTATTATACCATTTTCCATGTATTTTCTTGGTAGTTATTCATCCTTTTACTATTCTTTCAGAGGTTTCAAATAGGCATCCTTGACCTGGAGGAGTCTAATCTGAATTATAACCTTACATTTTTTTGGAGAGAAAAAGGACCTCAGATGCTTATATGTCATTTGACTCATGACTTGATGTTATTATTGTGTATTTTAATACTATATATGTTTTACACCCCACAGGGTATTTTTACTATCATTTTACCAGGTAGTATTTGTGTCCAGAGTCCCCAGGATCATCCCTACATATGGGGATTCACTAAAAGTACTCATGGGACTCAGCATATAGCTGTGCTCACAGCAAAGATTTCTTAAGTCTCTGTAGAAAGTACATGGAGCAGGATTGTAATGTAAAGAAGTGGGCAGGGTCTGAAGGAATTCACACTTAGATCTCCTGGCGCTCTTCTCCCTCCCAAAGAGGTTGCATAGAGTGTACTTTTTCCTCAACAATGAAAATGCAGCAACATGTGCACATTGTTTCTATTCATGGAAACTCACTAGAGACTCAGTGACCAAGGCCCATAATGGGGTTGTTTGACTGGTTTATTAGAGGCTGGTCACATAGGCACTTTCTGCCAAGCTCGTGCCAAAATTCCAATCTCTCATGAGGAAGTGAGATATTCAGCATCAATCGTGTTATTCATATAAACATCCCAGGAATAGTGAACTGTTACAATTTCAGAAAGTTTTCTCTAAGTGTAAGGAACTGTTTACCAGCCAAGTTCCCAGAGGCCAGCCAAAGGCCAGTCTTGCAAGCAGACTTCTCTAAGGATAGTAGTAACAGGCCTGCTATAACATTTTCCTGCAGAGTATTATTTTAAATGTATCCATATATTTAGTTTTTTTACCACTCCTCAGTCCTTCCTACATTTCTTAGTTTCTATAGGTGATCATTTTTCTTTCAGCCTAAATAACAGACCTATTTTTAAATGTGTCCCTTATTTGTCTAAAAAAATATGGCTATGTTTCATCTTGAAGGATATTTTTGATGTGTATAGAATTCTAGGTTTATAGTTACTTTCACTTATTCCATTAACATTTCATTGTCTACTGGTTTCTATTTTTTTCTTTTGACTGTTGACTAACTGCTAATCTTATCACTGCCCCTTACATGTTAAGAATTCTTTTCTTTGTCTTTGGTTTTCACCAGTTTTACTATGATAGGTTACGTATGATTTTCTTTTTATTGAGTCCATTTAGGGTTCATTTATAGTCTGATGTCTCTCACCCTTTGTCAAAATTCCTCAACTCTGTTCTTTTGTGTACTGTGTCTGCCCCTTCTCTTGCTCTCTCCTTTTGAGATTCCTAATAGAAATGTTAATTTTTCTCACCACTCTTTTATATATTTCCCATCCTTTTATCTCTCTGAATATTTTGTTTTGATGGATATTATAATTTACTAATAATCCTTCAGCTTCATCTAGTCTGCTGTTAAACTCATCCATCATAGTCTTCATGTGGTTATTTTTCAGTCTAAATTTCCCATTTGTAATAAAATAAAATAAAATAAAATAAAATAAAATAAAATAAAATAATAAAATAAAATAAAATAAAATTTCCCATTTGTTTCTTTTTTACATTTCCCATGCCTCTACCTAGAATCTGAATCTTGTCTTTCCTTTCCCTAAAAATTATCATACAACATTTTCCCCTAAGTTTATGCTTGATATTTTCATTATCTGAAAGTTCTATAAGTCTGTTTCTTTGGTTTTCTATCCTGTTCTCCTGTATTCTCATATGTCTGTTTTTGTTTGTTTCTTTGAGTGCCAGATATTTTATGTGGAAAATTAAAGACATAATTTGCAACCTAAGATAACATTATCCCTCTGCCGAGAATACTTTCTTTTGATTTTTGGAGTTTGCTGGGAATATTAGGAAGCCTATATAACCTTGATATAATCAGAAATTATGATTATACAATGCTTGGTTTACACACTTAGGAGAAACAGTTCTTTTTCTACTATAAGCTTATTCCTAGAGTATAGACTTTGGAGTCCAAAAGCCTGCCTTGGCAAGTTCTAACTTCCAACTTTTGTTCTCCTAGCACAGTGAATCTGTCAAAATCTTTGCAAGTAATCTTAGCCTCTCAATTGCCTCTTCCAGAATCTGGACACACAAGGGGAAAGGCCTCTCCAAGCCAAGCTTATCATTATGGGTTTCATTTTTCTCTTGGAGTTTGGCCCTATAATTATTTATATGCTAGCTCTCTGATGCCTTCAAGCAAATGTTTGTGTAGGGTTTGGGGATTTGCTAATTCTTCTCAGTAAAAGATTACTCTAATTTATCCAGTCCCTCATGTATGTTTGTTGGGAAATGGGGGGGGGGGGGGTGCGTGTGTGTGCACACAGCACATGTGTGAAATTTAAAAGTTTTCTTCATATTAAGCTAGTTATTGAGAGGTTTAGTTTCAATTGTCAATATTCTACACTGATTATTTAATCATTTTAGAGCATAATGGCCTCACAAACTGTGCAGAATGGTAATTATAAATATTTTAAATAGAAGTGGATTAATGCTACAAATGAATACGCAATTATAAAATATGTGAGTGAATATATATCCTTCTCAGAAATGAGTTTTGACACAAGCAATAGCTAAAGCTAGAAAGGGGACCAGCACACCAGTCCTGTCATTATAAGTTAAGTCAGAGAGACTGCAGTAAAATCTGAGATGAATCAAGATCTAAGATGGAAGGGAGATGAGTCAGTCCTGGCAGAAAGTCAGAAATCAGAGTAGAAAACAAAATGTAGAATCCATAGTAACAATCGAAGTTCCCAGAGCCAACAATAAGGGGACCAAGATGATGTTATATTCGTTTCACTCTGATTACATATCTACATCTTATTTTCTCTAAAAATCTCTTAAGCTTTTTTTTTTAGAGTACATAGAATATTGCACATACTACACGGTAAAAATTGAACACACACATCTCATGTGTATAATTAATGAATACAAGCAGCATAATAAAGAACTCCACAGGCTTCTAACTGTAAGAATAGTCCTTGGCAGGGAACACAAAGAGGGGAGGGTAGGAGCTTAGAATAGAAGGGGGGAATCTGAGATAAGAAAAAAGCCAGAATACCTGTGGCTAGATCTCATTGAAAAAAGCTAAAGAAAAATTCCCAAAGTCTAGGAAAGGCTGCTAAAAATTTCCTTCAAGAAAAAGTAATTATTTTTACTCATATAATATGTTATGGAAGAAAATAAAATACTCTTTAATCTGTTCGGTTATATACATTTTCCACTGAAAAGTTTAAGTGTTTTTTATAAGTTAATAAACTTATATAAATATATTTATTTTGAGAGAGAGAACACATGCACAGTGGGAGAGGGGCAGAGAGGGAGAGAGAGAGTCCCAAGCAGGCTCTGCACTATGAGTGCAGAGCCTGACACAGGGCTCAAACTCATGAACTACAAGATCATGACCTGAGCTGAAACTAAGAGCAGTAAAAAGTTTTATAGTGTGAACCTTAAGAATTGAAATTAATTATGCTAAATTGAAATATTATGTCGCTTCTTTGATACAAACTTATCACCCAAGAATTACCCTGAAAGCATTGTAAGGCTCTAATTTGGAAGCTCTTACAGGTTAGCAAAGAAAAGTACAGACCGATAGCATGATGCAAACTCTGTAAGGGCCTCAGAAGGAAGAACACTAAGATGCACAAGGAAAATGCGTGAAGAGCCAGGAAGTACTTAACATGGATCATGTGATACATGACAGAGCTGAGGACAGAAATGTGGATCACACCTGATCCACTCCCCTGACGGCACTGACTAGAAGGGAAAGACATGTGGGCAAATAAGCACACTAAGATGTCACAGGCACTCCCATAAAGCACGCATGCATAAAGCTGAGGTCCAAAAGGGTAAGGGGATGGGAAATGACAAGATGAGTAGATAAAGAAGATGACATTGGAGCTGAGGTCTGAAAGATCAAGTGTTAAGGTTAAGTTAAGAGCTAAAGGCTAAGAGCTTCCAGGCTAAAGAGCTATCTGGAGTGGATATATAATGCCACGATCTCTGAGGGAAACAAGTGGGTGTCCGTGGTTAAACCACAGGTATGAGAGTGAATGGCAAATGTCACAGACCTTCCTGAGACCTTAAAAGAACTGTAAAAGGAGACAGAAACTTTTTGTTTTGTTTGTTTACAAGAGTAAGACTTTAAAATGCAAATTAATTCATTACTTAATTTAGGAAACATTTTAGAAATAGATCTCAAGCATTTGCGTAGGACATAAAGAGGCAGAAGACTCAAAATCAGAGACTGTACATTTTTCCTTCTAGAAACAAATGAAGAAAAGAAAGGGAATTCTTTCCTCATCCTAAAATATAGTAAGTGTGAAATTCACACAAATCACTTTGAGGAATATAGTGAAATTTGAACTAAGCTTCCCTTCCAGGAAGAACGTCGTGGGACATGAGCAAAAATTCTGCTGAGAGAGGGTAGTGAAATGACAAAGGTAACAGTAAATTCTGGGAAAACAAAACAAAACAAAACAAATAAAAACAAATGCAGTGTATTACTAATCTGGTGCTATATAAGGAATTGTCCCAGTTTTCCTAGTTTGAAAACAATGGACATTTATAATCTCACAACTTTGGTGGATCAAGAATTTGTGAGTAGTTTAGCTAAGTGGTTCTGGCTTGTGTCTCTCAAGAGACTGCAGTGAAGACTTCAGCTGAGGCTGCTGCATTTGAAGGCCTGACCACACTGGAAGATGTCCTTCCCAGACGGCTCTCTCACATGGTTGTAGGCAGACGGCCTCAGTTCCTCGCTGCTAGGACAGAAGGCTTGTCACTTGCTACGAGGACCTCTCCGAAGCCTGCTTAAACATCCTAACATGGCAGCTGGATTATCCCTGAGTAAGTGACCCAAGATGAGAGAAAGACAGAAGCCACCATGTCTTTAGTGACCTAAACACAGAAATCACACACTATCATTTCTGCCTTATTCTATTTATCAGAAACAAGTCACTAAATCCAGCTCATTCTCAAAGGGAGCAGAATTAGGCTCCAACTTTCAAAAGAAGTATCAACGAATTTGTGGACATATTTTAAATCATCACATGTAGCCTCCGCTGTGTTGATATAAGAGTTCAGGGTGTCTGGAGTTCATGGAAAAGACAGAAAGTGCTCATGTTAGAGCTACTATGAAATCAACAGTTGGTTAGGAGCTCAAGGTAACAAGCATTTGGAAGAGGAATCTCATAACCGTACCAATGCCATTTTCTTTCAGACATAGTTTCATAATAATAACAGAAGCCTGTCACAGTAAGGAGTCTAAGAGGACAATCAGTCTGAAGGCTTCTGGACAGTACATGGAGGAAGAGAGGAAGAGAAACAGCAAACAATACCAGTAGAATCCAGATAGTGCCAAAGGAGATAAGAACCAAGGATCACTTTATTTTCTGGGAAACAGAAGCCTGGGTAGTAGAGCCCCCCCGCAGGGGGGAGTGGGCAAGGAGAGGACGTGGAATATAAAATCTATGCAAAGATTCTGACACAAATAAAGGAGGAAAACATAAAGTATTTTTTTCATATGCAAATGAAAAAAAAGTGCAGACAGAGGACCACAGGCTGAAAGCTGTAAGCAATCAACTGTGCATCTGCAAAGGGTGACATGGAAAGTTATATGCAAATTCAAGACATTTAGAACTTTGAGTTGGTGGCTTCCAGTTGAGCTTGCCCATAGAAGGCAAGGACAGGAGAATTCTGCTTCCTGCTGTGTTTCTGCGAGACTCCAGCCTGGCTATGTATCTTTATGGCAGTGGTTTGTGGCAGAAGGGGCCCCTTTCCACCGAGCCCGCTCTCAGCAGGCTCCAGTAAGACATCTCTTTCCCTCCCCCCTCCAACACTCCCCATCCCCCCGACGTGGGCACCCAGCGTAAGGTCTTCCTCATGCTGCTAAGCCCCCAGTGACTTAGCAACCCCTAGCGTACCTTGAATTTGGCACACACCTTTGGAAACTGAGAATTCTCCTCAAAAGTCCTGACACTTAGTGCTGTTACCTGCTGGGAACCTGACCGATACAGCAAGTACTTTCTCCCAATTCGCTTATTTTAAGTAGTTTTAGTTCTTTCTGTTTCTTTTACATTTCCCTGCCTATTTTTAGCTTCTGGCTTTGCCTACATTATTATTGAATGAGAAAATTCAGAACATATCTCCTTACTTCTTCATTGATATTTTTACATTATCAGTTTTTCTTCTGAATAAAGGTGGCCTCAATTATTGAATTATTGGCATTTAAATAACCTTATTTAATACCGCTTCGGTTATATTCAGTTCTATTCTCTTAGAACTGTTTTAGGCACTGAAAGTGATGTGGCAACTAGAAAACATGAGAACCATAATGGATATAGTATAAAAATAGGTTTTCAAATGTATTGCCACTTATAAGCATACTCTTAAAGAAAATAGCCCCATTACTCAAAATATTAGTAATGGAAAAAGTCACTACATTCTCATTTTGTAGCCACCAAATTGGCATCACACATTTTCTATTTCATCAAAACTAAAAAAAAACTTTTTAAGGAATGACCAATTAACATATAGAGAGGAACAAAAAAGCTGCAGGCTATTGAATTAACCATCATACAGCTAGTCAACAGAACTTTTCTGCCAGTGAGTATAGTTTTAACATGTATATAAAATGTGCTCTCCTAGGGAAAAAAATTCTAAGCTAGCTAAAGTGTATTTTCTTATATAGGTCTGTTATTCCCCACATCCCTATTATCCAGTTGCAAATAGCTCTTTTAAAAGTGCGTTTTCAATGTGCTCTATCTTTAAATGGGCGGTGTTAAGACTTCTGAAAGTGTCAATTAGCAGTAAGCTTCAAATTCATGGAACAAACAGAATCTGACTCATGTGGGGTTTATATTTCATGTATTTCAATGAATGTGATTACAGTTAGAAACATATATTTCATACTATAATTTAAGGTAATTTTTTCCAAGAAAGGAAGAAAAAAAATGGGTGTTTTTGGTTTTTTTTAATTTTTGGATGTGAATAGTCACCCACAATTTCAATGCAGTAAAATAGTTGGAGGATGAAGGGCTATAGGGTTTGAGACAGAACCAGAATATTCATAGAAAGTAAAACTTCAGAAATTATGGTCAAAAACTGCCTAAATCATCTAATGTTATAGACTGCAGTACATGTAGCTACTATTCCTCAGTCCTCTTTCTTTTCTCCATGGACTTTGGACCACCATCTTTCTCAAAGTAGGCTGGCGGCAAAGTTTTTTGGAGAACTCTCTAGCAAAACAAATTCCACAGCTTCATGCCAGAGTTTTGGTGCCAGTAGTCCACGATGATGTGCCTAGAAATCTGTATTTTTAAACTGCACCTAGGTAAGTCCAAGGTCCAATTAGGCTTGGCGATAACTGCTGTAGTCAGTATTAGGATTAGAATGTGGCCAGTGCCCAAGTTATGATTTAATGTGATACTGGGCAAATTACCTAAACTTCACAATTCAGATAATTTATGTATGTATTGGGGGAAACTCTTTTGCGTTCCTGGCAAATCAGAGGCAAAAATAAAATTAATACTTACTGCATAGTAGTAGGCATGTACATATGACATTCTTCCTCTTGATACAGCTTCTCTATGGCTTTCTAGTATTTTTGCTCTGATTTCTGATAAACTGTTTTCTGATGGCATATCCATTCTTAACTTCTTGATTAAAGAGACTTTTAATATCAATGTTTGAATAATTGATTCCTTGCTGGCCATATTGTTGACCCACAGACTCAAACTCCGGGAAACTATCTTTGTCTCCTGTATTTCCATTAATGTGTCACCTGATTATGACACTTGCCATTGCCTGAGCCATCACTATAGTTTACTTCCACCTCCTAGACTGTCAGAATTACAAAGTATGTTAGAACTAAATAATATCTTATTTTTATACCTTGGAAACTAAAGCCCAGACAGTTTAAGCGATTCCTGTGATGTCACATAGCTCATTAGAGACTAGAAGTCAAACCTCCATATTTCCTATTTGCATTCTTGAGCTACTTAGCTCCAAATGAGTCCCAGAAAACAAAATCACAAATTAGAATTTAGCTTTGTACTCAAAATGCATACATATTTTGAATGTTTCTTACATCATATTTACCAATTTTAAATTTCTGCACTTAAAAAAGAATAGGATAAATATTTAGACATGAATATAGCATATTGTTGCAGCAGTTTTTGAAACAACTTTCATCAGTTTCCTGCTTTTATCTACTTTGTAAGGATGACAAACTAGGTAGGAGGAAGTAGTGACAAAGTGGAGAAAGATATAAGTAGAGCCAGAGGTACATACACGCATGCGCGTGTGCGCGCGCGCGCGCGCGCACACACACACACTAAAATTTTGAGGAAAGACAAATTTTCATCTTTACTAGAATACTTACTTTCTCATTTGAGTCCATTTCAACTTAATCTTGCCACATTTATCTATGGAGGAGGTTATCTGTAACCAAGTCTAACTTCCATCTTGACTACTGTTCAAAAATATAAAGTGATTTTAATGTGTTTTTCTAATATATAATTAGGAAACTATTCTGATGCAGTTACTAGAAAACATTATCAATATACAATTTTACATGTCCAAATATTTGAGAGGAAAGAATATCAAGTCTTTATTGAATATACAGCTATCTTACAGCTATCTTCGGAGTTCTTAAAAGGCATTTTATATAGTGGTGAGTCATTAAATGTGTTTTTGAATGAAAATAGTGAATGGCTCTAAAGATACTCACTTCATTACTTCTTAGCATGTATGATTCCAGGAAATTACCTAGAAAAATTCTCATGATGGCAGCCATCTTCCCTGAATTGTTCTAATGATGAGACAAGAAGTAATCTACACTTAGTAAGCTGCATGAATACAATGTGTAATAATAAAGTACTTTAAGAGTAGCTGTCTTAAACCTCGCCCAGGTAAATGTGTTTGTACCACTGTTTTCTAACTGAGCCAACAAACAAGAATCTGTCTCTGAATTTGCCTCATCATTAGACAAACTCTTGATAGCTCTACCTTGCAAACTAGGGACTAAGGTGTGTATCCTTGGACCTTACTTGAATAAAGAGGACCCACCTCTTGATAGTTAACCTGGTTTGCAGGCACCCACTTTCTTCCCAGAACATCAGAGAAATTATAGCAGAATTTAAGAAATAATGGAGTCCATTTGTTCCTCAACTTCTCTCATGACTGCCAGCCAGAATGTCTCGATTAAGTGAAGTTTCACAGACTTCCTTCAATTTTCACCAATATACCTTGGTGACTCCAGATTTTTAATAACAACAGTAGTAAAACAAAGAATTGGGAGTGACTGTAGGTCCTCAGACTGACAAATGGATCAGAAAAACAAGCATACCATAAGAATTGAAATAAGTTGAATCTTTAAACCTGGTGTTGTACAATATTGAGAAGTAAAATTTCTGTCCTGTTGGTGTAAGGTTATGAAGAATTTCTCACAGACATAACTTCTTGGGGGAATTGTCCTTTAATTCAAGATTATTATATTCTACTTTATAGTGTAAAGCATATATTTTTACACATAAAATTTTCATAATTATTTTGTTAGTTGGCAAGACAAAAAGTGTACAATAAAAGAAAACCAAAAAGAATGCTGGACATTCTCTATTAGTGGTGAGATCCCTTTCTTCTCCCCATTTCTCTGCCAGTAGACAAAACAGAAAAGCCTCTAAATTTTTTTCTGTATTTGAGACAATTCAAGGAATTTACAGAGTTAAAATCGAAATGTTTCTATCCAAGTATAGAAAAAAGGCATTAGTTATGTTTGTATATTAATCATTAATTAAAAGTTGACATTAACTCTGTATATGAAATAAACTCTGACTTAAAATCACCACCACTATTTTATAAAATAGTTGATTGTGAGCAGTGCAAAGAACAGAAGCATTAGAAATAAAGCTAAGTACAATGAGAAATTGAGTAATTTTATACAGACTTAAATATTAGACAAGGGAGATAAGATAGAGAAGAATCAATTAGAAAAACAAAAGTAACTACTAAGGCAATTAGTGTGTTTTTTTATTAGGTTATTGGCTTTATGTATAATAGAATCTAATTAGAGAGTTATATACTTTTCTAATTAACACTTTATATGGCTAAGAGACTTAATTCTCTCTAAATGTCAATTCCAGAGGGATCAAGAATGCTGAATGCCAAGCTTATCAGTGCATGTATCCCTCCTAATGGTCAATCAAACCACACCCACAATGGAAGCAAAACAATTTCAGAACTGTGGCTGGTGAGTCTGGAAATCACAGATGATGTCTCTAAGCTTTAAAAAGTAACTTAGAGAAAACTCATCCATTATAGGAATTTCAAACACTTTAAAGTTGGAGATTACTGGGCTCAAATTCAAGCTCTAACATTTACTGACTAAATGCTGGAGCCTGGGGAACTGCTTCAAACCATATATTCTCAAATATCAAGTGGAAATTATAGTAAGATCCTTATGACATAGGTGAGTGGATTAAATAACATGATCCTGAGTTTTCCATTAAAAGCTATAAATTTTAAATGTTTTCTGATTATGATAGTAATGCTCACTACACAAAATGTATAGATGAAAATTTTTAAATGCATAAATAAACTCAGTAAGTAACCACGGTTAACTTTCTATTTGTCAAGATGGATAGAGACCTAATTTTAATATTATTTATGATGATTTTTATACTTCAGAAGGTTTCAAATACATACTTTAATACATACATACTTTAATATACATACTTTCAAATACATACTTTAATATATCAATATATGCTTTGTGCATTTTGTCTTTTATTATTTTCCTCTGAAGGGACTTAATCACCCTACTTACATACATTCACTTAAGGTCTTACTTTATTCTTTCATTATTTTGTTACATTTAAACCTTTACTCCTTCTAGATTCTTTTTTTTTTTTTTATGAAATTTATTGACAAATTGGTTTCCATACAACACCCAGTGCTCATCCCCAAAGGTGCCCTCCTCAATACCCATCACCCACCCTCTCCTCCCTCCCACCCCCCATCAACCCTCAGTTTGTTCTCAGTTTTTAACAGTCTCTTATGCTTTGGCTCTCTCCCATTCTAACCTCTTTTTTTTTTTTTCCTTCCCCTCCCCCATGGGTTCCTGTTAAGTTTCTCAGGATCCACATAAGAGTGAAACCATATGGTATCTGTCTTTCTCTGTATGGCTTATTTCACTTAGCATCACACTCTCCAGTTCCATCCACGTTGCTACAAAAGGCCATATTTCATTTTTTCTCATTGCCATGTAATATTCCATTGTGTATATAAACCACAATTTCTTTATCCATTCATCAGTTGATGGACATTTAGGCTCTTTCCATAATTTGGCTATTGTTGAGAGTGCTGCTATGAACATTGGGGTACAAGTGGCCCTATGCATCAGTACTCCTGTATCCCTTGGATAAATTCCTAGCAGTGCTATTGCTGGGTCATAGGGTAGGTCTATTTTTAATTTTCTGAGGAACCTCCACACTGCTTTCCAGAGCGGCTGCACCAATTTGCATTCCCACCAACAGTGCAAGAGGGTTCCCGTTTCTCCACATCCTCTCCAGCATCTATAGTCTCCTGAGTTGTTCATTTTGGCCACTCTGACTGGCGTGAGGTGATACCTGAGTGTGGTTTTGATTTGTATTTCCCTGATAAGGAGCGACGCTGAACATCTTTTCATGTGCCTGTTGGCCATCCGGATGTCTTCTTTAGAGAAGTGTCTATTCATGTTTTCTGCCCATTTCTTCACTGGGTTATTTGTTTTTCGGGTGTGGAGTTTGGTGAGCTCTTTATAGATTTTGGATACTAGCCCTTTGTCCGATATGTCATTTGCGAATATCTTTTCCCATTCCGTTGGTTGCCTTTTAGTTTTGTTGGTTGTTTCCTTTGCTGTGCAGAAGCTTTTGATCTTCATAAGGTCCCAGTAATTCACTTTTGCTTTTAATTCCCTTGCCTTTGGGGATGTGTCGAGTAAGAGATTGCTACGGCTGAGGTCAGAGAGGTCTTTTCCTGCTTTCTCCTCTAAGGTTTTGATGGTTTCCTGTCTCACATTTAGGTCCTTTATCCATTTTGAGTTTATTTTTGTGAATGGTGTGAGAAAGTGGTCTAGTTTCAACCTTCTGCATGTTGCTGTCCAGTTCTCCCAGCACCATTTGTTAAAGAGGCTGTCTTTTTTCCATTGGATGTTCTTTCCTGCTTTGTCAAAGATGAGTTGGCCATATGTTTGTGGGTCTAGTTCTGGGGTTTCTATTCTATTCCATTGGTCTATGTGTCTGTTTTTGTGCCAATACCATGCTGTCTTGATGATGACAGCTTTGTAGTAGAGGATCCTTCTAGATTCTTGAACACGAATTCTAATCAGGACATATACAGATTGTGCCTTTGTTATCAAAATTTCAGAAAGGAGGGGTGAAAAAAAACATTTATATATATTAAAAGGCTCTTTATAGGTGCTAATAAAAATAATGTTTGGAAATATTGATGGACAAATCATTTTAGGGTATAATATGAGATGTAAAAATTCTAGTTTTTCATAAATGTTTAGCCTACTGGCCTAATTCCAATTACTATACAAAATATCTTTCCCTACAAATTTAAAATGACTCTTTTATGTCCCAAAGTTTAACTATGTTTTGGTCTGTTGCTCAACTTTCTTTGTATTCTGCCTCAGTTTCACTTGTATTAATTTTTAACAGAGTTTACAGTGTATATTTTATGTTATAAAAATTCATGGATATACCTTACATTAAAGAAGAAATAAAATATTGTATATGATTTTACAATCATATTGATTTTGCTAGGTAAAATTGATTTTAACATAAGCACTGGTGACACTTCTGGTTTATGCTAATCTTTAACAAACCTACACAATGTTCAAGAGAAAATATTTGGAAAATTCTGAGAAATAATGCATCTTTGTACTGCAGTAAAATACCACAGCTGCATTCCATCACTCAATAATACCTCTAATTTATTCCTAGCAATATGACATATGACTCAGGACTTCATATATATGTGTATATATACATATATATATATATATATATATATATATCAATCTTGCTAGGCGACTAGCTACACACCACCAAGGATCAGATCTTGATATTTCAAGTAGTTCCAAAATTGTAATGTATGTTTTTGTCCTCCGTGAAATATAATTTTATCTCAGTTTTTATAGATTTCTTAAGCCAAGATTAGTACAGGAGCCTCTGAAGAGATGAATAACTCAACATTACTTCAATAATTTGAGTTCTGGAGATCTCATGGGAAAGGTTACATAAGACAGCTACAAGGAATGTCTCCTACATTCAAAGCAACTGCTGATCTATTGATGCATTGCTTAAGTTTGTTCAGCTTCTCAAACTTCAATGAGCAGAGGAATCCTGTGGGAAAATTTGTTAAAATACAGATTGTGGGGTGCCTGGGTGGCTCAGTCAGTTAAGTACCCCACTCCTGATTTTGGCTCAGGTCATGATCTCATGGTTTTGGGATACTGTCAGCACAGAGCCTCCTTGGGATTCTCTCTCCCCCACTCGCTCTGCTCCTCCCCCACTCATGTTCTCTCCCTCTCTCTCTCTCTCTCTCTCAAAATAAATAAACTTTAAAAAAAATTAATTAAAATAAAATAAAATGCAGATTATATGTGTTCAAATCTAAGTTCCAACAACTTAAAATAGACTATTATATACATAGGATGATATGTGTGAACCTAATGGTAACCACAAAGCAAAAACTTACAGTGAATACACACACACAAAATAAGAAAGGAATCTAAACATAACACTAAAGGAAATCATCAAACCACAGGAAAAGAAGAAAGGGACAGAAAGGAACTAGAGAAACAGCCAGAAAATAATTGACAAAATAGCAATAAATATATACCTAATCAATGTTGACTTTAAAGGTAAATGGACTAAATTCTTCAATCAAAAGACACAGAATGACTAAATGGATTAAAAAAACAACATAAATCTATATACTTTCTACTTGA
This sequence comes from Prionailurus bengalensis, assembly GCF_016509475.1. Classification (NCBI taxonomy): domain Eukaryota; kingdom Metazoa; phylum Chordata; class Mammalia; order Carnivora; family Felidae; genus Prionailurus; species Prionailurus bengalensis. Next base: position 64,093,846 of record NC_057343.1, on the reverse strand, counting down.
GACTTGCTTCAGGTATAAGGAAACACACAGACTGAAAGTGAAGGTATGGAAAAATATATACCATGCAAATGGAGACAAAAAGAAAGCTGGTGTAGCTAAACTTGTATCATACAAAATTAACTTTAAAACAAAAGATGGGGCGCCTGGGTGGCGCAGTCGGTTGAACGTCTGACTTCAGCCAGGTCACGATCTCGCGGTCTGTGAGTTCGAGCCCCACGTCAGGCTCTGGGCTGATGGCTCCGAGCCTGGAGCCTGTTTCCGATTCTGTGTCTCCCTCTCTCTCTGCCCCTTCCCCGTTCATGCTCTGTCTCTCTCTGTCCCCAAAAAAATAAATAAACGTTGAAAAAAAAATTTTTAAACAAAAGCTGTAACAAAAGATGAAGAGGGATACTACATAATGATAAAAGAGTCAATCCAATAAAGATATAACATTTATAAATATATATGGACTAAACATAAAATCACCAAAATATATAAAGCAAGTATTAACATAAAAAAAAAGGGAAAAACTGACAGCAATACAATATAGTAGGGAATTTTAACATCCCACTTACTACATCATCCGGACGGAAAACCAATATGGAAACACTGGCTTTAAATGACACATCAGATCAGATGGACCATATATATACAAACATTCCATCCAAAAGCAGAATACACATTCTTCTCAAGTGCCATAGAACATTCTCCAGGAGAGGTCACATTTTGCACTATAAAACAAGTCTCAATAAATCCAAGATCAAAGTCATATCAAGCACTTTTTCTAACCACTACGGCATGAAATCAGGTACAAGAAGAAAACTGGAAAAACAAATACATGGACATTAAACAACATGTTACTGAACAACTATTGGGTCATAGAAGAAATCAAAGGATAAATTAAAAAAAAAAACCCTACAGGGGCACCTGGGTGGTTCAGTCGGTTAAGCATTCAAATTTGGCTCAGGTCATGATCTCGCAGTTTGTGGGTTTTAGCCCTGCGTTGGGCTCTGTGCTGATAGCTCAGAGCCTAGAGCCTGCTTCAGATTCAATGTTTCCCTCTCTCTCTGTCCCTCCCCTATGCTGTCTCTGTCTCTCAAAAAATGAATAAATGTTACCAAAAAAATTTTTTTAAAAACCTACAGACAAATAACATACCAAAATCTATGCAATGCAGCAAAAATGGTTTTAAGAGAAAAATTCAAAGCACTACAGGCCTATCTCAAATAAAAAAACTTAACTTTAGCCCTAAATGAACTAGAAAGAGAAGAATATACACTGCCCAAAGATAGTAGAAGGAAGGAAATAAAGAACACAGTGGAACACATTTATTGGAACACAATAAATGAAATAGAGACTAAAAAGACAATAGAAAAGATCAATGAAACTGAGAGATGAGTTTTTGTAAAGATAAATAAAATTGACAAACTTTTACCTGGACTCATCAAGGCAGCAAAGAGAGGGCTCAAATAAATAAAAACATATTAAAGAGAAGACATAACAGCACAGAAATACAAATAAATCATTGAAAGACTACTATGAATAATTTGCCAACAAATCAGACAACCTAGAAGAAATGGATAAATTCCTAGAAATTTACCATCTAAGGCTGAATCATGAAGAAATAGAGAATCTGAATAGACCAATCACCAGTAAGGAGACTGAGTCAGTAATCAAAAACTTTCGTCCAGGACCAAAGGGCTTCACTGGTGAATTCTACCAAACATCCAAAGATTTAATAACTACCTTTCTCAAACTCTTCATAAAAAAAAAAAAAAAATGAAGAAGAAAAGCTTCCAAACACATTTTATGAGGCTAATATTACCCTGATACAAAAACCAGACAAAGACACTACAAAAATATAATTATAGGCCAATATTCCTGGTGAAGACAGATGCAAAAATCCTCAACAAGATATTAGCAAACTGAATTCAACAATACATTTAAAGGTCATGGTCATACACCATGATCAATCAAGTGGAATTTATTCCAGGGATGCAAGGATGATGCAACATCCACAAATCAATCAGTGTGATGACCATATTAACAAAATAAAAGATAAAAATCATGTGATCATATCAAAAATGCAGAAAAAGCATCTGACAAAGTTCAATATCCATTTATGACAAGAACTCTCAACAAAGGGGGTACAGAGAGAACATACCTCAATATATTATGATTATATATGACAAACCCACAGATAACATCATATTCAGTAGTGAAATCTGAAAGCTTTTCCTCTAAGATCAGGAACAAGGTAACAATGCCCACAATCCCCATTTTTATTCAAAATAGTACTGGAAGGGCTTAGGAGAATGCTGGGCTCACCGCATCCTGCTGATCACTTAGATTCCACCTACGCCTGCCTAAATAACCCAGAAAACCGCCAGAAGACTAGCAGAATGGATTCTCTGGAGCCAAGCATAGACGAGAGGCCCACGGAAGAGGGTAGGAAGGGCGGAGAGGCAGTGCGCGCTCCACAGACTGGCAGGAGGGAGCCCGGGGCGGAGGGGCGGCCCACCGGCCAAGCAGAGCCCCCAAGTCTGGCTTGCAAAAGCGGAGGGGCTGGACGGAGTATGTTCTGACAGCAAGCGGGACTTAACATCTGGAAGGTTATAAATTAACAGCTCGGAGAGCGGGAGGGTTGGAGGACAACAGGAGGGAGTTGCTGAGCCCCAGATGACAGAGCTCAGCTTGGCGGGGAACAAAGGCGCTCGCCAGCACCATCTCCCTCGCCCATCCCCCAGCCAAAATCCCAAAGGGAACCAGTTCCTGCCAGGGAACTTGCTTGCACCGAGCCAACACCCAACGCTGTGCTTCTGCGGATCCATCCCTCCTGTGGCTGGTCTGACTCCCTCCCGGAGCCTCAGGGCCCCTCCCAAAGCCGATCACCGAAGGATAAGTGAGCAGAGCCTGCCCCTCCCACCCCTCTGCACCTTGCCGATCCACCCCAGCTAATACCCCAGATCTCCAGCACCACAAGCCTGGCAGTGTGCAAGTAGCCCAGACGGGCCATGCCACCCCACAGTGAATCCCGCCCCTAGGAGAGGGGAAGAGAAGGCACACACCAGTCTGACTGTGGCCCCAGTGGTGGGCTGGGGCAGACATCAGGTCTGACTGCGGCCTGTCCACCAACGCAAAGTTATTCAAGACAGCACAGGGGAAGTGCCCCGCAGTTCCACACCACTCCAGGGACTATCCAAAATGACCAAACGGAAGAATTCCCCTCAAAAGAATCTCCAGGAAATAACGACAGCTACTGATCAAAAAGGATTTAAACAATATAACAGAAAGTGAATTTAGAATAATAGTCATAAAATTAATCGCTGGGCTTGAAAACAGTATAGACGACAACAGAGAATCTATTGCTACAGAGATCAAGGGACTAAGGAACAGTCAGGAGGAGCTAAAAAATGCTACAAATGAATTGCAAAATAAAATGGAGATGACCACGGCTGGGATTGAAGAGGCAGAGGAGAGACTAGGTGAATTTGACCATGGCTCGGATTGAAGAGGCAGAGGAGAGACTAGGTGAACTAGAAGATAAAATTATGGAAAAAGAGGAAGCTGAGAAAAAGATAAAAAAATCCAGGAGTATGAGGGGAAAATTAGAGAACTAAGTGATGCACTAAAGAGAAATAATCTACACATAATTGGTATTCCAGAGGAGGAAGAGAGAGGGAAAGGTGCTGAAGGTGTACTTGAAGAAATAATAGCTGAGAACTTCCCTGAACTGGGGAAGGAAAAAGGCATTGAAATCCAAGAGGCACAGAGAACTCCCTTCAGACGTAACTTGAATCGATCTTCTGCACGACACATCATAGTGAAACTGGCAAAATACAAGGATAAAGAGAAAATTCTGAAAGCAGCTAGGGATAAACATGCTCTAACATATAAAGGGAGACCTATAAGACTCGTGACCCATCTCTCTACTGAAACTTGGCAGGCCAGAAAGGAATGGCAGGAAATCTTCCATGTGATGAACAGAAAAAATATGCAGCCGAGAATCCTTTATCCAGCAAGTCTGTCATTTAGAATAGAAGGAGAGATAAAGGTCTTCCCAAACAAACAAAAACTGAAGGAATTTGTCACCACTAAACCAGCCCTACAAGAGATCCTAAGGGGGATCCTGTGAGACAAAGTACCAGAGACATCACTATAAGCATAAAACCTACAGACATCACAATGATTCTAAACCCGTATCTTTCTATAGTAACACTGAACGTAAATGGACTAAATGCACCAACCAAAAGACACAGGGTATCAGATGGATACAAAAACAAGACCCATCTATTTGCTGTCTACAAGAGACTCATTTTAGACCTGAGGACACCTTTAGATTGAGAGTGAGGGGATGGAGAACTATTTATCATGCAACTGGAAGCCAAAAGAAAGCTGCAGTAGCCATACTCATATCAGACAAACTAGACTTTAAATTAAAGGCTGTAACAAGAGATGAAGAAGGGCATTATATAATAATTACAGGGTCTATCCATCAGGAAGAGCTAACAATTATAAATGTCTATGCATCGAATACGGAAGCCTCCAAATATATAAAGCAATTACTCACAAACATAATCAACCTGATTGATAAGAATGTGGTAATTGCAGGGGACTTTAACACTCCACTTACAGAAATGGATAGATCATCTAGACACAAGGTCAATAAAGAAACAAGGGCCCTGAATGATACATTGGATCAGATGGACTTGACAGATATATTTAGAACTCTGAATCCCAAAGGAACAGAATATACTTTCTTCTCGAGTGCACATGGAACATTCTCCAAGATAGATCACATTCTGGGTCACAAAACAGCCCTTCATAAGTATACAAGAATTGAAATCATACCATGCATACTTTCATACCACAGTGCTAGGAAGCTTGAAATCAACCACAGGAAAAAGTCTGGAAAACCTCCAAAAGCATGGAGGTTAAAGAACACCCTACTAAAGAATGAATGGGTCAACCAGGCAATTAGAGAAGAAATTAAAAAATATATGGAAACAAACGAAAATGAAAATACAACAATCCAAATGCTTTGGGATGCAGTGAAGGCAGTCCTGAGAGGAAAATACATTGCAATCCAGGCCTATCTCAAGAAACAAGAAAAATCCCAAATACAAAATCTAACAGCACACCTAAGGGAAATAGAAGCAGAACAGCAAAGACACCCCAAACCCAGCAGAAGAAGAGAAATAATAAAGATCAGGGCAGACCTACCCTATGACCCAGACCTACCCTATGACCCAGCAGTAGCACTGCTAGGAATTTACCCAAGGGATACAGGAGTACTGATGCAGACGGGCACTTGTACCCCAATGTTTATAGCAGCCCTCTCAACAATAGCCAAATTGTGGAAAGCGCCTAAATGTCCATCAACTGATGAATGGATAAAGAAATTGTGGTTTATATACACAATGGAGTACTACATGGCAATGAGAAAGAATGAAATATGGCCCTTTGTAGCAACGTGGATGGAACTGGAGAGTGTTGTGCTAAGTGAAATAAGCCATACAGAGAAAGACAGATACCTTATGTTTTCACTCTTATGTGGATCCTGAGAAACTTAACAGAAACCCATGAGGGAGGGGAAGGAAAAAAAAAAAGAGGTTAGAGTGGGAGAGAGCCAAAGCATAAGAGACTCTTAAAAACTGAGAATAAACTGAGGGCTGATGGGGGGGTGGGAGGGAGGGGAGGGTGGGTGATGGGTATCGAGGAGGGCACCTTTTGGGATGAGCACTGGGTGTTGTATGGAAAGCAATTTGACAATAAATTTTAAAAAAAATTAAAAAAATAAAAATACTAAAACAACAACAACAACAACAACAACAACAACAACAACAACAACAAAATAGTACTGGAAGTCCTAGCCAGAGCAATTAGGAAAAAAAATAAATAAAAGGCATCCAAACTGGAAAGGAAGAAGTAACATTGTTACTATTTGCAGATGACATGATGCTATATAGAAAAAGCCCTTAAGACTCCACCAAAAAAAAGTGAGAACTAATAAATTAATTTAGGAAAGTTGCAGGATATAAAATTAATATACAAAAAAATTTGTTGTTTCTTCTCTACACTAATAACAAACTATCAGAAAGAGAAATCAAGAAAATAATCCAATTTATAACCACATCAAAAAGAATAAAATACCTAAGAATAAATTTAACCAAGTAGTTAAAACACCTGTACAATGAAAATTATAGACATTGAGAGAGGGATTGAAGATGACACAAATAAATGGGAAAATATTCCATTTGAATTCAAAAAATTAATATTGTTAAAAGGACCATACTACCCAAAGCAATCTACAGATTTAATACAATCTCTATCAACATTCCAAAGGCATTTTTCATAGAATTAGAACAAATACTTCTAAAATTTGTTTGGAACCACATAAGACCCCAATAGTCAAAACGACCCTGAGAAAGAAAAATAAAGCTGGAGGTAACATTCTCCCTGATTTCAAACTATACTAAACTGTATGATACTAGCATAAAAAAGACACAAAGATCAATGGAATAGAACCAAGAGCCCTAAAATGAACCTACGTACATATATAGTCAATTAATTCATTACCAAGGGGCAAGAATATACAATGGGGAAAGGATAATCTCAATAAATGGTGTTGGAAAGACTGGACAGTAACTTGCAAAAGAATGAAACTGGATCATGATCTTAACACTATATGTGAAAATCAACTCAAAATTGGTTAAACACTTGAATGCTAGATCTGAAACCATTAAACCCTAGAAGAAAACACAGGCAGTAAGCTCTTTGACATTGGTCTTAATGGTTTTTGGATCCAACTCCAAACACAAGGGAAACAAAAGCAAAAATAAATGGGAATACATCAAACTAAAAAGCTTCTGCACAGTGACGGAAGCCATCAACAAAACAAAAAACCAACCTACTAAATGGAGGAAGATACTTGCAAACAATTCATCCAATAGGAGATTAATATCCAAAATATATACAGGAACTATACAAATCAATAACAAAAAAAAATAAAGTGATTAAAAATAGAGGATAGAGATGGACATTTTTGCACTAGAGACATAAAGATGGCCAACAGGCACATGAAAAATTGTTCAACAACACTAATTATCAGGGAAATAAAAATCAAAACCACAATGGGATATCACCATATACCTATCAGAATGGCTATTATCAAAAAGACAAGTGTTGATGAAGACATGGAAAAAAAGGAATGTAAATTGGTACAGCCACTATGGGAAAGAGTATAGGGGCTCTCCCCCGCAAATTAAAAACAGAGCTATCATTTGATCCAGCAATTCCACTTCTGTTATCTATCTGAAGAAAACAAAAATACTAATTCAAAGAGATATATGCAACCCTCTGTTCACTGGAGTATTATATACAATAGTCAAGATATAGCAACAACTTAAGTGTCCATCCATAAATGAATGGATAAAGACATGGTGTGTGTGTGTGTGTGTGTGTGTGTGTGTGTGTGTGTGAGAGAGAGAGAGAGAGAGAGAGAGAGAGAGAGATGCAATACTACTCAGCCATAAAAAAGAATAAAATCTTGCCACTTTCAACAACACAGATGGACATTGAGGGTATTATGTTAAGTGAAATACGGCAGACAGAAAAAGACAAATAACTCATGATTATACTGACTTGTGGAATCAACAAACAAACAAACAAAATAAAACAAAACCCAGACTCATAAAGAGAACAGACCAGTGGTTGCAAAAGGAAAGAAGAATTGGGGTAGTGAAAAATGGATAAAGGTAATTAAGAGGCATAAGTTTCTAGTTATGAAATAGGGGTGCCTGGGTGGCTCAGTCAGTTGAGCATTCAACTTCAGCTCAGATCATGATCTCGCGGTCCGTGGGTTCGAGCCCATGTCAGGCTCTGTGCTAACAGCTGGGAGTCTGGAGTCTGCTTCGGATTCTGTGTCTCCCTCTTTCTCTGCCCCTCCCCCACTCGCGTTCTGTCTCTCTGTCTCTCTCAAAAAGAAATAAACATTAAATTTTTTTTAATTAAAACAAAATAAACAAGTCATGTGGATATAATGTACAGCGCAGGGCATATAGTCAATAACATCATGTTAACTTGTAAAGTGACAGATGGTAACTAGACTTATTTTGGTGACCAAGTCATAATGTATATATATACCAAAATCACTATGTTGTATACCTGAAACTATTATAATATTATATGTCAATTTATACCTCAATAAATTTTTAAAAATACAGATTCTGACTCAGCATTTTTGGATGAGGCCCGAGATTCTGAATTTGTAAAAAGCTACCAGGGCATGGCAGGGCTGTTGGTCACAGATCACATATTGAGAAGCAAGAAGTTAGTTGGAAACTATCACCCCATTTTAAATGGGAGACCCAGAAATTCACTGAGAATAAAAAGCATTTAAACAAAAGATAAAAATATTTACTTTTAAAACACAGGACTACACACACACACACACACACACACACACACACACACACAGCCTCCCTTACACATACCAGCTTGAACTATTCTGACTAAATAAAGAAATTCCCAAGGTTCCTTTAAATGACTTAAATTATGATAATTTGAACTTTAAGTCTGTGAGGGTGGCATAGTGTGCTTATGGTATAGGGCTGGCCCTGAGAAGGATCCTAACACAGCATCTAAAACAGAACAGTGAAGAAGGGGGTTAGTGGAGACAGTTCAAGAGGACAGTCTCAAATCTGGGCTCTCATACATCTGCTTCTCACTTCCCAATTACAGCTACATGTTTTGAACATTTATTTTGCTAGCTAAGAATTGGAAGAAAAATATTTCAACTGATTTTGTAATATATTCTCCCCAAAATGTTTATCTTGCTGAATATTTACTTAATGTTCTAGTTGACTAGTTTGCAAAATTAAAAACCTCTTAAGTCCCTAACAAATTTATATTAAAATATAATAACGTCAGGGGCGCCTGAGTGGCTCAGTCGGTTGAGTGTCCAACTTTGGCTCAGGTCATGATCTCACCATCCATGAGTTAGAGTCCCGCATCAGGCTCTCTGCTGACAGCTCGGAGCCTGGAGCCTGCTTCAGATTCTGTGTCTCCTTCTCTCTCTGCCCTCCCCCTACTAGCGCTCTCTCTCTCTCTCTCTCAAAAATAAAATTAAAAAATTAAAAAAAAGTTTAAAATATAATAATGCCATAGGTATCTATGGTATGCTTTCCCTTTTAACAAAGCAAGGTTTTAGGTAAATATTTTATTTTGTCTCTCCTAGAATTAGTCTGCCTTTAACTATGTTTCTCAAAATGTATCTAAAGCTTACTTACATCATACATATTCTTGGTGCTTCCTGAACAGGCAGATATGTGACCCTACAGCCACAGAAATTTGCATTTTCAATAAGTGTTCCAAGTCATTCTTATTCACATACAAAGTTTAGGCCCAGTTTGCTAAGAAATTCAAAACTTGACATTACACATTTTTTTTTTTGAGTCGGATACTCTCCCAAAGATATGTCCACATAGAACCCGTGAATGAAACACTATTTTGGGAAACAGTCTTTGTAGATGTAATTAAGCTAAAGATCTTGATGTGGGCCCATCTTGGATTACTGGGTGGACCTTAGATTCAATAACAAATGTCCTTACAATAAAATGAGAAGACAAACACAAAGGAGAAAACGGTATGGAGAAAGAAGCAGAGAAAGGTGTGATGGATCTACCAGCCAATGAACACCAAGAATTGCCAACAGCTCTCCGTAGCTAGGAGAGAAGCATGGAAGAGGTTCACCCTTAGAACTTCCAGAAGGAACCAACCCCTACTCACACCTTGATTTGGACTTCTGGCTTCTACAACTGTGAGAGAATAAAGCTCTGTTGTTTTAAGCTAGCCAAAGTATGGCGATTTGTTAGAGCAGTCTTTCAAAATATGTAGATATTCACCACTAATATAAGTAATAATCGGTGATATTTGTTTATTTCTATGCCAGGCCTGATGACTAGGACAAATAATAAAACCTGTAAGGAGATGTTAAATTAATCTTAACACAGTCTCTTCCACCTTAACATCTCCTGGATCTTGCAAAGGATTCTTGTCAATACCACTGGCTCCCTGAACCACTTCCCTACTTATTTAGTGCCTCTTTCTCTGATGTAATAAGTTGAACAAATGTTATCTGATTCTGCTTAAGAACTTTATCTTCCCAGCCCAAGTATCTAAAGCAGAAGTGAGCCAGCCAACTTTCACACATAGGCATAGAGTTTAGAAGTCCTTTGCGAAGCTGTATTCTATTCTCAGAAATACAAAACACTGTTGTAAGAAGTCTCTTCAATATCATATAGAATAACGTTTTTATTCCCAAGTTATATATTCCTGGAACTTTCCTTTGTAGTTTTAGAAAATTAATTTGTATTATAATCTGGAAAGTTGCCTTTCAAAAAATTCAATGACACACATATGCTTTAAGTACACACCCAGAGCAGGATTAACATCACAATTTAAACAAGAAAGTAAAATACATATAAAATCTAAGAATCATATTCTTGTCTAATTAAATAACCAATTGATGAAACTGTAATATTTAAATGTCTGTATCTCCAAAATGTTAGTGAAGTTACTACAAGGAATAAGACACAGTAAATCCAGGGAACATGGACTCTCAATTTAGAATGAATCCAAATGTATCACTTTCTAGGCATGAGAACATTGACATTTTATTCAATTTCTCTTACTCATTAATAAAAGTATAGGAATAGCTGCCATTTAATTGAGCATGTACTGTTTTAAACATAATGTTATTTCAATTAATTAGTCTTCATATCATCTCTATGAGTGAGGTTTTATATAATTTGCATTTTTACAATTGAGAAAATTAAGAACCAGAAAGGCTCAGTAAATTTCCCAAGGACACACAGCCAGTTAGTAGTTAATTACAAAATTAAAAACTCGAGTTGATCTGAATTCAAAGCTTCCAGTTTTAAGCGGTACACTACGCTTCCTTTCCTTACTGTTACCAGATTAAAGTCAGGTGGTTAATTGTAGTTTACATTTATAAAAATCTATCTCTGACCTATCAGCCAAATTAGTTGTTCACACTCTAAAAAAGGGTTCCAAGAGCAATTTTAATATTATCGTTCCCTGATGATTTCAGCCCTTACAGGGTAAATACCATTAGTTTTCAGAAAATTAACATTGTGAAATATCTGCGGGAGGGGTTTTTGGAAAGGTTTTCCTCCCTGATAAAGAAGTGCTCAGGAAGAAACTGTCCGTCTTGCCTTATGAGTGGGAGGGAGTAAGAGAATGAAGCAGTAAGAGAATGCTGCAACAGCCCCACTGTGACCATGTGGGGGCCAGAGGCAGAAAGCCCATGTGCTCAGAAGACAGGGAGACGGGCACCTGAGTGACTCTTGTCAGTTGAGCTTCTGACCCTGGATTTCAGCTCAGGTCATAATCCCAGGGTCCTGGGATCTCTGTCCCTTCCCCCACCACACACACTTTTTCTCTCTCTCACTAAAAAAAAAAAAAAAAAAAGAAGGAGAAAAGCAGTGACTTCTCTGATACTCTGATAACTCTGGCACCATTTAACTACACTCCTGTAATAATGGAATAAGGTATCTCTACTGTTTAGGCCACTAACAATTAGTTGGTTAACAGCTCTGTTACCACCTGAACCCCAAAGCACGTTCTATCATAAAAGCAACAATTCAAACTTTCTCTAACAACTGCATATCATTTAAGAAGAATAAACTCCAATTTTTCATTAAAATATAAATACTTAAAAATCAAAACCATGACCTAGAAAAAAATCAGCACTTAGTTTACTCCCTTTCAGTATTTCATTTAATTAAAAAAGTGAATATTTTAATTTATTTACATTATAGTATAATTTGAAGGCAACATATTGGGAACACCAAAAAATCACTTAAAGACTAAACAAAAAGCAGTATTATGCTTGATCATTTTAGAATGCAAAATCATGTATCTGATATCTGGAAAGAAATTTAAATACATAATTAATCTCCATTTACACCTATATCTCAGGGATACCTATAAGCAAACTTGCTATTCCATTAAGATGGCAGAGATTAAGAAACAGTCAGCAGATGATTTATTCTGCCACATGCTATTCTGAGTTACGAGCTCCTGAGATTGCTCCGCAAATACACTGAAACTCACTCATGTCTTCCAATTATTTTCTTAGACCACTAAATCTTTATCTACATTATTCATACCTATCTATATCCCAGGGATACTACTTGAAATTGTAGAAAGTATCAGCCTCCTAAAGAATATAGTACTAACCTTCTATACAGAATTAAGGTGATCAGGCTGTTTGTGCCCCGATGTAACCAGACCCTGCCGGTGTTGTCCCAAAGGCTGAACTCATCATTATGTTAACACATTTGTTACCTCTACATGACATACCAGTGGGTCAAGATCCACCAGTTAAGGAGTCTGGTATAGGTCATACCTGACATTTAATTAATACAATATATTGTGGCTTAACGATGGAAACTTCTCCTAAGAATAAAATTCACTGCTAAGATAATGGTAGACAGGAGTGGGAGGCCGGGGGGGAGGGGAGCAGAGAATTCACTCAAAGGTAGAAATCACCACAGCAAGACCCTTGATATAAGAACAGTCTTAATTGTCAACAAATACGTTCAAGCGAGCCATTGGGTATGGTCATCTACATGCTTTTTAAATCCACCCTTTTGGAACTCTTTCCAGATTCCTTGATGGCATGGTGCCAATAATAAGGCAATTTTGTGGAAACCCTAAAGAGTAGTTGGCTGAGGTTGGGGGTCGGGAGGCTGTGGAGAATCAGAGGCAAAACGCTCATTTCCAACTCTAGTTGCAAAGGCGTTAAGCATTAGTCATGATGAGAGAATCCAGCTGAAACTCTAATGAGGGCCAGAGTAGGCAAGCAGCAATGCTGAGGAGGGAACTGGTCAGAGGGAAGGGAATAGACAACCTGCTGAAGGCAAAGAGGCAAAGATGGTTGCTGGTATTGCCAACAGAAACAGGGATTACAAGGTTCGGTGCTCCTCTGTTGACATATGTGTCAGAAAGGGTGTGTCTATACATATACTCCTTATTATGTCAATTTCTTAGAAGTATTTAAGTGTCCCCCACAAAATGTATGGGAATTAAGTTGTTCCATTTGTAAGTTAGAGTACTGTTTCAACTTCTGTGAAGGTGTTATCAGTTTCATTTAATTAAATACACAATCTTGATTTACACATTATCAACACTGAAAGATCTCTGAGATATGGAATATCCGCCAGCATCAAAAAAACTTAAGGAAATCTAAAATCATTTCATTAGTGTTTTTGCTAACATGCTATTTCAAAGAACAGCAAAGCATAATTCATGACATTATTTTTTCCTTGTTTAGACATTAGTTAGCAGGCAATCTCTATCTGTGCATGTGCATCTGTTTGTGTATGTTAGTCTGTACATCCCGTGACTAACAGGTTGATTTACAGTTTCCTAAAAACAGAAATCACATAAACTTGCAAGTTACTCAAAACAGTTGTAATTTTTAGCCAGGAGTAAAATTAGAAACAAGGATTTGATAAAACTTGATACCTAAATTATTGTCAGCTATTACTATCTTGTGGCAATAAACATTAAATCTAAACATAATTAATTATAATAAATAATATTTTAAGATAAAAGGGTAACATAGGATATTACTTTAAATGGAGAAACATCTTTTCCTCTATGATAAAGAATAATATATGTGTCCTAGAAAATTTTTCTAGTCTGTGTCCTTCATTTTATTTTTTTAATGTTTATTTATTTTTGAGAGAGAGAGAGAGAGGGCGCAAGCAGGGGAGGAACAGAGAAAGAGGGAGACACAGAATCTGAAGCAGACTCCAGGCCCCAAGCTATCAGCACAAAGTCCAATGCGGTACTTGAACTCATGAGCCGTGAGATCTGACCTGAACCGAAGTCGGATGCTCAACCAACTGAGCCACCCAGGCACCCCTGTGTCCTTCATTTTAAAATAAGAAATTTAAGACACAAGTTTGAGTCCAGGAAGAGAGATCTTATACATATGATCCTATCCACAGGAGCTTTTTAAGTTTCTGGGTTATTTTTAGGAGCATAACTGCTTACTTTTCTAGTCATCTTATTCACTTAGGAACTAGTAAGAAATGTAAGAAGCAATAGTCAAACATAGCACATATGCTAGCTAGATAATACATTTCTGCTTATGATCTCTTTTTCTTTTTCTAAATGTTTGATAAAGACTTTCCCTATGTAATCATGAAGGTGAGTATGTATACATTGTTGTATGACTTTTTATGGTATAGTTATTCTCTTTTACATTTTTAGTGATCCATAAACCAACATCAGATATTTTGGGCTGGCTTTGTTCTCTTTTACCCTTATTACTTGCAGTGTAAATTTGCTATTATTCATTTACTACTATTCCTTTTCTCTTTTGATAACATATTTGGTTCTAGGAGTCAGAAACTAAGATTTGGGGGTCAATTCAGTAAATACATATTTAATTACTACGTGCAAGACTGTTTTGAAGGCTTTGTAATGGGTACACAGTAGATAGCATTAAGCATTAAAGTGGTATATATATATATCACTGGTGGTTTTACAAGCTAACACATTAAAGCTGGACATATTAGTAAGTACATTTATATCAAACAACTCAGCCTTACTTACTGTTATCTTCTATCCTCTTTGGCCTGACACCTTTCAGATTCACTCTTATGCATGTTCCCCAGAGTTCTGCAGATATGTAAGAGCAAATTCTTGCACATTTTTTGTCTGTAAACTATTTACCCCTGGGTCACAGTGTGTACCTATCCCCATGGAGCATGTTGCCGTATCCCCCTTGTGATAAGTCCAGAAAACCAGCATCAGTGGTAGTGAGTCTTAAAGAAAATGAGCATCCACTTTTAAAGCATCTGCCCCAGGTGAGGTTATCACAAAATTTTCAAGCAAAGATAAGGTAGTCTCCTCGGACATAGGCAGACAAGCTACATCACTGGTAAGGGAGGTTCACAGTGATGTGGGGGTTCAAGACTGTCCATTTATGTGGGTCACATCAGATGTCCCCATTCCAAGCAAAGGACTCTATTCTTTACCAATTAATGCCCTCACTTTGAAATGAGAAACATGGTAGGACTGTGAATTAATTAGCGTTAAAATTTAACAACCCATACGAGGCAATTTTATATTTAATTTTAGAAATATCAGCCCTGTTCCTATAATAAACAAGAGATTATTAAGGCTGTCATACAGTTCTCTGGTTCTTAGACCATGACTTTAGTTGGGAGTTCAAGGCCCCTGAGCTCATCATTTTCTTTCTGTGAGCACCCTAGTGTGCTCAATAGAATTCATTCCATATCCCTGTCCTCATGGCCATCATTACTACCATAATGTTCAAATGTGGCAGCTGTGTGAGCTTCCAAGGCACTTGCTTCATGTGGCACTTCATTGCAATCACCCACAGGTGATAACTTGGTTAATATGATTCCACTGCATACAACAGTCCTGGAATCCCATTTTCCATTAGCAAAAGGCTCAGCATTGTGTTCAAATCCTAGAGCATGACCAAACCAATCCCAAATTCCAATCTTTGTGAGTGTATCTCCTGAGACCAATACAGCAGCATCTCTATATCAGCCAGGGTTCAGTCAGAAAGCAAAAACCACATAGCAACTTCACTAGAAAAAGCTCAACATAAAGTATGGACAAAGATTGACTATAAATAGGTAAAGAGAGCTCTCGAAGATATAGAGATAGCTCATACGGAAGTGATGCAGAGCACTCAAGAAAGGAACAGATCTGGGAAAAGCCCCATGCTCCTCCCAGGACTGAGATCCAAACACCACTGGAGAGGGAACAGTGATAGCCTTCTGGATGATGACAAAGTCTGCTGACGTGCTAGAAGCTGGGGCTGGCGAGAAGAAAACTCCCTTCCAGGGGGCCAGCAGAACGGGGTGTGAGTGGGAAACTGTCCTCCAGGTTTCCAGAGAAACTCTCCACAAAGCTTTTTGCAATGCTGTTGTCACTGGAACTTGCTGGAGATGAGGGTCACTGGAGATTCTGCATGCTAACAGAACCAGCACTGGAACCAGCAACAAAAACTCCTCCAGTGTCCTTCTAGCACCTTCAACTAACAATGCTCGATATCATGCCTACAGGCAAAGGAGAAATGTTCACATGATCTAACTCCAGTATCACAAGCCAGGCAATGATAGGACTGAGAGGCAACAACAACAACAACAAAAAGACAAAAAAGAAAATGTCTAACTGGCACAGGTACAATTTACTTATGCATATTTAAAGTAGTGGGAACTAAAACAATATTATTCCCTTACTCTATAATGGCAGTGCTGGGACCAGCTATAGTTTCCCATCTGTAAGTTCACTTAGACAAAGCAAGATAACCTAGTTGCATGCTCCAGGAATTCCCAACTCCCGGGTGATAGACTATGAGCAACCAAACATGTTACTTACCAGGAGTAACAAGCTTGCTCATTAGGACTTATTTGGGTAGCCTTACCTGTTGATACCTACCAATTCAAAAGTTATGGCTAAGTAAAAACTCTGTCAATTCCAACCAGTTTCCTATGCTGCAAGGCCCACCTTACGGCTCATTAGTCCAGGGCCTTTAGGCTTTAATCCTAAAATCCTTAAGGTTTTAACCCTAAAAATATGCTCCTCTGACTGCCATCTTCTGAGATTTCAGAATAGTTCTCCCCTATTGCAGTGAACCTAATTAACTCAGCCTGCCCCAATCCTAGGTTTTGCGGTGAGGAGCTGAGTGTCAACTAAAGGATCCATAATCTAATGAAGGAGCTGAGAACTTGCTTGGGGGTAATGTAACAGGCTGTTTAGCTGAAGGCAGAAATGCCTCCTTGAATATTATGCTTGCCTTCTAAGGACATCTTTTTCTTGTGGTGTGCTTCTTCCTGAGCTGATTACTTGCTCTCACACTCTTGTCCAAGCAGTTGTGGAGACCAAAAGGAGAATGTTTCAATGGGAAGACTCTGTGCAATACTGGGTACAGACAGCCCTTTTTCATAACCTAAATGCAGCATTCAGCAGAGTTTTGGATTCAGGAAAACTCTGCACTGTGTCAACAACCGACAGCTCTGACACCCATAGCAGACGGAGCTCTGGGCTAGACATCAGCCTCTCAGGGTGGGAATTCATCATCCCCGGAGGCAACAGTGAGCCCTTTTATGCTTCTCAAGAAGCAGAGGTAGACACAAAATAGATGGGGGCTGAATTATAAATTTGCTGATCAGGGTAATAGATGAAAGGGAGAGTAAGCAGAAAAGGTAAATTAGTGTATATTAAAGAGGCAGAGAAATGAGCACATGAAAAAGATGTTCAACATCATTAGCCATAAAAGAAATGCAAATTGAAATCACAATGAGTTATCAGTACACACCTATCAGAACAGCTAAAGTAAAGGTAGTAATAACACAAATGCTGGCAAGGACACAGAGAAAGTGAATCACTCACACATTGCTGGTGGGAACGTAAAATGGTACAGCCACTCTGAAAAACAATTTTGTAGTTTCTTACACAACTGAACAGGCAATTACCGTAAGATCCAGCAATTGCACTCCTAGGTATTTATCTCAGAGTAATGAAAACTGTGTTTATCCAAAAATCTGTACACATGTTCATG
Organism: Prionailurus bengalensis; assembly: GCF_016509475.1. Taxonomy (NCBI): domain Eukaryota; kingdom Metazoa; phylum Chordata; class Mammalia; order Carnivora; family Felidae; genus Prionailurus; species Prionailurus bengalensis. The sequence continues at coordinate 64,076,229 of NC_057343.1, read as the reverse complement.
GCAGCTTTATTCCTAATGGAAAAAACTAGAAACAACCCAGATGTTCTTCAATGACTGCAAAACAAACTAAGGTACATGCATAGCATAGAATGTTCCTCAGCAATAGTGACAGATAAACTAATGATACAACAACCTGGATAAATCTTGGCATTTAGTTGGCAGAAGGAAATTATGACAAGTAAAAACACAGCCAATCCCTAAAAGTCATATACTGTAGGATTCCATTTATATGGCATTCTTGGAATGACAAAATTATAAAAATGGAGAACAGAGTAGGGGTGGCCAGAGGTCAAGGATAGTGGGAGGCAGGTGGGTATAGTTATAAAATGGCAACATGAGGAATCATTGGCTAATAAATCATTCTGTATCCTGACTTTATCAACGTCAGAATCCTGGTTGTGATATTATACTATAGTTTTGTAAAACATCACCACTGTGGGAAAGTGGGTAAAGGGTCATGGGATCCGGCTGTATGATTTCTTACAACTGTGTGTCAATCTACAATTACCTCAAAATTTAAAGTTTGACTAGAAACAATAACTAAAGACAGGTCATCTGACTTCAGCTCAGGTCATAATCTCACAGCTCATGAGTTTGAGCCCCGCATCGGGCTCTCTGCTGTCACCACAGAACCTGCTTCAGATCCTCTGTCCCTCTCTCTCTCTCTCTGCCCCTCCCCTGCTCATGTGCTCGCTCTCTCTCTCTCTCTCTCTCTGTCTCTCTCTGTCTCTCTCAAAGATAAATAAACATTAATAATAATAACAATAATAATAATAAAATACAGGGAAGTACTAGAAGAAAGGAAGATAGAGTCCATTCCCTGGTCATCATTCCCCCAAATTTAAAGAAGCCTATGTGGGTTAAAGCTTTGTTGTTGATTTGTTTCTTGTTTCTAGACATAGAAGGATGGATGTGTGTTTGTTGTAAATTCAGCACTGTGCAGAGCAGATGTGAAAACTGAATGCTGTGCTTCACAATGGCAGATCCCAAAAAGCTGAAGCTGTAAATGGACTCAGACCTTGGGGTGACCCAAATGTACCAGACCCTCACTGGACCTAAATTAAGACTTGCTCTTGGCCATAAAATAAATGGATTTAATTTGAAAAACAGGATGTGTTTTAACCAACTATATTCAGACTTACGCATGCATTTATCCTATTTGGAGAACAAATTCTCAATCTTTAATTAGCATAGTCACCATAAATGCTACATTTTACCATATAAAATCCCATAACTTTGCCCCTTTAGCAAATTATTTAGTGAATTTCTTCACTGAGGGTGTGTGTGTGTGTGTGTGTGTGTGTGTGCATGTGTGTGTGTGCGCATGCGTGCACACTCTCATGTGACTGTTTCCTTGCCTGGCAGGTAAATAAATTCAGCTTCAAAAAAATTAAAAAGTTCTTCTCTTTTTTTATTCTTTGTTAAGTTTTAGGTGCAAGCAGTAGGCCCAGTGTTAAAGTTAAATATTTATTTACTAGACAAAAGGTAGTGGTAAAAAGACCGATCATCAGGAGTAAGAAATAGGTTGTATTAAATTTGAATTCAGAGGGAAATTTAATGAATATGTAAGAAATCCCAAATTCCAAACCCCAATTAAATCTGAAGTTTCAAAACAATAAAATCTCTATTATAATAAATGATAACATCACCATAATTTACTATTTCATTCATTCCTAATTTCTTTGCCTATATTAAATAAATACTCCTTAATTTCACTATTCTTAAAAACCAAACTGGTCCCAGCTGCAGCTATTAAGAGAGTTTTTTAATTCCTCTTACAGTTTGCCTAAGAGTTTTATTTTAATGAGAATACATAATTACTGCTAAACTGCATCATTACAAATTCATAACTTTCACTTAATGAAAGAAAATGTCAAAATATTTATTTCATTCTGAATCTTCTAAAATGGTATTAAAGTCTTATATAAAATAATGCCATACAAAATAGAGTAAAGAATGCAAATATTCATCATTCAAGTTCATAGACAAACAGATAAAATATCAGAAAACTTTCTGGAGGTTTTGACAGCAATTACCTCACACACAGCTTGAACTAGATGATTGAAGACTCATTTGTGTCCCTCAGTGCATGCTGAATTAGGTTTAGTTCCAGAAGCATTTACTAAGCATTATTTTTTTTTAAAGGAGTGGGGATGGGTTGATAAATGTTATACATTGTTTCTGCCTGAAAGGGTTTTACATGTTAGTTAAACTGTGGTAAAACTAACTAGGTTGTATTCTCTTTCTGTCTTCCAAAGGACCAAAGAGTACACCTGTCTTCTTATACTTTATAGAAACGAAACAGATAGATAATGATGGCGGTACTGAAGTAAACTAATTTTCAACATAATTGTGGAAGAATAAAAGGAAATATGCCAGGAAAAAATGTTATCTATTTCAAAGTCACTTAACCAGACTGACCCAGACTATCACATTTCCTTCATGTGTATTACCCAAATCAATATACCTACTCTTAAATATGCAAACGAGATGCCATATTTCATAAATCTAGAACTACAGTATTCATAAATATTTTGTCTTCTATTTAGAAAGGGAAAATTCTGCCAATTAAACTATGATGTACCATCTAATACATCAATTTTAAGATGTATTCTGATTCGTAAGATAGTGAAATATTTTAAGGAATGTGTGTATTAGAAGTGATGAAATAGTCCTTACAATTTAGAACTGTAAAGAGCTGTTTACCCACAAAGCTGTTTATCACCCACACAACTGTGCCATAAACTAAGCTTTAAATGCTGTTCAATTCAGGGAAAAACATGGAATCAAGGACATGGGTAAAATCTCACCTAAAACATTGAGGCACTGAGGTTGCGGCAAGATGGCGGCTTAGGAGGACGCTGGGCTCACCGCACGTCCTGCTGATCACTTAGATTCCATCTACACCTGCCTAAATAACCCAGAAAACCGCCAGAGGATTAGCAGAACAGAGTCGCCGGAGCCAAACGCAGACGAGAGGCCCACGGAAGAGGGTAGGAAGGGCGGCGAGGCGGTGCGCGCTCCACGGACTGGCGGGAGGGAGCCGGGGCGGAGGGGCGGCTCGCCGGCCAAGCAGAGCCCCCGAGTCGGGCTTGCAAAAGCGGAGGGGCCGGGCGGACTGTGTTCCGACAGCAAGCGCGACTTAACGTCTGGGAGGTCAGAAATTAACAGCTCTGCTCGGAAAGCGGGAAGGCTGGAGGACAAAGGGAGGGAGAGCCGCTGAGCCCCCTGACAACAGAGCTCAGTTTGGTGGGGAACAAAGGCGCTCGCCAGCGCCATCTCCCCCGCCCATCCCCCAGCCGAAATCCCAAAGGGAACCGGTTCCTGCCAGGGAACTTGCTCGCTCCGCGCAAACACCCAACTCTGCGCTTCTGCGGAGCCAAACCTCCGGCAGCGGATCTGACTCCCTCCCGCTGCCACAGGGCCCCTCCTGAAGTGGATCACCTAAGGAGAAGCGATCTAAGCCTGCCCCTCCTGCCCCCGAGCACCTTGCCTACCCACCCCAGCTAATACGCCAGATCCCCAGCATCACAAGCCTGGCAGGGTGCAAGTAGCCCAGACGAGCCACACCACCCCACAGTAAATCCCGCCCCTAGGAGAGGGGAAGAGAAGGCACACACCAGTCTGACTGTGGCCCCAGCGGTGGGCTGGGGGCAGACATCAGGTCTGACTGCGGCCCCGCCCACCAACTCCAGGTATACACCACAGCACAGGGGAAGTGCCCTGCAGGTCCTCACCACGCCAGGGACTATCCAAAATGACCAAGCGGAAGAACTCCCCTCAGAAGAATCTCCAGGAAATAACAACAGCTAATGAGCTGATCAAAAAGGATTTAAATAATATAACAGAAAGTGAATTTAGAATAATAGTCATAAAATTAATCGCTGGGCTTGAAAACAGTATACAGGACAGCAGAGAATCTCTTGCTACAGAGATCAAGGGACTAAGGAACAGTCACGAGGAGCTGAAAAACGCTTTAAACGAAATGCATAACAAAATGGAAACCACCACAGCTCGGCTTGAAGAGGCAGAGGAGAGAATAGGTGAACTAGAAGATAAAGTTATGGAAAAAGAGGAAGCTGAGAAAAAGAGAGATAAAAAAATCCAGGAGTATGAGGGGAAAATTAGAGAATTAAGTGATACACTAAAAAGAAATAATATACGCATAATTGGTATCCCAGAGGAGGAAGAGAGAGGGAAAGGTGCTGAAGGGGTACTTGAAGAAATCATAGCTGAGAACTTCCCTGAACTGGGGAAGGAAAAAGGCATTGAAATCCAAGAGGCACACAGAACTCCCTTCAGACGTAACTTGAATCGATCTTCTGCACGACATATCATAGTGAAACTGGCAAAATACAAGGATAAAGAGAAAATTCTGAAAGCAGCAAGGGGTAAACGTGCCCTCACATATAAAGGGAGACCTATAAGACTCGTGACTGATCTCTCTTTTGAAACTTGGCAGGCCAGAAAGAATTGGCAAGAGATTTTCAGGGTGCTAGACAGAAAAAATATGCAGCCGAGAATCCTTTATCCAGCAAGTCTGTCATTTAGAATAGAAGGAGAGATAAAGGTCTTCCCAAACAAACAAAAACTGAAGGAATTTGTCACCACTAAACCAGCCCTACAAGAGATCCTAAGGGGGACCCTGTGAGACAAAGTCCCAGAGACATCACTATAAGCATAAAACATACAGACATCACAATGACTCTAAACCCGTATCTTTCTATAATAACACTGAATGTAAATGGATTAAATGCGCCAACCAAAAGACATAGGGTATCAGAATGGATAAAAAAACAAGACCCATCTATTTGCTGTCTACAAGAGACTCATTTTAGACCTGAGGACACCTTTAGATTGAGAGTGAGGGGATGGAGAACTATTTATCATGCGACTGGAAGCCAAAAGAAAGCTGGAGTAGCCATACTTATATCAGACAAACTAGACTTTAAATTAAAGGCTGTAACAAGAGATGAAGAAGGACATTATATAATAGTTACAGGGTCTATCCATCAGGAAGAGCTAACAATTATCAATGTCTATGCACCGAATACCGGAGCCCCCAAATATATAAAACAATTACTCATAAACATAAGCAACCTTATTGATAAGAATGTGGTAATTGCAGGGGACTTTAATACACCACTTACAGAAATGGATAGATCATCTAGACACACGGTCAATAAAGAAACAAGGGCCCTGAATGAGACATTGGATGAGATGGACTTGACAGATATATTTAGAACTCTGCATCCCAAAGCAACAGAATATACTTTCTTCTCGAGTGCACATGGAACATTCTCCAAGATAGATCATATACTGGGTCACAAAACAGCCCTTCATAAGTTTACAAGAATTGAAATTATACCATGCTTACTTTCAGACCACAATGCCATGAAGCTTGAAATCAACCACAGGAAAAAGTCTGGAAAACCTCCAAAAGCATGGAGGTTAAAGAACACCCTACTAACGAATGAGTGGGTCAACCAGGCAATTAGAGAAGAAATTAAAAAATATATGGAAACAAACGAAAATGAAAATACAACAATCCAAACGCTTTGGGACGCAGCAAAGGCAGTTCTGAGAGGAAAATACATTGCAATCCAGGCCTATCTCAAGAAACAAGAAAAATCCCAAATACAAAATCTAACAGCACACCTAAAGGAACTAGAAGCAGAACAGCAAAGGCAGCCTAAGCCCAGCAGAAGAAGAGAAATAATAAAGATCAGAGCAGAAATAAACAATATAGAAACTAAAAAAACTGTAGAGCAGATCAACGAAACCAAGAGTTGGTTTTTTGAAAAAATAAACAAAATTGACAAACCTCTAGCCAGGCTTCTCAAAAAGAAAAGGGAGATGACCCAAATAGATAAAATCATGAATGAAAATGGAATGATTACAACCAATCCCTCAGAGATACAAACAATTATCAGGGAATACTATGAAAACTTATATGCCAACAAATTGGACAACCTGGAAGAAATGGACGAATTCCTGAACACCCACACGCTTCCAAAACTCAATCAGGAGGAAATAGAAAGCTTGAACAGACCCATAACCAGCGAAGAAATTGAATCGGTTATCAAAAATCTCCCAACAAATAAGAGTCCAGGACCAGATGGCTTCCCAGGGGAGTTCTACCAGACGTTTAAAGCAGAGATAATACCTATCCTTCTCAAGCTATTCCAAGAAATAGAAAGGGAAGGAAAACTTCCAGACTCATTCTATGAAGCCAGTATTACTTTGATTCCTAAACCAGACAGAGACCCAGTAAAAAAAGAGAACTACAGGCCAATATCCCTGATGAATATGGATGCAAAAATTCTCAATAAGATACTAGCAAATCGAATTCAACGGCATATAAAAAGAATTATTCACCATGATCAAGTGGGATTCATTCCTGGGATGCAGGGCTGGTTCAACATTCGCAAATCAATCAACGTGATACATCACATTAACAAAAAAAGAGAGAAGAACCATATGATCCTGTCAATCGATGCAGAAAAGGCCTTCGACAAAATCCAGCACCCTTTCTTAATAAAAACCCTAGAGAAAGTCGGGATAGAAGGAACATACTTAAAGATCATAAAAGCCATTTATGAAAAGCCCACAGCTAACATCATCCTCAACGGGGAAAAACTGAAAGCTTTTTCCCTGAGATCAGGAACACGACAAGGATGCCCACTCTCACCGCTGCTGTTTAACATAGTGCTGGAAGTTCTAGCATCAGCAATCAGACAACAAAAGGAAATCAAAGGCATCAAAATTGGCAAAGATGAAGTCAAGCTTTCGCTTTTTGCAGATGACATGATATTATACATGGAAAATCCGATAGACTCCACCAAAAGTCTGCTAGAACTGATACAGGAATTCAGCAAAGTTGCAGGATACAAAATCAATGTACAGAAATCAGTTGCATTCTTATACACTAACAATGAAGCAACAGAAAGACAAATAAAGAAACTGATCCCATTCACAATTGCACCAAGAAGCATAAAATACCTAGGAATAAATCTAACCAAAGATGTAAAGGATCTGTATGCTGAAAACTATAGAAAGCTTCTGAAGGAAATTGAAGAAGATTTAAAGAAATGGAAAGACATTCCCTGCTCATGGATTGGAAAAATAAATATTGTCAAAATGTCAATACTACCCAAAGCTATCTACACATTCAATGCAATCCCAATCAAAATTGCACCAGCATTCTTCTCGAAACTAGAACAAGCAATCCTAAAATTCATATGGAACCACAAAAGGCCCCGAATAGCCAAAGGAATTTTGAAGAAGAAGACCAAAGCAGGAGGCATCACAATCCCAGACTTTAGCCTCTACTACAAAGCTGTCATCATCAAGACAGCATGGTATTGGCACCAAAACAGACACATAGACCAATGGAATAGAATAGAAACCCCAGAACTAGACCCACAAACGTATGGCCAACTCATCTTTGACAAAGCAGGAAAGAACATCCAATGGAAAAAAGACAGCCTCTTTAACAAATGGTGCTGGGAGAACTGGACAGCAACATGCAGAAGGTTGAAACTAGACCACTTTCTCACACCATTCACAAAAATAAACTCAAAATGGATAAAGGACCTAAATGTGAGACAGGAAACCATCAAAACCTTAGAGGAGAAAGCAGGAAAAGACCTCTCTGACCTCAGCCGTAGCAATCTCTTACTCGACACATCCCCAAAGGCAAGGGAATTAAAAGCAAAAGTGAATTACTGGGACCTTATGAAGATCAAAAGCTTCTGCACAGCAAAGGAAACAACCAACAAAACTAAAAGGCAACCAACGGAATGGGAAAAGATATTCGCAAATGACATATCGGACAAAGGGCTAGTATCCAAAATCTATAAAGAGCTCACCAAACTCCACACCCGAAAAACAAATAACCCAGTGAAGAAATGGGCAGAAAACATGAATAGACACTTCTCTAAAGAAGACATCCGGATGGCCAACAGGCACATGAAAAGATGTTCAGCGTCGCTCCTTCTCAGGGAAATACAAATCAAAACCACACTCAGGTATCACCTCACGCCAGTCAGAGTGGCCAAAATGAACAAATCAGGAGACTATAGATGCTGGAGAGGATGTGGAGAAACGGGAACCCTCTTGCACTGTTGGTGGGAATGCAAAGTGGTGCAGCCGCTCTGGAAAGCAGTGTGGAGGTTCCTCAGAAAATTAAAAATAGACCTACCCTATGACCCAGCAATAGCACTGCTAGGAATTTATCCAAGGGATACAGGAGCACTGATGCATAGGGCCACTTGTACACCAATGTTCATAGCAGCACTCTCAACAATAGCCAAATTATGGAAAGAGCCTAAATGTCCATCAACTGATGAATGGATAAAGAAATTGTGGTTTATATACACAATGGAATATTACATGGCAATGAGAAAAAATGAAATATGGCCTTTTGTAGCAACGTGGATGGAACTGGAGAGTGTGATGCTAAGTGAAATAAGCCATACAGAGAAAGACAGATACCATATGGTCTCACTCTTATGTGGATCCTGAGAAACTTAACAGGAACCCATGGGGGAGGGGAAGGAAAAAAAAAAAAAAGAGGTTAGAATGGGAGAGAGCCAAAGCATAAGAGACTGTTAAAAACTGAGAACAAACTGAGGGTTGATGGGGGGTGGGAGGGAGGAGAGGGTGGGTGATGGGTATTGAGGAGGGCACCTTTTGGGATGAGCACTGGGTGTTGTATGGAAACCAATTTGTCAATAAATTTCAGAAAAAAAAAAAATATAAAAAAAAAAAAAATAAAAAAAATAAAACATTGAGGCACTTAACAACCTTCCTGGAGACCTTTCTCATCTCTAAGATGGGAATATTGATCATTAAAATAATAGCAAGATAATATAATATAATTAATCATGCTCATAATGATTATAACAGAACAATAATAATCAGTCACTTTGTGCAAAAATATATTAGATTATTTTTTAATTTTTTTAACGTTTTTATTCATTTTTGAGAGACAGAGAGAGACAGCATGAGGTGGGGAGGGGCAAAGAGAGAGAGAGACACAGAATCCAAAGGAGGCTCCAGGCTCTGAGCTGTCAGCACAGAGCCCAATGCGGGGCTCAAATTCACAAACCAAGAGATCACGACCTGAACCAAAGTCGAATGCTTACCTGACTGAGCCACCCAGGTGCCCCAAAATAAATTAGATTCTTAAATTCACTTGATTTCCCAGGATTATTGTCTGTTAATATTTTCTTGATCTTTTATGCTTAGTTTCTTAGCCTAAAACATTTATCAGCATATAAACAGATACTTAATATTTATTAATGAGTGTTCAAATATAAACTACTTTATGTCTGATCAGAGAAACCAGGAGCTGGTTCCTTGAAATAATTAACAAAATTAATAAACCCCTAGCCAGATTTATCAAAAATAAAAAGGAAAGGACCCAAGTAAATAAAATTATGAATGAAAGAGGAGAGATCACAACCAACACTGCAGAAATACAAACAATAATAAGAGAATATTATGACCAATTATATGCCAACAAATTGGGCAAGCTGGAAGAAATGGACAAATTCCTAGAAACATATAAACTACCAAAACTCAAACAGGAAGAAATAGAAAATTTGAACAGGCCCATAACCAGTCAAGAAATCATATCAGTAATCAAAAATCTCCCAACAAACAAGAGTTCAGGACCAGGTGGCTTTCCAGGAGAATTCTACCAAACATTTAAAGAAGATTTAACACCTATTCTTTTGAAGCTGTTCCAAAAAATAGAAATGGAAGGAAAATTTCTGAGCTCATTCTACAAGGCCAGCATTACCTTGATTCCAAAACCAGCCAAAGACCCCACTAAAAAGAACTACAGACCAATTTCCCTGATAAACATGAGTGCAAAAATTCTCAACAAGATACTAGCAAACTGAATCCAACAATAAAATAAAGGGATTATTCACCATGATCAAGTGGGATTTATTCCTGGGCTGCAGGGTTGGTCAATATCCACAAATCAATCAATGTAATACATGACATTAACAAAAGAAAGGATAAGAACCACATGATCCTCTCAATAGATGTACAAAAAGCATTTGATAAAATATAGCATCCTTTCTTGATAAAAACCCTCAAGAAAGTAGGGATAGAAGGAACATACCTCAAGATGATAAAGGCCATATATAAAAGACCCACAGCTAATATCATCCCATTGAGGAAAAACTGAGGGCTTTCCCCCTAAAGACAGGAACATGACAAGGATGTCCACTCTCACCACTGTTATTTAATGTAGTATTAGAAGTCCTAGCCTCAGCAATCAGACAACAAAAAGAAATTAAAAACACCCAAACTGGCAGGGAGGAAGTCAAACTTTCACTTTTCACAGATGACATCATACTCTGTGTGGAAAACCCATAGACTCCACCAAAAAAAATGCTAGAACTGATACGTGAATTCAGCAAAGTCACAAGATATAAAATCAATGTACAGAAATCGGTTGCATTTCTATACATCAATAATAAAGCAGGAGAAGGAGAAATCGAGGAATCAATCCCATTTACAATTGCACCAAAAACTATAAAATACCTAGGAATAAACCTAACCAAACAGGTAAAAAATCTATACACTGAAAACTATACAAAGCTTATGAAAGAAATTGAAGAAAACACAAACAAATGGAAAAAACATTCCATGCTCATGGCTTGGAAGAACAAATGTTGTTAAAGTGTCAATACTATCCAAAACAATCTACATATTCAATGCAATCCCTATCAAAACAACACCCGCATTCTTCACAGAACTAGAACAAACACTCCTAAAATTTGTATAGAACCAGAAAAGACCCCAAATAGCCAAAGTAATGTTGAAAAAGAAAAGCAAACATAGATCAATGGAAGAGAATAGAGAACCCAGAAATGGATCCACAAACATATAGCCAACTAACCTTTGACAAAGTGGGAAAGAATATCCAATAGAAAAAAGACGGTCTCCTCAGCAAATGGTGTTGGGAAAACTGGACAGAGATGCAGAAGAAACCCGGACCACTTTCTTACACCATACACAAAAAATAAACTCAAAATGAATGAAAGACCAAAACATAAGACAGGAAGCCATCAAAATCTTAGGGGAGAAAACAACCCAGAAATGGACCCAGAAACATATAGCCAACAACCTCTTTGACCTCAGCCAAGAAATTTCTTACTAGACATATCTCCGGAGACAAGGGAAACAAAAGCAAAACTGAACTGTTGGGATCTCATCAGGATAAGAAGCTTCTGCACAGCAAAGGAAACAATCAGCAAAACTAAAAGGCAAGCAATGGAATGGGAGAAGATATTGGAAATGACATGTCAGATAAAAGGTTGGTATCCAAAATCTATAAACAACTTATGAAACTCAACACCCCCCCAAAAAAAAATCCAAATAATCCAATGAATAAATTGGCAAAAGACACAAATAGATACTTTTCCAAAGAAGACATCCAGATGGCTAACAGACATATGAAAAAATGCTCAACATTGCTCATCCTCAGGGAAATACAAATCAAAACCACAATGAGATACCACTTCACACCTGTCAGAGTGGCTAAAATTAACAACTCAGGCAACAAGAGATGTTGGTGAGGATTACAGAGAAAGAGGAACCCTTTGGAACCACTGGTGGGAAGGCAACCTGGTGCAACCACTCTGGGAAACAGTATGGAGGTTCCTCAAAAAATTGAAAATAGAACTAGCCTACAACCCAGCAATTCCACTACTAGGTATTTACCCAAAGGATACAAAAATGCTGATTCAGAGAGGCACATGCACCCTAATGTTTATAGCAGCACTACTGACAGTAGCCAAAGTATGGAAAGAGCCCAATGTCCATTGACTGCTGAATGGATAATGAAAATGCGTACACACACACACACACACACACACACACACACACACACACACTTGAATATTACTTGGCAATCAAAAAGAATGAAATCTTACCATTTGCAGCAATGTGGATGGAACTAGAGCGTATTATGCTCAACAAAATAAATCAGTCCGAGAAATATCATATGATTTCACTCACATGTGGAATTTAAGAAACAAAACAGATGAACCTACGAAGCAAAAATAAGATAAAAACAGAAAGGGAGACAAACCATAAGAGACTCTTAAATACAGAGAACTGAGGGATCCTGGTGGGGTATTCGGTGGGGGGATGGGCTAAATAGGTGATGGACATTAAGGAGGGCACTTGTTGGGATGAGCACTGGGTGTTGTATGTAAGTGATGAATCACTAAATCCTATTCCTGAAATCATTATTACACTATATGTTAACTAACTTGTATTTAAATTAAAGAAAAAAGAATTCTAAAAAACAGATACCAAAAAAATAAAATAAACTATTCTATGTCTAACATGTCTCAATGTAAAAAGCTTTCATATCAACATATATATATATCACCTAAAAGAAACACCACACCTTGACCATATATTTTTCATGAACAACATTTCTCATTATACCATTAAAAAGAACCAAATACATTTTCACCAAATCATTCAATTCAAATTCAAAATTCAAAACTTTTACTTTTTCATGTCTTTGCAGAATGAGCAAAATAAATCAAGTTCTCTCTCACTCTACCATACATAAACCTAGAATTCTTGGGGCTACTGTTTGCTATTCCCATTTTATTACCCATTTTTTTAATCTCCCTACCAAAATTAGTATGTCTGTGATTCATTTATCACATCAGTTCCTAAAACACCATGGAACTAAACTATTCCAAGTATTTTCATAATTATTGTCTTTTAATGACATATGCTATTTAACTTCCCTCAATCTATTTTATGGATGCTCTGTGAAACTTTTCCTTGTCTTGTGTACCTTACTCTGGAAGCTGTTAGAGATTGGGATAGTGTTTTCCCTGTTCTTTTTATAATTCCTGTAAAAATATAATGGGTGGTTAGATAATAAATACAACAATAGTAATTTTTCAACTCCGAGCAGTTTTCCATTTTACACTGATTTCCTACACTAAAGATTTTACTGTCTTCAGGGAATCACAGCACTTTAGAGCCCAAAGGCACTTAAATATCAACCCACCTATTTTAGAGATCATTCTCTTCCATCAAAAATTACCATTTCCTGATGTTTAGCATTTACCAAGCACCATAGAAAATGCTCAGTTTCAGGTATTTCGTTCATTTCTCACATGACCCATTATGTCATTATTAGCCCCATTTTACAGATGAGAAAACCAGATCTCAGAGAAATGAAGAAATTGGTCCAAAGCCACCCTATTCCCTAATGGCAGAACTATGGCTACGATGCTGTGTGCCATTTTACTATACTCCCTATCAACAAGAACATCCACAATGAATGCTTAAATGCTTAAATGCTAAACCCTGTCACTATTTTTGCTATTTCTTCCTTTCTTTCCTTTTGTTCCTCTTCCGTTTCTTCTAAATTAAAAAAAAAAGCACATTTTCTCTTCATATGAAATAATGAAAACCCTTTAATACATAAACCATCAAAACATTTTCTCCTATTTCAATTCCAGGATACCATCCTGAATTTCAGACCAACATGAATGACCCCTAAATACCTCTAGTTGGATGTTGCATGATGTATCTATTTTTTTTCTACTGTTGAATGCATCCTCTGTACTCCTCTCCCAAACTTCTCTAGAGTTTTCTCTCTTAGAAAAACTCATCCAGTTTCGCAAGGTAGAAACCTGGGATTTTACTCTTTCAGTCCTTTTCATACATCCAAAACTTATCCATCTACCTTCCTATTATCACTGGAATTTTTCACTTTCTTTCCATTCTTACTGTCCTCACTTTAGTCCTCGCCAAGATCGTTGGCTGCCATGATCATTAAAGTAGCCTACAAACTTTCTCTACCTGAATCCACTCTATCTGCTCCAATTCTTTCTTAATTTTAAACAGGGTAATCTTTTTAAATGTAAAGTGGATCACTTAATTAAAATCTTCCAGTGCTTTTCAACCACCTGTATGTCAAAGTCTAAAGTACTTAATCTGAGTTACAAGGTCCTTCTTGACTTAGCATTTGTCCTCTTAGTTCAGTCTCTTTGCTGGACATTTTTTCCAACTGATCCAGACAAACTGCCTGACTCTGATTTGTTTAACTGAAAGGAAGCAAAAATATTTCTAAAACACAAACATCTTGGCATACATATCAAAGAATAGCCTCTTTAAATGTCTCCGAACCATTTGCAAAAAAATAGTCTGGCATTGAAAAGAAAACTTTTACCAAAAAAAATAACTAAATAACACATGACTAAAGTCAGCATATATTTCTTGGAATTTCTCAGTCTTATCAAAATTGCTAATTATAAAATTATTAAGTTTCTTAATAGAAATTGAGTTAGAGCCTGCCTTATTATTTGCAACAGTCCTTTTTGCAAACATCATATCTAATGTTAATTTTAATCTAGCTTTCTGTTTACTCAATAATGCACAATTATATTGGTTTCTGACACTCAATTAGACATAAATTTGACTTAGAGCCATTTGAGGGCATCAAAATTTCAGCTTCTATATTGCTTTCTATGATATATCATTTCTGTTGGACCATTTATTTACATAGTGCTTTCAAAAGTAAATACAGAACAGCTATTTTCTTCCACTATAGATTTGTAGCTAGAAAGATGTAATAGATATATTAGTTTTCAGCTTACTGAGATCATGACATTATCCTAAATGATCTGCAAGAAAAATGTTTACATTATTCATTGAAAAATTGATTGTTTCATTGCCATGGCCATTTTAATATGTCCTCCTAGATGATAGAGATGTATGCTAAGTCAAAGGGTTTCAGGGTATAATAATCTAGAGTAATATTATCCAAATACTAGAAGTCAAGCTAATATAAAGTATGCTAAATAAAAAACCTTTTGAGTGTATGAACCCCAAATATTATCTAAATAATAATTGAACACACAGAATAAACACATCCAAGAAAATGATCCATATCATTTTAAAGCAAAAAAAAAAAAGGAAAAAAAATTATCTATAAATCAATTCTATGCATTCATATATCCATAGTATTGATGGAATTCATTAAAACACTTACTTTATATTGCTTTCAACTTAAGGTAATTATTGATATGCATTTATGAAAATAAATATAAATAAATTATTCCTACTCAAATTTAGACATAGATTCACAGATTGAAATTAATTGTAATGCTATCTTCAATGTATTAACTTACAAAAAATTAATAGATTTGTAAATACGTACCAATCAAATGAAACACAGCAATTATCAGTAGTAGGTTTAGAGTCCAACTCCAAAAGCATTACATTGGATCTAGAAGTTCATTTTGCAATCATAAATTTTAGAGTGATAAAAGTTAAGTCTACAATAAAGAGATGTATAGACATGAAACTTTAGTTGCTTGTGGCATATTTTAAAATATGTCCATAAATTTTGAAATATCCTCCCTTCAAAAGGTAGAACCCAATGAATTCTCCTTTGAGTGTGTTTTGAACTTTGTGACTCACTTCTCATGAACAGAATAAAGCAGCAGTGATGGTGTCCAATTTGGGAGACTAGGTCATAAAAGACACTAATGTTTCCTCCTGGCTCACTCTGGGGTAAGTTAGCATCATGTTGTGATTAGCCCTACTGTGAGGCCCAGGAGAAGCACGGAGGCCACCTGTGTTGACTGCTGAGCCAAGCAGACACTGGGGCCTGCTGCCAACAACCTCATGAGTGAGCCTTCTTAGAAGCAGACTCTCCAGCCCCAACCAAGACTGTAACCCAGGCCCATGTCTGGACTGCAATGTCATGAGATACCCTGCACCAGAAATACCTAGAAAAGCCATTTCAGAAATTGTGTGAGATAATAAACTTTTGTTTTTGTTTTTTGCTTCTAAGTTTCAGGGTAACCAGTTTGGCAGTAATAGATTACTAGTATGGTGTTGAAAAAGAAACCATCTAAATATGTAAAACAAAAACAACCAAAATGCAGGGAAAGATGAAAGATGTAACTCTCTAGATACAACAGCTGACATAAGAAGAATACTGAAATCAGACCATGATACAAGATAACTAGAACATAACCATAATGTCACGAAGAAAATCAAAGTAGTTGGAGATGGAAACAAAAAAAAAAACAAAAAAAATTTGAGTCTAAGAAGAAATAAAAACTTCAATTTCAGAGTATTAAATGTAGGGCCACCTGGGTGGTTCAGTTGGTTAAGAGTCCGACTCTCGATATCAGCTCAGGTCTTGATCTTGCAGTCGTGGGACTGAGCCCCACATTGTGCTCTGCACTGAGCGGGAAGCCTGCGTGGGATTCTCTCTCTCCCTCCTTCTCTCTGCCCTTCCCTCACTCATTTGCTCTCTCTCTCTCTCTCAAAATAAATAAAAATAAACTTTTAATTAAAAAGAATACTAAACATATAAAATTACCAACATTAACAAAAGACAGAATTCCTAAAAGAATCAATCAATGATTTTATAAGTAAAAATTTCAAATGTGCATAGAACACGTAAACCTATTATCCCTATTATACCAATCTATTTCAACTTTGCCAGAAGGGTGTCTGAGTGGCTCAATCAGTTGAGTGTCCAAATCTTGATTTCAGCTCAGGTCATGATCCCAGGGTCATGGAATCGAGCCCTCTGTCACACTTTGCACTGAGCTTGTGGTCTGCTTAAGATTCTCTGTCTCTGTCCCTCCATCTAACTCATGTTCTCTCTCTCTCTAAAATAAAATTAATAATTAAAAAAAAATTACCAGAAACTTTTTAACTGCCATAAAGAAGAGGTAACACATAAGACTGATATTTTAGATACCAGGAATTATACTGAGGCTACAGTAATGTTTGAAAACAAATATCCAGCAAATTCATTTTCAGTAAAGAACAATACAAATTATGGACTCTGGCTTTCTGCCATTTAGCTGTTTTATGACTTACCACAATCACCTAACTCCCATTTCAAAAACTTTGATATCTATAGCAACACAGAAGTTTGCATTCGAGAGCAAGTACAGACCCTGTAGCAAAATAACTTGAAAAGAGTCTTTATCTCTTTACGATTAATTAAACAACAACAAAGGAGATAGTCATCACTTACTGCAGATTAAATGACTAAATTTAAACTTTTTCAGACCTCCACTTCAATCTGAATAATTAACCAAGGCCACTTTAGTCTCTATGGTTATAAATTCAACACCTTTATCAATACACAGAGGAGATTTATCATATTGTATATAAGTATCCAAAGCATAGGCATTTTTTATTATCACGTAACAATAAACCTGACACTCTGCAAAATCATGTACTGAGATTAAGAAAGATTGTAAGAAAAATATGCAACTGGTAAACAGACCAAAAATAAAATTTATAAACCATACAATGTATAAACATAGCTAAAATGGCATGTTACATTCTTAACAACTAAATGTTTCATTTAATATGAGAATGTATCACACGTGAAAGGAGCTGGATGTAAGGTTGTGTAAAGAATGGAGACAAAGGAAATGTGTACAGAATCAGGGATGACTGTGCAGTCAATACTTCCAAGACAGACGCCACGAGCAAGGATGTGAGGACTACAGATACGGTTTCGGTCCTGTGTTGCTTTGTCACCCCTCCACAGATTGTGTTCGTGTCCTGTGCATGCACTAGCTGTGGTGCAAAAACAGTAACATACTAGAAAATGTGAATCTAACAATGTGATTTTGACATTATACTGACACAATAGCTAATTATCACTTCAGAAATAGGCATTGTAGTAGACGAGACTCTAAGAGATGAAGATTTGCCTCACAGTTTCTTTTAGTAAATAGCTAATTCCTTCCTTAAAGGGAGACTTTTTTTATGATTTCACATTTTTTTGTTCTGTGTGGGATAGGAGAGGCTTGGATTATTTTATTTCAGTACTGTGAGTGAAACTGTCACTATATCCCAATGCATTTGAAACTCTGATACGTAAAGTGGACAGAGATAGCATTAAAAAGGAGAATAAAACCCAATCTCACAGAAGAATATAGATGGAAAATATTTCAGCAAATTACAAAAAATATACCCCACATGAAATAAAGTCCAATCCTGGAAAATGAAGAAGGGTTTAATATTAAGTTATTTAATAATATTAATGCATTCCGTTAAAACTCAAAGAAAAAAATCCAAATATTTGATAATATTCACCACCTATTCCTGATAAAATCTCATACTAAACTAAGGTAATAAAGAATAATGAAAACCTATCTCAAACTGATAGTATTTACTAAAAAAAGAGTAAAACACTGGAATCTTTCTTGTCTGCTAAAATCAGAAATAAGAGGTGTTTAGTTCCATTATTCTTTATTATTAATTTAAATGTTCTACTCAGTATATTAACACAAACAATAAATAGAATAATTGCCATTTTTAAGTGATGTGCAAATATAATTATTTGCCATTAATTTTGATGTGGGATTTTATTAAATCTACAAAGCTCAATTCCTCTATATATCAGTGTATCAAACTACCAGTGAGGATTGTTTTTATTTTACCTTTGGAACTTGATGATACAATTCTAACATTTATGTTAAAGAATAAATAGGTGAAAATACATCTTTAAAAGGTGGGGAAGAAATGTAGCAATACTTACCCACCAGACATTAAAACACAATATAAATTAAGAGAATGTAGAATATAATTGATTAGGACTATAATATGCTGATTTGACACAGAACCCAGTATATCTAAGAATGAAATTTGTAATAAATGAAGAATTGAAAGTCCATGCCAAAGGGAGGAATTATTTAAGAATATCAGAGAGAATATAACCAAGAGAAACTTCTAGCTCCCAAATTTAGTTCTTACAGTCTAAACAGTAGGTGAATAAGAAAATCAGTTGCATACGTTAGAAATAAAACGGGTAAGCTGTATAAATAGAAAGCTTAAGGATGAAAATACATAGCAAAAAAAACCCCACAAAATATTCATGTTCATTAATAGACAATTCATAAGTTTCATTAATAGGTATATAAAATTTCCACCATTTGAATTAGCTTTAATAGCAATGTGCTTTAATAGTAATAACACTGATTTGATTATAGGTATTCACATACAAAAATTAAATAAATTTCCCATTATATATGAAAAACTCTTGAGAAAATGTGGGCCAAGATTTATGCATGTATGTATGCTTGTGTGTGTTGTGAGTGTGTGTGATTTTATAACATTTTTTAAATTGAGACAGACTTCACATGCAGTAAAATTCACCATATCAAATTATACAATAATCTGAATCTTTATCCATCTATCCAAGAATATATGCACAGATCAGAAATACAGTTATAAATTCGGATTCAATCAGCTTACGATTCTTAACCTATAATGTGTAATATTATGGTCATTGTTTCAGCGGGTTGTTTATTTTCTGTGCATCTAACACAGACTCTGGAGGATGAATATCAGGCACATGCAATCTGCTGCCATATGTACCACATGACTACAGGGAATTTCACGGTGCTGTTCATCCCTACACCCCCAGAATCTACAACAGTTCACGAAATGAGCAGGCAACCATAAATAGTTCTTAAAGAAAGGAATAATAAAAATTAATTTCCCAAAGTATCATATTTTTGCCCAACCTTCCAAGTCCATCTATTTACATGTTTAATGTATAACAACTGCTTCACTGAATGCCATGCAATTCATCCATTTATAATTCAATGGTTTTAGTATATTCACGGAATTGTATAACCAACACCACAAACAATTTTAGAACATTTTTATTGTCCCAAAAAGAAACTCGGCATGCATCCATTGGCAATCACACCCCATTTCCTTCCAACCTTACTAGGCCTGTTCAAAGATTAAAGTATTTTCTATCACCATAAACTCACCTCTTCTCTAAAATTCATATAAATGGAATCACACAATATGTGGCCTTTAGAGAACAGGTATTTATAGGATCCTAGGGCCTGGTCTGGGTGATCATAAGGTCTTACAAGGTGGAGAAGTGGGTTGGGAGTGGGCTACGTTTATGCAGGTTGGTGATCCTCAGAGGAAAAAATCTTGAAGCAGGTCTTCCAGGGTAGGCTATTAGTTTTGATAAGTTAAACTCTTTCAGCCTTTCTTCCAGGAGCAGGTATTTCTGGAACATACAGCAGTTACTTTTGCTTAGACTAAGTATTATTTAATAAGGGACAGAGAATTATCTTGGTTTCAGTTATTCAGCCTCATATAACATTGTTTTCCAGGAAAAAAATACAATACATGCTTAAATCTTTGTTGTCTTAGTGTATGATTTAGTGTCTCCATGTAAAAATTAACTTGGAACATGTAATACATGACAGGAATGCCACGTTTCTGATTTTAAAGCAAATGCTTCCAGAAATTCCATTATGCTCTTGGTATTACACAACAGTTCTACACCTTGGAAGGTTTTTATTTCTATTAAGTTTTTTCTTTATTTTTTAACCTTTACTTCTATTATGTTTTAATCTTAATTTATTACTACATGTATGTTGCTACTATTTGACACACTGTACAAATAGATATTAATTGAGGTTTGCATCTTTTATGATTATAGAGTATACCTCTTCATTTCTTAGATTTTTGGTTATTTGTTGTCTGTTGTTGCTGTCTTGTATTTAACCTCTGGGAACACCCTCCCAACTCTCTGTTGACACATTTAGGTCAGCTGACCTCACACATGACCCCAGGGTGGTCAATCTGTCAGTGGAGGCTTCAGGGAGGAAAAAGTGGCCCAAAGCCAGAATGGTGAGCAAGACATTGGAGATTCAATGGCAAATAAGGTCCCTTCTTTCTAGTGCTAGAGGTAATCAAGTTAAAATGAGGTCCTTTGGTGGGAGAATCCTGATCCTATTTGGTGTACTTATAAGAAGCAAAATTTGGGTACAGACTCACATAAAGGGAAAATGATGCAAAGAAAACTCAAGGGAGAAGAGAGTCATATACAAACCAAGCACAGGGGCCTGGAATAGATCCTTCCCTCACAGCCCTTAAAAGGAACCAACTCTGCTGATACCTTGATTTTGGACTTGTAACCTCCAGAACCGTGACAGTAAATTTCAGGTCAAAGACATACATTTCAAATGTCTTCCAGGGAATCACCAAAAAGCCACATGATGACAATTCTTGGGCATGAGACTCTGAAAGAGCTCTAGCTTGGTTCGGTGAACTTCATTACCAGGAATACGGGCTGTTATTTGTCAAGGGTACCAGTGAGCTAGAGGGGAAGAGATGAGACTAAGGAAAGCTAAATGCCACAGAGCTCACTGTTATCAATACTAAGTAAATTTTCTTGAGTAAATATTCCCTGGGTTGCTGCAACCTTTTGCATAGCTTCCAGAATTGTGAACATTTTGATTCTGACACTTTTGCTAAACAGTTTCTTGCTCTGATGGAGGGGTAAATTTTTGAATGTCCTTACTGCAACATTTTGCTGACATCCTATACAAAAAATTTTAGCAAAGCATGTTTTGTAATTGTACAAAAAAGAGGAAATGTTTAAACAGAGGAAGGTTTAAAAATAAATGGTAGCCAACTTATATAATGACATTATGAAGCCATTAAAATGTTTTAAAAGTAATTAATCATATATAGAAATAGTCATGATATTTGAATCATGATTCAAGATTCAAGAAAACAGTATCAGCAGCTAACATTTGTTGAACTTTCTACATGCTTCATCTATGATAGATGATTTACATGAATTATCTCATTTTATTTCCACACCAATGCCTTGAGGAAAATACCAACCTCTCCATTTTATAGACGTGGATACTAAACCTTAGAGACAGTCACAAGTAGTTTTGCGACAGTCACAAAGGAAACTAGTACCAAAGTAAGTATTTACATTCTGACTCTAATAGCCTCACTGTGAACAGCTTACTCACAAACCTCTTGATGGGATCTCCCTACTACCTTGCCATGCAGCCCCAGAGCCCCCTTCCATTTTCCTAATATTTCAGGTATGTCCATTAATCATCACTATTTGTTTTACTGTCTTACTTCTCATTAAAATATGAGCTTCCTGAAGAGAGAAGCTGTGTCTCTATCTTGATCATTACTGTGTCCCAAAGGACTGGGCCCTCAATCAGAATATAATAATTTTAAATGAGCAATATAAAATATATGAACAAATAAGTGATTTAGTGGATATATAATATTCTCATTATTCTTATAGTTTGAAAACATAAACCGATCTGTATTAAATGAACACCCACTCTGCTGGTAGACAAAAGGAAAAGGCAATGGCAACTAATCATTAGTTGCATCTATGATGCATCTACAATGCATCATATGGCATCTGCATGACATATTTCTTGGTCTTTCTAACGCAACACAGGATAGCAGGGCATGCTCTGGCTAAACCCTTAACAACAGAGACTGCTTGAGGAATCCATATATGTCTTATAAAAATTAACTTTTAGGGTAAAAAATGCAGAGTGAATAAATCATGTTTAGGATGTCAGAAATGGGCTGATGAAAGGGTAATGCTTAAACTGAGCCCTAAATCATAACCAATGCCAGAGGAGCACGAGAAAAAGTTGCAGACAGAAGATAGCAAGCACAGGCAATGTTCTTGGGATATGAGAAATGATAAACTTGAGATACTGAGAGTGGACGGCAGAAGTTAGAGATAAAAAATGAAGTTTAAGAAGTTAAGAAATGGTTTGTTAAGATCTCACAGAATCTTTATAGGCCATTTAAAAAATGTTGGATTTGTTCTTAAAGGTAATGGAACAGGGGTGCCTGGATAGCTCAGTCAGTTGAGCATCCAACTCTTGGTTTCAGCTCAGGTCATGATCTCACAGTTTGTGAGGTCGAGCCCCAAATTGGGATTCTCTTTCTCCTCTCTCTCTGCCTCTCCCACCAACTTTTGCATACTCTCTCTCTCTCTCTCCAAATAAATAAATATTTTTTTAAACATGCATTTAACATACTTAGAATTGCATTTGTACAAAGCATCCTGGCTACACTGCGAAGAATAATGGGGCCAGATACGGCTATAAGAGTCTACAGGATACAGCAATGGCCAAGCCAAGTAGTGATGCTGGCTTGGACTAGGGCATGGAGAAAAACAGGACTGCTGAGAAATTAAGGAAGTTCAAATGCCAGGATTCAGTAATTTATTAGATAGGGGTAAGGAGGGTGGTTAAAGGAATTCAGGATGACACAATCCTTCAGATTCCCAATGTTACCATAATCTGCAATGAGTTACATCATTTGCAAATCCTCTCAATAATTCTCTACTGACCCATTATTCCTCTAACAAAAGTTAATTCCAACACAAAGAGTCCTTGATTTTAGCAATTTGATTTTCAACAAAATCAACTCTCTGTCTCTCTCTCATCATGGCCTGCCATAATAGCAACAGCTAATATGTGCTGAATTCTAGATGTGTGCCAGCACTGCTCAACGTACTTTATGTTATTAAATAATTTAATCTCCATTTCAGAGATGTGAAAACTGAGGAATAAATTATTAAATTAATTAAACATGTCAACATTTGCATAGGCAATGAGGCGCAGAGTAAAAAATGCATAAAAAAAATAAATGTGCAATTAATTTGTAAGCTTAATATTATATGTATGAAAGTGTACACACAGAGGCATTCCATGAATAATGAGGGATAGAGAGAAAATGGGAGAGAGAAGGAATATGTCCACTTTTGGGTTTTCAACTTCAGTAACAGAAAATTATTTTTTGTTCTTCCAAAGTTAATTTATACTTAAATCATAATATATAATCATGAAGTATCCCAACGTTAGGTAAACAAGATATATAATATATATAATGGTCTTTCAGGACAAGAGCTGCTATGGCTTCTCAGCAGGGCAGACTATTCTTTTTCACAAAAAAATTAATTTTATTGTTGTGCTTCAATGCAAATTCTCAGAGGGGAGTAGCTGAAAAGAAATGCTCCTTCTTATTTCATTAAAAATAATAAAGCACAGAGAATATTTCATCTGAAATACCCCCCAACCCCATTTTCATTAACTGCACTATTCTAGATGTCAACTCTCTGATTCAGAATTGGAAAGGGTACGTTTTAGAGGGCTCTAAATCTTTGATTTCAGAATTACATACATGATTCAAGTCCCTAATTACCTCTAAATTCATATCTACTCTACTGAGCAGGTGCTTGGAAAACGATTTATGGAGGTGACTCAATTGCATTCATAGACCTATTTAGGTTTTGCTTCCTCAGGGAGGTCTCTACTGACCATGGTAGCTACCCTTTCATGGCACTCCAATTCCCTCTGCAAGCCGTCTCATGGAGCATACTTCACAACCATTCGATATCTGTCTTTCCCACGACTGTCTGTTCCACAAGGTCAAAAGCTGAGACTGTTTTGTTTCCATGCACAGCCCTGAATCTTAGCTCACAGATGGGAACTAAGGGTGCTTTTAATTACACATTACTATGCAGGATTTTATTCAAAAATATAAGCTGACCAATGAGAAAATAAAAATGGAGCTATTGATGACAACTCCAGCCCTTCAACTAGTTTTCTCCAGCTAATGATTAAAACACTTCTTTGAAAATTACCAGAAATAAATTGGAAAAGAACAGGAAGGCCACGGGAGGTGGTGTCTTTGGAAAGTCACCTGGCTACTCTCGTCTGGCTGAAATAGGCTCATGTATAGCTCCTCCTTGTGTAGCTTTTGAATCTGCCTACATGGCTCTCTACTCATCTCCCAAGCCTCAAATCATAATTCCAAAATCCTCACCATCTACACTAACCACCTAACCCTGGATTCTGCAAATTTCTCATCTTCTAGAATATGTGAGTTATTCTGACCATCCACAGCCTTTAATTTCCTTTCTCCATTAGTAATTTCTTACAAATAATCACGCCTCGGATAAACCTCATTGGCTACAATACTGCCACTGCGCAAAGCTTCCATTAGAATTTCTTAATTGTGTACACATGTATATATGGTAATTTCTTGATTGTATATACGTAAACACACAAACACATATATATGTAATGTTATGTTCTATATTAGACTATACATCTTTTAATAATGGGAACCATTTTATAATTTCTTTTTTCTTACCTGCTAACTTCACCAAAGCCTAAAATGGCTCACAAGGCAATCAAAGCATATGGCCAAAAAATTACTCTAAGTGAGTATACCAAGCTCCATGGAAAATAAAGACTTTCAAAAGTTTCTGATCATTAGAAATTTTTCTGAGAAAAAAAATATAGATATGTACTTGAATAAATTAGATGGAGACTGCAATTAGTCATACAGTTCATTTATTTCGGACCTTAAGTCTGTTTGGTACTTGAATCCATTTAGAATCATTTGTTGTTTGATCTAGGAGCATCTTCCTGCATTTGGATTATACAAATGCTGAATTATTACCCTTTCAGGACCATTTGCAATTTAATTGTTCACAGACAGAGCTTTAATAACAGTGTATATAAAATAAATATGCAGGATTTTTGTCCAAAGCATAGTAAACTCTTCACTCAAGTGTCATTTTCCTTAATCTGCCCCTCTCTACTTTTTCCAGTGAGGAGTTAATTGAGTTTCTCACAATCTCGTGCCTAATTCCCATGCCAAATCATTAAAGGCTCAATAACTGCTTGAATAGATTAGAAAACCACCCTTTGCTGGATCCCCACAAAAATGTTTTTGTGACAAAACCCTGTTGCTGCAAGTAACACATTCAGTCTTAGTGCAAAAGTCTTTCTAAGACACTCATGGAAAGAACGAAACAAAGTGTTTCAGCGATCATCCCCAATCTGAAAGTACCAGAAGGCATCAAGTTGAATGACAAAGTATAGTGAGACTGAATAAAAAGGAAAAGTCTGATCCAAAGTATTTACCCTCTAAAGTTGAATCACATGAACCTGCTCCTGTTTCAAGTATGCTCTGCAGTTTCCATTCAAGCCGCTCCTTTTGTATAACGAGTAAGGAGAAAGAGAAGTACGTAAACACAGCGATGCTTTGAATAAGGACTGAATATAAAGACATCTGTCGTCTAACATTTTGCAATTGTGCCTAATAATGACACACCTCCCTCTGTTTTTTCCACAAGAGTCAAGGATGAGTTCCTAAAGGAGCCTAGGGTAACAGCTTTCAACATTTTGTGTTAACAAGTACCTTGCCTTTGTGCATTTTAAAAGGAGAGAGCTAGGATTTTTTTTCTAATAGCCAGTCTCCCACCCCTCCCCCCCCCCACTAGATCAGAGAAAGCCACCAGGTTAGCACAGAATTTTTCTAGGGGAAAAAAACCCTCTATGTTCTTTGCTTTATTCAAGGTGACTTTACATGATTCAAGGTTTTAGAATCACTCCAATGACTGTAGCTATTCAATAGGTATCAAGCTGTCTTAGAGTAAAACAAGGGACCATTATTTGTAAATCATTTTTGTGCAAACTTCAATACCACAAAATGAGACTTAGAATACAATGTGCTGCAATTACATTTAAGCTCTAAATCAAATCATCATGACTCAAAGATATAGATAGTGTAGCCTACCTCAGTGAGACCATTCTTCTTCCAGGGGCATTCTCCACAGCTGGAGCCAATAGTCATGGAGGAGTAGAAGACAAATGTTCTAAAATATCTCCCTAAATGTAGGCCATGTGGGGACTTCAGCATCAACAGTAAGGGAGAGCAACTATCAAGAAGAGACTCCACCACAGGGTGCCTCATGGCTCAGTTGGTTAGGCATCTGACTTCGGCTCAGGTCATGATCTCACAGTTCTACGAGCTCAAGCCCCATGTCGGGCTCTGTGCTGACAGCTCAGAGCCCAAGCCTACTTCAGATTCTGTGTCTCCCTCTCTCTCTGCCCCTCCCCTGCTCCTGCTCTGTCTCTCTCTCTCTCAAAAATAGACAAACGTTAAAAAAAAATTTTTTTAAAGAGAGAATCCACCAAACTAGAATCTCTGAGAGACCTATCCATAGCACTGTACCAGAGAGGTTTTATTTAACATTATGCTCAAAATAAGATTTTATGCTAACATAATAAATTAATAGAAATAAGCACCTGATCTATTTTAGGGTTATATTCATTAACTTTAAGGAATTTCATATAAACTAAATGAAATCTTTGCTGCAAAGTTTACTTTTACTTAAGAAAAGTGCCAATATGCCAATACCTTCTTCCCTTGGTGCCTCACATCCTGTAGTAACAAGGATAATCGTGGTCTGCTTTGGATTGTAGGGAATTAAATGCATTGGATTTCACAAATGCCAACATACATGCAGTCTATTATCCCTTGATATATAAAAGAAGACAGCAGCTCTTTGCCATGGAAGTGGCTGAAAAGGCTACAGGTGAAATCAACAGAAAGAAAACGTATAGGATTTGTATAGGATTTTTCTTTTCTTTCAAATGAAGAAGGCATGCATCTACTACTACCCCAGCCCAAAATGTTAGAATACCAGTGTCAGAGGCTCTAGACTAATCAGTTCTAGATGGAGAAAAAAAGAGCTGATTGTAGTATTTGTTGATTCTGGTGTAGGTACTTCTACTCTGGCCAATTTCACGTCACCAAGTGATACCAATCTGCTACAAAATTCTTGATCACCTCCAGCAAGCCAGAATCTAAAGGTGAGTGTACACTATAATCCCTGTTTCTTTAAGTGGACAGAAGCAATGGTTTGAATATTAGATTTTTCACAGAAGGCCAAAGAAGGGGAGGGGGGCCAAACTTCTGCATGTATGTTAAAATTAGAAAAGATAATGCAAAAAATTTGGCAAAAAATGACAGCAACTATGCAGTGATCCCTAAAATATTTGCTTGTCATAAAAGAAAGCAAAGACTATTTTCATTGAAATGCTACTGTGAAGCTCAGACTACCTGGGGATTGAGGACTCAGCACCCTCTGATGGTCCCTATCAGTGCCTCTATCTGGAGCTAGGAAAAAACGGGAAACAAGTTTAGCATTTAGAACAGGACCCAGGTCAAGACTGGAGAGCCAGGAGCTGAAGCGACCCAGATACATGAGGTCATAAGAGAAGGCAATGAAACAACCAGGATATTATTCCACAGCCTAAGTCCCTGAGGGAAAATCGTCAGGACACTTGTAAGCTCAATTAACTAACTACAATGGGGGGAATCAGAATAAACTATGAATTTTTTTATCACAAGGGAAAACTATCCTCTACATCTCCCAGATCTTCAAACACTTCATCTCTCTCTCTATCAAGCTAACAATGCTGGTATTATTTTGTTATTAAAAATGATGGGGCACCTGGGTGGCTCAGTCAGTTAAGCGTCCAACTTCGGTTCCGGTCATGATCTCGTGGCTCTTGAGTTTGAGGCCCGTGCTGGGCTCTGTGCTGACAGCTCAGAGCCTGGAGCCTGCTTCAGATGCTGTCTCTCCCTCTCTCTCTGCCCCTCCCCACTCGTGCTCTATCTCCATCTCTCACAAGTAAATAAATGTTTTAAAAAAATTTTAATTAGCACTTATTACATGATTATTTTTCATAGGCACAATGGCAAACTTTGCCTTAATTCTCTCATGAGATATAGACTTTTAAATATTCTGCGTTAAACACACACACACACACACAAAACAAAAACCTGAAACAGAGATATGATTTTTCTAAAGCACCAAGTATAAATTAAGACAGCTGCAGCTGTGGGGCACCTGGGTGACTCAGTCAGTTAAGTGCCCGACTTCAGGTGAGGTCATGGTCTCTCAGTTCATGAGTTCAAGCCTCACATAGGGCTGTGTTGACAGCTCATAGCCCAGAGCCTTCTTTGGATTCTGCGTCTCCCTCTTTCTCTCTCTGCCCCTCCCCCTGCTCATTCTCTCTCATTCTCTCTCTCTCTTTCTCTCTCAAAAATAAATAAACATTAAAAAAAAAGACAGCTGCAGCTTAAATCTGGGTATCACTCCAACACTTGGGCTTTTCATGATTTTACTTCCTCTCCTCTATAATCCCCTTTGAGATAAATTTAATAAAACTAAGAAAAATCAAATATATACAATTTTTTGTTATTTTTTAATGTAATGTAAGTAACCTTAAAAGTAATTTTAACTAACATGAAACCCAATGTTTAAGAAAGCAGGAGAAGTATAAATAAAATAAATATACTAATGTCTAAGCTGTCTGGCCAGCTTAGTATTGATAAGCAAAACAAAGTGTCTCATTCTGTAAGCCAAAAAGTAACCTTCACTCCATGTATGCTAATTACATCGACATTTCATACCCAAATGTAATAATAAAATCAGCTTGGATTCATTATTCTCAAAACTCTTGAATCAAGCAAAAGAAAGCAGCTACGGAAATGGCGAGCCATAGCCGCTGACAGAGACTTGTCTTCATGTGACACACTCCTTTAGAAGGCAAAACTCCTTGTCGATCACACAAAGCTAAGTTAAAAGCAAAAATTAAATCTGGCTTTCTGGGATCTAATTCTTTCAATCTAGCTTCCTCTAACCAGGTTCAGAGACAATATTGCACTTCCAATTCCCATTTTTTTCCCTATCTTGGAAGAAAAGCATGTTGCCTTCTCTGTTTCAACAGACCAGTCAGCATTCACGCTACAGCACAATCATGCCAGACTGGGATTACCCCTTGTCTAGCCACCGTTCTTCTCAGCCAGCAGCAAGGTCTTCAACTCGGGACAGATCAAATTCATCTTTCTCTTCCCAATGTCTAGCAGAATGAGTCCTGTAAGAGTGTTATAGACGTTGGGATAACTAATGACTATTTTAGGTACAGTTTTTTAGCTCACGTACAAAATCTTCTCTCCCTCTGGCCCCACACGAGAACCTCCTCCAAACGAGTCTGGATAGCATTTTGAAGCTTTAAACAAAAACTTTAGAAGGACGATACTTCTTCAAACTACCTTGCCCTCCCATCTCACCATCCCCATCTCTCTGCTCAGCTAATTACCTCCCCTGCAGAAGACCCTACTTCTGGCTGGATAAAATTCACTTTTTGCACCTTGAGGGATAAAGGCCAAATGTTTGGTGTTGCTCTTCTGATCTGCAGAATAATTTAGGTCTCTTTTATGTAATAAATACTGTAAACCATATACTGATATTGTTTACTTTCCCTGACCTAAATTGCTGATTAAAGGCCCAATTTTGTTAACTTCTAAGTGCAACACTCTTGTTAGAGAAATACCACAGTAATTGCAACAAAGTGAAAAATGGACCCAGAGCTTTATTTGTATTAAATCCAAAGTAGTTCATACATTTAAAAGAAATTGAGACAGTATCAACTGAAAAACTGAATTTCTGAGCACAAGCATCCCATTGGTCCTTTCCCCAGTGGTCCAATCCCCTTACTCACTTGATCCTACATCTCAGTAAAGATGCCACAGATGATTTTTAGAAAGAGGTAATATAGAAAAGGTAAATAATAATGTTATTTCTCAAGTTTGCAGTTCTGTAATAACCACAGTTTCAAGAAATAAGGCAGAAATTAAGCTGGTTTCAGAATTATGGGTTTAGCTGGTGCTAGCATTTAATATGGCCAATTATTATTTAATAAGTTCCCAAAGCTATATATAACCTAAAGAATGGTATACACCATCACTGGATTTCAATATTCAGTACCAAATAACATTTAAAATTCATTAAGAGATGTCAAATATTAACGTATGAACATTTTTAAGTGTTTTTATTGATTGCTCAATTATCTTTACTAAACCCTTCAAGTTGCTCTAGAACAAATTTTCACTGATGGAATATTAATATTTCTGAGGGAAAAAAGTAAAACCCTCTAAATCTGTGGACTGTTTTATTGCTAAGTAAATGACATCCAGTTCCTCCAGATACAGAAACAAGCCATACACATACAAGGAGAGGAAAAGTAGGCTGCAAAATCAAGAGGACATTAATTATGTACATAAAAATTAGTAAACATGTTTCTGACACTCAATGTACCATGCCACAGAAACTTCAATATCTACATTTGTATACCTGAATTTGACAGCAATGGTAGAATAACATTTTTTCATCAGTAATACAAGAGTGATTTTTTTAATAAGTAAATAATGCAGTGGACTTGTATGTAATTTCCATTGCTTTGACATTTTTTTAAGTAAATGGGAACAGGTATTTGATGAAACAAATATTCATGTATGTATCTCACTCTTACTAAGTGTAACATACCATGGTAAGAAAATGCCTGCAAGAAAGGATGAATACGTGTTCTCACCTTGAAAACCTGAAAGTAACCCTCGGCCTTACTAGGCAAGACAGCAGTTGATTCCCAGATGTGTAGACACCCAAAGAACCAACTCCTACCTGGTCTAGCCCAGGTTAAAGCGAGCCCAGGTTAAAGTAAAGCAGAAAGCAGGAAAAATGACCTAAAGAAAATAAGCCCTTGGTTAGTGTTTGAGCAGAAGATAATTAATGCCATTTCTCTTTGAAGAATAGATTAGTCTGCACTTTCTAAAATTCCAGTTTGCGGGGGGTGGGCAGTAGAAGTTTATTTTGTGTTAAAAAATCTGCCTGAAGTGATCTGAATTATTTTTATTTCATTTTTAAGTATCTTCATTTGTTGAAATGAAAGTTTAATGTTTTGTATTAATTGTGACCACAATACATCAATCATAAAACGGCATTGTACTAAACTGAATGGTAACATAAGGAAACACACCATGCCACAATACGTTTCTAGGGTAAATTTCATCTTTGGGGCATCAGAGACAAGGTATTTAACGAAGAGTCCAAAGATGTGGACTAATTAGCTCTATGACTAACATGGTATAAAACATTTGGGCCTCAGTTTGCTCACTGGAAAGATGGTGGACATCAGACAGGGGATGTAAATTTCAAAGAAGCTGAGAAATCATTCATTCCTTTTACTCTTCATTTTACAGGTTTTGTAATGTTCAAAGACTGCCCCTATTTTTAATTTTCCCTTGAATTTTTAAATTATGTGATCCTTATTTTACATTTCTTTTATTCTACATCAAAAAGATGGTATCTCATTAGCAAAAGGATGCACAGCTATAGAGGAAACCTATATATAAAAGGTAAACATCACACAGAGACAAACCAAGAAACAGACTCTTAACTATAGAGAACAAATTGATAGTTACTATAGGGGAGGTGGGGGAGGGATGAGTGAAAGAGGTGATGCAGATCAAGGAGTGCACTTGTTGTGATGAGCACCAGGTATGTTATGGAAGTGTTGAATCACTAAATTGTACACCTGAAACGAATATTACACTGTATGTTAACTAACTGGAATTTAAATAAAAACATTAAAAAAAAGTTAAACATCAGAGGTTGGAAGATGGTGGTGGAGGAGGAGGAACCCAGGCTCAGCTAGTCCCATGACTACAAGATAACTATCAAATCATCCTAAATACCCTAGAAACTGACTGAACACTACAAGAACAAACTCCATACCTAAAGGTAGAGAAGAAACTTCATGGAAGAAGACAAGAAATGTTAAGACACAGTTTGAGAGAGAAGTGGATTATGGCCACTGCTGTGAGGAGGGAGCCACAGTCATGGAGAAAAGTGAGAGACAGACTAACACACAGAAGAACACACAGCAAAAGTGATTCCCCACAGCAATTGGCTTGGAAAACAAGAGGGGCTGAATTTCATGACTCTGGCAACCAGCAGCAGTGAAAGGTTCAGCAGGCCAACTTGGGATAGGGCCCAGAGGGCATTTCACTATTCTCTGAGAAAAGGCAGGCAAAGAGCCTGCAGACATACAGCATGGAAACAGTGGTCTGAAGACTGCCTGGGACAGAGTTGCGATGTTATTTGCTCATCTTAAAGCTTATCTCAGAGAGAGTGTTCACAGAGAGACCTCTCAGGGAAAAAGGAACTGGCCTGCATCATCTCCACCCCCCATCCCTCAGGATGAGCACAGGACCACCCTCAGGAACCAGCAGAGCAGGGACATTCACTACCTAACTTGCTTACACCAAGCCCTGACCCCACACTCTGCTGAAACCACCTTTTCCAGTCACACTTGCCTCAGACCCAGCACAGCAGGTCTCCTCTCCCAAAAGACCAGCCCAAACCCATGCCAACACTGTGAGCCCCAATATGGGAGCTTTGCAGAGGCTTTGTTCCTGCAGTGGTAGTTACAGGTCTCATTTCACAAATATACCAGAGCACACCTAGTAAACATGCACCATATTCAGGCAAAGAACCAAACAATGCCCACAACAGACAAAGAGATACTTTGCAAAGGAGTAGCCTGAAGGATAAAGCAGACAGGAGAAACATCAGAGTACATACAGCACACACTAGGGACACTCCTGAAAGCACCAGCCCCTAGGTAACAGGGGACACCACACTTCGTGGCACTACAGGACTCTTTTCTTTGCCTTTCTTCTAAAGAACAGGAGATGCAGCTGACTTCCCTAACACAGAGAAATAGGCAGAGAGACTTAAATAAAATGAGAACAGAGAAATTTATCCCAAATGAAAGAAACTGACAAAGCCACAGCCAGAGATATAAGTGAAACAGATATAAGTAACATGCCTGATGGAGTATTTGAAGCAATGATCATAAGGGTATTCACTGGACTTGAGAAAAGAATGTTAGACATCAGTGAGAAACTTAACACAGAGATAACTAAGCAGAGATAAATGATTCAATAAACAAGATGAGAAACACACTTGATGGAATGAAGAGCAGGCTGAAAGAAGCAGAGGAAGGAATTAATTACCTAGAAGAGAGAGTAATGAAGTAATCAAACTGAACAAAAGAGAAAAAGGAATTATGCAAAATGAGAATAGACTTAGGGAACTCAGTGACTCCATCAAATGTAATAACATTCATATTAGAGGAGTCCCAGAAGAAGAAGAGAGAGAAAAGGGGACAGAAAATTTATTTGAAGAACTAATAGCTGAAAAACTCCTTAATCTGGGTTAGGAAATAGATTTTCAGAGCTAGGAATCACAGAGAGCCCCCAGCAAAATAAAATCAACAAAAGCAGGAATGCCTGAGTGGCTCAGTCAGTTAAACATCCAACTTGAGCTCAGGTCATATCTCACAGTTTGTGATCTCGAGTTCTACCTACATTGGGTGAGCTTCAACCCCACTTTGGGTGAGCTTGAGCCCTGCTTCGAATGAGTTCAATCCCCACTTCAGACTCCACACCCTCTCTCCCCTCCTCTCTCTCTCTCCCTTTCTCTCAAATGAATAAATAAATAAATAAATAAATAAATAAATAAATAAATAAAATCAAAAGCATATCCACACCAGGACATACTGTATTAAATTGGCAAAATATAGTGATAAAGAAAAAAATTTAAAAGCAGCAAGACAAAAGAAGACACTAACATACAAGGGAAAACCCATAAGTCTAGCAAGGGATTTTTCAGCAGAAACTCTCCAAACCAGAAAGGAGTGGCATGATCTACTCAGATTGCTGAATGAGAAAAATCGGTAGCTAAGAATATTCTATACAGCAAGGCTGTCCTTCAGAATAGAAGGAGAGGCAAAGAGTTTCTCAGACAAACAAAAACTAAAGGAGTTTAGGACCACTAAACCAACCCTGCAAAAAATATTAAAAGGGACTCTGAGTGGAAAGCAGAGATGGAAAGTGACAGTATGATGGTGGGAAACACAAATGCAGTAAATACAAATATCTCTGTAAAAGTCATTCAAGGAACTCACAAAATAAAAGGATGTAAAATATGACAACATATACCTAAAATGTGGGGAGGAGTAAAGAATGGGTTAAACTTAGATGACCATCCATTTAATACAGACTGCTATATGCAGAAGAGGATATATACAAACTAATAGTAACCATATATCAAAAATATATGTGCAAAGAATAAACAGAAAGAAATCTTTCTAGATAGGTCTCCTGAAGCAAGGGAAACAAGCAAAAATAAACGACTGGGACTACATCAAAATAAAAAGCTTCTGTACAGCAAAGAAAACAATCAACAAAACTAAAAGGCCACCTGTGGAATGGGAGGAGATATTTGCCAATGACATCTCTGGTAAAGGGTTATTATCCAAAATAAATAACTTATACAGCTCAATATTCAAAAAACAAATCACCCAATTAAAAAAATGGGCAGAAAACATGAATAGACATTTCTCCAAAAAAGACGTACAGATGACCAACGGACACATGAAAAGATGCTCAACATCATTCATCATTAGGGAAATACAAATCAAAACTACAATGATATATCACCTCACACCTGTCAGAATAGCTGACATCAACAACACAAGAAACAAGTGTTGGCGAGGATGCGGAGAAAAGGAACCCTCGTGCACTGTTGGTGAGAATGCAAACTGGTGCAGCCACTCTGGAAAACAGTATGGAGGTTCCTCAAAAAGTTAAAAATAGAACTACCCTACAATCCAGTAATTGCATTACTGGGTATTTACCAAAGTATACAAAAATACAAATTCAAAGAGATAGATGCATCCCTGTGTTTATAGCAGCGTTATTTGTGATAGCCAAATTGTGGAAGCAGCCCAAGTATCCACGGAAAAAGAGGTGGTATATTATACACACACACACACACACACACACACACACACCATGGAATATTATTCAGTCACAAAAAGAATGAAATCTTGCCATTTGCAAGGATATGAATAGAGCTAGAGTGTATAACGCTAAGTGCAGTAAGTCAGTCAAAGAAAAATACCATATAATTTCACTCATATTTAGAATTTAAAAAACAAAATAAAGGAGCAATGGGGGGAAAATAGAGATAAATTAAGAAACAGATTCTTAATTATAGAGAAAAAAAACTAATGGTTACCAGAGGAGAGGGCAATAAGGGAATGGGTTAAATAGGTGATGGGGATTAAGGAGTGCTCTTGTAATGAGCACTGGGTAATGTACAGAATTGCTGAATCATTATATTGTACATCTGAAACTAATGAACACAGTAATTTAAATCAATATTAAACATCACTGTTATAGACAAAAGTATGTAAGAGACATTACACACTGACAAGAAATGAAAATTTTAACAAAGAAGGAAGAGAGGAAAATAAACAATATTTCTGTCCATCCCTATGATGTCTCTCATGTTTAACTAGGCTATCCTATAAAAAGGCACTGGCAGTATTCTTTGGCATGAATTTATATTTCTTTCTCAAACATTCCAGAAGTTGCTTTCAGCTCCAATTCCTAGGACAACCATGAACACTGTGGAACTTAAACGAAAAGCAGAGGAACCCCACTAGATCTGCATTGTGTGAAGACTCTGTTTTACATTAATTTTTCTGAATTCGTTTCACATCTTATGGAACACTGCCAGCCTCACAATTCTAGAAACGGAAAGTCTTCTACACATGACAAAGGTAAATAAGCAGTTTGGCCTTGTTCCAAGTGACAAAAGATAATCTAATCGCTGTTATAATTCAGTATGGGGCTTATTTTAACTCTCCACAAGAATATCAATGAAAGCATTATAATTTATTACATATAAATAGAATTATTAGAATTTAAAATTAAATTATGAAAACTAACTTAAATTCCCAAATCCCTACTCATTAAATTTTAATGATTTTTGGTTATAACTTGAATAGTTACCAAAAATCCCAAATTATTTCTATAGGAAATCACTAATTTTTTTGCATATCTGTAAAACTACCTTAATGTAGTAAGCAATGATAGGATTACCTTATTAATGTTTCAAAATAAGTTATCCACATTATATTACTTAGAGTTCTCCAGGAAACAACCAATAGACTGTATATATAAAGACAGAGAGATTTATTTTAAGGAATTAGCTTATGCCATTGTGGAGGCTGACAATTCCAAAATCTTCAGGGCAGGCCTGCAGGCTAGGTATCCAGAAAAGAGCTGATGCCACAGGCATGCATCCTAAGGCATTCTGGAGGCAGAATTCCCTCTTCCTCAGGAAACTTTAGTGTTTCTCTTGAGGCCTTCAGCTGATTGGGTGAGGTGTACTCACATTGTGGAGGTAACCTGATTTATTCAAAGTCTGCTGATATAAATGTTAATTGCATCTAAAAAATACTTTCATAGCAACAACCATACTGGTTTTGAACCAAACATCTGGACACCAGAGACTCGCCAAGTTGACACATAAAATTACCCATCACACACACATTTTCTTATTAAATAATTTACGGATACAGGCAACCTATCTACTGTATATAGTAATCACACCACTGTGAGCCTTCTCATTTTTCATTAACTTATTTTACATTTTAAAAATCAGTTTATATTTCATACTATAACAAGTTGTAAACATAGGGATTTTTGTAAGTTGAGCGCCCATTATATAAGCTGGTGTTCTTTTCACTGACTCCACTCTCCAAGAAGTCTGGATTTCATGATCAAAATCTCCCACCCAAACCCAGCCAGTCAATGCACATTGTCTGTCCTTCACTAGCAATTTCCATTCTTGTTCTTCCAGACCCCCAAATTTTCCTAACCTTTTTTCATTAAATTTTTCTATTTTTATGTGACTCTTTTCTAAGTTCTCTTTTTCTTGGAACTAAGTTTTCTCTATTCAACCTAATGTATTCTACAGCTTTATCCAAAACCAGTTTGCAATTTCAAATAATTACCTTCCTATGAAAAATCATTCAGGCTTTAGCTACACAGGTAAACACCAACTTGCCCCACCTGTGAATCCTTATTATCACCCTATCTTTGATGGGTATGTAATTGCCATATCATAAAAACGGAAGTGGTTAAGGTAAAAATGTGTAAATGAATGAGTCAGCTTTTCTTTACTTCCCCATGGTGCCGGGATAAGGAGCAGCTGGAAATACAAGGTACAATGACTGAACATAACTTATCCTCCACAAGACACTATTACACAGGATATAAGATCAGAAGTCACTAAGGTATTTTCAACAAATCACTCTCTTCCAGAAGAAATAAAATAAAACAACCCATTGTAACAACTTTACTGAAAAAGTTATGAAAGTTAGTAAACTCCTTAAAAACTAAATCTCCAGATTGTGAGAGAGTTATAAAAGTGTTGTGAGAGCATGGCATTGTGAAGAGCACCAGGACTAAACTCAGATAGTGTGAGCACCATTTACAGATTTATAATCTGCTCCTTGTGTGGCCTAAGATGCCCCTGTCCCTTAGGAATCCAAAACTCTCCATTTATTAAAATGAAATACTATAGGGGCACCTGGGTGGCTCAGTCGGTTAAGCGTCCGACTTTGGCTCAGGTCATGATCTCGTGATTCGTGAGTTCGAGCCCCGCGTCGGGCTCTGTGCTGACAGTTCAGAGCCTGGGGCCTGCTTCGGATTCTGTCTCCCTGTCTCTCTGCCCCTCCCCAACTCGCACTCTGTCTCTCTCTCTCAAAATAAATAAACGTTAAAAACATTTAAAAAAAAAATGAAATACTATAATATTTTGCCTGAATCAATGTGTAACTCTTAAGTGTCCATTGTTTTCATTTTCTATTTTAAAACATATATTTTTCTTAAAAAGTTACATTTAAATAGGGTGCCTGGGTGGCTCAGTTGGTTAAGCATCTGACTTTTGATTTTAGCTCAGATCATGATCTCACAGCTTATGAGTTCAAGCCCCACATTGGGCTCTGAGCTGATGGTGCAGAACCCACTTAGGATTGTCTCTCTATCCCTCCCTCTCTGCCTACTCTCTTTCTCTCGCAACAAAATAAATAAATAAACTTTAAAAAGTTACATTTAAATGCATGTTTTTATTTTTTAACTTGCTTCAATGAGGTATTATTTGCATACAAAATGTTATAGATATTTAATGTATAAAATTTGAGGTGTTTGGTGATGGATTTATATCCATGAAAGCATCATCACTATCAATGGCTGTAAGCTTACCCATCACCTTCAAAAGTTCCTTTCTAACACCTGTGCTTGTTCCTTTTGCGATAAGAGCACTTAACATATGAAATATTCTCTCAGTAAATTTTTAAATATACATTCTTAATCATAGACCCTTTGTTGCATAGATCTCCAAAACTTTTTTGCATATCCGATAGTTTATATGCTTTGACCAACATCTCCCCATTTCTCTTCCCCCCGCCCCATGCACCCTTGGTGACCATTATTTCACTCTCTGTTTCTAAGTATTTGATTATTTTAGATTCCATATATAAATGAAATCATACAATACTTGCCTTTCTGTATCTAAATTATTTCACTTAGCATAACGTCCTCCAAGTTTATCCTTGTTGTCACAAATGGCAGGCTTTCCTTCATTTCTAAGGCTGAATGACATTCCATTTTGTGGGTGTGTGTGTGTGCACGTATGTGTATATACATGTATATGTGTGCATGTATCTCACGTTGTTCGTTAATTTCTGGTAGTCCTCCACATAAAAGAAATCTGTATCATTCACCAGTTCTTTTCCAGAGACTTCCACCTGGTATTCATGAGAAAAACTGGGGACAAGGGAAAAAATGACCCACTGTCAAAACATAAAGTAGACAATAAAACCGTAACTAGAGATGGCTGTAGCGATGTTGGAACTATCAGACCAGGACTTTTAAAAGAACTATGACGAGTATGTCAAGGGATCCAGAGGAAAAAAGTAGATAAGAGTCATGAACAAATAGAGAATTTTAGCAGAGAAATAAAACAATATATGTATATAATCTTCTATAGCTATCAATTTTTCCAAATTTTACCAATTATCAATTTTTCTAATTTTTCCAAAAAATATTTAATAATATGGAGAAGTAAAATAAAAAACAACTTATATATAGTAGGCTTTCTACATAAAGAAGTATGTAAATAGAGGAAAATGATAAGAGATAAATGCTTCAAATCATTAGGAGTTATGTAGGAATGGTGTTGTTACAAATCATAATAATAAACATAATCTTGTCTTACTTAGGCATCTATCACCAACTGGGATCAGAAACCGTGTGACCAAATTATTAATTTATTTCACTTCCAAAGATTTAATACTGTGTACTCAAGCTTCTTTGGATATAGCTGAACTAGAAATTCTTTGGATATAGCTGAACTGTAAGAACTAGAAATTCTTATAAATTATACATTAATTATTAAATATTACTTGGCTATATGCCTGATATAAGGCAAGCACACAAATATAGTAAAACAGATCATGACTAGGTTTAAACCATTCCCAAGTAATTACATACGGCTTTGAAGAAAATGTTAGTTTAGGAAGGAAAAGAAAGCCAAGCTGGAAACATAACATAAAGCTTTTTTTTTTTATTAAGCATTTAGTGTTATATTAATGTTATTCTCATGTAACATGAAAAACAAAGTCTCAAAATGAAATATTGCTTGCCTAGGACTCTAAAATGAGGTTATTAATCATATCTACTTTTTATGAATATATATTATAGCATAATTTTGTAAAACAGTGAAATTTTTCATAAAAATGCCTATGAAAATACGAATATCTCACTATTCCATCTCTTAAAATATGAATGTTTAAGATTTCTTTTTGAGCACATTTAAAGATCTAACTGAAGCAACCTGGTGAAACGTACCAGGACAGTCATTGCTTTGACATCTTTTACATTTATTTTTTTACATTTCTTTTACACTGAGATGTGAAATAATGAGTTAAATACTTTTTTCCAATCAGTTATCTGAAGCACATTTGGCGATTAATCCATCTTTTTTCAAAACTCATTCAAAATTCCACCTTGACCAAATATGCACACCACATCTCTTATGTTGCCTGACAAAGGATAGGCACTTAACAAATGCATCTACTAGCCCTCCTTCTAAACTGAGCTTAACCTTGCTTTGGTATCAATTCCATTGTCCCTATTTTGCCTGCAGCCAAAATAACAAAACTTATTTAACAAAACAAAATGCCTTCAATTCCTTCAGTCATTCTTCACAAGGCACAATTTTGCACTATAAAGCCATCATGGCTTCCCTCCTTTTTATAAGCCTTAATTGCCAGTGTTCATCTAACAGGGTGGCTTCTTGGACAGACCATTTTCTATCAAACATGTTTTCTCAATTGCTAATGATCAGGAAATAGCATCCTCCCTTGATCCCAACATTTCACTTCTAGAAATGCAATCTAATTTTGTGTTAGCATTTTTTCACATTCAATTCACACTATGTTGAACTAATAAGTTTTGTCATGAGCAAAAGCCATGATTCTTTTCTTATGTGGACTGTGTTTAAGCCCAATCTTCTCCATTTTGAA
The DNA here is from genome assembly GCF_016509475.1 of Prionailurus bengalensis. Taxonomy (NCBI): domain Eukaryota; kingdom Metazoa; phylum Chordata; class Mammalia; order Carnivora; family Felidae; genus Prionailurus; species Prionailurus bengalensis. The sequence continues at coordinate 64,035,208 of NC_057343.1, read as the reverse complement.
AATACAAGGTATTTTGATCATCTGATAATAATTTTTTTAAATGCCAAAAACCTAAAAATGAGAAAGGTCACATATCACATAACTTATATTTTTACTGTCTCCTTCACTCAAATTCAAGACACTGTCTAAAATTTTTTTAATCTTTTTGAGTATAGTTGCACATTACATTAGTTTCAGGTATAAAACATACTGATTCAGCATCTCTGTATGTTATGCTATATTCCCCACAAGTGTTGCTACCATCTGTCACCACACAATGCTATTATATCATTGAGTAAATTCCCTATCCTAGACCTTTCATTCACATGACTTATTCATTCCATAATTAGAAGGCTTTATCTCTCACTCTCCTCCACCCATTTTGCCCATGCCCCCATCTCCTTTCCCTCTGATAACCATCAGTTCTTTCTCTGTATTCATTCTAAATCTGTTGTTTATTCATTTTTTTTTAGATTCCACATATGAGCATATGAGTGAAATCGTATGGTATTCGTCTTTCTCAAGCTGACTTACTTCACTTACATAATACCCTTTAGCTCCATCCACGCTGTTGCAAATAGCAAGATCTCATCTTTCTTATGGCTGTGCGATATCCCTGTGTGTGTGTGTGTGTGTGTGTGTGTGTGTGTGTGTGTGTGTATCATATCCTCTTTATACATTCACTTATTGGTGGGCACTTAGCTTACTTCCATATCTTAGATGTTGTAAGTAATGCTGCAATAAACATAGGTGTGCATTTATCTTTTCAAAATTTACTTCCTTTAAATACACATTGTTCTAGACTTACAGAGTAAGTTTTAAGACTAAAAATTATTTTAAAGAAAGTTATAGTCTTTTTTAATAAAGTACATTCTCAATGTTTTCAATATTCATCTTGATTTAAACATTTTTTCATATGCTACAAGAGAAAAGTTTCAGAAAATGATATACAGTAAAATTTCATTTTGACATATGGGTGCCTTTCAACAAGCATACATGTATATGAAAAACGAGTATACACACAGTTGCTATATTCTATATTCTGCATATACATACATATATATTGCTATATTCTATATTCTATATATATGTAATGTACAGGGCAAAATACTCCGTGTAACTTGGGGGTAGGAAGTGGGAATTAAGAAACAAGGGTCTTGTCATTTCTTCTGCTCATTTTTTTCTTATAGTGGGAAAGTTTTGCTTATATAATAGTCTTTAAACTCTTACTTGAATAACAGCTACAATAAGCAAATATCAGCCATTTTAATAAGCAGGAAAAACTCAGAACATCATGTTTCATAATCTAAGTTATTAACAAAAGTCACCAAGGGATGATCTATTATATTTTTAAATTTATATTGACATTAATGTGCTTTTACTTTAAATATGCTTTAAAATATTTTATTCAAAGTCATTTTTTCTATCACTCAATTTAAATCTTTTGCCTTCCTCAAGCACTCTGGTTTCAGAGTGTTTTCCACTTCGTCATATGGAAGTAAATTTGACTTATTCTTTGTTAACTACTTTGCTTCTATATTATCCATAAACTCAAAGAGCTTATTGGCACATAGCTCTTTCATGCTTTCAGAATTTTATGCAATTTTGTGATATCTTGCAGTATTCTGTTAATAGGATGAGCAAGAGACAATCAAAATAAAATATTGGGAAACCAGACTACACTGCAATAGAACAGAGAAACTCATTACTAAAGCCCATAGAAACAAGAGAGTAAGATTAATGGTCTTACACATTAAATAAAGAGGGTAAAACACAAAGGATAACAATTTTTCATTTTCTTTTCATTCTTAAATACATCTTTTTTGCTTAGAATTACTTTTATGAGTCTCTATTTAAATTGATAAAATACTCACTTTTAAAGAGTTAACAAGTTTATTTCTAAGAAAAAATGGAATGTAGTGAAGGAGTGTGGACTTGGGAATCAGAAGATCTTGGCTTAAATATGCTACTTATTTACTTATTTACTCCAATCTCAGGCAAAGAAATTCGCTTCTCTGGTCCTCATTTTCTGTTCTATAAAATAAGAGTAAAGGACATATGCCTAATAGAGTCGCTTTGAACTGTTAAATGAGGGAAACTATGCAAAGCCCATATCACATAATAGTAACAAAAACGTTAGCGTTCTTCCTTCTTTCATAATAAATCCTATTCTACAAAGAGAAAGCTAAATAAAATATTAGCACTTTTACTCTGCTTGAAACCTTGTATTATCTGAGTTAATTAAAAGACCGTATTTGAGAAGATAAGAGTATCTGAAAAATAACTATCTCTTTTAAAAATGACTTAAAGGTGAAAGAAGTTTCCAACTATAATGGCATCCTACAGAGAGGGAGGCAAACCATAAGAGACGCTTAAATACAAAAAACAAACTGAGGGTTGATGGGGGTGCAGGGAAGAGGGGAAAATGGGTGATAGGCATTGAGGAGGGCACTTGTTGGGATAAGCACTTGGTGTTGTATGTAAGCAATGAATCATGGATATCTACCCCCGAAGCCAAAAGCAAATTGTATACACTGTATGTTAGCCAACTTAACAATAAATTATATTAAAAATAAATAAATGAACAAACAAATAAATAAATAAAATGGCATCCTAAATGCATACATTTATGGATTTCCCCTCCCAATGTCTCACTAAAATGACAGTGAGGGAAACAAAAAAGAGCAAGGGACAAAGAATAAGAAACAACAGCAGATAAGAATGGTTAACCAGGGGCACCTGGGTGGCTCCATAGGTTAAGTGTCTGACTTCAGCTCAGGTCATGATCTCACAGCTCATGAGTTTGAGCTCTGCATAAGGCTCTGTGCTGACAGCTCAGAGCCTGGAGCCTGCTGCCGATTCTGTGTGTGTGTGTGTCTCTCTCTCTTTGCCCCTCCCCCTGATTGCAGTCTGCCTCTCTCTTTCTCTCAAAAATAAATAAACATTCAAAAAAATTTTTTAATAAAATAATGGTTAACCAAATGTTGGGAGAGGGAAACAGAAAGGAAGAATTAGGTAACTGACTTAGAATAGGGCTAGTTTATTTTCATTTTTATTTTGTGAAACTTGAACAGATATGAGTTTCATATCTGGATTAATGTGCTATAGTCCAGAGCTAGAACACAGGGGGTTAAAGGTCCAGAAGGTAGAAGAGGACATGGGAACATAAGGCCCCCACCAGCCTATGTGTTTAGAGAAATTTGGGGAGGGCCTGTGAACTTCCATGAATGGTAAAACTGGGTTCAAGTCAATTGCATTCAAATATCTCAGTGACAAGAATAGTCATCCAATTATTATACTACATATTCTTAGGTCTGTTTCTATATATTCTTAGGTATTGTTCCTTGGTGGGAATCCTCCCCAGTACCCATCTCGTGTGTGTCCAATGTTATCAAAAATAGATCACAAGTAAAAATAAGGATTTGATTTCAGGAAGAATCAGATGGCCAGACTGGCTGACCAATGGTCTTATTCTACTGCCTGGCATAAGAGACATCTCTATTTCTGTACATTCTGTCATTTAGTCATCAAATATTGAGTAAATTCTATGTGTCAAGAACTATTCTAATTTCTAAGGACACAGTATCAGATAAAATAATGTGTCCATCTTTAGGGATTTGCATTCTGATGTCGAGAGAGAGAGAGAAAATAAACACATTAAAAAATAGGTCAATGCTGTTAAGTAAAAAAGGATTATAAATGGTGATCAGATTGGCAGTGCGGTCTATTTGATATAGAATAGAAAACACTTATCTGGTAAGCTGGCACGTGAGCAAATAACTGAAGAAGTTTAATAATAATAATAATAATAACAACAACAACAACCACAACAACAATAATAATTGAAATGAGGGCATGATCCAAGAGGATATCTAAGGGGAAAGTTTCCTAAGAGAAAACATTAAGGCACAAGTGAAACACAAAAAGGAGCTCATAATACAATACGAGTAACTGACTGCTGTCACAGAGCTCACTTCCCATAGATAGAGACAGACAATGAATACAAACAACATGGGTTGTTGGACAGGGTAATTTTTACAGAGAAAATGAATGCAGCCTACTGCAATGGAAAGTGACCCAGTGTGTCTCTTTTAGATTATGGTACTAGGGAGGACCAGTCTAAAGAGCTGAGATTAGACTGTCAGGAATGCCTGCCCATAACAGAGATGCCTCTGAGAGGTGGGGAAAGAGTAACTGACAACGTTAAGCCTGACACAGAGACACAAAGACAAGCCTGACAGCAGAAAGAGGTAACCAAACAAAAAGGGCTAAATGGAAAGTAAGCTCATGTCCATGCCATTGCAATTTACAGGGTTCAGTAGAAATGAGGAAGGAGTTATTAAAAAAAAATTAAAACAAACATGAGCCATATGCAAAAAGAAGTGATGAGGCAATCCTCGAATCGTGGAATCTAAAATGGTAAGGATAGCTGAATCTTCAAAACACAGTGGATGAGGAAATTACAGCAAAAGAGGCTAAGAAGAGTATTGAGAGAGAGAGTTAGGAAAAACCATGGTGTTTTTCTTTTTCTTACCTAAGTTTCATCCTTGACTTTCTCCTCCTTTCACATTCTTTCCCTCTCATTACAAGTGTTCACTTCCTTGCTCAGGACTCCGCTTTTTGTCTCCAAAGACCCAAACATATATTATCAATTGAACATCTCTCCTTGCAATAATACACTTATCCATCAAATCTGACCAGATACAACTGGAACTCATCATAGCCAACCCTCTCTTCTCATCCTTGGATAATAACAAGCATCCAGTTACCTGAGGTAGAACCCCAGAGCCACGTTTGTCTTTCTCACCACCCACCTTGTAGTCCATAGATTAACATGTCCACCAATTCTACATCTCAGAAATCATCTTTGGTCCCATTTCTCTTCATTTCCTCTAAAACACCCTGAGTTCCTCCCATTAACATCAATTGCCTGAGTTACTGAAGGAGCTTCTTACTTGGCTCCCCTACTACTACACTGTTCACCAGTCACACATCCTCCCACCCTTCTAGGAGTTATCTTTTTAAACACAAATATGATTCTTTTGCTATTATGTGGAAAAACATGTTCCTCCAGATTCCTCAACCTACATTTCTGCCCCTTCATCTCCCCATGCACTAGGCTGCCCTACCCTCAGTTCACACTGGAGTCATGGTGGAGTCCCCACTTCTGCTTCTATACAAACCATCAAACCATGGCTCAAAACACCCCTTAACCTCCATGCATCCACTTCCCTCTGCCTGCAGGTAGGTTGCTCTTTTTTCTTTATTTGTTCAGTCAGTAAGTTAATCAACAAGACATGCAATTTACAATCCTGGGGGCAACAGGAAAAAAAGGTAGAACAGTAGAAAAAACAATATTTTTTAATGTGATAAACATAAACAAAAAAGGAGGGCTTTCAGTGGGAATCTATGAAAGCCAAGACCTCAACAATGAAAGGAAGTAGCCAAGATAGAAGTGAAGCAGGGAGGGGAGGGGCAGCTAGAGTGAATGTGTATCAAGCAGAGGAAATAGCCTAGAGATGAAAAAGAGCCTAGAGGCAGAGTGAGGAGTTTGAATATTAGTTTATGTGCAATTAGAAATCATTGGAGAATATCAGGCAGGGGGATAAACCTTCATATTAAAATGAAAATTGGGGGAAATAGCAGAAATAATGTATTCCCATTTTTACTTTAAACAGATGAAATTCATCTCTTTATGAATGCTGACACTGAGGCCATCAAATATGATCCCAAAACTGTTGCCCTGCTTTCCTCACAGAGCAACAGCTCCAGTTTGTTACCTTCAACTCTTAACACTGTGCCTCAGTATATGTGACTTAATCAAGAATGGCCATTGATTTGCATGGACTAATTTGTGCAGATTAATTTATACATGGTTAGGAAAAGGAGTATATTCTGCAATTACAAAAATCAAGCTGAATGCAATAAATATATGAATTTAGAGCATGAATGGGAGAAAAGGATATTTAAAACAGCTAAAAAATACTGTATCATCCCTCCTAAAGAAATTTGAACAAGCAAAGAAATAATGAGCCAGTAGGCATAGAACATTACAGAAACTCACACAGTTGCCAGGCCAGACTAATCTGATGACATTTTTTTCTTTATGGTAGAGAATTCACTGGTTGAAAAAAAAATCAGAAGCATAAACTATAGCTGACTTCAGTAAAATATTTGACACATAATAACATACAGAAAGATGTTAAATAGTTTGTTTGGACAGAGAGATGATTAAAATGACTCAAAGCTAGATCTATGTATAAAACTATAAAGTATAATTACAAATGGCCATACTTCAAGTAGTTATAACAAGTTTGTTCCACAAAGGGCCATTAGAGGACAGAAAGAATTATATTATTTATTAACATATATGTATATATACGTGTGTGTATATATATATATGGAAAAAATAAGCAAAATAGCAGTAAGTATGTGAGAAAAGAGAGAGTAAGGGAAGAGGGAAAATTGGTTGTTAAGGACATTTAGAGTCAGAAGACCCAACTTCACATCAAGACCATGCCAAGTATTTACCAATTATCCCTAGAACACATATGCTGATACAGTTTGTAATTTTAGTTTCAAGTGTTTTTATTTCTTTGCAGAATGTAATGTTGCTTTAAGAATTTTTTCTTCACACTGCACTTCCCAACCATATTATTGTTCTGTTTTGTTTTGTTTTTTACTTAGATTTAGCTACAAAAGATCACAAGATTCATTCCTTACCAGTGTCTCCTTGTTTCTCTATTTTGGAAGGGAGTATTGGGGACGTGATTTTTAAATAGAGTAGTCAGAGAAGACACAACAAGCAAATGCCAAATTTTACAATCTCATCTGGGGAAAGTATTCCAGGCAGAAGGAGCAAATGGCAAAGCCCTGAAGCAGCTAACTGCTAATGGAAAAGCAAGGAGACCACTGTTGCTGGAACGGTGAGAACATGGGAGAGAGGCTGCAGGTGACATTAGAGTGGAGCCTTGTAACAGGGCTCCATTACCCTGAATGAAATGGAAGTCAGTGAAGCGATGTGAGCATTTGAGCATTACAGGCTAAGAGGCTCCTCCATTCCTACTCCATCCCTACTCCAGCTGGTATATCAAGAACAGAAGGTAGGAATCAAGGACAGAAACAGGAAGAGCAGTTAGCACAGTGTAAAAATCTAGATTAAAAAATAACAGTGGCTTGGACCAGTCTGGTAGCCAAGGAAAGGGAAAGATATAGTCAAATTATGAATCTTTTTGGACTAGAGCCAATAATATAAGTTTAGATTGGATGGAGGAATGAGAGAAAGACCAGAATCAAGGATGACCCCAGAACAGAACATCTATTAATTAAGAAAGGGCAGGTTTTCAGTTAAGCAAGTTTTGGGGATTAAGATTAGGAGCTCAGTTTGGAGTGTGAGAAATCCATTAGAAATTCAAGTGGAGATGTCAAATATTCAATTGGATGTATTAGTCAACAGTTCAGCACAGGGGTCCAGGATGAAAATAGCAATTTTGATATTTAAAGCCATAAAATTTGGTGAGATCATTTTTAAAAAGTGAGTACAGATGAAAACAAGAGAATTAAGAATGGAACATTGGTGCAATTACAAGATAACACTGGAGGAGATTTAAAAATCAGTGAAAGAGACTAAGGAAAGGCATTCAGTCAGCAAGAAAGGAGAAAAACCAAGAAAATGAGATTCTGGAAAGCAAGCAAAAATAAATAAATAAATAAATAAATAAATAAATAAATAAATAAATAAATAAATAAATGAATGAATGAATGACAAGGGAGCGGTCACACTGCCATGTGCTGCTGACAAGTCAATTAAGATGAAGACAGAAACCTGGATTTAACAATGGATTTCACAGTGTGGAGACCAATGGGGATGTTGACAGAAGTGTTTCTTTGAAGTGGCATAGGTGAAAGTCTGTCACAATGGATTCAAAAAAGAATGGGATGAGAGAAATTGTAGACAGCAAATGTAGACAACTCTTTTAAAAACATTCTGTTACATGGGCGGAGGGGGGAGTGGAGCACAGAAGGGGAAGAAAATCTCCTCAAAAGATAGTTTGTACTGAAGGGAGAAATAAGAGCTTATTAGTATATTGACAGAACTTCTATATTGATAGAAGACAAAAATGGGGCAAAAAAGAAAGGGAGAATGACAAAGCAAAGGAGGATGCCAGAGAATAATTATGATGATTGCCAGTAAATCCGCTTAGACAGGGAGAAACATGAGTATATGAGGGCTGAGAACAAGAGTGGAAAGGGGGTGAGGTCAATGAGGTCAAGGAATCATTAAGAAGTAGTTCTCAAGAAAAGCATCTGGGGGGAATAAAAAGTTAGAGAGGGAGGGAGCCAAACCATAAGAGACTCTTAAAAACTGAGAACAATCTGAGGGTTGATGGGGGGGGTGGGAGTGAGAGGAGGGTGGGTGATTGGTATTGAGGAGGGCACCTGTTGGGATGAGCACTGGGTGTTGTATGGAAACCAATTTGACAATAAATTTCAAATTAAAAAAAAAATTTAAGAAAAAAAGAAAGAGAAGCATCTGGGAAAAACAGTAGGTGGTGATCACAAGACAGTACTCTACATGGAACTGACATTTTGGAGGAGTTAGTTATTTTGAATGATAAGAACCAGGTTATGTCCCTGGAGTGAATGCTTAAGAGAACACAGAGGATGAGATCATTGGAAGAAAGGACATTAAGTAGCCAAAATGTCAGAGTATTACAAGGATCCTCTTTGCTGTTATTTAAATCACCAAAAATTATGATCACCAATAGTGTTTGGAGAGAATGACAATGTGCCAGAGGTTTCCTTTTTCAAGGAATGAGAAAAAAGAAGTCAAAAACCATCCATCAAGGAGCTTTCTAACCTAGCAAGGAAGAAGTAAATACATAAATGTAATATACAGAGTGCTAAAATAGAGATATGAATGAAGCCCCATGAAATGATACAAGAGGAACTGTTAGCTACTCAACAGACATCAAATGATGAGTGCAGTGGGTTGAACAGTGGTCCCGCAAACAATATGTCCCCCTAGAACCTTTGACCATGAACTTATTTGAAAAAAGGGATCTTTGAAGATGAAATTAAGAATCTTGAGATGAGAACATCTTAAAATACTTTGATGGGCCCTAAACACAATGACATATAGGAGACAGAATAAGTGAAGACACCAACACAGAGGAGATGTGAAGATGAAGGCAGAGATTGGAGTTGGTCAGTCACAAGCCGAGAAATAGCTGGAGCTACCAGGAGCTGGAAGAGGCAAGGAACAGACTCTCTCTGGAGCCACTGCAGGGAGCACGGCCCCATGGCACTTTGAGTTTGGACCCCTGGCCTCCAAAGTGATGAGAAAATCAATTTTTGTCATTTTAAGTCACTGGGTTTGTGGTCACTTGTTACAGAAATAAAATACACTGAAACAAATACAATGTGGATAAGTCTCACAGGGACATTTGAACTGAATTGTGAAAGAAGAATATAAGTTTGAAATGGCAAAAAGTTAAAGTGAGCAGTGAAATATTATTCCAGACACGAGGTGCAAAGGAGGGAGTAATGAAGGGACACGGCTTGCTTTGGGAAAAGTGACAAGTTCAGGGCAGCTAGACACGAGGCAAAGAAGAAAGTTCCGACTGTTTTTCTTGAGTAAAACAGATTGCACATTTAGTGATTTCTCTCTGGACTGGCCCTAGGTACACTGTAAAATAAGTTACATACATTTAATACATATCTATCTTTTCTTCAAACATATATATTTCCTCCTATTGTGCTAAAAAAGTGAAGACCTGATTCAAATACAAGTTGAGTAACAATACCAACAGTCAACAAATATTTATTCATAACCAGTTTCCCCTACTGCTTAACTAGTACCTACCTAGGTTACATAAATGAATCTAAGAGCTAAAAAGTCCTGGTAAGGATGGAAATTGAATAAAAAACAACAAATAAAACCCTGAAGGAGTGCTACCTAAAAGTCCTAGTTCACCAGCTGCCTATTTTATTTAAAACCCCAAATCGGGACCTTTCCCAGGGAACTAAATCTGAAATGTCCTATTTCTCAGTGGCACTCTCCGTTTCCCAGTGACCAGGCCTGAAAGCTTGAAGCTTCTTCTCTCCACTACCAGGCAAAGTACCCAGTGACTCATCCTGGCACATATCTCTCCAATTCACACATCTTACTCTCTTTCCATCCATCATCGCAACATAGCGTCCTCTCAACTCCTTACTCCGATGTGCCTCTCCGCCAACTCTTCAAACTGTGCAGAAATGATGTACATGTGCCATCCTTTACCACCACAATAATAACAACTCTTTACCAAAGAAGCAGTCGATCTTATTCATTTGGCATTTAACTAAACATACAAAGCACATGGGTATATAAATAATATTATAACCAACTTCGGTGACAATCCCCTTTATTTTTTAAAAAATATTTAAACATTTCTATTCATTTTTGAGATACACAGACAGAGCACTAGCCAGGGAGGGGAAGAGAGGGAGGGAGACACAGAAACTGAAGCAGGCTCCAGGTACCAAGCTGTCAGCACAGAGCTCAATGCGGGGCCATGAGATCATGATCTGAGCCGAAGTCGGACGCTTAACTGACCAAGCCATCCAGGCACCACGGTGACAACCCCCTTTTTAAATAATTTACATGTGCATGTGGTACAAACTTCCAGAAATACTTAAGAATGTACAATGGAAGGCAAATCTCCTTCCCATCCCTGCTCTTAATTTTCCTATGTCTGTACTCAGAGATAATTAAATTGGTTAACAGTAATAGCAAGTATTTTTGTATCCGTAACCACATTTCTGTTGATCCAGAACAATTAGATTTTGCTAAAATGTTCCTAACGCAAACACTTATTTAAAAAGTAAAGGTTGGGGGGCTTAGCTTCCCAGACTATAGGATCCCATATATGATGGCAACTACAATAACTTTAAAATGTACTCATTTGGAATAAACAAAAAAGTTGAAGTAGCATGGAAAATTATTTCAATGTTTTTTGTGAGCATTCTTTATTTAAATTGAAACAACTTTTAAAAGCAGAAAGAACTTAGTTGAGTCTAGGGATGTGTGGGTAGCTCAGTGGGTTAAGCATCTGACTCTTGATTTCAACTCAGGTCATGATCTCATGGTTCGTGGGTTAGAGCCACACATCAGGCTCTGCACTGACAGTGCAAAACCTATTTGAGACCTCTCTCTGCCCTTCCCCTGCTTACTCCCTCTCTCTGTCTCTCTGTCTCTTTCTCTCTCTGCCTCAAAATAAATAAAGAAACTTAAAAAAAGAATTTGGTTGAGTCTAACTTAGCCACTTGTATTAACTCACTTATTCATGCACACTACTCATCAACAGGCTCAGACTTTATCTTGTACCATTTATGTCTATCTTTCCTTTAAGACCCAACTCAAATTGCTCCAACTTCCCTGAGAAAATACTTCATTCTTCTATTCTCCTCTAGCATATGACACATTTTGGCATTAGAAAAGAGTACCTTATAATACTGTTTGGGTATAAAGTGAAAATCATGAAAATCAAGTACAGTATTGTCTTAACAATCCTTTAAAACATCTTAAATCAATCAGTTAAGTGGCTCAGTCAGTTAAGCATCCGACTTTGGCTCAGGTCGTGATCTCTTGATCTCATGGTTCGTGGGTTCAAGCCCCGCATCTGTCTCTGTGCTGACAGCTGGGAGCCTTGAGCCTGCTTTGGATTCTGGGTCTCCCCCTCTCTCTGCCCCTCCCCCACTCACACTCTGTGTTTCTCTCTCAAAAATAAACAAACATTTAAAAAAGTAAACATCTTAAGTCAGTCATAAAAGAAAAATCTCAGTTCTACATCAAACTCAAATCAAGGAGATGCTTCATACCAAGAAAACCATCAAGACCAGAGATACCATAATAGGAATATGGAAACTTAGAATACCAGGTCCATTTATCCCACCTTATATATTCACTGGGTCATACTCTTTCTATGAATGGAATAATTTAATTTGTTACATGTATTTCTTTCTCAATCTCTCTCCTTCTACTCAAAACTTATAGTGGAATTAAATATGTATATAATGCAATTCCTCTGAACACACTATCTTGTACATTATTCTATAGAACTATCTCCTTAGCTATAGTGTAAATATCACCAGAGAAATCTCTTCAAATGCCCCATGTTAAAATGTTACTCAAGGCAGTTGCTTGGCAAATACTTTCTGATGACATTATTTGATTGGAAAATATTAACATACTGGGTTCTTGCAATGAGGAAAAAATTAAGGATAAGAAATAGACCCCTGAAGGGATACAAAAGACGAGCTTTATCTGATGGATATTGTCTGATGTACAAAGGAGAAATAGAGGTAAGATTTACCAATGACATGGTTAAAGGTTAAACCTCTTCGAAAACATATTCCATGAAACAGTGCTATAAAGATAGCAAGCCTGAATCAAAGTTCAATTGATTTATCTTTATTTTTCAGACACACCTTACACAATTTTCAATTCTTCAGCCCCCAAATCAGTCACAGATTTTGTTCTGTAGGAATACAACCTTAACACAGAGAATCACTCCATGCAGCATGTTAAGAGAACCCATGAACCATTCTTCAACCCAACCCAACCCTCTATTGCTTCTCTGTTCACTACAGTCAACAGAATAACCTTTGTTTTACCCATCCACTATAAAGCCTCTGGGTCCAGAACTTGATGTCACATTCCAGTTTGCTCACCCTCTTTCTCATATTCATAACTAAATGGTAGGCATTCTTATCCTTCCTGTTAAGGTTTACCTTAAAGACACCATATTGGGGGAGCAGGGTTTGTTTGTTTTCACTTTTCAAAAAATAGCCTTAACTGAGCAGAGTTCATCTGGCTTTGTTTTGTGTTGGCTCCAAAGACACCAAGAGTAGGAGATAGCTAGTCTTAGAAATTTTCTAATTATTTCTTAGCTTTTTCCCCTCCCTAGCCCTGGCAAGCTGGTATCAAAGTTAGTCTAACAAATAACCAACCGTGAAGCTGACTATTTAGCATTATTTGAGGGTTTCTGAAAAGACCTTTAAAAGAACCCAATGGGTTTAACATAACTAAAACTATTTTGCTACATTAAGTTTTATTCAAATATATTTAAAAGGTTCAGTGAGGGGGAAAAGGAGGTCGGTGTCTATTTGAGAAGCAGTTTGGCTTGAATAGAGAGGGAAATTGTAAATTGCAGGGTTCTGTTAAAGAAAGTGATTCATTGGTAAAGACCAATTAATCATGAAGGAGCAGAGTAGGGGTGGGAATTGGAATGAGTCCAGTGGTTAGTCTAATAAGAAAGAGAAAAGAGAAATTACTAACATTAGAATCTTAGTTACCGAGGTAACTATAGACAGATAGGAAACTGAACATTTTAGGATCTTAGTTGGAAGAAGAAAAAAAGAAAGACCACAGTATGTTGGTATTACTGTTACTAGTTTACTTGTTTTTAATCTTTTCTGTTTTGAGATGGGAAAGGTTGAAAAAGCAACATATAAGAGATGGAGGGGGGTGGGGTAGTTAGCACAGGTAGAGGAACAAACATGCCAAATTACTTGGAAAATTTTCAAATCTGAACCCCAGATTGTATTATGTGATCCAGAGCGATGCTTCTCAAACTTTAATGTTCATAAGCATCAGGTCATCTTGCTAAAATGAGGATAATGATTCAGTAGTCCTGGAGTAGGGCCTGAGAGTCTGCTTTTCTTAGAAGCTCTCAGGAGATGCCCACATTGCTGGTCTGTAAACCATACTTTGAGTAGCAAGCATAGAATACAGTAGTGTTCACTGACTTTAGAGAAGCATTTTTTAAGGGATTAATTTTCCCACTGAGTTGGCATGGTTTGTAGTGGGCAGAGAGTTGAGGGTGAAAAAGGAGATTTCCTTTTACAACTAGAATATTACTTAATTCTGCCTTAAAAAATCAGAAATTCTACTTTTATCATCAGATCATACAAATTACCCTTAATTGTCCTTGTTTGTTCTAGGAAGTATTACACTTGAGAGGCCGGAAAAGTACAAATACTGTCACTGTACCTATAAAATATCAAGGAATACAGCAAGCCTTCAGTACCTGTTTATTTAATCAATGGTCTCTCAATTAAAGCACCCTGTTTTCCATTTTTGGACTTCTTCTCTATCCTGAGAGATAGCTCCACTATTTTAAATGAAAAATCATTAATTTCCCGATAAAATATGCAAAAACAAGCAGAAAAATATGCCTCTTCTTTGCTACACCTTCTCCAACCTCTCTCAAAACAGGAATGTACATGCCTACATGAACACGTATACGCACACAACCAGGTATTATTGTAACTGTGTTCAATAATAATTTTGTTTCTTTGATTTTTGCCAAATGTTATTAAGTTTTCTCAGAATTTAGAGCCCTAACACACAGCTATTATTAATTGCTTCTTGCGGATTTTGAGCGACTAGAACAGAGCTTGGCTTGCAGAGTGGGCTTATAAAGACTTCCTGACATATGTAAGATTTAAATTATCCTAAGTAAAGCAAAAAATCCTATCAGATAGAGAAAATATTTTCTTCTCCTTGTGCGTGTGCATGTGTGTGTGTGTGTGTGTGTGTGTGTGTCAAGAAATTAAGGTCCAAAGAAGTTGAGACCCCTTCCAAGCTCACTGAGCTGGTGAGAGACAGAGTCAGGACCTGCTGCTTTGTTTCTGATGCTGTGTGTTCCCTTCTATCACATCACTTCCCAATATGTCACAGTGCTCTCTTCAATACATCAGCAATTAACCTAAGAAGCAAATGAGATATCATTGGGTGAATACCAAAAAAAAAAAAAAAAAAAAAGAATGTCAAAACATTATAGAGAAGAGAGCTCATTTAACAAAAAAATGCATTCTACAAAATGTACTACAAAAGCAAATGAACTGCCACTTTTTAAACTAAAACTTAGCTTTAATTTGACAATGCTGTCTCTAAAAATACATATGAAAATAATATTAATGATGAACAATAAATTCAGGGAAGGTATGACATATATAATTGAATATCAATCTACAATGTTCTCCACTCCCTCGTTAAAAGGGATAGTGTTAAGACAAGTTAAGACAATCCAAATTTTCAATAGTGACTGACCAACTATTACTTCTAGGGCAGAAATGTTACTGGGTAAGTTTAATGTGAACGCCAAACCTGCTGGAAATCACACAGGAGCCCAGGATGCCCAAGCTCAGGAGGAGGCATTTAATTACCAGAAGCCAAGTGGGCATGCGCATCATAACAAGCAATAGGGCTGGAGTAGTCGTGAGGGTACACTGAATAGTTTGACACGCAAAGATTCCCGAGGGTACACCGAATAGTTTGACATACAAAGATTCCCGAATACAATTAATTCATCAAGAGATCTTCCGAAATAAAATCATTTAACATCCCCTAGGGTCTTAATTAATTATTGTAAAACAAAACAATTTCAGTGTTAACTTACAAAGGCCTTACTTGAATGATGAGCCTAGAGGACAAAGCTTCTAGCCTAACTCCCAGGTCACAGACCCAGACTCTTTTGCATCAAGAGGAAGCCAGATGTTATTGAGGAAGGACTCAGTTTTACCTTCACTAGACTGTACTATGAACTCTCCTTTAACTTTAAGCCTTACCAAAAAGGACCTTGAACTAGAAGGCTATACCTTGCAAAAAGAGGAATGCCCAAACTTTGGGGTTATATTGGTTAATAGATCTGTGTTAAAACGAATTCCTGTGGATCCTGGATCACTGAACTCCAATTCAGTAATTAGGCTATGATAACATTAACCATACTTTTATCTAAATAAAAAGTATTACTATGATTATAACAAACACAATCGGAGGGTTCCTTCAATTCAGCTACAATCAATCCTAGATGTGGTCTTCTAACTGAAGCAAATTTATAGATCTTCCAGTATTTTATATGGCAAAAATTGTCTTCATTCTTATACATAGGAATCACAAAAAGGAATAGTCATTTACCTGAAGAAGAGCAGTATTTCTCTGATCTTCCCACAAAGCAACACTCAACTGCTCATGTCCTTGGGGGCCCTCTGGGGTTTGATCACACAATCCAATTCTACTTCTTATGGGAAGCTGCTGAGTAGCCTTGACTTTACAGCTAAATTATCTGTAGCACCTTAGTGTATGATGGCAGACTGGATCAAATGGTCACCTAATTTCCCATAAACACTGGAGCCAAAAACAAAAAAATGACATCTTCTAAAGGATATTTGGCCTTAATCCTATACCCCAAGTGTCTCTTCTAGATTTTTCCATGAAAGCTTGCCATAAACTTCATACATCATACAGGCCTGAATGGCAGAACCACTGGTACTAGAACCTGGGCCAGCTAGAGACCCTTCTTTGGCTTTGTACCCAACTCAAATGTAACAGTCTATTAAAGGACATAGTAAATGGCTAAAATCAGACTATCCAAGATCCAAAATCTTATCTGTCACTATGACTTCCCGGCAAGAATAATTCGTTTTGGAGGAAACATCCCAACAGATCAGCTATATGTCTTCAAGTATAATTTAGGAACTAGCAACATATCACTTAGGAACTTGTTAGAAATGCAGATCCTCAGATTTACTGAATCAGAATTTGTATTTTAATAATATACTCAGGTGATCTGTATGCACACTGAAATCGGAGAAGCACTGTCCTAGATGACTTGACCACAGGGACTGCATTGACGTGGGAGCCTCTTTGTTTCCCAGGGACTTCTCTCTACCCCCTGTCGTGTTGTTTCCTGCTCTTTAGATCTCATCATCATGGCATTATTTATGTAGTGGATCTGAAGGTGCTCTGTGGGAAAGTCAGAGAAATACTGCCCTCTTTTAGATAACTGACAGTTGCTTTTCATGATTCCTGTGTTGTATAAGAATAAAGACAAATTTTGTCATATAAAATATTAGGAGCTCTATGAATTTGCTTCAAGACCACATCTAGGATTGACTATAGCTGAACTGAGGTCACCATCCAATTGTGTTTATTATAATCATAGTAGTAATTTTTGTTTAGATAAAAACACTGTTAATATTTTACCATAGCTTAATCACTGAATTGGAGCACAGTGATTCAAGGGCCACAGGAATTCGTTTTAACACAGATCTATTAACCAATGTAACCCCAAAGTTTGGACACTCCACTTTTTGCAAGGTACAGCCTTCTAGTTCAAAGTCTTATTTGGTAAGTCTTACAGGAGAATTCATAGTATGATCCAATGAAGGTAAAACTGAGTTCTTCCCCAATAATATCTGGTCTCCTTGATGCAAAAGGCTCTGAGTCTGTAAGCTGGGAGTCAGGGTAGAAGTTCCGTATTCAACTGTCGCCAAGGGGGAAGGTATGGTAAATACACAAGGTTTGGGTAGCCAATAGTTAGAGCACACTGGGCACAAAACATGCAGCCATCCAACTCCCCGAGTGGTGAAGTGTATACAATGTGATCTGGGCCACTGGCTACAGCTGATTGATCCAGTGGAATAGATACCTGACTCAAACTAAGTCAATATGATTATCTCTCCCAGAATTTGAAATTTCAACAGAAAAGCAAAGAGCCTGGAAGTGATTGCTGCTGTCATGTTTAGGACAAGGTTCTAGAGAAAATGTCCACAAACTAGCTAAACATTCTTGTTGCCTTGTTCTTTTCTTTCTTAAGCTCAGTTCAACATTTCTTTCTAAACTGAGAGCACTTCAAGTTTTTTCCAACTAATCTCCTTTTTAGTTTAAGCATGACAGAATCAAATACAGTTGTCTGCAACTAACAGAAACTATAGTTCTGAAAACTATTATGATAATAGTAGCCTATAATACACTAAAAACACTAAGCAGAAATTCCAAAAACTTAACAGGTAGCAATACTAAAGTCTATGTGATATACGTATAAAGCTTCTTTACAAGCTATTCTTCAATTCTGAAATACTGTTTCCCATCCTCAGTCTGTCTTTTCAAGAAAGAGCCTGAGAGAATTCCTGTTCAGTATGTCCTGATCGAAATCTAACTGCACTATTTACTAAAGTTCTAGTGAATTATTTAGAAAGTTTTACAAAAGAACCTTTTAGGAGTAAGTAATGGATAGTCATGCTGAATTTGTAATGGATTATAGAAAGTGGTTTTCCTACGCATCCAAGTAATGGCAGCTCAACTATCTCTTACCACACATCGCTCTTTACAGAAAGACATGTACGTGTGGTGAAGGATTTAACACTGAAGTGAAACCCGCAGCAGGGGAAATTTAGCAAATTAATTGATTAGTGTTCTATTTCCCTCTCCATACTGTAAAAGTGATCATCTATTTTAGAAGACATATCCTGCCCATAGTACAGCTATCTGTGGTTCCATAAATGAAGATATGTTTATAGTTTACACAATATACATCTCACAGCAGGAGCCTGAAATATGTCAAATGTATAAAGTCTGCCAAACTGAAGTAAATAAAACCCCATCCTTTGTCAAAAAGTTTCTAATTATTCTTCCTATTCAGAACATCTTAAGCATTGATATACACACCCAACGCATAAAGAGAAAGTCCGGTTCCATAGAAGAATATATTAGGGCTACAATTTCCATGTTAACCATAGTTAATGCATAAATCCTATACTCATTTCTTGTTCTCCAAATGTATACAGTACAGTGAATTGACTTCTTTTTTTGTCACACATAATTTCAGCAGGTTCTTACCCTTAAATTTTACCCTCCGGTGAGAATATAAGAGCCACAGAAAAACAAATTCTCTTCCACTCTCTGTCATTATACAATTTAAGTATATTCTACATCGTTATAACACAATAGAATATATTATAAATCTACTTTTTTTACTTTTTAAAATGTTTTTATTTGAGTATGGTTAACACATCATGAATTAGTCTTGGTAAGTATGTTGAATTTAGAAAATGAAGCCACATTCAGTTTAATTCATCAGTTTGCTGATTTACTATTTTTTTTTTAATTTTTTTTTTCAACGTTTATTTATTTTTGGGACAGAGAGACAGAGCATGAACGGGGGAGGGGCAGAGAGAGAGGGAGTCACAGAATCGGAAACAGGCTCCAGGCTCTGAGCCATCAGCCCAGAGCCCGATGCGGGGCTCGAACTCACGGACCGCGAGATCGTGACCTGGCCGAAGTCGGACGCTTAACCGACTGCGCCACCCAGGCGCCCCTGCTGATTTACTATTATGCCTAAGAATTTGTACTGTGAATCTGTTAATTTCCTACTTCAAAACAATGCAATTTTATTTGAACTGCATGGCTGAAATGTTAAATATGAAGTTACCCATACCAAATCTTTACAGTCAATTATATTATTGAATTTCTAAACTTTAATAAGCTTCCATCTCTTTTTCGATTATCTGTTACCAGATCCTGTTTCTCTTTACTTTTTACCCCAAGAAGCCCAAGTACCTTCATAATCACTGTCAAAGGATACTGAATGCACCTCAGCCCCAGAAGCACAGTGTACGATTAGGTCCCTACTCCCCTATGTTATTTCATTTTCTATAGCCATGTACCTCTTTTCCTATTTTAAAACTTACTCTTCGATAAAAGTTTAGATGCTCTCATGACATAAGATGTATTTCATTTTCAGATGTAAATAGCTAATAATGCTAAAGTCTCAAGAATTTCTAACAAATGAAACTTATTAATTCAAGTGAAGTGGAAATGACTTGACCGAAATCACATTGTTAATGAGCAAACCCAATGACTCACACCTAATACTCACAATTCAGAGCAGATATCTATTATATTATTACGATTCTGTCATCATATATGTATCAATTACATTAAGAAAGGAAAAAGGAGGGGGCGCCTGGGTGGCTCAGTCAGTTGAGCTTCCGACTCTCAGTTTCACCTCCTGTCATGATCCCAGGGTTGTGGGATCAAGCCCCGTGTTGGGATCTGTGCTGAGCATGAAGCCTGCTTAAGATTCTCTCTCTCTCTTTCTCTCTCTCTCTCTCTCTCTCTCTCTCTCTCTCTCTCCCTCTGCCCTGCTCCCTAGCTTGACTCTCTCTCTCAAAAAAAAAAAAAAAAAGGACATAGTTTAATAAACTGATATTTCTATGAGCATTGAAAATCCAAGTAGAGTTTTGAATAGGAAACTTAAAATAAAGGTTTTGAAATACAGTGTGGCAAAAAATCAAAAAATAGCACTTACAGTTTAAAAGAAATAGATAATAAAACTATAACAAAAACCCTTACTAACTGGCATATAAAATGCCCTAATTTATATCTTAAATAATAATTACATTTATTTCTCCTTTTTTTAGCATTAAAATTTTTTTTTAAACAGAAGGAAAAAATGACTCAGAAAAAAGACAAAAATGAAATTAAAAAGATAGAAAATCTTTCATTTTAATAACATTTTAAGTGACTGGAGATATAAAATAAATTTACAAATTCACACACAATTCAAAAGACAAACCCTTCAAAGGGTACCTTTCTCATTTTAGTGGATTGATTCCTTTCTTTAATAAAGAGTAATGCTAAGTTTCAGGTATAAAGATTAACTTTTTTCCTCAAGGTTTAGTGATTTTTAAAAACATAGATAAAATTAAAATTAAAGCAAAATGAAAAAAAAAACTCACAAAACAGACAATTTTCATATTAAAATTCTGTGAGCATCGAATAATGTCACCTAAATATGAATCATCTCTTTCTTCCAAGCCCTCTCAGGAAATTTTTCTATGTGAAAGAAACATGAATAACATGGAGAGTCTTTTTGTGCATCAAAAGATCATCTATTTTCCCATTTCCTTTTAAAAGCAGATGTCTCAAACGAATGGTTTCTTCTCATGGCCTCTATTTTGTTACCACAACCCACAGCTATTTAACCTCTAACTGTAACCACCAATCCCTCTGAAATGGCTTTTGCCCTCATACTAAAAACCTAATGCTCAATATAAAAGAATGTGTGGTATCATATTTGGCCTCTCTATCTTTCAGAGTTTCCTACACCATCCTCTGAGAATTCACTCTTCCTTCCTTTGACACTGCCCTGGCTGCACATGATTTTACCATCACAAATCTATCTGTAAGCCCTTTCTTTTCCGCATCTGTACATTCTTCCTGGATAAATGTACCCAAAAAGATAACTCTATATTTTAGTTGTTTCAAAATCTGTAGTGATATGAAAACCTCTCCTAGACTCCTTTTTCTTATGGACAGTTTGGTATGTCCTCCACATAGGCGCTCCAGAAACACCATTCAAAGAAGAATCTATCGTTTCCCCCAAACTGTCACCCCATCTTTCTCCACCCCTTTTTCTATGAACTGCTCAAGCCCAAAACTCAAGGAGCTTCCTGGACCCTTCCCTTTCCTTACCCTCAGCAAAGCTCTCAAACATGCATCTCTAAGCCCTGACAAGTTCACCTCCTACACCATCTTCAGATAAATCACTCCTTCTCCATCACTTCTGCTACCTTCTTGCCTGACTTGCTACAATGTTCTATTTTTCTAATGAATCACATTACTTTTGACAAAAGCAATATTTTTTCACTGCAGAAAAATTCAAAATAACTAAAAATGGAAAATAATACCATAATCTTCATCCAAAGATACTCTTAGTACTTCAATATATATCCCTCATGGGGCACCTGGGTGGCTCAGTCGGTTGGGCGGCAGACTTCAGCTCAGGTCATTAGCTCACGGCTTGCGAGTTCGAGCCCCGCATCGGGCTCTGAACTGACAGCTCAGAGCCTGAAGCCTGTTTCAGATTCTGTATCTCCCTCTCTCTTTGCCTTCCCTGCTCATGCTCTCTCTCTCTCTCAAAAATTAATAAACATTAAAAAAATTACATATATGTATATATATATATCCTTCCACATAATTATCTTGCTTCTATAGCACATTTTCCTACCATCTATAATCCCCCTTCTAATCCATCCTTCACTGATGGACACAGCAATGTTATAAAATTCAAATATGATTCTGTAATTTTCCTATTTACAATTCCCATGTGTGTCCAACATTGCCTTCAGGATTAAAGTTCTGAATCCCTTGCACAGCATAAATCACTGTTGGCTTTGCCTCTGCCTTCATTTCCAGCCATTTTCTCCCCTACATCCTTCGCTTCCACCATCTCCATTTCTTTGCTTTCTTTGTACATAAGACTCTCTATTTACTGTGGTCTCTACTTGGTGCAACCCATCCTGTCTTCCTTCATCTGGTTAATTACCATTTGCTCTGTTAGTAGTTCATCTAATCCTGCAGCTGTTTGCTTCAATTAGTGTGAGCAGAGGATCCTGTTCTGTTCTCACCCTCCTCTCCTAATTCCCTGAGCACGCCTTTTATAGACCTTACTTTCTGCATATCGTGATTGCCTTTTCTACTCGCACTATTAAAACTCAATGCAAAGGCATCTTCTGCATTAGTCTTTTACAATAGGGCTTAAACTCACGTGTTTTGGAACTAGAGAGATCTGGATTTCAATCCCAAATCTGTTATTTACCCCAATGCAACCCTGGGAAAGTAGCTTTTCTGCACCTCACTTTCACCATCTGTGAAATGAAGTGATCCCTATATCAAAGATTACCAGTATAAGGTAAGTCAGCATTTCTCAACAGAGGGTGATTTTGCTTCCCAGGTGACATATGACAATTCTGGAGACATTTCTGGCTGTTATGACTGGAAGGTCAGCAAAGATTCTACAGGCATCTAGTGGGTAGAGGCCAAGGATACTGCTAAACATCCTACACTTCACGAGAAGTCTCCCCACAATAAAGGGGACACACGACTCTAAATGTCAGTAGTGCCATGGCTGAGAAGGACGTGAGGCATGAAGGAGGCTTTCAGCACCACACATGCTCATCTTAGCACTGGGAAATGGTAGTGATTGCTAATATCAAGAGATTCATTTATTTCCAACCTCTTAAAGACTTTGAATTTGTGCTACTTCATTAATTACATTTCCCAGTGGAAAGTTAGCTTATTGTTTAGCAAGCATTCTTTCTTTGCATCCTCCAAATTCAAGGAAGAAACATACTCCCTTATCCACTGACTGGCTTTGACCAATGGAATATAGACAGAGGCCTCTGAGCCTCATCTTTAAGAGGCATTGCATGTTTCCACTTGCTTTCTTACACTCCTGCCAACAATCGAGGGAACAGATTTCTCCTGAGTGGTTATTTTTCCTTCATCTGAGCCCCAAAACTGAGCACACAGGAAACAGATCTAAGCACATCCCCACAAACCAAAGCCTGGAACAGACCTGCTTGGACCCAACCAGGGAGTTTGGAGCCAAGCCAAGGTAAACCAAGCCTAGGTCAGCCAAACCCTAACTGATCTGCAGACACATGAGCAAGTAATAAACACGATGGTTGTGTCCCTCTGAGATTTTGTGGTTGCTTGTTCAACAGCAATAATTGACTGATAAGCCATATGCTTTTTTATCCTCATTTTTACACAATTTTTCCCACACTAAGGAAAAAGGAAGAAAACTTCACAGCAAGACATCTTTATCACCAAAATGGAATCTCTCATAGAGGAACACACAATAATAGCATTAGCATCACCTACTGAATGCTTTTTTTTCAGTTTATGTTCTAGCTTATATACTTACATATAAAAGGATTTCTTTCCACTGGAAAAGCATCCAAAAGGTGACCAAAATTTGGCTATGTACTAAGAAAATATTCAGAAACAGCACAAAAGAGTGATAGAATAAGAAACAATGAAAGAAGATGTATATTAAGATCAACTTCTCCTTACAGGGAAAAATAAAGTAACTCAAATCAGAATATTTTAAGTTATGGTAAATGCTCATTATATTTAACATCCGTTTGCTCTAAGTCCTGTTGCTCTGGCTTTTGATATCTTGTTTTTTATGTTAGGAATTAAGAACATTAACCAGAGGATCGGTATATTATCCTTCCTATGGTTTTTTGTAGTGTCATCCCCCATAGTGTTATAATAGTGAAAAACACCTTGTCAATCAGTTTATACTGTCTTCAGTTCCTACTGCTAGTCTTCCAAAAATTTCCTAATTAAAAAAAAAAAAAAAAACTATATCTGTGGGAGCTTCTGAAAACTGTGGCCCCACAAATATAACAATGGTTAGCAGTCATTCTTTTTTTTGTCCTTTTCTTTAGGACCTACAAAATATTAGAATTATTAGAAACGGCCATCCTAATTGGCTATAGACAAATTTTGCCTGTAAGTTGGAAACTAGGGCATTTTCTTTCTTATGCTATTTCCATTGTTTACATGAGCATAATCATATGTGTCAGACTCTCAAAGGTATATGTGGAGACAGACTGAGAAACTGACAGATTTCAGCTCAACTATTAAGGAAGATTTACTCATATAAACACATGCAGAAATCTTTATTTCCTATCTTCATATAAGTAGAATAAAGAGAGTGAAAAAATTGCATGTTACAATTCTATTTTTTTCTTCAGAGAGCTACTGATAAACCAGGTTAGTAGTTTAGTTAATATCCTATAAAGATAAGATGGGGTGCCTGGGTGGCTCAGTCAGTTAAGTGTCTGACTATTGATCTCAGCTCAGGCCATTATCTCACAGTTTGTGGGTTCGAGCCCCACCAAGTCAGGCTCTGTCCTGATCGCACAGAGACTGCCCTGGATTCTCTCTCCCTCTCTCTCTGCCCCTCCCTGCCTCTCTCTTTGTCTCAAAATAAATAAAGAAACTTAAAAGAAATATCCTCTAAAGATAAGAAATTGATCTGAGTTCAAGGACGTGAATAATTTTGGTACTTTATTCTTCTAAGTTCTTCCAAATATACACATTGACCAAGGACTCTTGCTAAGAAGAAGGCAGATTTATAAAGTACAAGGTATGCAAACTGTCTCCATCACAAATAACTTATTATATAAGTTTTCTGTTGAGCACTCTAATTCAGTTTTACTGAAAAATCACAAAGGCATTGGTACAGTACCACCTAAGCAAGGTTTTCACATGCCTGCTATCCCCCTCTCCCTCCCAAACCAGCCCAATATGGGCATCTCAGCTTCCAACTTCCCCAAATGCATTTCATTTTAATACAAACAACATGATTTCTGGAATGAGAAAAAAAGCTGCAATATTCTTTCATGCAGAGTGAAGATCCAGTTAACGAGCAATAATTAATCATAACAGCTTGCTTCAAACTACATTCTTGTCGAGAATTATGCAGAGTCTATAAAATTGATAGCCTAGAGTGCTCTAGGAAAAAAAAAAAAACCTATTTCTCCATGGTATTCTTGCTCAACTAACACTGCTAAAAGATGAAGCATCTTAGCCTAAAAGGAGCGAAATAGCTGTCATAAACAGGTTCCTTACTACTCCAGGAGCATAAATAAAATTTTGAACTGTCTGTTTAAGCTTCTTTTCTTTGCTAGTAATATTCTGTTTTGAAGCGTTGTTGATGGATGCCAAACTCTAAATATCACCTGTGAAGGAGATAAAACTCAAGTTTACAATGAGGTATATGACTGTGTCATGGCTAAGAAGATTTGGTACAATAATTTTATAGCAGCCAGAAAAAAAAAGTATTCTTGCTTAATATCAAACATATGGAAATAAAAATTGCCAACCAACCAAATTGCAATTAATTTTTTTTTTAAAAAGGTGAACACTGTATTGTAACCCTACTGGGAAGCATTCCCAACCAGCCCTGTTTATGTTTCTCCTTCTAATACAGTTAATCTTTCCCCTGTCTGATCCACACTTTTCTTATTGTGTTGACCCCTCTCTATTGGGATTATTCACCATCTTCCCTGTTAGAATATGGGAGTCACAGAGGAAGGACCTAAGTCTCAATGCTCCCTGGCCTTTCAGCACCTCACAGGATCTCAGATCCAGAAAAAATATTAAATATATGTTTCAATTGAATTCAACAGCGAAATTATATCCTTTATTCTGCCAACTCTTCATGATCAACTCTTTAATGTGATCAATCACCAAGGCACAGAGTCAACCTACCCAAAATTTTCTCTACTTTTTTAAAAGCAGCAAAAGTCAAATTCTTCTCATCATGAAGGGGTGACTTTTTTGCAACACATCTCCAACTATTTTAAAAGATATTATCGGGTTCTAGAAAAAGCCACTTAAAATTTTAACTATTGTGAATATTTCCTTTCATATGTTTAAGGAAGAATAAATTCCAGAGTTGTAAAGAATGACTCCAAACAAATTCTACATTTAATAGACAAAAATAATTGAGATAATAGTGCAGAGGGAGACAGAGAAAACTTAAAGAGTATGGGTAATATGCAAACTGGGGAACTTCCCCACCAGATAATTTTTAAAGGGTAATTTTAGGGTATTTAAAGGGGATTACTTGATGCGTAAATGTTTTTGTAGTAATAATTTATGTATACATATCAAATGACAAAATGTTACCTAGTATTTAGTGGAACAACTGCAGTGTACTAAAAAAATTCAAATGACAAATGATCAGTGTTCAATAAATGATGGTAGTGATGACGGTTGTAGGAGTAGTCAAACAGCATTAATATAGACTATTAGTCATCCTACAAACATTCAGTAAATTCAGTATTCCTACACTTCTCAGCACTTTCATCAATGTTTCATCAATACTTTCAGATACCAGTTTGATTCAACAAGACAAAAATAATGATGTACATATAAATAGCCTTACTATAAAAATAATGCATGTATTGACAATAACAAGAAATAAAATCTTTAAAAATGAGTTTCCCAGTAAGACTTTTCTCTCTACATAATTTGCCAAGTAACTGGAAATGTTCTCAGTAACATCAACCTAGAAAGATATATTACATCGGCAAAATCTTACTGATACCTAACTGAGAACTTACTGTGTATCAGTCACTCTTTTAAAACCCTGTATCTGTATTTTTTTCTTATTTAGTCCTCATAACAACTCATAACGAGATTAGTATAGTTGTTATCTCCATTCTACAGATGAGGAAACTAAGATATATTGTTTATAGGTAAATTGTTTAAAGTCACAAAACAAGAGTTACATCTAAACCCATGATGGGACCCCAGCTATCTTGCCCTTAAAGTTTAAAAGGCAAAATAAAAGATATATCACCATCCTACCTATCTAAAGATCACCTTGACTGACAGCGAAACTCAACAACAATAACAAAATCATATTACTTGAACATCTACCATAGATTAGACACCATGCTGAGAAAAGTGATATACACATGTACCTGTTCCCTCAGACGACACTAACAGATACCATGACTAGGTGGCTCATAAACAGCAGATATTTATTTCTCACAGCTCTAGAAGAGAAGAGGTCCAGGATCAAGGGATGGACAGATTAGGTATTGGGTGAGGACCCACTTCCTGGTTCATAGGAGGCCATCTTCATGCTGCATCCCCACATGGTGGAGGGGTGACGGAGTTCTTGGGAGGCTCTTTTATAAGGACACTAATTCCATTCATCAGGGTTCCATCCTTAGGATCTAATCACTTCCCAAAGGCCCACTTCCTAATCCCATTACACTGGAGATTAGGCTTCAACATACAAATTTGGAACTTCAGGGAGAAACAAACATTCAGTCTATAGCAACACATAAGACATACCTCCTGTTCTCAAGAAAGTAATAGTATTGAATGAACAGAGGATTCTGGGAGCAGGACCTGCTGATGGAAAGAAGATGTTGTGAAATGAATAAGAACTAATTTTGAATGATATAACAGAGATTATAGCAGACATTTAAAACTGTGAATATTAGATAGCATTTTAAGCAGCAAAAAACTGCAAAGCACTGAAGAATTTTAAATTGGAAAATGATATATGAATATTATAATTTAAAATCTTAATCTGTTAGGTTTCTTGGGATCAGGAGAGGATAAAAACTAAAGTTGTTAGTCCAGTCAAGAAGTTGTCACAGTAATAAAAGTGTCAAGAGAAAGAGGAAAAAAGGAGTAAATAAGAAGAAAAGTTCATCTTTAATTGACATGAAGAAGATACACAAGAGATTTAAGTAACTGATGGCATTGAAGTTGAACCTAAGACTCAGGAAAAAAATGGTGATACCATGCATAAAGACAGATAAGTTAGGATGAAAAGTTGTTTTTGAGAAAAGGATGAGAAATGTATATTCAAACATAACATTTAATGTTATGTTAGCAGGATATCCAGGTAGAAATCTATACATCAGGCATCTGAGAGACAGGGGCTACATTAAGAATGAACTATTCAAAGAAACAAAAACAGGAAGAGGAAAGATAAGAGAGTTAGAAAGAAATGATCTGAGAGCCAGGATGAGGGGTCAAAACAAGGTACCAAACACAAGGTGATGCCAGGACAGTTTTGAAGATGAAGAGGAGAAAATCGAGCTGCATATGGAATGAATAACTACTATTTATTTTTCCCTAAGAGGGCCCTTCATCAAACTGTGGGCAGCATGAGAAAATGAAGTGCCTTGCATTACCATCTGACATCATCTCTCTTAACTTCTAGACATGTCCTAAAAAAGTAAACCCCAGTTAAGACTGAAACACAGTTAAATAAACCAGAGTGAACTAAATTAATGTTCCTCAGCTTTACACCAAAGGTCCATTAATCTGTTTCACAGTAAGGATTAAGTGTATTAAATGCATGAAAGGACTATATTTAAAGCTGAAATTATAATCAATACTCAGAGAAACACTGTCTCCAAACGAAAAAACAGCAGGTGGTTCATGAGCACTAGAACAGAGGCAACCCAAAATAACAGTAAACATAAAGCAGGAATGTTAAATGTAAAACCAGACCCTGCCCCCAAGGGGATGAGTGCTACAGAATTTTCTCGTGCACAACATCCAAACACAGTCCAAATATAAAGCCTCACGCTACACTCCATAACTAGCGCCTTTCGTCAAAAGATAATCTATAAATATCGCTACACTCCTTCAGTTCTTGTTTTTTTTGTTTTTTTGTTTTTTAATGTAAGGTCATAGATATCAATGCCTCACGGGAGTGATCAAAATTGGATGTGCAGACTTCTACAGTATGTTGACAATCACTTACAATAAAATCAGAATGAGAAAGGGAAATTGTCTAAGAGGACCATTGAGCCAGGTAATAGATTCAGTCTAATATATCCACACAGCAGGAACCAAATTAAAATGTAGATGGAATTCTAATATAGTCCAACTGGAAAGATTTGCTCCAGTTTCTCACCAGAGCTTGTTTGTTGTTTGCAAACGGTTAATCTTGAAGACACAAAATTGGTTATATTAATTATTTTAGACACTTTTACATGTATAAACATGTAAGTTAAAATAGCATTAAGATCATGGTGTTTGGGATTTTTTTTTTTTAAAAAAAAGGGCAAAATACACATAAGTTAGAACCATTCTCTTACCTGATTCAAGATCAGGTCATAAAATAATATTTGCATAATTCAGAATAACACAGATGATTTCAGCAGATCATAAATCATGTACTTAAATCCAATATGCCATCTAACAGCATCTAATTTTTTCCTGAGAACAATACAGCATGTAATCTATTACCTTCTATCTTCTTTCTCCTGTCCAATTCTTTTTTCCCCATTTCCTTTCCCAGCTGAGCTGCAATATTGCTATCAGGTTCAGCCCCATCTGAACGGAAAGGAAGATTTCAGTAATAATGAGCATTTTCTTTATAACTTCTAAAGGACTGTTTGACAGAAATGGAGGGATCTCATAGACAGGCCTTGCAGATAGCTCTCTGAAGGAAATTACTGTGCTGCTTCAGTAAAAAAGAAAATTAAAAAAAAGGAAAGAAGGAACGATAGAAAAAGGAAGGCATGATCAGGGGTCACTAAAAGAAAACATTTACAAAGACATGATCAGCCTAGTCTACTTTTCATCATTCTTACCACTGCAACTTAGTAATAAAACAAATGAAAAGATCAACATAAAGGTACACTTCAAAATCAAGAGTATTTATTCATTTTTTTAGAAAGATGAATTTGCATTTTTTAATAATTAAGGTTTACAAAACCCTGAAGTAAATTAGAAGACGGTAAAATTGTTATTTAAGCTTCTGAACAGAAAAGCATATCCATATGACAATTTTTGAAATCTGAGGAAAATTTTCGAGTAGAGAATTTGCCACTTGAAACAAATCTGTAAAGTTGATCATGATTCTAACCATGGAAACACTTCAGTGTTGAAAGGCAGAGATTTCACTGGCTACATTTTCTAATAAAAAGGTAATAAAATTAGAAACAATAAGAATCTGACCAAGTATATCTTGAAAATTTTGAAACATATTTGTCTTGGTTTCCTGGTGCCATAATAACAAAGCACCACAAAATGGGTGAAACTCACTGTCCCATTGTCTGAAAACCAGAAGTTTGAGACTAAAATGTTAGCAAGTTTGGCTCCTTCTTCGGGCTGACAGGGAAAATCTTTCATGCATTTATCTCCTCTAGCTTCTGGTAGGCTCCAGCACGCCCTGGTGTTTAGATGGTGTTCTCCCATGTATGTGTCTTTTTTATAAGGAAATTGGCCTTTTTTATAAGGAAATCAGTCATATAGGATTAGGGCCCACATTAATGACCTCGCTTGAACTTGGTTATCTCTGTAAAGATTGTTTACAAACAAAGTCACATTTGAGCTTAGGGTTCCAACATCTTTTTTGAGAGAACACAATTCAACTCATATCAACATACTTTAGGGTAGATTAAATTTTCATACAAACTATGGTCTACCTTCCCTGTGGGAATATTAGTATTAGGTCTTGATATCAGGCTTGGCTGTTTAAGACTTTGGAAGATGAAATGTGAATGGAAGCAACATGTACCCCTTCCAAGCAGATACATTGGAGCCAAAACCATCTTTCCCTCTGCTACTTGAGCAGTATCACCTCAGATAGGACTATTCCTTCATCTGGGCCAGAAGAGCCATCACCAATACATAAAGGACATGTAGTCTCTGTGAGCCACTGACATCTGGGGGTCAGTGAAACCATAATAAACATAGCCAATCCAAAGCAAAAACTGTCTGGATAACCTCAAAAAAAAAAAAAAAAAAAGACTACCTAAAATAAAATGAAAATAACTCTTCATAGTAAAATCATGCAATAACGCAAAGCAATAACCAAAGGAAAATTTATTCCCTAAAACACGTTTATTACCAAAAAAGAAAACATAAAAATTCAAAAAAAGCTATCTTAAGAAATAAGAAACATGAAATTTTTAAAAAGTAACAAGAGAGAATTTAAAAAGATCACAACAGGCCTTATTAAAAAGAAAAAGAAAAAGGATAACTAAATATGAAAGAATGTTCTTAAAAAATAGCATAAGCATGAACAAAACCCTGATTATGACAGAGATGATGAGACAAAGAGAAGAAACCAGAGAAAAGAGAAAATGGGAGAGAAATGAGAACCTGAGAGAAAGGAAAGTGTAAGAAAGGAGAGTAGGAGAAGAGAAGCAAGATTAGAATGAGAGAAAACATAACATAGATGGATTGGAAATTAAAACAATCAGAAGGGATTACACATCTTCAGGTTTACTTCCCACCACTTTCCACCTCCCACACTTGGCTGCAACTGTAAGAAGACTCGTGGACCCTATACCTCAGAATCTTGCTTCCTCTCCCAGTATAGGAATCACCTGGCCTTTTTTCTTCACCTGAAGCCTCTGTTTTCAGAACTATTTTCCCAACCTCCTTCCCCAGCAATCCAATCAGATGTCTTCTCTACAAGGTCTTACCCTAACTCCAGCATTGCACACAGAAAGGTCATTTGTCTATTTTCCACAATAGATTTTAAGCTTTGGGGAAAGCAGCCACAAGTTTCAGTCCTATCTCTGGAGGAACAAGAGCAGCCTTCATTTTGTATAGTTTTCTGGTAACTAAGATCAGTGGAGCCATGTAAAGCAATGACTCAGTCAGTCCCCATATGCCCGATTTTCAGTTAACACAAAATTCTGCAAATCAAGGACTGCTTGAATATAGTACAGTGCCCACTGTATATACTGATATATACTAAATAAATATTGACAAAGAAATGAATTAATTCTCTATAGTAGCTTACCCACCAACTTGGAGCTGAAGATAATTTTCAAAAGAATTTCATTAAAAATTAAGAAGTAAAAAAAAAAAAAAAGATGACAGTGTAAATGAGTCCCTAGAATACTGTCTTGCAAGACTCAACATTGATTTTAGGTTCTTTCTTGTTCCTAAGCTCACACCACAGTCATTCACTTACCCAGTCCTGCTAAATTTTTCTCCTACATATACTTAAAATCTCTTCCTCCCCGACTCTTCATCATTCCTACCAAAATTCACTCTTCTGTCTTTTCTCTCACTCATCCAGCCAGAAGATATCACCTGGAATCTTAAATCAAAATATTTAACAAATGTACACACAAAAAACCCTCAGTTTTTAAAACATTTTTTTTAAGTTTACCTATTTATTTTTGAGAGAAAGAGAGAGAAAGCACAAATCAGGGAGGGGCAAAGAAAGAGGGAGAGAGAATCCCAAGCAGTCTCTACACGGTCAGTGCAGAGCCCAATGCTGGGCTCAAACTCATGAACCATAAGATCATGACCTGAGCCAAAATCATACATTTAACTGACTGAGCCACCCAGGCACCCCAGTTTTTAAAACCTTTAACATATTTCAATTCCTGAGAATATTTGAAATAAAAACACATTGAAATTTGTCCCTACTAAAAACAACAACAACACCCACACACACCCCCCCCACACACACACACACAAAACCACAATAGGAACTGAATAAATGGAACAGTGGGATCTCAATGTTCATGATTTAAAATTTATTTGAATTAACTCAACTTGTATGAAGAATCTCTTGATAAAACTACTATTTTTATTTAAATAAATATATGTGCTCCACTAGAATGCACTGAAATTGAGGTCTATGATTTGCAGTATTTGGATTTGATGAAATAGGCAAAAAATCAGGGATGACTTATTTAATAAATTTTGCCTTATAAAAAAAAATTAAAGGAAGTTTCTCTAAATTAAGGCAGAAAAACCCAGAACTTGTGAAAATTCAGGGGCTGAAATATTTATGCATTTCAACATAATAATATCAGAATAACATTTTACTTATGGATGTCCAATAGCTCAGCACAAGCTGTTGAATGGATATCCTTCCTCCAATGAATGGCATTTGCACACATCAAAAAACAGTTGTGCATAATTGTGTGGTTCTATTTTAGGGTTTTCTAATCTAGTCTATGTGTCTATCCTTCCACCTATACCACACTCTCAATTACTGTAGCTACAGAGTAAGCTTCATTATCAGGTAGATGGACTCCTCTCACTTTATTCTTCTTTTTTCAAAATTGTTTTAGCTATTTTAGTTCTGTGCCTTTCTGTATAAATTTTAGAAAAAGCTTGACTAAATCTACATAAAACTTGCTAGTATTTTGATAAATTAGGTTAACACTATAGAGTAATTTAGGTAAAACTGTCATCTGTACTACATTGAGTCTCTCAATTCATGAACATGGTATATCTTTCTATTTATTTAGGTTCTTTGACTTCTTTCATCAGCATTTCAGCATATAAATCTTGTACATTTTTTAGTAGATTTATACCTAAGTATTCCACTTTACTTCACTTTCTTTTTTCCTAGCCATTCTTCACATCTGCCACACCTCTTTTTTGAGGGGGAGGGGAGAATAGAGACAGGGAGAGAGAGAATCTTAAACAGGCCCTGTACTCAGTGCAAAGCCCAACATGGGACTGGATCTCACAATTCTGAAATCATGACCTGAGTCAAAATCAAGAGTTTGACACTTAACTGACTGAGCAACCCAGGAGTCGCCCCCAATGCCTCCTACTATTTATGAGGTTGGATGGCAAATTACGTAATTATTATCCTTAAAAAATCATTCTGGGAGCGCCTGGGTGGCTCTGTCGGTTGAGCATCCTACTTCGGCTCAGGTCATGATCTCGTGGTTCGTGGGTTTGAGCCCCGTGATGGGTTCTGTACTGAGAGCTCAGAGCCTGGAGCCTGCTTTGGATTCTGTGTCTCCCTGTCTCTCTGGCCCTCCCTTCCTTGTGTTCTGTCTCTCTCTCAAAACTAAATAAACATTTTTAAAAATTAAAAAAAATCATTCTAATGTGCTTTAAACTCTTTGATTTGTATGAGTTCTAGCAAAATATATAGAATTCTTTGATACATGTATTTTTAAGATACATATATGGTATTGTGCTATATACCTCATATACCTTCACTCTACCTTATGTTTTTAAAGTCTATCCATGTCACTATGTATGTATCCAGTTGATCATTCCTAATGATGCAGAATGTATTATGTATACATTGTCCTTAGCTTTCTGACAATCAGACACCCAGACTGTCTCAATTCCCAGCTATTACTATAAATGCTTTCATTACCATGCTTCTACATGTGCCTAAACAGTCTCTTTAAAAACGTTTCCAATATATACAACCATTAGAAGGATCAGAAAGACAAGAGAAAGAACATATATCTTAAATAACTATTGTCAAATTGCTTTCCAGAATATCTATACCAGTGTAGACTAGCAATTGTTAAATATATTCTTAATTTGCATTCAAAAATATGTTCTCATTAGAATAGCAAATACACAAAATATATTGAGTAAGAGTTGCCAAATACATAGATAATTTAATTTAAACCTATTTTGAAGATATGCAATAAAAAATTAAGCAGCTGGCCTTGATCATCCTAAAGTATTGCCCTGGGAATACCACTAGAAAGTAAGCATGTTAAACTCAGATTTTAAAAATCGAAACAAACACAGCATGTATTGTTCCTTCTTGAACCAGTGGAGTGGATGCTTTTGCCCCACACCTCTGACCCTTTTCCCAAATCATACTTTCCAGAGACTGTAAGTGCCCATCGTTCTCCAGACTGTCTTTCCTCATGTAGAGAGGAAACCCTCTAAGATGCCTTGTAGACAAAAAATAATATTTCACATTTTCAGCAGAGGAAATGCAACTATCAGATAGTTACATGATTTTATGGAACAATGATTAGCAACATTTAGACCAAAATAAAAATTATCTTAATGAACATAGGCTTTTAAAGTAGTTCAATTAAATCTTAGATTAAATTTTTATCATATTTGGCCAACCACAAAAACTTTCACATTGCTCTGAAGGCTATGTACTTATTTATTTCTCCATGCTGTTGAGAAAGGACCAATTTGAAGTTAGTGATTCTATCTAATATCTCACAAATGCATAATCTAAAGGCTTTGCTGTGTTAAGATATGCCAACATAGGGGCGCCTGGCTGGCTCAGTCAGCAGAGCATGTGACTCTTGACCTCGGGGTTGTAAATTCAAGCCCCACACTGGGCATAGAGGTTACTTAAAAAAATAAAATCTTAAAAAAAAAAATAAAGATATGCCAACATAAACTGCAAACATCCCTGAAGACGATCAGAATGAATCAGTAATATCAAAACTCGAAAGCCTTTTGTATGTGAAGATAGTCTCATTTTGGAGAAGGACACTACGATTAAGGCTTTTGTTAAGTCATTGAATAACATGCCATGGGTTCTGTCCCGTTGCTTTATTCTGTTAGTCAAACCTTAGGTTTCTGTGTTCACGCTAGATTCTACTACAGTGAGAGTCCAAACATTACAACTTAATACCATTTAATGAAATTTGAAAATTCCTTTGACTACCAGCTGAGCAGCAGAAAAAACCCTGCTTTGAAATGTACTATTATTATTATCCACCAAATAATTGTTCTCATTGCTTGTCTCTACCAATGTAGAGAGCATGACTGGCCATAACCCCAAGCACTTGCAACATGACTCTTGGCAACACCATCCGGTGTGGGAATCCAAGGAGTGATCTAGGAGTTTGGATCACAAGGCCCTTCTGCTGCTTGGCCACTACAGCTCTTCTGATAATGTGACAACCAACTTTAGACGATTCCCCATAAAACATGTGCAGAAACACCACTAGACAATTTCTGCCCTGAAATTTTTTGCTGCTTATCAAATATTGGGAAAAATATATACCATGAATAAAGGAAGAAGAATAGCTGACATATACTGAGTGCTTATGTACCAGCCACCGTGCTAGTTACTTTATAGGGATTACCTCAATCAATCTTCATTAACTGCAACCTAGAAGAAGGTACTATTATTATGCCATTCTACAAGCAAAGGAATTGAGGCCCCACCAGCAAATCTTGAGATAGGAATCAAACCTAAACTGTCCATATTTAAAACCCTTGTCCAGGAACTCTTAAACATATTCCCTGTCCAATCACAACAAATGTCTTCCCACAACAAAGACCAATGTTTGTTCTATTATGTAGTATCTTCAGTTTATTCCTACTTACAGAAAAAAAAAAACATGAATAGGTTTCATAAATTAACATTCAAGTCAACTTTATACCCAGAGGAGAAGGAGTCAAACAAATGGTACAAGATAACAGTATACTTTAAGGTGCAAAAGTTCAATGATCTTTGTTTATACAAAAGCTAGCCCCCAGGCAGAATCACCCTGGAATAAAAGGAGCACAGCATAGCCATCCAACAATTACCCTTTATTTACTATTATGACTCTCTGGATTTTGAGATGTCATTTGAAGCCCTTGGACTTCTGCATAAAAGCTATATAGCATGTATATTACATTTATTGCTAGATATATTTTATGCTAAAAGCATGGAGATATACATGGATAATTTCCCATCATGAACAGCTACATTGAAAAATGGCTATAAAATTTAAGTCCTCTATTTGTCTGAGGAAAGAGAGGTATCTTATTTTCCATTATATTTTACCACTTTACCAATTAAATATTATAGATGATGGTTTAATATTTTCATCTTAATCTTCTTTTCCCCCAAGGCCATAGAAACAAAAACTATTAAAAATGCTTTCCTATTTCTAATAAACTATGTTTCATAATTTATAATGAATTATTATACTATTTAAAAATTCTAAATTTAGTAATAATGCCAGTTACATGAACTGCAAATATTTCTAATTAAGTAAGAGATGATATAATAAGATATTATCGAAATGATTGACAACTATTGATAGTGTTTGGCTAACTGAACTTATTTTTGAATTGTATAAAAATGATAAATGGCAATGGGCTATTAAATTATGAGAATTACCACCAAGACTTCAAAATTGGGTCCCAAAAGCCTCAAATTCATCACTGAGCCTTATTTGCTAAATGGGTTATTGAGTAATAAGGAATTTTATTTTCAATTTTATGTAACCAAGTTGTATCTTGTACAATGAAAATAAGTTTAAAACAAATTTCTCATGTACAAACCCATGATTTTGACCATAATTACTATTATGTGCCTTTATTCAACATGGTCTTATTACAACCTTTCTCCCGTCAATGCTCAAAGTTTATTGACAAATTTCAAGCAACGCAATTTTATTTATCTGTGTTACTTCTTTATAATGCCCTTCAACTTTTAAATTATGCTAAATATTCATAATAAGATTGAGTAGAATCATGAGTATTTTATCAAAATTAATGTTATTTTCATAATTACACATATGGTATTATTATAGAAACACCATCTCTATCACTTTACAGAACCAAATCATAGGAAGCAGTTAGAAATCCCCAGGCTCTTCCAGACCACTACTGTTTTAACCCTGTGTCACAGATCAGCCTCCTCCAATATGTTTATGGCATAGAGGTGCCTGTGTGGCTCAGTTGGTTGAGTGTCTGACGTCAGCTCAGATCATGATCTCATGGCTTGTGAGTTCAAGTCCTGCATGAGGCTCTGTGCTGACAGCTCAGAGCCTGGAGCCTGCTTTGGATTCTGTGTCCCTCTTCCACTCTGCCCCTCCCTCACTCATGCTCTGTCTCTCTCTCCCTCTCAAGAACACATAAAACATTTAAAAAAAAATTTTTAATACATGTTCATGGCATAAATTGTGGTGATGGCTTCGTCACCACATAAGATATACTTATCTCCAAACTCATCGAGCTGTATACATTAAATATGTACAGCTTTTTGTGTCAATCATACCATGATAAAGTGGTTTTAAAAACAAAACAAAAAGATTAGCCTCCATCAGATAATCAATGAATGCC
Source organism: Prionailurus bengalensis (assembly GCF_016509475.1). NCBI lineage: Eukaryota > Metazoa > Chordata > Mammalia > Carnivora > Felidae > Prionailurus > Prionailurus bengalensis. The sequence goes on along the minus strand of NC_057343.1, from coordinate 63,997,278 downwards.
CCTGTCATGCCCACCAACATCCATCTTCCATAGAGAACTTTAGAAACAGAGAACTCAGTTCCACAGAGAACTTTAGAGACTTATAGAAATATTTAGAAACTATTTAGAAATAGTTTCTAATAGAAACTATTAGAAAAACTGTTTCTCTCACTCCAACTCTCCAGCAGATGTGACTCAGAGATTCCAACATCCGGCAGAAAGCATCCTTCTACCTCAGCCTCTTTAATTCATCTCCATGACACACCAGGCACTTACCCCACAGACGTATCCTTGGTGTAGTTTACTACCATCAGCCCTCTCTTGTCCTCAATTCCTTTTCCATCATGCTCAGGGCCCCATGATGACCATAATGTAACCAGAAACAGACCATTTCTGACCACCTGTACTGCCAGCACTGGGTTTAAGTCACCCTAGTGCCTCTTATGGATTATTTTAATAATCTCTTTAGGGGCTTCCTAGGTCCACCCATGCCCCACTACAAGCTGGGTGTGTGTGTGTGCCCCTCAACAACTAGACCTAGTTAACTGTTTTCAAATCAAGCCACACCTATGGCGAAAACTTCTGTTTCAGAATAAAAGCCTAAGGTGCCCTACATGCATCTATGCCTGTCACCTCTGTGATAGTCTTTCTTACCACCTTCCAGACCCCCACGGTGCCCCAGCCATACTGGGGCTATTCCTCTAACATGTGAGGCCCATTCCTACGTTAGGATCACTCCTTCTTGCTAGAATGCTTTTCTCCCAGACATCCATATATCCAACCCCTTCACTTTGACGAAACCTTTGCTCCAATGCCAACTCTTCCCTGACCATCCAGTTTAAAACTGCAATCCTCCAGGACTGCTACTCTCCCTCCCTCTGTTCTATGCTACGGTTTCCCAAAGCATTTAATCCATCCTAATGTATTTACACCTGTATACATTTATTTTCTACTTTCCCCTGGCTGAAACACACAGTGTGAGAACAGTGAATTTCATTCACTGAAGTACACCAAGCACTTAAAACAATGCGGGCACATACAGGCTGCCCCGTGAATGTTTGCTGGATGGATGAATGATTCTCCTATTACCTGTGCTCAACCACAGATCCCCACTACTCACGCCTTCTCTGGAGGCAAAAACTAGGCAGGGCTAAAAACGAAAACAGCGGTACCATCATGCAAACCGGCTTCATTATTAATTAGCTGTCTCCAATGTCAGCCCTCTAACTGGACTTTAGTTCACTTCCTTTCCCGTTTCCCAGAGCAGCTACTTCAGAACATCACCACCATACACACACACTTCCTAGTCCGTCTCGCACCATGCCCTAGAGCTGCAGTAGCCCTCACTGTCCCTAAGCTCGCTGCAGTAGAGGGTGGTCACCCCGCAAAACTGGGGCTCTAACTAACAACAAGGCAGAGGGGCAACAATTATATCTCAATAAAGCTAGGGAAAAAAAATTAATGAAATTTTTTTTTAATTAAAAAATAGATCCTTGGGGCTCCTGGGTTTCTCAGTCAGTTGAGGTCCAACTCTTGATTTTGGCTCAGGTCATGATCACAGGGTGGTAGGATAGAGCCCTGCATTGGCGTGGAGGCTGCTTAAGGTTTCTCTCTCTCTCTCTGCCCCCCTCCCCAGCTCACATGCGCTCTCTCTTTCTCTCTCTCTCTATATGTATATATATATAAAATAAATGAAATAAATAAATGAAATAAATATAATATATATAATAAAATGAAATAAAGTCCTCAGTTAAAATTCACACTCAGAGCCATGTGTTGGTTATTTAATATTACCATGCTTATAAATAAAAGGAACTGGAAGATACATTATGTCACCACTTGAAGAAAAGAGAATGTCACACGAGGAATGGGAGATAGAGAGGCCAGAGAGAAAGATGTGAGGTTGGTAGCTTCGTGGATTGGGAGTAGAGGCAGAGCTAAAAAAAAAAAAAAAACTTGGAAATATAAAAATTAATATTCAATTTATGATTATTTATAATTTTTAGATTTTATCTTTTTTCATCACCATCTCATAAAATTGATCTTGTATATATACCGTATTAGTGTGTATGCACGCATGTGTGTAAGTATGGAAGTAGTAATTTAAAAACTTTTTTTTTATTAATATGATAGGAAAGAGGCAAAAGCAAATGAAGAGAGCAGGGGAGCAGAGGCAGGGGCAAGGATGGGACTGTAAGCCATGAGAATGTGCAGGAAGCTTGTGAAGAGCTTGGACTTCTACAGAATATGGAAAGACATCTGAATTATTTTAGCTAAAACTTTAAGATCCAAATGGATATCAGTACCTTAAAAAAAACTCTTGTTTTTGGTATCTAAAAAAAAATCTTAAATACATACAAAACACCGACAACAATGTATATATCCTCAAAGTGTGTATACAGGTTCTTAGGACATATTCCTAAGGGGAAAAAAAAAAAAAAACACACACACATCAAGAACTGTTTGTGAAAAGACATTCAGAGCCCCTACTCAGGGAACCGTGCATTTTGGAAACAAGGTGCCATTTCATACCTATCAGTTCAACAAATCTCTCAAAATTCTGACAATACTCATTGTTGGGAAGGAAGTAGAACAGTGCACAAAGCACAAAAACTGTTTGTGGTGTTTCAATGGGTGCAGCTCCTTAGAAGAGCAGCTAAGCAACATGTAGTGAAGCTGACAAGGCACCCGGCCAAGAAGCCCCAGTCTCACTGTGTATCAACCCCAGGAAAACAGGTGCCTGTGGGGACTTGAACAAGAATGGTCACTAGAGCAGGAGAAGTACAAAACTCAGTTGGAAATTACTGAGATGTCCATCAAAAGGAGGATGAACAAATGTCACGTATCTATAAAAAGAAATTCTACAGGGGCGCCTGGGTGGCTCAGTCGGTTAAGCATCTGACTCTTGATCTCAGCTTAGGTCTTGATCTCAGAGCCATGAATTGAAGCCCAGCGTTGGGCATGAAGTCTACTTTAAAAAAAAAAAAAAAGAAAAAGTAATGTTATAAATCACTTTACATGGATGAATAAGAGATAGAGGGACAGATAAATCTCAAAAACATAGCTAGTTATAACTTCCCACATGTCCCGTTCTTTACTTCACACATAGGTAGTTTTTAAGAATCATCCCTTGGGGCACCTGGGTGGTTCAGTCGGTTAAGCGTCTGACTTCTACTCAGGTCATCATCTTACGGTTTGTGAGTTTGAGCCCTGGGTCGGGCCCACTTTGGATTCTGTGTCTCCCTTTCTCTCTGCTCCTCCCCTGCTCACACTCTGTCTCTCTCTCTCCTTCAAAACTAAACATTCAAGAATCATCCCTTGCGATCCATATGCAAAAGTAAGATTAAACTAATACGAAGATAACAAAATGATAAAGAATCTGATGAAATGTTAACTTATCCTCAAGAAAATAAATATGCAGTTCTCACACTGAAAAGATTTAACTGAAAAAGTGTTTAATATAAAAATCAAGAAAGAATTGTTTTGCCGACTAAAAGCAGGTGACTGTGCTTTCTAGGTGAGATTACCATGGCACCAGGTGATATTATCATAACCTGCCGTCAGTCAAACTTAAAACAACAAAAAGTTTACTTTCTCAAGTTTAAAAAATAAATCTGGCAAAGTAAACCTGATCTTAGGTCAATAGTTAATAGTATTTCCACCATCGACAACGCTTCATGCAAAGCAAGCTATACTTCCAGCTGAAAAGTAATTTAAGCTCTTGCAACTTTTATCTAGAATATAGGAAAATTACCCATTTGCAGAATTAACAGAAGCCTGCTGACACAGATTCGACAGAAACTATTTTTTAACATTTCTGAGATAAAGGACAATTGGATAAAGACCAATTGCATTGATAGCTGCTGTATGAGATAACACATGAACCCACATGCTGCCTCACACTGAAAGGGAAAAACAGTGCAATCATATTCAGGATGCCATCGAAGGAGACACTATAATGTGCCCCTTTCTAGTTCATAAATGATAAAGACAGATGTTGGCATATTAGAAGTCTAAAGGAATCAATAAAAGGTTTGGACACCGTAACCCCAGCACCCAACAGTGCTGGTACCTAGTAGGTGCTCCAATGCCACACAAATCATCAAGAGAGGAATACATAAAAGAAAGAAAGGAGCAAGGGAGGGGTTCAAGCATTTTACTTCAGAGCCATCTTCTTGATAAGTAGTGTTCATTCATTCATTTATTCATGCAGTTCAGTTAATTATATTTACTAGCTGCTAGAGATTGAGAAAAACAACCCCTCACAACTGCCAGCCTAAGGCTACCCGTTTTCTTACACTTGAACTTTTGATCAGGTAACTCTCCGTGTTAAAAACGGTATTATTCCTTTATCCTTCGACACAATGCTCTTCCAAGGAATAATTTTAATTATTATCCACCTTTGTGAAGCATAGCTGAAGTGAATAAAATAAGATTAATGTACCTCATGCTTAATAATATTTATATAAATCTATTTACTCTCCCATATATTAATATATTCAAATATTCACTATATCTTTGTGCCTTTGACTATATATATATATACACATATATATATATACATACATATATATATATGTGCCTTTGACTTTACATTAGTTTTACAGTAGCTATACACCAGCTATACATTTTACAGTAGTTAGTGTAAAGGAGAAAAATCCATTAATTACATCCTCACTCTTAATTCACCTACTTTTTAAAATAAGATGCTTAATTTTGAACATATTCCTATATTTCATTAAAAATAAGAATGTATTTTTTTATTAAATTCCTAGTTCTAACATTTCAATGCACGAGGACAAGCCTGCCAATCTTTCAAGTACTTACAATCAAGAAATGAAAATTTACTCAGCCGAGAGAATGTAAACATAAATAAAAATGCTAAAATTTTCCTGTTCTAACTACCATTTATCACTTAGTCTTTTGTAATAATGTACACTTTTTAAATGCCATATATAAAACTGGAAACCTCTAGAATATAGACTTGGTATCTACCATATATTTTTGAAATACACGAGCAACTGGAAGATAAGAGAAGTAGGGAAAGGTACAACTCAAAGAAAAGGTGCAGCTTTTTAACCTTATCTTCCCAACGTTTCGACAAGTTTCCAATGGCGTTCTCCCAAATATTCCTTCCTTTATTTTTTCCCTTCCTTTTAATTTTTGAAAGTGAGGCTGAAAAATTTGTTCAGTTTTAAATTTAAAAAGCTAAACTACATTATCTTATTTGAATGGAGATTTAAAAACTGCCAAATTTGAAAGCTGCATAAGTGTTGCTCTTTTACTGTAGATGACATATTCTCTGTCAACTTCCTCTGTTTCTTCATGAGTCACACCATACTTTATTGTATAAACAAATAAAACATTATAAAGAGTATTTCCAAAATATTTTTAAAGCCAGCAATCCCACACTCACTTTAAGAGTGGAAGGAAAAACAACTCTTTTGCATTATCTGTGGCTGTTCTGCTTCATTCACGATCATTATTAAGCCCTTGAAAATAAAGAAGAGTTACTGTCTGCACCGTGACATAGCCAGTGTTCCTCTCTGCAAACAGCACCACTTATTTACAAATAACAACAGACACAGAGATAACAGCTTATTCCTTTCAGCTTATGAAATGCTCCATTCCGTATGAAAGACTACACTTGAGGATACAGTGAAGCCCCTGGTCATAATTATGGATCCTTCCAAAAACAGATTATCATTTCGTTGCTTGTTTAATTTAAGGCAATGTGACTGGAACCAACACAAATAAATTACATAAAAGAAAACAGAAGAATCATCCCAGTAGGCGGATTCCAATTGCACTGGTAGATAGCTTCCTGTGCACAATTCCAGATCTGAATGCAGACTGTGTACAGGAAAAACTTGTCTTCCGGCACCAGTTGCCAGCACTGTTTTCTCCCTCCCTTTAAAAGTTCCTTCATCTCACAATAATGTGGGTGCCCACTACATCCATACACGCAAGCAGTCATTCCCATCGGTCACACCCAAAGGGTTGCTTCAAAACCAGGCTTCCGTGGGATTCTATAAAAGCTATGAGAGAAGGGACCATACTACAGTCTTTTATAACCCAGAATACCACTTAAAAAGCAGGTTAACACTGTTGGAGTAGGAGACATAAATGAAATATTTGAAAATCAAAATATCAAAAACAGCAAATCTACTTACATTATTTGAGAAGTGAATTGATTTCCCCATTAAATTTCTCTCAAGCAGCCAGTTTTCCCAATAAAGTGTGTTGGCTTCTTTCTTCTTAGAAAAATAAAGACTTTGAATTGTTTTCAGATATTCTGATGGCACAGAAACTAGATAGTAGGCAATTTACTTACTGATAAAGTCACCTGCTCGATTATGGTACAGTAGATGTGATTTCTCAAACTGCTTTTAGTATATATGTTTAAGCTTGTTTTTATGGACATAATCCTAAAGCTACTTACTCTATTTATTAAATTAAAAGCAGTTATTCTTCTTATAAAAGAATGTATTCCAGTAAAGTTAGCCTTTAGGCAAATTTATTCTAAATTTGTTTTGCCTTCTCATGATTCTTAAATAAAACTTGACATTCCACAAAGGGCGAAAACAACCACTTATAACAAGTTATATTTAATAAAGCGCCTACCATTTTCATTTTTACGATTAATATTTAAGTAAACAGCAAAACTCAAGGGCACCTGGGTGGCTCAGTCAGTTAAGCATCCAACTTTGGCTCAGGTCATGATCTCACAGTTCATGAGTTTGAGCCCCGCATCAGGCTCTGTGCTGATAGCCCAGAGCCTGGAGCCTCCTTCGGATTCTGTGTAGCCATCTCTCCCCCTCCCCAGCAAAATTCAACCTATTGAATATAACAAAATTTATTAAACAGAAAAATTTTTCAATGTAGATAAATTACCTGACACTATGGTAGATAGAGACGATCCCATGTATTTCTCCTTCTTATTTGTCACCAAACTTTGAGCAATATCACCACAATTTTTCAGCAGCCTGAACCCATTTTAAAAGTAAATAATTCAGATGTTGTATTTTTCCCCATCATTTGAACCTAATATATTCTATCTCTTTTTTTTTTTTTAAGTAATCTCCACACCCAACATAGGGCTTGAACTCACAACCCTCAGATCAAGAGTTGCATGCTCTACCAACTGAGCCAGCCAGGCACCCCATGATGTATTCTATCTTGATCAATTTATCCAACAACGTGTAAAAGGTTTGTTAAGATATCTTTGAAGGTAGAAGAAAATGTTCAACATTCACTGAGTGCCAATATATTAGCAACGATAGCACTTTCTTTCACTTCTATAATTAGCTCTGCTATCCAAAAAGGTCGGTTTCATTGGTCATGATCTTCTTCAGCCATATATTCTTAGTTGAAAGGATTAGTTTTGACATTAAAAGATAAGAAATCATTATGAAGCTTTCCTGTTCAATAAACTTTAATGACTCAAACTCAAGTTGATGCTCTAAATCTCCTTCCATGTGAGTCCAGCTCACCTTTTCAAGCATAGAATCTCCACCACACTCCCCATCCCTGTCCTGGTCAGACTGGTTTATTCACTGCCCTTTACCTCTAGAATGTATTGTCCATATTGTGCATGTTGTCATTTCCATGAGAAAAAAACCATCACATCACTCTGTGTATGTGGTTATAGTCTTCCGGTTCAGCCAGTTCAAATCACAAATCTTTGCTTACAAGGCATATCAACATGTTTTCCTCCAACAATTTCATATGAATAAATCCCATAACAGACATAAAGTTGTTTTCTAAGACATCTAAAAAATCACTAAAGTAATAACATCTTAAAATTTGACATATCACAGTTTCCCTAAGAAAATCACTAATTCATCATGAACTACATTTTAACTCCACTTAAATTTTATCCTGATTCATTGTATTTATGTTATTTAATGAACCTAGTTTTAAAAATTAATCAGCTTTGTGATTTAGTTATGCATGTAAACAAAGCACAAATTATTTAAATAGACTGACAATAATATACATAAAGGAAAAGGAATACTAACAAAAGTCTATTTTGCTTTGAACAAAAGCAATAAATTTGTTTGAAAAGTAGTATAATCTAGATATTTTCATTCTAATCATATACAGTTAAGCTAATGTTTTATAAAAGGAAAAATAAATTAAGCTATTTTATTGTAGTAATAAGGGGTTTTATGGAGATGATGACTAAAATAAGGGAAAGATCATCTATTTTCCAATGTGCCTTGTAATTTTATAACCCATTAATTTTATTTCTGAACATACTGTTTGAATTAAGGTTGAGTTCTGGTCTTAGCTGATCCTTAAATATCCAATTAATATTTCCTATTTTACTGTTTATCAGACTTGTCTGCACTTTGACATATCACACTGGTGTTCTTATGAAAACCATATGAGGTAGCCAGGGGAAAAACTTAGACAAATATTTCTTCAAATCATATTTTTAAAAATAAATCTATAATTTCCCAGTTAAAAGCAATGAGATTTTATGTTACAGAATACTAAAATCTAATAATTATGTCCATTCATACTGCAGTAAAACCATAGGTCAGAATACTGAGAGACCTGGAAGGACCCACAAAGGGCACATATTTCCAAGGACTATTTCACTAATATAACAGTTTTCCCAGTCCAACTCAGTATTTATGTCCTGATTGACCTCAGAAATAATGACCTTTTTCTGAGGGTTAAAAGAAGCTAAAACTTCATTTTGTTCCAGAATGATGGTGTGCAAAGGTAAGAAAACCTAGCCCAAGTTTACCAGGATAATGGTAATAGGAAGATTGCATAACAAGACTTCTCTTTAGTTTCAGAAATCAAGATACATTTACCTTGAAAAGCAGCAGCATTTCGCGATATTAGAAACTTTAATGTGGAGCTGGATGATTGAAGAACTTCCTGCATATCTTGGCGAGCTGCAGTCTGGTATCTCTCCTCCATCTTCCTGGTGCAACAGGTAGGTTTTTTGGATATGCAAACCTGTAGATCAGGTCCTGGAACAGATGTAATATTTTTCAGAATAATCACCTGTTTATTTGATTACCATAACATGTCACATGTCAGGCATTAATGATCAGAAGGGGCTCATGTACTATGTAAGAAATTGATTTACTAAAGCAGTTGCTGTTAAAAAAAAAAAAAACGTATGTATTGCCCATGAAGCCAACCATGAAACAAAATGTTGTAAACTATTAACTCTTTGCTCAAATATTTTATTAACATTTTGATCAAATATTAAATATGTCTATTCAATTAACTAATTAGTATTACCTGACAAATACATTATATAACAGGAAACAAATTAACTGTTACATATAAGTACAGAGCTACATCAGGAAACTTTTATTTTTGCTTATTTTGTTAATTCAGCCAAAAGTATTTGATCTAAATACGTTAATCAGAAGTGTATGGGCTAGAGGCGCCTAGGTAGCTCAATTGGTTAAGCGTCTGATTTTGGCTCAGGTCACGATCTCATGGTTTGTGGGTCTGAACTCACAGTTCACAGGTTTGGATTCTCTGTCTCTCTCTCTTTGCCCCAACCCGGCTTGCTCTCTCTCTCTCTCAAAAATAAACAATAAGGGGCGCCTGGGTGGCGCAGTCGGTTAAGCGTCCGACTTCAGCCAGGTCACGATCTCGCGGTCGGTGAGTTCGAGCCCCGCGTCGGGCTCTGGGCTGATGGCTCAGAGCCTGGAGCCTGTTTCCGATTCTGTGTCTCCCTCTCTCTCTGCCCCTCCCCCGTTCATGCTCTGTCTCTCTCTGTCCCCAAAATAAATAAACGTTGAAAAAAAAAATTTTTTTTAAATAAAATAAAATAAAATAAATAAAATAAAAAAATAAACAATAAAAATAAACATTAAAAAAAAAAAGAAGGACGTGGGCTAAAACAATTATTTATTTCCTGAGGAAATAAAATCAAAGTTTGTACATCAAATAAAGGTGAAAAAACTTCACCTGATTTCTCAACTCAGCATTACACTTGCGATTCTTATGGAAGAAGTGGTTATCAGCAAAAACAGTATAATGGGGGACTGAGATCCTCCATGGTCCAAACCCACCATCCAAATTTCTACTCATTCCCTAGTTTACTACAGACAATTCCTACCATTAAAAGTACATTTAGTTTTACAACCATATTCAGAAAACTTCCAGGAAGATGCAGATTACATGGAATGTGAAGTTATTACACATATGTAATAGTTGTAGTTAGAAAAATGCTAATAGAATTAACAACTCTTATCCCAGATGAGCTAAAACCTCATTCTATACCAGAATAATATGCAAATACAAAAAAAAGTATTTTTATAGCCAAGTTTACCAGTACAATGATAATAGGCAAAACACGTAACAAGACAGGGGAGGCACCTTTATACACAGCAGACGTGCTAGAGAACAAAGAGGTAAAGGGGCATGGATAGTGCCTATCGAGGAGAACACTGATGGGACATCATGGTTTGGGCCCTAGAGCATCCCAAGGCTAGCCAGGTTTTATGTAAAGCTCAGCAGAGTTTTCTTTTCAGGGCCTAATAGAATACATTATTTCCTTATCTTAGGGTAGGAAAAACAGTTGTGGCCTTATTGGTGACGGGGAAGTTTCACAGCACACATGTCAGCTCTTCAGTGACCAACTCTACATCAGCAAATATAAAATACCCATGTGTGCACATACGCATGCCATACAGACACTGTCAAACCCTTCCTTTTTCACACAGAGTAGACCTCAGGCCTCACATCTCCAAAACTTGGTTCTGGGTAAGATCAAAACATGTGAAATCGGCCAATACAGGACACCAAAATTTGTAATAATTTTGGCTTTAGTTTGTTTACGTTAGACAAATAAAAAATGACAACATTTGAGCATTTCTCAAAGGCAAAAAAGCATAAAATATTGATGTGTGTCACAGCAGGTAATATTTTGGCAACTGTTTTTCATTTTTCTTGGCTAAAAGTATACAAAAGCAAATTCTACTTTAAGACTGATTGAAAGAAAAAGCTGTCTTCCCACCTTTATTCCTAAATGGAAGGACTAGGGAATTAAGAGTTCAGAGAAGAATAGAGATTGGAGGAAAGAACAAATAAATAAACATGAAAGTATATAAACATATTTAGTATGGTAAGGACTGCTAGGGAATAACAATAGTAACAACAATAACAACAACAATAATAGATCTTTGCAAATGTCTCTCCAGAATTCAAACACCAAGGTCCTTTGCTAGACCACGTTCTTAAACATAGCTTATGAAGGCACCAAGTTGTGACCACTCCAACCTCCCTCTCACTCCAGCCTCATCTCAAGTAACGCTGCCCACTGTACCCTTCCCTTCACACATGGGCCTATTTCAGCCCTTCATGTTCACCAAGTGCCCTCTTGCCTCAGGGCCACTTTCTCCATGCTCGGCTCTCTGGAAGGGATGCTCTCATCCTACATGCGCTCACCCACACATATGGAAAACACACACCTCCTCCTAATTCATTGCCATCTATTTTTCTTTACATGTGAACTCAGCCTTCCCGCAAGAACCTTCCTTAGCGTCCCAGACAGCTCTTGTCTTTATTATATGCTCTTGAAGTGCACCATTCCTCTCCATTGCACTTATCATGGTGCAATGTTATATTCCTTCATGTGATGACTAATTAATTCCTTCATGTAACTGTAAAGCTCCACATGAGGGAATTTTTGCTCATTGTTATATCCCAGTTGACCAGTACAGCGCCTAAAAAAGCATAGAGACTCCATTTTTATTGACCAAACCTATAGTTGAGGATCTAATGTGAATAAACATCATCTTATTGAATCCTCACATTAACCATATGATGTAGAGACCATTACTACCACATTTTACATATGAGGAAATGGAGACACGAAGAGGATTTGAAAACTGCCCGATATCACATACCTATGTCACACACTACAAAATGGTGGAGCTGGTGATCGAAAACAGGCAGAGTGATTCCCAAAGTATCTTCTTCACCATCACTCTACTGAGAGGAAAGCTGTAGCCTTAAATCTATAAATGGTTTTTCTACACATATGACTGGCCATTTTTGATTCTTCTTCTTGAAAGAAGTCATTTGTTTGGTAAGTTACCAAATTTTAGGTCAGGAACCATCCAAGGAATTTTATTCAAAAAACAAAATAGGCTTGGGGAGCCTAGGTGGCTCAGTCAATTAGGTGTGCAACTCTGGATTTCAGCTCAGGTCATGACCTCAGGGTTGTGGGATTGAGCACCACATCCAGCCCCACATCTTGGATTCTCTCTCTCTCTCTCTCTTTTTTTCTCTCTGCCCATCCCCTGCTTGCATTCTCACATATTCTCTCTCTCTCTCTCTCTCTCTCTCTCTCTCTCTCTCTCTCAAAATAAATGAGCATTAAAAAAGTCATCTAAAATATGAAGTTATAAAGATGCCATTTGCGTTTTCGCCCAATTTTAAATGGTGGAAAGTACAGTTAGAAAGGTACTGCAAATGGCCTTGACTGTTGTCCTAAACATAATAAGGGAGAGAGACTATCTCCTATCTCACAGCTCTGAATAAGCATGGACAGCAATTTAGAACACTTAAGAGCAAATACGTTCTTCAGTTCTTCACGCTGATGAGCATCTGCACTGATTAATCCAGACTTTCATTCAGAATCTTGGTGGATGATAATGACAACAACATAACACTAAACTCCAATGCAAAGCAGGACTATAACTCAAAGATCTAGTTATGTTTAACCAGCACAACATTTTCCTCAGTATCCAGAGTTGGGGTGGCGGTGGAGGGGGAAAGAGTCCACAAGAAACTAGTTCCCATGCTTCCTGTATCAGCCCAAAAGACAGAGGAGATGAACCAAACACCCTCAGGGGAAGGACCATACCTTACATTTTGCTCACAGTACAAGCCCAGAGGTCATAATAAGCTGTATGTTGATAAAACGCCCAACATGGGAGGCTGCGATTCTCCCACTGTAAACAGAACAAACAATATAAGAAAGCAAAGCCAGACGGAACCCAAGCAGATACCATGTAGGTACCAAGACTCATTTTTATCATATTTCAAAGCCTGGTTTCAAAGAACATGGCATAACTGAGGATGCTATGAAACAGCAAGAGAGCACAGTCAAGGCTCAGAGGCAGCAGTCATGTTTCCGAATGGCAAAATCAAGCTCTGCAAGAATTAAATTACTAAAAGCAAATGAAATTAAAAATAAAACAGCAGGCTCCTTGCTGAAGGATATTCAACCAGAATTTCAGGGGCTTTTCCTGATCTCTCACCCAGAAGCAGCAGGATTGGTGACTATGACTTCCTTTCTGTTTTCCTGCATGAGAAACTGTTAGAGCCATCTCCCTGCTTCTGGATGGTTTTTTCAAATGTGTTAAAATAGGAGCATTGGGAGTCATCCTGGAAAGATGGCAGCCGTGAAGGCATAGTTTTCACTATCTCCAAATCCCCACATAAACCAGATGGAACGACTAGAAAATAAATCCAAGAAATATAACAAAACTAGATGATAGAGAATTCCCACAATTTCAAAATATAAATGGGGGGTTAGGGGGTGGAAATCAGCAACAGCCACAGATTTTCCCATTATCAGAGTCTGGGCAGTGGAGAGAAGCACTGAGGACAGGACAACCCCCAAACAGCCAACAGAATTTGCCAGAAAGTACAGTGGGCCAATTTGAGAACAGCAGCAGAAACAGGGACGCTTTTGCCCTCTCGATTACCGGGTATGTACAAACGACCTACGATAGAAGGGAGTGAATGATCAGGAGCTATCCGAACTTGTGAACTCTTAAAACAGATCAAGCAGCCTCTTTTCCAGGATAGAACTCCACACAGAAAAAGTTCTGGAAGTGGAATCAAAATTTAACAGAATAGGGATCCAAGAAGCACAGATAAAGAAGGTCTAGACCAATGTGAGAATGGAATTAAAGCCAAGGAATTTCAGAAAAGAAGCACCCATAATTTTAAATGCTACACAGAAAAGGAAGAAGTTCTGTAAAGCTAGAAAAGCTTTTCTGAAGCCAGCCTCAACCTAAATGTCCAGGAAAACAATACTCCCTTCCTATAGAATGAGCAACAAAAAATACTGCAGTCAAATCTCACACAGAGTTGTTATGATAAAAAAGAGAGTAAGGAACAGAAAAATTGCCCACAGACAAAGAAAGCATGCTAGAAAGATATTCCCCTAAAAAGAAAAACAAAAGATAAAAGATAATGAAAGAAAACATGGAAGAATAACACAAAGCAGTATCAGAAAACCTGACAGATGCAGTGCCCATACTCAGTACAGAACAAAAGATGAAAGAACAAGTTCTGAAATGAAGACTAAACCAGAAGGAACACAGGAGCCGGTCACACAAAGGTAATGCCCTACGGGAAAGAAAATGAAAAATAAGAAATTTTCAAAAATCAAAATGAATGGATAGATTTGAAAGACAGAAATAACATACACTCTCGTAATATCAGTTCCCAAAGAAAAAAACAGGAAAAATGCTAAAAACTACATTTCATGTTATGCTACAACTGTGAAGGGCACAGATAAAACAAATAATTAGGGAATATTCAAATTCTACTGTCTAATTCTACCCTGTATTTTCAAAATTGAGATTTTTTTTTTTAGTGTGGAGGCATAAAGAAGAAGTAAAAGTCTGTAATCTTGAATTTGAATTGAAGTATCAACATGAAATCATGAAAAACTTTACCTCTGAAAGTACATATTTCCTAGCTTCCCTGAAAAGGCCTAGAAACAATGACCAACTGAGTGGCAAAGGGCATCCCTTGTGCCCAGATTATCATCCTGAAATACTACTTTTCACAAGAAGAAATCAGTGCTTCTTAAAGAAATGCCTCATCCTAGGTCAAGAGCAGGCAAAAACAAGATGACAAACTAGCCAAAGCACCCTGTCCGCCACATAGTGAAGAAGCTACCAAATAATTAGCGGAGTCTCATCAAAAGGATTAAGGAGCTAGGTTAGGGCACTAGGGCTGTCATAAAATACAACAGACTGGTCAGTTAAACAACAGAAATCTATTTGCTCACAGTTCTGGAGACTGGAAGTCCAAGATCAAGGTGCTGACAAGCTAGGTATCTCCTGAGATCTCCTTGTCTTGCATATAGCCACCTTCTCCCTATGTCCTTGCATGACCTTCTCTTTGTGCATTTGTACCCCTGGTACCTTTCTCTCTTCTTATAAGGACACAATTCATATCGGATAGGACCCATCCTCATGACCTCATTTAACCTGCCTTCCTTCCTTAAAGGCCGTATTTCTAAATAGAGCCATATTGGGTACTAGGGCTTCAACTTATGAATTTGAAGGGGGGGGGGGCTGGGAGGAAATAATTTAGTCTAACACAGCAGCCAATTTCAAAAGGTTTCTACTGGTTAAACCTGGAACAACCTGAGCCTCAATAATAATAATTGTAATGAAGGGTGCCTGGGTCGCTCAATCTGTTGGGCGTCCGACTTCAGCTCAGGTCACGATCTCACGGTTCATGAGTTTGAGCCCTGCATCGGGCTCTGTGCTGACAGCTTGGAGCCTGGAGCCTGATTTGAATTCTGTGTCTCCCTCTCTCTCTGTTCCTCCCTGCTCACACTCTGTCTCTCTCTCTCTCTCTCTCTCAAAAATAAAGATGAAAAAATTATTTTAATAAAAAATAATAATTGTAATGAGCTACAATTAATCAAATATGCTTAAACCCAAGGGTTTTCTATATCTGTGCTTTATTTTGTAATAAAAAAATAGTTTTAGAATAGAACTGCTTGTTGATTACATACGTTCTCTTTTTGTTTCAAACATTTACTCTCCCCCAGTCAACTTACAGGATTTTTATACTTGTAGCACACACCAGCTTTATTGATAGCTTACATAGAAAAGAGCCCTTGGTACCAAGACCCTGAGATCAAGATATATTTCAGGATCACCAGAGTGGATATTACATGTCATAAAATACCAAATGCTCACCACACGAAAACAGGACCTTGGAATTGAGAGTAGGAGGAGTACACTGGTAAACTTGCTCCTCCTATCTTTTCTGAGATTGTCTTCTTGCCGTAAATTCAGAAAGTGATAGGAGTTTGTAAAATGTTATATGGTGATAGGGTTCTGACTGAGTCAAATGTATTCCTTCACCCAGCTAGAATAAAAAATACTTAAGTCCATGAATCCAGCAAGAATCATGACAATGGCATTGGATCTGCTGAACACTGGCCAGCATCTGTTCCCTCTCCTGGAAATTTCTTCTCAGTTCAACCTCTTGCTCACTCACATACATGCTATCCAAATGAGACTGATACACATAGACACATATCTACACATATATAATGATGAGTCTAGACTGGTTAAAACATAGCATCCTATCCTGTCAGCACAGTGATTGATTCAGAAATAGACAGCCAGTCACAAGAAAGAAATGCCAAAAGATATTTGCCGAGGCATCTAGGAAAGCAAAGCTTTCTTGCTTCGGCTGGAACTGAATTTAATGGCGCAGGGACGCAGGGCTTGCAGATGCCACAGTCACTTCCCGGCTCGGAGTCAAGCCTGGATCTACCACAGCCTCTTCTGTCACCTGCCATATAACGAGATCCGGCCAATACAACAGCAATAATAGTGCGCAGGGTTACAGCAGGCTAAACATGCCACTCTCTTTTATGCTTTATTCCAGAACTTCAAAAGGACTTGCTATTAAATGGAGGGTCAAATAACACCTGTTTAGTGCCTGTTCCAGTTTCCTGCTCTGTGGTAATAACTTTTATGTCCAAGAAACAATAAGAAAGATTCCACTGCAGTGTGGCAGTGCTACCAATGGAGAACAGCCATTAACTCCGGACAAAATACAACAACCAATGACCTGAAAGCTCTGGAGAGTGAACAAAAGAAGAAAGATTCTGGAAGGGAGTCAATATTTAGAAGAAGAGAAACGCCATAGGGTTAGTTTCCTATCTCTGTGGCTTTTAGCCTGAGGGCATCCCATCTATAAAGTGACTACCAATTAAAAAAAAAAAACTCAGTCTTTTTAGGAATTAAGCACAAGATGATAGATATCGAGGAAATCACTGTTGGTAGAAACAGTGAGGAAGGGAGAAACACCAGGAAGGAGTGGGCCAGAGAGAAGGAACCCCAATTGCTCTATGCACACTCTGCCCAAATCTCTGGCTAATCCCGACACTACACCTCACGTGGCCAAGGCAGACTGTAAGTAGTCCAGCTACTGGCAAAATAAAGAAAAGGAACTAAATTAAAATTGCAATAGCTTCCCAAGAGATACAACTGACAGTTTGAGTCCAACCAGAGTAATCTTCTCTGAAGACAAAGACATTAACACCCTTTGGAGGAGTATCATAGAATCCAGAGATACCAATAGCATAACATTCACAGTGTCCAGGGGACAATCTAAAATAACTGGACATATGAAGAATCTGTATTACGGCGACCCATTGTCAAGAGATAAGGCAATAATTCAGACCAACATGAGATGATCCAGATGTTAGAATAAACAGGGAAGGGCTCTAAAGAGCTATTATAACTCTGTTCAATGAAGTAAAAGGAACATGTGCTCTGAAAATTATAGAATAAGAAATCTTAAGAAAGAAAAAGAAACTGCAAAGAAAAACAAAATGCAAATTCTGTAACTGAAAAATACAACATATGAAATAAAAATTTCACTAGGTGGGCTTGATAGCTAAATAGAGATGACAGAGGAGAGTCAGAGGACATTAAGAGACCAATAGAAAGTATCCAATGTGAAGAAGAGCTAAAACTTGAAAATACAGAGAGACAAACAGACATAAATAGTGCCTCAGAGAGCTGTGGGAGAGTATCAGAAAATGTAACATATAAGATTAGAGTCCCAGAAGGCAAAAAGATAAAATGCTCCATGAAATAATAACTTTAAATTTCCCAAATTGGTAAGAACCACAAATTAAGAGATTTTTTTTTTTAATTTTTTTTTTCAACGTTTTATTTATTTTTGGGACAGAGAGAGACAGAGCATGAACGGGGGAGGGGCAGAGAGAGAGGGAGACACAGAATCGGAAACAGGCTCCAGGCTCTGAGCCATCAGCCCAGAGCCCGACGCGGGGCTCGAACTCACGGACCGCGAGATCGTGACCTGGCTGAAGTCGGATGCTTAACCGACTGCGCCACCCAGGCGCCCCATGAGATTTTAAAAGCTCACTGAACCCCAAGCAAAATAAATACAAAGAAAATCATGCCTAAGCACATTATAGTCAAACTACTGAAAGCCAAATATAAAAAGAAAAGGAAAGAAGCCCTGTATGTGAACAAAGGGGAGAAAGATAGGAGATGAGGTAGGTTCGCACAATGCCTTCTAGATCACACTTAGGAGGGATTTTCACAATGAAGAAAGGAAGTAGGGGGGGAACATGATTTGATTTTGTTCTTACAAGTGCACCTAATTGTTATTTTGACCATAAGTATTTCTGTATTGCAGATGAGAGTTAAGATTGGGTAGAAGTAATGAGAAGTGGTTAGATCAGACATACATTGGAGGCGGAAGATAACTTGGATGTCTTGGGTGGGATCTGACAGGTGAGAAAGAAACAGGAATTACAGATAAGCCTTAGTATTTGGGCCTGGATGCATCTGTGGTACTGGTCATAGAAACGGAGAATGCACAGGGTATGCAGGTTTGCAAGGAGCCCTGGCAAGAGATCCACACTGAAACTGTAAGTTTGGGAGTTTGACACACAAATGGTACTAAATAATGAGGGTATCAATGAGACCAACTGGGGAAGAGTTTCATTTATTAAATTTAGAACGTTTCTCATCCTTAGGCCAGACCATTGGGGTTGTTGGGGAGTTTTGGGGTTTTTTTGCTTTTGGGGGTTCTTCTGTTTTGCTTTGTTTTCTTTGTGAGAGAGCTACCCTGTGTGTGGTAGGATAGGAGCATTTATGAATTCCACCCACTGGATGTCAGAGGCACCCTCCCCAGTTGTGACCCCAGACATTGCTAAACATACCCCTTGGGCATAATCAATGGTCTCTGGGTGAGAAGCACTGGCCGAAGACAAATGTTGGCGATAAAGAAGCGTTTTTTTTCCCAATATATGAAATATATTGTCAAATTGGTTTCCATACAACACCCAGTGCTCATCCCAAAAGGTGCCCTCCTCGATACCCATCACCCACCCTCCCCTCCCTCCCACCCCCATCAACCCTCAGTTTGTTCTCAGTTTTTAAGAGTCTCTTATGCTTTGGCTGTCTCCCACTCTAACCTCTTTTTTTTTTCCTTCCCCTCCCTCATGGGTTCCTGTTAAGTTTCTCAGGATCCACATAAGAGTGAAAACATATGGTATCTATCTTTCTCTGTATGGCTTATTTCACTTAGCATAACACTCTCCAGTTCCATCCACGTTGCTACAAAGGGCCATATTTCATTTTTTCTCATTGCCACGTAGTACTTCATTGTGTATATAAACCACAATTTCTTTATCCATTCATCAGTTGATGGACATTTAGGCTCTTTCCACAATTTGGCTATTGTTGAGAGTGCTGCTATAAACATTGGGGTACAAGTGCCCCTATGCATCAGTACTCCTGTATCCCTTGGGTAAATTCCTCGCAGTGCTACTGCTGGGTCATAGGGTAGGTCTATTTTTAATTTTTTGAGGAACCTCCACACTGTTTTCCAGAATGGCTGCACCAATTTGCATTCCCACCAACAGTGCAAGAGGGTTCCCGTTTCTCCACATCCTCTCCAGCATCTATATAGTCTCCTGATTTGTTCATTTTGGCCACTCTGACTGGCATGAAGTGATATCTGAGTGTGGTTTTGATTTGTATTTCCCTGATGAGGAGTGACGTTGAACATCTTTTCATGTGCCATCCGGATGTCTTCTTTAGAGAAGTGTCTATTCATGTTTTCTGCCCATTTCTTCACTGGGTTATTTGTTTTTCGGGTGTGGAGTTTGGTGAGCTCTTTATAGATTTTGGATACTAGCCCTTTGTCCAATATATCATTTGCAAATATCTTTTCCCATTCCGTTGGTTGCCTTTTAGTGTTGTTGATTGTTTCCTTTGCTGTGCAGAAGCTTTTTATCTTCATGAGGTCCCAGTAGTTCATTTTTGCTTTTAATTCCCTTGCCTTTGGGGATGTGTCAAGTAAGAAATTGCTACGACTGAGATCAGAGAGGTCTCTTCCTGCTTTCTTCTCCAGGGTTTTGATGGATTCCTGTCTCACCTTCAGGTCCTTTATCCATTTTGAGTTTATTTTTGTGAATTGTGTGAGAAAGTGGTCTAGTTTCATCCTTCTGCATGTTGCTGTCCAGTTCTCCCAGCACCATTTGTTAAAGACACTGTCTTTTTTCCATGGGATGTTCTTTCCTGCTTTGTCAAAGATTAGTTGGCCATACTTTTGTGGGTCTAGTTCTGCGGTTTCTATTCTATTCCATTGGTCTATCTATGTGTCTGTTTTTGTGCCAATACCATGCTGTCTTGATGATTACAGCTTTGTAGTAGAGGCTAAAGTCTGGGATTGTGATGCCTCCTGCTTTGGTCTTCTTCAAAATTACTTTGGCTATTCAGGGCCTTTTGTGGTTCCATATGAATTTTAGGATTGCTTGTTCTAGCTTCGAGAAGAATGCTGCTGCAATTTTGATTGGGATTGCATTGAATGTGTAGATAGCTTTGGGTAGTATTGACATTTTGACAATATTTATTCTTGCAATCCATGAGCACGGAATGTTTTTCCATTTCTTTATATCTTCTTCAATTTCCTTCATAAGCTCTCTATAGTTTTCAGCATACAGATCTTTTACATCTTTGGTTAGATTTATCCCTAGGTATTTTATGCTTCTTGGTGCAATTGTGAATAGGATCAGTTTCTTTATTTGTCTTTCTGTTGCTTCATTATTAGTGTATAAGAATGCAACTGATTTCTGTACATTGATTTTGTATCCTGCAACTTTGCTAAATTCATGTATCAGTTCTAGCATCTCATTAATAAAAGAAAAGATAAGAACCATATGATCCTGTCAATCGATGCAGAAAAGGCATTTGACAAAATTCAGCAACGTTTCTTAATAAAAACCCTCGAGAAAGTCGGGATAGAAGGAACATACTTAAACATCATAAAAGGGGGCGCCTGGGTGGCGCAGTCGGTTGAGCGTCCGACTTCAGTCAGGTCACGATCTCGCGGTCCGGGAGTTCGAGCCCCGCGTCGGGCTCTGGGCTGATGGCTCAGAGCCTGGAGCCTGTTTCCGATTCTGTGTCTCCCTCTCTCTCTGCCCCTCCCCCGTTCATGCTCTGTCTCTCTCTGTCCCAAAAATAAATAAACGTTGAAAAAAAATTAAAAAAAAAAAAAAACATCATAAAAGCCATTTATGAAAAGCCCACAGCTAACATCATCCTCAATGGGGAAAAACTGAGAACTTTTTCCCTGAGATCAGGAACACGACAGGGATGTCCACTTTCACTGCTGTTGTTTAACATAGTGTTGGAAGTTCTAGCATCAGCAATCAGACAACAAAAGGAAATCAAAGGCATCAAAATTGGCAAAGATGAAGTTAAGCTTTCACTTTTTGCAGATGATATGATATTATACATGGAAAATCCGAAAGAAGCATTTCAAAAGAACCTTCACAGAGAAGGAGTTGTCAATGAGGTAGAAAGACAAGAGGTGGGGGAGGGGCAAAAGGAAAAGATGATGGCACCACATCCTGCTTTCAGGAAGGGACAGATCAGTTCTGTTGGGGAAAGTGGCCACATTCCAGAAAGTCTGTATTTTCCTAAGATCTGTAATCATCTGGGCTACCATTTTGGTTGCTTTCTTGACTCTAATTAGACAGTGACTACAGGAACAATCACATTGCATATGGGGTCCTATTCCTGATAAATAGTTACAAGGTCATTTAAACACACTGAAAGCTGTTGTGCTAAGACTTAACAGTTTTGCTGTCCATTCCTGTCCATTTCCTGTTGATGACTGAAGCGCTAACAGTCCCTTGTATTGGCCTGCATCCTGGTGCTTACCCAAACATTCGCTTTTGTGCATTTAATTGATTATATTTTATTTCTTTCTTTCTCCAGAGACTTCAAGTCCCAACAGGATAACGACCACCTTTGCCTCGTGTCCCAGGGTGTTGTACACAACTAGCACAGTGTCTGGAACAAAAGATCTTCAATAAAGCATTAGTCTCCTCCCTTTTCCCCTTACCTGCACATAAATATTTTCTAAGAAACCTAAGAAGGCACTTTCACGGCTTAAAATTAATGAGATAGTTTTAAATATAGATTCAGGATAAGCATATCACTGAGGACATTAAAAACTGGTTCAATAAACCTTTTAAAATGGCATTTGTTATTATTGTACCTTTTTACAAATATTCCTCATAATAATATATCGCTAGAACTTATAGATTCATCCATTTTATGGAATACAGGCACTGTCCTATAAAAGTATATATTGATATTATTCATTTAAATATAAAAACAAAATTTTTTTCAGAAGAGTATTAAGTATTTTGGCTATCACAAGAGTATTATTTTGGCTATTATGAGGGGGGGTTTTATGGTTCTAGATTCAATATAAAATAAGTAACATTTGGCAATCTACAAATTTAGACAAATAGGGTCAACATAATATTCACAGGTAGAACAGTAATGCTGTCTCCCATATATATAAATGGCATCGTTGATCCTTCAACAGATGATACACTCAGAGCTGTGTTTCTAGCCATAGTTTATCAATATTTACACAAAATCACACACTTAAATCTTTACTTTTATAACCAAAAACAAGCATTTCTAATATGGATGTATATATTCTATGCCTATAAAGCAGAGAAAGGTATGCTAAACAGAATGCTTTCTCACACTTGAGTCATGAATTAGAAGTCAACGTTCTGTAACACGTTAACCAGCTCAGGAGACAGAAGGCCTATATATTGTTAGCATACATACACAGCCTGCTACTTGAGTGTGAAACAAAATGAGTTGCAGCCTCACCCCCTCAGTTTTAAAAGAGCCCCCAAATTTTCCTACTGCTCTTTCACCAGCTCACCTAAAAAGACTATCTGCACTATTTCTCTCAAGGAAACCAGCCCATGCATTAGAGCCCCTCCAAGCCAGGCTGAAGCAGAGATTCAGAATCACCTGGCCCAAAAAATTAAGCATTACTTCTCTATTTGCAACCACTGATGGATATGGGCTCAAGACCTTGCCAGTGGTGGGGTTAGGAAAAGGGAGGAAGAAATTCTCATTCATAAATGTAGCTCAGGCCAAAATGACTTCTCAGCATACAAATCCCGTGGGATCAGCCCACCTCAAAATAATCTCTTTCCTCTGAGAACTGCTCCATCAATACCTCCATGAGGGAGGCCCCTGAGAGCACGTGTGTGTCATAGGACATCACATCTGATTAGAGTCTGTTGAACTGAATGTGAGTATGTGACTCAAACAGAAGCAACTAGATTGTTTCATCTGAGAATGTAGAATTGGAGCACAGAAAAAGTCTAGTCTGTTCACGAACAGAGCTGGTTTATATATAATTTCGGAATGAAGGGCCCATTCTATCTCACCATGGAGGAAAAAGGGCAGAACGTGCAGTGTAGAGAAATGAAAGAAAACTGTCAGCTCTCTATAGTTCCTGCTTTAGTCCTTTTCTGGGGCCCAAATCTTTCCTATCATATCATATCATATCATATCATATCATATCATATCATATCCCCTATAAATTTGGGATTTCATGAGATACATCTAAAGGCTAATAAATTATTTTTTGAAACAGAACAAATTAGTCTGTGCTTCTTGCAGCCAAAGTGCCCACACTAATACTCTAATAAAGGGGATAGCAAGAACAGATGGTTTGATCAATAAGTTAAATAGAAAGATCTCAGGAATACTGACTACATTACCATGGAAAAGTCCCTAGTGACATAAGCCAGACTTAGATATTGTGCGTGAGCAGGCAGAGTGGATTTGGGTACAGAATGGTAACTGACACTCAAAACCCTCCCAACCCACTAACCAGGGCTTTTTTGTATGCCTAGAAATAAACAATGCATTAAAAATAAACTCTAGGGGTGTGTGGGTGGCTCACTGGTTAAGCGTCAGACTCCTGATTTCAGCTCAGGTCATGATCTCGCAGTTCGTGGGTTCGAGCCTGTGCTGACAGCACAGAGCCTGCTTGGGATTCTCTCTCCCATTCTCTCTGCCCCTCTCCTACTCACACGCATGTGAGTGCATGCTTACATGTTCTCTCTCTCTCTCCCAAAAATAAATAAACTTTAGAGGCATCTGTGGCTCAGTCATGATCTTGCAGTTTGTGGATTCAGCCCACATCAGGCTCTGTGCTGACAGCTCAGAGCCTGGAGCCTGCTTCGGATTCTGTGTCTCCCTTTCTCTCTGCCCCTCCTCTGCTCACACTCTGTCTCTCTCAAAAATAAATAAACATTAAAAAATTGTTTAAATAAAATAAAAAGTGAACTGTGTCACACAGATATTTGTGAATAAAAATAAATAAATCCAACTCAAATTGGCAAAAACTCATAAGGGATTCAATTGGTACAAAAGACTAAAAGTATAAATTAAATATAATTTTAGAGAACTTTAACAGGTCTGCTTAAACAATTTCACAGAAGACTTGCTTCCTCTCTGTCTCTCCCCTCTATCCTCCATAGGTTTTGCTTCATCCTCAGTTTTCCCCATAAGGAACACCCCCAGACACTTTAGCCTCAAGTAAAAGAATGGCTGCTGTGATTCAGTCCCCATCACTCAGGAGAAGAGAAAATGTAACTTCAGGTAGTCCTTATAGAAGAATAAGCCTCTCTCTCTCTCTCTCAGAAGTCCAAGCAACCTTCATTCATATTTTATTGCCTTTGGCTGCGCTGTATCCATATCTAAATAATTACTGTGACCAAACATGAATTATATTGATTAGTTTAAGATAATCAGAAGTTCAATACTGGGTCAATCCCAGTTACACACACACACACACACACACACACACACACACACACACATGCAAACCAGGATACAGTTCTGGACAACAGTGACCAAAAAAATGGCAAATGACTATAGGAGCAATTGACTTCTCGTTTCACATGGGAGTGCCAATTGCTACAGCACTGTTGAAGTCCAAACTAATTAGTGGACACACAAAACATCCCCTGGCCTGCATTTTACCTCCTAAAGCTGGCCCTTTCTCTCTCCCCCTCCTGCACCAAACCATAATAACCCAATCCCATCAATTCCTCTCCTTCATTTCCCTAGATCTTCATCACATCAATACACACATACACAGAGACAGAGAAAGCAGTCGTATCTGTGTGATACAATGTACTAAAGACTTAAGAAGTTTTCAGAGCAGAGGTACCACCACCAAATATATATTAAACATTCTTATCTCTCTATCCCTCAGCCATCCTGCCATGCGGTTCCGCCTACTTAGTCTTCCTTCTTTATTATCTTTCAACAAACCAAAATATTTCCTCCATTTTTATTATGCAAGGAAATTGAGTTCTAGATGTTTCCATGTATCTCTCTGGCAGTTTTAAAACATGGCTCCAAAATTCTCTAACACTCTTCCCATTAAGAGGTAAGATCTATGTCCCCACTGCTTGAGTCTGGATTCTGTGATTGCTTGACAAATAAATAAATAAATAAATAAATGTATATGTATATATATGTGTATATATACATAGATATATTTGAATATATAACTGAATATATTTGAATATGTATATGAATAGATATATATATTTGCTTGACAAACATATATATATATATATATATATATATATATATACATACACACATATATCTGCTTGACATATATATATGTTTGTCAAGCAATCAGAGAATCCAGATTATATGTATGAAGTGAATCTGTGCTGGTTTCTAGACCCAGAATTTACGAAACTGGCAGTTTCCATGTCCTAACTCCCAAAACACTTGCTCTTAGAACCCTGTCAGCATGCTGTGAGGACCCTCAAACCACCCCACTTGTAGGGATCACATGGAATGCCCATGTGTAGATATTTCCGGGCAATGCCCAGCTGAGGTCCCATCATTCAACTAGCCTAACCACCAGATATGTAAGGTTACCTGCAGATGATTCCAGTCCCCAGCCATTGAGTCACCCCCAGCTTTCTTTCAAATGTCCCCAGCTAAGATCCCAGATAACATGCAGAAACATGCCATTCTCTGCTCAGATCCTTGACCCATAGAATCTGTGAGCACAATGGTTGTTGTATACCACTGACTTTTGGGGCGGTCTGTGACACAGCAGTGTAAGCTGAAGCATGTGAGACGGAGGCTGAGCAGTTACAGAGTCTGCTGGCTGTAAGCTGGAGAGTCAGGAAAGCTGGTGGAATAAATTGCAGTCAGAGTCCAAAGGCCTGGCAACCAAGAGTATCAGTGGTGTTAAGTCCCAGCCCAAGAACCCTCGTGCAGTCAGGCAGAGAGAGAATCCAAACTCCCTCCAGGTGTTTTTGTTACATTAGGATCCTCAATGGGTTGGATGATGCCCACCCACACTTGTTAGGGAGTGAGGGGGGACAGGCATCTGCTTTGCTCTGGAACATCAATTTAGATGCTAGTGTCTTCTGGAAACATCATCACAGAGACACCCACAAATGATGTTTAATCAGCTATCTGGACATCCTGTGGTCCAGTCCAATTAATACATAAAATCAACCATCACACTTTCCCTAGCTTTAGGTTCCCCACTCATTTCATTATTTCCTTTTATTCCTTTTTGTTTCACATTCTGGCTTTCTCCCAGCTACTTCCTTAGGGACAGTACTACTCTTCAATTCAGGCAAGAGTGTCCCTGTCCTGAGCCTCCAGCTGGGCCCCTCCTAATGCAGTGAGATGTCACCAGGGTCCATCTGTATGTGCTATAGACCAGATCATGTGCCCAACAGATATGACCTTGAAATTCACCATTCAGACAGCACTATGTAAACTATTAAGGCCTGGAGCCTGATCTGTCTTCCCAAGGGCACACTTGATCATCAGCGTGGCTACGCCTGGGCCTGAGGTGTGGCCATGTGACTACATTCAGGCCAAAGGTATATAAATACAATCTCAGGGGCGCCTGGGTGACTCAGTCAGTTAAGCGTCTAACTTCAGCTCAGGTCATGATCTCACGGTTTATGAGGCTGAGCCCCAGGTCGGGCTCCATGCTGACAGCTCAGAGTTTGGAGCCTGCTTCGGATTCTGGGTCTCACTTTCTCTCTGTCCCTCCCCCTCTCATGCTCTGTCTCTCTCTCTCTCTTAAAAATAAATAAACATAGGGGCGCCTGGGTGGCTCAGTCGGTTGAGCGTCCGACTTCAGCCAGGTCACGATCTCGCGGTCCGTGGGTTCGAGCCCCACGTCGGGCTCTGGGCTGATGGCTCAGAGCCTGGAGCCTGTTTCCGATTCTGTGTCTCCCTCTCTCTCTGACCCTCCCCCGTTCCTGCTCTGTCTCTCCCTGTCTCAAAAATAAATAAACATTAAAAAAAAATTTTTTTTAAATAAATAAACATTAAAAGTTTATTTTAGTGCTCGTTTTGGCAGCACATATACTAAAAATTTATTTTAAAAAACACAATCTCAAAGAATCTCTTTAAAAATATGTATGCTAGACTTCTCTCGTCGCCATTGTCCTCCTCCTTTCCACTAATTCCCAGAAGAATCTTAGCAGCCACTGTCTAATATGTCAGAGACACCCTGCAGCCCTGGAATGTTCAACTACAGAAAGTTACATAAATAATAAATAATAATAATAATAATTAATAATAATGATAAAAGTCTTTACTTTTATATATACGGTGATCCCCGTTGTAGCATTTAAGCCTGATCCCTAAAGAAGGTAGTCCTCTAATCTTGCATTGTTTCATATCACCTTTCATACTGTTGCCAGGATGATCAATCTAACAAAGTACAATTGTCCCACCCCAGTCTAAAATTCCTCCATGTGTCCCTACTCTTCAAAACAGTGTTTCTCAAAAAACAAAACAAAACAAAACAAAAAACAAAAGAGCTATAGATCTCCGCATTCAGATCATCAAAGGGAAGGAGGCAAATTGCTAAGGGACACTCCAAGTTCTGATCTGCACGCTACAGTGGGAGAGCCAGTGACCTTGGCCTCATCTCCCACTTTGCTTCATCATCCCACCATCAACTCCAGTCATACTAAATTACTTGGAATCCTCTGAACACATAATGTTCTTCTTCCATCATTTCCATGCCTTTACACCTTTACATCAGGCTACAATGCCCTTGACCCCTCTCCTTCTCTATTCTTTCTACTAAAAACCTTCTTTCTCATCTTCCAGTATTCAACTCATGTTTCTCTGAGGGTCCCTATCAGGATGAGCCAATCCCTGCTTTGACCTCTATTCAACCCTGTTCAATTCACTACTATAGGATGTAAAATATTTCATCATGATTTTATTCCATGTCATCTTCCTTCTAAACTGTCAGCTACTTGAGGACAACTACCTCCAGCTACTAATTAGTGTTTGTCTAAGACAAACAGGAAAAGAAAGAATGAAAAGAAAACCACTCATCATTCTGTAGTAGTCTACTACTTGAAGAATAACTAAAATTGTTTTGAGTAAAATACATGTGCGTAAACTAGGTGATTACTGAACATACTACAGATAAGAATTTTTTCTAAAACAAACTCAAAATCAGTCAAGCACATGAAAAAATGTGCCTAAAAAGCTTTATATACAAATAAGCTTTTGTTTCTTCAGAACTACTTAAAATTTAGTATTAACAACAAAAAAAAAAAAGCTTCTGAATTTTTTGAATATAGAGAAAATAAAAGTGAGGAACAGGAAGTTCTTCCTAGAGATTAAATAATATAGCAAATAAACACACTAATTTCACCCAGGAAATGGGTAAGTTATGGAGTAGCAGATTCTATACCTAAAATAGTATTAACCCAAACATTGAAATCCAGAGAAAGAAAATAGATAAATGGTATTTTGAAAATTGGTTACATTTCTCAGAGAAAAGTTCTATTGTATCCAGATACATTAAAATTAATCAAATAATGGATTAAAAATCCTAGCAAGTACCTGGCATACAGCAGGCTATGAATAAATGATATTTGCTTTTCTCTTCTCACGCAGTCATGATAATGGAACATCCCATTGAAATGAAAAATAAACACTGCATTTTAAAATTGGCAATCTATTTAGATGCCTGCTCTTGATTCAACTGAGACACCCTATTTCCACCCACAGGCTCCGTCTTGCTCCAGAGTCTAGTATCAACTGAATCATAGTCAAGGGTTCAATTAAATCCATAAAATTTATTCTGTATCAGTTTAACACTTTTGAGATCTTTCCTCATCCTGATTTACTCTCATACTTAAATTCTAGTAACTAAGGCATATTCCTAGTGTTTATTCCACTTTCAACAAATTTCTTCTCCCCAGTGCTTATCAGACTGCAGCCCCCACAATAAGTCCAGCATCTCCTAAACCTTGGGGTGTCAGTCGTGGCCAGCAGGGGTAACTAAACACCTGGTCCATGTCTCTAGAAAAAACTGTATTCTGCTAGTCTTCACCCACTGTGTTTTATGATCTATTCCTGCCATAAACCCCACTGAAAGAAGTCCTTCTTGTCCCAAGAAGGTCTTGTAATTACACAACTGACAGTGGCATTTTCTTGAGGGTCATGCTCCTTAAATTCATAAATTCCAGGTTTGTTTACATAAGCATGCTAGACTGACTTGCTATATCTTGTTAAAATCATTCCATAGGTGGGGCCCCTGGCTGGCTCAGTCAGTTGAGCATCTGACTCTTGATTTCAGTTCAGGTCATGATCCCAGGGTCATGGCATCGAGCCACACATCGGGCTCCAGACTGAGTGTGGAGCCTGCTTAAGATTCTCTCTCTTTCCTTCTCTCTCTCTCCCTCTGCCTCTTTCCATTTGCACTCTCTCTCTCTAAAGAAAAAAAAATCATTCCATAGGTAATGATCGCCAGGAAAATCCATTTGCATCTTTAAAATTTGACCTGATCATTTCTTGTATTCTAACACTATCTTAATTGCAATCTAACACTTTATTGTAGGATACTTTTTTATTCCTTATTAAAGGCAAGAGTCTCCTCTATATGGTCTCTTCCCGCCCAGGCAGACCACAGTTCAAATATTCCACACAGGTCTTCTCTTCAGTTAAAGACATCTTGCCTACTGGCCTAAATTATTTATATGATTGCATAATCTATTCTAGGAGGACCTGTGGAAAACATCTTACACATTACTTGTTCTTTCTCTCTAATAACTGCTCTAAGCCATGCAACTAATTGCATCATTCTTTATCATGGCTAATAGGAAACTCAGAGCCAAAATGTTCAGCCCAGCTCACAGGTGTTGATGCCTCATTTTGTTAAAATGTATGTATTTCACATCTTAACCTTATATCTGATTTCATGTTATTTTTCATAATCTTATTTTTCATACTGGATTCATACTGTTTTTCCGACTCTTATGTTCACAACATATGGACCTGTGTGCATTGATTTAAACTAGTATTGGAAGAGTGATGATATAAATACATAAAATAGAAACCTATAGGTAACAGAAAACAATTAAGACACTGAATGGCTTGACCTCTTCTGGTTCAAATTATTAGCTCCTCCAGGAGTTGTATAACTCACTCAGTTAGAAGGGCCCTACAGCATAAGAATACATTAACGATGCAGTAAGAAGCATATGTCATATGAATAGCCACACACAACATGCAGTATAATTAAGGTTATTCAAACAGCCATGAATTCAAGGTCAATACGGTCTTCTTGTCTTTCGGGACTGATTTCAGCAGGATGTACAGCTTAAAAATATACAAGGAAAGTACCTTAATTGATTCTTATTGCAAAAGAAATAAAACAAAGAAGTCAAAATCATATTGATTCTACCTCTTAAATAATTTTAAATTTACTTCTTGCCATCTGTACTACGACCAATTGCACCTAGAATAGAAGTTTTAAGTGGATACCCTATAGACAAGAAGGGTCTTTTAAAAACGCAAATCGTAACACTTAGGCTGTAAAATTTCCCATGGCTTTCTATTGATCTTGGGATGAAGTTCAAAGTCCTTAACAGCCAAAAAGGCCCATGTGACTAAATGCCTGCCTTAATCGGTCACCTCTTCTAGGCTCATCCATCCCTTTCTTAAGGGTAGACATGTTCGTGAAGCGTGTACCCTATAAAACAAACATATACACAACAATGACCAATTATACTCAAGCTTTTTCTCTCTGCAGAAGTAACCCTCTGGAAAGAGTGGTCTGCTTTGATTATTTCCACTTCATCCACCCATCAATCATGTAGTCTCAATTCTGACCTCAGCCCTTCTTGGTAAATGAAAACATCTGGATAACTGGTGAACTCCAAGTTGTCAAATCCAAGAGATAGCCATCCATTTCTAATCACTCTTGACCTCTTTGTGGGATCTGACATGATTTACTCCCCAATTCTCAAAACACTCCCCTTTCCTTGCCTTTCAGAATACCACTGGATTAGCTTCTTTCTCCTTGTTTCTAATTACTTGTGTCGCCCCAGGTTTTGCCTCTCAGTTTTGACCCTGATCTTCTACTCCTGGAGATTCACCTATGCGCCTAACGATCTCCAAATCTTCATCTGTGCCACTCTTTCAAGTGATATTTGGGTCCATGCTGCTGACTATCTATTGTGCGTTACCACCATGATCAACCACAGCCGCCTCCGTGTTGACATGCCCACTGTTACACCTTCCTTCCTTCAGAGTGTCGTCTACTCTGAAAGCTACTTTAAAAACTGGGTATCTAACAAATCTGTTTTCTTTTTTTTTAAGTTTATTTATTTATTTATTTATTTATTTATTTATTTATTGAGAGAGAGAGAGAGAGAGAGAGAGAGAGAACCAGCAGAGGAAGGGCAAACAGAGGGGGGCAGAGGATCCAAAGCAGGCTCCAAGCTGACAGCAGAAAGCCCGATACAGGGTGCAAACTCATGAACTGTGAGATCATGACCTGAGCCAAAGTTGGGCTCCAAACCGACTGAGCCACCCAGGCACCCCAACAAATCTGTCTTCTCCATCCACTCCATCCACTTTTTCAAGAAGGGCTTCTCTAAGTGGTATTAAGTTAAAAAAATGTCCCAGGGAAATGATAAAAAGTGAGCTAAGTCAAAAAACCCTCTTCCCTATGAAAATATAATAAATTTTTTTCTTAAAAATCAAATAAATAGATTCTCTCAAGGGTAGTGTTTCTCAGAGCTTTAATCTGCTAATATGTATTATGCCTCTTCAAGATCCGTGCTTGGGATGCAGCATTTCTCCCAAGCTAGTCAGGCACTTTTGCTAAGAACACTAATTAGACAGCTACTAGAAATAGTACACAGCAAAACACAGTTTGGGTTTGCCAGTTACTAAATTTGAGGTCAACTTAAGCAGAACTCATAAAAACAGTGTCTCAAGGACCGATAAATGTATAAGTTTCTATGCTGTGGGCAGGGGTAGGCAGCCCAGTCGCGCGAATGGGCTCGTGGCATCCCTTCTCAGAGGACTATTTAGGAGACGCTGAGTCTTCCTTCCACCTGTGCTAAATTACACAGTAATTTCCTGCTCTTTATTTTGATTAATAAATCAAATGAATTCATCAAATATTGATTAAACACCTGTTCCATACAAGACATTATGGTAGTTATTAAGGATACCAAGAAGGGCTGAATGTAGTTTTGTCCCTTCAGGGCTCAGTCTAGGGGGAAACACATTTGTAAAAAATTTAATTAATGTGACAAAGTGCTATGAAAGAAGTATGTATTAATTTCTGTGAGAGCACAGGGGAAGAAATGATTTCCTTTTCTTGGAGAGATAAGAGAGGGAATCAGGAGACTTTTAAGTAGGTGGTTTATAGTCTCTTTACCAACAAACAAAAAAACATAAGATACAACATATTACTAGTTTATAAATAAGAAATTGAGTTTATTATGGTTAAATTTATCTAAGTTCACAAAGCTGATGAGTAGCAAAACAAACTTGAACTAAGACTGGTCAGACAAGACTGAAGGAAGAGAAGGTAAGAAGTATGAAAAGATGAAAAGGTGTGTTTCATTGGGGAAAACAGAAGCACAGAGGTATGGCTGAGAGGGAACACCAGGTCTGTGCTCAGCTGGGGGCTGGGCAGGTTACGGGGGCGGGGGGGGGGGGGGGGCGGTGGTGAGCAGTCTGAGAGGATTCCCTGCTTGCCAGCTGGCCTGTGACTGTTTCATGGGTGCTGACAGAAGCCAAGAGACTCACGGAGCAGCAAGTAAGCAGCATGAGCGTGACGACGGTCACCCTGCTCCTCCGGGGGCTCGACATGGACGCCCGCACATGTTGCACCACAGGGGAGGACTGTGGGTCATGGAGGGCAAGTGGCTTTCCCACTTCTAGAGCAAGCTGAACCGATCCTGCTCTTTGCCCTGGGAGAAGACTGTCCCTCGAGGCTGTTAGTTGCAAACACAACCCTGAGAAATGGCCCAGGTAAAGGGTAGTCAGGGCCTTGCAGTACAGGACATCAGGGAAGGTGGATTACCTCTCCCAACAGGGGGAAGATAGAAGAGAAATACACTTCACAAATTTCTATGTCTTTTGAATTCTTGACAAAGATGACTTTTTAATGAATTAGAATTTTTAATTACCCTGTGGTAAGTATGTGATTGTGTATGTGATTTACACAGGAACACTGAGGTGAAGCCCTTGCAACTCTTCTACCGTGACCTTCTCCGTGTAATAATGTTTCAGGGCTCCTGGGCTTGAGTCCAAGGGCAGCAATAAAAACAGGCAATCCCACTGTCCTTTATCCTAATGATCCTGACTTTCCTGTAGCCCATCAAACACTTCGTGATCTGGCCCCTTCTTCTTTGGTGTCATAGGCTTTCTCCCCATTTGGAAAGGTCAGTTTTTGATCCTGAGCTACCATATGTAAAATGGTTCCTCACAGATCATCCCTGGAACTACTAAGGTGCTCTAAACTAACTTCGGAGCCAAGAATTATTTCTAAAGGTATCCCTGAATCAGAGGACCTAATCATGGCCATGTCTGTAAGGACAAATGGAACATCATTTCTCTCTTAACTATTGTGACAGTCTATTGGTCTTGTTTCCAGTTTTCTCTTTGTTGGAAGCCATGTTGCATACTGCTTCCAAGGTAGTGTTCCTAGAGAGAAATCTGAGAACACTACCTTTCTAAACTAGTTCACACTTTCAGATTCAAGATTCAAGAACCCTAACTAAAACTGTCCTAAACTGAAACAGGCATGCATTGGAAGCATATTGAGACATCCCAAAGGACACTGAAGACAAAGGAGGGGCAGGGAACAAGATGGGCTAAAGAAAGGAAAATCAAGACTAGAATGTTTACAAATCTCTTACTCTGTGGCTTTAGTTTTTTCCTGCTGCACAGCAGCCTTCTTCAGATAGCAGAAAATATGACTGCCATATACCTTCCCTCCAAAGGGAGAAACTGACCCAACTCTCTTGGTTCCAAATTAAAAAACTCCAGGAAGAGGATCACCTGATAGAATTGGCAGTGTTTGTACTAATTATAAGGATGAGCTAGATGGGCGAAGGAAAAGAAGAAGGTCCTAGGAAGGCTGTTCAATTTATACACACAATCCCAGCAGTGTTTGATACACATCTTAGAACATCTTCCCAATGCTTACGGCAAAAGCTCAAACTCCCACATATTGCATTTAAATTTCTCAGTGATAGAATTCCTGCCTGCTTTTCTAGTTTCAGTCTCTTGATCTCCACTCTCTCCTAACTTGCCTCCCTGTTGGGAGAGGTAATCCACCTTCCCTGACGTCCTGTGTGTTTTTTACTGAGTATGCCAAAACTGCAAGGCCCCGACTACCCTTTACCTGGGCCATTTCTCAGGGTTGTGTTTGCAACTAACAGCCTCGAGGGACAGTCTTCTCCCAGGGCAAAGAGCAGGATCGGTTCAGCTTGCTCTAGAAGTGGGAAAGCCACTTGCCCTCCATGACCCACAGTCCTCCCCTGTGGTGCAACATGTGCGGGCGTCCATGTCGAGCCCCCGGAGGAGCAGGGTGACCGTCGTCACGCTCATGCTGCTTACTTGCTGCTCCGTGAGTCTCTTGGCTTCTGTCAGCACCCATGAAACAGTCACAGGCCAGCTGGCAAGCAGGGAATCCTCTCAGACCGCTCACCACCGCCCCCCCCCCCCCCCGCCCCCGTAACCTGCCCAGCCCCCAGCTGAGCACAGACCTGGTGTTCCCTCTCAGCCATACCTCCGTGCTTCTGTTTTCCCCCTAATTTTACTCAAGGTTATCTACTATTGCTGGCACTTTGTGTACTTTGTTTTGGGGTACATTCATACATAAAGTGATAACTCAAATATACGTATTTTGGAGGCTGCAGGCACGTCAGGCTATAGTTTGCTTTTTCCTTTCATAAATGCTGTAAGTCATTTGTCCTAATGTTGATTGGATAGCCTTCCTCTCCCGGTTTAAGTGCCCACATGGTTATCCATAATTTATCATTCAATAGATATTAACAGACATTTACATTACCTGCAAGTTTTTTCTGTGCAATGAAAATATACATATATATATATTATATATATATTATAATATATATTATATATATATATATAAAATATATATATGTTTAAATATAGCCAATTAGTTTGTAGGAATACTTTCCTATAAATTGGAATTGCCAGGCAAAGGGCAACCAAAATTCAAATTTTGAGTGATAACTGCAGAATTCGCCCTGAATGTACAGCCAGTCTTCATCAGTCTTCCTGCTCAGTATTTGTAGATGAGAGTACTCTATTTCCTCCAATCACAGGAGCATTAGATGTCACTATTTTTAATTTTGACAATGTGATATTCATAAGAAATTAGTTTTCCTTTGTTAATGTTGAGCTCAAGCATCACCCATATCCTTATTAGTCATTTATATCATTTGAATTTCCTCTTTATGTTCTTTTTTCATTTCCCTGGAAATATTAGTGTCTTTGTTACCAATTTATAAGAGCTCATTTGTGATTAAGGATGCTAACCTTTCTGTAGCTGTGCATTAGAAATGAAATGCCATAGGTTTTTTTTTTACCCCATTTATTTCCCTATGATGTTTATTTTTTTGATTACACACACAGGTTATATATTCAAATGTAATGTTTATTTCTTTTTTTTTTTTTAAGAAAGGCAAAGGGAAATCACAGAAGGATTTAACACAAGAAATAAAGATGAGGGGCACCTGGGTGACTCAGTCAGTTAAGCATCTGATTCTTGATTTTGGCTCCGGTCAGGATCTCATGGTTTGTGAGATTGAGCCCCGCATTAGGCTCTGCCCAGAGCCTGTTTGGGATTCTCTCTCTCCCTCTGTCTCTCTCTGTCTCTCTGCCTCTCCCCCACTCACTCAGACCCTTTCTCTTTCTCTCTCAAAATAAATAAAGTAAAACAAACAAACAAACAAACAAACAAAAACCTAAAGATCAGATTTGAGTTTTAGTGGGAAATCAGTTGGAAAGCAATTGGGAAGTGGACTGCTATGAACCAGGAGCCAATGTCAGCCAACTGGGTGATCCAGACATGAAAAGGCACTAGATAAAAGCACGGTAGTGGCCACAAGGGTGGGTAGAAAAATTATAGGGGCATTTGTGAAGGAGAATCTAGAGAATCTGGCAACTGGTTGAGTTGGTGGACTGGGCTGGAATTTAAAAAATTAAGTGTTAATATGGGGTGTTAGTAATTCAGTCACATTTCTAACTGAACCCTAAAGAGTTCAGCACCACCAACATTCCTCATAAAAGAGGTGAAGGGAGGGAAAGAAACAATTAATAAAAGCCTGATCACAAGGCAACTGGATGTGAGCGGAGAAATCATCACTGATTGGAACTTCCAAAAACATTTATAAATTAACTCCAGAACAGATTTATGTTTCTACATGTTTTAATTACAAATCAAATATCCTCTGAAAGCTCTAGGCTTAAATATTTAAAGTATATAAAGTTTTGTCATATAGGATCCTGTAAGGAGATAGATTGGTAATGTCAAATAGGATTATTTAAGAAAATATTTGTAAAGGGGAGGGTATAGGAAGACTGTAAGAGATACTGCGATTCTCCCTAGCTAGTAACTGTGGAGAAGCTGGTACTGCCTCTTAGGGGGCAGGACAATAACGTTATTTGCCAGAATCCCAAGAGAGTTATGAGCTGTGTGCTTAGATAAAGGGACGCAGGCAGTCTGCAGTGACTCTGCAAGGTGAGACGGCCACAGCCCACCTGCCGGGTGTCTCCCCAGGCATTCCTTCCCACGGACTGCCAGAGGCAAGAATTCGTCCAGACACAAAGCAGAGTGGGGCGTCTACCTGAAGGGCAGACACATGCCAGCACACTGTACCTTTGTGTCTTTCACATGGCAGAAAACTTACGCCCAACACAGGGACACACAAAGACCCACCGGAACTACGACAAGCAAAAAACGTGATAAAACGCAGCAAAGAATGAACTACTTACTTGTTGAAGTCAATTATATATGGTAGAAACTACCCCTGTTCACATTCACTCAGCATACATCCAGGAAAAGTACTTTCCTCTTAATCTTAATTCAATTAATTTAAATGACAATGGTTTGTAAAAGACTAGTCTTTTGCTCTTAAACTACATAACAGGAATAAACCCGATTTCACTGTAGGATTAAAGTATAAATAATAATTCATTAGCTAAAATAAGGAAGGAAAACATAGACTATGTCTCCAAGAATACAGGATTAATACTATGAGCATGAGTGAGGGCAGAAAAATATTTGACGGTTTGGTATTTTATTACCATGAAGAGAAAGGGATTTCTATTATGATTTCTTTGCCTGTTCCCTGATCCAGCCTAAAGAATTACTTAAATGTCTCAAAAAGAATATCTGTAATAAAATTAACTATGTAGCATTTTGTACAGACTAGTACTGTTTAGTTTTTTTCCCCATACCATGTGGCCCTCAAAACCCACTGAAAGGGAAGGAAAACCATTTTCTGAGAAGTTGAGTTGTTTGCTAAAGGTCCCATAGCTAATAAGTGATAGAGTCAAGACTAATTTATTTCAAAACTGAAAGTTCATTGTTATTCACTAAAATATGTGACAGTAATATGGGATAAATTATAAGTTAAAATGTCTGTTTTTTCCTGTTTGTTTTTTCCATGCCAACATTTCAATGCTTTGTCATACCAACTATTTTTCCTTGTTTTGCATTAAGACATCTCCAAAGATGAGTAGAATATTAAATAGCTAATAACCTGAAGCTTATTTGTGCCCCTAAACTTATAAAAGTAAAAAGAAGAGGTGCCTGGGTGGTTCAGTTGGTTAAGGTGGTTCAACTTTTAATTTCGGCTCAGGTCATGATCTCAGTGTTCAGGAAATTGAGCCCACAATCTGTGCTGATGGTGCAGAGCCTGCTTGAGATTCTCTCTCTCCCTCTCTCTCTGCCCCTCCCCCAAACTCACTTTCTCTCTCTCTCTTAAAATAAATAAACACCTTTTTTAAGTAAAATGTAGTTTTGTTTTGTAACTAAAGCTCTTAACTATACAAAAGGTATCCTCATACCTTTTACCTGACAAATAGCTCATGAATTCCTCACTCTTTCAATGTTATTCCTATTTCCTTTACCTTTTAAGTTGATTAAAAAAAAAAAAAAAAAAAAAAAACTTTGTTAAAAATGACTTTTCCCCCCAGAGTGGAATGTATTCTAAGCCTGGTGAGAACAGACCGTTAATCTCTTCATTTTATTGACCTACTTCAGTTTCAGCTCATTAAACACAGACACTTTCAATGATCAAAAGAAAATGAGCCAAATGTAACTTGCTACAACCTTACTAAATAAGAGAGTTGTTCAAAAAGTAAATAAATCTGAATAGGTAATTTAATATTGACCATATTCCATTTAAAGAATATATATGTAATGAACAAGGACATCCAGAAATAATGTTTACATTCCTTTGATCAACTGAAGGCAAAGTCTGTGCGTGTTATCAGACTCCTTCTCAGTTCTTACCCTCTCCCAAAAAGAATATTGAAGAAATTGTGAACTAACGTCCCTTGAAACTGTAAGACAAAGAAAAGAAAAGCCTATGAGCTCTAAAAAGATAGCTGCAAAGATTAATTATATTGCCTATAAAGATTTATAAAAGCTAACATAAATGTGGTTATCACAGCACAGAAGGAGAAGAAAATTAGTAATTCAAACCCATTACCCTAATAAGAGTAATAAACAAATTATAAAACAAGAAATGTTTACTAGGTTCTAAATATGACTGCATTTGAAACATATTTAAGTTCACAGCTGAACCATACCAAAATGTGCATGTCTCATTAGCAATGACTTAAATAATCCTTCTATTTAGGTACAATTTCCTAATACCTCTTGTGACACATCCTAAATAAATAACGAACTACACTTGATACAGAAAAAAATTTTTTTTTCTAAGAGAGTAAAAGGGATCTAACGACTAGGTATTTCTAAAACAGGAATTGTTGGAAATACTTTGGATACAGATTATACCTGCTACCATATATGGTTTTGTGGTTTAGCAGCAATTATTCGTTTGCTTGTTCTGAAAGGCTATGGTCTCTCTACTTGGTCTGCATGGAGTCTGGACCCCAAGCTGGGATCTTTTAATAAACAATCTTCCCAGCTCAGGAATAATTCCACAGACAAGTGAGATGCGCTTTACTGCCAACATGGAATTAAGAAGGGTGGGAGGGTGGGAGATAGAAAAACTGAAATCATTTTCTAGTTCCTTACTATTAATTCCTCACAGAAAGGAAAACAAACAAACAAAAAAACAGAAAAAAAGAAAGAAAAAGAAATTAAATGAAACACAAACCAACCAATCCAGAGTCAAATATAAATTATATTTCGGCACATTTATTTTTCTCCATTCTCCCAAAAATAGATGAGTTAACGCTCTAAGTCAGATCAGTCACTGTCTACATGATATAAAAACTGCGTAAATTAATCCCTTAAATATTAAATAATCTTCCTTTCTTTGCAGGACATTTGAGGAAACCTTCTTCTGGACATTTGTTTGGCAATCATTTACTCTGTTTTCAAAAATGTTGGATAATGCAAATAAAAACTCCTTTAAATTTAAATTTAAAAGGGCTGGGTCACTTTATAGAAAGTTATGGCAGAGGTACATAAGAAAATATTAACTCCTCGAAAATAACTTAATCAACAACCCAACTGAGCCCAGGTCAGTATATTTTTTAAAAACTTCACCTTCTACATTTCTCATTCTATTAACATTAAGCATAGAACACGTAAGTAAACACAATGAATTGAGTCTGGTATGTAAGTACACATATGAGATTAATTCTACAAGTCAAAATTTATTTATGAATTCTAGACTAATCACAGAACATTAAGATACATCAATCACAGATCTCACTCTCAAATAGCCTATAGTCTAGCAGAGGAATATACTTAAAATTGGTATTACTGCTTTGAGTCCCTCTCTTACATTAGAAATAACTAAGTATTGATCTGTACATGGTGTGTTTGAGGATTTCAGGGCTGATTGATTCAAAGGCAGGACCTCCAGATGATAGTAGTAGACACTGAGTGGCACTTTGAATCTCTGCATGTGAAGGGATGTCCCTCACAGTACAAGACTTCCAGAGACAGCAGAGCGGGGCTACCACCCAGAAGCAGAAGGGGGCAAGGGAACTCCCAGGAGAGAGGGGAACAGGAGAAGGGGCTCACATAGCTCTGTGATACTACACAGCAGCAAATGGGAAGTCTCTGAGTCAGAGAGTTTCAAAGGGCAGCAGTGGCTTGGGGTCTGTTACAGCCCCCGAGTTTATTTTAGCTGTGGCTAGCAGATGTTGGGTGCAGTTTTGTGGAGTATGCAAAACAAGCAAGCTCTAATGGACTAAAAATATGCTTATCTGAGCTCTATTTAAAGCAAATGGATATGTAAAATTTTGAGTTTGGCACTGGAGGGCCTTGGGCTGATGGTTCCAATCTGATGTGATGAAGTAAAAAACACAGGGGTCAATCTTTAACCCATTTACACAACACCAGAAAACTTCATAAAATCATTATATAGAGATAGCAGAATCTTGGATGGACTGACCATCCATCTGTGGACTGACTTCTAGAGTTTAACTTAAGAATCAGACAGGTTTGAGGCACCTGGGTGGCTCAGTCAAGTAAGCATGTGACTCTTGATTTCGGCTCAGGTCATGATCTCACAGGTTGTGGGATCGAGCCCCAAGTCCAACTCTGTGCTCACAGCATGGAGCCTGCTTGGGATTCTCCCTCTCTCTCTCTCTCTCTTTTTCTCTCTCCCGCCCCCAAAATAAATAAACGTAAAGAAGAAAAAAGAATAAGAGAGGTTCAAAGGATGTAGCGATTTATTCAACAACTATTTCAATTCTTGTTCCATGTCAGGCACTGTTCTAGGCACCAGATATTCTTCACTGAATAAGACACCCAACAGTACTGGCTATATATGGCTACATCATTTACCGGGCCCCTGCAAAATTAGAATACAGGAGCCTTTGTTCAAACTTCAAGATGGCAAGAGCAGAACATTGAACCAAGCAGGGGGCCCT
The DNA here is from genome assembly GCF_016509475.1 of Prionailurus bengalensis. Taxonomy (NCBI): domain Eukaryota; kingdom Metazoa; phylum Chordata; class Mammalia; order Carnivora; family Felidae; genus Prionailurus; species Prionailurus bengalensis. The sequence continues at coordinate 63,955,765 of NC_057343.1, read as the reverse complement.
TCTGAGAGCGGGACCCTGTGTGACTGCAAAGGTCAGATGCCCATGAACCTGGCCTCGGTAGACATGTTCTCTATTCTCATCACACACACAACCTAGCGGTGACAGAGCAACAGTACAGAATAAAGAAAAAATATATAGCACCATGAAAGAAACAAAAGGATTTCTACAATAATAACTGGGGGAACATAGTTCAGTGAACCTTGAGAAAAACCTCTCCAAAGAGTTGACTTTTCAGCAGAAACCTGAACCGGCCAGCTATATAACATATGTGCGTGAAGAAGCCATAGGTTGGACAGTTTATTCCAATGGTTCTCAACTAGGATGATTTTGCCTTCCGTGGGACATTTGGCAATATCTAGAAACATTTTGGAGTGTCACAACTTGTGGGGAGAGGGGGAGGACGTTGCTACTGGCATCTAGAGGGTGAAGGTCAGGGAAACTTCTAAACAACCCACAACATACAGGACTGTCCCCAATTCCCCACACAACAAAGAATTATCCAGCCCCAAATGTTAGGGGTGTTGACAATGAACAACCTTAATTAGAATGAATGTAGATGATATACAAAGCCATAAGGGGGTAAGAGTTTGTCACATTTACTTTTCATGTCTTTAGCCATGTGACTTTATGGTGGTGAATATTGGAAACCTATATTTACAACAAGGGAGAATTCAATTTATGGTACAGTGCAATACTATACTGTCACTAAAAAAAGTACATATTTAGAAAGATTTTTAAGGGCATGGGAAGTACTGATATGCTTACAATGGTAACTAAGAAAAATAAAGTGATTCTACATTCTTTCAAAAAATATTTATACAATGGGGCACCTCGGATGAGTGTGGAGTACAGGTCATGATCTCGAGGTTTGTGAGTTTGAGCCCCACATAGAGCTCACTGCTGTCATCATGGAGCCTGCTTCAGATCCTCTGTCCCCTTCCCTCTCTGCTCCCCCCACCTTGCACCCTCTCAAAAATAAATAAGTAGATAAACATTTACAAAAATCTCTTAAAAATATTTATATCCAGAGCAGATGGCTGATGAGGGTGTTTAAAAGGGTAATACAAAAGGTTATCGGTGGTTATTTCTGGAGGGCAAATTTTGCTCTCTATGTATTTTTCAGTATTTTGAATTTTCAAGAGAATGTGCATTCTTTCATAAAAACATGAAAGTGCAAAATCTCATTCTCTCTCTATAAAAGTGCATTATACATTCAACTTACTTAACGGCCATATGTGAACTTGATACGGCTAATCAAAGACCTAGAGGGGATTATGCTAAGTGAAATAAGTCAGAGAAAGACAAACACTATATGATTTCAAATATATGTGAAATTTAAAAAACAAAACAAACAAACAGACAAAACAAACAGAATGCAGACTCGTGCATATAGGAAACAAACTGTTGGTTACAAGAGTGGGGAGGAGTTGGGGGATGGATGAAAGAGATAAAGGGGATTCAGATTCTTCAGCTATAAAATAAATAAGTCATGGGGATGTAATGTACAACATAGGGAATACAGTCAATACTACTGTAATAATTTTGTATGGTCACAGATGGTAACTAGACTTATTGTGGGGATCATTTCATAATATATAAAAATACCAAATCACTATGATGTACACCTGAAACTAACAGGATATTGTGTGTCAATTATAGTTCAATAAAAAAGTGGGGTGCCTGGGTGGCTCAGTCAGTTGAGCATCTGACTTCAGCTCAGGTCATGATCTCACAGTTTGTGAGTACGAGCCCCCCCGTTGGGCTCTGTGTTGATAGCCTGGAGCCTGCTTCAGATTCTGTGTCTCCCTCTCTCTCTGCCCCTCCCCTACTCACATTCTTTCTTTCTCTCTCTCAAAAATGAATAAACATTTTAAAAAATTAAAATTAAAAAATTTAAATATTTAAATTAATTTTTAAAAGAAACAATAAGTGTTGGCAAGGATGTGGAGAAAAAGGAGCCCTCCTACACTATTGGTGGGAATGCAAACTGGTGCAGCCTCAATGGAAAACAGTGTGGTGGTTCCCCAAAAAATAAAAAATAGAACTATCTATGATCCAGTAATTGCACTACTGGGTATTTACCCAAAGAATACAAAAATACTACTCAAAGGGATATGTCATCCCTATGTTTATTACAGCATTATTTACAAGAGCCAAACTATGGAAGCCTAAGTGTTCATCAACAGATGAATGGATAAGAAGTGGTATATATAGGGGCGCCTGGGTGGCGCAGTCGGTTGAACGTCCGACTTCAGCCAGGTCACGATCTCGCGGTCCGTGAGTTCGAGCCCCGCGTCAGGCTCTGGGCTGATGGCTCAGAGCCTGGAGCCTGTTTCCGATTCTGTGTCTCCCTCTCTCTCTGCCCCTCCCCCATTCATGCTCTGTCTCTCTCTGTCCCAAAAATAAATAAACGTAAAAAAAAAAAAAAAATTTAGAAGTGGTATATATATAGGGAATGCATGTGTATGTGTGTGTGTGTGCGTGTAATACACACACACACACACACACACACACACACAATGGAATATTATTCAGCCAAAAAAATGAATGAAATCTTACCATTTGCAACAACATGGATGGAGCTACAGGGTATTATGCTAAGTGAAATAAGCAAGTCAGAGAAAGACAAATACCATATGATTTCCCTCTTATGTGGAATTTAAGAAACAAAGGAGCAAAGGAAAAAAAAGAGAGAGAAACCAAGAAACAAACTCTTTTTTTTTTTTTTTTTTTTAGAGAGACAGGGTACAGGAGAGGGAGCAAAGGGAGAGACAGAGAATCCCAACAAGCTCCATACTCAGCACAGAGCCCAACATGGGGCTTGATCCCACAACCCTGGGATCATGACCTGAGCCAAAATCAAGAGTCAGATGCTCAACCAACTGAGCCACCCATGAGATCCAGACTCTTAACTATAAAGAACAAACTGATGGTTACCAAAGGGGAGGTGGGGACTAAGAGAACACTATCTTGGTGAGCGCTGAGTAATACATGGAATTGTTGAATTGCTACATTGTACATCTGAAACTAATACAACACTGTATGTTAACTACATTGGAATAAAAATAAAATAAATAATTTTAAAAGAATAGAATATAATAACTTTTTTAAAAAGCTGTCCTATCGGGGCACCTGGGTGGCTCAGTCGGTTAAGTGTTCAACTCTTGGGGCACCTGGGTGGCTCAGTCGGTTGGGCGTCCGACTTCGGCTCAGGTCATGATCTCACGGTCCGTGAGTTCGAGTCTCGCGTCGGGCTCTGTGCTGACCGCTCAGAGCCTGGAGCCTGTTTCAGATTCTGTGTCTCCCTCTCTCTCTGACCCTCCCCCGTTCATGCTCTGTCTCTCTCTGTCTCAAAAATAAATAAACGTTAAAAAAATTTTTTTTTTTTTAAAGTGTTCAACTCTTGATTTTAGTTCAGGTCATGATTTTTTTTTAATTTTTTTTAAATGTTTATTTATTTTTGAGACAGAGAGAGATAGAGCATGAACAGGGGAGGGGCAGAGAGAGAGGGAGACACAGAATCTGAAACGGGCTCCAGGCTCTGAGCTGTCAGCACAGAGCCCGACGCGGGGCTCGAACTCACGGACCGTGAGATCATGACCTGAGCCGAAGTCGGACGCCTAACCGACTGAGCCACCCAGGGGCCTTAGCTCAGGTCATGATCTTGCACTTCATGAGTTCAAACCACTATCTTCAGAGTCAGCTTGGGATTCTCTCTCTCTGCCCCTCCCCCTGCTTGCATGCTCACTCTCTCTAAATAAATAAATAAATAAATAAACTTTAAAAAAAAAAAAAGCCGTCCTATTTATTGTGATTCATAGAAGAATGACTAATCAATTTAGGATGGTTTTAACAGAGACATTAGTGAAATTTGAAATTTCTAAAGCTGAAAAGAGGAAGAACTGAGGACACAATTGCTATTGTCTTTTCTTCTAGCTGAAGGTCAGGTTTTTACAAGAGAAAGGTAGATATGGAAAATGACTATTCTCTACTAAAAGTAAAGCTATTGTTACTTAACCAAGTAGGTCAGATATCACACCCACAGACAATCTGTTGCAATGAAGGATATGACCAAAGTCTCGCATGGCCTCATTTTTACCAAAACAGGTTTATGGTTTCTTCAAGTTATACTGAGAGGCCGCTGATTTATGCATCATTTCTGCTTAGGAGAGGCATCTGCTGGAATTTTCCTTTTGGTGTTATACCAGTTAATAACAAAAACAAATGTTATAGACTTAGAAGGTGCTTTTATCAAACATAGAAAGTAAATTACACACACACACACACACACACACACACACAAGATAAAAATCCATATTCCAGAAAGTCTTGACAAGCTGGAAAGTGGATGGGGGAGGATAGAAAAATTATAAAATGTTATTCTTAAGTTCTCCAAACTGAGCCCCTCCTAAAGCCAATTATACAAATACAGGATGTTGGACACTTGGCAGAAAGGAACTTAAAATGTGGCAGGAAGGATGGGGACACACACAACACTCATATTTTCTGGTAAGAGGACTATGACGAACAACGGTGTGATTAGCACAATTCAAGCCCCTAGTGCACAGTCATTCTCTGTGGCCTTAAAGTAGAAACTCAGACTCACTGTCCTACCACTATGCTTCACTAAAGGCCCAGATAAACATGAAACACGTGATTCTCATGACCATCAAAGCATACACTAGATTTTGCAGAGGAGAAAGTGACAAGCCGCCCTAACACTTGAACTAAGTTCATGTTTACAAGCCAACACAGACAACATGAACAGAATCACCCCGCAGTGATGAGACAGGACCACCTGAGACCTGTGGTGGATAAGCAGAGACACAGGGACACTCTGCAGCCTCACAAATGACTGAACATCCCCCTCTTTTGATCAACAAGACTGACTGCTGCTTCTTCAATCATGGCGACTACCCCCACCTTCATCTTCCCAACGCCTAAGCAAGTTATCAAGACACCCAATTCCTGAACTGCCCCACTCCATTAAACCATCCATGAGATCACCCAGCACAAGCTCAAATCTTAGAAAAAGCCCCTTCCTGTCTGCCCTTTACCCATGACACCCACGATTCCTACAATGAGTGATAGTCCTTGCTGCAGCAAGCAAAATGAGCCAAATTTGTTTGAGTACAGGGTGGTTTCTGGTGGGTTTTGGTGAATGGGCTTCAACACGGGGCAATCCTGATATTAATAATCTGCCTCAATATCAGAGCCTGGGTTCCTTCTATGGCTTGGGAAATCTTATCAACACAACTATGTTGTTCAAGCAGCAAAAAAAGGTTAAATTCATGAGAAACAAGTCTTAATTTCAGATTACTGTCCATGAATGACTATGGCCACCAGCCATCTAGTATATAAATCCTTAAACCATCCTGTGTCCACTACTTCACCTCCCTGAATACAGACAGCAGAGCCGTGGCCGTGGTAGTGGAGGCCGTGGCTGTGGGGTGCTGCAGCCAGCAGTAGCACAGTTTTGTTTCCTAGACTTTCCATTAGTTCATGGAAATATATAGATACAAATACAGATATATAGATACATAGATATAGATATGTTTTCCATAACATAATAAAAATCATTTCAGATAGGTTTCTTTCTTAGAGCTTCCATTAGCTCATGAGAAGAAACAAGAGAGTCACTATAATCTAATAAATACCATTTTGAATAGAAATATATTTCCTAGGGTGCCCGGGTGGCTCAGTCCATTAGGTGTCTGGCTCTTGAGTTCAGTTCTGGTCCTGATCTCACCAATGGAGCCCTGCTGCTTGGGATTCTCTCTCCCTCTCTCTCTCTGCCCCTCCCCCAGCCACATGTGTGCTAGTGTGTTCTCTCTCTCTCTCTCTCTCTCTCTCTCTCTCTCTCTCTCAAAATAAATACGTAAACTTAAAAAAAATAAGCATAGGGGCGCCTGGGTGGCGCAGTCGGTTGAACGTCCGACTTCAGCCAGGTCACGATCTCGCGGTCCGTGAGTTCGAGCCCCGCGTCAGGCTCTGGGCTGATGGCTCAGAGCCTGGAGCCTGTTTCCGATTCTGTGTCTCCCTCTCTCTCTGCCCCTCCCCCGTTCATGCTCTGTCTCTCTCTGTCCCAAAAATAAATAAACGTTGAAAAAAAAAAATTTTTTTTTTTAAAAATAAGCATAGATATAAAATAGCTGAATAATCTTATTTAAAAAACAAAGGTATTTCCCAATTTTAGAAATACTCATTTGTGGCCAAAAAAAAAAAAAAAAAACCTAGTTAATATAAAAAACATCTTCTGTTACATAGAGATCTAAAACTAAAATTTCACCCTTAAAGCCCAAGTCTAGTTAAAATCATGACACTAAATTAAAAAACTGTAGTGACAACAACACATTTTGTGAGCACTTCCTATGTGCCTGGAGTTGTGCTATCTTATACACACACACACACACACACACACATTATTTCATTCCGTGTATGCAACAACTCTTCAAGAACTAAGATTCCCAGGGCACCGGGGTGGTTCAGTCAGCTAAGCGTCAGACTCACGATTTCGGCTCAGGTCATGATCTCAAAGTTCATGGGATTAAGCCCCAAGTCGGGCTCTGCACTGACAGTGCTGAGCTTGCTTGGGACTCTCTCTGCCCCTCCCCTACTCATGCTCACTCTCTCTCAAAATAAATAAATAAACATTAAAAAAAAAAACACTAAGATTCCCATCTTGTAGATGACAAAACAGAGGTTCAAGGATAAGCAATTAACCTAGGCCCACCACTACACATGGGAGATCCAAGTTTTGAAACCCAATGTCTATAATTCCAAACTCTGAGGTTACCAGGTAGATTGTTTCTCTTGCGTGTGAAAAGGAATCAACACTGTGCCTGAAACAATTATAAGACTAAATCATGATGAAAGCAGTTTAAAAAATAAAACTACACAGCACTAAAGTGTCCTGTACCATTAAATTTTCATTTTGCCACATCAAGTTTATTTTTATTATCCCATTTATAACCAAAAGTTACCAGGAAAAAGTTCTTTCACAAACTACTCCTTGTACCAATGAACATCCACTGTTCAAAAACCAGTTGGTATATAAATTACCTGAAGGTAGTCTTGGATTTTTTTATAAGCTTCTCCTTTCTGAAATACCTTCTTAAAACGGGGAAATAATGCAAGTGTGAACAATGCATGTGGGAAGAGAATTTCAATGTAAAAGCATTATCCCTCCTCCCCAGTAAATAAAATGAAAACCAAAGGACCTTTAAAAGACACTTTCACTAAGTTTGTTGTTTTGTTTTTTTTTTTTTTTCTGAATAAAATAAACAAGAGCAAAGGGCACCTTGACTACTACTTAGGAAATAAAATCAGAACACAGGGAAATCTGTAATTCTAATCACATTTACATCTTCTCTCCTTTTTTACATTTCTCATCCAACATCCTTAGGAGCTCAATAGGCTTAAAAGAATTGGAGCAGAGTAAAGAACAAAGGTGAGGAGAATCTGAGAAACAACCTGAATGGCTGTTCTCACCATTTTAATAATGTCAAATTGGGTAACATAGTTTTTCAGAAGATGTAAAAGTCGCAAATATAGGAAGAAACTAAAAAGCTGTTCTACCTGCTATTATTATAAAAATGGCATTTGGGCTAGACATCTCAGGAATTAACCACTTGTGGACAGTAAATGAAGAAAGCACTAAAAAAAGATTAACTTTCAAAAAAAACGAGTATCAAATTGAAATGTACCAGCTTTAGTGAGTGAAAGCCCATGTGCCAAATAAATACATTTATTACAAGGAATATTAACATTTGTATTCTTACATGGAAATGACTACTTACATTAACTATTGTTTTCTCTTGAGCTTGAGGACGCTGTTAGAAAATCGGATACCCAGCTGTTATACTCAATCACGCTAAACGTTACAGATCATACATAAATACAAAAATAAGGAAAAGCAGTTATGAAGCATGTAGTACGTGTGCTTTACTCAGTTTGGGAATGAGTTTGTTATAGCGGGAGAGAAGTAGCAATGTCGAAAGAAATAGTTTAATATTTCATTTACCTATTCAAATAAAACAATGGCTAACAATTTGGAGACAAGAATGGTTTTAATCAAGATGATTCTAATTCAAAATAATACTTTCATGTGACTTTTTCTTAATGCAATTATGAAAGGAATTTAGCCCTTCTTCCCGCCAGCAACACTGATGTCCCCAAGAGTGTAACCCTGAACAGCCCCCGGCATCTGTACTGCTAGGATTCCTCCATCTCATTAAGCCACAGATGAACAAATGTACTAGCAATGGGGAAACAATCCAGAATGGCTCAGAAAAGAAGGTGCTTGCCATCCTGGCTCTTTTTTTTTGGGGGGGGGGGGTGGGAGTCATATGTATCAAATGCAAATAAGGACACCATTTCCTTCTCTATAAGGCACAGCTTCAGTTTCCCCTCACATCCCCGTTACAAGGTATGCCAGTGATTGATACTCTAGAAACTTCCTCTTCAAAAGACATGAAATACACAAAGTTCTAGGAATGTAACAGCTAATCAATGTGTTGCATTCAGCAGGTACCAGGAATACTGAGACATTAAGAAGGGCGGTGAAATCAAGGCCTTTACTGGGGAGCTGTCAACGTTTCCTGAACATATCAGCCAAAATTAAGGCATTTGGGGAACAAAATCTAATAATGCAGGTGACGGTTTCATAAGCTCAATGCCTTCGCCCTATCCCCCTCCACCAACACAAAGACCCACTTCAGCGGTATTAGCTACTGATACCTGAGGTTTAGCTTTTTTTTTTTTAATAAGAAGAATGCACTGAAATACGAGAATGGGCTTATAAGGGGTACTATTGTTTGAGGAAAGAACTGCCCTAAGCTGAGAATATCAACTATCTTGTTTCAAGTAGTATAGAAAAAGCACCTTGTACTGAACAGGCATTCAAAAAATACTTGAAATATTTCAAATATAAAAGACTGGTCATGTAAACTAAAATGGACTTAGGGTTCCCCAATGCCCAGATTTTCCTTGCAGGATGAGGGGAGAACTGAGTTCACAAACAGCAAAGCAATAAAGCAAAATAGTTACAGTTCCATCCATAGCGCTAAGAGCAAGTCGCTTCACCCTGAAAACATAGCCAGGGGACGTATTTTAGAACCAAGCATCCTCCATAAATTCTTTATTCAACCCATAAACTCACGGCACTCGTCTGCGTCTTGCCTTCATAGGCAGGGTGCATTGCTACAGTAAAATCGTAGCTTCAGACACCTACTATTGCATTTGACAGCTAAGACCTGATCTTCCAAACCAAAGGTAAACTGGAAATCCCAGCAGCAGAAGGAAATCTGCGCGGTACGGGTGGGGAGCAGGGGGTAAAGGTGCAGGCAAACAGCCTTACAAGAAGCAGACTCTACACTGGCTACACTCAAGGTATTCTTTCCTCTTCAATCTCTGGTATGTGTCTCATCCATGTTTAGTGACTTCCCGATACATTCAGTTTTGATCGCCTGTTGCCGTCACATCTTTCAGGCGTCGACACTACCCAGTCGTCTGAGAGACACACTGGGTACTTAGTGCAGGTTCCCCCAAGGAGGGCTCGGTGCCAGGGCACAGAGGCAGCTAAGGGTCACGCCAGTGCAGGTGTACAGGGTCCGAGTCCTAATTAAAGAGGAGACGGCTGCCCTTCTCAATGTCCCATACTCCAGCAAAGGAGCAGAACACCGGTTTGTATTTTTAGTAGCAACTTGGAGCGACCAAGCCAACTTGGTCCACCGGAGACAGCAGCAAACCGAGGCCCCCCGGCGGGGCAGTGGTGAAATTCCCACTCGAACAGAAGCGCAGGCCGCGCTGCCCCAGCTTTGCTGACCTCTCGCAACGCACCAGCAGAGACTACTGGAACCAGCGCGGGCGGCAAACGCCCAGAGCCCAGCTTAGCCGCAGGCGTAGTCTGGGTGTCCCCGCAGCTGCGCTGCGCTGCGCTGCGCTGCGCTCGGGATGTTCACGCCGAGCTTACCACCCCCTCGCCCCTCCCCGAGGCCTCCCCCGGATTCACCTTGCCCGGCCGGAGTGCCTGAAAGGTCATCTTCCCACGAAGTGCCACCCCCAGAGGCTGAGGAGCGCGGGCTCTGAGCTCAGGACGCCCCCGGCCCTCGCCCCGGCGCGCCGCCCAGCGCTGGCGCGCCGCCCAGAGCCTGCCCGCCGCGCCTTACCTGCCCGCGGCGAATCCGGCAGCCCCTTGACAGCTCCCACCAGACGCCACTGGAAAAGTTTCCGAACTTCTTCGCAGCTCTGCACGCCCTCGCTCCGAGTAGACCCAACGAGAGCCAGAAGGAGGAGACAGCAACATCCCGCGCGCCAGGTCTGTGCATCCATCATCAGTGTCCTAGTCGCCCCTTCCCACGTAGTGGACCCAACTGTCCCCGCGCGCCTTGCGTTGCAGGCGCTGGAAAACGCTCGGCGGTCGCGGTTCTCAAAAGGTGCAATCTGGCGGCAGAGGTTCCGGGACTGTTCTGGGACACCGGCTTCACCTGGTGGCACTTGGCTTTCTCCGGAGGAGCTCGGAGGCTGAGATACGAGTTCTCGAGCAGAGCGCCGCCAGGTCTCCCTATCCGGCGGGAGAGAGTTGGCGCTGCACCACTGAGGAAAACGCCTGAAGCCCACAGAGCCCGCGAGCATCTGGCTCCGGCCGCCGCCGGGGTTGCCGCGGGCTCAGCCAGGAGCAGCCAACCTGAGACGCGCTCGCCTGCCGCGCTCTGCGGGAAAGCCCCGCCCCTGCACGTTCCGCCCCGCCCCAGGTTCCGCCCCACGCCCCGCCCCCGGCGCGCGGCCGCAGGCCGCACCCGCCTTTCCTCTGTTAATGCCGGCCGACTCGGGGCCGACCTCAGAGCGGAGCTGCCTGGAGCAAGGAAGCAAATAAAACGAAACGCGGGCCGCGTTCTCCCAGGCCTTTCCATGGAACAACGGTCTGATGAAAAAAAGAGCGAATGTGGGAAGAGGCTCAGAGAAGATAAGAAATGAGGAACACCAACTGGAAGTACGATGAAATATTTGACTATAAGTCAAGGTCTTCAGTACATGGGAATTTGTATCGAAATTGCGCAAAAAGGCAAAAACTTTACAGTTGAGATCCCAATTGAAGACTTGATAGCATTTATAGGGTTTTAAGAGTGTACATGAGAATTGGTTTATGTTACTACTTTAGAACATTTTTCTGTAACATTAGCTATGATTCTCTGAAAGAATTTAGAAGTCGTAAGAATTACATTCAGACCTTATCAGGTTTTATCATCACAGTAAAGTCCAGTTTATTCTCTCATCAACCTTTAGCATCGTATTTTACTTCATTACTTTGTATCCATATGGGCCCTCTGCGCTTTATCATTTCTGGAATTGTTTTAAAACATTTTTCAAAGAACTTCTAAGATAAGAGTGCTTAGGGGAGATTCTAAAAAGAAAGATAGAAAAATGAAGACTTTAAGTGATTTAAAAATGACAAAGGAATTTTGTCAATTTACAACTTACAGAAAGAATGCATTAGAAAGCAGAAACCAATGGGTCATGTGCATTTTCTGAATGTGATTGACTCAGTGCTAAGCCTGTGAGTGACAAGTGTCTCTTCATCTACAAGCATCTGAAGGTGGTACTCCTCCAGTTAAACAAAACTACTTAAAAGCATCAGGCAGGGGGGACTATGAATGCCTCTGCCACTTAAAGGGAATTTAATCTCAAATTTGAACCCTTGCCAAGAAATAGAGATGAATAATTTTAAGCAGTAGTTAAGTGTCATGGGACTTTTAATGACCATTTGATATCAAAGGCAGCACTTTCAAGCAGTAGATTGCTTGCTTTAAAACCATTCCAGGGAAATGGCTGAAATACTTCTTCAGTAAAATAGTGCTCACTTGGCATTTGACATCAATTGCATGAATAGTAGTTTTTTGTGTGTTTTTTGGAGAAGCTCTCTTAATAGATGAGAATTGAAAAAAAAAAATAGCTGCTTTTAAATTCAAGGACTTCAAGCAAAGCTTTATATATGTATCCTGAGTGGGGCAGGGGGGGAACTTCCCCATGAATTCCTTCGTCTCTAGACACCAAGCATGGAAAGGTGGCTTGGAAGTCAGCTATATATGTATCTACGAGAAGAACAAGAAGAATGACCATGAGGACGTGTATAGTGGGTGACAGACAATATTCTCAGGGCTTTTTATGGATACCAATTCATTCATTGACTCTTTAGGACAACCCTGTAAAGTAGTTACTATTTTTGTTGTTTTACAGGTGAGGAAACAGAGAGGTGAAGTGGCTTGTCCTAGGCCAACATGGCTGTTAAGGAGCAGAGCCAGGAGTCAAACAGGGAATACAGAACAGGTGCTATTAACCTCAGACTCTCGGCTACTCAGTGCCAAAGAACCTATTGGGTTACATTCAGTAACACCAAAGACAGTTTCCTAATTTATCAGATTTTGCAGTAATAATTATATATAATTTTCATCTATGGAATTTTATTCTACTAGAATTCCTTCTGTGTCAATATAAGGGTAATAAATCCCCAGGTTTTTCCAAAACTTCTTTTTTCCCTACCAAGGTCTCTCCTTGATAGATTTGATCATCATAGAGCATTAGCATTAAAAGAATTCTTAGCGATTACCTGGTCCAATTCACTCACTTGGAATTTCTAAAACAATTTGTCTTGCAAGGGTAAAATCGCAAACACAACTGAGAATAATTGATGGTTCAGTGAAAACTAATCAACTAACAAATATTGAACACATATTAAATGTAAAAAAATAAACCACTGTGCATAATAGGGATTATAGAGACATGCAAGCAAGTTCTCTGTGTTTTTACCATTTATTTCAACAAAACAAGTAGGTGAGAAGTGATATAGAGAAATGGAGTAGGGGCTAACGAGCAAATAAATATATTTAATCCATATTAAATGTGCCCAATTACAAAAAAATAAATATTTGTTTCTACTTCTTACTCCCTATTGCCACCACAGTGGCTAAGCCAAGTGGCTTCAAAGGGTTTTCCTAGCAGTATCCTTATGCCAGGCGCTCAAACAGTATGTGCTGGCTCTGCTGTGAAGCTTTCAGGATGAGTTTCCTTCTTCTGACTAGAATGCAATGCCAAAAAAAAAAAAAAAAAAAGAATGCAATGCCAAAGTGCCTTTTCTATGAACATTCTAGAACAACCTCTACATACCGTACTAAAACTAATCTTGTTCAATTTACCTCTAAATATTACGGATGAAGCTAGAGAGGAATTTCCATATTTTGATAGTGATAATGTCTCGTTTTTCAAAAGTTATTCAATTAACATTTATCGAATGCCTCTTATCTAATAGGCATATGTTTTGCTTTTGAAAGACCAATAAATACCATTAGACAGGAGAATCTTTAAATGGTCATTATGGAAAACACACCTTTGTATCTTCTAAATGCAAACCTTCTAAGTAGCCATTTAAAATGTGTCAAGTCAAGACCTTGTCAAGAGAAATGAAGAACCTCAAGTGTGATTTAGGTGATAATATCACAATACCCTCAGCCCTGACTACTGCTTTAGGCTAAGACTGGCCACTGGTTAGCTCACCTCCAGAAGCTGGTTGGGGTGACTTATATACCCCAATATATCAATAATAATCATATCATATATATCATATATATCAATAATATATGATATCATATGATATCATATGATATCATATATATCATATATATCATATATATGTATATATGTATATATATGTATATATGTATATATGTATATATATGTATATGTATACACATATGTATACATATACATATACATATGTATATACATATACATATATACATATATATGTATACACATATATGTATATATGTATATATGTATATATGTATATATATATGATATATGATATATGATATATATATCATATATATCATATATATGATATATATATCATATATATCATATATATGATATATATCATATATATCATATATATATCATATATATCATATATATGATATATATATCATATATATCATATATATCAATAATAATAGCTAATACTTATTAAGCGCTTACAGGTATTATTTCATTCAACATTTCAACCACCCCATGAGATAGTTACGTTACGTTACTAATAGGGAAACAGAAGTACAAAGAGATTAAATAACCTTCCAGAAGCCACAGATCTGATAAGAGCCCAAATGTAAGGCAGGTATGCCAAGTTCTGCACTCCCTTAGCCATTACACCCTATTGCCTCTGACAAAACAGGTTCCTGTTTCTGGCTCCTTGACTCAACCTACCATATAAGGCACTGGTACTTAATGCTGTTCCTTGTGTACAGCCAGCTTGATCTCATCTTTATAGAGGTCCAGAGACCCAAAAGTGGCTCTGACACTGACCCCAAAAGCGCCTTCCTCAGTAGATGGCTGAGGTACTACTTGCTCCTCCTTTGTTCCTCCACGAAACTTTCAGTCATGAGAATGGTATTGTCAGGACTAAAATTTCATGTGTTGCCTCGACATCTTTGAGCCTTGTAGGGTCCCAAAGGCTTAGATATGAGTTCTGCTGTTGCCAGATATGATCTCCCCACCCACCACCAGCAAGAAAGGCTCTGACCCTGGCTAACTCCCCGTCAGCCAGACCAGCTCCATCCCACCTTATCTTCAACCTAACAGATCTCCCTTTGTCCTTCCTGGAGAACCAAAGGTCACCTCACCCTCCTGTCTGTCAAGCCTGCCTCCCACAGGTTCACTCTGCTCTCAGGTACAACTTCTGGGGCCCTGAGTGCTTTGTGGTGTTCTCTTCCCCTGGACTATGAGTATATGTGACTAATAAGCTGCTGTGAATCTTACCTGTCCATTGTCACGTGTTGGACAATCTCAAAGTACGGGCTCAATAGGAGGTGGTTAGAACAAGAAAATCCCGATACATGTGCTTTCACTTAGGTATTGCCAAACAATCCTGACTTTTTTTCTTGCCCTACCTTCTACCTCTCCCAAATGAAGGCCCTATTCCCCTAGCTGCCCCGCTAAAGGAAGCCAAATTGGAGGTCAGTAAGGAATTTCTGCTGCCAAGTAACCAGAAGGAAATTGAAGGATTCTCCCCAGCGCCTTCCCCGTTTCAGAGCAATGATTGAGAAAAAGCTGCCTGCAAGAGATTCTCATAACAGAGTACGAAATTCCATAAAATACCCAAAACCAGACACTACATTGAGATTTACATGGAAATCAGAAACACATTTTCCAGCAAAGTCTTTCTAAAATATGTATTTACTGCTAATGTATATTTCCAATTTGAAAATTCTCATCTTCTAATCACATTTGTTCATGATTTTGAAATACATTAGATGCACTTACAGCATTATCTCCTAGTAATTATGCTTTAAGGCAAAAACAACATACCTCTTTCACAAAAGGCATTATATAAATAAATTATTCCTGTATGGGAATTCTAAAGTACTTTAAACTGTATTTAATGTTATAGGTTTTGTCTCAATTTCTGATGAATGACATTTTATTTCTTTATTTTAGAGAATTTAGTGAGAAATAAAAATATTAGTTGCTTTCTAAACAAGAATGAAAGTACTAGTAAAGACACTAAGAAGCCAGGAACACTCGATGAGTTTATTAAACCAAATTCCTTTAAATAACTTTCTTCTAGTCTATATTCAAGAATATGAAAACAGTGCCCTTCAGAGTTGTGATATATAGTAAATCTGTAAATTATAAGACATTATAATGAAAATAGGTACAGTACACATTTCTCTCATCTTCAGATTTATATTTTGCACCATTCAAAACAGCCCCAACTGTTTGTGGTTTCCAAATAGAGCAAAACTCACATTCAAAGTTCAATCCCACCATTAATTAAACCAATACTTAAGGAAAGGCAATCGCGTGAACAAATAAATTCAGTTGTTACCTGTATGGAATATATAACATTCCTGCTTAAATAATGTTTTCGGGAATTGCAAAACAAAAACCCCAACTTTAGACCCATCTATTGCTGGTTGCTTAACGTGAGAAGTGGCCACAAGTGTTTATCTGCCTGGTTAGCAGCCTTGTGAGGTCACAGAGCCTGCACGCTTGCCTCCACCTCTAGGCACTGAGTGAGTACACATTCTGCGTTTCCTGCACCTTTAGTGAATGAACCTGCCTCTGTAAGTGTGACATTCTCCTGTGTCCTGCATTAATTTGATCAGAATTCTTTGATTATTTTTTAAGCAGCAGTCAACCTTTTAACTTCAACTTAATTGCTAAATTTCTATATTATTTTCAAGGTGGCAAATATCACCATAGGATGGAATAGCATCAACAAACATTTTGAAAACCAGGTTATAACTTCCCAACTAAAATTATGTATAGATCATTGTATCGTCAAGCATTTGACTTTCAATAACTCTCCGACGTCTGTTTCACTTCTTATTTACTTTTCTATGACAAAAATGTGAGGTGGATAGCTTTAAATTTTAATGTTGCCACCAAATTAATTATTTAATCAAGAGTTAAAGAATTATTTTCTTAATTGTTTTCCTACAACTTTTGATATTACAATATCTTAAATATTAATACCTTTAGATCAGATGAATTTTTAAAATTATTTTCTTTTTAATTATTTTTTAAGTTTATTTATTTTGAGAGAGAGAGAACGCAATTGGGAAAGGGGCAGAGAGAGAGAGAGAGAGAGAGAATCTCAAGCAGACTCTGCACCACCAGCTCAGAGCCTGATGTGGGGCTCAAACTCACCAACCGTGAGATGATGCCCTGAGCTGAGGTTGGACGCTCAACCAATTAAGCCATCCAAGTGCCCCCTGATCAGATGAATTTTAATAGTATGTATCAAATATTCTCCAGAATGATTATTCATCATTTGTATCATCTTGGGCAAGTTGTTAAATCACTCTGACACTTTCTTTCCTTATTATGTAAAATGCGGGGAAAGTATAACTATGTTATGATGTTATTGAGAGGGTTAACTGAGATAACACATGTGAAGTGTTATGTACAATTCTTAGTTCATATCATCACTCAGTAAATAGACATTATTATTCTTCTCCATTGGAAAAATGTTCATCACTAATTCCTGATCTATTAGTTACATCTTAGATGTAATTAGCATAATAAATCTGCTCCTCTGAATTAAACAACGATTCAAAGCTAAAATCTTTTGCCCTCTCTGTATTCATTGTATGGTTTCTTCATATTATTTGGCATTTACGCAAATATCAATTTTTTTTGAACAATGGAAAAAATGAGCATTATCTCAACTTGTGTAGGGACAGAAGAATCTAAGTTGCCCAAGGTCATGAGCTAAAAGTCATTTTTAAAGGAAAGAGTCAATCCTCTCTGAACATAATGAGCACTTAGAGCAAGAACTAGAGACTAATTATCATCAGCTTTTTAAGATGCAAAGTGTAGACACTCTACTAATGATAAAGCCTCATAATTGATAATTATCTTTGATTAACGTGTAGGAAGTTCTTCCAGCAGCTTTCAATGCTGTGTACCATTGTCGTAATTGATCTTTAATTCTTCCATCTACAGATTCCTCTTATCTTATGTTTGATCGTTGCTATCTATAAATAAGGTCCATGCATTAACTATTAACTATTATTAACTATCCCTAGATGTGATACTACTTTACAAATGTCTTTGCAATTTAATTAGCATTCAGCCTAATTCTTTATATTTGCATATGAAAAGGTACAAGCAGTTCATGCTCTCAGGCAGAGAGGAGAAATCCCTTGCTCTGACCACTTTTGAATTCACTTGATCCAGATTTTGTGAGAAGAGAGAACAATTCTCTCTCTGGATGTGTCTGGGGACACTTTACATAATTGCCAGCCTCTCCTGGAGGAGAAATTGTATTCTGATCCTCTCTATCTTGGGGGGAAAAAACTCCATCTGAGCTGTTTCCTATATATCATTCTAGTTTTTCCTCACTCTCCTTTTTCTGTCCATATTCTCAAATCATCTTGTAACTGCTCTCCTGATGTTCATAAATCACCCTCATCCAACACCTAGTGGCCAATTTTATGCATATATCTGCTGAACCTGACATTGCCAAACACCGTCTCTCTGAAGACTCTAACTTCTTCAGCTTTCCTGACAACGCACTGTCCTCCTCCTCCTCCTGGCTCTCCAGTATCTGTTTCTCTATTGTTTTGCCTGTTTCTCCCCTTTCTCCTACTTCCTAATGCTTAGTTTCTCCCAAAGCTTCCACCTTTATGCTCCCTCTTTATTCCCTACATATCTCTAGGAGGATGTGCTGGGTTGAAGTGTCCTCTAAAATTCTCTATAGAACCTCAGAATGTGACTTTATTTGAAAATAGGGTCTTTGCGGATGTAAAAAGCCTTAACGAAGGCTCTTGAGATGAACTTGTCTTGGAGTTAGGGTGAGCCCTATATCCAGTGAGGGCCATCCTTATAAGAGACAATGACACAGAGAGAAAAGGGCAGCGTGAACATGGGGGCAGAGACTAGAGTGACCCAGTTGCAACCCAAGGAACGCCAAGGATCTGACAAGCCCCTGAAGCTAGCAGAGAGGCATGGGATGGTTTCTGCCTCAGAGCCTCTAGAAGAAACCAAGCCTGCCGACATCATATTTCAGACGTCTGGCCTCTTGTACTGTGAGAGAAAAAGAAAAAGAAAAAAAAAGAAACCTGCTGTAAGCCACAGAGTTTGTGGCTAGTGTGGCAATTGGTTAAAGCAGTGCTTGGAAAATGAATACCGACGATCTGGTGGTTCTCACACCAATGGGAAGTGATCCGGGCATGCGAGCTAAGTGCACGTAGCCCTTGTTCTCTCATCTACCCCCTCCTCTCTCTGCTTTTTCATCTGGATACCCTACCAGTATCTCAAGTTCTATTTTATCAAGTGGACTTTGTCTTCTCCCCCAGTTCACACTCTTCTTCATGCACTGATTTTTTCCTACTAAATTTACAAACACGAGACCCTGAAGTCTGTTCTTTTTATTAATAAAGATCATCTTGCTGGCTCAGAGTGTTTCGTATCCTCTTTCTCTTCTAATGCCTCCATGTAATAAATTACAAGACTTGCCAATATATCCACCTATCTCTCATATTCATGTTTTTCATTCCAA
Organism: Prionailurus bengalensis; assembly: GCF_016509475.1. Lineage (NCBI taxonomy): Eukaryota > Metazoa > Chordata > Mammalia > Carnivora > Felidae > Prionailurus > Prionailurus bengalensis. Next base: position 63,936,705 of record NC_057343.1, on the reverse strand, counting down.
CTGCCCCACCTTTTCTCATTAAATTACCAGTTGATTGCATTATTTCCCAGAGAAGACTCATCACCTACACCCTGTTCCTGATCTAAATCATCCTCCATCCTGGGCCCAGATCAATCACTTTGCAGCAGGTCTATACTCTATTCAGGAAAATTACTAATTGATGGCAAAGCAATTAGTACCCCTGTGTTTCTTCAAGTCTAATTCAGGGAATACCTGCATCATGTTAACGTGGAATATTAGAATGCAGATTTCTGAACATTTTCCAAAAATGAACTCTTCGTTTGGGATGCAGAGTAATTCCCACAAAATGCTTATATGCAAGTTCAATAGTGTGAATACACTTTACTCTGTTTCTGCCAGAGGGAAAGAAATCCATCACTCCCCCCACCCAAAATATGCCTTGCTTATTTCTACTCAAAAGCATTAAACTGAATATCACTTTTAACCTCTCTTTCTCTTTCTTTAAAAGCTCATTTCTTATTTTTTGTGAAGACTTTTCCAGCCACACCACTCAAATTATTCTTTGCCACCTCTGGATTCCTATAGCATATTATTGTGCCAATGATTACTTGCTGATCAGTTACATATCATTATCTAAGCTATCCTGTGGTTAAGCTTTGTTTCCCTAAGAAAATCTTAAGCTTCTCCACACTGTTCAGAGGATCTAAGTGTGTGCTGAATCAACGTTTGCAAGGTTAGGTGTCGCATCTTAAAAATCTAACCATGGGGCGCCTGGGTGGCGCAGTCGGTTAAGCGTCCGACTTCAGCCAGGTCACGATCTCGCGGTCCGTGAGTTCGAGCCCCGCGTCAGGCTCTGGGCTGATGGCTCGGAGCCTGGAGCCTGTTTCCGATTCTGTGTCTCCCTCTCTCTCTGCCCCTCCCCCGTTCATGCTCTGTCTCTCTCTGTCCCAAAAATAAATAAACGTTGAAAAAAAATTAAAAAAAAAAATCTAACCAGTTATAATAGGAGACTTAGATGTATACTGCCTCATTAGAAAAACTAATGGAGGGGCGCCTGGGTGGCGCAGTCGGTTAAGCGTCCGACTTCAGCCAGGTCACGATCTCGCGGTCTGTGAGTTCGAGCCCCGCGTCAGGCTCTGGGCTGATGGCTCAGAGCCTGGAGCCTGTTTCTGATTCTGTGTCTCCCTCTCTCTGCCCCTCCCCCGTTCATGCTCTGTCTCTCTCTGTCCCAAAAATAAATAAACGTTGGAAAAAAAAAAAAAAAAACTAATGGAAGTAGATGTTTATATTCCCATTCTTTCCACTTGAGTACAATTATGAAACCTGACTGGTGATAATTTAATAATGATAATGTGCTTGATATTTGCTCTTCGTAAATTTGAGAGTAGATCACTAGAATGAAACCACCAACTTTAAGTAACATTGTCTACTGGTCTAATAGCCATTGGATTAGTCTTAAGACTACAAAACTTGGTTAGGAATCCAGGAAAATAATTATGCTTATAAAAGTATAATGTTAAAACTAAACCAGTATTCATTACTCACTTTCAAATGTAAATCATTCCATTCATGCTGACAAATATCTATTGAGCATAACATGTACTATGCAAATCAAAATACTGATTACTTGGTCCATGGCACACTAACCATGGAAATTGAACATAGAATGATCTCTGTCAGTCTTTATGAAGAGGAAAACACAAATATTCTGCAGAGAAATACCAATAATACAGAGGTTCAATGAGCCTGCTTTTAATCCAAATAAATATAAATAATCACCAATAATATTTTAAGATTTGTTCACAATCATAAAATAACATATGTTTTTAAATCCTGTCTTGGCTTTCACTAATTAGCTTTTGCCTTTCCCAGAAGAAGAGTTCACATTACAAATTTCAGAATTCAAAATACATTGCCTGCATTCTCCATTCCTTATTCTCACTTCTCAGATGTTACATAGAGAGAAACTGGACAAACATTCATACTATATCTCCAGTACTTCCCCTGTCCACACATTTGACACAGTGAATGTTCCTTCAAAATCCAAACAGCATTACCTAAACCACTCACTCAGACCAAACCCCACTGACTTCTTCATCAACACTCAGTGTGGCCCGAAGCATCTCATTGATTCATTCAAACATCAGAGCAACTATACGCCAGGCTCTGTTCCAAGTATAAAACTAGGGAGGAAGAGCTGAATCACATGCAGCCCCTACCCTCCAACAATTCACAAATCCGAAGGATAGACATGCACATAAAAAAAGACCATAAAGAGGTGTGGACGCCCTGATCAAAGTGCACAATGGCTTCCATGACTTCACAAAGCACAAGGCTCAAGAAGCAAGTTGATTTCATTGTGTAATTACTTAACAAATGTCCTTCTGAATATTTCAAAGTGCAATTTACTTTTCAAAGTACAAATATCTTTTCATGAGAAGCTGTTGTATCTAGGGGAATGACATTGGGAATCATAGGGCATAGACAACATAGACTCATGCAGTTACTCTCATTAACTCACAGCACTAATAAAAACAATCCATATATCACATCATCAATATGATGGTATATCATGTAGTCAATAAAAATTATACTCTTAAAGTTTCAAATAACTTGAGGAATGTTGTACGAAAAAATTAAGATTGAAAATGCATCAAGAATATGTTTGCAGCTGTACTAAAAATTGCCTACAAAAAGGGATGATACAAATATACTAACTAGTTATTTCCAATTTATTACTTCCTTTTTAGAGTATCAAGTATTTTCTAAATTTACTGTTGTAATCTTAAAATAAATATTTTATATAAATAAAACTCCACACTGTCCTAAAAAGGAAAACTACACTCCCCAACGTCTGAGGAAGAAAAAGAAGTACACAGAAAGTTTGGTGGAAGAAAAGGCATTGAAAGGAAAGCTACCACTTGCCTAACATCCTCATCACAAGAGATTCTCAGATATTTCATGGGAGCTTATAAGGACTGCTCGTTTTGCAGCTCAGTAAATTTTTACAAAATGTAAATCTTTATATCCAAATTAATTAGTGTGCCTTACTGCACTCCCCAATAACGTGCAATAACTTACTGCCCCTAAGTATTGGGGCAGCAGTTAAGTAAGCACACCAGGCCCTTCATATTATTAAAAATGTGCTCAGCCCTTCTGTTTGCTCTTCCCCCTGTGGCTTCCCCTACGGCCACGACCCTGCACCCCCCCCCCCCCCCCCCCGTATGCATGGCCTCAGCACCCCCTCCCCTCCAGCAGCTTGTCAGAAAGGTGGCGGAGCAGAGGCAAAACCAAGTCAATCTCAGCGAATGGTGGAAGTCCAAGAAGTGAATTTCAATAACTATTTTTAAAGGGCCAAAGGGACCAAAGAATGTGTAACTGACCTTTTTGTGCTGTTCGTATGCTAATTTGGATAATGCTTTTAGTACAAAAAATGTCTCCACTTTCCCTAATTATATGGCCAGAAAATGCTCAGAAAGATTTCTTTGCAGTATTTTGTGTTTCTTTGCAGTATTTTGTGATAAACTTAACTTTGAAAATCACTTTTAATCACATTACTAAAAACAAAGCAAGATAATTAGGAGGGAGAATAATCAGCTACTATATCTGATCAAAATTTCTCATCTTTGGTATTGTTGCCTTGGAACAGTCGCCAAGCCTCTAAAACGTCCCAGTTTCTCCAGAGGGGTGGTGGGGGTGCTGAGCTAAATTGGCCTGTTACATCTCTGTCAGCTATGAAATTGTATATATATACTTTTAAAAATATTGTTGGGATGAGCACTGGGTGTTGTGTGGAAACCAATTTGACAATAAATTTCATATTAAAAAAAATATTACTGGGTTTAGAGGCTCCTGGGTGACTCAGTCCATTAAGCATCTGACTCCCGATCTCAACTCAGGTCGGGATCTCACAGTTAGTGAGTTGGAGCCCCACATCAGGTTCTGCACTGATGGTGTGGAGCCTGCTCAGGATTCTGTCTCTCCTTCTTTCTGCCCGTCACCCACTTGTGCTCTCTCTCGCTCTCTCTCTAAATAAATAAATAAACTTTAAAAAAAATGTTTTAAGTGTTACTAGGTTTAAACAAGTCCTCTTGAAAAACAATAAGCAAAAAAAATTTAAACTGGAAAACATTTTAGTTGCTCAAATGAATTAAGACACTTATTCCCACTATTTATGTAGATTAAAAAAAATTATACACATAGTTTTTTAGCCTTCATATTTTACAACTGTATAAAAGTAGCACCAAAATATATAGAACTCAAAACAAAATTGGCAATCTTTGTAATAAAACAGAAAATAGGGTCCAGTTCTACAATAGAATGGCAGTGGGTGGTTTCACCTCATGAGTTGGGTACTTCAGAAATTAAAATAATTTCTAGGGTGCCTGGGTGGGCTCAGTTGGTTGAGCGTCCGACTTTGGCTCAGGTCATAATCTCACAGCTCGTGAGTTCGAGCCCTACGTCGGGCTCTGTGCTGACAGCTCAGAGCCTGGAGCCTGCTTCGGATTCTGTGTCTCCCTCTCTGCCCCTCCCCTGCTCATGCTCATGCTCTGTCTCTCTCAAAAATAAATAAACATTAAAAAAAAAAATTCTTAAAAAAGAAATTAAAATAATTTCACATAATGCAAAAACCAAGCCTATCTTATTATTATAGTTATTAGCATTTCTATTAGCATAACAGTTTTTTACCACCATTTGTCAGAGTCTGTGATGTTTAACCTCATTGTTAATTTAGTCCACATTATAGCTTGTAGGTACAGTTATAATCCCAGGAAAAATAATCAAGGCTCAGAGAGGTTGAGTAACCTGATGAGATGACAAAGCCAGTGAGCAGCAGCATCAGATCTGGACACAGGTCTGTCTGATCTGCCCGTGCTCTTATCATTGCCCTAACACCCATTTTGCTCATCAAATGCCTCAGTGACACACCACTGTCCGTTACCTGACCTACCATACGAGGTCCTTCTTGAGCTGACCCCCAGCCTACCTCTTTAGAATTATTTCCCACTTTTCCCTTTTGTACGTACTTCATTCAAGCAAAATGGAATCCCTTCTTTTTCCCACCTTTGTGTCTTTGACCAAGCTTTTGGTCAAAGAACCTGAATTCCTAAACATATCTCAGACTATTATACTCATTGACTGTGAAACCAGTTTGCCTTGTAGAGAAGCTATGAGTCCTGCCCTCAATTCTCATCATTTGCTCCTCTTGTATGGCATTTATCACCTCATTATTGGGTATTATAATTCATATGTTTGGATTTATCACCTCCACTAGAGTGGAGTTCTTATGCACAGAATCAAGGAAGAGTATATTTTTGTATCTTCAAGGCATTTAGCACAAAGGGAATGTGATTGGATTAGAATATAAGTTAGAAAGTTTAAAAATGAATATTTTATTTTAAGTCCGGGTAACATGCGTTGGAAACTCGAGCTGCTCTAGTCTTAAGAGGGAAACATTTAAGAGGGCACACATATTTACACAACAACACACACACACTCTTAAAGAAATTAAGTAAAATACAAGTAGAAATATGGAAAGCTGAGATTATTTGTTGGTTTTGGCTAATTGTCACTGAAGCATAAAGAAACAGAATCAACTTGGGTCATAGAACTCTAGGCCTTCCTTTACATTTCCGATTCTCACAACTGGTGATGCCCAGAATGAAATCTGGTAATTTTTAAAATTTCATCAAAGAAAAATCACTTTAATATTTTCACTCTTATTTACCTCTCTGGTTAATCTGTAAAAGTCAAAATAAAAGCTGTAGCAGTGTCTGCACAGTAAAAACATCTGTACCTTTACAGTTAATGTTAAAAGTTTTTTCTTAAAAAAAAAAGTTTTTTCTTATGAGATTTTAATTAGAAGCAGAAAACATGGATCAAATAAACTTTCAATGTGCACACATAATTTGCCCTCCCAGGCTATAGAGTTCTGTTGTGAAAAGCTCTATGGCCAACTATTTATGGCTCCTAACAAAATGTTTGCCATCAAACAATGTCTTGGCCCTGTTTTCTGCTTACAGTATGTCTGTTCATCCTTAACTGCCTGCCTGTTTCACTTCCCTAGAAACCTCTATCTACAGGAACTGAATCCATCAGCTTTCCACTCTTCCAAATAATAATCTGTCATTAAGAAAAAGAAAGCCATCTTATCCAAGGGCCCCAGGTTCACTACCTTTCATCACAACACTTCAGACTAAATCACTATCATCTTACTGGATTATGTCACTGAGATTCCTTTCTCTTTTAGCATCCATATGCATCCATATAATCAATCATTACATCATCAATTCTCCATTCGGAAATTTTCTGGGATTTTTCTCTTCATCATTCTTACCACCTTCAGCCTAATCCAAGCTGCGGCTTCCATAGCCATCCATCCTGCACAGACCTCTGTGAGCTACAACGTGAAAGTCAGTCCTTTCAAAGAACATGTTAACTACAAAAGAGATCCGAACGTACAAGAAAACAAAGTTAGTTATAAGATCTACACATCAGGCACAAAATAAATATTTATTGAATGTAGGGATATAATCTATTCATGAATATTTTAATGGATAGAGGATTAAAACACAAATACAGCATGTTCTTAATGTACAATTTCATCTTAAGTTATGCCACATGATATGTTTTATAATGTATTTCTAGTTCCTGACTTATTCCACATTCTTACTGTCCAGAAATAGATCTGACAGCTGTGGCCACAGATGGTAAAAACTTAATCAATTGAAAAATCCAAGATACTAATCAGTACACAAATACTTTTCTAGTAGGTGTTTTTGGAGTTGTTACCAACTTACTGGCTTTTGTTTCCTTTTCCTCCATAGATCATTATTCCCGGATTGGACTACAACAGATGGCAGAGATGACTTTTTTTTCAAATGTTCTACATTTTTTTAAACCTCAGTTTACAGTTGAGGAAGTAATAAACGTTCTTGACTACCTTGAAAAGCGTGTTTAATTTCTGTGTGTTTAAGTAGTATGTCAAGTTTATTCACCAAGACCCAGAACCAATTTACTGTTCTCAAACTTTTTAAATGCTTCATTTTCTCTAAGCAAAACCAATGTAACAACCATAACACCTAACACACCATAATTACACAGTAGATATGTTGCGTAGATGTACAGAACAACTACACTTGAAAAGTTGAATTTTTGCCTTCCTTAGCAACAGAATAGATCCTATTTAATAAAGAAGAAACAGCACAGGGGAGAAATAAGAAAATTTGTATTTTGTTTGAAGCCATTATTTTCCAGAATGCCATCTAGAGCCATGACCTTCAGTCACTGTGCTTCCTCAGCACTTTCCTTGTGAAATATTCAGAAGATCCTATCTGGTGATCTGAGGAAGACCAGACAACTTTATTTTATTAAGTTATCTGTGTCAATAGGAAGCATCTCCAATGAAATTCCTCATTCAACAATAAAAAATAAAGGTCTACCATCAAGTTATTTTATTTTGTTAAATATGATAGAGTTGATAAGAGACAACACCAATACATTTCACAGGACCAAAGGATTGAGCTAAGCCACGTGCAAGTTGATGTTTACTGTGTGGTAGATGCCAAGGACCGACGTGTCTTATTTAATCTTCACCACAATTCAGGAACCAGGCATTATAATTTTCTGCAGTTTTTAGATGTCAACTGAAGCACAAGGAGTATCTGGTTGGTCTGAGGTCACATGACCAGTTAGTGGTGAAGCCTGGACTCAAATCAGCGGGTTTGACTCCAGAGGCCATGCTCTTATACAATCTGAATGTTAACAGCAGCCTGAGAAAGGAAACACAATGTAGTCTAAGTAGACTGCAAAGGCCAAATAAAAGAATGCGGCAAGCTAAATTCTAGAAATAACGGAAGGGGAGAATCAGAAATCAAAGTCAAGCATTGGGTAAATGTTAGAATCTACCTAAAATATTAAGGGACCAATAATGGCTCTAGAGAAATCTCAAAATCCTTGCTAATGCAGTCTCTAAAATTGTCAGTAACACAAACTAATATGCTGCTAGCTAAGTCATACGCTTCATTCCTATCTCATCAAAATTGTAAGGTAAGTCTCCTGGATGATTTTCTGTAGGAAAAAAGCTCCAATCTTAGGACCAAATTAATGCAAAAATAAGAATTTCTTTACAGAATTTCATTTACAAAAATTAATTGCCACCTGATATTCATAGATTGCATCTAATCTGAATAGAAGAGCTACCCTTAGGTACTTTAGACCTCAACTCATCAATACAGTAGCCACTAGCCATATGCAGCTACTGAGCTCTTGAAATATGGTAGTCGAAATTGAGATATGCTGTAAGTATAAAATATACATCGGGTGTGGAAGGGGAAAAAAGCACGTAAAATATCTCATTAGTAACTTTTATATTAATTACATGTTGAAATAATGATCTGGATATGTCAGATTAAACAAAATAAATTACTCATATTAATTTCACCCATTTATTTTTATTCTTTTTAAAAATGCGGCTGCTATAAATTTTTAAGTTACCTATATGGCTTACATTATATTTCTAGTGGAACACTTTTGATGCTTTAAGTGCACTTAGTGAATATACTACTATTTATTTACTTGTATTATTACATAGTTTGAATCATATGCTAAGATTAAAACTTTCCTTCTGAATTCATATCTGATATAACTTTCAGCTTCTGATTAAATGCACCACATTTACTCAAATGCACTTTTGTTTTCAAATTCTGCATGGAACAGTGAAAGAGAGCGATCTTATTTTGGTGCCATACTTGTAAGACAGTTGCAAAGCGTTGGAGCCACCAACTGTTCAAAAGTGGCAATACCCGACTAATTCCAACCCTCACAGAACAAAAAATAAACAGCTGAGAGAAACTTCAAGTCTATGAAGGAAAAAAACATTTAAAATAATATGTAGACAATATGTATGATTTCTGTTTTACACTAATGTGGTTTGTTCATCCAACAAAAATATAGTGGCTCACATTTTAGGAAATTCTATTTGGAAAATAGATGGAAATCGTTCGAGAAAAAAAATATTGATAAGTATCTGGAAAACCGTATGCTGACTGAAAGATTTCTAATAAACACTAATGGGTCACATAGAATTTTGCTGTTTGAAAATCTTAATCGGAAGAAATCAGAAAATAACAACAATACATCTTTCGTAAGTGAAGCAGATTATACCTATTTTTAAAGACATGCTTATAAGTTTGAGAAGATTTTAGTGATTTTAAAAAGTAGTTGTCACTCTGGAATATGGCTCTACAGGGCCCTCTTGCATGTGGGAGTGTTCTAATGACTGTTGTGGCTGGTAGCACTTTCCCAAGTGCGGTGGTGCTTCATTCAGGACCAGGGACCCTGATGTATCCTCTTGGCTCCCACCAGTGTTCGGAGTCTCCTGGCTGGTCTTGTGGGAAAATTTCCGGGCTTCCTTGGCCTGATGAATGAGGAGGTCCGTGTCTTGTTCCTGAAGCTAAACAACAGAGGCAAAACAGTCAATTTAGCAGACTTAAACTTTCAGATGCCCAACCTTAGGGCACGGGTGCAACCATGGAATGTTAATCCATCCAGTTAGTCTTTCTTGGGTGTTTAACCATCCCAACAAGGATATTACCACAGCTCTGGGGAAATTTCTACCAGGAAAGACAGGCCATGGCTCTCACCTGTGATGCCTGTGGCAAAAGACAACCCTGAAACTCTCTGGTGTCATCCACATATAAATATAATACTTCCAACCACTAACCTTATTATTTTTTTTTAGTTTTTTTTTAATGTTTGTTTATTTTTCAGAGTATATAAGCAGGGGAGGAGCAGAAAGAGAGGGAGACACAGAATCTAAAGCAGGCTCCAGGCTCTGTGTTGACAGCTCAGAGCTGTCAGGGGACTCGAGCTTGCAAACCGCAAGATCATGACCTGAGCCAAAGTTGGACGCCCAACAGACTGAGCCACTCAGGCGTCCCCCTAATCTTATTTTTTACTAGCAAAATGAACCTTAGAAATTTGGTGACATCTGAGAAAAAAATTCCTAGTTGCTGTGCTTGGAGAACATTAAAATGAACACTAGCGTGTTTATAGTGGTGATGGCTTTAGAGGAGGATGCATTGAAAGAAGATGGAGCCTGGCTTCATAGATCATTTAAGTAAAGAAACATGAAAACTGTGTTTGGAAACTTAAGCTTTTCTTATTTTGAGGCACACATATCTTCAGGCAACATGAGGAGTTCTGATGTTTAAAGGAATTTTCTGTGATTTTAAGAACAGTGTACAATCTTCTCTTTTCCTTTGTGGACTCAGTCAAACTTTTTAGAAACTTAGTTTTTTAGGTCTTCTAATACTGGCCTGAAATATATGATAAATAAAATCTTCCCTCAGAAAGTTTCTTAGAACTATCAATTTGTTGGTAAAGATCTATATTCAAATGCATTTAGTATGTTTGAAACTAGACACCATCTCAAAGCTTTGTTCTGATTTATTATCTCTTAAATGCATCTATTTGAAACTGTCTCATTTGAACATGTTTTATTTATGGTGTGATTTTACATTAAGAATTATTCTTAGAAAAAAATAACTCTAGATGCTTATGGGTAGCCAACATGTGTGAAGCTTTGTAACATATAACATTTACCACTGATACAATTTCAAACAGAAAAACAAAAAAGTATTAAAGTAGACGTGGCAGGCAAGGTAGAAAACACTCTTTTTCATGTTACACAGAAGCGGTAGAGATATGATTTCCACCCTGATGGAAATTATACACTAATTGTGGAGGCAGGACTGACATGTGACATGGGAATGAAAATTACAGAGTAGGAGTGAGTGTTAAACTTTGTAATGAATGCCAATGGGTTCCAAGAAGTCTTGATGCAGCAGGAAAGTTATCATTGAAGACAAGGGACCTGTGAGAGCTTTAAAGAATAAATATAGCTTGGACAAATACAAGAGAAAGAGAAAGATGTTCCAGGAAATGGGAACAAAATGAAAGAAGATAGAAAAATAGTTATTTGATTTTCCTGTGAAATAATGAGGACAAGAGGTTAAAAGAAACACACACACACACACACACATTTTTGTTTTTATCTTCCAAAGTACCTGATTTAAAGCCATTGTCCTCTTACTTTAGCCTGTACTACAAAGCTGTAATCATCAAGACAATAAGGTATTGGCACAAAAATGGACACGTAGATCAATGAGACAGAATAGAGAACCCAGAAATGGACCCATAAATCTATGGCCAACTAATTTTCAACACAGCGGGAAAGAATATCCAATGGAAAAAAGATGTCTCTTTCTCTTTAGCAAATGGTACTGGGAGAACTGGACAGCAACATGCAGAAGAATGAAACTGGACCACTTTCTTACACCGTATACAAAAATAAGTTCAAAATGGATGAAAGACCTAAATGTGAGGCAGGAAACCATCAAAATCGTAGAGGAGAACACAGGCAACAACCTCTTTGACCTCAGATGCAGCAACTTCTTACTTGCCATGTCTCCAAAGGCAAGGGAGATAAAAGCAAAAATGGACTATTGGGACTTCATAAAGATGAAAAGCTTCTGCACATCAAAGGAAACAATCAACAAAACTAAAAGACAACCAACAGAATGGGAGAAAATATTTGCAAATGACATATCAGATAAAGGTTTAGTATCAAAAACCTATAAAGAGCTAACCAAACGCAACACCCAAAAAACAATTAATCTAGTTAAGAAATGGGCAGACACTTTTCCAAAGAAGACATCCAGATAGCTAACAGACACATGAAAAGATGCTCAACATTACTCATCATTAGGGAAATACAAATCAAAACCACATTGAGATACCACCTCACACTGGTCAGAGTGGTTAAAAGTAACAACTCAGGCAACAACAGATGTTGGTGAGGATGTGGAGGAAAGGGAACCCTCTTGCATACCCTGGATGCAAACTGGTACACCTACTCTGGAAAACAGCATGGAGTTTCCTCAAAAAATTAAAAATGGAACTACCCTACAATCCAGCAATAGCACTACTAGGAATTTATCCAAAGGGTACAGGAGTGCTGATTCATAGGGGCACATGTACCCCAATGTTTAGAGCAGCACTATCAACAATAGCCAAATTATGGAAAGAGCCCAAATGTCCATCAACTGATAAATGGATAAAGAAAATGTGGTTTATATATACAACGGAATACTACTTGGCTATGAAAAAGAATGAAATCTTGCCATTTGTGACAACATGGATAGAACTGGAGGGTATTATGCTAAGTGAAATAAGTCAGTCAGAGAAAGATAGATATCATATGTTTTCACTTATATGTAGAATTTGAGAAACTTAACAAAAGACCATAGGGGAAGGGAAGGAAAAATAAGTTACAAACAGAGAGGGAGGGAAACCATAAGAGACTCTTAAATACAGAGAAAAAACTGAAGGTTGATGGGGGTGAGGGGTTGGGGGGGCTAGGGAAAATGGGTGAGGGTCTTTGAGGAGGGTACTCGTTGGGATGAGCACTGGGTGTTACACGTAAGTGATGAACCATGGGAATCTACTCCTGAAGCCAAGAATACACTGTTTACACTGGAGGCTAGCTAACTTGACAATAAATTATAAAAACAACAACAACAAAAAAAATAAAACAAAACAAAAATCACTGTCCTCTTAAGACCAGTTATTAGATAATGTTATCAAAATGGTTTGTCGAATTCAGTCAAGTCACTTTGTATGTATGTACTTAACCATGATCAAAACAAGTTCCAATACCAATATTTATTCAGATAAATTTAAATTTAATTAATGTTAGTTGTTGTTATTTTTTCCTTCAACTTAAGATAGGATAAAACCAGGCAGCTTCCGGTTTATGTTCAAGGTGTTCACAGATCCCCAAAAAAGAATTACCAATTTGGCATCATTATCTTCAAGATTATGGTTTTGCCAAAGAAAACTCAATTAGAAGAAACTTCCTGCTACTCCAAGCAGAGATAAGCACGTCAGTAGTTGGAATTCATCTAGCTTTGTGGGTGAGTGAAGAAGAGCCAAACATCACTGGGATGCAAGATCACAGCGTTCTACACTGGCATGTTTAAGATCAGTTGACAACTGAAATGGGGCCTTGAATTGCTACCTTTCGAGAGATTTTGTCATAACAAGGAAGGTAGTATGTAATTGTTGATTTTCCAAAAGACAAGTCTTCATATACTTAAATGAACCTTATGTAGAAGTTTCACTATTAGGAGGATATAATCAACCCAAATTCCAGCTCCATTTGACAGGGAAGAGTTGACTCATGAATAGGGTCATTCGACAGATATTTTCAGCCACATGAATAAGGTAAATCCTTTGACTGGAGGCCTTGATGTGGCATTGAAGATATTGATGGAAAAAAAAAAAAAAACCAAAAACTTATTGTTAGGTACAAGTTGCCACTCTGGAAAGGGATACTGAAAGCAGTTAACCCTGGAGATAGTCCAGCGCTGAGAAAATTCTTCAGGCTATGGATTAAAATGACAGAGTCCTGAAAACTTCACTATAAACAGAAACTTACAAACACCTATAAGCACTGCAAGCCACACTGAAGGGGTCTTCTGTGTGGTCAGAGGTAGAGAGCAGCAAGGATTGCTTGCCATAGCGGAATGAATCAAAAACCACTCCACCGTGTCAAGTTTGCCTCCCGGCCAAGCAGAGCATCCTTCTCCTTGAATTTACTTTTTACCTTATTTGATAATTTTTTAATTCATATTCAATATTTGAAGAAATGTAAGGAAGATATAGCTCTTTATAAATGTTACTTTGTCATCTATGTGAAGAAAACCAAATTCCAATAGAGAGTTAATTGTGCTAATATGTAACTAATGGAAAGTCCTTGGATTTCATTATATTTCAAAGGATCCAAGACCCATAAAGACTAAGAAGTATTGTTTGATAGGCATACTACAGATGATGAGGCATATATTGGTTCCTCTTCAAATACACTACAGGTGTTGGTCAAAAGTGTTGAAAGAGACGCCTCAAATTACTTAAGTAAAAACTGAAGTTTAGTCGCTTTAATGAGTGAGGTTTTTTCATGGTAAAGCTGGATCTGGGTTTAAAGTGATATACTGAAGCAGGCTTGTGCTCTCTCTCTTTCCACATTGTGGAAGTAAATGGCCACCCACAGATCAGTAATCCCAACAGAAAGCTGCAGCTCTTACCCTGAAGTTATGAAAACAAGAGTCACATGGACTCTTGGGTCAAATGCTGATCCTGCTACCTACCCATCATTCTCACCTGAGATTCTCAGGTGTCCACTTTATGATTACAGATAGGTGGAATGATCTCCAGTTAACTTATTCCCCTAAGGAAATGGAATTCTCTTACCAGTAACAGAGTAGTAAAAGTGGAGATCTATGCATTGTCCACCCAGGAGAAACAAACCCTTTACCCCATAGATGTAACCTGGTTGTGTTGAACAAGCATGACATAAGGATTGTGATCGCGGTGACAATTAAGTTATGTCTCTTACCTTGGCTTCAAGATTTACTCAGTTCTGGTAATATCCCCTTACCTTGAAAGAATATTTGGGGGCGCCTGGGTGGCGCAGTCGGTTAAGCGTCCGACTTCAGCCAGGTCACGATCTCGTGGTCCGTGAGTTCGAGCCCCGCGTCAGGCTCTGGGCTGATGGCTCAGAGCCTGGAGCCTGTTTCCGATTCTGTGTCTCCCTCTCTCTCTGCCCCTCCCTCGTTCATGCTCTGTCTCTCTCTGTCCCAAAAATAAAAATAAACGTTGAAAAAAAATTAAAAAAAAAAAAAAAAGAAAGAATATTTGGACAGGTCCATGATTTTTGTGATCACTCACTTGCAAAAAATAAAAGTTGTTCAGTTACTATCGGTAGTAAACACAGTTTCAATTTAAAAATTGGACATCCAGTACAAACTCGTAAGCAAAATCTTTAACTTGATTCACCATCGAACATTCTATTATCCCAAGCTTGGATCTGCTCTCTCTAGAGTCATGCCATGGGAAGGGAGGAGGGAGGCAGAGGGAACAAAGTGTGAATCCCTCTGGACTCTGCTTTTGCCCTTCCTCTCTTCAGAGACTCCTTAATACACGATCTCTCTGCTACACCGCCCTTGATCAGGCAGATGACTCCCTAATGATCTTCTATCATTTTGTTCCACACTCATACGATGTATGTTCACCTTCATTCTTTTTCTGCTGAGATTTTCTGGCCCTTATTGGACAATATTCATGACGTCCTACACATGTCCAATCTCTGGCTCATCCGTGTGTATTTGTTATCATAACATAACCCAGCTGCTCCTGATTAACTCACACACACACAAACAACTCTCTCCAATAAAGTGTCCTAACCAATTTCCTCTTTACTACATCCTGACTCCTTTTTATAGACCTTAAGGAACAGGTTTTTAGAGATGGTTACTTTCTAATTCCACATATGTAAGCTTCATGTGGGAAGAAAATTTTAACTGCTTTGTTCATTGCTTCATTCCCAGCACCCAGAGTAACAAGTGACGTATGCTAGGCATCACGTGGTGAATAAATCAATATGAAATTGGAGACTGTCATTTAAGTGATCTGATGTTGATCACTGGTGCCTCTGTCAAAATGGAGACAGGAAAGATCCAGTTATAACATCATATTAGACATGCACAAAAAATTCCCACATTTCCTCTGCCTAATATAGTAAATACAATTATCCCACTCACATTGAAAATGCACTTATACTTCCCCAGAGGCAGAGAACACAAAATCAAATCCAGCTACTATGGAAAGTGGCATGTCCAGGATCTCTTAAGAAGCACACTCTTTTTAGTCCAATGTGATTTGTCATGTTTGGCAACATTTGACTCAAGTGTAGGTTTAATCACCCTATGTTCTGGTTATCTATTGTTGAGTTACCAAACCACTCCAAAACTTTGTGGTTGAAAACAATGACATTTTGTTCATAAGTCCATAATTCTGGAAGGGTCTGGTGGGGGCATGCCATCTCGGTGCCCTTTGGAGTCAGCTGAAAAGGCTTGAAGGATGATGGCTGGCATCATCTGGAGACTCAGTCACCCTTAACTGAGATGGTGGCAGGGATACAGACACATAGATTCTTCTTAAGGGCACTTAGCTGCCCCAAGTAAATGGTGATTTGGTTCCAATGGTGAGTGTCAGATGGATGAGGTGGAAGTTGTACGCTTTTTATGTGCAGCCTCAAAAGTCGCAGTGTCACTTTTTCCATGGTCACAGGATTTCCTAGATTCAAAGAGAGAAAATACAGACTCCTTACACATCTCAATGAACATGTGTCAACATCACACTGTATCAAAAGCTTGAAGGATGGGCTATATATCATCGTGATCGCCTTTGGAAAACACACTCTTCCATACCCCAAATCTTAATCACAACAATGAAGACAGGCAGAATTCCCACATTTGGAAAAAGAGCAAAAGTAAAGCAACAAATAGTGGTCCCGTGCCTGACACCAGGCCTCGTGGCCAGGAAGACAAGGCCTTCTCTCCTGATGATTGTTCCTCAGGCTGCCAGTCTGGCGGCCACCAGTTGTGTGCCCACCACAGTCTTAACCTGAAAGGGTTTAGGGAATAAGTCTCTATCTTTGACAGCTCTCTTTTTGTTAGTGGTGTTCTGAAGCTCTGAGAAAACACAATTAAGAGAATTAATCACCACAGTATTTTCAGGATCCAGGCTTCTCTGGAGTTACCTAAAATCTGAGTTGCTGGTCAATTACATGTCTCTTACTTTCACCAGTTAGAATGCTAGTTCAGGGGCCTGCTTGCCCTCAGATACAGCACTGCCTTTGTGCTATTCTCAAACTTCGTGGACTGTTTTCCATATTCCCATGTGATCTGTGTTTTGCTAGAAAGAAGAAACCAGGAATTTCTCCCGGTGACTTGAGTGGCATCTCTGGCTGCATTTTTCATCATTCTGTCCTCTGGGTTTCAAGAACACTTCATCCTTCCTTTGCTCTCTGGATTCAGGGAGATGGAATGCCCTACTTTTTGCTCATCTCTGGGTTGACATATCATCTATTTGACTCCTCTCAGTGATTTCATCATCTAACTAACTCCACTATTCAATGTCCTTTGTTTCTTTTTTTTTTTTTTTTTTTTTTTCAACGTTTATTTATTTTTGGGACAGAGAGAGACAGAGCATGAACGGGGGAGGGGCAGAGAGAGAGGGAGACACAGGATCGGAAACAGGCTCCAGGCTCCGAGCCATCAGCCCAGAGCCTGACGCGGGGCTCGAACTCCTGGACCGCGAGATCGTGACCTGGCTGAAGTCGGACGCTTAACCGACTACGCCACCCAGGCGCCCCAAATGTCCTTTGTTTCAAATTCTTAAAAGTACTTAGTATTATTTAAGCTACTGTTACTCTATTTCAGGCATAGCAACTGAATCTATAAATTTTTGCAAATTAAAATAAGTCTATAGAGTGTTCTTTAAGTTGTGACTTAACCCATTTTAAAGTTTATTAAAATAAACTGATTAAATTAGCTTATTCACTTTCAGAGAAAGGAAGTATTTAGTGAACATTTATTATAGATGATAGCTTTTATAAAGCATTCAATTCCCACAATTCAAAAAAATTGGAGGATCACCCTGCTTTTATAGTGAAAAAACTGAAAGATAAGTTAATTAAGTAGCTTACCCAGTGTCTGATTCTTTATTATTCTTCCCACTATACCATAGTACACATTGCCTATTTTATTTTTTATCATTGGTCTTAATCATGCTTTGAAAATTGCCGTTGGGTGGCTCAGTCGGTTGGGGGTCCGACTTTGGCTCAGGTCATGATCTCACGGTCTGGTCCATGGGTTTGAGCCCTGCGTTGGGCTCTGTGCTGGCAGCTTGGGGCCTGGAGCCTGCTTCGGATTCTCTCTCTCTCTCTCTCTCTCTCTCTGCCCCTCCCCCATTCATACTCCTTATTTCTCTCTCAAAAATAAACATTAAAAAAATTAAAAAAAAAAGAAAATTGCCATTTGTTATTTAATAATAAATTTTAATGTTTTAGTAAGTACCTCCAAATCAGAGCTATTTGTATTCTTCATAAGTACCTTTTCATCTATACTTTGATAAATCAAAGCTTTTGGTTGAGAATTACTGTAGGAATCCAAGTAATAAACAAACATGGAGGGAGAATTAAGGCATTTCAGGATGAATGGACAAAACCAAATCACCAATAATTACTTGAAATTTTCACTATTTGCATACTAATCTCATAGAGCCTAAAAAATACATTTAATTTGTAGAAAAAAACATCATGAATAAATTAGTATTAGTATTGAAATAAACAGGTTAATTGCTTACACAGTAGGTCTGACATTAGTTAGAAAGAAATCATATTGAATTAATACAATGTTCTCATTAATAGAAACTATATTATCAGTTACTATAGTGTCACAAAAGGGGTCCCCCATAAAGTGATGGTTTAGTTGAAGCTACATTTGCATTGAAAATGATGAACAGCGTCTAAGCTTATTTGGTGTCACCTTGAAAAATGTTTGAAAGCCCAGGAATACATATCTTTCATGTATATTTTATTTCATGTAGACTAATTTAGTGACAACTTTAGTTTTTCTGAGTTTCTTTGGGGAGAGAAAGAAAGAAAAAGTCTTGAGTGTGAGGATATAAGCCAAAGAAATGTGTCAAGCTGAAAGTGACAAAAGCTTCTGTGGCAAGCAGGATTCTAAGATGTTCCCCAGTATTCTGCCTCTGGTGTACACACCCTGCATAATCCCCAAGTCTGCAAATTTAATGTGTTTTACTCCTGTGATTAGGTTATGACATATGACACCATTAACCTTGAGATGGGGAGGATCATCCTGGAAAGCTTGACCCAATCTTATGAGCCCTTTAAAAATAGAGAATTTTCTATGGTTGCTAGCAGAAGAGGAAGTGGAGATTGGAAGGGCAGTTCTCCATTGCTAACATGGGGAGGACATCATGCTTAGAAATGGGAACAGCCTCTAGGACTTTAGAGCTGAGTCCCATCAGACAGCCAGCAAGGAAACAAGGATGTTAGTCCTACTACAGCAGTGATGAATTCTGTCAATAACAAGAATGAGCCAGGTAAAGGACCTTAACTCCACATGAGGACATGGCCAGCTGACACCCAAATTTTAGCCTGAGCAGAAGAACCCCACCACGCTGTGCCTGGACTTCTGACGTATAGGAGCATGAGCTAATAAACAGATGTTGTTATAAACTGCTAAATTTGTGGCGATCTGTTACACAGCAATAGAAAAGGAATACATCTCCAAAGGTGGTGTGAACAGATCCTTTGCAGCACACTGGGAAAGCATGGGGTGGATGGAACACAGAGGGACTTCTGCACATACACTTCCTGGTCATGCTAGGACTCTCCACTCTACTCTGAACAACTGGAGTGGGCTTAGGCACTATGGGGGTTTCATTATTCAGCTTTAGTCCAAAAGCATGTATAGTGTCCTAGTTATCAAGAACATTTTGATCCAAGGCTTGGATGAGGTCGAAGCTTGACTCCAGCAAGCATTTTGGTTCATAACAATACAGACATTAGATGTTAGAAAAATTGTGTCATAAATACTTGGTCTCCAAATGTAAATCCACTGCTCTACAGTAAGATGTATCACAGTCATTGAAAAGGGTGAATTGTATTTTGTAGAATGATATGGCTTTCTTATTGCTTTATTTATTACCCAATAAATAGAATCTGAATTTTTGGGAGTTCTTGCTTGCAAATTGGCAATTTACAGATATGCAAAAACATAATCCCCAAACCTAAAACATTGCTCAATGTTATGCTGACGATGACTTTCTTACTTCAAAGATAATAGTAAAGCATATTATTCATTTTTTTAGCAAACTGAAACATTCTTGAGAAGTTACACAAAAAATGTTTTTTTAAATAACATGTTTGTTATTGAACAGAGTAAATTTTAGAGATGCAATTCATTGCCAGCCCTTGCCTTTTGCCTCTGTCTCTTTAACTATGGTAAATGTGAGGTCACAGCAGTCTGTTTAGATAGTGAAGTTAACCTTATTAATAACAGTATATGCCACAGATTGTTCCAAGTCACACTTCAGTATAAAATGGGTTCTAAGTTTTATCGGTTTGCTCAATACCTAAAAAAAGAGACATAGTTAGCATTACCACTATACTGGGCAGTCAGGTCATGAACACACTTTTGCCACAATGTGATTTTAAAGTATAGCAGACTTTGTATTTTACTTAGGCTCCAGATACTAGAAGAATTTTATATAGTGCAATGCTGTATCAATTATTAACCAAAGTGTGGTTTGTGGGTCATGTGAGATGACTTTAGATTGCAACCTAAGAATATTTTTTTACTTAAGTAGTTAGAAAATAATATTATGTGTTAAGCATAATATTTACCGCAGGTAAAACCATAATGCTGACTTTAAAAAATAAACATATTTAAGTAGGAATGTAATGGAATAAAATAAAATGATTAGGTAAATATTTTTTAAGTATTATATAGATATGCCAGAAATTGAGAGGGATTGAAAAATGATTAAAATTTGGGAAACACTGCATTGCCTCTAAACTTTTTACCTCTTTTGATTTTTAGTTCTAAAATTAATTGTATTCCTTTACTCTTTCAAAGTATATTTTCAAAGTCATCAAGTTAATGTCAGCAATTAAACTTTTTTGAAGAAATTGAAAGCATTTACTTATTTAAAAAATTTTTTTAACGTTTATTCATTTTTTTGAGAGACAGAGAGAGACAGAGCATAGGCAGGGGAGAGGCAGAGAGAGAGACTACACACACAGAATTTGAAGCAGGCTCCAGGCTCTGATCTGTCAGCACAGTGCCAGATGTGGGGCTTGAACTCACTGACCATGAGATCATGACCTGAGCTGAAGTTGGATGCTTAATCGACTAAATCACCCAGGTGCCCCAAAAGAATTTATTTTTAATTACTTGAATATTTTACTAAATGATTCAAAAACTACATTCTCCTACACAAAGGTTCTAGATCCAAACTTCTCTGAGTGTTATGATGTATTTAAAATCCAATCAGAATAATCTATTATTTATTTATGAAGTAAATAAATTGCATAATTATTTATTTATGTATGCATGAAACTCTGCTTCATATAAGAGTTTAATTTAGGGGGGCACCTGGGTGGCTCAATCGGTTAAGCATGAAATTCTTGATTTCAGCTCAGGTCATGATCTCACAGCTCATGAAATCGAGCACTGTGTTGGCCTCAGTGCCAACAGTGTGGAGCCTGGTAGGGATTCTCTCTCTCCCTCTCTCTCTAAATAAACATTTTAAAAAGCATTTAATTTTTGAAATGAGTATATTTTGATTTAGTTAATATAAGTGACCATCAACAATCATTGCTTACTTATATTGCTTATATTGTATGTTTTAAAGGTTTTGTATATATTTATATATACTTATATATTTTAAAAACATATTTTAGTATATCTATATACTAAAGGATTTTCATGTGTGGATGTATTCAGTTGTTATAGATTACACAGTAACTGAAATTAGTATCTACACTTTGATCAGTATTTGATCAGTGTTTTGATAATAGAAAATACTGATATGTTTTAATCATCACTTGTGTTTAGTATAAAACAGAACTAAGTCACTTAGTGCTTTTGGTGATGAGCAAAACTACTATTTGGTTATGAGATATTTTGCACACCTACAAAATAAATTAGAATTCTCCCATTCCATGCTTAGGGCCCTCCATATTTTCTGAATCCTCCCAAGATTATCAGCAATGAAAATGCATAATGTTTCATATTGTGGTCTGCCTCATTTGGTGTTAGTTACTACAGTTATTGCCTCTGTCTATATCTCACTGTGTGATTGACACCAAAAGCAATCTTGGGCTGGAGAAACAGATTCTTCTTATTTAGGTGCACCCTGGAAGGCGTTATAATTACATACTCAAGGGAACTTATGCTGAACACAATTTTACATTTACATTATGGACTCTGCCTGCAGGCAGTGACAGTAAAGAATAATGAGATGAAGCCAAAGATTTCTGCAAACTCTTCTCTCTGCAAAAAAATGGGGGGAGGGTAGACTCAAGGGAAAGAAATACTGTAAAATTTCCATGTCAGATAGAAGAAAAATAACATTTAATTTGAAAGGAATGTGAGAAAGAAGACTGTGTTAGGGAACAGGCTAGGCTGATGTAACAAAGAGACTGAAAATACATCAGCTCACAAAAACAAAACAAGAACGATAATTTTAGCTTTCTCTCAAGTATTAGTCCAGAGGCAAGCAGGCGATGCAAGGCAAGCAGAGGACTCCCCTGGACCACCTATTCA
Source organism: Prionailurus bengalensis (assembly GCF_016509475.1). NCBI lineage: Eukaryota > Metazoa > Chordata > Mammalia > Carnivora > Felidae > Prionailurus > Prionailurus bengalensis. The sequence continues at coordinate 63,914,482 of NC_057343.1, read as the reverse complement.
AAACTGGCTCACCAGACTGAGTCTTCAGTCAAGACCAAGGGATAAAAGAGAGAGGAGCACACACCTAATTATGTCAAGAGCAAGACTGGGAAGTCACATGTATTTCTTCCCTTTGCATCCCATTGTCAAGAACCCAACCTTACTTATCTACAAAGGAGATTGGAAAAATACAGTCTCTGGCTGGGCAAATACTCATCAAAAACTCGAGGAGTTTTACTATTAAAAGGAAAAATGGAGAAAGAATATTGGAAAACAGAAGTCTTGCCTTTGGCCTCCAGTGCCCAAGTGTCCACATGCACCAATCTTCCCAAACAGAAAGCACAGGTCCTCCCCAGGGAATTCAGCTCAAAGTTCATCTAGTTATTGTTCCCATTTCAAAATCTCCGATCTCCTAGTGGTGCTCATTTCTGTCCATCTGATTTGGAGACGGACCTTCAAGGACTAACAATTTACTATCTTACAGACAAGTTACTCGCACTCCAATACATCTCAATACAAAATGATGAAGATGAAGAGCTGCAATAAAAATTACCATTCTAAAAGCAAAGAATGGCAACACTGCAATCACTATGATGTATTCTTTCTGGCAGGAATTGAAAAGATTTCCTTACTAGACAATAAAGTAAATTCCTTGGTTAGGCTCTGGTTCTGACTTCTGAAATGAACTCATTTGTCCACTTGGCTCTCCATGGTCCCTGGCCTCACCCCTGAAAGATTCATTCTTCTCATTATCTACTGTGGTGTCTGCTTATGTAAGCCTGCGTCCAATCAGGAGAAAGAAAACATGCAGTAATTTGAACAAGAAGTGTTTAATATCAAGAATCACTGAGGCTCCTGGCTGGCTCAGTTGGTAGAACATTCAACACTTGATCTCAGGGGCCTGAGTTCGAGCCCCATGTTGGTGTAGAGTTTACTTGAAACATGAACAAATAAAATTTTTAAAAAATATATCAAGAATCACTAACTAAACAGGGGTTTGGAAGAATGAGGATTTGGCTAGTTAGGAGCAAGAACTCCAGAGAATATAGGAATAGGCTTAGATAAGTGCCTCAAGGAAGAAGCCCCCCAAGGACTGAGATCCAGGCCTTGTTAAAATTGTCAGCACAGCTCACTGAATGGTAGAGAAGTCACTGTGGGATTGACTCAGTGGAATTTGCCAGAAATCCACCTCCTGGTGTGCTAGGGATAGCTATTCATGGGGCTAGGTCTTGTCCTAGGTATTCCACTGTGAAATTGCTCAATGGAACTGTTGTTTCTGGGAGCTGCAGACAGTTATAAGTTGGAGGAGATGGGCAATGGAGAAGAGCCTGCCAAGTGAGCACCAGGATGAGAAAAGAACACCTCTTTCTCCTGCAGTCTGTCCTCAGCACCTTCTATCGACAAAGCTTAGTACTACACCAGTTATCAGGGAAAAATACTTAAAAAGGTGAGCTCCGTTTTTGTAGAACAGTCAATGATGGGTAAATTTGGAGGTGAAGGACATTAAGTTGATCATTGGACATATCTGAAGTGAGTTGTTGGGGATATTCCCCTCTGGAATGTTACAAAAACTAGCCTTGGTAACTTTGGGCTTCTTAGTGCAGGTGACAAGTTTGCGAGGGGGGGAGGCAGATAAAGGAGTTACTGTAATGGTGAATGTAATTCATCCTGATCACCACGAGCTAGAGTTGCTAGTACAAAATGAGGTGAGTGAAGAGTATATATTGAGCCCAGGGAATTCACTAGGGTGTCTCTTTGTGCCTCTATGCCTGTTGATCATGATGAATGGTAATTACAGCAACTGCAACCCAAATATGATATGGCAAGTAAGGGGTCAAAGTCTTTAGGGGTGAAGGCCTGGATAATCACACCAAGCAAGTGACCAACATCAGCTGAGATGCAAGCTGAGAGACAAGGAGATCAGGAAATCCAGAAAACGTGGTGGAAGAAGGAAATGATGAATATCAAAACAGAGGCAGGACTAGCTGCAGTAATAGGACCACACTTATTTCAGTAATGCTGTCATGTTAAGTGTGCTGAGATCATGACCAGGCATCATTTTACAGGAACTCTACAATGGATTGCAATTAATGCACGACACCAGCAGATCTGAGTGGGGCAAAGGGTGTGTGTGCTATTGGACATCTCTTGTGCACCATTTTAATCTCCTCGAAGACACCTCATGCTCCAGCTTCCAGTATGAAGTTGCTACAGCACTGCCTGTGTTCTCCTCTAGGATTTTGATGGTTTCCTGTCTCACATTTGGGTCTTTCATCCATTTTGAATTTATTTTTATGTACGGTGTAAGAGAGTGGTCCAGTTTTCCCAACAGCATTTGTTGAAGAGCCGGTCTTTTTTCCATTGGACATTCTTCCCTGCTTTGTCAAAAATTAGCTGACCATATAGTTGTGGGTCCATTGCTGGGTTTTCTATTCTGTTCCATTGATCTTTGTGTCTGTTTTTGTACCCATATATATCTGCTACCCAGAAGAATGGGGTGGTTAACACCCAGAAGCAATTTCAGCAGGAAATGAAAACCGATAAGAAAAACGAGTCCTCCTTTTCCCTCCCAAGGCAGACAGTTTTGGAATGCATTTTGTGAGGGTATTCTGAGGGTTTCATGGGATGGAACACCTGGGAATTTTAGTAGTGACCAACTTAACTCTTTTCCTGTTTTCACTCCCCTCTCCCTCATCCCCGCTCTGGGAGTCACTTCTACTTGCCTGTCAGCCTTTGTTTCAGCGCAGCCCCATTTGATGTCGAAGGCTCCACTCCAAAAGGATGTCTAGAAATCCAAGCTCCTTCACTCTGTTGCTTTCAACCCTAGAGTTCTATTCTACTTCTCTGCATAGCCAAAGTTGACTCACCAGCACCAGGTCCGTATTTCCTCTCAAGGATGGGAAAAGAGATAGAGGAAGATAAGCACATTGCTTTAAAGGAAGTAACCTGGAAGCTGCACCTATCACCTGTGTTTACTTATCATTAGCAAGAACTTACTCACTTAGCCACTCCTACTGCAAAGGAGCCAATAGTCTCTAGCTGGGTCCATTGGTGGGCTTTCTATTCTGTTCCATTGATCTATGTGTCTATTGTGTGCCAGTACCTGTATATATGCACTACCCAGAAGAGTGTGGCTCCTGGGAGCCACAGCCAGGTAAAACTTTGCTGATCCTGTTTCTAGATGTGGGGGGTGAGACAACAGATTTGGAGGTGGAATGAACAGTCTGCCACAAAAATAGAAAATGTAGTGATGTATGTTAAGAATCTTCTGAAAATATTCCCTTCACCACCAAGTAGAAATCTCTGGGATTATTGAGGCATAGAAATAAGCACCAATACTGCCCTTGCCTGGCACTAGTTCTGCCATTTCTCCCAACCAGCACACACTATATTTATTTGCCACTTGTTTTTCATTTTCCCTAAATTATCAACATCCACCTTTTGCCTGTTCACTTCTTTGAGAACTTTGTGATGTCTTTTGTTATGACTTTTTTTTTTAATTAAAAAAAAATTCCTTTAACGTTTATTTTTGAAAGAGAGACAGAGCATGAGTGGGGGAAGGGCAGAGAGAAAGGAAGACACAGAATCTGAAGCCGGCTCCGAGGCTCTAAGCTGTCAGCACAGAGCCCAACACAGGGCTCGAACCCATGAACTGCAAGATCATGGAGCTGAAGTCGGACGCTCAACCAACTGAGCTACCCAGGCAACCCTATGATTGCTTTTTATATTAAGAACAGTACTTCTATTTCTCTTTTGTTATTATTTATTTCCTTTTTTTATTTCAGACATTTTCTTTAGTGTAGGTTTGTATTTTACCTATTTTTGAGTTCTTGTATATAATGGCTGTCGGAGGCCTATTTATTTTGCTCCACTGATTTGTCTTGATTATTACCAGTGTGTCTCACTTTATTAGTCTAACTTCATAAAACATTCAGTGCCTCCTATGTTTCCCGTGTTGTTCACCTTTTTCCCATCTTCACACCTGTTTGTTCTTCCAGATGGATACTGGAATTATTTTTGCCAGATCCAAAAGTAAATTCCACTGAGTTTTTATTGGAGCAGTGTTAGCTCAATAATGCAGTATGGGAAGACTGATATATTGCTGTTTTTCTCATAGAAACCTGGCTCGCATTGTTTATACAACTTTTCTTTTATGAATCTCAGTGAAGTTTAAATTTTCTACCTTTCACTTTCCATATCTAAAGATTTTTTTTCTAAATGTTTTCTACTGTTTGTACTGTTTTTTAGCCTTTAAAATTGCTTTGTAGCATAAATATGCTAGTATCTAGGAAAACCATTGGTTTTTATATCTTTTGTGTTAAATAACTTCATTGAAATCTCTCATTAGTCCAATTTTTCTTTTTTTTAGTTCTAGTAATTTTTCCACTGATTTTCTTTGGGTTTCCCAGGAAGACAATCATTTTGAAGGCTGATAATGATAATTTTGCCTCCACTTGTCCAATAGTTAGGCCAATTACTTCTGTGTTCTATTTTTTTCATTGAGTTCATTAAACACTACCAAAGCAGAGCTAAGTCACAGTGGTGACAGCAACCATTTTAATATACTATTACATTTGTTATGTTATTTGCATTATATTTATGTAGTTATCTTGCATCTGTCATAAGTGAGATTACCGTCTATTAGATTTAGTATTTTTCTCAGATGTTAGTGCTAACTTGAAGAAATGCATTAGGAAGACTTTTACCTTTCCTCTGTTGTTTCAGAGTTTATAATAGCATTGGAATTGGCTCAGCCTCAGAAATTTAAAATAACTCAATACCCCCAATTCTCTAGGCTCAAAGTCTTTGAGGGGTGTAGTTCAGTTACATTTTAAAATATTTCTTGGTTATTAATCCATTAACAATTTATGTGTTTTGGTATCGTTTTTGGTAGTATTTTTTTTTTTTTGGAAAATCATTGATTGTACCAGGGTTATCAATTTTTAGCATAAAATCCACATGTAATTTTTATTTTTTTCTCCTAAAACTAGGGGCTTAAAATCCAAACCAAAAAAATAAAAGTGCAGGAAAATAAAAAATCACTGAAAAAAAATCTCACCACTTGGATAACATTGTGATGGACATTTTCCATGTATTTCTCAGTCTTTCCAGTGACAGTCCTTTATACCACTCTTTGCATAATTTTCATAGAAATTATACTTATCTTTTTTTGTGATTATAATAAAAATGTGGTCATTCTACAAAATTTGGGAAAGGTAAAAACTCAGATATTAAAATTGCCCTAGATTTGTCTGTTTGGCAGTAGGTAATGTTAATACTTTGCTGCTATTCCCTTACATCCTGTTAGCATAATTATCATAGTGATACACTGGTCTGAAAGGCAGTGCAGCAGTTAAGGGAACTGGCTCTAGAACTAGACTGTTTCGATTAAAATTCTGGCTCCTCCATTTATCAGCTTTGTGAATGGGGTCAACTGCATAGCTTCCCTGCCTCAGTTCCTTCATCTATGAAATGGGAACAGTAATTACAGCAGTTAGCTCATAGTGTTACTGTCAGGATTAAATAGATACCCAGTGCCTGACACTTGAGAATTGTTAGTTGCCACTATCTGTAACTAAACATAAAGACATTCACAAGTCCTCTATGAAGGATGAAGAACTGAATAAATTGTCTAAAGCAAAATTACTCAAGCCACTCAACATAAATCTTAAGGTTATTAAGAAATAATGTCTCAAGGTTCTGCACAAGGCAATGCAGCACATCATCGTGCCCTATGCAGTTCTGCAGCATAACAGCCTGGCTTGTTCATTACTACATCGTTTCAGCAAAGAGACTAAATAAATGAGTAGGGATGGAGTGGCTATAACTCCCCTTCCTTACTGTGGAGGTCAAAGTTCAGAGAATAAGGAGGCATAGCAGGTCCTTTTGCTTTTTTCAGCAGTGTCCACTTTATCCCACCAGTTCTGTACTGTGGGCTCACAGGTTAGTGTCTGTGGTGGTCGCAACTCCCACCTCACTTCCGTAACTACCGCCTACTTTTTTCTAATCTACTTGCTCTCTTACACGATTCTAGACCAAACTTTTCCAATAATGCTTTCTTAATATCTTCGGCCTCTAATCCCATGGACACATGTAGCAATAATGAATTTCAGCCACAAATTCCAGGATAGGGAGGGGCTTTTTCCACATTGAGTTTTGGATATTAGACCATATTTGCCACTGTTGGGCTGTCTCTTATTCATGACTGAAGGCCTTTTCAAGCACGACACTCTCAAGCAAGCAGGATCCTTCTGACACTTCCAGGCCTCCTTACATGCACAGGAATCATTCTGCTGCTCTCTCATGCCACAGTTAGTCGTGAGAAATCTGGTGAGAATTCTCAGGCCTGTCACCTGAGTGAGGTGGCAAACCTGGCTGTCACATTCCCAGTGTGTCTGGACTTTCTGTTTACCTCCTACCTCGGGCCCGCCCTCATGAAACCAGGGGTAAGCCATGGTGTTTCTGCAATCTCTGCTCCCTTCAACCCCAGCTATCCACATTCCAAGGAATCTTTCCTGGTCGTGAAATACAAGAAGCTTTTCTTTGACATCATTATGCAATATATTTTTTTAAATCATTATGCAATCTTTTAAACACAGTTACTCGGGGATGGGTTCACGAGATTAAAAAATACTTAAAAGGCCTTTATTTAATCTCAGATTAAGATGGCAGCAGGACATATTAGACACCATGTTAAGTCCAGGAACTTTGAAGCTGAAATGACTAGGAAATAGGAGATGGTTCAACAAATAGGCAGTTAATTCTGAAGTAAGTTAATGAATCTGATAGAAAATAATCTTGATCTTAGTCATCTGTTTCAAAATATACTATTTTTTTAAAATAATACTTTTGCCTCTGAGTTTTCCATATGAATGACAAGCATCCAATTGAAACTAGAAATGTATTTTACGTTGATAGTTCCTCAAATACTTAAAATTTTTTAAGGATGGGTTAATGAGTATTAGACAAAACCCTTAACCATGTATCATTGATGATGGAAAAATGATAGATGAAAAGGGAGGGAAAGAGGAAAAAAAAGGAAAAGAGGGAAAGAGAAAAAAGAAAGGGGAAGAGAAAAAGAGAAAGAAAGGGAGGTAGTAAGAGACAGGGGGAGGGAAGAAAGAGAGGGAGAAAAAAGAATGCAGGACTAGAGCTCCAACAATTCCTGGAACAAAAACTCCTACTAAAGATCTAGGAAGAGTAAAGGTCTGCTGTCATCAAATATATTTTCTAAAATTCAGCTTTTTCATTTTATCCTGTATGGTCATCTCAGTGATAAAATTTGCCAGGCAATTGCTTAACTCCACTTCAGTTTACCTTTGCAAACAAAGTTACTGGGTCAACATAAAAAATTCAAACAGTTTCAAAAGTGGGACATTTTGAAAGCATTTTGTTTGCTAACACAAATATACCTTATGGTTAACTATTTAGTAGAAATTGATCACCTCGAATTTGGCCCAATTATTCAATGAGTTTAAGACAAAACTGTGTCAGGAGAACATAGATTATTAAATCATGGTTAAAGTGTAAAATCAACCAGTGGTCTCAAGCTTTTCTTCAGAGTCTTAGTAGCACATACTGTCTTTAGCATTGTATTTTTAAAAAGTGGACAAAGGTCAAGACTAAGTTATTCTCAGTTACTTAAAATACAATAGTATTTATATAACATGCTTATTTAATTTCTGCAATGTAACCTCACTAAATTCACCATTTTAAGAGGGCAAAACACTTCTATAGTGGTGAGAAGTCTCAAATTCAAAATCAGAAACTTATTCTCTGTTAGTAGCATCAATCATGACCAAATGGTTTCACTGGGCACTAAACTGCACATTCCAGCTTTGGCTGGAGAAATCTGGAAAATACTAGATTCTTCATATTAAACAAGGAGAAACATACCAAGACCAAATCAGTGAAACACTTGATTACTGTATTTATGCATGCTAAACTAGACAGAGTTAATTACCTAAATGCTATAAATACCTATATGCCAAATGCACACACGGTATCAGTCACTGTCCCTGAGCTCAGGGAGCACTTACTTGCTCAGGGTTTTATTTAGTACCAGTTACTTCCTCATTTGACTAATTCTAATTTACACATGTTAAGTTTATCCCAGAATCACTGATGTCTTCTTGAAGACACACCAGTTATCAATGTATACTTTCATAAACACTTGTCAGTTCATTGAGCAGTTTACTGCCCAAGGACTCCAGTGATCTGGGAGAACAGTACTGAAAGTAAAAAAAAAATAAAAAAATAAATAAAAAATAAAAAAGTGGTTCTGACGTCATGGACCCATTTCCTAAATTACAAAGCAGGAAAAGTGAGTTAACTTCTGTCTGAAATCTCTTCTGAACCCTTTTTATCACATTATGACACATCAGTAAAGCCCTCAGAAGCCACCAGGTCACGACACATCACATATGAAGTCCTGGCCCTTAGCCCTGCCATTTACAGACTGTCTTTTTTCTATCCTCTACGTCAAACCAAGCACAATCTTGACTCTGGACAAAATTTGGCATCAGATGAAGAACGTTAGGATAGTGTGGAAATCTGCCATAAATCAGAAAATACACTAATTGTAAAATTATATTTGGGAGTGATCTTTGATTCATTCAACAGATATTTACTGAATGTCTATTTTGCACTCATCTTGGGGAATACAAAATAAGATCTGCTTGTTGTTTTCAAGGAGCACACGTATACTAGCAGATGTTATTGCCAGGCCAGAGAGCAGTAAGGTAAGGGCCAGGACTTACCTCTGAGCATGACCAAACCATCACCTGCCTCACTTCCTATGGCTACAAATAACCAAAGCTTACAGGTTTATAAAAATTAACTGTTTGAGTTAAAACACAAACTACTTAAAAGTGTTTTCTGAGAATTTCTGTTAAAATCATCTTGCTTTTGTTTCCTTCTTTCATGTCTTTAGCTTTGTGGGTTGTTTTCTTAAGCACATTCCCTAGTAATTTCAAAGTTTAGTGTTTTTATTCTGCTGGTTGATGCTTTGAAATAAAAGTAACAATCAAACATTTTCTGTACTCTAATTAAACCAAAAGATAAATTGTTTATTTACCTTCTACCTGTCTCCAGTGGCTGATTTCCTACTTTTTGCCAATTTTGAGGTTTTACAGCCCAATGCTCTCTTCATATTCTGTCTCTTCACTTCTTACAGTAGTTCTTTAATGTGTACATGTTTTATTGGCTAATAAATATTTATTTCATGGTTTTATCATCCTGGAACTCTTTCCTTAAATAATCGGTTAGTAGACTGATGCAGTCCTACAATTTTTTTCCAGAATGGGTTTGTGAGAAATATACTATGAACTCTTTTCATCTGATAAAATCTTTGTTTTACTCAGACAAGAGTGACAATGGGGTAGTTACTGTATTTCTGAATAATCATGTTCTCTTTGAACCTCTATAAACTGACATTTAAATACTGCAGAGGAAAATTCTTAAGACAGTCTGAGGTCTATTTTTTCTCACCAAAATTTTAAAAGTATTTTCCTTAATTCATCAACTTAAGCTCAGTCTGAATAAAATCCAAAGTAGTTACACAGGCCTGGGACTATTACAATGCCCAAAAGTGACATGGGCGATTCATGGTAGGCAGAGTGGTCCTCTTCAAATAACCCCACTCTAATTCCTGGAACCTACCAATAGTATACATGGTAAAGAATTAGGGCTGCTAATCAGTTGACCTTAGAATAAGATTACTTGGGAATATCTGGGTGGGCCCCATGTCCTTAAATCACAAGGGTCTTTAAAAGTGGAAGAGGGAGGCAGAAGGTCAGATGGAGACTTGATGACAGAGGTCAGTATAATGCAACATGTGGACTTGGCCCACAACTGCTGGATCTGAGGTGGAAAAGGGTCTAAGAACCAAGGAGAGCTGAGCTCTAGAGGATGGAAAAGGCAATGGATCCTGTCCTACAGCCTCCAGAAACACAGTCCTGCTAACACCTTAATTTTAACTGAGACCCACTTTGAGACCCCTGACCTACATAACTATAATAAATCTGTGTTGTGCTTTAAATGAAACAAGTGGTAGAGTTGGAGACCTGAGTAGGGTAATGACTAACATTTAAACTGAGACCTAGGGGCGCCTGGGTGGCGCAGTCGGTTAAGCCTCCGACTTCAGCCAGGTCACAATCTCGAGGTCCGTGAGTTTGAGCCCCGCGTCAGGCTCTGGGCTGATGGCTCAGAGCCTGGAGCCTGTTTCCGATTCTGTGTCTCCCTCTCTCTGCCCCTCCCCCGTTCATGCTCTGTCTCTCTCTGTCCCAAAAATAAATAAACGTTGAAAAAAAAATTTTTTTTTAAATAAATAAACTGAGACCTAGAAGCAACTCAATCAGCCAAGCCACATGCAGGTGAAGGACATTGTAGGCCTGCTAAAGAAGGTCTGCCTCTTGCACACGTGCTCAAGGGGTCATCTTACCTGATAATTCTCTGCCTTTCTTCTCCCACCCCTCCCCTTACTGAAATCCCACTGTTTGGAGGCAGCAAGGATGTACTCACAATTATTCTTCCCTTCTGCTAGGCATCCTGTGTGCTTCTGGGATGGAAAGCTGTCACTCCCGTTCCCAATCGGGTGCAAAAGGATCAGATCTGAACATGATTTTATCCCTCAGACGACCTAAAGTGGGTCTCACACCAAAATTTGTTCAAACTGAGCAAAGCTTAAAAAACAAAAAACCCATTTTGAGGGTGGGGCAGATTCGGATTTGTTCCAGGCTTCACGTGGACTGGTACCATTAGAACAGGTATTTACCTTGCTGACCAAGGTGGGAAAATTAAAGACAATTTGCCTATATTGCTAATGGGAGAAGCTAGTACTTGAACCGGGAAGTCTCCCTCTTAAATACTACCCTGGGGCTCCTTAAGTAGGTACTTAATTTCTCAACCAGTTAGCCAGTACCACCTGTGATTTTAGAAGTCTTCCAGAGTCTACAGCATATTTCTGGGGTGCACAAACTAAATGAATTTACAGACATGTGTGAGAAAATCGCTTGCCATTACCAATTTCTGTATGTTGTTTCCTAAAACTAACCCGAGAAGGTACCTGGTTTTCCTTCAGCAACTCTACCATGACCCTTCTTATACCACAAATATCCCTGAGATATTGGTTTTACTGATGCTATGTCCCAGGGTGTCAAAAAGACAACTCAAAATTTCATCAAAGCTCAGTAAACCAGCGTAAAGACTTCTTTGTATTCCTGACACCTTCTGCTGGTGGTGAAACTTAAGACTTAGAAAATTAGAACACCATATGGTATTTTGGTAAGCATGGTGACATTTTCTGAATGCTAAATTGTTTGATAAACAAAAAGGGGGGGGGATTTAAAATTGGAGAACAGAGAACAGGGACTAAAAAACCATTACAAGACAGAGCCTTATTTCATTCAGGCAACAAAATCCTGCTGAGAACTAACCTGTCACTAAAAGCCTCTCATCAAGGTTACCTTCCTCGGCACCACTTTGGTGAGCACTCCTTTAACCTGGTAGCCTGAACATCAGTTGCTCATTCTGTGAGATTGTGAAGTTCAACATTTACTTCCATCACCAAAACACTGCCACACAAAGGGAACACAGAAGGGAAGGTTTTCTATTTTCTTAAAGCTTCAGACACTTTAAGATCTTCTTTGTTCCTGAATGATTACTAGATCCTGTAATCTTTTGCTTTCGTTTCCCACTTCATACTACTCTAATCCTTTCCAACAGACATTTGCTAGATTATCATTAATGTAGTTTACAATGATTACCTTTATGTCCATTATGGACTAACAGACAAATGTCTTGTTTTGCCTGTGAACTTCTACGGAGCCTCTCATTTAAGCAGTCATATTCACCTGTGGGCACTTCCACTCACTTATGCAAGACATATTAGGTGTTCTATGTGCTGAGTACTGTTCCAGGTGTTGACTATGCATCAATACACTTACAAATCCCTGCCTTCACAGAGCATCCTAGAAGGGAGTGGGTGGGCAAATGATTTTCAAGAGAAGACACTAATTCAAGTTTGGGAAAGGGCCCCAGATCCTGCATTTCTAACAAAATCCCAAGTGAGGCCACTAGTCCCCTATCAGGAAAAGTGACCCAGCGAGTGAAAATCAACGTAGTTACGAGGGGGCGCCTGGGTGGCTCAGTCAGTTTGAGCAGGACTTCAGCTCAGGTCATGATTCCATGGTTCACAAGCTCGAGCCCCACATCAGGCTGTGCAGACAGCTGAGAGCCTAGAGCCTGCTTCAGATTCTGCCTCCCTCTCTCTCCTCCCCTCCCCTCTCAAAAATAAACATAAAAAAATGTAGTTGAGAACTAGTTTCATCTACTATTTGTGCAGACTGGAAACAGTTATCATGTGGCCATATGAAAGGGTTTTTCCAAGCTAAGGGAAGAGCAAGCGCAAAGTCCATGAAGAAAGCCATCAGGATGCTCGGAGAGTTGAGTAAGGATGAAGGGAGGCAGAGCACTTTAAGGTCTTTGCACAAAGATGATTAATGAATGAGCTGGGGGCTTAAGTTCCACATTTTAAAAGTAGCCTCTACAATGTTATCATTAACAGTAAAGAATAGAATTCATTCAGAAATGTTCAGAAAATGAATGGCAGAAACTACATCTTTTCCATGTAAACCTAGAATTTTATAGATCAAAGAACATGAGATGGCACAAATTTGACAATTCTTTGGAGGGCTAGGAAATCATTTGTCAAGAATGATCTGTAGACCAGTGTGAATACAAACTTCAACCCCCAAGGAGATCCAAAAACAACTCCATAGTTGGCTTATCACTGGGGCAGAAAGGGGTTACTATTTACTACATAGAGTTGGAAGGAAAATCCTATGGATTCAGAAGCAAATGTAAGATTGGCACCAGCTAAAAGGCTTATGCCAAGCAAAAAAGCCATAAAACCTGTATGAAACACAAAATGTATTCTCTATTCCTATTTAGTCTCACCTCCATACAAATTCCAAGGTACTGCTTTGATGTGCTGCATTCATATGGCTCATCATGTTCTTACAATACATAGACCAAAACCAACCAGTTTCTCAAAATGCTGGTCTTCCTAGCATCCAGCCCTACTCGCTTTCTAGACTGTTATACACCTGAATTCATGTTTTTATTTTGAAAACCCACCTGTGGTTAAGAACCTGATCTCAACATGTAACCACTCTAAATTCCAGTAGTGTTCACTGAACATGGCCCTTGCATTGAATCTGTTGAGGAATGTAACTGGACTTTTAAGGTACCTAATAGTTCAAGAAGCATACATCCTCAACCTGAATATTAAGTAATTTTCATCCACTCTTGCCAGTCCCAGCTTCCTGTATGTCTATATTCCCATACAAATAACACCTCAACCAAGTAAAGGAAAATGATTCCTTTAATCAGTGGAACTTAAGAACCTTTTAATGTCTTTAGGTCTTTTAGTCTAAGTTCAAGTGAACATTATAGTTTCTGTAACAATTTCATAGAATACATACATCTTATAAACAAGCATGTAAACAGGTATGTACTCATCTTCTTTTACTAAGCGTACATACTCTTAAGTTTAGGCATGCAGTTATTAATAATGGAAACATTGCACTGAATATATTTGGCACCACTTGCCATCAACCCCAGGATTTTTTGTTTTTACCTCTATGCCATAGATACTTGCCCCATTAATGACTAAACCTGTATTTACATTGCCAATTTAGTTACTTTTTCAAGTACTCAAAACTGCACAGGGATGGGATTTCTGCTTTTAGAATTGCTTTACTGGCCACAAGCAAAATATCTTAAAAATCTTAAATTTCATCTTATTATAAAAACACTACAATTTGGACAAACTGCTGAAGATCTTAATTTGGTTTAAGTATAATACAAACCCATTAAAAAACATTCAACCCTGTCATCAAATATTTAGATATTTACTAAAAAGCAGTTTAAGACTACACACTTTGGCTTCCTCTCTTAAATTTCAATGTATCAATAGGTCAAAAACAAAAACAAAACTATTAACATGTGGACAAGACCCCAATAAGCACAAAATAAAGATGCTTCCTACTTAAATTAACAAGTTAACTAGCTGGATTTTAAGTGCCTATGATCTGTGATTGGAAAAAAAAAATGTACTTGGGAGCCCCGAGCAGAATTTAATATACTAGGAACCCAAATCTCCAAATCAAGCAAATTCAAATGTGATTTAAGCATTGTCAGATTCAAAATAGTAGAGGATAACCTTTTTTTTTTTTAATCGACTAATTGACCTGGGTTTTAATCCAGACTCCACTGGTCTTATATCTTTGCAAATAAATACTGTTGATCTCACTTCCTCATCTGTAAAACTAAGACACAAATGCTGCCATAGATACTACAAATGCTTTAGTAAACAAATAGAGGCAGTACAATCACCTCAGGACCCGTCTCCACTTCCCAACTACCTTAAATTGATAAGCAAAGATGTTTGGATCAATTTATAATAACAAACAACACCAGAGAAACTGCCACAACTAAGAATGACCTTAAAATTTTTATTTTAATATGCTCATTCTGGACAATTTCTTAACAGTCTTAAAATATGGAATTTTATTTGTTTACATTAAATGCACCAAACAACTCAAACAGCATGACTAAATTGCAAATACAGAAGTAGGCCTCTGAATGCTATGCCTGCTCAAATTACTGGAAAGAGAATTAAGCCTTAACAATTTTCCTACTGTCTTAAAATTCATGGGATACATCCATCTGAGTTATCCTTTAAAACTCTTGAGGAATATTACATCTGGAACTGAACTTATAAAAACAGAAAACTATATTAATTCAGACTTTAAAAACAATGTAGGCTAAACAACCTCTAAGGCAAAGGATAATCTGCAAAGACTCAAGTAGACATGATGATCTTATTTTTAGTTGGACACCAAATACTGGCCTTTGTATACTTGTGCTCTCCTTACCTTTACTACTCAGCCCAAAGGCTAGTTTTCTAATGCTAGACAACTACACCATAGTTGTCAACTTCTAACAGAACAATATTTCACTAAATACATAATAAGCTTTCACATAACACTGAATTGTTCTCCAGGCAATTGCAGGTTGCATTTTGTCAGGAATCATTCTGTAGGGCTCTTCAAACTACAGGGAAAAACCCAACTCTGGCTTGTTCTGTTTAGACTGGTCTGCCTGTAAAATGAAGATCTCAAAGTTTTTAGTAAAATCACCACTACTTTGCAGTTTTGAAAATTCATAAAGCTGTTAAGTGCTTTCCTTTTAAACACAGGCTAAGAATCATACATGTATAACATGCAAAAAAATAGAAAAACTTATTTTTCCTGAAAATAATCTTAAAGCTATCAAAACTCAAGCAATAGTACCCTAATACTCAATTCTTAACAAGGTTAAAATACAAAAAAGGTTAGAGCCTCCCCCCTCCCCGGTCAATTAGAGAGAAGGCAGGCAATTATGAGCTATAATCAAGGTGTTCAAATTATTTGTATCTCAAAATGGCTAATTATATTTAGATGGCTTTTTGTTAGTGCTACTTGAAAACTATGTTGTAGGGGCGCCTGGGTGGCGCAGTCGGTTAAGCATCCGACTTCAGCCAGGTCATGATCTCGCGGTCCGTGAGTTCAAGCCCCGCGTCAGGCTCTGGGCTGATGGCTCAGAGCCTGGAGCCTGTTTCTGATTCTGTGTCTCCCTCTCTCTCTGCCCCTCCCCCGTTCATGCTCTGTCTCTGTCCCCCCCCAAAAAATAAATAAACGTTGAAAAAAACAAAACAAAACAAAAAAACAACAACAAAAAAACTATGTTGTATTGTTTAAGAAAATCTTAACAGAATCATGAACATAAACTTTGCCACGCATTTTAAAACCAGAAACAAATAAAATGCAATTCCAAGTGAACTCTAGACAACCTCAGCCCTACTGCCAACCTCACAAGAAAACACCCACCAAACAAGTTAATAAATGTGTGTGTTAAGTCTAGTTACAGTCCAATTGAGTTCTGAACACAAACACTACAAAGGTTCAGCATCTAGGGAGAAAAGTTAACCATTTAAGATTTTATTTAAAATCTGACTTCCATTTTAGCATGTAAAGAAATCCTCTAAATGTCTTATCACTATTCTATGTTAAATAGTAATGCTAAAAGCTTTAAAATGAAATTATATGGTTTGGTGGAATAAACATCACTTTTTTCACTAATCACCATGGCACATCTTTCTGGAGACTACTATAACCCATGCTAACCTTATGGGGCTTTAAAAACATTTAAAGCAGTATTTGTCATTAAATGATCAAAACAAAACCACTTTAAGGTTTTCAATTCAAAAGGTTTAAGAACTCAAAGGACAATTAGATCCTCATTTTATTAATTGTTGCACAATTCTTTGTATTTTCTCTCTGAAAAGTTACCTTTTAATAATCACTCCAGAACTATGAAACTCTTACCTTTCTATTCAGGGATCCATGATTAAACTCTAAGTTTCTTTAAAAAGGGATACATTAGCAGTTAAGCTTTCCATGTTCAGATTTTACATAATCTATTTTATAACACGGTGTAATAAATAAGTTATGGCAAATTTACTCCATATTACAGCTTTCCTTCAAAATTTAGCTTGGATCCAATTTTAACAACGGATCCTTTAAAATCTGATTATTCTCAAGTTAACCCACATTCTTCTACAAGGTGAAAACACAGGCTAGACACAAACACATGAAAGAAAAGGCAGAAATGTTGAATAAAATACTGTTACTGCCACTTCTTAGGTTCCACTCCAGTGACTTGAAGTCACATATGCCTAGACCAACTATCAATGCTGCAAAAGTCCGGTTTATGAAGGGAGAAGTACTAATAGTATTACAGCATTAGAGAAAACCTAACTTCAGACTCCCAGCCTACACTCTTGGCATGAGACATGTCCACACACACACATACTTGTCACTCTGCTTAGCATCAGTGTGTCTTCTTTTTAACTCCTGTTTTTTAAGTTCCAGAAAGTTAACAACAGTCTAAGGACCACTAACTGTTTATACAGCACAGATAATTACTAAGAAAACTAGTATGTAACCAGTTAACAGTTATACATTAAGAACACCAGTACTGGTAATACAGTATTTGATTACTAGAAACAAGACAACCTCCCCTCCCCAAATGTCAATTAACATGCTTAAAAAGCACAACTTTCTTAATACATTGCTTTAAACAGAGTATTTTCACCAAATTTAAATAAACAATGCACAAGCAATGCAATTATTAACTTTTGGATGAAGACAGTGCAAATACCAACTCTAAAAAAGCAAAAAGGCATCTCCCAACTTCACAAATTATCATACGTTTATTAAAATAAATTTCCTTCACAGACACGATTAAAATCAAATACTTAATAAATCTATTCCAATATAGTAAAAACTTACAATCCTGACATGCAACCTCAGAATGTTTTAGCACAAAATTATGACAAAACTTCAGTTTAAGAAACAGAAAGCTGTATAGATGAATTTCAAAATTAAAATTACAAAGGTTTTAAAAATACTTTACATTTCTGGAACGTTTAAAGTGGAAGTCGCATCTTCAGTAATATTTAATTTTCAAAATCTTCTGGTCACAATCCCCACCAAACTCAACAGGCCGGGACAAGTGCAATACCATACAGAAACACAGCATTGCAACCGATCCCAACCTGTGTAGAAAGGGGTTTGATTTTCCCTTACTTTTCTACAGACTTTTCACTACCACAGTCAGTTTTGCATGGATTTGCACAGCAGAATATCACACAGCTGGATGCAAACCTGCAAAACTAACCATAGAAGAGTGTTCAGTAACTGGACAGTTTGACTGGGCGACAGGCCGAGGCTGGAGTTCTACAGCTAGCAGTACTTTAAGTGCTCATAATGCAGTAGATAACTAAACACTACCTGCACTATAAGCACTTTAGTGCTACAGAAGCTGTCACATCAGATACACCAGGCAGATTCTACATCGACACAATAAAAGTACACAAAATTAGTAAAAATCACTTGAAGGAAATAGCAGGCCACCATCAGTTTTGCATAGATTTGCACAACTACATTCTTCTTGTAGTGCAACTATGCAAAACTAACAGAGGACTGCAAACAAAAAGTATTAAAACACCTATATACTTGCTTGGCTTGGATTATTGGATGAAAACATAACTTCTTATGCCAGAAGGAGCACTTAGGGCAGTAGATGCTAATCTACTTCACTATCTGCACTAGATGCACCTTAGAACAAAAAGCACTCAACACCAGCAGGCCCTGCACTTTAAAGCCCACCTTGGCTTCCCGAGGCAGCTGTCACCATAATGCTACAAGTGCCTTCACTGCAGTAGATGCACATATCACTACCTGCACTGTAAGCACTTTGACATTATTCTGACTGGTCACAATCTTCAGTCTCACAAGGTGATGTTCTCTTTATTCCTGCTAAATTTGAAATAAATAATTAGAAGAACACCTCAAACTTTTAAGGGCTAGAAAACATACAAAATTCAGCATAATTCCTAATGGGGAAGAGAAAATGAGTTTATCTCAAACCTGCGAATTTCATTCACAAGCACATTTACACCTTAAAAGTAGAAAAAAAATCTTTTTCACAAGACAATCTTAACCATCTAATACTGTCAAAGAAATTGGTGGCTCTTCCTTTACCTGGAGGTTCCCAAAGACATACTCAAAAAAAAAAAAAAATCAAGATTAGACTGCATATGAGAATTAACAGGGCAATTTGATTCATACATATACCTTTTTAGAGGAAATCTTCATATCCACGTGGCAAAACATTTTTTCTTCTGGCTTCCAATTAGCAAATACTTGGCAAATCAATTAACAAAATTACCTTTCAGACTACATTCCAAGTGTTATTAGCTTGTTATAGAACTTAAATATCCTGTTTAAATTGTTTTGAACCTTGAAAACTTACTCCAAATTAGATCTACTTTATCACCCAACTTAAAGCAGTTCTAAAATTACATTTTATAAACTGCATACCAGTTTCCAAAGATTTTTATGGTATTTGCATTGTACTTTAACTTAAAAATTAGCTGGCCACAGAGTTAATTTTTTAGAAAAGGTAAGTGAACAAAATACAAGATACCTATTTCACTATTTGAAAACCCAATCCCATTTTACTCAAATGATTAAAATAAAAAAAAATTGTTTTAAAGAAAAAGTTAACCGAAAAGAATTAGAATACACTTACCCACTAGGGAAAACTTTCTTCTTGCAAGTATCCTTAGAAAAGCTTTTGGTGCAGTTAGGTCCACGTGTATGACTGGGTTGGGGGGTGGGGAGACAGGGATAAAAGACAAACATATTTGCTGAAAATTATTATCACCCTCCAAACCCATACTTAAATTTAAATTTGCTTATTTCTAACGATCTTGTATCAATTAGTTACATTCATTTACCAAAACGAGGATTACATAGCCAAGCAACACTGGCAATGTTTAAAAGACCAACAATGTATAGAAGTGTAAACGTGTAAGAGAATAAAGTTGAAAAACCCACAGGTATTAAATTCATGTCTTATTTAAAAAGATCCTGAAATACTCCAGTATGATCCACAGCAATCCTTTACTGTACAGTTCTAATGAGAGGGAAAAGCAGCAGCAGCAAAGGGACTATTCTTTACCACCCCTCCCCCATCCAAGACCTCGTGGCTGCAAGCCGGGATAAAGAGTTGTTTCCTCAAGTGATGTGGTCGGATGGCATGTTGGTAATTTTTTCTTTTGGCGATACTGCTGGAAAGAGTCTGCCTTCTCCAGTTCCCGTCCCCTTTGCTCCGGCTAAGGAGTAGAAAAGGGAGCAGGAACGCTCGAGACTGCAAAGTGCCCGCCTCGCTCATGGAGCCCGGGCCGGCAGCACATGTCGCACAAGGGGGTGCATGGCCCTGCGGTTTCGCGAGCGGCCGCCAGGGGGCGGTGGGTCAGAGTCGGGCCCTGCCGGACGCGGCAACCCCCCCACCCCGTTTCCCGGCGGCAGCCGCGCGGCGACCGGCGGCGCCGAGGCCCGAGCGCGGCGGGGACGCGGGCGCGCCGCCCCTCCTTTGTGTCCCCCGCCCCCCCCCCAGCCCGGCCCAGAGGGGCGGGGGCTCCGCGACTGCGGTGCCCGTCGCACGCGGCCCGAGGCCTAAGCCGGGAACAATCGGCGGCGGCGCGCAGTCGCCGCCATGTCCCCCGCCCTCACCCCCGCGCAGCCCGCCCCGCAGGAATATGGCGGCGCGGCCGCCGCTCCCGCCGAGCCGGGCCGGCCCTCCCGCGCCGCGCTCCCCGCCAGCGGGCGGGCAAAGGCGGCTCCACGCCGTCACCGAGGCCGGCCAGGGCCTGCTCCGCGGGCCACGGCCCGGGAAGTTGCGAGCCCCACCCGGGACTGCCCACGCGGGTTAACAAAGCCCACGCGGAGTGGGGGTGGCGTCCAGGCCGCGCCGCCCCGAGCTCCCGCGCCCTCCGCCCACCCTCGCGCGTACAAAGTTTGGGGGCCCGCGGGCTCCCGCCCACGCCACGCCGCCCGCCAGCGCGCAGGTACCTCGTGGGCGCGCCCCCTCCCGGCCCGCGGCCTGCCCCATGTGCCGCTGCCGCCGCCGCTTTGTTCTGGAGGCGCTTTAACTCTCGCCCCCAGGAGAAACTTTCCCTTCCCGGGGACCCCGCGCCCCGCGTGCACCCCGAGCCCTGGAAGGGGCGCGGGCCTCGCGCGTACCCTCCCTGAGGGGCCATTGTGTGCGCCGCGCGCCCACCCGCCCGCCGGGGCCGGCCCAGGCAGGGTCCGCGCGGGTCCCGGGCGCGGCCGCCTCGCGCACGCCGCCCCCTCCCACCCTCCCTTCCCCGGCCCTGCCCTGCCCCTCCGCCAGCCCGCAAGCAAGCGAGGGGGCAGCGAGTCGCCGCTGCCACACGCAGGGGCGGCCAACGGCCCGAGACCCGCCCGGCCCCCGGCCACGCCGCCGCCGCCACGCTACCCCGGGCCATTCCGCCCCGCCCGCCCTCCCTCCGGACTGGGGCCGCACACAACAGGTTTCACTCACTCGGCGGAGGGGCGGGCAGACTCACCAGGAGGAGTAGCCGCCACCATCTTCGCCTCGCCCGCCGCGGGCTCTCGCTCCCGCCTCCCCACCCGCCTCCGCTTTACTACGACCGGAGGCCCCAGGCCGGGGGTGCGGCCGGCCGAGCGGCCGGCCCCGCCAAGGAGCTTCGCGAGGGGCGCGAGCCGCGACTACGCGGCGGGGGTCGTCCCCACCCCCTCGGCCTCGCCCGAGGGCGCGAAGTGGCGCGAAGGCGCAGGTCGGGCGGCGACGGCAGCACCTCGAAGGGCCATGTGGGTGAATGAAGGGCGGCGGCTCCCGCCTCAACGTAAATACGGACAAGCCCCACTCCCTCATTAGCATAAAAAACAAAGTACTTCCGACCTCCCCGCCCGCCCGCCAATCACCGCAGGCCCCGCCCACGGCGGCTCGGCTCGGTGGCCGGGAGAGCGGGAGCTGGGAGCCGCTCGCGGCGCAGCGCTGCTTTTCCCCGGCCGCGCTTCCCCGCCGCCCGCCCACCGCCGCCCGCCTCGCGGAGCGCCTCGCCCGGACACCTCGCGCCACGCCTCCGGCACGCCCTCCGTTAACAAGCTCTGCGCGCGTGCAGACCCCCGCGAGCCGCACACCCTCCTGGAAGCGCACGCTTCCTGCGGCTTCCTGAGAGCTCTGCTCTCCCTGGGACTCGACGTGTACGCGATGTGATTACTGTTTATTACTTTCCTTGCCCACGATGGGTCTCGGTGGTAATTAGGGGCCTGCTTCATGCCAACATGAACCAAAGAAAAATAAAACCCAGTGACTTACTCTCACATTGAAACCGGATTACTGCGTGCACAGATCGTTTTAGAAGAGATAAATGCATTACACCCGGGACTCATGAATGCACACATCGTTGAAGTGTTTCCTTAACCCGGCCGTGTGTAAACCAAAACGCATGCCCGAGCAGAGGTTTCGCAGCTGCAGTACCTGATCCTCCTCTCATACCCCGCTGCACTTAGTAAGAACACTTGGCTCCCCTGTGCAAATAGTAGAGCTCGGAAAGAACCTCATCAACAACCATAAAGCTGAGAAAAGGAGCCCACTCAGGAGCACATCCTTCTACACATTGTGGTTTAGGAAATTCCAGAATTCTCGGAAACAATTGTCAAAAGAAGTGAGGTTTCATAACATTTACTACAAATACAGTAATTTTAAATTGGTTTTAAATAATCCAGTAAGTATTTGGTGGAAAGCACATAACCACTATTTCGTGATTTTACAAGCCAACTGGAAACACCATATTACCAGAAGATGTCTATAATGTCCAAATGTTAAAATATTCGACATTCAAATTTGATGATATTGCTAATATTTACTATCTTTATGACTCATTTTGTCATGCTTTGCTTAAATTGTCAGACTAGAGATGATATAAAAAGTAAAGGATTAACTCTTCTTTTTGCTAGTCTTTTATACGAAGGACATTTTTTTCTATATATTTTTGCTTTACAAATCCAAATAAATGGCCAAATCTGAAATTTTACAATATTTAGTCTTTCTATAATGGTCATTTATGAGACTTTCAAAGGGGGAAAACTTATTGCTAATTTTATTTAAAGTCTGTATTTACATTACTTTTGGCCAGGATTGACAGATATATCAATTTCTTTTTCTTTAAAACTTCTTCTTCTGCTTTAAGTTAGAATGGCTGGGAGGAGGAGTGCTGTGAGTGTTCATAACACTCTCTGAATCATGGGAAATCCCACCTGTACACAGGTTTCTTAGCAGGAGAGAGTTATTTATCTCAATTTTTTTTCCAATTAAAGTCAACACTGCAATACTCCTGTGTTTAAAAAGCTCTTTTTTAGACATCTAACAATATTTCTGTGGAAATCTAACATACAAGTAAGTATTTTCTGTGATTACAGTTTGCGAGATTTAATTCTTGATGTATATACATTTTTACGGTAATCAGAATTTTGGAAGATGTAAATTCATTTAAACCAACTTACTTGGAAATCCCAGAAAGTTTCACAATTAGTAGATTGCATTTAATTTTTAAGGGGTTCACTTACACTTCCTTTCAAAATTAAGAAACAAATTATGAGTATAATTAGAATAATTGAAAACTTTTCAATCCCAATGAATTTAAAGATTACCAACTTTGTATTGTTTTAAGTCATTACTAACTAAAAACTCATCCTTCTCAATTTTAGGGGCCACACCTAGGGCCACAGCTAGGTATACTTTATCACTAAAGTAAAGATTTTGTGGTTATGATTTTGAAGATCAGAAAAAATTTCTGAACTGCTAACAAATGCCTTCTGCAACCAAGAAATGTAAAAACAAAGCTATCTGAAATGCCAAAGTAGACACACAGTCTTCTCAAGTTAACTAAAACAGACGATACTGTTTTACACAATCCAGAACTTTTTAGATGATTTGAAAAGCTCAATTCAACATGAGAACATTTGCATTAACTTTGTACATTATATATAACAAGTAGTAGAGAAATATTTGTATTTTTTACTTTTCATCCAGATGTTTCAGGCTTATAGGTGTTATGAGTTGAAAACATGTGAAAAGTTCTGATCTTGTAACATTCAGAATTTTATTCCCTATTTTTTGCTATTTGGCTACATCAGTATCAATTGACTTAATTGTATTGAATTTTTGAAAGAGAAATTCAGTTTAAATATTGTTTTGTAGCATGATTACAGGATTTTAAGAAACTAATGAAGCAATAATCCCATTCACATTAGAGATGTGAAAACTCAAGAATGGTGCAGGAATGCAAGACAAATACAATTATCTGTTATTTTAAACCTGTATCTCTGTATAATTTGAATAGTAATTTGGAGATTGCCTGTAACTTGGCTCTTGCAATTAAGTATATTTCATATTTTGGCAATTTGGCATTTTTAATATAGATTCCTATAGTAATTTATATTTTCTTATAGTTTTCGAATTTTAAGGGAAAAGGAGATATATTTAAACATCACTTTGACTTTGGAAAATTAACAGGTTTTATAAATCAAGAACATTTTGAACTCTTTTATAAGGTAGCAAAAAGGGATCAGTGATACAAATTTATTGATGTTTTGGATTTTTACAATATGTATTTGTAAATGTTTGAAAATGCATAGTCTAGTCTTAACCACATTAATCATGTTTTATATTTAGGATTTTAAAGATATTCAATCCAAGTTAACAATCATCTGTTAAGTATCTGCTATTCTCTGGGTACTGGTCAACATTTTAATAAGGAATAAGACAGAGCCTATGCTTATGAAAAGTTTAAGAATTATAATATATTACAGATTATCATTAATATTTCACAAATAAACCAAAAGATTTAGGTCTTCAGGCTTTTATTTGTTCCTTCCAATGTCTAATAAAGTAATCCCACTGATGTCAGGTTATCTTATTTCCTTAGTTGAGAATTTAGAATATCTGTACTCCATATATGTTATTTGATAATCACACATAACATGAATATATGGATTATTTGCTACAAATGGCATTCCAAGGTGCTGTTGATGACAATAGATTTATAGTGAACACAAAGATCATGATCATTTAACCTGATAGTTACATTTATGGTTTTGAAATTAAGAAAATACAAATTATAGAGGGAAAGATCAATGTATGTGGTTTTGAATAAAGAAGCAATTTAAAGAAAGTCCTTTTTTTTTTTTTTTTTTTGGTATCCTTGAAAGTGTCACTGTGGTACTCTGTAGAATCAGATGGGAGTAACTGATTATTATTTAATTAAGAAAA
This sequence comes from Prionailurus bengalensis, assembly GCF_016509475.1. Classification (NCBI taxonomy): domain Eukaryota; kingdom Metazoa; phylum Chordata; class Mammalia; order Carnivora; family Felidae; genus Prionailurus; species Prionailurus bengalensis. The sequence continues at coordinate 63,889,729 of NC_057343.1, read as the reverse complement.
CTAGGGGCGTCTTCGTGGCTCAGTTGGTTAAGCATCTGACTTTGGCTCAGGTCATGATCTTACGGTTTGTGAGTTCGAGCCCTGCATCGGGCTCTGTGCTGACAGCTCAGAGCCTGGAGACTGCTTCGGATTCTGTGTCTTGCTCTCTCTCTGCCCCTCCCCTGCTCATGCTCTGTCTCTCTCTGTCTCAAAAAGTAAATAAAACATTACAAAAATTAAAAAAAAAGAAAACTAGATATACTAGGTACTATTTGTCACAATAAAGAGACAGTCTCTACTCTTAAAGAGATTTGGTGTGCACTTACGGTTATCAATATATGTAAACTGTATGGCTTTAAGAAACAGATAATATATATTTAAAAATTTTTTTAAAACATTTATTCATTTATGAGAGACAGAGAGCACAAGCGGGGTGGGGGCAGAGAGAGAGGGAGACACAGAATTGAAGCAGGCTCCAGGCTCCGATCTGTCAGCATAGAGCCCGACGCAGGGCTCCAACTCACAAGCTGTGAGATCGTGACCTGAGCCGAAGTCAGACGCTTAACCGAATGAGTCACCCAGGCACCCCTACAGATAATATATTTTTAATTAAACAGTTAAAGGTGATGTATCATAATTATAGTAAAGTATTTTACTCATTTTTCACTTAATTTATGCAACATCAAAATTAGAAATACCTTATGTTTAATTTCTTGTTTTTAACTTAATTCAGTAGTTCTTTACCTGGCTGTACTTTACAATTACCCATAGAGTCTTTAAAACATGCAAATGCCTGGCCCTTACTTGAAAATATTCTAACTTAATTGGTCAGAAGTGGGACTGGAACATCATTTTTTAATAAATTTCCAGGTCATGCCTACGCTAAGTTAGAACTGACAAGCTCTGGTACTTAGTGTTTGCATTAGATAAAAGTGTTTGATTAATCAGTACCTTTAGCTGGTTAATCTTGATAGGTGCTTGTGCAGGTATCCATCCATATTACATATTTGCATTATTAATACACACAGAGAAACTATGCAAAACTGACCCAGGGTATTTTAAATCCTTCACCCAAGAGTCATGGTCATAAAAGTTAAAAAAACAATAATAAGCAAAAACTTCAGAAATAATGTTGAAAAACCTATGAACCTTAACTGTAGCAGCCTTGGTTTATAAGGCACATTGGAAGCTAGCATCCTGTTATATTTTTGCTATTTGGGGTTGCAATATAATTTAAGAAATCTATTTAACAATGGAAAATCATTCCAAATATGGATTGTGTTTGAAAAATTGTCTGTAGTGGACACATTCAGATGTAAGTTGAATTTTTTTCTCAATCATTTAGCAGTGAGAAAAGGATATATACAAAGATCATCTGGGTCAACTATAAGATCTTTTTTTAAAATTTAATTTATTTTTTTAATTTACATCCACGTTAGTTAGCATATAGTGCAACAATGATTTCAGGAGTAGATTCCTTATTGCCCCTTACCCATTTAGCCCATCCTCCCTCCCACAACCCCTCAGTCATCTATAATATCTTAAAAATAATAAAAGACAGACAACAAACAGATCTCTGGTAGGAGTAATTACTGAATGCTAATGCTTTCAATGAATTTTTATTTAATTTCCTAAAATCTTCTTAGGTTTTCTTTATATTTCTTGCTTTCAAACATAGGCTTTAACTTCAATTTATATCAGAGGAAACAAGTTGATTCAGCCAATCATCTAAGTCTGTTCGGGTAGCTCATAGTTCCATAATCAACTTAAGATATTGATTATACAATTACCTCTTTAAGATTGGTTAAAATAACACAGATTTCACAATTGTCATGTTATTTTACATAACTACACTTGAGTACTTAACATTCAGGCCTAATACCTTCTATGTATATAAAGGTTACGAAGAATTATTTTAATGTTATGGAAACTGTAATTGGTTATGTGAATTATAATCATATATACATAATTTGCCTTTCTGAAGTTACTTTAATGTGAATAGATGAGAATCTGTTTAGAGTGAAGGTTTGTATTTCTGTATTGCTGTATTTCTGTAAGTGTCTAACAAATAGAGAAATTGATACCGTTACAAAAACACAGAAGTATTATTTAAGTGAGACTTCCACTAACGGGGATACATTTTTGGAAAATCTTGCAAACCAATGCACTTTTGTTCTCCTAAATGACAGTTAATTAAGCTATTTCCATATGCACTCTGTAAATTTCAATGTGTTAGTTTATTTTTCATATAACAATGTTCAAAACAAGGGGGTATATTACAAAGTTTGACCACGTAAAACCAAAACTGAATTGGAACAAAAGATGACATTTCTGTCTGAAATGATAAAAGTGTAAGGGCTGATTAAAAACATTACAGAGAGTGAGTATAGGCTGTAAATTACAATCGTCCAAAGAGAAATCAGTACCCACCCGAGGCTCAGAAATCCTCCTTGAGAATGTGAATGATTTTCTTTGTTTTCTGAGAATATGTGCATGATGGCATTGTTGGTGGTAGGAAGACCAGCTATGACTGACACATTTGTTTATAAAAATTTCCCCAAATTATGTAGGTATAAACTTAAAAGCAAATGATATTAGATTAGCTATACATACTTAGATGTTCCCAGTGCTGAAATTTGCTTGCAAAATACTTAGAGCAAATTGTTCCTGGCTGGGAGGTAGCTGTTATGGGGAGCTGCAAGTTAAATTAATCCAAGAGAGAATTTAAAGCAAGTCAAGATAGGATGGGATGATGGAAGCTGAAGTTTACGAGCCATAAAAGTCCATGCAGGATATCAAAATAAGGAGGAAGACAGCTCAAAGGATAAGAATGGGGGATGGAAAATAACCTAGAAATGTTGACGCTAAAAATATTCTATTTTTTCATCTAAGAGGTAGTGGTTATTTGGGTGTAAAAAAAGTCATTGTTGCACACTTAGATTAGTGAATTTTATGCTCTTCATTCTATGTAGATTTTCTCTCAATATCAAAAAACAATACAGACAGCAATGACAACAAGGAGGAAGGAATCAGTGTTAAGAACCCAGGGCAAACAGAAGAGCAGGGATTAACGAGACCCATAGAAAGATGGTGTGGTTAAATACCTGCGTATTGTCTGTTGCTGGCTTTTGTGTGTTCTCTAAATGATTACACATGGATGTGCCAGTTGCAATTAAAGAGTAATGGACAGAATGGATAAATCACTCATAGGTTATATTTAAAAAACTATTAATGCTTAACATTAGCCAGAGGAGTTGGCTTTTATAACATCAAATATTCAAGAAAATACTAACCTCTAGCATTAGCTAAGAGAATTCCCTTTTTCAATATTAAATGTTTAAGAGATGACTAATGTCTTACATTATCTGGGCGAGCTGACTATTTTAATGGGCATTGTTTAGACCCACATCTAATATTAGCTGTAGCAGCTGGTTATTCCAATACCCAGTGTTCAAGAAAGATTAATGCCTAATATTGGCAAAAAGAATGAGATATTTTGAAGTCTAATGTATGTTCATCTAAAATAATTGCCATAGAGTATGTGCTCAAAAATTGTTTGTTGAATTAATCAATGAATGTGAAAGTCCTTTCTGCAGAATCATGAATGCAGTTTCCGTTTTATGAATGTATCCTTAGAGACATACTTAATAAATAAGTCTTGTAATTCTATCTGAAAAGGGAGACAGACTTATTTTGGTTTTATTTACACTTACATAGTATTATAAACAGGGACTTAGTTGAAGCCTTAGTAGGAACCAGTGAGATGCTAGAGATGGGAAGGGACTGGCATTAAGAAACGATGGAGACATTGATACTAGATACTAGAGTCTGTCAAGATTATCAGGGTTTTAAGTTATGGAATCAGATGCGAGTTGGGACTGGGGGATTAAACACTGATAATGGGGCGTGTGAAGGGACTGTAGTCAAAATGGCGGGCAGGCAGCAAGTTATAAACAGGAGAGGCTGATCAGGATTAACCAGCTAACTCAGGATCAGAGAAACAAAGGTGAAGTGCTGAATCAGCCACTGATATCATGAATGGATTTTGGGAAGACACATTTTATCTGGGATGGCCCAGTGATTCCCACAGAACCTGTGGCCCCCAGGTGAAAGTTCTCTGTCTTAAAGAGCATTAGAGCATTAGATATTGCTTTCTTCTGCCATCAAGGAATCCTTAGATATTATTTGATATCATTCTCTGATAACAGAATTAATTCTCTACAAGTGGGCAAGTAAGGGAATTCAGCAGTGGGCTAGATAGGTTGATCCAATTTCCTGGGAACTCCATGCTGTATCACATACCCTGGACATAAAACCAAAGTAGAGGTGGAATAGAAATAAGTATCTAGCAGACCAAGTTTTGACTGGAATTCTGAAAGAGCTTCAACAGGTTATAGTATCTGGTATTTGACTATTAACCAGCTGAAGAGACCATTAATATAATGATTCATTCACATGGATTGGCCAGTGAGGGTTTATGATCCCTTTCTATAACCTAGAAGCTGATGCATTTGGTGGTGGTGAATCACATTTGGATTTGTCTGCTTAAGAACATTCAAATGACCACCAATCATTATCCGTGAATATGCTCTCTAGCTCATCAAACTGGGGTCATGGCATATGCAAATAAGATACTAGGATTAGAAGAGGTCCCCTTTCCCCCCAAGAGGCTGTGGTTCCCTGTGGAACTTTGGAAAGCAAATGAGGACTACAGCTAGAAAAAAATCAGTGCAAAGCACCAGTAATCACCACACTTTCTGGTAAAACTCATACAGAGACAGAATTCTGTCCCAAATGAGAGTTTCTTCAATATTTCCTTCTCAGGGAGTATACTAATCTGGCAGTGCTGAATCAACAGGAGACAGCTGGTAGATAAAGGTTAGACTGACAGTGCCCTAAGAAACAGAAGGTGGGTAGATTCTAAGACAAACCCCCCTGAGGGCCAGCTTTTACGGAGTTCCCCTGGGTGGGCACTGCAGCTCTGATCCTGGAGGCAGAAACCCTCTCCAGTGTCTTTTAATCTTCTTGAGTAAGATGAACTATTGCATTTCAGCAGAACTTCATGGGTGTACTATCATATTTGATGTATTTTAGGGCACAAACAGTATCAGCTAAACTAGATTCAGAGATTTAGCATTTTAAAACACTTCATATATTTTTCATTTTCATTTTGACTTGTTAGGAATATCCTGTGTCTTTATTACCTAAAAACTGCCAAGCTAGGTCGAACAGTATTGCTGATTTTATAAGGGATTACTAGTCATTTGGAATTAGTCAACATGAATGTATTAAAGAAAATTAAATAATTTAAATCCGAACATTTCCAAGGCACCAAATCCTCCTTTAGAAAATCTTTATAAGAAATAATAAATTAATAAGTAAAAAGTAATAAAATAATAAATAAAAGGTACTTTAAAGATTTTATTTTTTTAAGTAATCTCTACACCCAACATGGGACTAGAACTCACAACCCCAAGATCAAGAGTTGCATACTCTACTGACAGAGCCAGCCAGGCACCCCATAAATTATAAAAATGTACTTAAAAAAAATCTTTCTTTCTTCGGTTGCATCAGATTCAATGAATGCAAAGTTGCTATTGTTCTGATTGCTAGGAGAAGAAACAAAAGACAAGAATTATTCTCATATTGCCAGTTCGAGACAATAGAAAATTGAGAGTATAATATAGATTAAGTAATCCCTTTAGAGTTCTCCTGAAGTCTCAAAGGCATATCACGACTTTCTCAGCTGCTCTATAAAATAGCTTGCATTTGCATAGCTATTTATTAAAGTACAAACAACATATACTGATGTTTAAAGAATGGAATTTACAGGGTCACCTGAGTGGCTCAGTCAATTGAGCATCTGACTCTTGATTTCAGCTCAGGTCATGATCTCACTGTTTGTGGGATTGAGCCCCATGTTGGGCACAGCGCAGAGCCTGATTGGGATTCTCACTCTCTTTCTCTCTCTGCTCCTCCCCTGCTCATGTGTACACACACACACTCTCTCTCTCCTCCTCTAAATAAATAAATTAATTAATTAAAAAAAAAGAAGAATGGAATTTAGAGCAATAAAAATCCATCTCAGGGGTCCCAACTGTCCTGTATACTAGCCTGAAACCATGGACACCCTTCTACCTACCAATTTCTTCATCTTTAAAAGAAAAATATTAATAATATCTATTTTACCAGGTTGTTTTTAGGAATTTTTTAAATATATATATATTTTTTTTGTTTCAGAGAGAGAAAAGAGAGAGCATGAGTTGAGGAGAGGGGAGAGAGAGAGACAGAATCCCAAGCAAGCTCCATGCTCAGCACAAAGCCCACATTGGGGCTTGATCCCACGACTCTAGGATCATGACCTGAGCTCAATCAACTGAACCACTCAGGTGACCTTACCAGGTTGTTTTTAAGAATTAAATGAGATAATATATGTAAATGGTTGAAGGTCATAAATGACATACAAGGACTCAATAAATATTATTGTTATTATTAACAATATAATAACGTTGAAATATATTTATGATAAGATTATTTGCCAACATCTAAGTTCTTATTGTCACAAAGATACTAAATTATATTATTATATCTATTGATCCAGCTTCTCAACATGTTCTATTATAAGAGTAAATTATAATTGAAGAAACTGTGATAATTTTTGAACCATAAAGGTGGCCATTTTACTATCAAAGTATCTGAAATTCTCTCTGCATAGAATCTTCTACATACCACACACATCCTTATATGTGCAGGATATATATATAAAACCAGGTAGGTTGTGTGTTCATAAAGCAAGATCAAGAATACATATGATCCTTGCTTGCCATGCAAAGAGAGTGCAAAGGAGAGGAGAAACTTACTTTCTTCCAAAGTCTTTTCTCCTTGGTTTAAGATTCATGGGAAACTGGAAAATAACTGCCAGTTGCCTCTAAATTGTTACATTTGCTCTGAATTGAACTTGATGTTGTCTCCTTTGGAGCATGATAGAAAAAAAATTTTTATTTGATGGGCCAAATCCAATGTTCAAGAATGAATGAATGAATGAATGAGTTCATTTATTCAGTCAACAAATAATTCTTGAGTAAGATACAGAAATGTATAACACAGAGAGCTTGTTTTCAAGAACTACCCTTAGAGTGGACATGTGTACAAGTATTGTGTGGGAAAATAGCCAGCACAATGCCTTGCAGTGAGAAGATCCTGGATACAGGGTTTCTTTGTATGTGTCTATACGTTTTCAAAATAAATATACAAAAAGTGGATCTTCACTGATATGCCTGTACCATTTCAGTATTGTTTGTACAGAGGACTGAGGTTAAGAGAGTTGCCAGTATTTGCTGAATGGGTAAAGGGAAAGCAAGAGGAGGGCATGAATGGTTATTTCTCTCCTTATTTAGTTAAGAGCAAGGGCTTACCCAAAATTCTCTTAAGGCTCTTTTGCCAGGACCTCCGAACCCTTCTATCTCCACCCCAAGAATTAAAGTTAAGTATTGTTTTTCCTTGTTCTTTGCAGAATGCATTTAAAGCTGCAAATTCCCCTAATCTTTTCCTGGCTCTACTTTTTTTTTAAGCACTCATCATCTTACAACACCCAATTTAATTTATTTTCTTATTATGTCCATTGTTTATTTCTGGATCTCCCTACTTGAATATAAGATCTCTAAGGGGAGCCATATTTTCTTAGTTTCTGCATAACGCAAAGATTATGGTTCTTTGATCTTTTTATTAATTCCAATTTTGTTTTACTCAAAGTCATTTTCACTCTAGTCTCCCCAACACCTTTTGCACCCATTGCTCTGCCAAACTGGAAACATAGAGGCACACTGGAGAAAAACAACAACAGAAAACAAAAATTCCAAATGTTATTTACAGTTAAATCTTCTTAAATCCAATTCACTTTAACAGTGTAGGTGTGTGCATGAAAGAAAAAGACTACTATTTCTAAGATTCTAGCCTCATCTTGGGAGACATGAATGTATTGTTATTCATGGTAGGCGCAAAAAAAAATGGCAACACCTTAGTTAATTGGCGGAATTATACGTAATTGTCCCTTTAGCTGTCATTCTCTGATTTTCCAAGGATTAATTTATTTACGCAATGAAACAATCAGAGAAAGGCTGACCCTGATAGAATGCAGAAATCTGGATCAATGGAACTCTTTAACTTGCCTCTTTGTATTGGAAGAGCCTCTAATTAAATATTTTTAGAAATCTACCTCTTTTACCATTCAAAAACCTTTAAATAGTCTTCTAAAATGAACTGTGTATATAATCGGTGATCTTTGTAAATCTTGCTTACAAACCATTGGTAACACAGGCCATCAACCACAGTGTCAATACATTTTGAAAGAGGCTTTAGAAAATGTCAACTCTACAATTCTCTTTAGTAGCTTACACTGACAGAAACATATAATCTTTCTTTAAGAGTCCAAAACTGTAGAAACTAAGTTCAGAAGCATACTTTGGAAGGCACCCAATCATTAGGGCTGACTCCTAATTCCTAGCATAGAAGGTATACCACAAAACCATCTCTCTAAAGAACCAGGGAAAATTCAGGAATTACATTTAAAGCTAGGAAAAAACACTTTTATTTTATTTTGATTTAGAAAGCCCATATAAATAGGCATGTGCATATTTTTGGTATGTTAGTTAAATTAGAACTTTCTGACAGAAAAGGTTAAATGACAAATATTTTAAAAACAAAATTGATGGTATAAAAATCTGTAATAAATTTTATTAAAAATAATTGAATGATTGAGAAGAACTTTAAAAAATAATTCTACTTTAAGGAGGTAATGATAAACCTGTAAAAGTGACATTGCCTCAGTCAAAATTTGTGGAATTATTTTTTTCTTAGATTAAAAATGCAGTTAGTGTAACTTAAAAGCAAAAGGAAGAAAATAGGAAGCTTGAGAAATGCTTAAGAATTATTGAATAAATGGGATGATGAACATTTAACTGTACTTGCCATGAACTGGCATGGCCTGAGGCTGAAGTCTTCCTACCCCTGATTTATGGGGAAGAGTTTCAGTCAAACTATATAGGAGTAGAGAGCTTTACATTTTTGTTTTTAATTTAAATCCAAGTTGGTTAACATATAGTATAATAATGATTTCAGGAATAGGAGAGCTTTTCATTTTGGGGGGTTTGTTTGCTTCAATATTTGCTTCTAATTTTGGGGGGAAACATGGTGTCAGTGGCTTGTGGGTTATAGTTGACTAGGTGCCTGTTCATAAGGGTGTGTCTCCAACTATTCTATTAAGAATAAACTCTTTGGCTGGACCTAAAATGAGATCAGTACTCCTCTAGAAGTTATATATAGCATGCTCCTTTTCCATTGAAAACTTATACTTTAACAAGTATGCCAAAAATACACACACCTACACACACATACATACACACATACACAGACTGACTTTCTAGATCAAAATAAAATAAAGGTGCTTTTGAGTTTTAGATTCAGCTTGTGAAGTCACCCTGCTTCTTTGGTAGGGATAATTTTACATATATCTTGGGTACAAGGAACTAAGTCAGTTCTAAAGATAAGAGATCCCTACCATTAATCACACCTTTTTGGGTGAGAGATTATCTCCATAATATTTCTATTAAAATCCATATGCTATCATCATAGGGTAGTACACTAACTCACAAGCACATGCTACATCTTCATGTTATTGACATTAATGTATTCATGCTGATATACTTTGTTAACCATTAACCTATTAACCTGGCAAAGACAGAATCTGAGGAGCTAAAACGGAATAGCTAAGCTTTGATGTGGGAGAACTTTGAGGAGGAAAAGTTTGGATGTAAAAGTTAAGGGCATTTGACCAGCCAGGAAGCATATTAAAATATTGATCAGGGGATTGAAAGAAGTAATAAATGATAAGGGTGATAAAAATAATGTTTTTTGAAAGAGAACAGATGGAGGGCAAAACAGATGAAACAAAATTTGTCTGTATCATGGTTTGCCTATGGTCAGCTTGCAAATTTGAGATGGGGATAGGATAGATCTAATATTGCTGCCCCAGACCTACAGCCTCTTTGTTTTTGTTTGTTTGTTTGTTATTTTGATGGTTATTTACTTTTGAAGGAGAGAGAGACAGAGCATGAGTGGGGGAGGTGCAGAGAGAGAGGGAGACACAGAATCAGGCTCCAGGCTCTGGGCTGTCAGCACAGAGCCCGATGCTGGGCTCCAACCCATGCACCGTGAGATCATGACCTGAGCTGAAGCTGGACACAACTGATGGAGCCATCTAGGCGTCCCATTGAACCTCTTTGTTTTAAGCCAAGAGATTCTAATACAATTTTGTTTTAAAAATTATGTTTGTAAAGAATACCATTATTACAACTTTCTCTGTGTCACTTAATAAGGTAACAATGCTAAAATGTTAATATTCTATTTGAGATGAACTTTTCTAGTAGTTAATGAGGTTAAGTGACAGAACAGTTAACTTGAACATATGTTTTCTCATTTCAGTGCATTAACCCAAACTCTCTCTTCCCTCTGTAAAACACACTGACCCAAAGCCACAGAGTATTCACTAGAGCTAACAGGCTTCCTTCCAGTTTAAGTTCTACATATCTGCTCCCACCAGTCAGTGTTGGGGGCTTGCCAAAAATCAGTTGTGTTTGTTTCCAAACCAATTTATGCTAGTTGTTATTGTAATTATGTAATGGCATTAAATGTTACATAAACTAATGAAATAAGAATTGGAAGGGAAAATGGTTGTTTCTAGGAAAACTAAGTTGAATGCTTTAGAAAGACTCCCTGCAGACAATATGATTTTTTTTTTAAATGCTGCTAACTCAGATGTGGGTGAAAAACTATAAAAGATTATGAAGAAAATAACCCAAAAATCTAATAAGGATTCTTATGTTATTTTGTTAATGTTTTATGATTTTTCCCCTTTTCTACAGAAACCAATATTAGAAATCTCAGAAGATGCATTGGGATATGGTTCATATGGGAAGAACATGATCTAATCAATAAAATTGTGATCAGTGAAACTGCATTTGAAGAAAATGCCTTAACACTGCCTGGAGATTTCAAAGTAAAATACACTCTTAGGTGTTCTGTGCTAATGTGTTCTAAGTATGTAATGTTAAAACAGTTAGAATGCAAGTTAACCATTTTGCATTTGCTTTTCTATTAATGCACACTATTGGTATCAAGTTGCTAATTGACATGCCACAATTTTTGTGAAGCCTAATTCCAAGGGTGCACTGTAAAACACTGATTACTGTAGCAGTTAGCAAGTTGGTTTGTAATATGCGATGTTTTATTTATTTATTTTTTTTAATTTTTTTTTCAACGTTTTTTATTATTTATTTTTGGGACAGAGAGAGACAGAGCATGAACGGGGGAGGGGCAGAGAGAGAGGGAGACACAGAATCAGAAACAGGCTCCAGGCTCTGAGCCATCAGCCCAGAGCCCGACACGGGGCTCGAACTCACGGACCGCGAGATCGTGACCTGGCTGAAGTCGGCCGCTTAACCAACTGCGCCACCCAGGCGCCCTGTAATATGCGATGTTTTAAAGGGAGTTAGATTGAATTAGGCTTATAACACAGTGACCAATTCTTTACAATATTTCCTAAAATTGAGGTCAGTTTATGAGACCTGGTACATGTCAGGTTGAAGGGATGAAACGGAGTGCTCAGGTGGTAAGGGGCCTGTGCTTAAATGGTTGTTATGGACTAAATGTGTCTCCCCAAATTCATATCTTAAAATTCTAACCCCCAGTGAGAGTGAGATGGTATTAGGAGGCAGGGCCTTTGGGAGATGATTGGGTCATGAGGGGGCCCTCATGAATGGGACTGGAATTATATATGACCTATTTTACCTATCTTATTTATACTGGCTTCTATGAAAAATATGGATATGGGCTCATGGGAGTGATTCAAGCAGGTGGACTTTTTCATGTTTATCTTGATAAAGTTTGATTAGCCATTGTTCTACAGTCTACAAAAATAGAAACACGAAGGGGAATTTGAATAGCTTTGGATGCTCCTGGAGGAAGGGAAATGATCAGGCTTGTTTTAAGAAAAGGCTGAGTATAGTTACCATCAATAGATGTATGTTTTCAATTCATCCCAAGCTCTGTTGGCCTACTTACAGTAAGGAGGAGGGAGAGAATCAAACTGTGATTACATGTTTGGTATGTGCATCAGTCAGCTTTGGGGGTGAGGAGACTTTCTCTGGGACCACACACAGTTGGTTGTGGGCACTACTGATAAAGAGTATGTGCACCATTCACATGTAAAATAACTATACTCCATCATAACACTTACCAGTGATTTCCATTCTGAGATAAGGATCTTGTTAGAAATCAGTGGAAAAATCAGACTGAATAAGGCTAGATTAATAATTGAGGCTTTCTCCCGGTTCAATCAGTATTTAAGATTGTTTATAGTTCTCCTGGGAATTAAAAAAAAAAAAAAAAGAACTAACCCTAATGCTAATACCAAAACAAGAGAAAACAAAACAGGAACAACCTTGGCAATTAGGTGAAGGATGCTTAAACATTTTGTTCACTATCATTACACAGTCTTTCGTGAAGTATAACTTTTTAAGAATTACTATCAAATATTCACATACCACTTACGTTTCTATAGGTGCTTCACCAATATCAAGTCATTCAATCCTCATTAAAATTCTCTGAGGTAGTTTCTAGTATTGTTATGGTTTCCATTTTACAGATGAGGAAACTGAGGCACAGGGAGGTTAACTATCTTTTCTGAAGTCACACAGTAAGCTGTGGAGCCAGGACTCACATTCGAGCAGTGTGGCTATGGAGTCGGTGCTCCAAGCCTCTATGTGGTGCTGCCTCTCTAGTAAAGGATATGATTGTCATGGCTGCTGTTGAGACCCACACTTTCTTGCTGCCATCTTGGCTCCATTTAGATGATAGATAGGTCCGGGGAAGCCAGAGGAATGTAATATTTCGTGGATGTATGCATTTGGCCACACCCTTGAAATGATTATTCTGGCTAAAAGGGACAACTAGGAGCCTTTCTTCCTTATTTTTCCTCCTAAAACATAATGAGAAACCAGGAACTACTGTAGTTTAACTCAGCTCACTTTTAAAATCTGTGGGCCCACACATTTGCCTGTATACCCAATAGTGCCTCTTTCTCTGGCCTGTAACTATCCATGGTCTCATGTCAGAGAAGGATGTGGAACCCAATTCCTGCAATATGGCTGGGATAAGAGACCCTGTTTCCTAAGGCTCGTGTGTACTTCCAATCCAGATACATGATCATATCCCATGTAGGTAATGAGTGTATTGCTGCATCCTTCCTATTGTTTATAATTGATAGCTCATTCTTATCCCTACTTCATTATGTAAATACTCAAAGGACTAGACTGTATAGCAAAAGATTTGTGGGTGTCCATGTGGGTGTCTAAACCTTAAATATTTTAATTTAAAACAAACAAATGTGTTTTTCCATTAACAGACCAAACAGTGGTGTTAATCCTATCAGATACATGGCTTCTGCTTTATTTAGATGCTTTTGAATTTTGGTTTTCTGTTTGTTTTGTTCACGGCTTTATTTGGAAAGTTGGTGCCTGGCACACTGTAGGTGCTTAGTAAATAACTGCTCAAGGTGTGAATAAATGTGATGATGGGCTCTTCAATTTGAAAGAAAAAATGTTCACGTGTACATATTAACGCCGTTATAGAGGGTGCAGTGGGAAATTGGTGGGGATGAAGGAAAGGAGCACGAAGAGAATGTTATTCTTTTAAGTAGATGACATAATTGGGGGAATGACTTTTTCATATTCTCCCTGCCCCAACCATTCAGACACTTATCCTCGGGGAGTATCATCGCTCTCAGCTTCTTCTGTCCTTTTCTTGGCTGAGATCCCTTGTAATTTTGTTGAGAATGACTGCCCTAAACTTTCATCTGTATTGTAATTTAGTTCTGACAAATTCAGATATAATTCCTTGTCCATTAAGATTAATACTTGTCTTGGTTCACTCTGCATCCTAACATACACACTTTTTTGCATGTTTGCTTGTTTATTGGTTTGGGGAAGACAAAAAATTAGTTAAAAAGCTCTTTAAAATCAATCAGAAAGTCAGTAGCAATTTGCCAACCAGTTATGTGACTAAATTTAATTTCTTTTCCCCTTCTTTTCCTTGTTTCATTGTGAAATACGTGACATATGTAAATCTCAAAAACCGAGTGCGGTTATGAAAACCCAAACCAAAAACCAAAAACCAAAACCAAAGTGAAACAAAAAAAAACCCAAAACAAAAAACAAAACAAACAAACAAAATACATAAAGACAAAAAACTGAGCACTTGTGTATCCACCACCCACAATGAAAAACAAAACATGGTAGGCATCTTAGAAATCACCTGAATGCAAATGATCTTAACCTTGCATCCCTTTCCCTCATTCCTAGAGGTGGTGCTAATCACCTGAATTTGGTGCTAATCATTGCCTTGCTTTTCTTTGTAATTTTACCACATTTGAATGTGTTCCCAAACAATGTGTATGTGGTTTGCCTGTTTTTGAAATTAAAGTCAATGGAATCATATTGTATTCTTCCATTACTTAAATTTTCATTTAATATTTGTTTTTTTAAAATAATTTTTCTTGTTGATGCCCATAACTGTAGTTCATTGATTTTCCACTCCATAAAATGTTCCAGTGTCTAAGTATGCCACAATTTATTTATTTTATCCATTGTCATTGGAGTTTTCGAATTATTTACAGTTTTGTTTGTTTGTTTTTTGCTACTGTGGACAATATAGCTATGAACTTGGGCATGCATCCCAGTGCACAGGAGGAGGAATTTTGCCAGACTAGAGTATTATACACAGGAATGGCCATACGGTATGCATATATTCAACTTTACCAAGTAAAGTAAAATTACTTTTCTCCATTGGATTTAGCAGTTTACACTCCTGCCAGCTGTGTGTGGATGTTTAAATTCAGCTTTTCAAAACAAGACAGGCATGTATAGATTTATCTGTATCTTGAATTGCTGTGGAATCGCTGCAATTGGAAGAAAAAAGCAGCTTGATGTTCTTTTTCTTTAAATCTTATATTCTCCATAGGAAGGGGAGAGCCAGAGAATACATAAAATTGTGTTTATGCTAATCTAACATGGTGATTAAATAAAAAGAAATTAAAGTAGTAGAAAAAGAGAAAAAGGAAAAGAATACATTTTTCGATCTTCTTAGTTAAATCTTTGAACTTAATGGTTGAGTGTTGAATTGCTGAATTGTTGAATATATCGTATACCATATGTATAATAACGTACCTCAAGGTTACTTTGTCCCTATTTTATAAGAACTGTACAAGCTTAAAAGTGATATTTGACTACAGAGTTTTGGAGAAAATATTACTATTTTTCTTTGCTGTCAGAAGACTGCCAAACATTTTCTAATTTAAAAGTTTCTTGAAATAATGTTCCTTCGATTCTGTGAATTGCTTTTGATATTTTGTGCTTTGCAAAATGAAACTATATGCAAGTTCTACATTTTTAAGGCACAAACAAGTTTTATTTCCTCATTATTCCAAACTGTGTTAATTAAATATTTTTTAAAGTTTTTGGGGCAAAGTTACTTATTTGCCAAATGTGAAAAAGACACTTCATTTGGAAGAGTCTGGATTTAATTGCCCTATCAAATGCTTCTAATTTCAAATTTCTGCTACATTTTAGGTTTATAACTTTTTGATCCAAATTTCCCAACTAGCAAAAATGAATGATTCCAAGAAATACAGAACCTATGAGAAAATGACAAAGAAAATATTTTATATGACCAAGTCGAAATCAACAAAATGTATTCTGTTGTAAACATATCGTAATTGTTCATTTTTACCACATATTATTAAATGATGCTGTTTCTGCAATAAAAATACTGCAAAAAGTTACAATTAAAATATTAAGCAAATATTTCATTAGTTATTAGTTATGAAGAGAGTACTTAACCAATTCAATCACTTCACCCAAATATTTCATGTATATATAAATCTGAAATTCAGCATGAATTTATGTTTTTGCTGCAGAATTTTGTAAAGAATGCAGAATATTTTTCCTGGGGAACATTGCTAACAATGAAAGGGAAATTGTTACTGTACTTTAATATTTAAATTTTATATATAATCAGCCAATAAATGTTATTTTAGTAATTCAGTTTTATTCTTTACTAATATTTCTAATGGTATAAAGAAAATATGTTTGGTTTGACAAATACTTGTGAAATGACAGTTTCTTAGTAGAATCCAGGCTCACATTGTGACAATGAATCAAGACATAAGATCCTATTTAACACTTGTACTTCCAAGGGAAATAACGGATTTACTATGAGTTTTCTTTTACTTGTGCATTCTGTCCTTAGCTACAGCATGAACAACTTGACTATTTTAAGTAATCGAACAGCTGCTAATTAGTGGTTTTAATAGTCAAGGAAAGGGTGAAGCACGTTGTGCATATAAACCGAACCTAAGTGTTTTTTTCTGAATAGATTTGCACAAGAAAAAGCCTTTAAAAATTACATTTGTCTTCATGATCTGTAGTAACATAACTATTCATATCTTAATTGCCATGTGCTTCCTAATTCATATCTTTCACAATGACCCCTATATATACTTTGAATAATTATTTAAAATTTTCTGACTTTAAAATAATTAGTAGTAGGCACATACAAAAGAAGGTGAGAATTAGATTATCCACCAGGAAAGCAAGCTAATTTTTTTTTTAATCATTACATACCTATGTATGGGAATTAAATCCTAATGATTTCTCATTAAAAATTCTGCCAAAATTCCTCAAGTAATATTAAGAAAAACAGATGATAGTTGGAAAGTTTGTTTGCCCAGAATGATCAGAACTGACCTATTCAGAATTAATAATAATTCTGAAGTCTAGATAGCTTAAAAGACTGAAAAAATGTTTGTTTCAAGATGTGGTTTTCATCAGACATAGGTTCTGACACTAAATACATTAGCTTTAAAATTCTAAATGCCTTAAAAAATTGTATATAATATAAATAGCTAAGGGACTATACTGAGTATTTGTTGTCATTTTTTGTCAATTGCAAATATTGGTATTTACCTACAAACAGAAAACACGTTAAGTAAGATCCTACATATCTATTTATTTAAGATTTGAAAATATTTTCTTAACTGTTTAAACAAAATCAAAATTTGCCATGGTGAAAATCTGCAACCTTTAAAACTGGTAAAAGAAAAAAAGGCGGTATCATCCAACATGAACAAACGCATTAACGTTTTCTTTACCTGTCAATCTATAGGTAGGAGCGGGACACAGTCCCCCATTTGTCAGACTAGGATGAGAAGCGTCTGTAGAACATGGGCCAGAGGACGGTTGAACAGCTAGCTCTCTTTACCAAATCCACCTGCATCCTCAGATTACCCTTGCTACGTTTTTATTTTCAAATGTCTTAATGTCTTTGTTTTTAGCATGAACACGTGGAGTTATTTTCTTCCGCTTAGTAGTAATAACCTTTGTTCTAAAAAATATTTACTATTCTCTGGCAGAGGACTTCAGTTCCATCGTTTATACCACGTACCTCTCACTCCACGTCACACAGTCTGGGGGTCCCTGTTGTTTTTGACATGGCATTTGCAGCTTTACAGAGACACCACAGGAAATTGTCCTTCAAGGTTAAAACAGCATGATTAAAAAAAAAAAAAGGAACAAAACGTTATTTAGAAAAATTCCTGTCAAGAAATCTCGTATCAAATGCTTCACACATTTAGATTCCCAGAATTTTTTAAGATATTTTATTTCAAATAATTTAGAAAACTCAAGTCTTACATCAAATGTTGCTATAATTGTAAATTGCTGCAAATAGGAGATTTATCCAGATGTAAAGGAAGTTATACTGAAGGAAAGAAAGGGGACTGACAGAAAATATGCTCTTCTTTCCTCTTCCTTATATAATTACATTTGTTCATACAAAGGAAGAGTCTGAAGACTACACATTTTACAATTATTTCTGATGTTGTTTACTAGACAAAGGATAATTATAAATTATTCAGTGGTCTCAGCTTCTTTCTAAAATTTTTGTCACAGCCTCTCCAGTGGCGATTTTTAGTTTTACTGACACACACTTACCGTGACGCTCTCTGGTAGTGGTCGTTAGTGATCATGAGATGCTTATGTAGGGAGCCGAAGAGAGGGAAGACACAGGATGTACATAACCCCCAAACTGGACAGTGAGTGCCATAACAATGGAAATTTAATTGTACCACTAATACCCAAAGAAGGATATAAAAAAAAAATCCCACAGTTGATATTTATTGTCTAGAAAATACCTAAAATGACTTGGAAAATAGAGGAGGTTATCCGTTATTCAAACAAAAGAGTATTCCTTTTTATTACCTGGATATTTTAGGCTGGAATAAATTTTGTGTTTTTTTGGCCTCGGGCACAATTTAAATACTTAGAACGGAGAGGGTGTACTCAGCAGACCTAAAGATTTAGGTAAGTTTGAAAGGCTATACGCATTGAGTCTGGATTTAAGGACATGACATTAAAAATTATTTAAACAAGGAAAAAACCCAATGAGTCAGGGAATATAGCAGGTGTGTTAATACCTAGCAAATCTAATTAGCGTTTGTGAGTTGTCATATTTTACTTTTGTGTGCTTCATTAATTCTTCCTATGATAGATGCACATTAGGCATTAAGGAAAAAAAACAGCCAGGGATCATTTTTATAAAGTTTAAATATATTCACAGCTAGACTTTTGAAAGTTTCCATGATAGGCACCACCTTTGTGCCCAGGCAGTTCGTGGTGTGTGTGTTTGTGTGTGTATTGTGAATTCTGGAAGAATATGGGGATTATCCAGAACTGCAGAAGAGAGAAAAGTAGCAGCTGTCCCAGCCGATTACAGATAATGGCTAGATTTGTAGAGCACACTTTTAAATGTTTGCTGATAGACTCTTTTGTAATATGCAACATGTTTCTGGATAATGGGACCCTGAGACAACTCTAGTCTAATTTCATTGTCAAAGCCACAGTAAGTTCCACAGTCCTAAACATGCATTTCTAAAATTTTAACATCAAATCCTCTGATATTCACTAGCTTTGAGACTCTGGTTAAGTGCATTAATGTCTCTGGGCCACCGTTTCCTCATTTATAAATTCGCAGTGATAGTAATGACTCAACTAATTTCACAGGATACTTGTGAACATCAAAAATGAGATGATATGTAGCATTCCTAAAATTCTAAAATACTATCGAATGAAAGGTGTTTTCCCTAACTACCTGGGACTCTGGGTTTCTAGGCATATTCTTCACAAGCATAATTTTTGTCCATCCGTTCCTCTCCTTCTCATTCCACTCCTGCTATGCCACACAGCTTCCTAGTGATGGTGTTCTTCCTAGTATCTCACTCAGGGCTTACACTTACAGCAGACACTTCAAAGATGTCTTTAATCGCTTGCAGTGCCAGTTATCAATTTATCGCCTCTCAACTCCAAATTCACCCTTTACTTCTGAGTGCCCATACTGAACATTACGTTTTTTCTTTCTAAGGAGCATGATGTAAATTTAGCCAGCAGAGTGGGAGAAACATTGCAGCAGGAAGGGAGTAGCTTTTCATGGCTCCTGTGTGTGTGGCTTTTCTTTTTCTTGCTTCTGCTGCAGGGTTAGTCAGTGGTTGTATGTGTGAAGACATGCGGTGGCACTTGGCCAGAGCCTGGACCCAGCGGGCATAGTTCCTTGGGAATCTTGCATCGCTGGCCATGGTGACCGTCTTTCTGCAGCCCGCCAAGTGTGGGCACTGCATGCTCCATGCTTCTCTCCTACAGCTGCGTTCTTACCCCCTTTGCACAATCTCTGATAGCTGTGGCTCTCCTCACCCAGAAGGGTAATTTCTTATTTTCCTAGCAATGTGGACCTCTTCTGGCCCAGCAGTGCAGCAAACGTCCCTGCCAACCAGTGGGCTACAATCATGCCTTTTCCCGTTAGGTCTGAACCTCAGCCTTGGAAGGGAGAACTTCTTCCAAGTTTGTCTTTCCTTTTTTTTTTTTTTTTTAAAGTTTATTTATTTATTTTCAGAGAGACAGAGACTGCATTGGTGGGGGAGGGGCTGAAGAGGGAGATGGAGAATCACAAGCAGGCTCCACGCTGCCACTTGTGGAGCCCATCACAGGGTTTGAACCTGAACGGTGAGATCATAACCTGAGCTGAAACCAAGAGTTGGATGGTTAACTCACACACCCAGGTGCCCCCCAAATTTGTCTTTCCTTAAGGACTTCCTCAACCTTAGGGTATCCTTTAGTATTCTCTTTACATCCTTTTCATAACTACTCTCCTACTATAACTTAATAATTCTTTATATTAAACATCCCGTTTAAATTACTGTGTGATTTTTGTCTCTTGATTGGACCCAGACTAACCCATTAGCTGCTAACATATCAAATAATCATGTCAAAAATCTATGATAGTCACAACTGTAACCTAGGTTATAATTACTATTTATACTATTAAAATTGTTTAAAAAACATTTATTTTTGAGAGACAGAGAGAGACAGAGCATGAGAGACAGAGTGCGAGTGGGGGAGAGGGGCAGAGATAGAGGGAGACACAGAATCCGAAGCAGGCTCCAGGCTCCAAGTTGTCAGTCAGCACAGAGCCCGATGCGGGGCTCAAGCTCACAGACCTGAGCTGAAGTTGGAAGCTTAACTGACTGAGTCACTCAGGCACCCTTATACTATTTTTAACATATTAATTAACTTAAGTCATTATGTTTTCTTCTGTTTACTAGCATCAGAGAAATAATTCATATAATGCCAATGGGCACTTGTGATGTAAATAGCTGTAGTACTGTGGATATTGCTTTCAATTTTATCCAGATTTCTACTCTGCCTATAACTTCCATAAGACCAACATTATAAAACAACCAATAAATCATAATTATAAATGTTACTGTCTCAGCTAGTGCACTTTTAAAATTTAGGAAACATGAAAAAGTACAATTCAATTTTCCTGTATAACGTTACATAACTAGGAAGTAGTTTTTCTTGATCTCCAATAGTAATTGCTTGTCATTTTTACCATCTCCGTATTGAGGTAGCATTGAGTTCTGTTGTACCAAACTTCTTGATTTTGACCAGAAAATAATGGCCCTACATGGGTAAAGCCTATGATGGGCCATTGCGCAGATAATAGGAAAATACCGTATGTCTTCATATCTAAGGTGCCATCAATTGTATGAGAAATTATTTATTTACTTAATGTATTATGATCTGAGGAAAAGTGCTAAAATTCTAAGACACTGTCAAATGTAAGGACCACGATGATTGAGAGATGTTAAAATGTGAAAAAAAAATGCCTCTAGAATCAATGAAGTAGAGTACAACTCTAGGTAATTCTCAGGGCTGACTAGCCTTGATATTTGCTGCCCTGCCATAATTAGCAATATTTCAGTTAAAAGAAAAGCAATTTTCTTTGTATGATTATAATATATATTGTATTTCTAAAATTAGAAGATTGTTTTGTACGACAGTTTAATAGTGTATACAGTTCAGGCATCATCAGACCATATCACATTTGAATACCCTGACTTTATCCATGATCGCAGAAACCCTGCGTGGTTTTGGCTTCCATTCTCACATTGACCTGCCACAATTTCCAGTGAGTACCCTATGGCGATCGGCTGTTTACTAGTTGTAGGGCCATCAAGCCTATTCCCTTTCCTCCACTTGCTGCCAATCAGATGCTGATTCCATCGGGGTATTGTAGATCTTTGTGGTTGTAGGTTCTCTGTGTGCTCACATTGTGAGATTCATGAAGTTTTGTTGTAGATGCTGTCAGCAGTTTTGGTTTTGCTATTCTTGTTTGCCTGTCTGGTCTGTTTTTATGGACGAATGAAGGAAGATTCCAAAACTACATCACTACTGTGAGAAACTTACCTGAATCCTTCAGGGTTTTAAACTGCCATTTCCAGCCCAATAAATTAATCCATGGACAGCTAATGGGTACAGATCTGCAATTTGAAAAGCAAGAGTCTAAGAAGTCCATGTTGTGTATCATGGAATTTGTTAAAATGCTGTATCTATATGCAAAAGATTGTGCTTGTGAGAATTTCTCTTTGGAGATGTTCTATTCAAGCGCCCCTCCCCAATTCTCATCCGTATCTGATTTCAAAAAAAAAAAAAAAAAAAAAAAAAAAAAAAATTTGGAAAAGTGCTCCAAATGTAGATTATATCTAGATTAAACTGGACCAACAGAAATGTATGCCTGCACTACATTGTTTTACAAATCCATCTATCTCCATAGAGTCTCTTTCATGGAGCATTTTTTGGTTTTTATGGTATAACTATTGCTTTACATTGAGGGATGTTAAAAGAAATAGCTGTATGTATGCTAAGGATATTCTTAAGGGATGCTTGCTATAATATTGTGTCCTCTTCACAAGTATCCATAGGAAAAATGTCTCTCATGTCTCATTATTAGGAATTGTCAAATGTCTTCATTATTATTTAAACAATACTGAAACAAATAGAATTTTCCAGGTGTAAAGAATTACATAAAATACATGGCTGGTACTCAACTCTTAAAGGTCAATTAAAGTCAGAATTATTTTAATATTATGGCATTAAATAATACTTCTGTAAATTTGCCTGCTTACATATTACCACTCATCAATATTCTTTCTTCATTTATTCTTTTCCTTGTCTACTTGTGAGACTCTTCTGCTTGATGTTGATAATATAAACCTTGCAATGAAATACTAGAACATGAAGGGATAAGGTACTAGTTCCTTGCCATGGTGAAATGTCTTTATGTTTTCCATTACATAAAATCTTGGCTATCCATCATGTCAAATGAGAGGACATACTTTCACTTTTATGTAGTACATTATTTCCCAGAAATAGGAATATTTCTTAAAGATATCTGAATGTTTCTTAACATCCTTTATTAGGCAATGTTTCTATTTTACTGTTTTTCAGATGCTTACATTTCAAAATATTTGGTTTTGAACGCTTTTGCATTGAGCTAGTGAAAGCATTATCTGAATAAATATAAACAAAGTTGAAAGTTTGCATTTATTTTTCAGACTATCATTACAATTTTCCCTTCCGATTATGTTCTTTAAAGAACAAACACTTTGGTATTAAAGAAACAAATGTCATTAGGAATTTGATGATGAAAGTAAAAAATTTATGAGATGTTTTGATTTTATAATGTACTATTGTAAGTCAAATAATGCAAGATTTCTAGAAGGCAAACATTGGTAATGAAGTTAATTTTAGAAGTATAATGTTATAATCATACAATTTTCTAGAATTTTCTGAGCCCTCTGAATGCCCACCTTAATGTATTACTATTCTACTCTGTAAGCAGCAATGATGTGGACACTGGTAAAAAATTTAGGAAAGAGTTCCAGACGCTGGGATAGGAATTAGTAAGAGCTTGGAAAGGCTTCGGTTCTAGAGTGGACTGAATATTAGGCTGAACAAGAACTCAGAGGCAAAGGCAGGTCCTACTCTATCAGACCTAGGGCACTGTTTAGCACTGGACTAGTGCCTATAATGATGAGTTTCAGAAAGTGTGGCTGGGGCCAAATAAATATCCACTGTCACAGATGCCTACAGATCCTCAGAATCTTGGGCTGGGGTATAACCTAGAGGTAGACATAAAATGAATTCAATTATGGGACAAAAGGTGTATAAGTTGGGAAATGTGTGAATTGGATAAATAGTACATTTGAAGTAATGTGCCATTACCACATTTCCACAAAATGAATTATTAAAGGAGAAAAAATGAAATTATTATAGAAAACACAGGTAGCATTAAAGTGAGCATGATCCAAGAGTATAGGTAAGAGGGACAGGTTGTTTTTCTTTTAAAATTTTCTTCCCTTTAAAAACCTGCCTATTTCTCAGTTAAATGGCCTCTGCTTGACTCTGTAACTTTGGCTCTGGGAGTTGGCCTAGCGACTCGTTTTGTTTAGTTCCTGGGAGGAGAACAAAAGGTCCTTCTTCATGAAAATTCAGACCATCCAACTTTAGTACTGTCCTTAGTATTCTCCTTGTGTGAGCGCCTAGGCTGAGGAGTTTGACTGATTTTCAGGGCACTGGAACTATAATAAATCTCAAATCTGGGATTAAGTATAGTGTAAGATTATTTACAAGAGTCAAGTGAATGTAAAGTCAAATAGACTAATTGTGAGAGCAAATCTAAAATACTTTGGTGAAGTCTCATAGAAGAAAAAACTGAGGGCAGCTCTTCAATGAACAAAACCTCTGTTGACAAAACCCCAAAGGGGCGGCACAAGCCCTATCTGATGGCAGCATTTTTGCCTCTCTGAAGATAATACTCTTTGACAGTGAAAACATACTTGCTACTGACTTAAAAGAAAAGATATGTACCTGTATTCATGGAAATACAGGTAAGTTCTCCTGGCAAGCTATCTCTGAGTATGAAGGGAGAGTCCTTGGAAGCCAGGCATTTATAGGAAATAACAGGCTGAATAGGTTAATCTTCCACTTTACAAAAGATTTTGATTAATAAGAATTTTCTCAAAAATGATATTGCAGGTCTCCTGAAATTCAAATGAAACCATAAAACATAAAAAGCATTTCCTTTCTCTCAGCAAATGATAGAGTTACACTGCAGAGAAGTCCCCAGAAATTCATATTCATATACCACCTTTACTTTGCAGGTAGAATAATGGCATAGCGTTCCTGTTGTCTTTCCTGTTACAATTATGCTTTACATTAGAATTATGAGGAAAATGGTTACACTGCTTTATTTTTTTAATGAATTCACTTTTTAAAAATGTGGCATTAAATTCCATATTTTTATGGGTGCACTGTCTTTACAACTACAACAGAATGTTAAGTTTTATGAGGGCAGGGACTTTGTCTCTTTTGCTTGTAAATGCATTCCTTCTTTCTGAAATAGCACACGGCACATAGTAGGTACCAAATAAAGGAATGTATGGATGAGTGAATGAATGAATGTTCTAAGGAGCTTACTGGATGCTTGTTCTACAATCCTAAGAAGGAAAAATTTATGATGCAGCACTGTGATGATAAGAAATAAATACTAAAAGAAACTGGTGGTCTTTCCTTTCCCTAGCAAGTTTATATACTATAAAACAAGAAATAGAATCCCAACTTTCTCCCATTTTTGGCTAATAATCAGCTAATATTTAAAATTTTTTTTTCAACGTTTATTTATTTTTGGGACAGAGAGAGACAGAGCATGAACGGGGGAGGGGCAGAGAGAGAGGGAGACACAGAATCAGAAACAGGCTCCAGGCTCTGAGCCATCAGCCCAGAGCCTGACGCGGGGCTCGAACTCACGAACCGTGAGATCCTGACCTGGCTGAAGTCGGACGCTTAACCGACTGCGCCACCCAGGCGCCCCAATTGGCTAATATTTTAATGCGGAATGTATGTGAGGGCATGATATTAGAAGGGCAATGCTTTTCAATAGAGAGGGTATTAGTATAAAGAGTTCTAAACAGAAATACTCATTCAGTAGTTTGCAAACAGGACATTTCCCCAATACTTACAAAATCACAACAGAAAATCCACTTAATTTCTCTATGGAAAATTATTATAAGCAGGGAATAGTGAATCATATAGGACTCTAAGAAATTTGTTTATGTCATTTCTTATTTTTAGCTTAGGTTATTTAATTAATGAAATGGAGTTAATGACATAAAAACATTTCTGAATCTATACTGATACCTGATATTTGTACATATATTTTTAATATTGAAATCTATATTTATTATGGATAATGGTGAAATTTGGCTAAGGGCACATATTAGAGCAGTGCTTGATACATTGTAAACACCATTTAAATCTTCACCATTATGACTACTACTACTATTATTATTATTATTATTTTGAAGATATCACTCACTTGCTTGAGTAAATGTTCAATAAAGAATTGATTTGAAAAGAATACCCAGCATTTGATGCAGAGCATAACCTGGGAGGAAATCTTGATTTTATAAATATAAGTTGTAAATTTCTTATGTGTTTAGAATCTACATTATTGATTGAGAAGTTTCATTGCTTTTGGAGTAACAAGTTTAAATTTGATTCCTTCGCATATGGCCTTTCGTAATTTTACTTCGCTTTAGTACCTTCCTACATAACTTGGGAACAGTTATATCTACTTTTGTAGATCATTATGAAAATATATTTTGAAAGTTTTATTTAAATAAGACTGTGTGGATGTATATATACCATTGTGCATGTGACATGTGCTAAGATATTATAGCTAGTTTTATATCGTCATTAAAACATTTTTAAATGTTTATTTAATTTTTAAGGGGAGAGAAAGACAGAGAGTGGGGGGGGGGGAGGGACAGAGAGAGAGGGAGACAGAATCTCAGGTAGGCTCCAGGCTCTGAGCTGTCAGCACAGAGCTGACGCAGGGCTCGAACTCACAAACTGTGAGATCATGACCTGAGCTGAAGTCCAATGTTTAACCACCTGAGCCACCCAGGCACCCCTATATAGTCATTTTTAACATTGATATCCAACTACACCATGCATCATGGATTCTCTACACCCATTCTTTCTGGTCAATTGGCCTTTTATATATATCATATACCATATGTATATGTATATGTATATCTATATCTATATCTATGTATCTATATCTATATCTATATCATCTATATCTATGTATATATATATAATCTCATATTCTTGGTTTCTATCTTACCTAGTTTCTGAAAAGAAAGGAAAAGATAAGTCCTCATTATTTTGTTAAAGCAATAATGTTGATTATCAGAAAGTTTTTCTTTACAATATTCTATTGTTGATTTTTCTTTAACTTCTATTCATTAGTCCTAATTCTCCACCTTGGCTCCTGGTTCAATTCTCCTTTTAAACAATAATTAGAAAATATAACATGCTGCTTAAAACCAAAAATTCAGAATCAGTCTATACAGTGTCTCCTAAAATCTGTGAAAGAGCTATTTGTGATCTGAATTTGACATTGCATTTCTAGCAGGGCCATACTAATTCCACCAAGGAGGGCAAAACATCTTGACATCTAGACAATATGTCATTGTCTAATAATTTTTAAAAATGCACTATTAGTTTAGATTTCAAAAAACTTAAATCTATTTTTGATCTACCCTCATCTCCAGTTATTACATTCATTCCATAAGTGTTTGTGGGTTTGATGAGGCCTGTGCTTCATGTGGATTAGTCATTGTCTATTAATTGTGAGCAGAAAGGACTCTGGGACAAGGATGAATATTTGAGTAAACCAAAAGCTTTACCAGCCAAAATGGTGGAAATCCATGAAGTTATAAAGGATTAAACTGAAGTAACTTCTCATTTACCTCTCAAAATTTTCTTTAGTTTCCCCCTAAGTCCTCCAATGAAATAGCAGCACTGGGTGGCTCAGTAGGTTGAGCATCCCACTTCGGCTCAGGTCATGACCTAACGATTCTTGAGTTTGAGCCCCGTGTTGGACTCTGTGCTGACAGCTCAGAGCCTGGAGCCTGTTTCAGATTCTGTGTCTCCCTCTGTCTCTTCCCCTCTCCTGCTCTCACTCTGTCTCTCTGTCTCTCTGTCTCTCAAAAATGAATATTTAAAAAAATTAAGAAATAGCAGTGTGCTCTTCATTTTGTAGTTGAGATATACACCTCAGAAGATTCGTAACAATGCTGTTTACATGTTTTGTGTTGGATCATGGTTCTTTTGACCAGTTAACAAATCTTTCCTTGACTTCTTTCATTGAGTACGGCTGTGTAATAAGCCCTGGGGACATGGTGACCTCTGCACTCAGGAGCTTCCATTCTAACAGGGATGATAGTCATCATTCAAAAAATTACAAATACAGTGAGTATCATAAAGCAGAACTTGAGCACAAAAATAAGTAGCTCCAGTAATGATAAAGCAATGAAAGAACGGTAGAAGTCATGAGCACATCCTGATAATCAGCGACAGACAGATGAATGGGTGAATAAATGCTGGAGAAGGGAGGCTCTTACTCATGGTAGAATGCTAAGGATTGACTTGTAAATGTGGAGGGAATGCTGACATTGGAAGATCAGCTTTTGCAACCATCACAGGAGAGATCTGATGAAGAAAGAATCATCAGTAGATACTGAATCTAAAAGATCAGGATATTTGTATGGTCCTAAAGTCTCTTCACAAACTCTTCATTAGTTACTTGGGAAAAAAAAAAGGAATTACACAGTGGAGAAATCAGAAGACACGTTGACTAGTGACCAAAAAAGTATCACTGATGAGAGGAAGATGGCCATTGTATGCCACTCCGAGAGGACGCAGCAAAACCAATGCAGTATTCTTACTGAGTCTAATCATGAGGAAACATCAGACAAACCTAAAATGAAAAATGGTCTATTGAAAAAAAAGGAGGGTTCTGGTCTTCAAAGTGCCATAGTCACGAGAGACAAAATCTAAGGAAATGCTCCATTTCTAGTCTTCTTAAAGGAAGTCTAATGAGGCTTAACTAAACATAGCCAAACAAGAGTCAGATATGCCACTTAGTTGTTAAACCTCAACTGACAAAATTGGAAGAATGATGGTGGGCTGAATAAAAGTAAATTAGCTATTTTAATAATTGAAGTTAATGACTGCACTGTACTTGTAAGACAATTCCCTATTCAATATAGAAAATAAATACTGAGATATTTAGGGAAAGTGTCATCAAGTATATTACTTACCCTCCCCCCACACACAGATCTATTATGAAGTAAATGGGATAAAATTTTAACAATATGTGAAAGGGTGAATTGTTTTTACTGTTACATATTATAATTTTGCAACTTTTTTGTAAGTTTGAGGTTATTTCCAAATAAAAAATTTAAAAAATATAAAAATGTGTATCTTAAAACTATTTAAAAAATGTAGCTATGCTAAAATTATTTTAATGAAATAAAAATTGAGACAAAATGAAGCAAGGGTGAAACAGGTGATGGGTATTAAGAAGGGTACTTGTGATGAGCACTAGGTATTGTATGTAAGCGTTGAATCCCTAAATCGTACAACGGAAAATAATATTACACTGTATATTAACTAAGTAGAACTTAAATAAAAACTTTAAAAAAAGAAGCTTACTATGAACCTAATATAATACTGTATGTTAATTATACTTCAATAAAAAATGCCAAAAAAATGAAGCTTATAATTCAAAATTTAAAAAAATCAGCATGGAACATTCTACTTATGAAACATTACATTCTATTTCTCTTAAAATGTTATTTTTAGGGGTGCCTCGGTAGCTCAGTTGGTTGAATGTCTGACTTTGGCTAGGGTCATGATCTCATGGTTCTTGAGTTCCAGCCCAAGTTGGGTTCAGAGCCTGGAGCCTGCTTCAGATTCTGTGTCTCCCTCTCTCTCTGCCCCTCCCCTACTCATGCTGGGTCTCTCTCTCTCTCTCTCTCTCTCAAAAATAAATAAACATTAAAAAATGTTATTTTTAGAGGATTATGTGTTGTTAATGTTTTTATGTATTGTCTGAAATACAGTGATTTAAGGATAAATAGATTAATTGCAATTTAAAACTTTCAGGAAATTCATAGAAAGATTTTAATTTAATTATAATTTCCTTTGGAGGACTAGTAATAAGATGATTTTTCTAACGACAATTTCTTAACATCAATAAAAACTTAAGTTTTTTTTTTACCTCACTTGTATTTATTTACCTCACTTGTATTTCAGTGTTTCACTATTTATTTCACTTTTTTCAAATTATTTACTATTGCCTCTGATGAATGTAGTTAATCTAACAGCTCTTATTTTAGCCAAACACAGGGCTGATGTTTGCAAAGATACTGAAACACCACCTTTTTCTCCCATAGACACAAGATTCCCTTATCAGTTGCAATAAATACCTCTTCTGTTCATTGATATTCAGTTAATAAGTAAATGTTTCTGTTCCATAATTTACATAAAAAAATTTCAGTTGCCTTAGCTAAATGACACATTGTGCTGACCCAAAGATGAAAGCCTTGATGTTATTCTTCCTTGGAGAATATAAAAAATGATGTGCATTTCTGAAATATTCCCATTTAATTTTCAACAAGACAGCTGAAGTATTGTCGGTGGTGAAAATTTTAAAACCTATATCAATAGTGGATAAGTTCTTTAAATTTGAAGTTAGCCCACATCCCTAACATTAACATTTGAAGGGGCAGCCAGCAGCCAGCCTAATTGGTGGGCAAAATAATGGATTCATAAGGCTGTATTATTTATGTACAGTTGTCATCACTATCAAGTCTGTTAATAAAACCAAAACCATTTTTAATTTATAAAATTATTTTATGAAAAGTCTCTAACACTATGCACACACATAATAAAACTTTGTAGAAAAGTGCTAACTGATTGAATTTAGTTTGGTTATACAAAAACTAGTAATGGTTGAAGTTGCTTAATAACCAGTTCCTTGAATATATCTTGAAACCAAATCTCCCTTGCATAGCTACAATTTAAGGCTATTTTTATGCAATCCAGATTTTTAAAAAAACCTTCAAGTATATGAATTATCATCTGCTTGGTTCTAAACAACCAGATTCTGTATTTATAAATATCCAGATAACCATTAAAATTACTATTTTTAATTTCATTCTGTACATTAGCTTTCCAGAACTTCTACATCTTATAACTGAAAGTTTGCACCCTTTGACCAACAACTACCTATTTTCCTTTTCCTCCAGCCCCAGGGAACCACCATGCTACTCTCTGTTTCCAGGAGTTCGGCTTTTTTTTTCTTTAAGATTCCATGTATAAGTGACACTATTTGTCTTTTTCTGCCTGGATTTTTTCACTTAACCTAATACCTTTTAGTTTTATCTATGTCATCACAAATGGCAGGATTTCTTACTTTTTATGGCTGAATAGTATTCCATTATCTATCTATCTATCTATCTATCTATCTCAAATCTTCTTTATCCATTCATCTGTCAACAGACTTAGGTTGTTTCCTTATCATTGCTCTTGTGAATAACTCTGCAATGACCATGGCAGTGCATCTATCTTGAGATACTAATTTCGTTTCCTTCAGGGGTATATCCAGAAGTGGGATTGCTAGAGCATATGGAAGTTCTATTTTTAATTTTTGAGGCATCTCCATACTGTTTTCCATAGTGGCTGTACCAAGTTTGGGTTTCCTTTTCTTCACCTCTTCATTATTTGTTCTGTTGACACTTCGATAACAGTCATCCTAATAGATGAGGTGATATTGCGATTTTGATTCACAGCTCCCTGATGATTAGTAACCTTGAGCATCTTTTCATGCACCTCTTGGCCTTTTGTATACCTTCTTTGGAAAAATGTCTACTCAGGTCCTCTGTTCATTTTTTAATCAGTTTGGTTTTTTTTTGATACTGAATTGTATGAATTCCTTATAAATTTTAGATAAGACCCCTAATGTTTTGCAAATACATTTTTTTCTATTCTGTGGGTTGTCTTTTCATTTTTTCATTTTCATTTATTGTTTCTTTTGCTCCCCAACAGCTTTCTAGTTGATGTAGTCCCAGTTGCTGATTTTTTAATTTGTTGCTTGTGCGTTTGGTGTCCTATCTAAAAAAATCGTTGCAAGAATAACGTCAATGAGCTTTTCCCCTACATTTCCTTCTAGGAGTTTCATGGTTTCCAGTCTTAAATGTAGTCTTTAGCTTACTTTAAGTTAATTTTTGTGAATGGTGTAAGATAGGGGTCCAATTTCATTCTTTGCATGTGCATATCCAGTTTTCCCAGCACCATTTATTGAAGAGACTATACTTTCCCCATTGTGTGTTCTCACATCCTTCTTAATATTAGTTGACTATGTATGTGTGGGTTTATTTTTGGGCTTTTTTTTTTTTTTTTTTTTTATTTATTTTTTTTATTTATTTATTTTTTTTCTGAAATTTATTGACAAATTGGTTTCCATACAACACCCAGTGCTCATCCCAAAAGGTGCCCTCCTCAATACCCATCACCCACCCTCTCCTCCCTCCCACCCCCCATCAACCCTCAGTTTGTTCTCAGTTTTTAACAGTCTCTTATGCTTTGGCTCTCTCCCATTCTAACCTCTTTTTTTTTTTTTTTTTCCTTCCCCTCCCCCATGGGTTCCTGTTAAGTTTCTCAGGATCCACATAAGAGTGAGACCATATGGTATCTGTCTTTCTCTGTATGGCTTATTTCACTTAGCATCACACTCTCCAGTTCCATCCACGTTGCTACAAAAGGCCATATTTCATTTTTTCTCATTGCCATGTAATATTCCATTGTGTATATAAACCACAATTTCTTTATCCATTCATCAGTTGATGGACATTTAGGCTCTTTCCATAATTTGGCTATTGTTGAGAGTGCTGCTATGAACATTGGGGTACAAGTGGCCCTATGCATCAGTGCTCCTGTATCCCTTGGATAAATTCCTAGCAGTGCTATTGCTGGGTCATAGGGTAGGTCTATTTTTAATTTTCTGAGGAACCTCCACACTGCTTTCCAGAGCGGCTGCACCAATTTGCATTCCCACCAACAGTGCAAGAGGGTTCCCGTTTCTCCACATCCTCTCCAGCATCTATAGTCTCCTGATTTGTTCATTTTGGCCACTCTGACTGGCGTGAGGTGATACCTGAGTGTGGTTTTGATTTGTATTTCCCTGATAAGGAGCGACGCTGAACATCTTTTCATGTGCCTGTTGGCCATCCGGATGTCTTCTTTAGAGAAGTGTCTATTCATGTTTTCTGCCCATTTCTTCACTGGGTTATTTGTTTTTCGGGTGTGGAGTTTGGTGAGCTCTTTATAGATTTTGGATACTAGCCCTTTGTCCGATATGTCATTTGCGAATATCTTTTCCCATTCCGTTGGTTGCCTTTTAGTTTTGTTGGTTGTTTCCTTTGCTGTGCAGAAGCTTTTTATCTTCATAAGGTCCCAGTAATTCACTTTTGCTTTTAATTCCCTTGCCTTTGGGGATGTGTCGAGTAAGAGATTGCTACGGCTGAGGTCAGAGAGGTCTTTTCCTGCTTTCTCCTCTAAGGTTTTGATGGTTTCCTGTCTCACATTTAGGTCCTTTATCCATTTTGAGTTTATTTTTGTGAATGGTGTGAGAAAGTGGTCTAGTTTCAACCTTCTGCATGTTGCTGTCCAGTTCTCCCAGCACCATTTGTTAAAGAGGCTGTCTTTTTTCCATTGGATGTTCTTTCCTGCTTTGTCAAAGATGAGTTGGCCATACGTTTGTGGGTCTAGTTCTGGGGTTTCTATTCTATTCCATTGGTCTATGTGTCTGTTTTGGTGCCAATACCATGCTGTCTTGATGATGACAGCTTTGTAGTAGAGGCTAAAGTCTGGGATTGTGATGCCTCCTGCTTTGGTCTTCTTCTTCAAAATTCCTTTGGCTATTCGGGGCCTTTTGTGGTTCCATATGAATTTTAGGATTGCTTGTTCTAGTTTCGAGAAGAATGCTGGTGCAATTTTGATTGGGATTGCATTGAATGTGTAGATAGCTTTGGGTAGTATTGACATTTTGACAATATTTATTTTTCCAATCCATGAGCAGGGAATGTCTTTCCATTTCTTTAAATCTTCTTCAATTTCCTTCAGAAGCTTTCTATAGTTTTCAGCATACAGATCCTTTACATCTTTGGTTAGATTTATTCCTAGGTATTTTATGCTTCTTGGTGCAATTGTGAATGGGATCAGTTTCTTTATTTGTCTTTCTGTTGCTTCATTGTTAGTGTATAAGAATGCAACTGATTTCTGTACATTGATTTTGTATCCTGCAACTTTGCTGAATTCCTGTATCAGTTCTAGCAGACTTTTGGTGGAGTCTATCGGATTTTCCATGTATAATATCATGTCATCTGCAAAAAGCGAAAGCTTGACTTCATCTTTGCCAATTTTGATGCCTTTGATTTCCTTTTGTTGTCTGATTGCTGATGCTAGAACTTCCAGCACTATGTTAAACAGCAGCGGTGAGAGTGGGCATCCTTGTCGTGTTCCTGATCTCAGGGAAAAAGCTTTCAGTTTTTCCCCGTTGAGGATGATGTTAGCTGTGGGCTTTTCATAAATGGCTTTTATGATCTTTAAGTATGTTCCTTCTATCCCGACTTTCTCAAGGGTTTTTATTAAGAAAGGGTGCTGGATTTTGTCGAAGGCCTTTTCTGCATCGATTGACAGGATCATATGGTTCTTCTCTCTTTTTTTGTTAATGTGATGTATCACGTTGATTGATTTGCGAATGTTGAACCAGCCCTGCATCCCAGGAATGAATCCCACTTGATCATGGTGAATAATTCTTTTTATATGCCGTTGAATTCGATTTGCTAGTATCTTATTGAGAATTTTTGCATCCATATTCATCAGGGATATTGGCCTGTAGTTCTCTTTTTTTACTGGGTCTCTGTCTGGTTTAGGAATCAAAGTAATACTGGCTTCATAGAATGAGTCTGGAAGTTTTCCTTCCCTTTCTATTTCTTGGAATAGCTTGAGAAGGATAGGTATTATCTCTGCTTTAAACGTCTGGTAGAACTCCCCTGGGAAGCCATCTGGTCCTGGACTCTTATTTGTTGGGAGATTTTTGATAACCGATTCAATTTCTTCGCTGGTTATGGGTCTGTTCAAGCTTTCTATTTCCTCCTGATTGAGTTTTGGAAGCGTGTGGGTGTTCAGGAATTCGTCCATTTCTTCCAGGTTGTCCAATTTGTTGGCATATAAGTTTTCATAGTATTCCCTGATAATTGTTTGTATCTCTGAGGGATTGGTTGTAATAATTCCATTTTCATTCATGATTTTATCTATTTGGGTCATCTCCCTTTTCTTTTTGAGAAGCCTGGCTAGAGGTTTGTCAATTTTGTTTATTTTTTCAAAAAACCAACTCTTGGTTTCGTTGATCTGCTCTACAGTTTTTTTAGTTTCTATATTGTTTATTTCTGCTCTGATCTTTATTATTTCTCTTCTTCTGCTGGGCTTAGGCTGCCTTTGCTGTTCTGCTTCTAGTTCCTTTAGGTGTGCTGTTAGATTTTGTATTTGGGATTTTTCTTGTTTCTTGAGATAGGCCTGGATTGCAATGTATTTTCCTCTCAGGACTGCCTTTGCTGCGTCCCAAAGCGTTTGGATTGTTGTATTTTCATTTTCGTTTGTTTCCATATATTTTTTAATTTCTTCTCTAATTGCCTGGTTGACCCACTCATTCGTTAGTAGGGTGTTCTTTAACCTCCATGCTTTTGGAGGTTTTCCAGACTTTTTCCTGTGGTTGATTTCAAGCTTCATGGCATTGTGGTCTGAAAGTAAGCATGGTATAATTTCAATTCTTGTAAACTTATGAAGGGCTGTTTTGTGACCCAGTATATGATCTATCTTGGAGAATGTTCCATGTGCACTCGAGAAGAAAGTATATTCTGTTGCTTTGGGATGCAGAGTTCTAAATATATCTGTCAAGTCCATCTCATCCAATGTCTCATTCAGGGCCCTTGTTTCTTTATTGACCGTGTGTCTAGATGATCTATCCATTTCTGTAAGTGGTGTGTTAAAGTCCCCTGCAATTACCACATTCTTATCAATAAGGTTGCTTATGTTTATGAGTAATTGTTTTATATATTTGGGGGCTCCGGTATTCGGTGCATAGACATTTATAATTGTTAGCTCTTCCTGATGGATAGACCCTGTAACTATTATATAATGTCCTTCTTCATCTCTTGTTACAGCCTTTAATTTAAAGTCTAGTTTGTCTGATATAAGTATGGCTACTCCAGCTTTCTTTTGGCTTCCAGTCGCATGATAAATAGTTCTCCATCCCCTCACTCTCAATCTAAAGGTGTCCTCAGGTCTAAAATGAGTCTCTTGTAGACAGCAAATAGATGGGTCTTGTTTTTTTATCCATTCTGATACCCTATGTCTTTTGGTTGGCGCATTTAATCCATTTACATTCAGTGTTATTATAGAAAGATACGGGTTTAGAGTCATTGTGATGTCTGTATGTTTTATGCTTATAGTGATGTCTCTGGGACTTTGTCTCACAGGGTCCCCCTTAGGATCTCTTGTAGGGCTGGTTTAGTGGTGACAAATTCCTTCAGTTTTTGTTTGTTTGGGAAGACCTTTATCTCTCCTTCTATTCTAAATGACAGACTTGCTGGATAAAGGATTCTTGGCTGCATATTTTTTCTGTCTAGCACCCTGAAAATCTCTTGCCAATTCTTTCTGGCCTGCCAAGTTTCAAAAGAGAGATCAGTCACGAGTCTTATAGGTCTCCCTTTATATGTGAGGGCACGTTTACCCCTTGCTGCTTTCAGAATTTTCTCTTTATCCTTGTATTTTGCCAGTTTCACTATGATATGTCGTGCAGAAGATCGATTCAAGTTACGTCTGAAGGGAGTTCTCTGTGCCTCTTGGATTTCAATGCCTTTTTCCTTCCCCAGTTCAGGGAAGTTCTCAGCTATGATTTCTTCAAGTACCCCTTCAGCACCTTTCCCTCTCTCTTCCTCCTCTGGGATACCAATTATGCGTATATTATTTCTTTTTAGTGTATCACTTAGTTCTCTAATTTTCCCCTCATACTCCTGGATTTTTTTATCTCTCTTTTTCTCAGCTTCCTCTTTTTCCATAACTTTATCTTCTAGTTCACCTATTCTCTCCTCTGCCTCTTCAAGCCGAGCTGTGGTGGTTTCCATTTTGTTATGCATTTCGTTTAAAGCGTTTTTCAGCTCCTCGTGACTGTTCCTTAGTCCCTTGATCTCTGTAGCAAGAGATTCTCTGCTGTCCTGTATACTGTTTTCAAGCCCAGCGATTAATTTTATGACTATTATTCTAAATTCACTTTCTGTTATATTATTTAAATCCTTTTTGATCAGCTCATTAGCTGTTGTTATTTCCTGGAGATTCTTCTGAGGGGAGTTCTTCCGCTTGGTCATTTTGGATAGTCCCTGGCGTGGTGAGGACCTGCAGGGCACTTCCCCTGTGCTGTGATGTATACCTGGAGTTGGTGGGCGGGGCCGCAGTCAGACCTGATGTCTGCCCCCAGCCCACCGCTGGGGCCACAGTCAGACTGGTGTGTGCCTTCTCTTCCCCTCTCCTAGGGGCGGGATTCACTGTGGGGTGGTGTGGCTCGTCTGGGCTACTTGCACCCTGCCAGGCTTGTGATGCTGGGGATCTGGCGTATTAGCTGGGGTGGGTAGGCAAGGTGCTCGGGGGCAGGAGGGGCAGGCTTAGATCGCTTCTCCTTAGGTGATCCACTTCAGGAGGGGCCCTGTGGCAGCAGGAGGGAGTCAGATCCGCTGCCGGAGGTTTGGCTCCGCAGAAGCGCAGAGTTGGGTGTTTGCGCGGAGGGAGCAAATTCCCTGGCAGGAACCGGTTCCCTTTGGGATTTCGGCTGGGGGATGGGCGGGGGAAATGGCGCTGGCGAGCGCCTTTGTTCCCCACCAAACTGCGCTCTGTTGTCAGGGGGCTCAGCAGCTCTCCCTCCCTTTGTCCTCCAGCCTTCCCGCTTTCCGAGCAGAGCTGTTAATTTCTGACCTCCCAGACGCTAAGTCGCGCTTGCTGTCGGAACACAGTCCGCCCGGCCCCTCCGCTTTTGCAAGCCCGACTCGGGGGCTCTGCTTGGCCGGCGAGCCGCCCCTCCGCCCCGGCTCCCTCCCGCCAGTCCGTGGAGTGCGCACCGCCTTGCCGCCCTTCCTACCCTCTTCCGTGGGCCTCTCGTCTGCGTTTGGCTCCGGCGACTCTGTTCTGCTAATCCTCTGGCGGTTTTCTGGGTTATTTAGGCAGGTGTAGATGGAATCTAAGTGATCAGCAGGACGTGCGGTGAGCCCAGCGTCCTCCTAAGCCGCCATCTTGCCGCAACTCCTATTTTTGGGCTTTTTATTCTGTCCCTTTGAACTATGTGTCTGATTTTGTTTTTTTTACAGTACCATACTGTTTTGATTACTATAACTTTGTAGTATAGTTTGAAATCAGGAAGTGTGAGGCCCACAGTTGTGTTCTTTCTCAGAATTGCTTTGGCTATTTGGATTGATCTTCCCAGTGATCCTTTCTGTACAGTTATTCTCCAATTTTTTTGGCTCCTTTGTGTTGCAGTAGGTTCTTCATTAGACTTTTGAGCTCTCTCAGGACTATTTTTGTTCATGGATAGCTGTCTAATTTTTGTTTTTAGGTAGGAGGATGAAGGCTAGTATATACCACTACATCATCTTATTAATGTCACTCTTGGTAATGCTATAACGACTGGATACATGCTAAAAGTTTCAAAGATAGATAGATAAATATTTTTATTACAGTGTCTAGTTTATTATAATTATTGTGTATATGAAAAACACTGATACACACTATGCATACCTATATCTATAGCTATGTAGTGGCTTTACACATTCATTTAGTGAATATTGGTTAAACAAACACCTACTATGTGACATTAAAGTGTTAAAAACTAATATCTCAACTGTGAGGAAAATAGGAGGGAAAGACAACAGGTAAATTCTGGAACGCTGAAAGGAGCTTCTCTATGGCGGATTTCTAGAGACCATGATTTTTGGAAACATACTGCAATTGACATCTGTCAGATTGAGACTGGCCCCAAATAAGCTAAAAAATGCCCTCTACTGGAGGATGTTGGTTTATCACGTCTGGATCAAGTCCAGCCTGTTTCCATGGGACATGTGTAAAGGTCTAGATTAGGTTTAGGTAGAACACAGTTTAGGGGTGGGAAGTGAGGGTGGATATGAAGAAAGCAACAGCTTTTTTGAGGAACCATTCACTCTTTCCCCTAGTAACTTATCCCAGAACTGCACTTACATTTTGGAAATCTTTCTTACTTCGGAGTACTTTGTTTTCACATTTTAGAATCAGGAGAGATTCCAAACTGGAAGGAAGAATGTGAACTCTTGACTTATTCTATAAGCTTCTTTCGGTGCTACAGTTATGCATATCCTATTTTTGTCACTTATAAATTATTTAGGCATGGAAATATTATTTTAAGGCTCACAAAAAATCAGATTGTTTTCCCTACTCCCTGTTTAAGTCACTCATTTATTTATTCATTCAATATTTAGAAAGCAAAAGAACTCCAATAAGCATGGTTAATTAGTTTCCTTGTCACTCTATACTTCTGAAGCAAATAAGTAGCTACATTATTTTTCATCTGTTCTTATTTTTGGTTTTGTTTCTTTCACAAGTTTTTCTTGAGCACCTACTATGTGCTGCTTACAGTAGAAGCAAGGAAGAAGAGTAAGTTAAAGTCTGTGTATGTAAGAGCTCATTATTTCTGAATACTGCAGCCTGACTTAATTTGTACAATCACACTATCAAAACTCTATATGGTTCTTACAAAATGGAAAATCATCACTGTCTTATTAGTTTACAATCAAGGGGCGCCTGCGTGGCTCAGTAAGTTAAGTGTCTGACTTCCGCTCAGGTCATGATCTCGCAGTTTGTGAGTTCGAGCCCCGCGTCGGGCTCTGTGCTGCCAGCTCAGTGCCTGGAACCTGCTTCAGATTCTGTGTCTCCTTCTCCCTCCGCCCCTCCCCTGCTCATGTTCTGTCTCTCTCTGTCAATAATAAATAAACGCTAAAAAATTTTTTAAAAAGTTTACAATCAATATTATATAAGCAAAGCTGTCACCGGTTAATGAAAATCTACATTAGCATACATTATGAATAGCTTAACTCACCATTGCTCAAACTTCAGAATTACATGGTGGACTTATTACAACACATATTTCGACCTCACCCCCAGAGTTTCTGAGTCAGTGAATCTGAGTGGGATCTAAGAATTTGTGATTCTAACAAGCTCCCAGAAGATAATGATGATGCTGGTACCAGAAACACGGACTTAAATCAGGGCTCCACAAACTAAAGCCATGGGCTAGATCCAGCCACCACCTGGATTTATTTTTGTAAATGAAGCTTTACTGGAACACAGCCACACCCACTACTATTGTCCATGGCTGCTTTTGTGCTACTGTGACAAAATTACATAGTTGTGACACAAGAGGTTTTATGACCCACAAAGACTAAAATATTTACTATCTGACCTTTCTCTCTGTCTTACACACACACACACAATCCCTGACATTTGTTTTAAATGATCACTGTGTTCCTATCTGAAATTCTCATTTGAAACTATTTTTGTGATTTTTAATTCAACATAATCTTGATACAAAATAAGAATTACTTACTTAAAGCTCTGGGGTTACTTAATATGCAGCTTTCAAAGATTTAACAAGCTGGTTCCTGAAAGTGTTACTGGAAAGTAAATAGAAATTCTTTTTCGCACCTCCAGAGTGTGACTATGCCAGTAAAAAAAAAAGAATAAATAATGCAGTTTAAAGGGTGAATGAGTTTGATGACCAGACCTAACTGTGTTATTAGACATATGAACTTAAGAAATCTAGATGTTTAATATTAGCTGGTATCAACTGGCAAGAACATAGAGAGAATGGAGATTTTCACAGCATTTTCTTTCTGAAATAAAATGGTTACGTTTCACTTCTCTCAAAATAGGGTTTTTAGCGACTATTGAGATAGTCTAAAGGCTGAAATTTGTTCATTTTAGTTAATCAAAGACTTCAGAAGTAACGTAATTCAACATGCAGTTTACAAATAACTTACAGAAAATGTGCGTTAATATTTTTAATCCTTTTGGCGTCCCTCTAATAAACATCTGTGCCAGATAGTTTGGTTTAGTTTGCTCATTGTCCTTTCCAACCCTCCTCAAGCATACAAGAGAACAAAAAATTAACACTACCTTCACCAGTCTATCCTCCAGTTAGGATGCTTGATGTGATTTAGGTTGCGCTAACCGGATGTTCTCTGTGAGACTTCGATTTAGAACTGCATCATTTGGGCAGGGAGGCCGGGAGGGAGCTCCAGGTAAGGTTGGTGCAGATCCTGGAAGAGATGGTGATGTTTCTGATTCTGCAACTGACTGGTCTTCCCAACTGGAACAGGGGTAGAGTAGGGACTAAAAGTTAGGTCTAGAAACTTAATCTAGAGCAGAGTTTTCTCAACCTCAACTCTACTGACCTTTTAAATTGGGGGGCAGAGAGGGGAGTGGATTATCCTTTAAAATAGAAACGACAGTTCAATTTTGTGATTTTCTAAAGATCATGGGGGTTTTTTTTGCTTATTTTTCAAAATAAAGGGATTTTTCAATATATTTTCTACTGGAATATGAATTAAATATAAATGTGAACGGAATAAAATTACAACAGATAATAAAAACACCCGGTTTTTAAATCACTGAGGATTGAAAGAGGCATAACACTGCCTCTGCAGGTCTCCCGAGTGAACTTGATAGTGAGGAGCAACCAAGGTATCCATAGCAAACACTATCAGAGCAATAAGTGAGCACAACATACACATGTCTATTTTGGCATGTTTTATTATCTGAGATGCAAATAAGGTTAGACCTTATTGTTTTGTTATAGACTGAATTGTGTCCCTTCAAAATTCATATACTGAAGCCTGAACTATAAATGTGACTACAGTTGGCGATAGGGCCTTTAAAGAGATAATTAAGGTTAAAAGAGATCATAAGGATGGGGCCCTAATCTGATAGAACTAATGTTCTTCTAAGTAGAGGAAGGGACCCCAATGATCTCTCTCTGCTTCTGTGCCATGTGAGGCACAGAAAAGGACATTAAGGACACAGCAAGAAGGTGGTCGTCTGAAAGCCAGGAAGAGAGGTCTCACTGCAAACCAACTGCACTGTGATCTTGGACTTGTAGTCTTCAGAACTGTGAGAAAACAAGCATCTGTTGCTTAAACCACCCAGTCTCTGGCATTTTGTTACGGCAGACTGAGCAGACTAATACTGTCTCTTCTGCAAAAAGACTTTAGCAATAATCAAATACCCTTGTTTCTACAAATGTATTTGAACCATTGTTCTTGCAAATGTTTTTGAAAACAGATTGTGAATATTTTAAAGGAAAGGCACTAGAATGTCTGTATTAAAATAGAAAAAAAAAGTATTGACAAGAAGGTTTAGTTAGGAGGAGTAAAGAAATAAAGAAAATAATAGCATGACAAAGACATTGTCCTTGCTCTCATGGCAGCGATTCAGTAGAGGAGACAGAGATATAGAGAAATAATTTCAATACAAGAAGATACTGAATTTGCATTCTGTTGTTGCTGTAACAAGTTACCACCAACTTAGCATAAGACAAAATGTATCATTTCACAATAGATAGGTCAGAAGCCTAATGTGTAACTCACTGGGCTAACACCAAGGTGTTGGGAAACTGCTTTTCTTCCTGGAGGTTCTGGGGAAGAATTTGTTTCCATGTTGATTCAGTTTTTTGGGAATATTCAGTTCAAGGTGGTGAGAGGGCTGTGATTCTTTTTCCCTGCTGGCT
This sequence comes from Prionailurus bengalensis, assembly GCF_016509475.1. NCBI lineage: Eukaryota > Metazoa > Chordata > Mammalia > Carnivora > Felidae > Prionailurus > Prionailurus bengalensis. The sequence goes on along the minus strand of NC_057343.1, from coordinate 63,847,474 downwards.
GGCAGTGCAGGTGATTCTTAGCTTCTAGAGACCATCTACATTCTCCTTATTAATCATTAAAGTCAGCAAAGACAGACCAGGTCCTTCTCACACCTTAAATTTTTCAGATTTCTCTTCGTTTCATCTCTCCTGGTCTACTTTTCTACCATTCTCTTTGGCTTTTAAGATTTTATGTTGAGGGGCACCTGGGTGGCTCAGTTGGTTAAGCATCTGACCCTTGATTTCGGCTCAGGTCATAATATCACCGTTTGGGAGTTTGAGCCCTATGTCGGGCTCTGCAATGACATTGTGGAGCTGGTTGGGATTCTCTCTCTCTCTCTCTCTCTGCCCCTTCCCTGCTGCATACTCTCTCTCCCTCTCTCTCTCCCTCAAAATAAATACATAAACTTTAAAAGATTTCATGTTGGGCCCACCCTATCTTTAAATCAGCTGATTAACAATCTTAATTCCATCTGCAGAATCTCTGTACAACAGAAACTAGGTCAGTGTTTGAATAATCTGGTGATATGTATCTTGGGGGGCAGACACCTTTAGAATTCTGCTCACTGCAGATACTGTCTGTCCTAGTGTTATGTGTATGGTACATTCAAATGTACCAGGATGTCTAATGGCTGCACTTGAGAGCAATGCCTGTCCCTTACACCAATATTTTCGCCACCACTGCAGTGATTATCTTCAGTACCATTATGCCTGTCACAGGAGGGTATTTGAAGAGAGCTCATTTTAGCTTTACTCTTTCCTTTTGCAGCCTCCTTGTCCTAGGAGTCAGGCAGAAGTCCTTGGGCATTTGGCCAGAGAGCAATCTAATATAAAAATACTGCGCATAATGTTTTCCCTGTGATGACAATCCTTTATCCTTGAAACAATCTATGTTTCATGTCTATGTTTTCTCCCCTAAGAATGAGTTCTTCTCCAGAAGTTTCCTTGGACTCCCATGTAAATAGACTCCTGCTATTCCTACCTACTAAGACCTATAGATTTGCCCAGATATGCCAACTCTTAGGATAGATATATATCCAGTTTAAACTGAAATCCTTGCTATGCCATGCTGCAAAGATGTACACTGGATCCTCCATTTTCCTCACATTTGGGGTATAATTTGTTTGGACTCCCCAGTTCATGGTCTGTGGGACTCAAAGCCCTCCCAATGATTTCCACAAATTCCCTTTCCACTTCTTCATCATCCTGTGTCTCCCTCTCCCACATTTGGGTATGTATCCATTGCACCTACTTTTAGCATTGTGTAGCAGAAATGAAATAGCAATGGCTCAAATAGAGGATTATTTTCAGTCTAAGTCTATGATACCATTATTGCTTTGGCCCTTTTCTTCTTTCTGCTCCTGTACCTCCAGGGCATTGGTTTTACCCTCTTGGTTGCAAGATGTCTGCTTCACCTTCAGTCTCCTGATGACACTTCCAGTAGGAAAAAGAAGGGATTGTGGAAGAATCACCTATATGAAGAAACCCATATCCCAAGCAGTCCTCCAGTTACATTTCAGCAATATGAATTGTGTACTTGGACACATTTCACCCTAAAAAAAAAAAAAAAAAAAGAAAAATTCTGTTAATCAAGAAGGAGAGGATTAAGAGGACACTTATCATGATGAGCACTGAGTAATGTATAGAATTGTTGACTCAGGATATTGTACACCTGAAACTAATATAACACTATGTTAATTATACTAGAATTAAAATAGATAAAGAATAGAGACAAAAAGAAGGGGGTATGGTTATTGAACAGTTATTAGCAATGGCTGCCACGGTGAGTGCCTTCCCACTTCTAATTTAAAACAATTTGAGGGGCGCCTGGGTGGCGCAGTCGGTTAAGCGTCCGACTTCAGCCAGGTCACGATCTCGTGGTCTGTGAGTTCGAGCCCCGCGTCGGGCTCTGGGCTGATGGCTCAGAGCCTGGAGCCTGTTTCCGATTCTGTGTGTCCCTCTCTCTCTGCCCCTCGCCCGTTCATGCTCTGTCTCTCTCTGTCCCCAAAATAAATAAAAAACGTTGAAAAAAAAATTAAAAAATAAATAAAAAAAATAAAACAATTTGAACACACAGCTTTGTCACTCATCAGTTTCCACCAAAGATCACTCCACACCAAACATTTCAAATGTTTAATAATTTTACTGAAGAGCTGAGATTTCTTCGGGTATAGCTCCCTCCACTTGCTACTCTGTTACTCCTCGTTTCTCATGAGCTGGGCCAGCCTATTTAATGCAGCATTCCTAAGATGAAGGCCGATACCAGCCATTAATATAGTAACTTCCCACTCCGCCACATACATGATCTTCGATATAAAAATAAGATTTCCCACAGTCACATCATTGCAATCTCCAGGAAGCCAATATCATAGTCCATATTGAGAAATACTATTGTCCTGCTCTGAGGAACCAGTGCTTTAAAACTATTCTCCTGGGTTTTCACAGATTTTTTAAAATTCAGTAGGGTTGTATCAGTTTCATAGTACAGATTCTGAAAGCTATTACATTAAAAGTTGGGAGACTCAATTCTTTTTGTTGTTGTTGTTGTTGTAACACTGAGAATGACTGCTCTAAGAAGTTGGAAAGTTGTATCTGTTTCGATCCCCATGTTTCTCTGATGTAAAATGGAGCTGGGCAGGGTGATCTTTAAAGTCCCCAAATGTTTTTACCTGTGAGGCAAAAAATGGTTGTATTTGGCCATTGTTTTAACATAAAGGAGGAATATAAGAAAAGGAAGAGGAGGAGGAGGGGCAGGCGAGGAGAACCAGGGAGGGAGGGAAAGAGATGAGGGGGAGAGGGAGGGGCAGAACATCTGGCTGAGTCAGACACTTATAACCTCATAGTAGGTAGGACTAAAGGGAAAATGTGACTACCTGATGCTCCACTTTTGGCTGTGGGTGGGCCCTTAGTTCTTTCTTATTTGTAAAGCAGCAGCAAAGGTCAAATCCCCCAGGAGACTTGGATATACTCATGTCCACTTCTGTACCATGTTACACGATGTTACTTCTCCACAAGAAGACACTAGTCATGTCAAAGCTCTCCTCCCTCCTCACCATGCCTGCCTTATACCTTCCAAGCTTGGCACAGGGAATACCACCTCTCTGGGGCCAACGGGGAGGGGGCTCAACCCTTTGCCCACCTTGATGCATGTTTTGATGCATGTTTTGAGTTATGTGCTTTTCCTCTGTGCTCTTATGCTTTCTATGTTTCCTTCTATTAGATGTATCTTTTTTAAAAAAAATTTTAATGTTTATTTATTTTTGACAGAGAGAGAGAGACAGACAGGGCATGAGTGGGGGAGGGGCAGAGAGAGAGGAAGACACAGAATCTGAAACAGGCTCCAGGCTCTGAGCTGTCAGCACAGAGCCCAATGCAGGGCTCGAACTCACAGACTGCGAGATCATGACCTGAGCTGAAGTCGGACGCTCAACCGACTGAGCCACCCAGGTGCCCCAGATGTTATAGTTATGTACAGGTATAGTTATGTATTTACTTTGCAAAGCATTAAGTCAGCAAAATGTATTGAGTAGGTACTATGAAAGAATGCACTGTGATAGTTAACAAGGTCAAAGATGAATAAGATAGTGTTGCTTTCTTTTATTTTTAATATATTTTTAAAGTTTATTTTGAGAGAAAGAGAGAGAGAAAGAGAGAGAGAGAGAGAGGGCAAGCAAGCAGGGGAAGGGCAGAGACAGAAAGAGAGAGAGAGAGAGAGAGAGAGAGAGAGAATCCAAGCAGGCTCTGAGCCAACAGCAGAGAGCCCAATGCAGGGCTCGAACTCATGAACCATGAGATCATGACCTGAGCTGAAAGCAAGAGTTGGACACATAACTGACTGAGTTACCCAGGTGCCCCAACAATGCTGCCTTCAAAGACCAAATAGTCCACCAGGGGAAATAAAGGGAGATAAAAATGCTATAAGATAGGCATAGAAATCCATGGGAGCAAAGAGGAGAGGTATCTAACTAAAACTGAAGGAGTCAGAGATGGCTTTCTAAGGAGATTCCTAAGTTAAGACCTGAAGAATAAGAATTATCTAGACAAAGAGGAACTACAGTCAGGCACACCAAGCAGAGGGCACAGCGCAGGCCCCAGAAGAGACAGCCAGATGGTATTGCTGGAGCTGTGAGAAATCAGTGTGGCTGCAGGAAAGGGCTGAGCTGGCAGTGCTGAGCAAAGGGTGCTCATGATGGTCCTGCGTACCAAGTTTAAGTTTATTTCAAACCCACAGAAGCCATGGAGAGGTTTTAAGTACAGGTGTGGCATGAGCATTTACACATGGATGCAACAAAAATGCATTTTTCTTCTGAACTCTTGATTTAAAAAAAATTCTGAATTCTAATCATATTTCTTTCTCTGTCTTACCTACTAGATTATGAATTTCTTTGAAGGCAGGGAAGATGTTTTGTCTTAGCAAAGCTTCTGCACGTGTAGGTAGGCATTTAATAAATGTCTGTTGAGTGAAAGAATAAATGAATGAGAAGACAAATAGGGAAAGTATTATGGGAGGGAAAGTAAGCTTGTTAAATGTATTCAGAGATGTTGTCAAAGTGTAAGCAGAATGGAAAAGACCATGATACCTCAATGTCTTTAAAAGCTAAACTGACACCTCCCAATCCTGAAGCTGCAGTGACTTCAGGCATGGGGCGATTTTTCAGTGTCTTATGCCTTGAAAGTAAAAATACCTTTACAATATGCTGAATGGAATCACAGCAAATTTAGGGAAGAGGCAGAAGTGAATTGTTAAGAGCTATTTTCTTCCTCACACTAATATAATATGCAAATATTAATGTTAACCAGTATTTAATTGGTGAACTGTAATGTTAATAACATGATTTTTAGCTAAGAAAAAAAGCATCCTTGGCTAGGTGAGGACCATTTTTTGAGGTAAGTATTTATGCCTACCTTTCATGTAACATTCAGATTTCTATATTTTAAACCACCTATACTACCCAACCTACTTCTAGGATGGTGTCTAGGAGTGAGTAGTAACTGGCTTCCATGTTTATAATTTCATTCATATTTCAGGAAGGATAAATGCATGCACAAATGGTAAGTGGAAAATTGCTATCATCTCTCTTAATTAACCGTGTCAATGGGAAGCCTACTTATTCAGGACCATGAATCTCTAAGATTGAACCACACATTTGGTGTCATAGAATCTTAAACTACAGGCCTAATTCTTATGGAATAAACAGTTTCAAGGTAACTGGTCTTGCAAACTCACACCTATAAAATACAACAAATTTTATATATGGTTTTAATCTTTATTGCAAGGACCTTCAAATGCTTTATGGACAGATTAATCCTCATAACCTCTACTTGGGAGATGGCAAGTATTGTCTTCATCTTATAGAGTGAAAAATTGAGTCATCTAAAGGTCTTGGCTTGTATCCAGTTAGCAAACTGGAACGTGAAGGGGAAGAAAAAAAGCACCTTAAATCTGCTGCTTCTTGGTGTAGAGCCTCCGTCACTAAAGTTTGGCAGCAGTGTAGATGGTAAATTATGAAATTTATTCCCTCCTGAAATTCATTCTTGGCAGATGTTTTTCTATTGGTAGATTTCAAAATTTATGCTGCCTAATTTTAAATTAAATGAATGTATCATTTAACAAAGCTTGTATTTTAAAAAAACCCATTCTTCATGCTTCAAGCCAATATTTTTGTTTTTAAAAATTGGCTACTTTTATTAAAATGTCTAAAAAATATATCACACATTTATATAAAATTATAAATGTGATACATGTATGATGTAAAGATATATGTCTGATATAAAAAAGTAGTAAAACCAATGCCAATGTACCCACAACCCAACTTATGAAATGAATTTCCAATAACTTTGAAGCCTTTTTCATCCCCAGGGTGGTTACCACTGAATGCTGTGTTTATCATTTCTTTGATTTTCTTTATAGTCTTACCACATGTGAACATATCCCCTAAACAAAAATAACACATTACTGTTTTGTCTGTTTTTGAACTCTCTATGAATAGAATTATACTGTATATCTTTTGTAGCTTACTTCTTATGTCATTTTAACTCCAGGATTAATTCCGTTATGTATATACCACAATTTATTTTTCCATTCTTGTGTCAATTTACATTTCTGTTATTTGTATTTTTTTTTCCATAGTGAACAATGTTGCTATGGAAATTCCTGGAAGCAATGCCTGTCTTAGCTTGGGTTCCCCTAAGAGCAGAACTTGATATACTTGTATACAGATAGTTTATTTGGGAAGCGATCTTAGGACAAGCAAGAGTAAGGAACGAGGCATGTGAAACAGAAAGAGAGGAATCCAATAGAGGATGTTGCCTAATGGAAAAATGTTTGTGTCACTCCCGGATCCATGTGTTTTAAATAAGCTCAAAAGAGTGGATCCTGATCCAGTAGAGTTAGTGTCCTTATTAAGAAGAGACACCACAGCATAAGGAATATAGTCAGTGATATTGTAATAGTGCTGTATGGTGACACATGGTAGCAGCTACACTGGTGGTGAGCATAGCACAAAGTATAAACTTGTCTAATTACTAATGAACTAACGTAACACTGTGTGTCAAGTATACTCAAAAACAAAACAAAACAGAACAAAAAACCAAACAAACACAAAAGGGAGACACCAGACAGTTTGCGTTTCCTTTCTTTCCCTGCCATTGTTTGAAGACTCAGCAAGAAGACAGCCGTCTATACACCAGGAAAAGAGCTCTCACCAGGAACTGTATCTGCTGGCACATTGGTCTCAGACTTATAGCCTTTATCATAGCCTCTAGAATTATTAGAAAATAAATTTCTATTTTTTAAGCCACCCTGGCTATGGTATTTTGTTGTGGCAGTTCAAGAAGACTAAGACATTGTCCACTGCAGTTGGCAAAGTGTGGTTTTTGTCATCGATTTTTATACTTTTAGCTCTACATTTAGATCTTCAATCCATTTTGAGTTAATGTTTGTACATGTTGTGAGGTAGGGGTCCAACTTCATTCTTTGGATGTGTATATCCAGCACCATTCGTTGGAAACACTATTCTTTCCCTATTGAATTATTTTGCCACTCTAGCTGGCAATCAATTGACCATAAGTGTGAGGACTTATTTATAGGACTCTCAATTCCATTAAAATTGATATATGTCTATCATTTTGCCAGTACCATATTGTCTTGATTACTGCGTCTTTCTAGTAAGTTTTGAAATTGGTTATTCTGCACCCTTTAACTTTGTCCTTCCTTTTCAAGACTGTTTTGGCTATTCTAGGTCCTTTGCACTTCCATGAATTTTAGAATCTGCTTCTTAATTTCTGCAAAAAAGCTAGTTGGGATTTTGATAAGGATTGCATTGAATTTTTAGAGCAATTTGGGGGAGTATTGCAATGCTAATAATACTAAGTTTTTCCAATCCATGAATATGGTATATTCATCCATTTACTCAGGTCTTCTTTTCTTTTTTCTCATGATGTCAGTTGTTTTCACTGTATAAGTTTCACATTTATTTTCTTAAATTTATTTCTAAGTATTTAATTCTTTTCATTATACTGTAAATGGATTTTTTTTCTTATTTTCATTTTGGGATTCTTCATTGCTAGTTTATAGAAACAAAATTGATATTTGTATATTGATCCTGTACATAACCCTTCCTGAACTTGCTTATTATTACTAATAACTTATAGTGGATTTCTTCGAGTTTTCCATATACATGATCATATCACTGTGAATGGATAGTTTTATTTTTTCCTTTCCTATCTGGATTCCTCTTTTTATTGTCTAATTGTTCTGACTAGGAACTTATTCTGTATAACACTGAATAGAAGTGGTAAATGCAGACATGCTTGTCCTGATTTTAGTGATAAAGCTTTCAGTCTTTCACCATAAAGTATGATGTTAACTGTGGGTTTCTTGTAGATACCATATGCCAGATTAAGGACATTCTCTTCCACTTCAACTTTGTTAGTGTTTTTACCATGAAATGTTGTTAAATGTTGTCAAATGTTTTTGCTGTGTTTATTCAGATAATTATATGACATTTGTCCTTAATCCTATAAATATGATGATTTATTTTCATATGCTGAAAACTTCACATTCCTGTGTTATATCCCACCTGGTAATGGTGTAAAATCCTTTTAATATATTGCTGGATTAGGTTTGCTTGTATTTTGTGGAGGATTTTTGTGTGTCCATTCATAAGGGATATCAATCTATAAATTTTTTATGATGTCTTCATCTGGTTTTGGTATCGGGGTTTTTGAGTTTATCCTACTTTGAGTTTGTTGAGATTCTTGTATTTGTAAATTAATATTTTTCACATTTTGGATGTTTCAACCATTCTTTCATCAAATATTCATCTGGTTTTGGCCTCACAGAATGAGTTGTGAAATGTTTCCTTCTATTCTTTTGCATGAGTTTGTAATGGATTGTCATTAATTATTATTTAAACGGTTGGTAAAGTGAATTGTGAATAACTCTTGTCTCTACGTGTTCCATCTGTTATGGAAAGTGGGGCATTGAAGTCTGCATATATTATAGTTGAATTGTGTATTTATCTCTTCAATTCTATATATCTTAAGTCCTTTTTTATTTCTTGCTTCTACCATTACTGCCTTCTTTTGTGTTAAATAGATATTTTCTAACATACCATTTTGATTCCTGTTATTTCTTTCATACACATGAAGCCCTGCAGATTGTAATTATCATTTTAATTTACAATTTAGTTCATAATACTAATTTAATTTCAATGTTATGTAAAATCTTTCCTCTAGTATAGCTCCATTTCACTCTCCCTCCTTTGTGTTATTATTGCCATGACAATTACATCTTTATACATTATAAATCCATTAACACAGTTTCATCATTGTTACTTTATGTAGTTGTTTTCCAATAGGGTAAGAGAAAAAAACCCAAATGAATTTATACTGTCTTTTATATTAGCCTATGTAATTAGTTTTATCAGTGCTCTTTCTTTTTTCATGTGGATCAGAGTTAGTCTAATGTCTTTTTTTTTTTTTTTTTTGCCTAAAGGGCTCTAATTTTTCTTGCAGGGATAGTCTGCTAGCAACAAATTACTTTAGGTTTTGCTTATGTGGACAAGCCTTAATTTCTCTCTTGCTTTTTGAAGGTTTGTTTTTCTAGATATAAAATCCTCATTTGATAGTCTTTTCATTCAACACATTGAATAAATCATCTCATTACCTTGTGGCTTCATGATCTCTGAGGAGAAATCAGCTGTTAATCTTGATAAATCATTCTTGTACAAGATGAGATGCTTCTCTGTTGCTGCTTTTAAGATCCCCTCTTTGCCTTTTGACAGTTTGATTATGGTGTGTCTAAGTGTGGATCTCTGAGTTTATCCTATTTTGAGTTTGCTGAGGTTCTTGTATTTATAAGTTAGTGTTTTTCAAATTTGGAATATTTTCAGCCACCATTTCTTCAAATATTCTTTCTGCCCATTTATTTCTCTCTCCTTCTGGGGCTTCCACTATGTATATGCTGATATGCTCGATGGTGTCCATCAGTTATCTCAGGCTGTGTTCATTTTTAACATTCTTTTTACTTTCTGTTTCTCAGACTGGATAATCTCAATGGGCCTCTATTTAAGTTTGCTGATTCTCTTTTCTGCCTGTTTGGCTGTTGAGCCCCTCTAGTACATTTTTCATTCCAAGTATTTTAATATACTTGTTTACCATCTTATTTTCCCATCAGAATGTGAGCTGTAAAGGAGGAATGTGGTCATATCATTTCTTTAGCTCTGGCATTTGATTTCTAGAATATAACAGGTACTCTGTGGATACATTTGAATTAATTAATGTGAAGAAAGTTCATAGCCAAATATTGTGTACCATGCGAACACAGCTAGACACAGTGGGTTCTCCAGGGGATTTCTGTACCATTTAAAGAAACTGATACTTTTAATTATATGGCTTTAGTTCTAGAATAAATAGAAATATCATAAAATTCTTCACTTATTCTATAATAAATCTTACTATATAAGACAGCATAACACAGTGATGAGAGTTCCAGCTTCTAAATGAGCCAGACCGAGTTCAAATTCTTGCTCTCCCACTTACGACTTATGTAGCTTTGGGCAAAAGTAGTCACCTACAGGCTTAAACTTCATCTTCTGTAAAATAAAAAGGGGTTACTATATGCATGGAATGACATACAGATGGATGGAAAACAATTGACATAGTTCTGTACATGTAAGAATCACTCAAGAAATTATATAATTAGTAAAATGATTAGGACTTCACTATCAAGCAAACCTTACATCAACCTAATCTGTGTATAGAGACATAAAATTCTTACAAAAAATGCTAATTTAATATAATTGAATAAGTGAAAAATATTTCCTCATGACCAAATAGATTTTTCTCAGAACTTAGGAATGCTTAAACATGGGATTCTAATAATAGAATAAATTTCTTTGCTTCTGATCCTCCCTCTATATTTGGTATGATGTTGATAGCATCGCCAGATTACTTCTGCTAAAATATCATTACCCATTGCTTCGTAATCTGTAAAGATTTTTTGCAATTGGAATTGCATTATCTATAGAATAAAAAATTTAACTTGAATTTGAGCCCCACATTATATTCTCACCCTTAATATTTATTTTAAGTTTTTTCTTCTGATATTTCCCATGTTAACTTTGGATCAGAAAGAATGTAGATCACTCTTCCCCCCATCCCCGCCCCAAACATCTTATGCTTTTCTGCCTATTTACATTTGTTCATTTCATACCATCCACCCCCAAAACTGTAACTCAAACTCTTTCCTTTGGATCATCTTTCTAAATCTGTGTACAGTCATATAATTTTCCTGACTTTTGTTGTTGTTTTCAGTTGCTGTTATTTAATTACCTAAAGGAACTTTAACATCCTTTTCCTCAACTAGGCTACAGTCTTCTATAGGAGAAGGGTCTAGTTACTTTTGCAGACTTGATGTGTAATAGTTATGGCTACAGAAGAAATATTTGTTGATTTTAAAACCATCTTTATAAATATACCTTGTAGAAATTTAGTCTTGGCTAGTAATCTTTTTCTAATTATGGAGAAACTACTTCATGTCACTTTTTAGGAAACTTGTGCTCTGATCAAATGCATCTGTTTAAAGTTCTGTTCTAATATAAGCCTAGAATTTTAAGCTACAGTTTACACTTGACACAGTATCAGAGGTAAATAGTAGCCTAACGCTACATCACAGTGCCTACGTCACTCACTTCACTTCATCTCATTATGTGGCCATTTTATTATCTCACCTCATCACAAGAAGGGCGAGTACAGTGCAATAAGATATTTTGAGAAGGAGAGAGATCACATTCATGTAACTTTTCTTACAGTATATTATTATAATTGTCTTATTTTGTTATTATGGTTATTAATCTCTTATTGTGCTTAATTTATAAATTAAACTTTATCATAGGTATGTATGTATAGGACAAACATACCATATAAAGCATTAGGTATTATCCACAGTTTCAGGTATCCACTGAGGGTCTTGAAATGTATCCCCCACAAATAAGGGAGGCCGCTATGGTGTATGTTCATTCACAAGGTGAGTTTGTCAATAAGCAGATGTCTCTGTTCCACTATGTGATGTTTGTCCCAGAAACAAATGAATGGGGTTAACTTACTGACTTGGTGATTTTAAAGTGGTGGAAGGAAGACACTTAGAGTGATATAGTCTATGTAATGAAAGTATAGAGCAGCAACTGCAAGAGAGAAAACTTGATGTGAGGGTCCATGGTTGCTGAGGGTTTATGATCTATGGTCTCTATTGCCCAGTGTGGGAAGGCTGGAAAGGGGTGTGCTGATGAGACTCTTGTCTTTGATATCCACCCACCATTCTCCAAGACTAGCCGGTTTTGTTTGTATTATATGAGATTTGGCGGGGGGGAGTAAGAAAACATTGGTTATCTCTTTTTAGAAAGGAAAAAAACCAAATGCTTTTGTAGCCACATAGCACCAGAGTTCTGTATGTAACCTGACATCAGAGAGTAGAAAAAACTGTTCTGTTCTTAGCAAAGGCTTAAACAAGAATTCAGTAAAACATCAATAATAATTGAAGATAAGTGAAATGGATGGCTAGTGTTACTTTCAGTTTCTTTTAACATTACTTCTTTAAAGTAGACTTCACTTAGTAATGGCTGTAGGTCTCTGATATTATAAAGAATTATTTAACATAGACATGTATCACTTTGACCCTCTCTCAGTTACCTTATGTTACAGAAATGTGGATATTAGATCATGATGATTTTAGAAGCTACCACTTACCTTGTGGCAGTACATTTTAAACAAAGGCAAAAGAGTTAAAAAGGAATGAAGAGCTTCTTGAATATTGAACTTGTGAGTCTATAACTATTATGCCACAATGTCAACGTTCAATAACTGTGTCAGGGAATCTATCTTATATTTAATCAGAATCCTTATATTTCAACCTTTATTATTCAGCATGTCAGTGAAGAATGCATCCTTTATCAGAGATGGATTTACCAGGAAGGTAATGGAGTTTAGCCTCATAGCTCCTCACTTGCATAGATCCCTTCCTAGGCCCTGGGAGGGACCCTAGCATTGTGTCACAATGTCATATATTGTAAAATTTACAAAAGTAAGTTATTTTAATTGTACTCAGTTAAACTGCTATGATTTTGTATATGTGTGTACATTCTGCCATGCTTTCCCTTGGTGATGGCAGTAGACTCACCATGAGCATTTTTGGGATCCAGCTGAAGGGACGTTGAGTGTTGGATGCACTTAGTTTGAGTGTAGTAGAACATGCTTTTCTGTGGTTCATAATCACTTCTTTTTTTAAAAAAAATTAATGTTTATTTATTTTTGAGAGAGAGATCGAGAAACAGAGTGCAAGGGTGTAGGGGCAAAGAAAGACGAAGACGCAGAATCCGAAGCAGTCTCCAGACTCTGAGCTGTCAGTACAGAGCCAGAAGTGGGGCTTGAACCCACCAACTGCGAGATCATGACCTGAGCCCAAGGTGGATGCTCAACTGACTGAGCCACCCAGGCACCCCCATAATCACTTCTGTATGTAGTTCAGTTGTTGGTAGTTAGCCCATGGTAGGGATTGTTTCCAGGAATATTCCTATGTACTGCCCACTGGTGACTTAACTGGTGTCATGAAATGAAGATTTGGACTATGCATTATAAAATTATAGGAGTTTGTCCTATGGCACTTGCCATTGGACCTATGTGGGGAGCAGAGACAAAGTGTGTGGAGCTTGAAGCTAATCTTTGGCAAATTCTTCAATTTTTCAGATTTGTGAATTATAAACAAGGAATGGTTCTCATCAAAACCTGGTCAAGAGGTGCCTGGGTGGCTCAGTTGGTTAAGCATCCAGCTCTTGGTTTCTGTTCAGGTTATGATCTCACAGTTCCTGGGATTCAGCCCTACATCCAGCTCTGTGCTGTCAGTGTGGGGCCTGCTTGGGATTCTCATTTTCCCTCTCTTTCTGCCCCTCCCCTGCTCATGCTCTCTCTCTCTCTCAAAATAAACAAATAAACTTGAAAAAAAACCACTTGGTCAAAAAGAAGTTGTCTTCTATGAGGAATATTTGAAAATGTAACATGTAAAATTATGAATGCATCACATATATTAATTGACCGTACTAGAAGACACAATGAAGCCTGTCTATTCTGTCTTTCTAAAAATGAACAACAGTTTATAAAACAATCAGAAGATTGTTGTGTGAAGAGACAAGATGTAGGGAATATAAAAGAATGTTAAAAGTCAATAAAAATGCTGCTTTTTGAATTTTTTTGTTTGTGATACTTGTCAGTTTTTTAAATTTGTAATTTGTTGGGATTTTTAAAATCATTTTGTAAAAATGTTCTCTTAAATGACTGATTTTATTATCCTTTCCCTCAAAAGTGTCCTCCAAATTATATAAACTTCATGTCCCATAAAATCTACTTTTGCTCCTTTATACTATATGATGATAGTTAAAACTTCTAATCAATTTAGTTAAAAAAATCAGATGTGTCACTCATTTTTTTTTCAAATGTATAGAAGCTTCTTCATATGTTGTCAAATCACTCATTCCTTTTTTTCTAAGGGCAATAATCCTAGTTCTTTAATTTTTCTTTATGTATTATATATTATATACCCTCTTGGTCCAATAGAACTTTTCTGTGATACAAATGTTTTATATCTATGCTGTGTGCTGTGATAGCCACTCTCCATCCATGGCTATTGAGCACCTGAAATGTGGCTGGTGAGACTGAGGAACTGAAGTATTAATTTTATTTCATTTTAATTAATTTGCATGCACACTGACATAGCCACACATGGCTAGTAGCTCCCACATTGGACAATACAGTTTACACTCTTTTTTTTTTTTTTTTTTTTTTTAAATTTTTTTTTTTCAACTTTAATTATTTTTGGGACAGAGAGAGACAGAGCATGAACGGGGGAGGGGCAGAGAGAGAGGGAGACACAGAATCGGAAACAGGCTCCAGGCTCTGAGCCATCAGCCCAGAGCCTGACGCGGGGCTCGAACTCACGGACCGCGAGATCGTGACCTGGCTGAAGTCGGACGCTTAACCGACTGCGCCACCCAGGCGCCCCTACAGTTTACACTCTTAATCAACTTTGGAATTAACTCCTCATATCTCATGTATATCTTCATCTAGTCATTGAATGTAGACTTCTATCTCTTTGTGCAGTAGAGTCCAAAAGCATGACTAACAAGCATAATATACATTATTTTGAAGGTTGGGCTCAATTTTTGAATACCTCACATTAAATATTCTTATATTCTTATTATGCTGTGGGTATTTTTATAAGCAGGCTTTTGTTAATTATGTTTACTGTTGGCAGATGCTGGAAAGCTTAAAAAGAGATTTGTGGAAATTTCCTTTTCAAACATACTTTTCAATATGGTAAAACAATCAATCAAAGAATGCTTTATTTGGGGTAAAAGATGCACAGAAGCCAATCAATAATGCATTTTGCTCGCCTAAAAGTTGTGCTTACCGGAATGAGCTTGACACAAGTGTGACACATTCCACAAATGGAGACTTTCTGCTATTTCAGAATTAATTTAACAGCAATAGCCAGATATTTCACATGCTCTGCAAGTTTAGAGTGATGCCCAAGGCAGATGCGGCCATGGCTTGTCCCCTGGAAGATGATTGTTTACACCCAAGAGCAATTCCTGGAATGTAACAGGAAGCTGCACGTGACCACATGGCTGAGCTGGGTATTTCTCCAGGCTTCCTGTTGGAGGAATAAGTGCTTTTCATTCTCCTCCAGGCACAGAAAAAAATCATTCTAAAAACCATACAGAAGAAAATACTTATTTAAAACAAATATGACTTTTTACACATGTATGCTTCTTTACAGAATGATTTCCATATAACTATTACAACAGGAGTTGGAAACCTAAGCAAAACTTCAGAAAAATCAAGAGCAGTCCAGATGTTGGGGTCCAATATAGTATAAAATTACACTGAAATTCAATATTAGTTGAATTTTTTAGGCCCACAAGCATTCCTAGAAACCTCTAAATTTGATTCAACACATTTTTCTTTGTTATTTTCTGTTTTCATGATACCCTTATGTTTTTGTTTACTCTTTTCACTCCACTGGATTGAAAGTATATGATGATTTTTCTATCAAACAGAGTACTCTGTGTGTATGTAATGCTAGATGTAGGGATAAAACTGAAATAGTTAGGCCTCCATCAAGATATTTTCTATTTAGTTCATTGTGTCCTTAAAGCAAGTGGGTGATGGTTTTTTTCAGTTATTTTAAAATGAACCTTAGTTCTGGGTGCACACAAATTTAGTTTACCTAAAAACAGAAACAGTCATAAAAACAGTAAGTAATGAAAGCTTTATTGGAAGCCCAATTTTACTTAATCTTATCTTTTTTTAAAATTTCCTTTTTAACGTTTATTTATTTTTGAGAGTCAGAGAGAGAGAGAACACAAGTGGGGGAGGAGCAGAGAGAGAGGGAGACACAGAATCTGAAGCAGGCTCCAGGCTCTGAGCTGTCAGCACAGAGTCCTACACAGGGCTCAAACACAAACCATGAAATCAGGACCTGAACCAAAGTTGGATGTTTAACCAACTGAGCCACCCAGGCACCCCATTAATCTTATCTTTTTATTCTGAGAGTTTTAGAGTGTAAGCATTTGCTAATTTTTACGACAGGAGTAGGAGTTTATGCAGAAATGTAATCACTGTCATTAAACTAATGTATCTAGACAAAAAAAATCCTGGAAACAACCCCACTGCCCATGTAGGAAGAAGGGACTGACCACAAAAGGCCAACAGGAAAGTCTGGGTGGTCATGCATATGCTAATGGTCTTGCATGATGATGTTAATGGTTTTACTAGTGGTGATAGTTTCACAGAGAAACATAAGCCAAAACTTGTCACGTTGTACAATTCAAATAAAAGTAATCTATTTTATGCAATTTTACTTCAATAGAGCTGTATAAAACTTAAAAAAGTTTTTTTTTTTAATTGTGCTCTAAAATTTTTGAGTACTCAAAAATAAACCCTTTATCCAAATAGTTTTCACAGTCTCACAAAGGAGACTAGGCAAGGTCCTGGTAAATGATGAATAAAATACAAGAGCCACCTCAAAGAAGCAAATGATCAATTTCCAAATGAATGATAATAGAAGCCAGGAAAAAATCCACAAATCAGATTGGTTACACCTCTCTGTGCATAGCATCAAACTTCAAACTTCATTCATTTGTTAAAGCAAAATACTTGCTTTAACATCTTCCTGGATCCTAGACTTTTTCTCTCACTTGGTCTTTTATTCTATTAGTTACAATTTATTTTGTCTCTTGTACTAGATATATTCTAAATGCATCTTATTTCTGTTCTCTCTGACTCATCATCACTGTTTTGGTCAGATCCTTATTATTTTCCTGTCTGCAAGTAATTCTAAGCATCTCTCTGTGTCGAGTCTTCTTCCTTTCCAATCTATCCTCCATGCAACAAAGGAGAGCAGTTACCTGTAGTGGCCAGGGAAAGAAGCACCTTTCTAAAACAGGAGAGAGAAGCCACATGTAGGCCAACTGTAGGAAGCCACATGACAAAGCTATGGACCTTGGTAGAGGAATTGCTGATCTGTGGCCTGGAAGAAAACGGGGAAATAGACACTGACCTTTATTTCTCTTCCCCTTCAAATCTCCTGCCATGACTTTTATTGGTTGAATCCAACGGAAAGCCAGGGAGCTCAGGGGATGTGGTCCATAATGGTGGGCCTTTTAGAGCACAGAGAAGAGTGGGGGGAAAATGGGTGGATCTGGAGAGGCAAGTAGAAAATATATTCACACATCCTTCTAAAACATAAAATTGATCATATTATTATCTTAAGAATATAGCTTTGCGTGCGTGTTGGGGCTGGGGAAGACCTTTGCCCCTATCTTCAAAATTGGAAGGTAGGGGCACCTGGGTGGCTCAGTCAGTTAAGCTGCCAGCTCTTGATTTCAGCTCAGGTCATGATATCACAGTTCTTGAGTTTGAGCCCTGTGTTGGGCTTCTTGCTGGCAGCGCAGAGCTTGCTTGGGATTCTCTCTTTCCCTCTCTCTCTGCCCCTCCCTGCCTCTCTCTCTCTCTCTCTCTCAAAATAAATAAATAAACTTAAAAACATTTTTAAAATTGGAAGGTAATACTTTGTTCATATCGCTAACATTTATTCATAAGAAAAATTATTTGCTGAAGTAAAGGAATGATAGCTATGATGTATTACATGCCTACCATGTGACAGGCACTGTCTTAAGTAGTTTATATATATAAATTATATATAGTCATCATTTAATCTTCTCAAATAGCTCTCAGAAAGAGATGTTATTTTCATTAATTTATGAATAAAGGAGCTTATCTATCTTTACAATGGTATCACATTATACGTGCATAGTCTTGTGAATTCACTAATAACTTGTAGGGAGGAAGATAGGAAGCAAAATAACACTTTAAATTGTGATGATCCTGTTATTCCACTCTCAACACTTACGGGAATTTAGAGTTTATTTATTTTGTACAATGTGATTTTTAAAAACACACTCATTTATCTGGTACTTAACAAAAGAAACAAGACAGAAAGAAAAGTGGCGATTATGACTTATTAAGAGATGGTGTGTTGTTTTCCAATGTGTCTCAATTTTCAAAGGGATTTCAAAGGTAATTTTTGTGTCCCTTGTTTTCATCTTACTCAGTGACTTTAAAACCTAAGGCTTTCATAAGATGACTCTACTCCTGAGAATTAGAGCATAGATTAAACTACGGTCTGGTTATAAAAGTCTGTTTGATTATAAACTCCTCTCTCTTTAGCATTATTATGTATAGCTTCACTAAATAAAAGGATAAACTCTGTCAACTTTTTTTCACTCTCCCTGCAGAATTAGGAGTTTGAGATTATTTCCTTTTTTTCTCAATTTGCTGTTACTTAACATTTTTGAGTGCATGCAACTTGAAAGGCAATGGAAGTTTTCTATATCTTGTCATTGTCTTTATTAGCATGGTTTTTATGAAAGGGTACGCTTATAAAACAGTATTCATATTTTAGTGTGTAGGAAATGTCAGGTTTTCTATTGGATATAAAACGTTTGTTCCCATAACTTATAAAATATATGTCAGAATATTTTAAAATGTTTTCAAGACTAGTGGCTATTGCTTTTTCTTGGTTTTAGTGTTCTTTGTCTAAACATGGTGCAGAAATTTAGTGCTCATAATCTAACATTGTTGGAGAACCAAACACATCCATATTTAGTGAAGAAATTACTTTTTACAAAGAAATTTTTAATGGATAATCATATGCTTCTCTCTGAGTCTATATTCCTGCTTTAAAAATTTCCTAATTCAGGGGCACCTGGGTGGCTCAGTCGGTTGAGCATCCGACTTCGGCTTGGGTCACTATCTCACAGTCTGTGGGTTTGAGCCCAGCATCAGGCTCTGTGCTGACAGTTCGGACCCTGGAGCCTGCTTCAGATTCTGTCTCTCCCTCTCTCTCTCTGCCCCTGCCCCACTCGTGCTCTCTCACTGTCTCTCAAAAATAAATGAACATTAAAAAAAATTAAAAAAATTCATAAGTCGTATGAATTTATATCATCGTTACTTATTTGCAAAATTTTTTCATATTAAATTAGAATTCCAGGGGCGCCTGGGTGGCGCAGTCGGTTAAGCGTCCGACTTCAGCCAGGTCACGATCTCGCGGTCCGTGAGTTCGAGCCCCGCGTCAGGCTCTGGGCTGAGAGCTCGGAGCCTGGAGCCTGTTTCCGATTCTGTGTCTCCCTCTCTCTCTGCCCCTCCCCCGTTCATGCTCTGTCTCTCTCTGTCCCAAAAATAAATAAAAAAAACGTTGAAAAAAAAAATTAGAATTCCATGTATTTTTCTTATTTGTATCTTGAGGATACCTAGGATGTACTTGCAAATAATGAACATTCAGTAAATGTCGGCTGAATGAGTGAATGAGTTTCTAAATGACAACTACCAAGATTTATTCTCAATTGTCATTAATTCCATTTGTAATTAGTAGAAGTTAGTAGTAATTAGTAGAAAACTGTACTGTTTATATCAAGAGGTGACATAAACTTCTGTTATATGGAGTATAATCATTGTCTCTCATACCTTGAAATAAAAGAATTTATTTAAAGCAGAAAGTAACCACAAAAATAAAGCAATCAAAAACAGAAAGCACGAATTGGGCCAAATCAGTAGCAACACTGTTCTGTTTGGTGTGCACAATATGTTTTTTTTTTTAAGGTTTTTGAGTTAATATTTTAAAGTCAGGTTATCTGACATTAGGATTGCTGGATTTTCTTAAATTTGAAGATAAGTCAACACCGCCTCCAATCCCAAAGGCAACAGTAGTCTCAGTGATCCTTAGATCTGGCCTTTGGTGATTCTTTCCAGTTGAGTTCCCACCCACATGCAGTCCTTGCATCTGCACCCATCACTGGCCCAATTTATCATTTATGCCAGTTTCTCTGAGCCTGGGGGTGCGTGCAGGGAGTACTCAGCTGAATGGTTTTTAGGGAATCACTTTCTACATTTTTAAGTTTGGTTATCTGTTCATAACACTAGTCTGCCTGAGAATGTGCCTGAGTTCACAATTACCCTTCTTCCACTATATAAAAAGAAAGGGATGCTTTCTCCCATCCCAAATCTAACTGTGGAGTGATGGTCTGAAGCATAAAACCCAGAGGGCTTCAAACAAAATGCAAGCCTCCTGTAACGATTAACCAAAGCACTGCAAGACCTCACGAATCACCTACCTTTTCAGTTTTGTACATATTTGGGATCCCAGTAAAGGCTGGCATTAGAAATGGGGTCCACCTGTGATGACTGAAATTCAGATAAATTCTGGAAAGGGCTGGTGAGAATAATGACAATTTTTATTGCACTTATTTTTGTTAATTAATTACATTTATTGGACAAATGCATGGCTCCTGAGGGAAATTGTCTCGAGTATGCAACTAAAGAGCATTCGTAAGAATCACTGAACTCTTTTTTAAAAAGCTTTTTATTTATTCAGGGTTATCTTGGGGGGCATCTAAATGTAAAATTATTTCATTCAATCTTAATTCTCATTTCATAATGCTACTTGGGTATGATTTTAACAATACATTTTTCTTCTTTCATAAATAAACACAATAATTTTAACCGTAAATGCCAGCAGAGTGAATAGCTTTAGCTCTGATTTTGAGAGTTGATTGGTTTTTATTTTTAATATTTATTTATTTATTTATTTTTAAATGTTTATTTATTTTTGAGACAACACGAGAGACAGAGTGTGAGCAGGGGAGGGGCAGACAGAGGGAGACATAGAATCTGAAACGGGCTCCAGACTCTAAGCTGTCAGCACAGAGCCCGATGTGCGGCTCAAACTCACGAAATGCGAGATCATGACCTGAACCGAAGTCAAACACCCAACCGACTGAACCACCCAGGCGCCCCTAGTTGATACTTTTAAAAAAGTTATTCTCCAAACCAGAACACCAGAATTCAGTGTGTACGTACCCACATATTGACTAAGTAGGATGTTCCACACTCACAAAAATACATATGGTAACTTAAAACATTAAAATGCTTATAAAGGACGACAACCTAAACATTACAAATAGAAAATGAAAAAAAAAATAAGTATACAGGTATCTTCACAAGTCATTAATAACCAGTTTGTGTGAACTATGGGCAGCAATGAAAGAAATCCAATTGTTTAATGGTTTTTCAATTTTTTTCTTCTACAGAAACTTTTTCTCAAGCTTGCTTATCATGCTAAAATAACTGGTGATTTGAACTTTTCTGTGTCCTGAACATCAATGCATCCAGAGGAAAGAGTGGCCAGCATGTTAGAGCGTGAATAATACAGGAATCTGGAATCCCCTGCCCTCAACGGAGAGTCATTGAGGAAAAACCGAACTCATGCTTTTGAATTCAGACTAACTTCTCCAGAAATCTTTGCAAAATGTTTTTTTTTTTTTTGAGGCCCAAAAGATCTAATGACTTTCTAAGGAAACAATATCTAGCAAGCAATTCTTTTTTTTTTTTTAATTTATTTTTTTTCAACGTTTTATTTTATTTTTGGGACAGAGAGAGACAGAGCATGAACGGGGGAGGGGCAGAGAGAGAGGGAGACACAGAATCAGAAACAGGCTCCAGGCTCTGAGCCATCAGCCCAGAGCCCGACGCGGGGCTCGAACTCACGGACCGCGAGATCGTGACCTGGCTGAAGTCGGACGCTTAACCGACTGCGCCACCCAGGCGCCCCGCAAGCAATTCTTAAAATTAATCACAACTCACCTCATATTTATTTAGCTCCATTCTCCAGTATAATTACTTTTTTGAAGATTACCCTAAAATTAAAAATAATCTCTCCTGCATCTCAGTGAACTGCTGTTCTTGGATATGCACTCTCATCTCAGGTTCCTCATCTCTCTCCCTCTCTGGACTTTCCGACTTTTCTCAGACGAACAGAATCTATTCTCTTCGTCACCCTGACTTGGAAATTTTCTTTTTTGCTTTTTTTCTCTATCTTCTCCAAACCCAGGAATAAAACAATGACAATTATTTTTTCTTGTTATTGACACCTCATTTTAATCCCCCCCATCATCATCTTGCTCCCCAGACCCATTACTTCATAGCAAGACTATTTTAATAATTTCTTAGCTTGATCTTGTTTCTAGTCTCTCTAATATTTTTTTATATACCACTGCTTTCTTTATTCAGTTTATCTTTCTAACTTGAAATCTTTTAAGATTTCCCCATAACCAACAAAATAAATGTATAATTCCCTAGTGTATCATCAAAGACGCTTCACTTCTGATCCTGATCTATTAATTTAACCTCATTGACTTAACAGACATTTTTGAGAGTTACTTTATGCCAGAGACTGTGCTGGGAACTGCACTTAAAGATGAGTAAGGTAAGGCCCTTGGCCTTGACAAGCTCACAGTGCTTCTCGGTAGGAGGACCTTAGCCAGTAATGCTTTCCAGACCCCCTTCACAATTCCAGGGACTATTTTTTTTAAAGTTTATTTATTTTGAGGGGGGGCAGAGAGAGAGAGAAAGAATCCCAAACATGCTCCACACTGTCAGCCCAGAGTCCAACACAGGCCTTGATCCCACAAACTGTGAGATCTGAGCCAAAATCAAGAGTGGGACACTTAACAGACTGAGCCACTCATGCGTTCTTTATCCAATGAATAGTTCCCTTCTCATTTCCTCCATGAAACCTTCTTTAATAATCTAGTCCATTTTGGTTTCTTCCTTCCCTAAACTTCTAGCTCATAGTGTTTGGAATAATAATCTGGACAACTTGTTCTTCCCTTCTCCTAGCTGTATTGAGAGTTAACTGACATATACCATTATGTAGGTTTAAGGTGTACAACGTGATGATATGACATGTATATATATATATATATATATATTCTGCAAAATGATTCAATAATGTTGATAACAATAAAGCTAGTTAATTAAGACATACATCTCCTTATGTGATGACAATTTTTTGTATGTGTGTGGGAGAATATTTAAGATCTATTCTCTTTGCAACTTTCAAATAAATAATACATTACTGTTAACTGTAGTCATCTTGCTGAATATTAGATCCTCAGAACTTACTCATCTTATGAATGAATGGGGGTACCCTTTGTATTCTTTGACCAACATTTCTCCATTTCCCCCACCCCTTCCCCTGGCAACTGTTATTCTACTTTCTGTTTCTGTGAATTTGACAAATTTTTTCCCCCCAAGATTTCAAATGCAAGTGAGATTATACAGATTTACCTTTCTCTGTCTGACTTAATTCACTGCATAATTCCTTCAGGGTCTGTCTGTGTTGTTGCAAATGGCAGGATTTCATGTTTTTCATGGCTGAATAATATTCCATTCCATATATATACACCATATTTTCTTTATTTATTCATCTACTGATGGACACCAAAATTGTTTCTATATCTTCACTATGGTGAATAATGCTTTAATGAATATGGGGGTGAAGATATCTCTTCCAGATAGTAATTTCATTTCCTTCGGGTATATAACCAAACTTGCCCAGCTGTATAACTTCTCTGGAAAAAATGTCTATTCATGTCCTCTGCCTATTTTTAATTGAATTATTATTATTATTATTATTTGCTATAGAATTGTATGAATTCCTTATATATTTTGGATATTTGCCCCTTTCTGATATATACTTTGCAGGTATATACTTTGCAGGTATCTCCTCCATTCTGCAGGTTGCTGCTCCATTCTGTTGACTTTTTCTTTTGTTGTACAGAAGTTTTTTGTTTGCTGTAGACTCACTTGTATATTTTTGCTCTTGTTGCTTGTGTTTTTGGTGTCATATTCAAAAAATTAAATGTGACATTGTGATACATTGTCTACTTCTGCAAAAAGAATTTAAAAAAATCAGTAAACAAAACTGACATCTGCAGATCTGACTCTGGTGACATGAATTTCCATTCATGTCTTTTGCCAGGCCCCTGGGTAGGTTGGACTAGATTGTAGCTGGAGAGGGTACATCTGAGTACAGGGCCCTTTTAAGATTTCTGGGAATGCAACAAGAATGTCTTCTATTGGGTTTCTAGGCTTGCAGGTCTGTTAGTAGACTGTGTGGTTATGACGGGGTTGGATGGTCCTTCAGGATCTCTGAGGGTGCAGATGGTAATGTCTCCCATTGGGACTATGGATGCTCAGGATTACTGGCAGATCATGGCTGTGAGGTGGGTTGAGCCATGTATAGGGCCCTTTCAGTTTCTCTAGGGGCAAAGAATGTCACCTGCAAGGCCCCTGTGCCAGCAAAACCATTCACATACTGTGGCTGGGATAAGAGTCCAGTTACAGAGCCCTTTCAGAATCTACAGTCTCACCAAGTTTGGTAGGTTTGCCTCCAGGGGCTCTCAGACCATTGCTGAGAGGGGCTAGGCCTAGTTCACGGGGCCACTTCAGGGTCCACACCTGGGACAAGTTCTGAATGCCTATTACCTAATGCATGGGTGGGCATGAGTGCTCCCAGATTGCTTGGTGTATGATGCTCGTGACAGGATCAAGCCAAATGGGGCTATGACTCAGTCCTCAGTGGTACAGACTTGTTTCAGGTCTGTAGCTGGGACCAAGGACATGGGAGTTTCTCCTACATGGTCCCTATGCTAGCAGAACTGGTCACAGATTATGGCTGTGACGGGCTAGAGCCAGTTACAAGCCCTTTCAGATCTACAGTCTGAATTCCGCAGGCTCTACGTTGCCACTAAGAGGTGGGTGCTACTGACATCTAATGGGTAGAGATCAGGGATGCTAAACAATCTAAAATTCTTTGGCCAGTCCTCACAACAAAGAATTTTCTGGCCCAAATGTCAATATTGCCTAGGTTGAGAGACTCTGTTCTGGGTAATTTCTTATCTAAGCATATAACCCTTTTCCACGATTATGCTGTAAGCTTATTGAAACTTAAGCCATTTTTTTCTCACTTTTTTCCATTTATTTTCCTCACTTTTTTTTCTAACTTTATTTACTTTGAGGGAGGGAGAGAGGAAGAGGGAGAGAGAGAGAGAGAGGCGCAAAGAGAGAGGCAGACAGAGAGAGGGAGTGAGAGAGAATTCCAAGCAGGCTCTGCATTGTCAGCTCAGAGCCTGATGTGAGGCTCAAACTCATGACCCATGAGATCATGATCTAAGTTGAAACCAAGAGTCGGACACTTAACTGACTGAGCCACCCAGGTAACTCCTATTTCCCTGACTTAAAAAAAACAAAAAACATGGTGTAGTGGATTGAATAGTGGCCCCCAAAAGACACATCAAATCTCAGGAATGTGTGAATGTTGCCTTTCTTGGAAAAAGGGTTTTTGCAGATGTAATAAAAGTCTTGAGGTGAGGAGATCACCCTGGATTATCTAGGTGTGCTCTAAACCCAGTGAGAAATATCCTTATACTAGACACACAGAGAAGAAATACATAGAGGAGACATACACAGACAGAATAAAGGGAGGAAATGAGAGATTGAAGTGATGAGGCCACAGCTAGATGCATACAGGAGGTAATGGGAAGTTGAGGGCAGAATTTAGAGTGATGTGGCCACAAGCCAAGGAATCCAAGGAATGCCGACAGCCACCAGAAGCTTAGAGGCAAGGAAGGATTCTCCCCTAGAGCCTCCAGGAGGGTACAGCCTACCTACACCTAGATTTCAGGCTTCTAGTCTTTACAACTATGATAGAATAAACTTCGGCTATTTTAAGCCATTGAGTTATATTCATATTCATTATAGCAGCCTCAGGAAACATACACATGGTAAGTACAATGCCTTACCCATTGCAGCTGCTTAATACATCATATTTATAATGAGAACTGCCTTGCTTCTTTGTAGAAATTTGGTTAAGTCTCCTTACAAAATCTAATCAGATACATATTCTTGTACCTCCATCTAACTTCTCTCAATACTATGGTGTGTCACGAAACTACTAGACATTTTAGCACACAAATGAATAGAATACTGCCCAAGGGAGAGGCCATACAATGTGATGATTAGATGTCGATAATATTACATGTAAGTTCTCTCATGTATGTACTCATTATTTTATTTCAAATGTACTCCTATAGATGTATCATACTGTAGTTTCTCCTACTGGACTTTTAGTTATAAAATGTGATGTTGATGTTAGAATTTAGAAGCTAAGTTGTAAATGTAGTTTGTAGCAACATCAACTTTAATCTCTAGATGGCACTATGTTATAAGGAATCAACCTAAGATCTGCTACTACAATTTTAATATAATTGTTTCTGGAAATAAAGAATATTTTCCTGCTAAAATCTTCCAAGAAATTATATGCAGCACTATGAAAGTTCTATTTTATTAAATATGGATAGGCTTCTAATTTTCATATTACTGTGTGATAAGGAAAGATAATAGAGGAATTGAGTTCTAAAACATACCTGCCAACATTAAGGGATACATCAGAGAAATTTATTTTCATTTAAGTTTTCTGATTGTTCTGCATACATTTTGTTGGGGAATGTATAAACAACAAATGGTACATGTACGGTTTCTCATGTGAGAATGTCCACATAACCTGGGACTTTATCTTTGATAGTTACAGGTGAAGACTAATAATCTACTCTTCATTTTAGCTTAAAATATACACAAGATGACATATTTATGTTTTATCCTTATTATTGAAATATTACTTTTGATCTCAGATGAGATGAGACAAAGGTATTTGTACTATCTTTTCCTTAATTCTCTTTTTTACATTCTTGACTTTTCTTTGGAATATATATATATATATATATATATATATATATATATATTTCTCTCTATCTGCATTTGTGATAAACTCATTTACCCAGCCAAATACTCTGTTAGTCCTTGTCTTTTCCACTTTCAAAGCATTTTGAACCACTCCCAAGGTACTGTTTTTTCTATTCTTGTTTTGTATTTTAATTATTTGCATACGAACTTACCTTCTGTACAAAATTATACAATCTTGGGGGGATGGTATACTGACTTATTTATCTTTATGCGAATGATATATCCTTGGTAACTATCTATTACATTAAATGGATTGGGTAGTGCACGATTCGATGATTCAAAGAAAAAAGTAGCTTATTTGGGGGTTGTTTCTCTTTTGGCCTTTTTCTTTAAAAGAAATCCAAATTTCTTTGATCTTAAATAAAGTGAGATTACTAAGTAAAAACAGATATAATTTTCTTGATCAGAGCAATAATTTGGGAATTAAATTAGTTATTAAGTAAAATTTGAGGACATTAAAAACCAGTTTGTTTGAATTTTTCTGTTTTCTTCATACAAATGAAGAAGTCTTTATCATCACCCAAACTAATTCCAACGCTTAACTTTTACTTTTTCCTCAGATCTCAACTTATCTGCCAATTCTTACAGGTACAATTCTTTGATCTTTGGAGAGATTTTACCCTTTTGTGCTGTTAAAGCACACTGCCCTTCCCATATTATAGCACACATATTAGATCTTCGTTGCTTATTTCTTTGTCTATTATTATTCTTTAAATAATTTCAAAAGGGCAAGAACCACGTGTATCTGATTTACCTTATACACCTAGCACCTGGCACAGTGATTGTTGCATCATGGCCACATGGTATTAACTGTGTGAATAAGAGTTGAATAAATGATTTGTGGATGAAAGGGAAACATTTACATCATTTACTTTGCAAACATATTGAGATACTTATTACGTATCAAAAACTATGCTAAAGACAAGAGAGGGAACATAACAAACAAATCTGCTGCCTTCATGGAGTTTCCATTTTAGTGAGGTGAAGACAGGCAAGTCAACAAATAAATACATAAGTAAACAAGTGAATACAAAATAAAAGCCAAAGATGTTAAGAAGTATATAATTGATAAAAATGAAGCAGGAAAAAGTGATAAAGGATGTTTCAGATGGTTCCAGGAAGGCCTTTCGGGGATGATACAATTGAGGTGAAGTGGGAGAAGCTTCCGTGTTCTTTTTGAGGCAGAACATTTCCTTCAGAGGACAGATAATGCAAAGAGCATGAATCAGAAATTTGCTTGGCATGTTCCAGGAACACAAGTGGAGTGAGTGAATGAGAGAAGCAGAATGTGATTAGAAATGAGGCTGGAAAGGAAACCTGGTGTCAGATAATAAAGGACCTTGTAAAACCCAACAAGGACTTCAGATTTCATTTGAGAAGCTAATCATATGAGCCATGTGAATCTGGGTCTAGGGGTCAGAGACAAAGTCAGAACAGAGTGGGAGGGCTAGTGGATACAAGGGAGGTTTCTCCATATCTGGCTATCAAGACAAAAGAAGCCACATGGCTTGAAATGTGTGTGGCCCCTGGGAACAGAGACTAGCCGTAGGTGGCCTTCAGGAGCTGAGAGCAATCCTTGCTGACAGCCAGCATGGAAATGTGGACCTCACTCCTATAATCACAAGGACTTAAATTCTCCAAGAATCATGAATGAGCTTGGAAGTGGATATTTCCCTCAGAGTTTCCAGATAAGAATTCAAGGGGTCAAAGCCTTGATCTGAGTCCTGTGAGACCCTGAGCAGAGAACTCAGCCATGCCTTGCCCAGACTTTTGACCTACAGAACTGTGAGCTAACACATGGGTATTATTTTTTCTGTTTGTGGTAGAGTGTCACACAGCAAGAGAAAACGAATACCTCAAAAGTTGTTGTGATGATCAAGTACCCAGTATGCTTGGTTGGTTATAAAGGGAAAAATATTGGGGCGCCTGGGTGGCGCAGTCGGTTAAGCGTCCGACTTCAGCCAGGTCACGATCTCGTGGTCCGTGAGTTCGAGCCCCGCGTCAGGCTCTGGGCTGATGGCTCAGAGCCTGGAGCCTGTTTCTGATTCTGTGTTTCCCTCTCTCTCTGCCCCTCCCCCGTTCATGCTCTGTCTCTCTCTGTCCCAAAAATAAATAAACGTTGAAAAAAAAAATTTAAAAAAAAAAAAGGGAAAAATATTAAGGGTCCTTAGCAAGTTCAGACTCGAGGGGTCCTTGGTGTAGACACTAAGGATGAAACTAAAGGGCAGTCCTTGCAGTGGATGAAAGGTATTTAGGATGGACAGAGCCCAAAGTAGATTTTTATTTGATTTCGTCTCACACCGGCTTTACCCTTAATGTAGTTTTATTCTAATTCGACATTGATATCAAATCACCTAGGTTCAAAATAATGGCATTACATTTGAGTTAGTACTTTTGCAAGTCACAAAGTCTGGTAGATAATGCCTTCTAAATTTCCCCTACCTTTCCATTTCCTTTGCTAGTCCCTTATTCCAGCACTACATCTTCCAGTACCTGGTGGATATTGCAAACATTTACTTTGCCATCCCCAAGCCTGCTTCTATGAATTAGTTCCAAACTCATCCTGCCCAAAGCTTTCTTCCTTCATGCTGCTCCCTTGATCTATAGCTTCTCTTCACAGGATTCTGTCTTTCCAAGACCTTTTTGAGCTGCAGTGGTCTTTTGGTGTCTCTCAACTTTATGCACGAGGAAACTGACACTGGAGAGGTATGCTGACTTACCCAATGTCAGAGTGAGCAAGGGGCAAAGTGAGGCCTAGAATAAGATCTCCTGATTTAGTTTTAGTGCTTTTCCCATGACACTTTTCAGACTTCTCAGAATGGCTTCAGGGCTTTTCATTTGTATTTCCAACCTTACCTCTCTACCCTTACCCTCTTTACTCCTCGTCATGAATCATCCACCCCAGACAGACCCATTTGCCAACTGTCCTGTGAATGTATGACTCACCTTATTCCACCTAGAGGATGCTCTCCCTTTCCCCCTTTGCCTTTCATAATTATGGTGTTTGTGCTTGCTGGTCACTCTACCTCACACAGATGCCTCCTTCCTCTGATCTCTGTCAGCATCTACTGTGCTTATCAGTCATTAACACCTACACCTTACAAACCACTTTATTTGGATGTAGGTGTTTCATGGGTGGCTGTTTTATCTTTCCAAGGAGATTATACATTCCCAGAAAATACTTCTGGTTTCTCTTCCATCTGTAGCCAGCTCCGTGTTCAGTGCAAATAGTGTATTGAATTACATTAGTCTTGGTGTTCTTCTGCACTGTTTACATTTTAAATTGACTAACGCTTATCGAGGGTTTATTAGGTATTAGATGGGGGGATGAAAGGTGATGTATAACTGTCCTAAAATGAGCTTGCATTCTGACTGGCAAGTAAACTACTCTGAGGTAATATGATAAATACATTGTGCAGCAAATTTGGGTGTCATATTTCTCCTACTACCAATCCAATGATTAGAGGAGATGAGGTCTCTTGGTTGGTTTTGATCTTGGCAGGGTTTTTCTCCTACGAGGCTGTTGGTTCATACAGGGATTTTATTATGATACATGTTACATCATTTCCCTGCTGTAGCCAGTTGAACACACTGAAATAACTGAAAAACACTGCAGCCAAGCCACATTTTAAAGGACTTTGCTATAGCATGGATCCAATTATTCTGGGTAAATAACTTATCTGATTAGGTGCCTTATTGTATTTTCATTTGAAAAGTGCTCTGATCCAGAGCCAGTTAATTAAAAATCTATTTTCAACCTTTTTTTTTTTCATTTCAAACAAATACGCCCTTACCTTATTGTGAGCATTTTAAAGTTTAGAATATTGGCCCTTCCAAGACATGTTGTAACTTAATTATAATAAATTCTGCTTCTTGACAATAGCTACAAATGAAAACAAATCTTCTCCACATAATGCTTTCTAAAAAGGCAAAAAAGAGAAAGATTGAAAAGTCCGGTTGACAAATTGCAATTGGTCTGCACTAGGGTACTTCAGTACATCATTCAGTATCACTGAAATGTAAAGGAGCTTTGTTAGGATTTAAAAATTGAGGACTTGGATTCCTACCCAGTTGCAATAGCACAGTGTAGCATTGTTAGTTCTGATTCAAGTGCAACTGATCAAAAGGTTATTGAATATTCCTTGTCTTTCTGCCAACTCTGAATGTCTTCTCCCTGACTGGAATATTTGGATCCTGTTGTTGTTCATTAACGCTTATCTTACATTCCATTCACTATCATTATCTACCTTTCTCAGTAATTAGCTAATTATATTTCAAGATAATTAGTTTAATGAAAGTGTGGGAAGTATGCAGTAAGAATCTAAGTGATATTGCCATGACTTCTACGTGGAGATTAAGTACAAAATAAGGAACACACAAAAAATTAAAAAGCAGGAGCACTTAAAATATTATGTATGAGTGTTTTACTGAAATACTTCAAATAAGTGCTAGTGCTAGTCTCCTCTTGGGTTCCATTGCTCCTTAGGGGTATGTAATGGTATGTTGGGTGTTAGAGATATGGAATAATTCCTTTATGTCACTGAGGCAGCTTTCTGGCCAGTAGAGAAGTAGTGCTTGTTACGGATTGTTTTGTTTATGGATTTCTCCAACACAAATAAAGAAATATGGAGAAATTTAGAGAAACAAAGTGAAATAATATTAGATTAGTGAAGTAGCTTTATTAATAGAAGGAAAATAGCCATACTGATAGTATTCCCCCATTTTAAGAAATGAGCACACAATTAAGTTGAACCTAAACCTAAATGCTTATTATTATCTAGTGATGTATGCATGTATGTATGCATGCATGTATGCATGTGTATGTGTGTGTATTTATGGCAATGTATGTATGTTTTCAGTGAACAGGGCACTTTGTTAACTGCTGTAGGAGAAAAAAGTATATTAAAAATTATTTCTTCCTTTAAAGAGTTATTTTCCCTCTAATGGCAGCCATGAAAATGTGCATCTCAATCTTCCAAATACAGGGAGCATAACTGACCAAGGACCCCTGCCGCTGGGCTCTGAAGTTCATCACCACCATATCTGCACTGAGTCCATGCTTCCTAGAGGCTGTTCCTAGCCAATGGCTGAGTATGGCTGAGACACAGAGGTAGCCCTATCCTGAGAGACATGGGACTCTTATGGCCCATTCTCCTCTGAGAGTCACAGGACCTTCCTCTGACAGCATGGTAATCTAGAACACTCCCACCCAACCCTTCTTCCTGTTCTGCTTCAGACTTGCCTTCTCCAGCTTGCTCCCTATTTTCTTTCACAGGCATTTCCCCCAATAAAAATCTATGCATATTTAATCTCATCTTGACATCTTACCCTTGGAGGACTAGCCTAACACACTGATGATGAAATCAAATATACTCAGGGAAAATTAAAAACAACATAACCAGGAAATACAAAATAAGAGGCAACAAACGATACAGTTGAAGAGGTCACACACACACAAAAAAAGACATAAAGTACTTGACTCAGACAGGTAAAGGGAGGCTATTACAGAAATTAGGATGTATAAGTTTGAGTACAGTAGGCATTCCAGCTGAGTGGAGTATAGAAGAATTGAAGATAAGTTTGAAAGGTTTACTAAAACCAAAATATAGAAGACCTTGAATATTATGCTGAAGAATTTGGCTTGTCTTTTTCATCTAAAGTCCTTCCCCTGAAAATGTGACAGCAGAGGGGATTCACAGATTTGGAAATGCTGAGCCCTAGCTTGTGCTTTCTCTTTCAGGCTCTTAGTGAAAAGGCATGACTAATATCTGGTGGAGTTCAGCAGTGCCAGCCCAAGAGGAAAGCTTTGAAGAGAACTGGGACTGGACTGAGATTTAAGATTCTAACACCTTGGTAGTTTCCTAGTGAGCTAAAGTATTCCACACACACATGCAACAAAGACTGCTTTTGAGACTTAGGTCTTAGTTCTAATTGGCTTCTTTTCTTTCTTCTAGAAACTGGGTTATGACTAGCAGTGTTTGGGCCAGAGTTGAGGCATGTTTGGCAGTGATGGCGATGAAAAGAAACCAGAAATGTAATGCCAAAATCCAAATGTATGACTGTTTTTGAATAATCAGTTTATTTGGCTAGATTATTATTCCTGTATGACTACAAAGCTGGAGGTTGGGTAGCAATGACTCCGGGTAGATAGGCCAGGGTTCTTCAGTGTGCCACAATCCCGTCTCCACCCTCCAGCCTCATATTGGGTCCATGCTGTCCATCTACAGTCCTGACTAGTGTTTGGAACGTTTTGAATGTGTGACCTCATCTACATTTACACCTAACTTCCTTTGCTGCACTGGTGTTGAAAACTCATACCAGCCCAGCCACATGGGCAGCATGTTTTTGCTTTTGGGCAATAGCTCTGTGTTTATAAATTAAAACAGCTGAAGTGAGTTGGATCCCAGGGGACTTTTCGGTGAGATTCTTCTTGTCTGATCAAGACACACAAAGGGTACCATTTTCTAGCAAGCACCAAGAGGATTAAATTATCAACAGTGGCAACTGAGCTTCTGTGCAATTAGCATTGACACTAATGGTTACACAGTCTTGCTTCGAGGAATAACCCAAGTCCTCCACAGGGGATGAGAAAGATTAACCCAAATCCTGTTTTCCTCCACAGGGGATGAGGAAGATCAGGGCTTATTTGAGGACATGTGTAATGGAAAGTTCTCTACAATATATCATCATGTTACATGAGCTTTTGTTAGGTTATGTGATTACTTGCATAATCTTTCTTTGAAGGTCCAAAAGCATTTATTGAAAGTCCATAGGAACCACTGTCTGTATCCCAGGTGATAAGGGTTATACAGGTGATTTCCTTGGTCATTGTTCCTACTGTACAGCTCCAGTAATAATAGAGTGGGAATCAGTAAACTTTTTCTGTTAATATATAATATATAATAATATATATTTTTGAGTACTTTGTCACAACTATTCATTTTGGCTTTGGTAGTTGGATGTGAAAGCAACCATTGGCATTATTTAAACAAAGGGGCGTGACTGTGTGACAATAAAACATTATTTATGAAAATAAGTGATGGGTAGGATTTAGCCAGCAAGTGTAGTTTGCTGACCCTGCCACAGGGCAGAAGGAAAAGGATATGCTTATCACAACTCTCCAAGCCACAGCTAAATTTTCCAGGGATTCAGGGAAGTGTCAGAACTCCAACCACCATTTTTCATGTTCCAGATTTCCTTCCTTGTGGTTAAAATGGAAGCTTCTCCATATTTCTACAGTCAGGTTCCCAGAAAACTATGCATTTTCTCCCCAGCTCACTCACCAAACTCTCCACCAATATTGTCCTTCTTGAGTCTCCATAGGTTTTTGGTCTTAACAAAAGCCTGGTTTTCCTGAGCCTGCCTACCTCAATAGCCTATGCAAATGGACAGAACATGCTCACAGAATTTTCCATGACCAAAGAATCCAACTTACTTCAGTTAACCCACCCCTCTTGCTATTCCTTACTGCCTCCTCTAACATATCTATGCCCATTATTTCCAAATTTGTATCTGCGGCCCTGACAAGAATTGAAACTTGTTTGTCCTACTGCAAACTGACAGCCATTGAGAGACCTAACAAACAACTCAAACTTAACAGAGTAAAACCTTGGATTACGAGTAACGTGTTCTGCGAGTGTTCCTCAAAATGAGTAAACATGTCTAATAAATTTTAGCTTAATACAAGAATGATGTCTTACAATACAAGTAGTACATGATGCCAAATGTCACATGATCACAACTAAGCCAATGGTTCTTCTCTCTCTCTCTCTCTTTCTCCCTCTCTGTGGGATTGTGTGTGATTATTAATGCAATGTCACATTTCTGCAAAATTCTCAAAAGGAGGCAAAACCAAGTGTCGTTGGATAGGTTCCTTTTTAAAGTTGCACGAAAAGAAAGATTCCATTGAGCCAATAGACAGCAGTACTTCTGTTAGTGATAGTGAAAGCCATACCACACAATAACCCTCCTCTCTCTTGTCTCCCTCACACCAGCCATGAAATTTTTCAAAGGCAGGTGCAGATTATTTTTCTTTATATTTAAAAAAAATGTTTATTTATTTATGAGAGAGAGAGAGAGCATGCATGCACACACACATACACACACACACACACACACACACACATGAGCAAGCAGGGGAGGGGGAGAGAGAGAGAGAGAGAGAGAGAGAGAGAGACATAATCTGCAGCAGGCACCAGAGCCTGACACAGGGCTTGAACTCACAAACTATGAGTTCGTGACCTGAGCCAAAGTCAGATGCTCAACCAACTAAGCCAGCCAGGTGCTCCTGTATTTTCTTTATTATTTTGTATTATATTACCGTATTGTAATCATTTTTATATGAATATTTTTGGGTCGTGGGATGAATCATCTAAGCTTCCATTATTTCTTATGGGGAAATTCTTTTTGATATACAAATGCTTTAGATTACAAGCATGTTTCCTGAATGGATTATGCTCACAAACCCAGGTTTTAGTGTATTGCCAAAACTGAATTTATTTCTGTCCTTAAACCTGTCCTTTCTTTGTCTTCCATCCTCAGAAAATAACCCCACTTCACCCTGTTACTTCAATCCCATGCTTGTATTCTCTTTTTCTTGTTTCCCACATCCAAGCCATCAAAACATATTCTAATTCTAACTTTTTCATTATTAGCCTTTAGTCTATTCCACCTCCTGGAATGGTAGTATTCTCTCTGGGTCAGTGGACATGACAACAACCTCATCTCCTCGACTCTGTTCATAGTCTGTACAGAGCAACAATAATCAACCTTTAAAGCATAAGGCAGGTCACTCCTGTCCTTTAATCTTCTGAATGAAAATTAAGAGCAAATTCCTTATCTTTTTCTGTTAAGCTGTACACAGTGTGGCTTGTATCACTTGGATTTCACTCATCATAGTGTTGTGGGCCTTCTTACCATTCCAAGCTCATTCCCACCTAAGTTCATCTGCACTTGCTCTCATCTTTCTGGATTGCTCTTTCCCTTCATGTATCAACACTGGATGTTTCTTGTCCAGATTTCAATTTAAATAGTGTCTCCTCAGACATGCTGACTATCCAAAATAAAATAGCCACCCTGTCACTCTGTATCATTTTATAACATTTACATTTATTATCACGGCTGTCTGTTTGTTTGTTTGCTTTACGGCTCCTCTGGCAGAGTGTAAGCTTCCAGGGAATAAGAGTTGTTTGCTTATTCAATTACCTTAGTTCTTCAGTCAATTGATTGTTTTGCATACTTCCCATCCATGAGACTCTTCTCGTTTCCTCTCCTTGGTTTTGATGGTAAATTGTGTTGACTATCATTTCAATAAGTCTCCTGTCAATAGCTCTGGCCTTTTTTCATCATACTATCCTGACAGTCATCACTCCTGAATGAATCAACTTTTACCCTCTCTCTGCCATTATTCTGCTTGATAAGACTTGCTGGAGAAAATTACATAACTGAGAAGATTGATACCATTATAAACTTACAGTCATCACCTCACCTGGGCCCTCAACACTGCCTGGCAATCTTAATATATTTCTTAATCAAATTTCAAATCTCCACCCCCTCACTCCCAGCAAATGAGCTCACCCCCTGCTTCATAGAAAATAATAAGTCGTCAGAGAGGCGCTCCCTCAACTTTCGACCACCAAAGCCACAGACCTTCCTTTCTTCCTTCCCTCCTGTCACACTGGCAGAGGTGTTCCTCTTCTAGATAAGCCCATGCCATCTATTGTTGTTTTGGAGCCTACTCCTTGTTTCTTAACAGGATATTGCACTGTTAGTTATTTTCTACTCTGTACTTGACGCTTCTCTCTCCTTACTGGCTTTCCCTCACTTATTATGCTTGATTTGTTGAATTTCTTTCAGTTCTCAACATCCATCAAACTTTTCTTTCTCTCTCTCATCCTTTTCTTCTCGCTCTTTTGGAATTTTCAGCATTTTTCCTCTCTCTGCAACATTCCTTCTCCTCCATGCTCTCACTCATACCAAATCATCCGGTTAATTTGTGTTGTTTTTTTTTTTCCCTTCAAATTTCAGCTTAAATGTTAGTTCTTCAAAGTGACCTTTTCTTTCTATGGACTATAGTTAGGGCCTCTGTTATTGCTTCCATCACATTCTGATCTCCCTCCTTCCTTATACAATCCTAGTTTAAATTATTTGTTTAATGTCTACATTCCTTGATCCACCAAAAGCTCCGTGAGGGAAGTGACCACAGATATCTTGTGAACCACTTTATTTTTGTACCTAATACACTGCTTGCCAAAGCACTGGCATTCACTAATGGATATTTGTTAAACGAATGAATGAGTGAATGGATGAATGAATAATGAACAGAAGAAGAAGGAGGAAGATGAAGAGGAAGAGAAGAAGGGGCAGAGTGGGAGGAGGGAGGAAGAAGAAAGGAAGAAGGACATCCCAAAGAAAAGCACAACCTAAAGCCTGAAGCTGATTTGGGTAAAGTATTTATTTCATTCCTCTTTCACTGAAGTTGCCCCATGGCTCCCAATAGATGGGAGGCTCCTTCCCATCAGGAAGGTGCTCCAGACTCACTCAATGCATTATCTATATGGGTAAGAAGCACTCTGATAAAGCTCATCAAAGATAGCATGGCTCCATGATGTCTCCAAACTGCTGATCTCTTCCAGCCTGATTATGTCTCAGATTCCATCTCCTGCTATTGTTGTTGCCCAAGGAGTCTGAGTTGACTCAGGTTTCCTTGAGAGAGGATTTGAGGGGAATGGGAGAGAATGTTGTGCTCCTCCTAGTGGTCAAAATATACCCGTTACAATGAGGTTTTGGGTGGAGTGGGCTTGTACTGGAGAGATTAGAGTTTGAGGCCTGTAGTCTGGGATAGCAGTTAGGAAGGTGTTGCAATGGATGAACAAGGCAGTAAGAATTTAAATTAGCATGGTGAGAACTCTGACTTTCTATTGTTAGATCATGTGTATACTGCTGAACACT
The DNA here is from genome assembly GCF_016509475.1 of Prionailurus bengalensis. Lineage (NCBI taxonomy): Eukaryota > Metazoa > Chordata > Mammalia > Carnivora > Felidae > Prionailurus > Prionailurus bengalensis. Next base: position 63,809,791 of record NC_057343.1, on the reverse strand, counting down.
AACATACAACTTAAAAATAACCAAACATAGAAGGCTAATTCAAACAAATGTGTTCTTATGTGTTTCCACAGAGTGATAGGCTGAAAAATTAGTTAAAAAAAAAACACAGTAATTTGAACATATCAAATTGGGTTACTGAATAACAAAAATATTGTTTTGAGCAAAGAACATATTAAAAATATCAGTTTACTATTTTAATTAGTTGCTAGAGTTAAAACAAAAAAAAAGAAAAATTAAAAAACTCCTTATTAGGGATTCAGTTATAGAAGCCTCTTAGATAAATGCTATGTGAATTTGATTTTCCTTTTATAATCTTTACCATGTCACAAAAAGAGTAGCAGATGACATAAGCAGATGGACTTGTGTTATCTGCTACTGCTTCAAATCTTCTCTAAGCATTTTTTTGGCCATATTCATAAACATAGGATATGGTAGAACTAACTTACATCTGTTTAAAATCCTTGGTAACTTCTGTTAGAATTTATTTTAGTAAGTTATAATATGGCAATGCTTTTTAAATTATGGGCAGTATTCTATCCACTTTAGAAATAAGGTCTGAGGTATATTTCAATACTTTTAGATAACTATAAGTTTGAAAGGCAAAATGTGCCTTTGAGTTTTCATATTAGTGAGTATTCCTGAGAAAATGATTGTAGATGATATTTTCAATTCATGAAAGAAATGGAGACAGACATGGAAAAATTCTTGTTCTAGTTAATAATTTCTGTAGCTTTTTATAAATTCCAAAGTATTTTAGGACTATTAATTTCACTCTTTACTTAGGCCGCCTTGTTTTGGTAAGTAGCATGTTTTTCCCCTGAACAAAAAGCAAGCCACCCTGTCTCCATTAACTTTGTTAATTCTGTCTGAGAAAAGAATGTAACCATGTCCACTCCTTACTTGGTAAGAGTTTGCCTGATTTAGTTTTAAAGTGACCACAGGGAAACACCTTGAATATTATTCCCACACCTATAAACTGGCAGAAAATAGCACACAGGGTCTCAAGGAATTCTTAAATAATTAAGTTTAAATTAAAGTACAGGCTAATATTTGTATAGTTATGGTTCTGATTATCGGAGAAATAATCCAAACCTAATGAAATTCACTAGTCCAGTTAATTTTTATAGAAAACTATTGTCATTATGCATTTAGTAGTTTTATTTGGTTGTATAATCAAACAGCAGGAAGAAGTATGCTTTCTGAAATAATCATAACTTTTAAATTCTGATTATTTGCTTACTACTTTATTATTTTAGAATAAATTTCACGATTTATTATTTTTTAAGCTAGATTTAAAAGCTAGAACCTGTAAGCCTCTAAGAAGCTCCAGGTGAGACAGTTACATACAGAACAATGTTAGTGAGGTATACATTTAATTTTCAGGCAAGTGTCCCTAACAGACAATCTTTAAGAAGGAATCATTGAGTGAAAACAGCTCCCTGCATTATGTCTATCTCCTAAGATTATTGGGCTAGTTCACGGATTTCAAACAGACTTGTAGAGTCCTGGTGTTCCAGAGAGGCTCATGAGAACCTCCACAGAGGAAGGAAGGAGATGGGAACACCTGGGCTAAAACTTTTTCCCTGATCTTTCCTCTTCTACAGCTCAACTCGGCCCTTACCTATTTAATTTGAGGGTTTACCAAGATTGTTTTATTTTTGAAATAATATTTTTTCTGCTGAATATAATTAATAGCCATAATATAAAATGAACACTTTTAATCAAGTAAAACAGTAACCTAATAATAATCAAATAATTTTGCCATTATTTTCTGAGTATTTAGGCCATTATTTCCATTTTAATTCTACCCAGGAATTGCAGTATAGTTTCAATATTTTTTCTAGGTTATTTTGGTATAACACATTGGCATTAGAAAATTTATAACATGTTTCTCCCCTTAATTCTTACCTTTAAAAATTCTCATTGTAGAATTCAACAATTTGCTAACACAGAATTTGTTAGTCATGGCATTTCCAGGACAGAGCAAAATAATTATTCAATATGCAAATACATTAAAATAGCACCAAGTCAGTTGTACATGACCAGGGATTAAGAGCAGGAACGGGTTAGCTCACAGCAAATGCAGATCCTGAAATATATACCTGTTTTTCCATTACTATAATCAATAGCTGTTGATTGTCTGATGTTCAGAAATGTTTCTGAGAGGAAAAGTTCAAGTTGATGAGTCAAATGAAAGATGACAGTTTAAAAGATAAGAAGTCAGGATTTCCCAGCCAAGAACAGAAAAGATAGGTTGAAACATGAAAAGCAGTTCTTTTGTGTGTGTTAAATATTTTCAGTTTCTAGTAGCTGTGGGTAGAACAGAACCTGTAATACTCATGGGCATACCTACCTACATTCCACACTGATGTGTTTACTTCCAGCTCTTAATGATGGGGCTGAAGTCCTAGAACTCAACAGTGCCGTTAGATTAACAATGTCACCCGGAGAATACATTAATGTCAACCTCTATTTCTCTGCAAAGAAACCTCCTCGTTCCAAGTTCCAATGAAGTACTTCCTCTTCAGGGTGCATAGTTCTGAAATATTCAGTTCACAATGGAAAAAGATAAAAACTTCAGCGCTTATCCATTTTTTCAGGCCAAAGAGAAATAAACGTCAGTGTCTCTCAAGCTTGTGATCGGTGACCTTTGTTGTCTGACAGGAAAATGAAAAACCACCCATTTTTATATTTGGCTTAATAAGGTACGTGAGGTAGCAATGCTCAATAGCCAAAACCGACTGGTGATTTCCTTTCTAGATGACCCATTAAAATTGGCTGAGGATAATGAATTCATCCATCACTTATGACTAAGTGTACTGTCCCCTGCATGCACTCGGGATAATAGCATTTTAGAATGAAGGGTATTAAAATCATCAGATAAATCTAACATTACTGGGGAAAGTCATTTCACGATGATCATTCAGAGGCCATCACTATGCACATTCATACCAGTTTCCAACTGGTTCAGGCCCAAAATTGGAGGAGAAGAGAGCAGGACAAGATGCAATTTCTTTCAAGTGACATCAGTATTTTTCAGCTACTAGGTTGCCCAGCCTTTTTCAGGGGGAATAAAAAAGGGAAGAGATAGAGATTGGAGTATCTCCTAGTTCCAGTTTTGTAGACGTTTTTTCTGCTTTTCACAAAGTTGAAACTTTATATATTTGATTAATATGAAGCCACGTGAATGCATAATATTCACACAGAATAGGAATGAAGTATGCTGAAGAGGAGCAGGGTTTACACAGCTCCGGGAGAAGCTGTCTGGTGTTAAGAATGTGGGCTTCCTCAGTTTCATTTTGCCTCCACCATTTGCTGCCTGGATAAATTTTCCACAAGGTATTTAACCTGTTCTCTCTGCCTTGCTTTCCTCAGCCATAAATGGGGATAATAATATTAGCTACCTAGTGAGGTTGAAGTGAAAATTAAATTTTATAGACACAGAATATTTATCATACGGACTGGCACAGAGTAGGCCCTCAACAAAGCTTATCACTATCATCATCAATCATCATCAATCATCATCATCATCATCATCATCATCATCATTTTGTTCTGACAAGGAATCTGAACAAACAAAAAGGTACTGAGCAAATGTGTTCTGTGTGAAGACTTTTCTTGATTTTCTTGTTTTTCAACTAATTGCTACAGAATACTCTCTAAGCCAGCTTGCATTTTTCTCTTATCAATCGAGTTTTATAGCCATCTTGATCAGAAACCACTCGTTTAACCCAACTAACACATACACTTTAGGCAATTTGGGATCTTCAAAGCACAATATTGGACTTAACTTATGGTGGTAGGGGCAAAGATCTGAAGTGGTCAGAAACCTCTGGGATATGAGTGGTTTGATTTCTGGTTCCCCCATTAGAGGAGGTCATAAAAAGACAGGATCTAGAGGGTCACTTAACTGAAACCTTCTGTCTACTGTTCATTATGAGTGACCTGTTATGGTAAAGGAGCATGATGGAACAGAGTAGATCTTGGAGAAGATATTTCAACCAGTTTATCTATACAACAGATAGTTTTCTGTCTCCAGAGCAGATTGTGGGTAGGAGATCTGGTTGCAATTTTGGTTAAAGAATACCAAGCAAACCAAGCAAACCGGCACCTGTGTAGTCTGGAAAGGCCATCACGAAGTCTATAAAATATGCCAAATTCCCCTAAACTGTCTTCTCTTTATTATCATGGGACCATTTAGGAGCTTAGGTAGGGTCTGTTTTTCTGATATGTCTGTAGAGAATATACTCATTTTTCTTATCATCAGATTTAGAAACTATAACTGACCACTGTGTACATGGTAGACTTGCTGATTAAAGTTTTGCTTATTTGCAGCCTGTCTTTTCCTAAGAAATAATTATTAATGCCAACTAACTCTGAAGTTAGATCCTGGGATGACAAGTATAAGTAAGACATCATCCCTGATATAGGCAATCTCATGAGTCTAATGAGGGAGAAAGCCCCAATGATATAATGACTCTATTTAGTCATTTAAGCATAAAAATTGCTCTAGAAACTGAGAGGAGGAAGAAACTAGTTGACCAAATAATCAGTTGCTGCTGACCAATTTTTATAGCTTTGGCTTAAATTCATTCATTTGAATAAACCTCATTCAAAGAGACAGATGGTCTCAAAGACTAAAATATCCCAAGACTGCTTCTCTCACATATCTCCATAGAACTGAATAAAAATGGGGCTTCTTTAGACTTCAGTGTTTCTTATATTGTAGCACTGAAGGAGACTATCCTAATTCAGCAAGGACTTCTTACTTCTAGGCATTCTTGGTCCCGATGTTTGCATTTTGATTCTATTAATATTTATCAGACAGCCACAGGGTTCCTAGCACAGTCACCAGTTATGTAATTTCATTGAGTTTAGTTCTTAAAAAGCCATGTTGGAGCATCCAACAGGGATAAATACTTATTGGTGGAACTATATATCAGAAGAAATCATTTGAATTCATTACTTACTATGCCCCTGGGCTATAATCTTATTGTATAGAAGGCAATGCTAAGAAGGAACTCCTAAATGTCACAACTTGGCTTTAGAATTCAAGGCAATAAATGCACTTATGTAAATTCTAGATTTCAAAGAGAAGATTGCTATTCTTTACCATGGTAAACTAAAATGTAAAAGATAGGGAAATGTGCTATTCAGTGTCTTGATCTGATGGCTAACTTAATTCTGTGCTGCAAGACCTGTGGACCACTTCTACTGAACTATATACGTTTGGATATTTTTCAAAATAGTGAAATTGTGGTCACACAGTAACACATAAAGGAAATTTGATTTCATTTAATTTAGGGGGAGTGGTCCCCCTCTCTTCTAGATACTCTTAGACTTATCATTCCTTCTTGCCTTGTCATTTATTACTTTTTCCTACACCACACCTGAAATGGGCTTGGTGTCCATTTTTTAAAATTATCGCGGTAAAAATCATGTGGTAAAAAACATGTAAATTATTGTGGTAAAAACATGTAATATAAAGGTAATCATTTTAGAAATTTTGAAGTGTATAATTCAATGGTATAAGTTCCAGAACTTGTCCATCACCTCAAATGGAAAGCCCATACCCACTGGCAGTTATGCCCTATTCCTTCTCTCCTTCCCCCAGATGCTAGCAACCACTAATATGCTTTCTGTCTCTATGCATTGTCTGTTCTGGATTGTGTGGCTGATCCTGATGATGAGTACCATCTGGGAAACAAATATTTTGTTGTCTAGAATGCTGATGTGATTCTTATTTTGGTAAACCTTGTCATAATTTCCCTCCTTTTCAAATTTGGTATGCGCATCCCAATACTTATCATTATGTACCCTGCTGTCAGATACTGATGGTTTAACTTTTATCCGTGTTTTGCCTTTTTGTGAACATTCTGCTTATATTGGACTTCCAACATGTTAGAAATGTCATCTGTAGTTATCGATGGATGAACGTGAAGACCAATAGGATGATATAATTCGTAATTAATTCAGTTGCTGAGAGCTACTACTTGGGGCTTACTCCCCATAGTGATCTTGAAACTCAGCAAATGTTTATTGAATACTTCCTACATGCAGAGTTCTGGGAGTGTACTTAGGTAAAGTGTTTAGAGACTTTGTGGATGAATTCACAGAACATTTAATCTCTCCAGCAGTAAAGGAAACACTATGGACTCTTCACTCTTCTCTACCAAAGAGGCTAAGTAACTAAATGGACTCTTTGGGCATTGGAGACAGTATATGCCTCACTTGGGTATTCTAGTTGGTTCTTTACATCAGCTACCTGTATATCAGGGTGGTTAAAAAGGTGATTCAGCTTATAAACAGGGAGATTTGGGTCAGAGAAAAGACAACACTTCATGATACATAATAGAGACAGTGACAAAAAAACTGAAGCCTACCTCTGTAGTAGCTAGATGGCTTAAACGTATCTTGTCTATCTCTTGCTAGAGGGAATTGGTATTTGGCTGAATCTGAAGGTTTGATGACTTAGAGCCAGGAGGAGGCAGTATGTGTTCTGCAATCAGTGGGTCTGGGAAATTGCTGCAAAAGTCACAGGACCAGAAAGGAGGCAGGCCCTCCTGGAGATTACTGTCTGTGAGAACAATACACACCTAGGAGTCGAGGGGTGGGAGGTATACATCTGGGTGCCAAGGGGTGGGAAATGGAAGACTGTGCTTAGAAACAGGCAAGATTACCTAAAAAGGAACGAAGATAGTTGCCATCAGCATACTTAATTTGACTTTATAATTTTTTTCCTAGAGTTTCCATTCCATGTAGCTGGAGACTCATCTCTACATCCAAAGGATAGACCTTATGGCTATTATTGTTACCATTCTTATTACATGAATATTTATGATTGTGTCATACTAAAATATGTCTTGGAAGCAGAGAATGAAATGTTCTTATTCTATTACTTTATTGAGTTGAAAGTCACATAAATTCATTTTATTTCTATTTTGCTCTGAAGAATAAATTTGGATGCTTTCCTTCAGAGGCAATATTATTTTTGGTAATTTTCTATCAAAAAATGAGAGAAAAGATAACTTTGGAAGTGTATCTTTGACTAAACATATATTATCTATTAAGTCTACAATATACATTTGCATTATTAAATATGGAGTGTGTATAAAACATGGCTCTAACTTCTGATTTACTAAGTAACACCAACCTAGGGTGAGCATAGGAAGATAAAATGTGGGTAACAGTCACAGTGGTATTCTCAACTCAAATCTTCAATTTTATAACTACACTTACTTTGGATTGCAAGCTTTATCTACTATTCCTCTTATTTTGGAGGTAGGGGGGAGAACATAGATTATTTATGGAGGTATAACAAGTACTGAATCAACTCAAACTGAAAGTTGATTAGAGAATAGTAGGGTTCAGGAATGCTGCTATCAGAATGAGGGCCTAAATGGGCCATGGGTCCTTCTCACATCTATTGTTCCATGATTCACACCTTCTGTGTACCTTGTGCATCTGACAAGGATACATCTTAAATGTGATGAATTGATTTCCAGATGAGGTATCATCCTTTTAAGCTTGCAAATGAAATGCACCTCAGTCATTGCAAGAGTGACTTCCTTTCCTTCCTTGAGGAAGGAATAACAGCAATATAGTAATAATGCCAAGACACAAAGGTACCCATTCAGCGGAGAGAGTCAGTTTTGATTACTCCTACAAATGAGCAGAGAAAACTGGAAAACTGACTCAGTCATCCAATATCAACGTCAAAGAATTCTTTTTTTAAATTTAGATGTCACTGACATAATTGCTGAGCAATCCCACCATGCCTCTCACAGGGCAGTGCAGTGAACTCAGCTTGGGTGTCTGGAGTTGGGTGAATAAGCACCACGAGGAGGTAGAACTGCTGGCCACCAGCCTGGTGTGAGTCAGAAAAATGAGGTCAGAGGTTGTCTGTACAATGGCATCTCTTCTGATTTGACACTGAGCTTTCTCTCCATGAATTTTGGACTTTGTTTTCTCTTTACAAAGAAAGCATAAGGTATAAGGTATGAAGGTATAAGGACACCTTTAGGGTACTACTCAGTGTGAGTAATGAAATAACAATCTTGAGGCTTCACGGCCATTAAAGGGCAATAGGAAATTATCCCCATGATGAGGGAAATATTTGTTTTCAGCTCACTTATGGCCTTATTTGCTGGGGTTGATTAATTTGCATTCCTTAAGTAATTATTGGCTAATAAAAAGGACCACTAGGAGGAGGGATGTAATAATTAAAGGGGGAAGAGAAGAACTTCAGAGCAAACATGGTCTCCTTCTCTGTTTTGCCCAAGTTTGAATCAAATCCAAAGATGGAAAGGGTCTTGGTTCCTTCCCATCTCCACTTCTCCATTATTCACATCTTACATACACTTTTTGCATCCAGCAGTGATATACCTCAGACACAATGCTGTGTTTCTCAAGCCTCCTACAGAACTTATTTTTATCAAGCCAAGTGCTTTCCTCTTTCTACGAAAGTAGTTCTTTTACTTAGCACCTTGAATATTTCTTTTTCTAAATTCTAGTTCTCAATGAAGAATTGTTTTGAGCATTACAGAAAATCTACATAGAGGACAGAGCTGGGAGAAGAACAGAGACAGAAGCCATCTGTTGCTTTGGCTATCCTTATGCAAATTGGAAAAGCTTTTTTTTTTCTTTTTTAAAGATTTAATTTTGAAATTAAAGTAGTTTAAAAGCCCAATGTTAAATTAATAATTTCTATCCCATAGTTTATGAAGTATGACTATAAAGTAACATGATTCACTTCATTCACCTTGTAGCACATAAACATCTAAATAAATATATTAGAATACACAATAGGAATTTTTATTATTATTCAAATGATAGTATCATTTTCTAAAACATTTTAGATACATACTCTTGTAGTTTGCTTTAGACCTAAATTAAAACTAGACCCAAAATTGTTTTCACTATATAATTACATTTTCTTGCCTATTTTTCAACGTTTTTGTCAGAGCTGGAACCATGTATCCCCTGGCTGTTTTCAAAATTCAAATCTGTTTCAACATAATTTAGCACCTTTACATTTTTAAAGTTATTTTCTTTTAGTTTCAAAAGAGATCTAGGATCTTACATCATAGTGGCAGCAATGGAAACTGTCTAAAGACTAATAAAAACAAGTGTTATAAAGGGACAACACTTATTTGGGTTTATGATATGGGGCCAGTTTGTTTTTAAAACATCATTTTATGAAATGTCACACCCCATATATCTATCTGTTTTCAAAACCAGTGTGATTGGTGGGAATTAACTTAGATGTTGGAAGAACTCCCTGAGTTTTTGTTTGTGTTCTTGTTTATTGTTGTGAGATTTTCACTTGTGTTCAACCATTTCCCTCTTCTTCGAAGATGCTAGTGCCAGAAGCTTGGCAGGAAAGCTGTCAGTGGTTGTTATGAGATTATTTCCTGAGAGAAATAGACCCATATTCTTCCTCTTTTTTATTTTATTTTATTTATTTATTTTTTATGTTCATTCACTTTTAAGAGAGAGAACAGAGCATGAGCAGGGAAGGGGCAGAGAGACACACACACACACATAATTCGAAGCAGGCTTCAGGCTCTGAGCTATTAGCACAGAGCCTGATGTGGGGCTCGAACTCCCGAATCCTGAGATCATGACCTGAGCTGAAGTCTGACGCTTAACTGACTGAGACACCAAGGCACCCCTCGTCCTCTAACTTCTATGCAGCAATTTTGAAACTAAATTTCTAGGTTATTTTTGTAAGTGGATGGTGTACAACTCTCATTACTGCAGTAGTTAAGGATTTGGAATCTATAGTAAGAAGCTCTCAAGAATTTGAAAGGAAAAAAGGAAAAAAAATTTGAAAACAAAATCAGAAGGAGACCCCCTTAGTGAAATTGATACTAATAGTTAATATATACTGTGTTATCCAACTGCAGAAATACCACCTTGTAGTAAAAAAAGAATATAATTAAGTTAACCCATTTTAAGAAGGTAGTTGTAACTGCTTTAAAAAAAAAGTATGTTGTTGCTGTTTTAATATTTAAATCCTATCAAGATAGTCCCAACTGTTGAATGCAGTGGGCCCAAGTGCCAGTCTACAGATAAGCTGTGTTAGAATGACCTGGGGAGTTTTAAAGTTATCATTTTTAAAGAAATTTTGGTATAATCCCTAGGGTTTTCATCTAGAACTATTGGGTCAAAATTGCAGAGACCAAGGAATCTTTACATTGAAAACATTCCAGCTGATCCTGATGCAGTTTGGTTATGCACTGCATTTGAGACTTCCTGATGCAAGGGAGGGTGTCCTTAGCAATTATCCTCAGAGAAACTACAGAGTAGAATAGAGATCTAAGATGAACAACAGGCGATCCTGTTTTAAGGAACCATGTGTGTGTGGGGGGGGTGTGGTTGGCGGTTACCAAAAATGGGTGCTATGCAGGCACCAAAGAGAGGAACCCAAATAATTCTGGAGAATCCAGCTGGACCTTCAGAAGTGATGCTTGAGCTGAGTATGATAGTATGTTAGATGAAGTAGGTGAGTGGAACATGTAGCAGAGGTACACTGTGTGCAAAAGCATAGGTCTTTGAGAAAGCATGTGCTTGGCAGACTGCAAGTGACTGAGGATGGGAGTAAGGATGTAGAGCTGAGAACATTGAGAGGGCAGGGGCCAGATCTAAAGAGCACCATATGTCATAGGAAGGGGTTTTTTACCTTATTCTACATCAAGTAGGTGCCACCAAATGACCTCATACATGAAAATGATACGATCAGGTTAGTGTTTTGCACATACTGTTGAGGTCAGTGTGCATATGGGGGTGATTTGGAGCTGAGTGAGGCTCCAGCCAGACCAGGGTAGAGGTCGTCCCGGTGGCCCAGTGGGAAATGAAGAAGCACTGTGGCAGCACAGAAAGAGGAGGGAAGGTCTTGGTGAAGACAGGAGCAATCCTTAAGGACAGAAGAATTACTATGAGTAATTCTTTTAAAATATTTCTGCCAAAGCATCCCAGTGACATAGGAAAATAATTGTGTAAACTTTAGGGCTATAGCACATGAGCCCTAAGGATCCCACTTTATAGCTCCACATTTCTTTTGTTACACACCATATTTAAAATACATGTTCACTTTGAATTTCTCATAATATACTCACTTATTTTTATGAAATGCAATGTTTGAAATTACTTATTACTATGAAGATGACAAGGGGAAGGAGGGCATTCCAGGAAGATTCATTGTGTTCATTCTGTACTTTATATATATTACCTCTTATGACATTACTGTCCATGGATGTTCTCATATTCAAGTTTGAAAAGCACAGAACTGGACAGGCATTGAAGAGGCAGAATTACATAATTTGGTGTGGGAGCTAGGGAGGATGGAGAGTGTAGGATGATTCCTAAGTTTCTGACTCGGGCACCCGTTTGAATGGCAATGTCAGTAATCCCTGTGGGGTCTCAGAGGCATGGGAGGGGTTCCCTTTCTTTTTTTTTTTTAATTTTTAATGTTTATTTTCTTATTTGTAGGGAGAGAGAGGAAGTGGCAGAGAGAGAAGGAGAGAGAGAATCCCAAGTCATCAGCGCAGAGCTGACCCAGGGCTCAGTCCCACAAACCAGGAGATCATGACGTGAGATGATTTCATTAGTTGGACACTTAACAGCCTGAGCGACTCAGGTACCTCAGGAGTTCCCTTTCTTTAGGAGAAAGGAGGACAAGGAGGAATAGTTTTTCTGGAGGGGTGAAGGAATGATAGGTTCCATTTTGGCATGTTGACTCTGAGTGCAGGTGTAGATAGGTAGGTTGATGGCTCTGGGCTTTGGAGAGACATGTGCCCCAGAGGCACAGACATTAGTTGACTGTATACTTATGCTTTGAGATCATCTTTACTGATGCTAAAAATGGGTTTAATATTACTTGGTGGATAATTCTAGTTAGTTAACCTCTCTAGTTTTCCAGCTTAGTATTTGAAAAACTAAGTAGTTCTGCTTTAAGACATTAGGGATGAAAGGAGGTGACCAGAGAGCTAATTGGAAGGGAAAAGGTCCAGTCTCTTTGGTCAAGTTATGAGCAATTCTTAAGGATACAATCCTCAGCTTTGTGTTTGCCATATTCAGTAAAAGATAAAAAATGAAAAATACAACAAATGGTGACAGGGAACTAAATGACAAGGAAAAATAAAAAAGAGGAAACAAAAGAAAATCCACGTAGAAAGTAGTAAGAACAGTAAGTAAAAGAAACAACTTAAGAAAATACAAACGAAATAACAAAAACAGAATAAAAAAGAAACAAAAACAATTAAGATTCATTAAATCACTTAATAGATGTAAAGGAATAAATTAAAATAGGCTGAACTAATGCAAGCCACATATTTTAACCAGGAAAGTGCATTGTGAATTTTCCATCCTAAAAGAAATTCATTAAAAAAGAAAGAAAAAAGCCACTTGAATCACTGGATTCTACTTATGTTAACTAACTTGAATTTAAATAATAACAATTAAAAAAAAACAAAATAAAGAGGAAGAAACTCCAGTGTTGAAAACAAAACCAAAACCAAAACCAAAAAAAAATCCACTTGAAAAACTGAGATAAACAAAGAGAAAACAAGAAAAATAAGAAGATAAAACAAATAATTTCATCTTCAGCATCACTAACATTTTGGTAAATATTCTTCCAGTTTTTTCCCCCCTCTGTATATACCACCCACATGTTATAGAAGATGTATACCACACAGGTCTATAGCCTATATGCACATTTATAATAAATATATATTGTAAAAAATATATATGTATATAAATATGAACAAGCAGCATAAATTATAGGCATTTATATATACATGCTAAATATAACCTCTTAAATTCTAACAGAGTAGAGGGCAAAAATTAGAAGTGATAGATAGAATAAGAAGTAAAATAAGCTTAATTCCAAAGCTAACATCCTCAGGGATCTTGAGGCTATTGGAGCCAGGATCCCTTGAAACATTCCCTGGGCCTCCCTCCTTAGAGTTAGATTTCCCTGCAGGGGATCTTTAGCAGATGTCCTTTGAGCTGAGAGCAAAAGGGCAAAGATCATGACCCTTGCCCTCTCTCTGGGTCCCTGTATTCTCTTAAGCAGCTGTTGGAGATACTTATCAGCCTTCAAAGGCTGCCAGAAGGGAATCCCTGCTGGGTGCCTACCAGCACGTAGGAGTCCTCTTTATCTTTAGGGAGTCTCTCTCTTGCCATAAGCCAATCTAACCAACACGTGTTCAGCCCACGACAGTATATAAAACTCTTTTACATGCACCAGCTCATCTGATCTTCACAACAACCCTGTGAGGCAGGTATTATTTCTTGACCTTTCTTTCTTTCTTTCTTTCTCTCTCTTTTTTTTAGGGGATTAAGTCACTTGCTTAAGAATACAAACAGCTAAAAAGAGGTGCAGGCAGAACTCAAACCTGCATCTTTGATTGCAAATCCTGTGATCTTTGCTCAACGTTTACAGAGCCCCCTGCTTCTGAGTAAATGGATAACACTGAGATTCTGAGTGTCTCAGGCTGAAAGCCACACCTGCACCAGTTACTCGTCCACCTTGAGATTTTGAGTCTTCTTGGAGCGTTTTTTAAAAGGCCTATGTAGAGGTCAGTAAAAACACAATAAATACTTGTTGGAAAATAAACAGATATATTTTGTACTTGGGGAGTCTTTGCAAAGTTTATCAGAATCAATCTTCCTTAGAAGTTCGATCCAGAAGTATTTTATTTCTTCTAGATCTCAAAATCATGTTCCTATGTCTTTAATTAACAGGATGATGAAATTACAAATAAAGCTTTACCAATGCAAATAACAACTTACTAACTTAAATTGAAATAAAGTAAGCTATTGGGATAAGGATGCAAAAGTGGATACAAAAAGGGAAAAATATTAGATATTGGGCCTCAAAAAGCATGTGAGTAGAAGGGTAATAGGCCTACAGAGGTGGGAATAAGGACATTTCTTTAATAATTATGCCTGGAGTTTCCCCAATCTACACCTGTTGTTATATTTTTTTTAATGTTTATTTATTTTTGAGAGGGAGAGAGAGAGAGAGAGAGCGCGAGCACATGAGGGGAATGGAAAAGCTGAAGCAGGCTCCATGCTGACAGCATAGAGCCTGATGCGGACCTGAACTTGAACCCTGAGATCATGACCTGAGCTAATTCGGATGTTCAACCGACTGAGCCACTCAGGCACCCTAACACCTGCTATTTTTGCACTTTCTTTATGAAATACTTGAAGTTAGATGACATAGATTGATCAGACTCTTTCACTTTGTCTTTTGCTTTCTATTGCTGATCTATCTTTTCCTCAGTATATTCACAGATACAGAAATAAGGCATCTGACCAAATGAGTTTAAACACAGAGATCAAACTCTTGAGGAGAGTGGTTTTTATATCTATGATACAGATGAACTCATTCTTTAAACAAGCGTCTAAAGACGCTTGGAAGCCCAATACGTAAAATAAAAGCAGAGCCGGTGTCATGGAAATGGTGGCAGGAGAGCAAATTGCCATCTCCTGAGGCCCTCACATCCTTGTGGCAACCTTGACATCCCTCTTTGGAAGGGGTCTAGCCAACTAGGATTTGAAGGGGGTCGAATCGTTCAGTTTTATTTTTTATAACACAATGAGACAATGGGATATAATACATTCGATGTTTGCCGTAGGCTTTGCTAAGAAGGAGAGCTTGGGGCAGGGAAGGATCTGGGTGGCACATAAACGGGACGTGGGAAAACCAACCTGTATCTGTAACATTTCTTTCTTATTTTTCTTCGAAATTTTTCATTATGAACATAATTTCATGACATAGTAAATGTTCTGTCATTTTCAGAATTTAAAGAATGGGATAAAAAAAACCTTTAAAAGCATTGTAAATTGCATTATATCTCTTTGATTTGTGGTTTAGCTTTGCCATCCATCATGATGTTTGGAGAGAGAAAGGGACTTTTGATCATCAATCTGTTCTCCTGCTCTTGTCAGTGCTTGTGTCCTCAGATAAACATAATCTGTTTCTATTATTTATTTTTCTGAAAAGGTTTGAATAAACTGAAAAATAGAAGCTTTTATTTTATGCATATATTCTTTTTTTTTCTATTTTTTTTTTTGATGTTTATTTATTTTTGAAGACAGAGAGAGACAGAGCACGAGCAGGGGAGGGGCAGAGAGAGAGGGAGTCACAGAGTCCGAAGCAGGCTCCAGGTTCTGAGCTGTCAGCACAGAGCCCAATGTGGGGCTTGAACCCAAGAACCATGAGATCATGACCTGTGTTAAAATCAAGAGTTGGTCACTTAACTGACTGAGCCATCCAGCTGCCTGGAGAGAATAAATTTTATATATACATATATCATATTGTATAATAACCTTTAGGTCTGCTTGCTTTCTACTGTACTAGGGGATATTGTATCTTTTTGTACTTTTATAAGTCACATGGTGAGACTATGAAGCTTTTGGGAAAATGATATAATTTCTAAAGTGCTCCCTCTATTAAGAATACAGGTTTTTTTGTTTTTCTTTTCATTGAGTAAGGTTTCATCCTCAGCATTTTTCTGCCTATGTATAATACAGCTAGACATTTTGGAGGGAATTTTAATTGAACTTGAACCTGGCATTGTTTTTTATTTCTCATTTGTAAATAGTTTTCAGATCTACCCTCATACAGTATACAGTTTCTTTCTGTATTCAATCACATTCTTCATTAGCCTTACGGCATTTTCCTAATCTTGCCATTTTAGCCATTCAAGTTTTCCAGAACTTGACTTCAGTTAAACATCTCTTAAAATATTCATAGTTATACACCAAATACCTTTGCATCTAAGAGAAACTGAGGGGATGTTTATCTCATTCTCTCTTTAAATTATCTCATTGGAAATCAAAAGTTCTCTAAAGTTACTTTCATTCCACACTGACTTTATATACATAAGAAAAGTTAGAGATATAGCCATAACACGAAATCTGTATCCTGAGTGTTTTAGAAAAATTTTATTAGAGTAACTTGTTTGGAGAACTTATGGGGGTGGGTTAAACACTAAGGAAGAGAGCATGATCAGGAGCGAACAATTCTCATGGAGCAGGCAGCTTCTTTGAAGGAACTTACCATATAAAGAATATACCAAATTTTGACCACATAAGAAAGAGCTTCTATGTTTTATATATACGGAATCAAAAGTTACTTTTACCATGAATTTTTATTCTCCAACATATTCCTTCCGCATTAGATGGCTGGTGTAATCTTGTTGCTAAACCTCCCGTTTCTGGTCCTTACAGTAGAGAAGGTAATTCCTAACATGGCTATATTAAGGGAGTCTTGTTAAAATAAATTTAAAGATGGATGTGAGAGTAAAAAAATAAAATAAATAAAAAAGAACACAGATTATGAGTTTATCCCATGAAAATGAATCAAACAAGGCTATTCCTTTCCACGGATGAGTGTTACATCAGTGTGAACATTCTGAAATGCTTGAACAACCCGATATTCCAGCAAAATTCTGGCTTCTCAGAACAAGATTAAAGAGAGGAACTGACTCCACATCATCGAAAGAAGGTATAGATCAAACTTGAACTCAGAAGTTCTATTTTCAGTTGAGGAAGTCTTATTGCTAAAGCATGTTTCCGTTTGCAAGCTGGCTACTTTTTGTAACCTCTTGTTCTTAGGAGAGAACATGTGTATACAATCACATGTGATCCATTAAAATGCTTCTGTTTTGCATGCAATCAGATGGTTATGGGTTTTTGTACAAGAATTTCCGTTTGAAGCTAACCTTTTTCCTGGTGTCATACAGTTCCTCTTAAAATATTTATTGCAATTACTTATGATTCCTTAATGTGAGGTTTTGTAGAGAAATACCTGCCATCTTTTATTTTGGTATTTACTCAGCTTCCAACTATCCTTTAAGTTTTAACATGATGTTTTAGAGTGGATTTAGGTTCACAGCAAAATTGAGGTGAAAGTGCAAAGACTCCCCATATATACTTGGTGCCCACACATGCACAGCCTCCCTCACTATCAACATCCCACACCAGAGTGGAATATTTGTTACACCGATGAGTCTCCACTGACACATCATTAGGTCCATAATTCACATTAGGTAAACACACCAGCTGTTGTAAATTCAATGGGTTTAGACAAATGTATAATGACATAAATTTACATTAAAATATCATATATTACTGCCCTAAAAATCCTCTGTGCTCCACCTATTCATTCCTGCTTTCCCCCAGCCTGATAGCCACTGATCTTTCCACTGCTTCTATAGTTTTGCCTTATCCAAAATGACATATAGTTAGAATCATGCCTTTTCAGAGCAACTATACTTTCTTAAAACAGAAAATATTTATTTGTGAATCATGAGATTAATTTCTAATTTGATGACGATTTTTGATATTAAAATTAGTGACAAGGGTAAATTTTATATTCAAAATACAAAACAGAACGCTACGTGTTTTTCAAGTTTTATAGAGATTATGTTCTTTACCTGGTAGTTGCATCCAATTTCAGGGGCCACTTTTAGGTCCTGAGAGAGGCATTTTATTGCCTTGACTCTGTATACATAGTTTCCCTGCTTTCTATTTCTATATTCCTGGAGGAGATACCTGCTGAGAAAAGAGGTAAGTAAAGCTGAAATATTTGAAAAATCTTAAGATTCATTTTTCTATTCTCATCTACTTTTCTGTCAAGAAAGGAAATCCTGAATTCTACCAGGGGCCTAGCCCCTTAACAGATTTCCTGCCTTACTGGGATTTAGAAGACTTGAAATTTTCACGACAGGTTCCTTGAGGCTGAATTTTTAATTACTTATTTTGGGTAAGCCTTCCTGTTCTTCCAAACTAAACCTTGAATGATTTCTGGTCATGATTACTCTGGCTGCTATGAAATACGGTGACAGGGAGGTCTTGTTTTTTTTGTTTTTGTTTTTGTTTTTGGTCAGGAGTAACTATTACAGACCTTGTTAGGTTGTGGTCGTTTCTCCTCTCCTACACACTACACAGATGGTGTTAAAGTCCCAGAATGTGAAGTCTTAAAATGTCATAATAAGAAATCCATGTTCTTTTGAGCAGCTAATCAAGTTTCCCTGTCACAATTTGTAAACATCATTATAGTGACAAACTGCTTAGAAGAAGTCCTAAGGAAGTGTGGAAAGAAACAGTTATATGTGCGAGTCGTGCTAGCTGTCAATTCCCAAGTGTTATGTGTGGACGCCTAAGGCAAGACAGTGAAAACACTGAAAAGAGAGGTGGGGTAAATAAAGGAACAGAAACGTTAATTTTAACATCATCGTTCACACCAAATTCAGTTCCACTGCAATAATAGAAGTGCCTTTAATTTTGTTTCAAGTATTTGTAATGCTAATACTTTTAAATTTTGGTTAAAAATTTGTCATTTCTTTTGAATCAATGGAATGTCATTTGGTTTTGAGAATAACTTTAAGTGCTGTGAGAAATGAGGAACTCAAAACTGAGGCACATTATTACCTGATGAGGAAGTCGTTTAGGAAACTTGTCAATCACAGTGGTGACTAAGGAACCACTTTGGTCACCATTTCCGATCTTTACTAGCCGTTATCTGGGGAAGGGCAGATGGTGGCACCCAAGCTAGATACCACACTAATGAGAACTGCTTGGGGTTGGAGATGACAGAGATGGATCCAAGATAGGTGTCTATCTAGTGTTTTAATTAAAAAAATCAACTTTAAAAAATACTTGCAAAATATAGTGATCAGCTGACCCTGAAATGCAGATGTTCTTCAACAGGAAAAATATATTTAAAAAAAATTTTTTTTCAACGTTTATTTATTTTTGGGACAGAGAGAGACAGAGCATGAACGGGGGAGGGGCAGAGAGAGAGGGAGACACAGAATCAGAAACAGGCTCCAGGCTCTGAGCCATCAGCCCAGAGCCTGACGCGGGACTCGAACTCCTGGACCGCGAGATCGTGACCTGGCTGAAGTCGGACGCTTAACCGACTGCGCCACCCAGGCGCCCCAGGAAAAATATATTTTATGAAGTTCACATAAAAATAAATAACGTTAAGCTATTCTTGAAAGGAACATAGATTTCTATTCTAAAGATGAAATGTACCGAAGGAATAGATAAAACACTAAACACACAAAGAAGAAATGTCTGGACAAATAATAATTTGCCAGAATATAGTCAAAAGGTTAGAAACATGTGGAGTATAGTCTAATATGGCTCACTTTACAAATCAGTTTCTAACAGATTGTGAGTGTTCTCAAAAATCTCAAAGTATGGGATATTTTTGTAAGGATCATTACTTGCTGCAGATCCTGGCACATATCCTGTTTCTTTCTTTTAAATACAACAGAGTGAAAATATGTTATCTTAACAGTTGGCTCCAGAGTTCCTTTTAGGGAATTCTGCAATATGCTTTGGGGCAGGTGTGTCCCTGAGGATAAGGGGATTGGCAGGACTAACACTAAGTGATCCAGTGGTGCAGAGCAGGAGGGAGCAGAAAAGGTGGTAGTCAAATGGGGACTCAGAAAAGCCTGACTGGCTTGAGGCTGGAGGCCTACAAGGGGTGAATCTGGCAGTTAAAGTCAGTTGGGGAAGTGGCTAAAAATGGCTCCTTGAGCCTCTGAGGTCTCCAGTAAGAGTTTTGCTATAGCTAACAGGTTTGACCTTGTTGTTGCTTTTTAAAAATTTTTAAGTGTTTTTATTTATTTTTGAGACAGAGAGAGACAGAGCATGAGCAGGGGAGGGGCAGAGAGAGAGGGAGACACAGAATCCGAAGCAGACTCCAGATTCTGAGCTGTCAGCACAGAGCCCCACGCGGGGCTCGAACTCACAGACTGTGAGATCATGACCTGAGCTGAAGTCGGACGTGTAACCCAGTAAGCCACCCAGGCGCCCCAACCTTGTGGTTTTTGAGGGAGGGATTAGAAGAGGCACCTTTGTTCCACATTTGGGATAACACCAGGACTAATAAATAAAAAGAGCAATGAGACTGAAAGCATAGAAAAAACTTAACTGGAGCCAGAAAATCCTATCAGAAGGGATGCTGAGAATTTAAGGCATACCCCCACCTTCTCCATGCTCAGGAATTTGGATAGATTTAGGGAAGGTTTTGAATTTCCACAATCCATAGAATGAGAGTTTGAATCCATTTTATTTAGATATTAAGGAGCTAGGAGACCAGATGACATTGTGGTTACGCAATTAAGTGTGATCTCTTCAATAATTGAGTGTGAAACTTTAGAAAGGGACTTTTTGTCTATGTTTTGGTAGGATTTTCTTTTCCATATTAATATGTAGAAGTTCTTTACATACGATGGACATAAATCCTGAATCAGTTATATATGCAGCAAATGATTTCCTACTTTTTGGCTCTTACTTTATTGATTTTATAATATATTTTAATGAACAGAAGTTTGAAATTATCATGAAGTTGAGTTTATCAGATTTTTTTTAGAGTTTGAGCTTTAAGGTGTTAACTTCTTCTCCACTCTGGTCATAAAAATATAATCCCATACAGCTGCAAAAATGAATAAATTTTAGTCTTTAATCCATCTAAAATTTATTTCTGTGTCTGATGTAAGGTATGGGTGAAATTTTATTTTATTTCATTGTTTTTTTGGTAATAGAGGTGATGGAAATGGTTATTTTTGCCATGAAATTGCTCTACCTTAAAGAGAATACTTTTAATATTTTGCCATTAAATATATTTGTTCTAATTTCCTTTTTGTAGATGTCCTTTTTTAGGTTAAGGAAGTTCTTATTTCTTAATGTTTTCTTGTTTATTGCCTTTCTCATGAAAATACTGAATTTTATCAAACCCCCTTTTTGTATTCATTGAGGTGGTAACTTGATTTTCCTCTTTTTATTCTATTAGAGTAGTGAATAATATTAAGAATTTTTCTATTATTAATTTGATCCTATGTTTTTGGAGTCATTCCAGCTGGGTCGTGATGTATTATTTCTTTAAAGCATGCTGTGCTCAATTTTCTGAATTTATGCTCATAAGTGAGATTGGTGAGTAATTTTTTCCTGGTTTTCTTTGGTATCACAGTTTAAGAGCTCCATAAAAGGTATTAAGGAGGACACCCTTTTTTTTTTTTTTTTATTCTCTGAAAGCTTGTACATAATGGGAATTATCTGCTATAAAGCCATTTGGGCCTGATGTTCTCTTTTGGGAAAGATGTTTAATTATTGATTTAATTTCTTTAATGGTTATAGACTATTCAATTTTTTACTTTTTGCATCAATTTCAACATTTTCATTTCTTAGGAATTTATTTATTTTGTCTACATTTTCAAAACATTTGACACGAATTTTGCTCCTAATAATTCATTGGTATGTATTTAATTTCTGCAGCATTTATAGTTATGTCCCCTTTCCATTACAAATATCTATTTTATATTGTGTCTTTTGATTAATCAAGCCAAGGGTTTTTATGTATTACTAGTTTTCTCAAATCTTCTCAACTTTTGGCTCTGTTGATTCTTTTCATTGTATTTTAAAATTTTCATTAAGTTATAATTTCATCTTTGATATTCCTTTCCTTCTCCTTCGTTTGTGTTTGTTTTTCTATTCTTTTTCAAAATGTTTGAGATAAACTCACTAATGTTGGTGTTTTTACTTTTCTAATGTAAATATTTCATGGTATATTTTAAGCTCTAAATTCCACTATAACTGTATCAACCATTTTTTTGCTTTTGTTTTGTTTTTGTAGGTGTGTGTATTACTTCCATCTTTCCTGTCTTCTTTTAGAATGAGGTTATGTCTTTTTTTTTGTCTTCTTACTTTTTACTTCTCAACTTGTTTAGTGGTTATGCTTTTGTGTCTATTCTTCCAGAAGTTATTCTATGTATTTTAACCAGTATATTTAACAAAATTTAGAATTATCAAAATATTTACTTTCACCCTGAAAAATAAAAAAAATTCAAAAATATCTTAGAATGCTTTAACTCTGATCATATCTCTTTTCCAATTTACATAGCACTGATATTTTATTTCTACTACATTTTTAATGTCAGAAGTTAAATATGTTATTATTATTATTTATACATTCAATACTTGCTTAGACTTAATCACAAATTTAATACTATCTTTACTTATAGTTCTCCCTTCTTGCACTCAGCTTTTCCCTCTGGGATTATTTTCATGCTGCCTAAAATACATCCTTTAGATTTTCCATTATGAAGGATTTTTGGTGATACACTTTTTGGTGATTTTTGGTGCTTTTGTTTGTTCCTTTCTCAGTTTTCGTACCTCGTCTTTGTCTGTGTTTCTTCCCTGAAATCTTGGCTATCCACCCAATGATTTACCCAATTCAGTCTTAATTTCTGTTTCTCTGCTACAGAGATACGAACATGTCACTTGACAAGTATTATTTTTCTCCATGTATTTTCTTATTTAGCTTCTGTGACTTTATTTAATACCATCGTTGAAAAACCAAGTTTTAGTCATTTAATAATTTAGTATTTAAGGTGGTTTTTGAAATGAAAGTCTTCAAACTGGTAGGGTAACTGTCACACTGTTTCATGTTAGTATAGTACTTTTCACAAAACAACACATCTTTGGCAGCATTTTACTTCTTATAACAGCCTGAAGGTGCTGATGAGGATGACAATTTTTGGTTGCTTTATGTATTTGTTTATAGTTCCAAACAGAGGAGTAGATTTTTCCTGGATTGTAATGCCCAGTCTGTTTGTATTCTTTCAAAAAGACTTCATTTTCTTTCTTTGTTGTGGTAAGAGTTAAGAACAAATGGAATTCAGGACACTGCTGTAGTTTATGAAAAAAAATAATGGGACGTTATATAATATAAATGTATCTGGCTTCTTAATTTGTGCATCTTACAGGTCATATAGCATATATCTTCAATACAGTTAGGTAATCTATAAAGATTTATTCAGTATAAATAAATTAATGTTATCTCTCTGTTCATTTTTTAAAAGATGATCTGAATGCAGTTATTGAAACTGTTAACACAAATATTTATCAGGCAGTTCAAGTATCTTTTTTTTTTAGAATATTTTTATTTTTATAATTTTTATTTATTTTTGAGAAAGAGAGTGTGAGTGAGCAAGGGGCAGAGAGAGAGAATCCCACTAGGGGCAGAGAGAGAGGGAGAGAGAGACAGAGGGAGAGAAAGTCTGGAGCTCAAAGAGGGGCTCAAGCTCACCTAAAACAGGACTTGGTGTAGGGCATGGGCTCACCCAAAGCGGGGCTCAAGAGCTCACAAAACAGAGATTATGACCTGAGCCAAAGTCGGATGCTTAACTGACTGAGCCACCCAGGCATCCCTTCAGGGATCTTTTAATGGTATACAAAATGTTTAAACACTTATGCAATGTAAACTCAAAAATATTTTATAATGTTCATGAAATTTACCCAACTGTTTTGTTTGGAAAAGATGTTTTTAATTTTCTTTGGTCATATTTTCTTTTTTTGAAAACGTTTATTTATCTTGAGAGAGAGAATGTTTGCAAACAGGGAGTGGGGCAGAGAGAGAGGGAGAAAGAGAACCCCAATCCCAAGCAGGCTCTATGCTGCCAGTGGGGAACTCCATGTGGGACTCCATCTCATGTACTGTAAGACCATAACCTAAACCCAAATCAAGAGTTGTATGCTTAACCAACTGAGCCACCCATTCACCCCGATAATCACATTTTCAAAGTGAAAATTACAGTGGAGACAGAAAGTAATTTAATTGATCAGGTCAGAACCCATCGACAGAAAAAAGACTTCCCAAGTGTCTATGGGACATTTACAAAATAAACTTCATACAAGGCCATAAACAAAGACATTTCCTCCTTGACGTGAAAGACCCCACAAAGACACACACACTTCAAATATTCCCTTTTTCCCAGCTAGCCATCCACTTCATGTTAAGTTCCTGTAGGAATATTTCAGCAAGCTGCAAGATAAAAATATCCATTTGTATCAAAAACTTCAAAAATTTTAATAGTAAGATGTTTTTAATTGGTTCTTCAGCTTTCATTTTTTAAAATAGGGCAACACTTCCTAACATCTCAGAGCTGACATATCTTTTGGTGGTAGAATGTAAGAAATACACGAAATCCACCCTTTTAATGTTATAAATAGAGCAAAATCTAGTTGCTACTGATTTTTAAACCAATTAAAAGTATGCCCTAAAAGATCTGATGATGTCTAGCATATACTGCTGGTCTTACTGATGTACTATTTTAAGGACAAATTAAGTACGATATTCATCCCTAGACGAGATTTCATGCTATTTGTTACAGTTTTTGTTTGTTGTTTGTTTTCAGACCTATAGAGTCTGGATGACACCCCCACCACCCTACTGAGGACATCTAGTATTTTCAACATAGAAGAACCATGGAAAAGTCAATTAATTTTCCTAAGTCTGTTTTCTCCATCTCTAAAATAAGTGTTGGATAAGGTGGTTGCTGAGGTCTAAATCTATGATTCTAAAATTCTGGACATGAATTTCTATTTTCCCCATTGTAGTTTAATAAAACTGTAAAATAACATTTTTCAGTGATGCAGTTAATGAATGTATCACAATTGCAGAGGGTCTTTGTAGCACAAACCTGAATGTTATTACAATTGATATACTTTTCTTGTTTTATTTTACTGTGACTTGGAAATCATAACCATTTTACCTGAAGATGGTTATGGTGTAAAAACAAATCCCGTTTTCAGTAGTTACTTCACTTGTTACTTTCAGAATCTTAGAAATACAAGGATCCTATACAGTAGGTAACGTTAATATTTCAGGTATATGTTTGCACAATATGTTATGTCTGTCACTTTTAAATTCTGAGTTTGAAGAATTAACATTTAAGACATTTATGATAGCCATGTTATTTTAAAGGTGGAGAGGAAGATATGAATTTCCCCAATTCCTTGGTTTATGGGTGAAAAAAATTGAGACTAATCCACATCAAAAGAACACAGACTTTAGAGGAGGTCCACATTAGATTCAAGAGACTAAAACCCATCCAGGCTGCTGGCCCATGGTTTTCAGATTTGTCCCTCACCAAAACCCATGGCACAGACAGAGTTTTCTTGTTAGCACATTGAATTTGTGAGTGCATTTTTTCCTAGTCTGCTTTTCACTGAGAAGGAAACATTCTGAGGTCCCAGATTTATTAAAACAGGAGTTTTATTTTTATTTTTTTATTTTTATTAAAATTTTTTAAAAATGTTTATTTATTTTTGAGACAGAGAGAGACAGAGCATGAACGGGGGAAGGTCAGAGAGAGGGAGACACAGAATCTGAAGCAGGTTCTGAACTGTCAGCATAGAGCCCGATGTGGGGCTTGAACTCATGAACAGTGAGATCAAGCTGAAGTTGGATGTTTAACTGACTGACTGAGCCACCCAGGTACCCCTAAGGAGTTTTCGTTTTAATTTTACTTTGCATGGGCCCAATACCTTATTTGTTGCCCCTCACAGATATTTAAATCCAAGTCGTAAATTAATAAAGACCATCCACATCAACCAGCTGTGATCAAGAAGAGCTGCCTGTCCCCTTCATTTACTGCATTGTTTTCAACTCTCTTTTGCTTCTGATTCCTGTATATTTCCCTTTCTCGGACTTTTAACCATACATACAGGTGAATTTTATTTAGCATTTCTAGGTGTTTGCATCTGGATAATTTTTAGCTTGTCATATTATGTCATACAGTCATTAATGGTGGTTTCCTTAAATGCTCCAAAAGCAAAATGAAGTTTAGAATTATTTTTTAAATTTTTACTTAAATTTTAGTTGGTTAACATACAGTGCAATATTGGTTTCAGGAGCAGAATTCTGTGATTCATCACTTACATACAACACCCGGTGCTCATCACAAGTGCCCTCCTTTTTCTTTTTTTTTTTAATTTTACTTTTTAGTTTTTAAAATGTACATCCAAATTAGTTAGCATATAGTGCAACAATGATTTCAGAAGATTCCTTAGCGCCCCTTACCCATTTACCCCATCCCCACTCCCACAACCCCTCCAGTAACCCTCAGTTTGTTCTCCACACTTATGAGTCTCTCCTGTTTTCTCCCCCTCCCTGTTTTTATATTATTTTTGTTTCCCTTTCCTTATGTTCATGTGTTTTGTCTCTTAAAGTCCTCATATGAGTGAAGTCATATGATTTTTGTCTTTTTCTGAGTGACTAATTTCACTTAGCATAATATCCTCCAGTTCCATCCACGTAGTTGCAGATGGCAAGATTTCATTCTTTTTGATTGCCAAGTAATACTCCATTGTATATATATACCACATTTTCTTTATCCATTCATCCATCGATGGACATTGGGCTCTTTCCATACTTTGGCTATTGTTGATAGTGCTGCTATAAACATGGGGGTGCATGTGCCCCTTCGAAACAGCGCAACAAATGCCCTCCTTAATGACCATCACCCATCTAGCCCATATCTCACCAACCTCCCTCCATCAACCCTCCATTTGTTCTTTATAGTTAAGAGTCTCTTGTGCTTTGTTTCTCTCTCTCCTCTTTTTTACCCCCTTCCCATACGTTCCTCTGTTTTGTTTCTTAAATTCCACATGAATGAAATCATATGATATTTGTCTTTCTCTGATTGACTTATTTTGCTTAGTGAAATACATTCTAGCTCCACCCACGTCACTGTAAATGGCAAGATTTCATTCTTTTTGATGGTTGAGTAATATTGCACTGTGTGTGTGGGTATACACACACACACACACACACACACACACACACACACACACCACATCTCCTTTATCCATTTGTCAGTTGAATGGACATTTGGGCTCTCTCTATAGTTTGGCTATTGTTGGTAATACCTCAACATCACAGAATTACCTCCTCTTAGGTAAAAATGCCATTTTCCTCCTTGGCTTCTCTCTGGAAGCAAGTATAGTTGTAGTAACAATTTGTTGAATTCTTACCATACACTCAGTGCTCCAATTACATTATTTCATGTAACGCTCACAAAAAACTGATGGGTTTATATACAATTCTTGGGGGTGAGGAAGTGGAGACTCATGAGGCTAAATTTCCTAAGGTCACACAGTAGGCAAATGACACAGGCAGGATGTCCATGAAGGCCTATTTGATGCAAGAGTCCTTGCTTCTAAACACCTATGTATATTGCCCACTGAAATAACTGCTTTCAAGAGACAACACTATTTGATATGTATTATCTGCTAAGATTATTTTTAAAAAATGTATAGCCTTTTATGTTTGGCCTTAGAATATGCTATATGTGTATATGTATGCACATGTGTATATATTTGGTTATTTAAATGATGCTCTCTTCCCATTAATGTTTGGCTTTAGAATGCACTTTCTGATTTAAAAAATGTTCTCCATAATAATATTTTCTAAGCAGATATTAAAATCAATGCATATTTAATTTTAATGATAATTATTACACATATTAGAAATATGTTTTTCATTTACTCTTATGACAAGGCAATACTGACCATGATTTAATGATTTACAATTGTCTGCAGGATAATGTCCATGATTTTGAGTCTATCACTTAAAGCTTTTGTGAACTAGTCCCACCACCTTAACACTCACCTTCCCAAACATTGTTCTATGCTTTTAGAGTGAGAGGAGAGTCAAGAAGAGACCCTAAGCATGACTTCCCTGATTTTAATTTAGTAATTGAATGGGTTAGGGCCAGTTGCTGAGATAGAGAAGGCATGAGGTGAGGACCGGAACTGGGGACCGAAAGAAAAAGCAAATTCAGTATTGCACATAGTAGGTGTTAGCAATGGTGGGAATCCAAGTGGAGAAGTCTAGGAGGCAGTTTTGTTCTAGAGAAAAGGAGAGAGAATATCCTCTAAGTCATAGTGAAGTTCCTGGGCACTAATGACTGAAAATATATTTTATAATGTCCTAATTCAGTGTATTGTTCAACAGGTGCTCTCTTCTTAGCATTAGAATCCTTGGAATTATTTATACTTTACCTCTGTGTATTTCCAGAACACCCCTATGACTTAGCCATCACATTGTATACCTTTGCTTTGATCACACTGTATGTTGACATATCTTACTTAATTTTCTGCTCTTCTCTGCTGGACTATACATTCCTAGAGAACAGGGACAGCTGTCTTGTTTATTATTATAAATGGCACCTGCTATTAAATACATACTAGGAGAATAGATTAGTATATACTTCCTAATTATATTTCTAATTCAATATGGTCTTATGAAAGTACATAAGATAAGGAAGGAAGCCACACAGTTGTTATGGAGAAATATGTAGTAAAAAATAAGGGTGTTCTTTATGGACTAGTTCAGAAGGAAAGTACCATGAAAGTATAAACCTCATGAAATGTACTTGTTTGGAATTATTTCTTACTATTTAGCTTGAAGATGAACTGGAATAAGCTCACTTATTTCTGGTCTTATTATGCTTTAGTGCTTTACACACCCCAGTTCTTCATTTTTCACAAGGTTAAAGGGGTTATTTGGAATTGTACAGAATGTTCTTCCATTGCTATGACAGGAATGCATGTTGGTAGCTCCCATTAGCATTTATCAAAGTTTATATGTACCTAACTTGATGTAAACAAATGCCTCAAATTCGCATTTCTTCCAAGCCCTGTTTATCATTAATAGTTTCACTATTTAAATGACACAAAAATGTACATGCTTTAAAACTATATTAGTTGCTTTAAATGCCAAGAAAGGTAAAGTTTATGTAGTCTGCCACCTGCTTAATGCCTGTAAAATCATACCTGCTAGAGATACTGAATTGTTTTCCGTTATAGTAATATTGCATGAATAAAAATCCTAGCCTTTTAAATCACAAGTTTCGTAAGGTGTTGATTGGCCTGGAGCAGGATAAATTCAGACAAATATTTATGGTGCCAAGAGTTGTGTATATAAATATTCTTCCTTGAAAATGTTTCTGGTGTACTGTTAACCTGCCAAGGTGATATAATTTAACAGGTAAAGCAGTGAATAGAGAGATAAGGGTCACTGAGTTTGAATTCCTTCTCCATTCCCACTCTAATATATGATCCTGAACCATTTGGATCTTTCCAGTCAAATTCCCACTTTGCAAAATGGCAAAAAATTAACCATATAGTTGTTCGGAGATGACGCCAGGGTTCATGGTTATAGAAACTTTTAAAATTTGCAATTATCATTAAAATGCAGATTCATAACACTGCCATTCATGGGGAAAGTGATTTGCATGAAACATTCATCTTCACATTTGTAAACTCTTAAGTGTAATAACACTGGTTAGCATCTATTGACTGCCTGCTGTTATTCAGACCCTGTCCCGGGTTCTCTATATCCTCCATTTACTTCTTATAACAAAACTCTGAAGCAGGTATTTTATTATTCCCATATTAATGGGATTAATGTTATAGGATGTGATATGCCCAGGATCTCCCAGTTTGAAGGTGGTGGAATCAAGATTCAAGCCCATGTGATTCTGAAGCCAGAAGGCTGGGTTCTTACCCTCTATGCCACATTGCCTCCATGCTTTGCAAATGAGGTATGTGCAGTTTAGAAAGGTCAAACATTTCACTGAAGATCACAAGCTAACATGCTGGACTGGAATAAAAACCTGGCATATTTGATGAGGGAGCCCTAGATGTTTCTATTACTGTTTCTCTAATAATATTACCATGCTTGGTATCTTTCCTACCACCTTTCTTTATTGGATTACAGGATAATTGGAGTCAGTGTTCTGCTGAAAGCCCTGACCCCTCTAATCTCAAAAATCCAATCTTGCTAATGAATTCTATCTTAGTGGATATGGAGGTGGATTATGCATCAAAGGTGAAACCAGTCGAGTATCAATCTTTTTGGAATTCAGTCCCTTAATGCCTAAATGAGGGGTTGGGATGGTAGAGCCTCTAGATTTTCCACTTTCATTATAGCTCCGCCCCCTCTGAGAGCAGTGAAGATAACAATTTTATCCACCAAGGCTCTGGTGCCTAACTTAGTGTCTGGAGCTTTGTAGTTATACCAAAAATATCTGTAAACTTTTAATGAAGTCGTGTTAAATTCTTTGATTTTAAGACTAGGCCAGATGGATTTTCCACTTGATTTCAATGCTTATTAAAATGGTGAGTATATTACTTCCTTTATATAATTAAATGTAGTGAACAAATGATTTACTTGAATTGCTTATTATATCTTTGTTCATGAGACAGAAAACGTGAGATAGCAGCACTACTAAAGTACTTAGGTAGTTCCACTTGGAATCATCTGTTTGCTTCACACAGATAAAGCTAGCCAAACTCATCATGTCACCTTGCTAAGACTGTTCAGAAGAACATACAGTATGATAGTTCCAGAAAGCATGAAATGGTTAAACAGTAAAGGTCCAGACAGTTGCAGCCATAGGATATAATGATTATGATATGTAGGTAGAGAGCCCAAGGATTTCAGCATAAGTGGACTTACTTTAAATTTTTAAATTTGCATACCATTCTTGCATACCATTCCCTTATAGGTAGTCAGTGTTATGACTGCTTCTAAATTAAAAGACTTTTCTCTAAGCATGCTTTCAATTAGGTAAGGGAAGAATGGAAAACTTCTTTAGGACTGTCTGACATATTGCCAGCAATGTTCAAGATAAGCAGCAATTACATTTGAGTTCCTGCCATTTGTGCCATAATACAGGCACCTTCCAGTTGGTCCCATTGTGCCTGTAGTCAGCAGACTAATGACTCTCTAAAGATGTTGATGCTCTAATCCCCAGAACCCGTGAACATGCTACCTTATGTGGCAAAAGGGACTTTGCAAATGTAATTAAGATTACAGACCTTGAGATGGGGAAGATTATCCTGGATTATCGGTGTGGGTCCAATCCAATCACATGAGTATTGAAAGTGGGGAAACTTTTCTGACTGTGCATAGAGAGCTGAATGTGAGGGAGGACTCAAACCACGGTTACTTCCTGTTTTAAAGAGGTCACAAGCCAAGGAATGCAGTTGGCCTCTAGGGGCTGGAAAAGCAAGCAAACAGATGCTTTCCTAGAGTCTCCAGAAAGGAATGCAGTCCCTTTGATATTAGCCTTGGTAAGACCTGTTGGACTTATTATCTACAAAACTGTAAAGTCATAAATTTGTATTGTTGACATTGCTAAGTTTACGGTAATTTGTTAGTACAGCAACAAGACACTAATACAGTGTCACTGTACATGATCTTTCCTAAATCACAGCATTGATATTTAATAAGAACTGCCTATTGAGTAGGATTTAGGAGGTATTAGGTATCATGCTAAGGTGTGTGAGTTTGTGTGTGTGTGTGTGTGTGTGTGTGTGTGTGTGTAATCATGCAACAATGACCCCCAAAAAACCCAACATGCTATTTTTCTTATTTTGCACATAAGAAAACAGAGGCTTTGGAAAGTTTCAGTAGCTGACATAAATCACATACCCAGTAAGTGATGCAACTATTTGAAACCAGGTCAATCTGTAGTCAAAACTTATACTGGGTCTACTATACCATGCATATGTTAACTTAAAATGTTAAGATTAATTTTCTTCATCAGAAGGCATTCAAAGGCAATGAATTTCATATAAAAACAGACTTTGTCATGCCAGAAATTTAGTTATCTTAAATGTCAGATTATTTTCTTCAGCATAGTACCTGGTATATCATAGGCATTTAATATATGGTAATTAAATAAGTGAATGATTATAATTGTTTAATTAAAATAGTGGGATATAGGTATATAATATTACATTTGATGCATTCACATATATACCCCAATACACTGGGCACATATACATATAGGAATCAACATTATTTCTTTGTAAAAATAGTATAGAGATGTTACTTTTTGCCACAGAAATCAAGGATTTTAACAGATTTCTTCTGCATTTATAACATTTGAAGTTCTATATTATTTTAAAATTTGATTTGTAGGTCATTTGTGGTTTATTTTTATGTTTAACATCAGTAATGAGAGTATATTTAATAAGGTAAAGAGATTAAAATGCAGGAGATATAAATTTTGACATAAATGTTCTCATTAAAGTATTAAAAAAAGATTACTGAACAATGCAAAGGAAACTAAATGACTTTTGTTTTTCTTTTAAGGTGTTTCATTTTCTTTTAAAAATTGCCAGTAAAATTAGAAAGATGACAGGGTCCAATTAAACCAGGCTCTTTTCATCTGAAGTGTCCGCTAGTATTTAAATGCAAACATATGAATAATAGTGCAACTTTATTCATTAGTTAAGCTTCATTCCGTATTATTCCAATTTTAAGTGATTACTAGATGCCCTAAGGAAGAATGTAGATGCCACTAAAACTTTAATTTCATAAGGACATCAGTTACAACTAAATTGGTTCAGAAGATGATTAAACAAGAAGCAAACTCTTCATATAACCAAAATAATGTTTTACTGTCCATTTGCTTCCAAATCTTTTACACAGGTTTCAACAGATTCCCAAATGATAGTGGTTCATTTTATTAATGAGAAAAGTACTTCTCATTCTTTGATTAAAATGACAAAGGTTAATATTTGGCAACAAAATAATCATAGGAAATTGAGAATGCTATCTTGCATTTAATAGAAAAATTCTGAGTAGCTAGGAGCAAGATACTCAATCAGGCACTAAAGTAATTTTAAACATACTTAGTTTTGGTATTAATAACATGCTAATTTATTATAAATTTTCAACATTGTTATTAATACAATTATACACATATATGTATATTATATAATCATACATAATTATGCATAATTAAATATATATAAAATAATGTATTGATGCCTAAGTAGTGAGCAATTTAAGTGAAAATAGTTCACATTGAAAGTGAAGGGGATTATATATGTATGTTCTTTATCACGGCAATCTAGATGGTAGCATATATCAAATATCTTGATTAGACAATTTAAACATTTTGTGACAACTATATAGTCATAACAGTGGGAATGTAGATGGATAGTTTTGGGAGAATGAAAAATAGAGGACATCTCAGATGGGAATATTCAGGGTAATCTGAGGAACTCAGGTCAGAAATCCAGTATGGAACCCAATTAGATCTGTGAAGTACCAGTACCCAGAGGGTGGTTATCAAAATGAACATAGAATGTGCAGCACAGAGAAAGGCAGTTGAACAGAAGCACATGCTGGTGGCTAAAACGGAGTGGTTTAGAATCAGACAAAGAGACTAGAATTGGAGTTCATGAAAAAGTGAACTCCTTGGCAAATAATTACATTTGCCCTCCTCTTCTCTCTTCCCTCCCATCTCTGAGGAACACGGTTTCTCTGCATTTCCAGTATGATCCCTCTCCATGTGAGTACAGGATTCTCATTGCTTCCATCTCTTCTGGGACACTGCTTTCTAACTACGTCTTCTCTTTGGCCATCTTTACCCCCATTCTCCTTTTTATGTCCTTCCTCTTGATTATGACTAAGTCAAGCCTATCCATAGCAACTCTTCCCTAAGCCTTCCTGCTAATTACACAGGGAATCTAGTTGTTTCTTTTTTCCATCTTGCATATTTTTTCATTCTCTGTAAATATTCACACACAGTTAACTCAAAATGCTTTATTATTTTTTGTAACTCTTGGTTTGCATAAGCACTAAAATGAAGTAATCTTTAGATTATTTATGCTTTGCCATATATTTATCTCTGGTTTCTGTGAAGGAAAATGGCAGTATTTTTAGTTTTTGATCTTAAAATAACTCATTTTGAAATGCTGTAAAACCTTAATGAATATCTAAATTCATATAAATTATTTAAGCTATAATTTCTTATACTAAACAGTCATTAAATTAACATACATCCTTAGATCTCTTTCCAGCTGTACCAAATTAGCTTACTTGAGTACTTTTAGTTTATGATTTCAGGCAATGCAGAAAGTATGGCTTTTCTAAGTTGTATTCTAAGGTTACAAATAGCAATTTGACTTTAAAATGCCATTTAGAATGTTTCCTCCAGTTAGTATTCATGTAATAGAAACTGCATTTTTTTCCCTAAGAGTATTGAATTTCAAAACATTTCCTGATCTTCTCATTTACAGATGAGGAAACTGAAATGTAGAAAGTTTGGATGACAAGAGATAAGGGTGCCTGGGTGGCTCAGTGGTTGAGCATCCAACTCCTGATTTTGGCTCTGGTCATGATCTCATAGTTCATGATTTCAAGCCCTGAGTTGGGCTCTGCACTGATGGCATGGATCCTGCTTGCAATTCTTTCTTTCCCTCTCTCTTTGCCCCTCCCCTGTTCACACACACACACACACACACACACACACACACACACTCTTTCTCTATCTCAAAATAAATAAATAAACATTTAAAAAATTAAAAAAAAAGAAAATTTGGATGACATACTCAATGTCTCAAAAAGAAGTCTGTATTTTGAGGTACACTCTGTTCCTTCTTTCTTCTTTCCTTTCGGAAAGCAAGTGTGACAGAATTGTTTTGGTTTGGATGGTAATTATGATGAAGAAAAAAAGCAATTGAAATGATGGCATTTTAAAATGAAGATACTACTTTAAATTTTTATTTTTTTAATTGTGCAATGTCCAAGAACATATAAATTCCACTCTATGCTTCTCAGGGTGTCCCCGATTTTATTCTTCACTACACTCTTTCTGAGTATTTCAATCTCTAGGAGACATAAAAACATGGGAGAATCATCTTCATCTGTTCCGATAAATGCAGTTTCCTTCTCTTATATATTATTTTTTCTAGCCTCTAGATTTAGTCTTTCTTTCTGTTTCTATCTCACATCTCTTACACATTCTTTCCACATACTTCACTCTGCTAGTTATTAACATTTCCTCTTTGCCAATTCCTTATTTCTCTTCTTTTAAAGGGAAACCCTGCTGCTATCATTACTTTTTCTTTAGATTTCCTTCAGATCTCTCCTTTTGCCAGCTACCCAATTCCCAGTTTGCAGGGAACCTACTGATGGACATTTTTCTTTCCTTCTCTCTTTCTCTCTTTTTTTTTTTTTTTTTTGGCTCAAAATACTCAGAATGCTGTCTGTATAATAATGATGATAGGTATATTGTATTTATAAATTACCTTTCATCTGGTAATCTCAAAGTAATTTATGTGCATAAATTCATTAATAGTCTCCATTTTCCCATGATGTGGTGGATCAGTTTGTTTTTCTTCTCTGTGAGTGAAAGGGCTCACAGTGACTACAGAAGTGACTACAGAAAACAGGATTTGGGACTACTGTTATCTAGGAGTTGGGGACAATGTTCAATAGGACAGGTTTGGGGAGAGCAATATATCTATGTTAAAATTTAGTTGACTTCATTAATTTTAAGAAGATGATATTAAGTAGAGTAGAAAGACCAGAATTGATTTTATTTCAAGAAATTCTACTTTCAGTTCCCATTCCCTTACTTGCACTTCTAGATTTAGACAAGGCATCTGAGGGCTAGTAGATCACACTCCCAGTGATTGGATCATTTATCTATTGTCTATGTCTGCTTTATTACTAACTTGGCAGAGTTGACAAAGTTGTGATAAAGACAATATGATCTCCAAAGCCTAAAATATTTACCCTCTGGCTCTCTACAGAAAATGGTTACTGACCCTGATCTATCAAGATGGCTCAGCCTGGCTTGAAAAGAAGAGGAAGGGGTCTTTTTGCTATTTCTTAAAGGCCTAACCATTTGCATTTAAGTCTTTTATCCTGGGCTGCATTTTGATTATGACTGCTAACAAAGGGATTCCTGGAAGTTATCTTAGTCAGGTTTCTTAAGAGCACATAGTGAGATGGTGATTTTTGTAAGTGGTTTATTGCAGGGATTCTTGCAGGAGAAGGGGAGTAAGGGACGGAAGATAGAGCTTTTAAGCAAGCTAAGCAAGATTTCAGATGGAAACCAGCTTCAGCCTGTTCTCAGAGGGAGCCTTGTGGAAGCTGGAATTGGAGCACAGAGTTGGCCCCACCATGAGGCAGGAAGTTGGCTGTACTCGCCATTGGTAATTTATTGTGCGCTGCCCCAGGGGCAGGTGGAATCTCCCTGGCAAGGCAATTCTTTAGAGTAGAAGCAGCTCTGAGCCCTCAGCAAGCTCAAAGCAGCTGGAGAATGGGCACTTAGGACTGATAAAGAAAATTAAAACGTGTGCATCATTTTGTTTTTGTGGTGTAACAAAGCACTTACTGGCTTAACACAGCAGAGATTTGTAAAAATTTTTTAAAATGTTTATTTAATTTTGAGAGAGAGAGAGAGAGAGAGAGAGAGAGAGAGACAAAGCAGGAGTGGGGGAGGGGCAGAGAGGGAGATAGAGAATCCGAAGCAGGCTCTAGGCTCTCAGCTGTCAGCACAAAGCCCGATGCGGGGCTTGAACCCATGAAATGTGAGATCATGACCTGTGCCGAAGTTGGCCACTTAACCAACTGAGCCACCCAGGCACCCCAACACTGCAGAGATTTGTGATGTTTCACATTTCTTTAGGCTGATCATTTGATAGGGGCTCAACTGGACAATCTTTTAGGTATTAGGAGGTCCCAGATGTTCTCAGTTAGGCTCACTCACATCTGGGGCCTCAGCCTGTATGGCTGGGACTGCTGGGGTGGCTGTGGCCTCTCTTCATATAATTTCTTATTATCTACCCCATGGACCTGCCAACTGCAAATCTAGTTTGCTGTTTGTTTTTGTGAATAAAGCTTTATTGGAGTACAGATATGCTCATTTGTTTATGTATTGTCTATGTCTCCTTTACTACTAAAATGACAGACCTGAGTAGTCTTGACAGAGACTATATCATCTCAAAGTCTAAAATATTTACCATTTGGCTCTTTACAGAAATAGTCTGCCAACCCTGATGTAACAAGATAGCTTAGACTGGCTTGCATGGTGGAGGAAGAGGTCTCAGTTCAAGAGTGGAAGATGCACAGCCTCTTGAGACCTAGGCTTGGGAAATGTGCAAAGACATTATGACAAATTCTGTTAGTCAAAGGAAGTCATAGGGCCAGTCCAGATTCAAGGAATTTAGGAGATAGACTCAACCTCTTGATGGAAGGAACTAAAAAATAAAAAGCGTGTGGCCATTTTTTGCTGTCTACCACAGTGAAGACCCAGTGACATCCACCACAGAGGTTAGCCCTGCCCTTATTTTTGCAAATGAGGAGGCTGAGAGGTAGCGTGTGTTAAATAACACACAATGTGTTAGGAGAACGACTTAAACTAGAATTTAGGTCTTCTGAATAATACTCTTTAAAAATTTTTTTTATGTTTATTTATTTTTGAGAGAGAGAGAGGCAGAGCATGAGTGAGGGAGGGGCAGAGAGAGAGGGAGACACAGAATCTGTGTCAGGATCCAGGCTTTGGGCTGTCAGCATGGAGCCTGACGTGGGACTTGAAATCAAGAGCTGCGAGATCATGACCTGAGCTGAAGTTGGATGTTTAATCAACTGAGCCAGCCAGGTGTCCCTTTTGAATAATATTCTACTACCATCTGAGCTCTGTCATGGTGCTTTTACTAGTTACCCACTGGAAGTAACTTTCATTGGCTATTGAATGTTATTCCTTAGGACTTTTAACATGTTTGACAAGAATTCTATTACATACCAAAGAAAAATACAGTCAAGTCTTAAACATCCACTCAAATTTTGATTTTTCCATTTTAAATTATTCATAATGTAAAAATAACAAATTGGGAGCTTTATTACTTTATGTTGTATCTAGGGCTATGACAAAAACAAAACAAAACAAATCAAATCAAATCAAAACAAAACAAAACATACACTCTGACCAAAGACTTGGTAGACAAACTAAGAACATAAAAATGAAAAATTAAACACGGAAGTACCTTATTGTAAGACCAGCTATTTACTATCAATCTTACTAGGATATGTCATCAGGACAAAGGTATAAAAATAAAAGTATGTGATATCCTGGATAATTCTCAAACATTATCTTTAAAACATTTTGTGATTGAAACTGCTACTATATAAGGTCTGGAGCATGGCATTTATAGACATCACAATAATTCATAGGTTTATTAAGCATTTAACTATATCTAGTCAGTGTTCAAAGTCTGAAGTTGTTTTAGGAACTCAAAAAAAACCCATAAGTACTATTATTATTTCCATTTTATAGATGATGAAACTGGGACACTTAGAAGAGTCACACAGACAGTAATAGGATTTGAATCTGGGCAGCTGAAACCCATTACCTGTAGTGAGTAAAAGTCTGGTCCCAACAACATCGCTTACCAGTTCTGAGACTTTGGTTAAGTCATGTAATTCACTGGGCCTCAGTTCCATGATTGAATAATGGCAATAATGATACCCGCCGCTAGGAGCTGTTGGGACAAACCAATGCGGGAAAGTATGTGAATGCCCTAAGCTTGAGTATGTAGGGAATACAAAGGCAAATAAGGCATGTTCCTACCCTCTTCCAAGACCTTACAATCGACCTTGATTAGAGGTAAATACAATTCGGTGTCATAAATTTGACACTTCTCTGGAATTCAGTAACCAGGGGGTGGAATATTAACTATTGTACTAATTTCTATGAAGTCAGTGGGCATGCAGCTTTAAACCCTTCCTCTCCTCTTTTTGGATTTTTCTTGCTAGCTCAGAAACTCATACATGAATCTACCTCCCCAAATCCTGGATCTGCACACAGCTAGTCTTGGTCTCATATTATTTTCAAAATCAACAGTCTTCACAGATATTGTTTAGAGCAACTCATCTCTACAGTTTTCAACTCTAATTTACTGGCAAATTCTACTTCATTTTCTCCTTTAAAAATATTTATTAAATAGCTAATATAAACAAAACATTGTGGTAGGCCATGGGAAACAAAAAGACAGCAAAATGTGGTCTGAGCCCTCAAATAGCTTTATAATAAAAATTAATGGTTTCCAAGTTATTTATATTATAGACCTCCAACAACCACAGAAATGCAAGTTGCATTATTTGTAGATTGAGTAACACACTTTAGAAATTAAATGTATAATTTTTTTTATGTTTATTTATTTATTTTGAGAGAGAGAATCCCAAGAATCCATGCTGTTAGAGCAGAGTCTGACATGAGGCTTGACCTCATGAACCTGTGGATCATGACCTGAGCTGAAATCAAGAGTGGGATGCTTAACTGACTAAGCCACCCAGGTGCCCCAATGGATAGTTATTTTTTAAATGTAGTGAGATAACTCTTATGACTAACAAAATAAAAATTCATGAATGTATACTTGTTTTTTTGTCATGAAGTTTGTTAGTCAGAATCATTAAGAAGGACAGTCCATCATGGATCCTGAATATATTCCTGCACAGGGCTGAGTGTGTCAGACTGCAAGACTTAACCATTTTCTAGTCCTGAGCTATTTCTGTAGTTAATTATACAGGCAACTAGTTGGTCAAGAGAATCACACCCTGACTTCTTTATAACTCCACGCTCCCTGGAGGAAGGAGGATTAGCTGTTTGTTACTTGCTGCAGTGTTTGCTGCTTACTTGAAAATAATGCTGGGCCTTGTCCCTGGGATTCTCACTTGTGAAGCAAACCCACTGCATAGGTAACATCTATCTGGACCTGGAACATTGCCCTGGTGAGACTGGGGACAAAGACTAAGAACACACACATGCTGATGCTCATGCTGTTTCTTGTGCTACCAGAATGAAAACGTCCTTTGTCTCTGGTCTAGGACTCTCTGGTCTTCCAACAGCATCCATGTGGCAGTAACAGGCTAACTAATTAGCTTGTAAGTAGGTGAAAATCTTAGACCCTTCACCATTCCTGACAGAGCTGGAGATCTTCAACATTTAGTTTTTAAAACATTGAAATGATTTCTGGTACTCAACAGACTAAGAATCATTGGTCTTAGAACTTAGATAAATCAAACGGTATTAATCAAAAGACTTATATGAGTTAATAAAAGGAGAAGCATTGGAGAAGAATAGGATGACCATGAACAAAGATGTGGTGTGCAGTGAGAAGACAAAGGTATGGAGTAAAAGAAATGTCACAAGAGTATATGATCAAAAATCATCTGGGGTCACACTTTGGACCATGATGAATGTCAGGCATTGGGGAGCCCTATGAGGTTTTCTAGCAAGAAAATGATATGATTAGTTTTTCTCTAGGAAAATTAATTTTTCAGTAGGGAGAGAATAGATGAGACTGAATATTGGAGACTAATTAGGAAGGTCTGAAAATAGTTTCAGTGCAAATTCTAAACACTAGTGCAAAAGGAATAACAAGAGATGGACAGATTTAGACTTTCTGTGGAGAAAGATGGGATGGGTTTCTAACTGGTTAACTTTGTAAAGGGATTAAGGAGGAAAGAGTAAAAGAAGACTAACGTTTTGAGCCCGGGAAGTAGGAGATAGTGACAGCATTGAAAAAATTCAGAGAACTACAAGGGAGATTCTGAGGTGAGGGGAAGATATTGGGTTTACTTTGATCTAGTTTTGATTTGAAGTAGACTATGCAATCAGATTGCCTTCTTTTCTTTCTCTCCCCTTTACTCCCTCCTTCCCTTTCTTATTTCCATCTATCCATTCATCTGTTGTCAAACATTTGATTATTGCCAATCTTTTCTTGGGAACAGAAATATAAATAAGTCACAATCTAAAAACGTAAAAAGGTAGATTTAAAATTTCAGTATAATGTGATGAACTACTTCGTAAAGATTAATATATGCTATAAATGCAGAAAAGGAACAGCTAACTCTAATGGAATTGGAAAATTCATTTCAGTAGAAGATATTTGAGTTGGGTATTAAACACTAAGAGCTTATGAGGATGAAAAGACCTATGGGAAAATAGAATATTCAAAGGGAGAGGGAACAGGAAATAATATGTGCACTGTACAACCAGATAGAAACAAATGTCCAAGAGGTTGGCAATGAAAGACTAGAGAAACAGCTCTACATGTCAATTCTATAAGATTTTACTAGTTTCTTTTTGAACATAATGATTACAGCTTAAATTTACTATGTGCTTACTATGTATCAGGCTCCTTTTTTTTAAAAATCATTTTATATGCGTTAATCTTGATAATGCTCAAAACAGTGATATTGGGTTTAAGATGAGCAAACTGAGACCAAGAACTTGATCAAAGTCATGGAGCTTATGAAACGTGGTGCCAGGATTTGAACACCCTTAGGGCCAGGATGCCATTTATCTTGTAATCTACATGGGGCTGTGTACAGTGTCCCCAAACCATCCAAACTTTGTTCCAGAATTGCTCTTAGTCATTATGTTATATTTTATCATATTATTAAACTGAAGAAAGCCTCTGGTTATCACTGAAACATACATAACTAAAGGGACGAATTTGTAGATTTTTTCAGGGTGTACCTCAGATTATCAAAGGTATATGTAACAACAAGAATTAAGAAGATTAGAGACCACTACACAAATGGTTCACTTTAATCACTAGATGGATATCTCTGTCTTTTGAGGGTGAAAAATCAAGGCAACGAGAGGTAACTTTCCCAAACATGGACAATCATTACTTTGGTAAAACTTTAATGTTCACTTCAGTTTGTGGTAAATGACCTACACTTTTCAAGTGACCTCTATTTTGTTTTTTGTTTTTCATGAAGTCTAGAGAGAGAATGGGACTTCACAGTCCCTAATGCCAATACAATTCACTAACCTGAACAGGGAGAAAATCAGCACAAGTGGGTTTCCCCTCCCTTTATTCTTTCTCACATTTCCATATTATTTTTGAAGCTGTTTTGAGGAATGCAATGATGATTTTTTTTCCTGAGTGTCTATTTTCAATATTCTAACCACAAAGTGAGGAGAACCTCAAATGATAAAAACATTAGCTTGGAAGTTTGCAAGTTTTTTGTTTTTTGTTTTTTGTTTTGTTTTGTTTTCACCCTTCACATTTAAGCCTGTGATAAAAGGCCCACTGGAGGGCTGTGTTCAGTGCCTAAAGTGAATGCTTTAAATTTAATGATACAATCAAAATAATTTTTCCCTAGTAACTACTATTGTGCTCATTTGAGTGGATTCCAGTGCAGTTGTTTTTCCTTTTGCACTATGCTTTGTGTATAAATATAAGAGAGATGGTTTAGTTCATGTATACCAAGTATCCAACTAATAATTTACTTTGCCTGTTATTTATCTCTGTCAGGATGAATGTCTGCCTCTCTCCTGTTCTTGGTTCCTAGGCATTATTCTAATAATGTTAGTTCTGCATTTGGAGAATTCCACATGGAGCTGCTAAAAATTGCTTAGAAGTACTTCATACCAGAAGGTTAAATCTCAAAGAATTTTGCATCTAGTAAGCTAAACTGCTCCCAGCAACATTATATTAATTAATGTCAGGTCAAGCTATTTCCTTTCCTTTGTGCTCAATTCCAAGTACCCCAATAAGCGATTTCAGCCAAGCCAACCACAAACTGATTTGAACAGTACAGGTTGACTGTACTCAAACCACTTGCTATTCTGAAAATAGCTACTTAGTTATAGATTTGACAATATTTTATTACTTTTTAGAATCACTTTTAACAGTAAGCCACCTCTTTTTAAAACAAAAAAACAGAACAACTGGTTTGGAACTGCATAGGTACCATATTTTCCTCTTTTCCCCAGATACTTGTGTAAATGTTGTAAGGTGGAATTAGTCTATATCCAGACAATATTCTAGCCCTGGAAGATTTTCTGTCCTTTGCAAGCAGTGACCATAATTTTCTTGTCAGCCTTAGCAGGGCAGCAAGGGAGAAGAGCTGAAGGCAAGGGGAGGGAGATGGTAGGTGGGTAAACCACGGCATGCTTACAGCCCACCGAGGCACCATTTCTTCTCTCCCTGAAGTTCTGCCCAGTGAAATACTCAAGCTGTCCTTCCATATGCCCCATGGGTTCTTGGTGGAGCCATGTTTTAGGCCACTCAGTGGGAGCTGGTCCATGTGAAACTGATCAACCCATCAATCTCATTAAGAGAACATCATGAACCAAGATTTTGATGATAAAAATGCCATAATACATAGAATATTTGAAATTTAAGTAAAGATGAAATAAACATGTAAAAAAACTAGAGGAGCTTTTAAGGATGAGTCAAGATTCTTTAAACTACAAATATATAAATTACAATGAGTAATTTTTCCTTTTTATCTCTAATATCCTAGCTAACATTTGTTAATCCAAGATCACCCAATACTTGTATCCAGAAATAATTTTCAATCAAGTATTGGGAAATCATCCAGGGGAGTTAAAAATGGGAAAAAAATACATTTACGTTAATACATATCTGTGAATGTGCACACAGATTGCACCTCTTTTGATGCATTCATTACTTTGTTTTACCTTCATACTTTTGGCTTAACTTCTGCATTTTCTTTTGGTATACTTCTAAAGAAATGTTGTATCCAAGGGATGAAATGTTTTATCGATACACTTTTCAAAAAGAAGAGGAGAAAAATCTGAAAAACTAAACAGATTTAAATTGAAACCAGAACAGATACTGATTGTATCAACATGATTTTACTGTTGCTACTTTGTGATCTTTTGTCTTATCCACTATGGGAGGCCACAATGAAATCAGTTTTACAATGAGCCTGAATATGAAAGGTGCCTGAAACTGGACTGTAATTTTTTTTTATTTTTTATTTTTTGATGTTTTATTTGTGTTTGTGAGAGAGAGCGCAAGAACTCCCGAGTATGAGCGGGGGAGGGGCAGAGAGCAAGGGAGACACAGAATCTGAAGCAGGCTCCAGGCTCTGAGCTGTCAGCACAGAGCCTGATGCAGGGCTCAAACTCCCGAACCATGAGATCATGAGCTGAGCTGAAGTCTGACGCTTAACCGGCTGAGCCACCCAGGTGCTCCTAGGCTGTAATTTTAAAGAGACTGAGACCTCCTTGCCTTCTAGAATTTATCTCAAAATGATTGATAAAATTAATAGGTCCTGGTTGATAATACAATTTGTGCTGCTGTTTCTGTTAGTAATTTTGGAGGACAGCAGTAGGATGTATTCAGTCCAAACTAAATTTGGATTTCTCCATCGGGCATTAGATGGCAGTATTAATCAAGACATTCACAGTTGACTTATGTTGCAGCTACTTCTAAAGATACTCATAATTCTCCAAGAACGTTTCATGAACTAGCTATTTATTCTGCATTTTTTTTTCTTCTGCAAAGGGAATCTATAAAATGTACTGCCGGTCTGGTTTTGTAATCTTTTGCCTCTTATATTTACTTTTGTTTTCAGGAAGCTGCTAAAAGACAATCGACTTTATTTCTGGTTGGTTATTTCTAAAGTTAAGTGCCCAAAATGTTTCTTTTGCCAATTTTAAATAGTTTTTTTTTCTCTTCTTGTGGATAAAACTGCATAAATGTCAATGATTAAAATTTCAAAGTTAGAGAATGGCCAATTTGTAATGGGCATGTGTAATCTCTCCTTTAAACAGTACCATTTGAAAGGGAGCAGAGCACCACTTCTGAGCAGAATCCCTCTCAGCTCTCCACTACCTGTGTCCATGGGTACCTATTAACCCCTCTGGGCCTAAAATTCCTCGCCTGTAAAATGGTGATAATACTAGTTTCTATCTCATAGTCTTGCCATTGAGGATTAAGTAGATGCTTATATGTAAAATACTTAGAACAATTCATGGCATATAGGAAGCACTATGTGTTTGCTGTGAGGACTTGGGAGATACCACTGTATCTGTAACCATAACCCCTCCCCCCCCCCCCCCCCCCCCCCCCCGCCTAAAGTGTGTTTCTATAAAATCAGTCTTTTTTTTTTTCTGTCTCAAGTATTTTACAGTACACAAAATATCAGGGATGAAATTCATAAAAAGCGAGCTCTCTAGGCTGCTGTTGCCAGGCAGGTTGATGTTCAATGGAGCCAAACAGGAGTCATCATGGTTTACA
Source organism: Prionailurus bengalensis (assembly GCF_016509475.1). Lineage (NCBI taxonomy): Eukaryota > Metazoa > Chordata > Mammalia > Carnivora > Felidae > Prionailurus > Prionailurus bengalensis. The sequence continues at coordinate 63,765,094 of NC_057343.1, read as the reverse complement.
CGCAACACAATGGGGTATTCTTTTTAACAAGACTAAACGCAGAGGTGATTCTTCCTACTGGAAATGCCATGGAATTAGGTTCCCCCCACCCCTGCAGCAGAGCAGAGCACAGGACGCAGATTTGGCAGCGGAGAGAGGTGTTATGCATACAGTCCTCAGAGAGGAACAGGCAGCTAGCTGCAGGATGCACATATCCAGAGAGAAGCCATTTTCGGGGACATGAGTAATCCTTGGCAGGCATTCAGAGGGGCACTTTGGAGGAGAGTTTGAAGATCATTTACCAGGCTAGACTAAGACTTGGATATTGAAATGTGAACTTTTGAGATATTGCGGATAACATCTGAGAATTCTCATCCCTGGTCCTGGGAGGCATCTGACCCCCATGAAGGGCAGAGTAGGAATATTGTGAGAGACTCTGAGGATGGTAAGCAGAGCCCAGGGATCAGAAGAGAATTGTAGATCAGATGCTTAGCATCATACACAACTAATGGTTTCTACCAATTCTCAGTGAGGAAAAAGTGTATTTTCCATGATATGCATGATAAAAAAATAATAACTAACATAAAAAAATTTTTGTTTATCTTTGACAGACAGACACACACACACACACACACACACACACACACACCACAAGCCAGGGAGGGGCAGAGAGGGAGGGATACAACGAATCTGCAGCAGGCTCCAGGCTCTGAGCTGTCAGCACAGAGCCGGATGCAGGGCTCCAACTCACAGACCGTGAGATCATGACCTGAGCAGAAGTTGGACTCTTAACCAACTAAGCCACCCAAGAGCCCCAATAGCTAACATTTTTAAAAGCTAGGTACATGCCAAGCACTTTATTTGTCTACATCTAATCCACAATAATGTAAAGTGTTTTTTTCTATTATGGTCCTCAGGAGAATACTGAAGCTAAGAGATGTTAAGTAACTTGCCTAAGGTAATTCAGTGTCCGTGCAAAACTTAACTGATCAGCAAAATTGAATATAAATAAGTCTTTTACCATATCAATCATTCTTCATTAAGTCTTCTATTGTCTTATAAAGTTCTAAGTTAAAAAACCCTTCTAGGTAATTTTTTTAAGTTTTATTTATTTAGAGAGAGGGTGAGAACATGAGCAGGGGAGGGGTAGAGAGACAGGGAGAGACAATCCCAAGGAGGTTCCACACTGTTAGTGCTGAGCCTGACATGGGACTGGAACTCACAGAGAGATCATGACCTGAGCAGAAATCAAGAGTCCTACACTTAACAGACTAAGCCACCCAGGTCTAGGTAATTTTTTAAATACTTTTGGATTGATATAGACAAAGTTTGGAGTGAATGGATTTTACCTAATGATCTCAGTAAAGGTGCTGGGCTCCAAGACCAACAAAGTATGTAGTTGCCTTAATAGGACTTACCATGGTGTGGCTGTGCTACTAGTATATGTGTCTGTAGACACACACACGCACGTGTGTGCACACACACACGCACACACACACACATATAATTTATATGTATGTAAACATCAACATTCATGTATATGGATCTTGCCTTCTTAATGCTTGCTATATCATCTAATTAAAATTAAATATAGGATAATTTTCATCATTCCAAGGCTGGGATTTCAGGACCCGTAGACATGACTTAGTATATCTTTTAATTTTCTAGGATAAACCATTTACTTCAATATTTAAATTTGACCTTGTCTGCCCTCCTTATTCCCATCCTTCTATGTTATCAAATGGAACCGCATCCAATTCTAATGTTAGTATCTATTAATGGATATCAGGTTTTTCACGTAAACATCCCAAATTAACCTTTCTAATAAGAGAGTTAAGCACCTCATTTAGGAGAGATTTTTAAATTTTCAGTAGTCTGAATGAAAGTATCATTTTAAGACATCCCCTTTCCTCTCATATTCCATAAAATTTATCATTAGTATTCAATGAAGCTGCCAGGGATGTTTTTTCCTAGTGGTTGCATCTGACACTAAAGGCAAAAAAAAATGTGACTCATCTGCCACAGTGGTTAGATATAATGTCTGAAACCACTGTTTACAAGGTCCATTAGTGTTTACAGCTCTGCCACTTTCCTTCATGGTCTGCAAAGCATTTTAGCTCAGGCTGAGTTATTCTTTCATAGCAACCAATTTTCTATAGTGTGGATATCTCTTTAATTTAGAAAACTCCAAAGGGAGTTCTGGTGTCTTCTATGTATGTCTGGGCAGCAGAGGTCAGTAGACTGTGATTTGTTTGTGGTACAAGGGGAGCTGTGCATCCTGATCTCCGAAGTCAAAATGGTATCACAGATGACAATGTCTGCTCTCTGCCAAACAGTTAGAAAGCTTGTTTTATATTTTCTATCATACAATTCTGTTTCTCTTTAATAGCACTTGGTACCACTGACACTTCAGACTCCCCATACCTGCAAACACTGCATGCATGAATACATATTGGAAAATGTGATTTGGATGGAGACAAAACTGGGGCTAAAAACATCTATAAAATTTACCTATAAGATGAGTAAAATACTTATTTAGGTACTTATTACCCAAGATGTCAAGCAAGCCCAGGACTAGAGGTAAGAAAGGTGTCTGCAGATAAGGCCCAAGCAATATCCGGAATGAAAGCCTCCTTAAAGTTCAGGTCCAGAGCATCTCTCTTACCCTCATTCCATCTCTAGTGTCAAGAACTGGGAAGGGTCTGAGATTTCTCCTACTTGCAAGCTAACAAGTTAGCCTGCTATAGCTTCAAGGATGCTGGTAGGAGACACAAGACTCCTACGTCAAAGACTAAGGACTTTATTACTTATGGCATATGAGGAAGCGTGTTTCACATTCCTTGTCAGCCCCTCTTGCCACCCGAGTCCGCTTGGTGATATAAGCAGCCCAGGTGGATGCTGTGTACAAAGTGGGTTTGCAACACAGCTCAGGAATCCCAAGCTTAAAGAATCCAGAACTTTTATGGTGGACTTTATGCAAAGCTACCCGACTTTTGTCCCAGAGTAAAATTTTATCTTTATTATATTGAGCAGTAAACAAAAATAACAAACAGCAAAAAAAAAAACCCCACAAAAAAACAAAAACAAAAAACAAAAAACCCTCAATAACAACAACAAACAGCAAAAAACCCTAAACCCTCTGTCCTAAGGGGAGATATCACCTCTGCCTTTCAAGGCCCTTTGCTATACAAAGATACTATAGATAAAAGCTGAGTGACTCCACTCATAAAATATGCATATAATTTGTATTTTTCTGTTTGTATGTGAATGTCTATATTTCCCATATATGGATCTTGAAATACCTCACAGAGAATTGGCCACAGGCATATTCTGTTTTTTTTTTTATTTTTTTTTTGTTTTTTCCTTATGTATGTCTTTCCTCCTGTCATATATTTTTGTTTTTATTTTATTTTTGCAATATATTTTTAGAACTCACCTCTTGCTTGGGAAAATGTGGTGCTAATCATGCAGGAAGACAACATGGTTTTCATACGTAAAAGTACCGAATCAAAGTTTGAAGCAAAAATTTGATATGGTATTTGCATACCTTTAATAAAATTACAGTCTTCAAAGTCTTTTATTGGTGACTTTTGCTGTTTACTAATGCTCAAAATATGTTATTTTCAGCATCAACCTCCTAGGCACCTTCAACCTACACTTTCATCGTACATATTATTTTCATGAAGGGATATTGTCATTCAGTAGATTTTAAAAATCACTTCTGCTGAAAATACAGGTTAGAGTTGTGTTTTTACTGCAGGCATAAATGAGACTTTATATGATAGCTGCCCCCAATTGGATTTACCTAGGTACTCTACACTTGACAGTGCTGAATGTGTAGATCTTAAAACACCAAGGTTTCACAGTAGTAGATTATGCTGGTGTTGCTACACCTGTTCTTAATTTAAGGGCAAGATGTCTGGATGGCAGGAAGTGACCTTGAAACATGACCATTAATTCCAATAGGATTAAGTTTGAGGAAACAAACATTTGATGGTGAACCAATGGCATTTTTTTTCTTCTTCTTCAAAACAGCTACCTGCTCTCAAAATGACTGCTTTTCTCCCAAATTTCAATATGGCATTTTGGCCAAAAAAAAAAAAAAGCTTATTAAGAGGTACAAACTTCTAGCTATAAATAAATCACAAGGCATACAGCACAGGGAATATAGGGATATAGGGAATACAATATTGTAATAACATTGTATGGTGACAGATGGTAATGCCACTTACCATGGTGAGCATTTTGTAGTGTATATAAGTGTCAAATCACTATGTTATACATCTGAATCTCATATAATATTGTATGTCAACTATATAGATCAATTAAAAGTAAATAAATTAATTAAAATACATAATAATGTCCTGAAATGAAATCATTTTACATTAATTCTGGATTAAAAGAATCACATATTTCAGAACAGATTGAATGCTAAGTGGAGAACAACTTGTGAGCATATCTGTTATTTAGGATTTTTTCTTTTAATAGAATTCATTTTAGCCTCACCACAGCCAAGTAGTATTAGTAATGGCTGTCAGCCAGGACCTAGATATAGCATCATTCAATAGAAATGGGTGCTATAATTCTGATCTTTAAAACTGAAATCTAAGCATACACATTTAGTTTGCTAATGTAATGAAGAATGGTGAACAGGGAGGTGATCCTTATTAGGTGAAAAAAATAGCACTGACAACATTAACCAACAATAAACTTCTCCAATGAAATATTTATTTTGAGTGGTTAAAGACATACACCATTTTATGCAGGGATGCATGATTATATAAAAGACAGACATTATTTCCTTTAAAAATAATATATATATATAATATATAACATACACAATATATTATATATAATAAAATATACAATATATTATTATATATAATAAAATAAACAATATATTATTATATATAATAGCACATTGTATGTAATATAAGAAAATACGTAATATATGTTTTTATGTTTTATTTATTTTTTATATTTGAGAGACAGAGAGAGTACAAGATGGGGAGGAAGAGAGAGCGAGAGAGGAAAACACAGAATGTGAAGCAGGCTCCAGGCTCCGAGCCGTTAGCACAGAGCCTGATGCGGGGCTTGAACTCACAAGCAGTCAGATCATGACCTGAGCCAAAGTCAGATGCCCAACCAACTAAGCCACACAGGCGCCCCCCAAAAATGTATATTTAATGCTTACTATTTTGGATGTCCTGGAGCCTTCATGTCATTCAGACTCTTCGCTTTAAAACAGTTGGTATAGTCTCTCCAAATACCTAACCTAGCACATTTGTGGAAAACTGGTGCTACAACTTGGAAAAACCACAAGTAGGAATTAAACAAACAAGCATTTATTAAGTAGGTACACATTTTTTAAAAATGATGATTTATTTATGGGGGGCGGGAGGGGAGGAGAGAAAGGGAGAGAAAACTGCAAGCAGGCTCCATGCAGTCAGCGTGGAGCCCCGTATGGGGCTTGATCTCATGAACCATGAGGTGATGACTTGAGCTGAAATCAAGAGTTGGACTTAACTGACTGAGCTGCCCAGGCACCTCAAATAAGTACACATTTAAGTACATTTTGTGTGCCTATCATGGTGCTCAGGTGATAAATACGAAGATAAATACAGCATTTATTTTGTCCCCAAGGAGCTTAGGAAAACAAACTCACAAACAGACACCCTCATATAGACCCAGGGAAACTGGGTGGGGGCTGAATCTAGAATGGGCTGACTTAATATTCCACTTGGAAGGCTGCTGTGGCCCAGATAGGCCATATATAAGAGCTACCCCACATGTCTTTTTGCTTAATGCCAATTAATAACACATATGTGCAAAAAGAGGGAAACCCTACTTTGACCTTTTGGTACATCCCGTAAGCAAAGCCCAGTCTTTCATATGAGTTAGAATAAAATGATTTCCCTCCCTCTACTCTTGATAGCTTCCTATCCTGTCTTTTCCTTGCAATGGCCAATACCTCACTCTTCCACAAAATTTCTCAGTGCCCTTATACTACCAGTGTCTGGTGGGTATAGAGTCCCTCACCATGTGAATGTCTAGTCTAGATTGGGGTGTTTTTCTGGAAGGGGTGCTATAGTAAATATTTTTAGTTTGTTGGTCCATCTAGGTCTGTTGTATAGTCTTCTTTGTTTTTTTGTTTATAGCCCTTTCAAAATATTCAAATCATTCTTAGCTTTCAGGGCAGTACAGACCAGCCAATCCCTAATGGTTCACGGCCTTTAGCATGCATCCAAATGTTGGATGAATACTGAGGCTTGTTGAAACAGCCCCAGAGTTTCAGATTCAGTGGATATGGGGTGGGACCTAAGAACTGGCATTTTTTTTAATGTCTTTTTTTTGTTTTTTACGTTTATGTATTTTGAGAGAGAGAGCAAGAGAGAGGTAGGGAGAGAGGGAGAGAGAGAATTCCAAGCTGACTCTGTGCTATAAGCGCAGAGCCTGATGTGGGGCCTGAACTCATGAACCTGAGATAATGATCTGAGCCGAAATCGAGAGTGGAATGCTTAACTGACTGAACCACCCAGTGCCCCTGAGAACTGGCATTTTAAAAAAATGTTTATTTTTGAGAGAGAGAGTGTGAGTGGGGGAGGGGCAGAGAGACAGGGGGACAGAGGATCTGAATTGCGCTATGTGATGACAGCAGCAAGCCCTACATGGGGCTTGAACTCAGGAACCATGAGATCATGACCTGAGCCAAAGTTGGCACTCAATGGACTAAGCCACCCAGGCGCAGTCCCCCTCTGCCTTTTTTTTTTTTTTTTAAGAGAACTGGCATTTTCAACAAGCTCCCATGTGATGGTGATATTGCTGGTCCTGAAGCCACACGTTGAGAATTGCTTTAATGTAGTGGTTCTGAATCATGACAACATCTTAGAATCAGCTAAGAAATTACAAAACAAACAAAACCCAAATTATGTCCAGGCCTGTTCCAGAGTATAAAAACGGTTTTTACATTTTAAAATGGTTGATATATATCCAAGCCCCAATCCTGGTACTTTGTACACACACACACACCCCTGTATCACACTTCTTGTCTCCTAGATAATTATTACATGCAGTCAGGCCTAAATGCCATTGTTCTGGCCCTGCTGGACCCCTCCCTTATCCAATAGATACACCAAGTATCCTTTCCCCAGCAAACCAATGCTGTGAGCCAGGTAATACCTGATGAACTAAGACATGCTTTCAAGGCACAGGTATACATTTTCCCTTTTACTACCCGAGTTCATCCTTATCCCTCCAACACACAGTAAGGCCTCAGGGACTGGCTTAGTCCAAGTAAAGACAGTCTCATATACTCCAGTAATCTAGCAGAACCTGGGCAAACGGAGGAAGCTACAGTGCATTTGATGCCACTACTGAGGGCACCGAGTGGCACAAGAATGTCAGAACATACAGGTCCTCGTGCCTGTGCCTGTTAGGGGTGTGAGAGGATGTGCCTGTGTGTTCTCAGAAAAAGGATATTTATTTTACCTACTTGGTAATTTTGCTCAGCGCTGGTGATGCTCTTGGACTGTTTCCAGGTGCGACTGTAGGGGTGTGTATGTGTGGGGGGGTGGTAGACTGCTAAAGTAACTTCCGTTGATTCTTTCCAGCAACATGAGCCTTTGCTTTTTCTTTTAAAACCCTACTTAGGAGGTGCTTTCTGGAATGCCTAAGGTCAAAAGTCCAGCAGGGCAGTGCCTCCCTCCCACTATTAAAAATCAGTGTCTGTGAGGAGAGCTGCAGAAGGGTCCAGAAAAGGAGGGACGAGCGAAGTGGAGAACGCGGACGAATGGGGTAGGGGGTGGGAAAAGCCAGGGAGGAGGGGTGCCCACAAGTGCTGCGCCTCCGCCCTGCTTCCTGGCGCTCTGCGCAGTGCGTCCGGGCGGCGCCGAGTGGAGCTGGAGCAGGCGGGTTTTCGCCAGCGGGGGCCGCCAGCGCGCGGCTGCTGCTCCCCCAGGGAACTGGGCGTACCACACCCCGGGCTCAGTTCCGAACGCTGACCGTCTGTTCCCGTGCGAGGGCAGGTCCCCGCGTTTCCTGGCCCCCATGGCTTGGGGCTGGGCACTTGCACCCTCGCTGAGGACACGCGCGGCAGCGGCAACAGACTTACGCCCAGTCGCGGAGGGAGCCTCGGCAAGCGACCGGGGAAGTGGCGCGGCCCTCTGGAAGCTTCTTCCAGGAAAGCAGCAGCAGATAGATAGCCCCTTTGCTTCTTGTTTCTCGCTTGTTCCTTTTCTTGCTTCTGGTTTGCGCGGGAGGAGCTGGGCTGCGCAGAGTCCCTGCGGCGCACACCCGGGACGGGGTGGAGGAGGGGGGTGTCGAGTGTGTGTGTGTGTGTGTGTGTGTGTGTGTGTGTGTGTGTGTGTGTTCTGTCGGAATCTGGCTTCGGTTAGACACTGATCACTTACTCAGTGCTGAACCTGAGCTTTTAAATTTGCCAAAACTTGAATGGTCAACTCCTGGGCAAGATGCTGGGAATGGAGTGGGGTAGAGCTGATGAGAACAGTGGCTGCAGAAGAAAATGCAACTTGCCACTGTTCCTCTTGATCTCGAGAGCACTGTGCTTGACTGCGGTGGTTGATCTCTCATCAAAAGACGGAAAGTAAACAAGATATTTGGGTTTAAAATTGCCAGTCTGTGGTCTGATGGCTCATCTGACATGGCCTTATCCATGGTCAAGGTCGGATCTTAGGACCACGTTATGATTTTAAAGGCTGCTTAAAAGGTTGTGTGAGAAGCCCACAATAAGGCTTCACAGTTTCTTCATCTGGTCTTTCATAATACATTGTAAATCTTCCTTAATGATTCTTATCGCACCAAATTATATTTTTTTAACCTTTATTTCATTTTTATATACCTAGTGTCTGGACACAGGTCGCCGAGCGTCCTAATGCAGTGGTTCTCAAATTTGATGTGCAAGTCAGAATCACCTGGAGGTATTATTAACAGTCTTGGGTCCCACCCTTGATATTTCCGATTGTGTAGGTTTGGGGTGGAGCCTGCGAATCTGCATTTTCTAACAGGTTCCCAGGCTATCTTGATGTTGCTCTGGGGACCATGTTTTGAGAACCACTGTTCTAGGACTGATACTCAGAGCTCACTGAACAGTAGCACCAGAATCACCTCTGGAGCTTTAAAAGACACACAGAACAACAAAACAACAACAACAAATGCATGTCCCAGCCCCACTGCCATATATTCTGAGTTCATTGGTTTGTATGAGACCTGGCCATTTTGATGTTTTAAAATCTGTTTGGTCCATTCTCAGGTGATTCCCATTTGCTGCCAGGGCTGAAACCTGTCACAGTGCTGACAAATAACTCCACTAGAGCTATCTGTTTACATTAAGACATTTTTTTCCCCTAAAAGTTAGAAGATGCACCCACTGCCTCATTAGTAGGAATGTCTGATTTGCTTATCCTGAGAAAATAGGAAACGGGTTAGATGCAGTGTCATATGGGGAGATAATCTGGAAAGAAGGAGAGTCTGTCTTGCAGGCAGATGATCCAGAGAGAAGATAAAGCAAGGGGAAGGACATTCAAGAAGAGGTGACCTCATTAACAATGTTCTCCTGTGGACATGAAATTCATCCTGCCTGCACCCCCACCTCTCCAGCCTTCTTTTTCCTAATAAGCAAGAAACCTTTACAGAGTTGTTTTTTAGTTCTAACAAAAAAGGAACTCATTATTTGATGATGGGTGATATTTTTATGTGCATGATCATATTTAAAGATACGAGCACCAAAAAGATCTAGAATCTCAGACATGAACAGAAAAAGTCACTGGTAACTGTACATGTGAATAAAGGCACATCTATGAACTCCCTGAGGATCAGAGCACACGGGACAGTCAGAAAGCCTGTAAGTCTGTGGAAAAGATGCTCCTGGCACAGGTGGTCCAAGTGGGTGGGGAGTGTTTCATAAACCTTAATTTGCATGCAGCTCCTAGTTTGGGAGTTCTGTTAGTGGGATGTGCTTCTTTACCAATCTGATAGTTTAAATAGAGCCTCTTTATTTGTGTTTTGATTTGAAAGTTCGAATTGCTAAGGGAACCTAAACCCACTAATAATGCTCACAGTCAATTCTAATATGTTATTCTATGACTTGATTATTCAAATCCCTTATTCATTTTTCTATTGGTATGTTTTTCTTTATAACCTGTAAGAACTTTGTGTTTTAAGGACTTTGATATCTTTTGTATACATTTTCCTAGTTTTGTCATTTTTCTTTGAACTGAAAAAATGTTGGTAGGGAACTTTAAAATGTGTATGCAGTCAAATGTATTGTTATTTTTTCTTCTGGAGATTTTGTCATTCTCAAAAATTCTTTTGAGATAAATATTCACTTATAAATATTCTCTTAGATAAATATTCACTATGAAGTTTATATATTTATTTTTCACTTAAGCCTCTAGTTGGTGTGGAAATAATTTTTCTCTAAGAGATAAGGATGAACTTAGTTGCTTTTTTTCCAGAGACCTAGTTCCAATGCAATTTGTATAATAATTTCTCTTTTTCTTGATTAGAGGTGCCATCTTTACCTATAATTATACCTAAGTGTGTATACATTCTGTCTCATGTGAGACATGTCTCACATGTCTCATGTCTCTATCTCTTCCCTGACCAGTACCTCCCTTTTATTTTTTAAAAATTTTTAATTTTTTTTAATGTTTATTTTTGGGAGAGACAGAGCATGAGTGGGAGAGGGGCAGAGAGAGAGAGAAGGAGACACAGAATCCAAAGCAGGCTCCAGGCTCCAAGCTGTCAGAACAGAGCCCAATGCAGGGCTCGAACTCACGAACCAGTGAGATCATGACCTAAGCTGAAACTGGATGCTCCACTGACTGAGCCACCCAGGCGCCCCAGTACCTCCCTTTTAAAAACTACTGTAGTTTATAAAGAACATTTTAATATTTCTAAGACTTCCTTATTAAAAAAAATTCTAAGTATTCTAGCTGATTTAGTCTTCCAAATGAAATAGGAACTTGCTTTGTCATATCCTCCTCCTCAAAAATTGTAATTACAATAATTTAGAATAGCTGAAGATGTTCAAGAACCTCTGAACAAAACATATCACTTGGAAAGCACAGCTCATGGAAGCTTGTTTACAACAGGTACATAGAGATTTGCTTCGTTTTGGTCAGAAATGAGAAGATATTGAATATTTAAAGCTACCTTTTAAATAATACATTTGTTGAACATTAACTGACAGTTATGACTAAACAGACTTTTGAATGTGATAGAAGGGGTATTATTTGAGAGAAAGCTAAACTCCAAGGGATGAAGGTTTAAAGAACACAGGAGATAATTTCTTTCTCAGGTAATATTTGTAGGTCAGTAGGGCAATTCTACTCCTTGAAGTTATTTGCTACCCAGGTTTCTGCTAATTTCATGTTCCAGGATCCCACAGAGCAATCAAGAGGCTGGACTGCTGCCATGTCTGGGTTGCAGCAAAAAAGAATGGGAGAGGGAGCGTGGAAAAAATACATTCATGGTTTTAAGGCACAGCTTTATTTCACTGTGAGGCTGAAACAGCATCCATGACTTCTATGTATTTCTTTGCCACAGTGTAGTCGTAATCCACACCTAACTGTAAGTAAACCTAGGTTATATAGTCTGTAATTAGGAGGGGACACACTCAGGATAACTCTCCACTGTGAAGAGAGTGATCAGATTTTGATGGTCAGCTTGCAGTCAATTCAGGAAGGAAAGAGGCAGGTACAGTCTTTTGTTCATCCTTTTTGAGCTTTCCAAAATAAAACCCACCTTCCCACACAAACTTGTTCTTGGATTTCATGTAAATCATGGAGGAGTCCTGACCAGACTGTTTCCCCTTTGCCTACTGTTATTCTCATCTTTGTTTTCCTGGTACTTTGCCTTTGCCTTGTATTGTTCTTATATGGTGGTCACCACTCTCCAGGTAGCCCCTTAGATAATCTGGCAAGATTTGCACTTGTTATTCTTTTTTTTTTTAATATTTATTTATTATGGAGGAGCCCAAGTGGGGGAGAGGTGGAGAGAGGGAGACAGAGGGTCCAAAAGAGGCTCTGTACTGACAGGCTGACAGCAGCGAGTCTGAGGTGGGGCTCGAACTCACAAACCAAGAGATCACGGCCCAAGCCGAAATCATATGCTCAACCGACTGAGCCACCAGGTGCCCCATGCGCTTGTTATTCTTAAAGAGCTCTGTGTTGGGGCACCTGGGTGGCACAGTCGGTTAAGCGTCCGACTTCAGCCAGGTCACGATCTAGCGGTCCGTGAGTTCGAGCCCCGCGTCAGGCTCTGGGCTGATGGCTCAGAGCCTGGAGCCTGTTTCTGATTCTGTGTCTCCCTCTCTCTCTGCCCCTCCCCCATTCATGCTCTGTCTCTCTCTGTCCCAAAAATAAATAAACGTTGAAAAAAAAATTAAAAAAAAAAAAGAGCTCTGTGTCTGCTCCCTCTCCACCCAACTCATCATGACTTCCAGATCTAACTGGTTTCACTTTTATGAGAGCAGACAAGAATTACCCCACTCCTATATCTTGGTCCCCCTCTGGCTAGTTCTTCTTTCTCCAACCATACCTTGACAGGAGAGAGGGGCCTGAATGCCGATGTATTAATTTATAATAAATGAAATATTCTGCAAATTGCTATGTACATATATATTTAAAGTATATTTATTTTTGAGAGAGTGAAAGAGTGCGTGAGCAGGGAAGGGGCAGAGAGAGAGGGAGAGAGAATTCCAAGCAGGCTCCATGCTGTCAGAGCAGTTGACATGGGGCTTAAACCCATGAACTGTGAGATCATGAGCTGAACTGAAATCAAAAGTCAGGTGCTTAAATGATTCAGCTACCCAGGCACCCCTGAAAATTGCTATTTAAAAGTAAGATGGAGTAAAAAAATGCAGTTCAAGCTTGGGACATTCAGATATTGGTAACACCCTTAGTAATAATGGGAGAAACTGATATGAAGTTAAATGAGGGTTTGGGTAAGAAAATATAATAAATCATAATGTTTGGTCTGTTCTACTAAAACTTTTGTTTCTGTATTGAAAACTAGCTTATACATGGTGGGTAGATGGAGGAAGGATGTCTTTATAATGCATCAATCACATAGGTTGGTCCATGTATGATTTGCCCCAGCATATTAATGTTTTACACCAAAACTGACACATATCAAGTGTGTTTCACACATGAAAGGATAGTAGCTGAATGCAAAATACATGAACATAGTGGCTGTAGAGGATAGAGTCCTGTACATGATGTTTATCATCCTATATTCTTCCTCTTGACTAAGTGTGGCCACATGCTTTGTCCTAGGAGTTCCTATCTTGCAATTCCCCCCAATGTTTGTACATTTTGATCTTGTTTCTACAACTCAGCCTTAACTCCTTCTTACATTCCCTCTATCAATGTACTTTCACTTAGTATTTCTTTATTAGGAATATCAATGTCTTTTTAGCAGAGCTAGCATTTTTATTGATTGTTTTTGTTTTGTTAGCATTCTTGTTATGAATTGCATAGATTGTGAGTGGTCTGCCCATAACCCCATTTTTTGGCATAATCTTTGGTTATTTTTCATATATGGTTTACAGGAAGTGAGTTTTATTTTTTAGGAGTGTATATATTGCCTTGTAGCACAAACTATAGTTTGTAAATGCAACATAACCTGAATAGAGGGAAGTGGAGTCTGTTGGTGATCTTGCTGTTGCATTTGGTTTGTGTTCTGTTTTCTTCAATTAGGAAAAAAAAGCCAAACACTTAGGTTATGTTTTTCCTTATTATTCCTGATAAGGCCCAGTTTAGTGCTGTGTATTATATTCCCTCATATTATTTCTTGTTCATCTGTCTTCTGAGTATAGAGAACTGATAGTCTCACTGTTAGCCCAACCCCCCCCCCTCCCCCCCCCATCCTTTAATTGAGGACAATGGAATGTAAAACTTACTAAATGGTACTTAGTGTGATATAGGTAAAATGATTTGATGTGACAATTGATATATATCTTCTCCTTTGTAGATTTAGTAGTAACTTGTTCAGTTTGATTAGGTCTAATATGTTAATACACCAAAGCAAATAAGCAGACAAACTGGGCATCCCTCATTCCACATGGCTAGGTTGGCATATCCTTTCTGCCCCTGCAAGGAGAGGGATGGCTGTGTATTTCAGAATGAATCAATACCAGCCAACATGTCTACACTAGAACAAGCATATGGGTATAATATTGCTCTATAGCATTCTACTGTCCAATTATCCAAGCTCCCTGCTTCCCATGATTCTTATCCATGTTACAAGGAGCAAAGCCAATCCCTTAGTTTTGCAACCTATAGCTTACTTTTCTGCTCCCTTCTTATATGAACAATTAGAAGAGCAACTTTATAAGAAGCTCAAGATGACCAGTAAAAATTGGCCAGGGGTCATTTGAAGTGACAGCTTCTCTTTCTCTAGAAACTGTCAAACCGAAGTAGTGAAATAATTGGAGGCAATGGATTGACTCTAGGGGATTTGTGTGTCTAGCATTTCTAAACTCCATTTCTTGGCCGAAATCCCCTGTCCACCGCTGACCCTACTGATCTGTGGCAGCAGCAGCAAAGGGTAGAGTGATCTCAGGGGCATCAACTACATTGTGAAGTCTCAGACCACTACTGTCTGCCAAAGCTTCTAGTTTGTCATGAGGTATGTTGAGGTTCAGAGTGACACATCTCCTTTTGTTTATGGTGGTTGAGATGGTTGCTTTCATATTTGGTAAACCAAAAATGGTAAGAGCAAACCCACATGGTTTGGAGCTGAACAAGAAGGTCATTAACTAAGATTTAGACCAAAGCTGTTAGCAGACAAGCCAATACTGAATATAGATTTAAAATTCATTTTTATTCATTAGGAGTCCTGCATTTACTATTATTTTTATAAACAAAGATTTATAGCTGTTTAGGTATGTAATATTTTCATGCAGCTTTAGTGAAATTATGTTTGCTGCTGTGTGAAATTCTTCCTGGTATTCTAAAATTAAAACCATTCTTTGGCAATTTTCACATCCTCCCCTCCCCCAGAGAGTCATTGTAATATGTTTTTTTTTTCTCATTTAATGAAGCCAATTGCAATTTAGGGAAGATTTATTCTAATTAAGTAGGGTGTCATGGATTCCTTAAAAAAGACTTTAGGTCTTTAGGTCTGACAATAGGAAAAGAAGATTGGCCCCCTTCCTTTTTGGTAGCTATGGAGCACATGAAGCTGTTTGAACTTTTTTTTTTTTTTTTACTTATTTTTGAGAGACAGAGTGTGAGTGGGGGAGGGGCAGACAGAGAGTGGGGGACAAAGGATCTGAAGTAGGTTCTGCACTGACAGCAGCAAGCCCGATGCAGGGCTTGAACTCATGAACAGTGACATCATGACCTAAGCTGAAGTTGGATGCTCAACCAACTGAGCCACCCAGGTACCCCAAAGCTGTCTGAACTTCTTTGTTTCATCAAAAAGATTTAGCTTTCTCACCCCATTGCCTTATGCTTCTGGGGGTAAAATCTCCTCTTTAATTAACCACATGGATCTCGGTGTGTGGACAAAAAACTTCCTGATATTCTCTGTTTGCTGGTAATGGAAAATCATACCTATGTTATGAATGATGGGATTAGAGTACATTCCCCAGAAGGGGCTAGACCAGGGTTACATGGTCTACCCTAACTGAAAACCAGAGTTGAAGGTTGTTGCTCTGTTCCTGCCTTTGAAAGTATCCATTGTCATACTCAATAATTCTTCTTGAAGACTTAGCATGGCCATAGGAGTTTTGCCAGTAAGCAAATGATCTCTGTCTCTATCTCTGTGTTTCTTTGAATATATATGAATGCATGGGTGCAGGTGCATATGTATGTCTACTGGCTTGGCACCAAGGAAACTGAGCATGGCTCCCTGGTGAATTTTTCTCTAATGCCATTTTCATTGTACCTTCCTTTCTCCTCTTTAAGAGTTTAGAGCAGTTCCCAATGGGCCATCCCATTTCTGTCTCTCAGGGCATCCAGGATTTTCCCCCATCGTGTTTCCTGAAAAATTTTTCCTTGCCCTCAATTCATCCTGAAGAAACCTATTATACATTTTGGGACTTACTTTTATGTTTAATTTAGCACTTTAACGAACAAATTCTTATATTCTTTGATTCTCTATTTCACAGTGAGTTTTAACTAAACCAAAGATTTTTGAGTGCTGGGATTCTGCCATGTTCTTCTTTTATATTCTCTAAGGAACTTAACCACTTACTTTCAAGCACATAATATGCCCTTGATAATAACTACTTGGAGAACTGAAATGAATGATATTAATCTCTTTGAATGTGATCAGCTTGTGCTATTGCTATAATTCAATTAATCACCTGCCTCTCTCTACTATTACCACCAAACCAGTAAATCATATTCATCCACATACACACACTCATGTATGTGTTTGCACACATACATGCACAACACAGAACCAGTAGTCTACTGGAGGATTAATTTTAAGTGGTTTGAGATCTTACGCAAAATAAAAGGAAGTAATTCATTGTAATTTCCACTCAGCCCCCCTTCTAATCATGGGAGACTACCACAGACAGTTGCAAATATTCTGCTCTCTCAATCCCGGGCAAGGCTCTGTTGTTCAAACATTTCCCTCTGTTCAAATGGCTGCTCAGCCATATATGAACAGCATAATCCTGGGCAAGTTATGGAACCTTTTTGAACCTTAATTTCATCCTTGTAAAAGGAGAAAAATCATGTCATCCTTTCAAGGCCACTTTTGGGATCAGCAATAATGCCTATACTCATCACCATTTATTGAGATTACTATGTTCCTGGCAGTGTGCTCTGTCCATAAATTTCTCCTTTAATTGTTACAACATCTTTGGCATATACTAGATTCTCAGTAACAGTGACTATTATATTTTATACCTTGGCTTAAATGTACATTGAGTCAGACTGAAGATTGCCAAAGACTCGTTTTTCATTTCCCAGGATTGGCAGAAAGGTTTGATGAAGTCAGGCTACTACCAGGTGCCTATGGCCCAAGGCCAGTGTAATGGTTGCTCTGAGGGAGGTCAAATGCTAGGACCTGCCATCCCATCCCCATAATAGCCCTCGGTCCAGAGAAGCTTGCTCTCACAACAAAATTTGGCTTAGGAAACAAGAAGGTACTGCCCCAAATTGCTTGTAAGCTGAGTCACACTACACATCAGTAGAAAGCAGCAAATCAATTGCATTAAGCACAAAAGAAACTCACTTATGTAAACTGAGGTATGACACTTCAAGGATAGTGAAGGGTAAAATCCGAGTCTTGTGAGTCCTTCTTGTTTCCTCTGAGCTAAACACTACAATGAAGTTTAGCTTTCAACAGGAGGGATTTGGATTAAACTCTAGGAATTGTTTCTTTGATTGTAAAGGTTTTGAGCTGTTAGAGCACATAAACATCAAAATTATCAAGAACGTATCTAGCAGTTTTAACTTTCCTGCACAGATTTTCAGGGCACTTCTAAGAAGAAGAGAAATGACTTGGATGACCTCAAACAGTGACTCCCCAGGACAGTAATTCCTTCCTCTCTCTCTCTCTTTTTTTTTAAAAATATTTATTTATTTTGAGAAGGAGAGTGCACACTCACTTGGGGGAGGGGCAGAGAGAGAGAGAGAGGGAGAAAAAGAATCCCAAGCAGCCCCTGTGCTGTCAACACAAAGCCTGACATGGGGCTTGATCTCATGACCACGAGATCATAACCTGAGCTGAAATCAAAAGTTGGATGCTAAACCCACTGAGCCTCTCCCTTTCTTGCTAAAGCAAAAGTATATTTTAAATTATATTTCTTCCCCCTTTCATCCAGTTACACATTAGTCTTTTGGAGATGGGTCTGGAGATTAGTGTTTTTGAAAATTTTGCAAATGATTCCATTGTGCAGCCAGGGTTGGGACAACTCCTTGGACAGAACAAATCCCAGAGACTGCAATCTTGCAATTTTGTGATAAAATCACACTCCTGTGATGGGGTTCAATACACCAATGTCCTGTTTACTGCCACCTTGTGGTTGCACCTTCCATTATGACCTGCAGAGTCCTGGCTGGTGTGACTGGAGGAAAATTCTCTCCCCATCAGTCTTACAATGATTTTATAAAGTTCCTAAATGGAGTGATCTTAATCTTAGTTTCTTACAGAGTCTCTGTTACATCTCCCTTTAATTTCTTACTGCAATCTCTCCTGAGAAAATCAAGGCCAGGTGTAGAGTTTTTTCTATTATAGTATCCCACCAGAAGATTCTCTTTACTCATAGTTGAGAACAGTTACTGAGATAATAATCAAAGGCATTTTTTTATGTGCCATATTCATTACCACCCTCGTTATACAGGTAATGCCAATGAAGCCCAGAGAAGTTAACTTGTCTAAAGTCACACACCTTTTGAGTGACAATGCTTGTTTCAAAGTTAAGATCACCTGCCTTTCAAGCTCATGTTCAAGGTAGTTTGGCATCCAGCCAAACGGGAACTAAATACTGGTGGCAAGGTGGCTAGCAAGATAAAAGTAGGGCTCTAGTCCTAGAAAGGGCTCTGGGAATACTTTTCTTTTTTGTTTTTTGTTTTTTAATTTTATTTTAGAGAGAGAGTGTGCAAGCAGGGAAGAGAGGTGGGGAGA
Organism: Prionailurus bengalensis; assembly: GCF_016509475.1. Classification (NCBI taxonomy): domain Eukaryota; kingdom Metazoa; phylum Chordata; class Mammalia; order Carnivora; family Felidae; genus Prionailurus; species Prionailurus bengalensis. Next base: position 63,746,506 of record NC_057343.1, on the reverse strand, counting down.
GAGAGAGAGGGAGGGAGGGAGGGAGAGAGATAGAGAGAGAGAGAAAATGAATGAATCCCAAGCAGGTTCCACACTCAGCGCTTGATGCCGAGACCCTGGGATCATGACCTGAGCTGAAATCAAGAGTTGGGTGCTCAACTGACTGAGTTACCCAGGCGCCCCAAAGGGATACTTTTTTTAAACCCAACATGGAACTCAAGAATACCCTTATATTTACAGGGTAACAGCCTGAGATTGAGGATCGGGATAAAGGGAGATGATGAGACAACTCAGAAAAGCAGTCAAAATCACTGGATGTAAAAGGCTTTTATCAGGGTTCTCCTCAGCATTGGGGAGGAAGAGAAATCAAAATATCAAGAATTTGTTCAGAGTGGTTGGGCTTTCAGTGCACGCACAGCCCCACAAGTCTAAGTGGGAGGGGGTTGTTTGCATTTTATGAGCACTTGCTCATGTTCCAGGCAGCACAGTAAGCAAGTAGCATGCATTTTAAAATTCCATCCTCAGAATAACTTTATGAGATGAATAGCATTCTCATTTCCACTTTAACTACCACCAATATGAAGCTGTATATAACGAATTTACCCACGTTCAGAGATAGTAAACATTACAATGGGATTTAAATCCCGGACTTAAGAGCCTTCATGTTTTGCCTCTATACATTATTGCCCCCTCCTCCACTGCCCTCGGGGCTCCTGTCTCCCCACTCCTTTTATCATGAGGAGCAGATCAATCAGGAAAACTGAATTCTAGCTATTTTCATTTATTAATCCAACTAAATTAAATTGATAGCAGTGTCAAACATTCAGTATTTATGGAGGCCATTTGATGTGTCTTATTTGGTGGAAGGGTGGAGAAAAGGCTTCTGTCTTTGAGGAAATCCCCCTCCCCCACTCCCTGAGCTGTGGTTACAGACCTGGTAATTTACTCACTCACTCTCTCTCTCTCTCTCTCTCTCTCTCTTCCTAGAAGTGATCATGTGACACAGCTCAGTAAGGAAATGCTTATGCCTGGGACTTTGAACTGTTGAATCTTAAGAGGCAAAACAACTGGTGAGAAATTTTCCACAGTAGCAATGGAAGCATTGTAAGAGTGGAGTCTTGGGTGCCTATTCGGATTACTGTTAACCAGACAGTATCCTAATCAGGCTGTTCAGTGGTGGGACTTGGGCTACCTCCCCTTTCTAGGTGCTGTCCATTTCTGAGACTCTTTCTCCAGGCCCCCCCTCTGACCACCTCCCTCAAATTAAGTCTTTGAAATGCTGGATCTTCTTTAGTAATTTCTTTCTTGTATTTTTGTTGTTGTTGTTGTTGTTGTTAGCTTAAATTTGAGTAGATTTTGCTTGCTACCAAGGACCCATACTGATGTTGACTGCCACACTTCAGAATGACTTATAAACAGACTAATTTTACCCAGGAAATATTCAGATTTTTGGTACATACAGCTATTTTTCCTTAGCTGTTATTATCTTATATTTTAGCTCCTTCATAATTTTGGTCACATTATAGAAAAGGGTTTTTCCTCCCTTCTAATTCACTTACATTGATCTCACTCTCAAATTTTCTTTTTGATCTACTTTTCTGATTTACTCACTTGACTGCTTCTCCAGATTTCTTGCCCAGCCAGGTGGGCCACATATGGAGTCTTTAATACTTCCGTCAGTTTTCTCTCTGGGTGTTCCACACCTCAGCTTCCCTAATCATAACCATGATTGCCTCGTACTTTTACAAGGCACTCGCTTATTTAATTTATTTAGCGTACTGTTCAATTAATGACTTAGTCACAGTCAGCGTAAAGTTTCTGCACTGTTCCAACTTGGAAACAGAAAAGGAGAAGTGTTGCCTTTTTTTAATCTCTGACCTGGCTTCTATCAGAACAGAAAATGAATATTTTAATTCTTTCATCATTGTTGTATCTTTTCTATGACCTCACGTTAGGTTTTTATAAATCTTTTCTCCTGCAACAGCACTTCTAGAGCTTGTGGGTATTCATGGACTGTCTTTGGTTATTATGACCCTGATATAAAGGACTACATTAGCTGTTTTTGAATAAAACAAAGTAACAGAGAGGAAAAAATATGCTAGTTAAAATTACAAATAGCTGCTTTTGCCTCTGAGGAAGTGGCATAATTTTTCTCTGGAGACTTTTGTTTAAAAAAATATTTTAATGGTCTGACCTTGGGAGCTAATGTTTATATGATTTGGAAGGAGACAGCAAAACAGAAGATTGTCTGCAAATAAAATGAAGAGAAATTGAATGGTGGGAGCTGCCAGAAGAAGTAAGCAACAGATGAAGCTTTGCAATATGGTAGAAGGTTGCCCAAGTAGAAGGGTAAACTCTCTCTAGAGATGGTTGAGGGACTTGAAGGGTGGGATATATAATTTTATGTGCTTTGTTCCAAACCTCCAGTAAAGGATGCCACGTTTCCTTGATTTAATGGCTTTCTGAGCATGAATGGGTGATTGCCAACCAAGAGACTTGAGGTCTCAGAGAGGAAATAGGTGCCAATGGGAAATAAATCAGTAATTGACATGGAAAAGCGTCATTTTCCCCTCTGAAGGAGGATAGGGGTTGGAAGTATTTGGGTTGTAATTGTTGCCACACAGCCAACATTTTGGAGAAAGAAACTGAGCAACCAAGGAAGCAGAAAAGGAGACACTAGAACAGCTACAGGGGAGAGAGGCTCAGCCTGATGAACAAAAGCAGAAAGAAGAACTAAAGCTTCTCCTATTTCCCTCCGTCTTCTGTAATGTTGAAATGTGGCAGCATCTATTACCACTCAGTAAGTATAGCTCTTAAGTGTGTAACCAAGTGGCATGAACTCTGTTTAGCACCAACTAAAATGAGGTGAGCAGGTTCAAGGTATTTTTCTCTAAGAGCATTAGTCAAACGCAGAAAATATAAAAGAATATTCAAACATCTAACAGAAATGTAACTAAATATTTTCAGAATGTAAATTTCTCAGCGGGAATGTTTGTGTAACAGAAATTATTTCCTTATAGATGGAAGGATAGGTGAAGAGGCTGTAATCTGCTATTTTACATTCATGTTTATGCTTCCAAATACATGGCTTATATGATTGTAGCCATAAATTCCTAATAGGAATATCTCTTTATGAGTGAGAACAACTTCCAAATTAAAAAAAAATGTGATTAAACCCCATGGAAATGAACAATTCCCCAACTAGGATTTCTAATATCTAGACTAAAGAGATAATGGTTGGGACAGAAGAGGTAAGGGTCTCTTGGAGAATTAGGACAGCTATTTAGGATAAAGGAAAGTAAAGAGGAAGGTGGGGGTAAGGGAGAAGGAAAAGGTTATTGAAAAAAATTAAGAATTACTTTTTACAGCGTTTGAAATAATACATTATTTGCAACTTCTATTTTGGTTGAGATAAATTCTCACCTTTAGGAGGTGCAAGAAATAAAATTTCTATTTGGGAACTAAGAATGGCTACCTTATTCTAAGCTTACTTACTATATCGTATAGTAGCTTATCAATAATTATAAAAATCTATGCTATAGTAACAATGTATTGCCACCATCAGAGAAGGTGAGCAACAGGTAGCTCATTGTAGTTTTGAAATAAAGATTTTGGTTGAATGTTTCTATATTTGAATATTGGAAGTTTATAATGCAATTCAGAATAAAGCATTCCTCAGTAGTTTTCTGTAGGATAATGGTGGCTATTTAAATCTGAGTCTCCCCTGCATCTTCTCTGAGAAACCATACATGTCAAAGATGATAGCAAATAAACCATCCACAATCTACATGGAGAGCATAAGTAGGAGACTGTGCTATTGCCAGCTTCAATTATACGTAAGTAAGGAAGTAAATAAAAACATAGTTAATACCATAAATGCCATGTCCATGGCCAACAGTGAAGTGGGGAGTTAGATACTGAATGAAAAAGTTGGCAGAGGCCTGATAAACTCTCCCCCAGAGTTACTTGTGTATCTTTCTAAAACAGGGCATTTAGATATTATCAACATAACATTTTATCCCTAATATAGATTGCCATGCTAACTGGGGGCTTGGTGAAAGAAAAAAAATAAACTTTAGGCATGAAATCATTAATTTGCATGAACTGAAAACTGTTCATCACATTCAACGTCATTTTGCTCCCTGTTCCTTGTTTAAAAAAAAATACAAAAAATACACACAAACATTTCTCATTAATTAAAACATTAAAAGTAAGTCAATATAATTAAAAGAAATAAAACTGGATAGAACCACCAAAAGGGACCAGATAAAAATCCTTTTGTAAATTTAACATCACTGAACAATATGGGAAGTGAGTGTGAATCTAGAATGGATTAGGAGTTAAAAAAAAACAAACCCAGCTTTATTGAAGTATACTTGACAAATGTTGTATATATTTGTGTAATGATTTAATATACATATACACTATGAAATGATTATAATAAAATTAACACATCTATCATCTCCCACAGCTACCATTTGTGTGTGTGTGCATGGGAGAACACTTAAGATCTACTCTCTCAACAATTTCAATTGTAAAACATGGCATCAACTATAGTCACTATGTTGTAAGTTAGATCCCCAGAACTTATTCACCTTATAACTAAAACTTACAACTTGTACGTTATGTAACTTATAACTTATAACTAACCCTTTGACCAGCATTTCCATTTCCTCCAGCCCCAAGTCTCTGGTAACCACCATTCTACTCTCTGAGTTTGACATTTTTACATTCCATGTATAAATGAGATCATATGGTATTTGTCTTTCTGCATCTGGCTTATTTCGCTTAGCGTAATGTTCTCCAGGTCCATCCAGGTTGTTGCAAATGGCAAAGGACCCCCCCCCCCGACTTTTAATGTTTATTTATTTTTGAGAGAAAACACAAGCAGGGGAGGGGTAGAGAGAGAGAGGGGGATAGAGGATCCGAAGTGGGCTCTGTGCTGACAGCAGAGAGCCCAATGTGGGGCTTGAACTCACGAAATAAGAGATCATGACCTGAGCCATCCAGGCACCCCTCCCCCCTTTTAATCACTGAATAATATTGTCTTGTGAGGAGGCCTTTTAATGGGATAGCTACAGGTGAGGGCTTCCAAAGTTGGTGCCCTGCTACCAAAGGGCTTCCAAAGTTTAGCATCCCTGCTACCGAAAGGTAGGCAACTGTAAGGCCTGAAAATGGAGGACCATACTTCTAGTTGACATTAATATAACTTCTGTCACGTGTAAAACAAAACCTGTTTGTTGGTTTTTAGGTAAAAGCAGTTGTTTGCTTCCTCACTGGTGGCAGGCTCACTGATTCTCTCTCAGGTTTCTTGAACAAGAAACCTAGGTGGTTTTTCTGCTCACAAGCCTGCCCTTCTCAGTCTAAAAGGTCTTGTCCCTCTGGGCTGCAGCTGTGACTTCTTCTGAGGATGCATTTCCAAAGTCCAACTCTCACCCCCACCCCACTGCCCATTATCTCATACCATTTCAGGTGACTTTTCCCATATGCGGTTTGGACTGGACTTACTCTCATACTTTGATTACATTACTATTTCCTGTTTACTTATCTTCAACTAGACTGTGAGATCAACTTGTTCACCTTCATGAACTCAGTGTCTATTGTGCTGCCTGATACATTGGATACGCTCAATAATATTTGCTAAGGGAATACTTTTGTTCTTCTCTCTGAGAGAAGAATTTGAGTATAAATAATTAAAACTTTCAGGGACGTATACTAAAATATGCCTACAGTTGTGATTGCTCTTTCAAATACCTTGTTCACATGAATGAATGGAATAGCCTTTTATGCTGCTCTCAGTGAGAGTTATTGCACTTGTATTCTTTAGTCAGTTTAGGCAATAGCACTCAATTGCAAGGAGAAATAACTGGAACTATTCTTTGCAAATTATACCTCAGTGTACATGGATTAGACAAATTGGTTTTGAAGAGATCATACTACTTTCTCAATATCTGACATCTAATCTGGCATTTTTATACATGTTGTGGCTACCAGCATAGTCTGGAACTTTACAGACTCCTACAGAAATAGTTTTTTTTAATTATGAACAGGTAACATCCCTTCTTGTTATGTGGTCCAATCTCCAGCACACATTGCAGCTACTTTAAACTTCCTGGCATAGAGGTGATCATGTCGCTCTTCTAACTAAGAACCTACAGTGAAGTGATTCTTCGCTGCATGCCCATCCCATTGACAGCAAATAAAATTATCCAACCTACTTTACATTTTTTATCCTTCCTTTTTATTTAAAAAAATTTTTTTTTTCAACGTTTATTTATTTTTGGGACAGAGAGAGGCAGAGCATGAACGGGGGAGGGGCAGAGAGAGAGGGAGACACAGAATTGGAAACAGGCTCCAGGCTCTGAGCCATCAGCCCAGAGCCCGACGCGGGGCTCGAACTCGCGGACCGCAAGATCGTGACCTGGCTGAAGTCAGACGCTTAACCGACTGCGCCACCCAGGCGCCCCTATCCTTCCTTCTTTTTAATCAACTTTTATTGAGGTGAAATTCACATGACATAGCATTAACCATTTTAAACTGAATGTTCAGTGGCATTTAGTACACTCAAAATGGTGTGCAACCACTTCTCTTCTAGTTCCAAACAAAACATTTTTCTTACTCCAAAAGGACACTCCATACCAATTAAGCAGTTACTTCATATCCCTGATTTCTTCCAGCCCTTGGCAACCATCAGTCTACTTTCTGTCTCTATGGGTTTAATTCTTGTAAACATATATATGGAAAAAATTAATAAATGACCTTTTGTGTCTAGCTTCTTTCACTTAGCACAGTGGTTATGGGCTTCATCAGTGTTATAGCATGTATCAGTACTTCATTTCTTTTCACGTCCAATTAATGTTTCGTTGCATGGATATGCTATGTCTTGTTTATCCATTTACCTGGTGATGGACATTTGGATTCTTTTGGGAGTTATGCATAATGATGTTAGTCTTTCTTTTTTAATTTAATTTTTTAATCTTTATTTATTTTTGAGAGGGAGAGAGAGAGACAGAGTGTGAGGGGAGGAGTAACAGAGAAAGAAGGAGACATAGAATCCAAAGCAGGCTCCAGGCTCTGAGGTATCAGCACAGAGCTTGACGCAGGGCTTGAACTCACGGGTTGTGAAATTGTGACCTGAGCCAAAGTTGGACACTTAACCGACTGAGCCACCCAGGATGATGCTAGTCTTTCTTAAACTCTTGTATCTCTCCTCCACTTCTTAGCTTAGCCAAGTTAATAGAAATAAATTGTCTTTTCTCTGAACTTCCATAATGTTTCTATGGTACTAATTCATAATTCACTTATTTATTTATCCAAATAATTATCTGCACATGCAAACATTAAAAAAAAATTACTGAGCACCTGTTCTGTGAAATACTAAATCTTTTTCAAAGCCAGTCATACATTATGTATTTGTGAAGATGTCTTCTTTGCCCTACTGTTGTTACTTCTGAATACATAGGAACATCATCTCACTTGATGTCTCCACCCCCCACTGGTCTCAGCTCAGCAAATTGTGTGAATTAACAAATGTACAAGTGAAATTATTTTCTTAACAATCTACCACTGTCAATGTAAACAACTGCCTTTAAATCCTTGGCCCTCGAAGATCTTCCACTCACATGAAGGACTGATCTCATCTGAGGCTGGTCAAGTTTATAGCAGTGCATTTTCCCCAACCTTACCAAATTTACTACACTGTCTCTCCTTTGGCCCATGGCCTCCTACTCATCCTTTCTTTGTAAATGTGATTTTCAGTTTCTCCAGGGTAGGAATTGTTGCAGCAAGATAACCATCAGCTATTTCCTGGCAGCAAAACCAAAGAATGCAGGATTACTTCAACTTACTTGCCTATAGATTTTATATAAATGATTTTGCCAGAGTCATTTGAAATTTTAGTAAAGTCAGTAGAACAAAATGCCAATATAAGAAGTGGTTCATACACCTTTAAGTATTTCCCAAATATCCCTATGTAAAGACTAGAAGGGGTAGGATAGTTTTGTTATTGTGTGTGTGTGTGTGTGTGGGGGGGTGTTCATATGCTTCTTTTACCTTTTTCATGGTAAATGGTTTTTCAACAATTTTTTTCTAAGTAGTCTTGAAACAATGCAAATATGGGATTGATAGCTTCCAATATAACATCCGACATTTTAATCACATCCCACATTGAATAAAGACACGTTGTTAGCTCTTTTCTAGGTTTTTGAATGTTTTGAATTGATAGGTTTTGATTACCTATTTTCTCCAAGCTACAAAATAGTCCTCAGATAGGAAATTTCTTTTTCTTTTTTTTTTTTTTTTTTTGGGGACAGAGAGAGACAGAGCATGAACGGGGGAGGGGCAGAGACAGAGGGAGACACAGACTCCGAAACAGGCTGCAGGCTCCGAGCCATCAGCCCAGAGCCTGATGCGGGGCTCGAACTCACGGACAGCGAGATCGTGACCTGGTTGATGTCGGACGCTTAACCGACTGCGCCACCCAGGCGCCCCTAGGAAATTTCTTAAATACTCCTTGCTATACACTACTGGTAAAATAAAAAAATCTATTTTTTTTTTTTTTTGAAAATGAGAAGAGCTAGGAGTGGCAGGTATTCAGAAAATCAGTACTCTTAGCATGCTGAAAAATAAGGCACAAGAGCTAGGATTTATTTAAATACTACATTTAATTTAATTTAAAGTAAAATCCTGATAGCAGCATTCCTAATTAGGCGGATATTTTCAGTTTCTCCTGCTTCCTAGCACAAGGTCTCACTCACTTGCTGATTTTAAGCAATGCATTAGATGGCAGTGTTCACGTAGTTTCCAATGGCACTTACTGCAATCATTTTATTGCACAGACCCAAAACACACCTTCATTTTGGATTTTATACTACTCCAGTCTCTAAAGCTGCTCTTTTCCTGGACTCCCTTTATACCTTTGGTTCTACTAGGAGAAAAACATTTACCAGAATGTTAGTAATTGTGGACATCCCATGACAGATATAAAAGCATGTTCTATGTCTTTTTGAATCCTTATGTCTACTTAAGCAATAAGAAAATATGGCAGATCATACCTGTCTCTTACTCATGGGTATTTAAGATTCACAGAAATACACACTGTTGTCATTTGCTACTACAAAACCCACCATGCTCACTTAAAAGTAAAGGCATGTCTTTGTTATTAAGAAATGTATAAGGCTTGCACGCTTTATTAAAAATTATTCCTAATTTAAAAGTCTTATTCAATTTCACTGTTTTCTTCCTTATTCTTTTCTCTTTTGTGTTTTTACTGACTTTGACCCTTTGGCTTTTGATAATAAAACCCTTATTCTAACCCTCCTTGTGCTTCTATTTATTTTTATCCTCAAATCCAATAAGGATACTTTCCCAGGTCCAAGCCTGCTTAACTTGCTTGGAGTACAGTCCATTTGGCACATGGACCAGATGCCAAATAACTTAATAGGTCTTAGATGCCATCAGGGAAATATCTCAAAGACCTAAATCAAGATGCCTTTTAGCATTAAGGCATAGCTTTCTTTTAGAAATTTAGCTTAAAAAAAACAAATCTCCGAGTCACTGTTTTCCTCCAAATAGCTGAATGGTCTGCCTTCTCCAATTTCTACCACCCAGCAAAACCTGTTTTCTAGTTTTCCAGAAACACTGGGACCTCTTGACCCGGGAAGGTATAATGCCATATGTTAAATCCACTTAGACTAAATTTAGAAGCATCTTTCTCCCTACCCCAAGTGAGATCAAGCAGTCTGCATGGAGAGGATAGGCAGGACTTCCAGAGCTAAGGGTTTAGAGGTCAGAGGAATAAAGAGAGCTTTGTAATACCTGAGATTTAACCCTTCTTATTCTTTCCAGAAACATCAGAGATTTTGATTATCCCTAATGATAATAAATATTCACATGGAATAACATCTTTTTGGAAGGAGGAACTCTCAAAGTATATTTGTTAAATGACTACCATGTGACAGTGAATAATAATGCATATCTGGTTATAGTTGTGAAGTTTTCTCATATAATGATAGATAGATTCTCTTACCTATTTCATAGATGAGGAAAGTAAGAATCAGAGAGGTACTTACTGTCCAATATAGAGAACTAATATAACTTTCAACTCCCGGTCTAGCCTTCTTTTCATTAAACTGAAAGCTCAACCAAATCCAATGCAACTTTTTTTTTTTCTGTATAACAATCTGGATTATGTATGTCCTATGTAAACACTGGCTCAAATTTCTCTTGACTTACTAGCTCAGGGCAAGGCTAGAGGTTATGGTCTCCTTTGGTCAGGAAACCATTATGGGGAATAGTTAGCAAGGCCCACTAATAGCTTCTTAGTAAACTGCCATTTTACTCCCAAATTAATCTGAATACCTTTAGAAGTCATTTTACTCTAGATTAAGGATTTTTGAAAGGATGGGCAGTGTTTTAGAGAACTCATCTCTTAAAGGAAGCCTGAAGCAGAGAAATTCTTTTAAAGTGAGAGTTTCCATGAAAAAAAAAAAAGAAAATTTATGAAGTTGCGATAGACTACATTTGTTTTTTAATACCCACCATATGTCTGGTTTTATTCAGGGACTAGAGGAGTGGGTTAGTGCTTATTTTCACAGATTATATAAATAACAGTCTTGCTTATTTCTCCTAGGTGAAAACATTTTGGATTATACCAAATAAAATGCTGGGGAAAAATTCCAACCATCCCTAATTATTAATAAACACAGTTCACTAACAGGTCTTTGGTTAGTGTCTATGCTACTTGGGGCTGTGAGATTTTAGAGCGTGGATTGTTTTACAACCAGAGATGAAGGTGATTGATTGCTTTCAGGGGTTTCTATATTAATATCTCCATTTCCTGTTGTCCTTTTTCTCCCTTTGATTTTTTCAGGCTTTGCTGAGTGACCCATAAATGAAAACTGAGGTTTAAAATAAGGGTCCAACAGCATTCTTTGATATTTTTTCTTTTCTTTTCTTCTCTTTCTTTCTTTTTTTTCCCTGCATCTATTCCCCATTAGGACACCAAACACCAACTTCCCCATTCTCCTTTCCCTGCATCCCAGTGGCAGAAGCACAAATAGACCTTGCCTGGTTGAGTGCCCAGAGGGAAGGAAGGCACTAACATTTGTGGAGTGCTCCTCTCATGTCCAGGCACTGTGCTAACCTGTTACATATGTGGTGGTATAATATTTCAAAGTGCTAATTGTCCGGTATAACCGCCAATTCTCCCCAGCTTGGCAGCTAAATGGAAAAGCAACATGGCCGTGGGGACGATTTACAGTGGGGAACAAAGTTCTTTAGCTTTTAAGTTCAAAGGGCACCATCTGGGTATGAGAAAGGAAATTTTTTGAAAAGGAATGCATTCAGGGAGAACAGGTTTTTCTTCCTAATTTGAAACTAAAGAGATAAAGGAGCCTGGAGTCATCTCCAAAGTTGTCCAGGGCCAAAAAACAGTGGACTTGATGTTACTTTTTACTTTTCTTCCTTGAAAATGTGTTTGCTGCTGCTTTGTTCAGAGGCCACCCAGAATCAGCAGTTTGGCAAAGGGTAACAGATTGAAGTTACTTCTTTGGGATTTGTAACAAAAAGGGAACAATGGAGTACAATGGACATTGACTGAAGAATTGATTAAAAATTTTAGATGAAGTGTTTACAGATATGCTGTTAGGTAGTGAACGTAAATCTTCTATTCTTATCTGTGAGTTAATAACAAACGGGTCTTGTCTCAACCCTACCCTTCTTGATCTTTCCGCTTTTTATTTCAGAAGGCTCACAGGCTTTTGCTGCAATATTTTCTTCAAGGAGTATCAACGTGAGGGCTTTTTTCTAGCCTTCCTAGCAATCTTTGTAAGTTCCCTATCTTTCTTAAATGGCACTATTTTCTTATCCAGCCTGTTCCTCATCACCTGCCATCTGGCTGTCTCTCACTGCCCCTTCTCTTCTTTCCATCCCTTGTCCTACCTAGCATTTCCTATCTGTGGTATACTCCTCTGGGCTGCGGACAGGGTTCTCTGGCAACATGCAGGTGGAGGGGTTATTTATTGCCTTTAGAAGGCTGTCATTTTGGAACGAAAAATGTAGCATACTGCTAGGAGGAATCCTCCCTACTTCCGCCTACCCCAGAAAATAAGCCCAAGCCCTTTCTAGCTACTTCCTGAATTTCTAATTTTAAGCATGCCTGTCACAGCCATCTTCAGAAGGCAATGACCACCAGCTGCCAAAATTGCAGAGAGAGACAGAGAGATGTGCGCTTTTAAATTTCTATTACTCTTGATGTGTTGGCTACTTTAGTGGTGTGGCCACCCTGAGTGAGCTGTCCTAGATGTTAGGGTCTTAAGTTCACACGTAGCCAGCCCCTTGTGCAGATGTCACTTTGGACAACAAATCATTTATCTCTGTCACAATTCTTCATCTGCAGGGTAGATTTCTATGGCTTCTAAACTAGGATAAAATGAGATGAAAGATATGCAAACTTTTTCAAGATAAAGATGTTTTTAAAATGCAGAGTAGTGGTATTATTCTGTGGAAACACTGTGATAAAAACATCCACTATCTTTTCTTAAAAACTAATAGGCTCAAAATATAGGTATTATTTAGGTTGGATTGCAAAGCAAATCTACTTTAAAGTAAAATTTGAACTATTTTTGACATCTTTGTGTTGCATAAATTATTTAAGCAAAACTTTTTTTTTTTTTAGCTGAGCAAATCGTGTTGATTGTAAGTCAGATTCTTCCTTTTACTTTTCAAAGGTAACAGGCATCTTAAAAGTCATTGTTCAGGGCAAGTGAGTACAAAGAACAATGACTATTGGATTCTTGCTATTTAATAGGAATTCTTGTTTAGTTCCAGCCTTTAAAAAAGTTATCACTTTTTATATTTGCTAGTGACAATCAAACTCAAGAAAACATAGTTTTTAAGAAAAAATCTAAATAAATATTTTAGAAGATATGCAGATCTATTTTCATTTTCACAGATGGAAATACTGCAAAGTTAGTTATAGTACATTTACTGCCTTCAGAACAATCCCAGTTGAATTTTTCCTTCTATACAACAAATTGTAATTTACATGAAAGGGTATGCTCTCATGTCACATTGATGTGCTATGTGGCCTCCATCTCAAAACTGATAGATGAAATACATAATCTTTTCTATTTTGTTGGAAACAATAATCAAATAGTAAGTGTGTTTCTTTAGAAATGTTGTGATGTGCAGAAAACAGCAGAAGGGATGAAGGCCGAAGGACTGATGTGGTCCAGCTGTGGCTGCAGTGTGTGAAGGGTGTGAGGCGACAGCACAGCAAGAGCTACCTTACATTTCTGTAGGAAGAGGGTAGGAAGTGGAACAAAACTAATTTCCTTCAGAAATGCAAAGCCATGGCAGGGCTCTATTCACTATATTCCTGGGATGAGATTTGCAAGTATCACATCTCTCACTGCACTCCCAATGCAGACATTTGCACAACTGTGATGGAATTTTAAAGCTATATGGATCCTGATATCAATACTGCAATTTAGAATCTTAATCTGATTGAAGACACAACACCCCCTCCCTTGCAAGTCTGTTCCACATGCTGGTGTTTTTGGTAATTACTTCTATCTTCTGCACAGGGTTATGAATAACTCTGAGGTCAGGGAACCCTGCCCCGCTCCACAGTTAATTATATCTCTGGCAAGACTTAACCACAATACTTTGCTCATCATGAGGGATTAATAAGCACTTGTAATTAAAACTCAAGACATGAAATGTATACAGTTTACATGGTGTTTGTTTACTGAATGCAAACTATAAACAGATGTTTATATCAAATAGAAAAATATTTACCAATAGACCTAGTCAGGCGGAAGTATACACAGACAGCTGAAAAATATAGTGAAAATTTCAGAAAAATAAATACTGCTTTTAAAAGAAAAGTCTAGGTCTGGGAAATACTAGAAGAAATTCTCCACATATGGTGAAGATGCACAGGTTTCTCTATTTGCCCCCTGGCTCCTTGGTCCCAGGTCAGTTCTCTGCCTTTCTCTGCTTTGCTGTGCCCTCTAGGAATACAGCTTCTATGAACAATCATGTACAGGTGTCTGTGTGGCTGTAAGTTTTTATTTCTCTGGGGAAAATGCCCAAGAATACAACTGCTGGGTTTTATGTTAAGTGCATGTTCCATTTTGTAGGACCATTCCATGTTAACCTTGCCCATAGCTCTGTAAATATTCTATTCACAATGAATCTGGAGAAAAACAATGAATACAATGAATCTGGAGACTGATACAATGAATCTGGAGAAAAACAAAGTGCTAGAAAAAGAACTGTCTAAGTTCTGTAAAAATTGTTTAGCCATAGCTCTCTGCATATAAAAATATATGCTATCATTTTTCTTTTAAACTCCACAACTGTAAACACAGGGCAAGAAAGATAAAGAATAATAATTATCTTTCCCAACCTATTATAAGAAATCCAAGATAACATTATTTTTGGAAATACATCTGCTAAAGCTTATTTTGGCTCCCACAATACGTATTGGCTATTGTCTTCCATAGGTTGTGTGGATTCTACACAATAAAAAATAAAATAAAAGCATCAAAAAACTATAAAACTTGAACAGTAAAAATGGGAATCACCTACATATATCTGAATGTGTGGCATCAGGAGCACATCTGATATTGTCCAGCACAATTGCATAAATTGTTAGAAAGGACAGAGAAAATACCTCCTATCAAAGGTCCAATTGATCCTGAAGGAGTGGGATGCTCTGAGCCTTTCCTCTAATCAAAGTGTCATTCATTCATTCATTCATTCATTTACTCATTCATTCCTACAAATATTGTTGATCATGTATATGTAAAATGAATTGTAAAGGAAGCTAGTTATATGTCTATGCCCTAAGTTAACTCTCTGAGGACAGAGTAATTCATCAGAAGTAGCTTGGGATATCCCCCAAACACTAGCAACTGTATCAGCAAACTTTAAAAGAGGAACTCTGCACTTGAATTCAAATAGCTACACAATACTCCATGACAAAATAATTGAATTAGATCAATACCCACAAAAACAAAAGCTGGATTTTATAAGGTATTGGAGGTGATGGTGCAAGAAAAATACTGATTTTTATGATGCTTTTATTAACTTTATTGTGCATGGATGACACAAACTTAAGTACAAAATTGCTAGATCTTATAACATTAAAACTGCTGCCCTGCAATACTAAAAAATATGTATTAATTAAGTATAAGATCAGAGGCTTAACATGCTACCATTGTACAAAGGAGTAGTGTAGACAAGGAAACAGCTCAAAGCTAAAAAGAGATACAGATATCTTTATTACTCTCCAGAATGCACAAGACTAGGAAGTGGGCAGAAATCAGAAGACCCAGACAAATTCAGCCTCTAGCACTTTCCAACTGTGTGTAACCTTGGCTAATTCACTGCCTGGGTATTCTGCCTCTGCTTCCATCTCTCTTCAAAAAAAGAAAAGGAAAAGAAAGGAAGGAAGGAAGAGAAAAGAAAAGAAAAGAAAAGAAAGAAAAGGAAAGAAAGAAAAAGAAAGAAAGAAAGAAGGAAAGAAGCTTAAAATGATGGATAATAAAATACCTGCCTTCACAAAATAGTTGCCCTTAGATCACCAGACTGCTGGAGTGGTCAACATGAGAAGGTGTATATGAAAAGTTGGTAAAATACACACATCCATACCTATGTGAACGCATAGCATGGTTTCATACAGTTACACTTATTCCTATCAGTTTTCCATTCATTAATACTTTTGGAAATTGTGTTTTGAAATGATGTTATGATCATTTGCTGTGTCTCATGAAGGAATCAATTTCATTATGTTACTGCATTTCCTTTTTGGTTTGACCATCCTTCCTTGGTTTAATCACCCACTTTATTCATTGAACAGCTTCAAAATTACCTTTGTTTTTGTAAAAAAATTCAGTCAAAACCTCAAAGAAGGGAACATTGGCCATTACTGAGGCTACTTAAAGGAATTTGCTTCATTCTTTTAAGCCAACTGCATATATATACAGAAAGCGGTGTAAATTCTGTGTCGAGCTTGATGAATTTTCACAAAATGAACACATTGATTAATCACAATCTAGAGCAGGAAGCAGAACATTATTGGTATCCCAAAGCCCCCTTTCTGCCCTCCTAATAGCCATTAACAATTTCCCTCTTCCCCAAAGGTAACTACTATCCTGATATATTAATATAAATCATATAGAAGAACTTGATATAGACAAGATGGCAAGGAATGTACATTTTTGTATTTACTCAAAACTGATAATTATCCAAGTTGTTATAGATATCAGTAGTTCACTCATTTCATATGACAATATATTGGATGGATATTATGAATATGCCACTATTACCCATTATAATGGTTTGATGATCATTTGAGAGGAATATTAACTAGTGTCGGGCTATTTCAAATAGTGTTGCAATAAACATTTTTGTACATGTGTTTTGATGAACATATGTATGCATTTCTCTTGAGTATATTCTTAGGGGTGGAACTGCTGCATCAATGAACATGTATATTTTTAGTTTCATTAGACACTATCAGTTTTCAAACACAGTGGAACCAATTTGGACAATTAATATGTAAAAGCTGCAGTTTCTTTTTTGATGATGTATTAATTTCCAAACATATGGTGGTTTTATAATGATTTGACTGTTACTGATTTTTATCTTTTTTCTCAACATTTTAATTTTTTTAAATTTTTAATTAACTTTTAATTTTAATTCCAGTATAGTTAACATTTTTATATTGGTTTCAGGTGTATAGTGATTCAACACTTGCCTACATCACCAGTGCTCATCATGCCAAGTGCCCTCCTTAAACCCCATCGCCTATTTCACCCATCCCCCCACCCACCTCCTCTCTGGTAACAATCGGTCTGTTCTCTATAGTTAAGAGTCTGTTTCTTGGCTTTGCCTCTCTCTTTACCTTTGCTTGTATTGTTTCTTAAATTCCACATATGAGTGTAATCATATGGTATTTGTCTTTCTCTGACAGGCTTATTTCACTTAGCATTATACTCTTAGCTCCATCCATGTCATTACAAATGGCAAGATTTCATATTTTTTTATGACTGAATAACATTCGTGTGTGTGTGTGTGTGTGTGTGTGTGTGTATCACATCTTCTTTATCTATTCATCAATCTATGGACACTTGGGCTGTTTCCATAATCTGGATATTATAATTAATGCTGCTATAAACCTAGAGGTTTATATCCCTTTGAATTAGTGTTTCTGTATTCAAGGGGGCAGGTGGTAAATACCTAGTAGTGTGATAACTGGATAATAGGGTAGTTCTATTTTTAAGTTTTTAAGGAAACTCCATGCTGTTTTCCATAGTGGTTGCACCAGTAAGAAAGAATATACAATGGGAAAAAGACAGTCTCTTCAAAAGATGGTGTTAGGAAACCTGGACAGCTTCATGCAAAAGAATGGAAATGAACCACTTTCTAATACCATACAATAAAAATAAATTCAAATGGATTAAAGACTTAAATGTGAGACCTCAAACCATAAAAATCCTTGAAGAAAACACAGGCAGTAATCTCTCTGACATTGGCCATAGCAACATTTTTCTAGATATGATTCCTGAGGCAAGGGAAATAAAAGCAAAAATAAACTATTGAGACTACATCAAAATAAAAACTTCTGCACAGTGAAGGAAACAATCAACAAAACTAAAAGGCAACCTACTGAATGGGAGAAGATAGTTGCAAATTACATATCTGATGAAGGGTTAATATCCAAAATATATAAAGAACTAATACAACTCAACACCAAGAAATCTAATAGTCTAATTAAAAATGGGGAGAAGACATGAACAGACATTTCTCCAAAGAAGATATACAGATGGCCAACAGACACATGAAAAGATGCTCAACATTACTCATCGTCAGGGAAATACAAATCAAAACTACAATGCAATACATCACCTCACACTTGTCAGAATGGCTAAAATAGAAAACATAAGAAACAACAAGTGTTGGTGAGGATGTGGAGAAAAAGAACCCCTCTTGCACTGTTGGTGGGAATGCAAACTGATTTCTACCTTTCTTTTATAGTCAAAAAAGATATTGTCTGATTAAAATCCTTTGAATTTCTTGCAGCTTGGATTATAGACGTGCATATAGCCAGTTTTGATAAATACACAATGTTTACTTGAAAAAGAATGTTCATTCTTCAGTAGCTGTTGCTTTGCTGCAAATTAGGTAAGTTAGGTCAAGTGTGTTAAAAGTATTGTTCAAAGTTTTTATAACCTTAATGATAGTTTTGGTCTCTTTTTTTCCCCATTACTGGGTTATATATTTAAAATTTCTCACTATGACATTCTACTTCTCTATACTCTGGCAATTTTTTGCAGTACATATTTTGAAGGTATATATTACTAGGCACATATAAATTTAGAATTTTATCTTCTTCGTGGAGGAATGTAAAAGAACATCTTTTTTTATGTTTAGCAATACTTCTTCCCTTAAATTCTACTTTGTTATTAATTTATATGTACTAGTTTATTTTGAATTAGTATTTGCATAGAATATATTTTTTCATGCTTTTAATTTCATTCTTTCTTTGTCCTTTTATGTGTCTTTATAATGTGTCTTGTAAACAGTAATAATCTGGGATTTTTTATATCCAGTCTGACAGGCTTTTGTTTTTGTTTATTTAGTCCACTTATCTTTATGTGTGTGGTTTTGTTGTTTGCTTGCTATTAATTTTTTTATTGAAGTGAAATTTACAGAGCTGTATCTTAAATATATAATATGATGAGTTTTTACAAATGTAAACACCCATATAAACAGCATTTACATCATCCCAAAAAGTTCTATTGGTCACATTACAGGCAATCTCCACTTGCATAGACATTGTTCTAAGCTCTGGTGCCATAGATTAGATATGTATTTCATATAAATTAATTCTACAGCCTGTGAGCTTTTGTATATAGTCTCCTTTGCTCCACATGACATATGTGATACAAATAGCATATCCTTTTTTTATTGCTGAGTAAATTTACACCGTATGACTATTTTCCTGTTGAGGTACAATTGAGTTATTTCCAGTTTTTGTATATTATGAATAAGGTTATTATATACATTCGTATGTACATGTATTCCTATTTCTTTTGGGAGAAATACAACTGGGTGAAATTTCTGGGTCATAGGATAAAGGTACACTTACCTTTATAAGAAATTATCAAACAGTGTTCCAAAGCCATTGAACTGCTTTACACTTGTACTAAGCCACTTACATGTGATGTAAATCATGGATACATTTCACATTGACTCTATCATCTTACTCTTTGTTTTCTATTTGTTCTGACTGTTCTATGTCTTGTTCATTTTGTTTTTTGTTTTTGGCATCCTTTGGATTTCATAAAATGTTTTTAATCATCCCAGCTTATTCCTTTAAATTTTGGTTACATAAAGTTAACTAATTATATGAGAAATCAAAATATATATACAAATATATATATAGATCAAAATATATCTACAAAAATATATAGATCAAATCTTTATCACTTTTTAGGCTATATAAAGATCTTAAAATTCTTTAATACCATTTACTGTCACCTCTTGTCTTTTGAGTTACTGTTGTCATGCATTTAAATTCTATAAAAACTAAATGGTTAAGATGGCAAATTTTATAATACTGTTTTATCACAATAAAAAATATTGGCATAGTGTTAATTTTCTAAAATAAATAAATAAATAAATTCTATAAAACCTTTTTAGCCACATAAGGTGAAATTATTATCATTATTTGCAGTCAATATTCATTTAGGTTACCCACATATTTAAGATTTCATTGCTTTTATTCTTTCCTGAGTTTCTGTGTTTCCATATATTACAATTTTACTTTTGCTTGAAAAAAAGTTATTTTTAATATTTATTTTGTGCATGTTGTTGGCAACAATTTGTTGGAGTTTTAGTTTGTCTAAAAATATTTTTATTTATCTTCATTTTATAAGAATATTTTCACTGGTTATAGATTTCTAGATTGGGAGGTTTTTCTTTTTTATCTTAAGAGATGTAATTTTATTGTTTTTTGCCTTCCTTTATTTTCATTTTCTTTGAGAAATTTGCTATTTTGGTCCTTGTAAGTAAAAGCTTATAATTTTTCTCTAGCTGGTTTGAAGGTCATATCTTTTCTATTTTTTTTTCAGCAAAATTTGGTAATTTACCTAGGTGTGTTGTTGTTGTATTTATCATACTTGAGGTTCTTATTGCTTTTTGAATCTATAGTTTGATATTTTTTATTAGTTTTGAAGACTTCTTGGCTATAAAATCTTTAAATATTGGTTCTTTATCTTTTGTTCTTATTTTTCCCTTTTGGACTCTAATTACACATATATTCGATTTTTACATTTGTCCCATATTCTTAGTCTCTTTTCTACTTTGTTCTCTCTATAATTTGGATATTATTTTCCATGAACTTAATTTTCAGGTCATTTTCTCCCTTCCATTGTGTCTAACCTATTATCACACATATATATTGCATTCCCCATTTCATTTTATCACAATGTTTAGTTCTAGAGAGGTCAGTCATTTGCTTCCTTCTTTGAATAGATTTCAATATTTTAATTGTTCTAGTTTATTTATGCAGCTATGACAACAGGCTTATATATAAACAACACTGATTTATATCTTACAGTTTTGTAAGCTGTGGAGCCCAAGATCAAAGTGCTGGCAGATTTTGTATCTGATAAGAGCCACTTTCTGGTTCATAATGGCCATCTTCTCATTGTGTTTTCACATGGTAGAAGGGGCAAGGCAGCTCTCTGGAGGCTCCTTTATAAGGGCACTAATTCCATTCATGAGCACTCCACCCTCATGACCTAATCACCTCTCAAAAGCTCCATTTTATAATACCATCACATTGGGGGTTATGTTTCAACATATGAGTTTTGGGAGGACACACACATTTGGTATATAACACTAATAAAAAAATCTTCATTTTGCCTAATATTTTTTCAAGTTATTGTAAAATCTGTGCCTTATAACTTTATTATTTGTATTGTATCTGCATTTATCATCTATTTTCTTTCTAGGTCTGATCAGATTGCTGGGTTCACTTCTTTGTGTTTACCTTCTCTCCAGAACTCAGGTTCTGGACTCCCAGGTTTTGGGTTGTCGGTCCTTTGAGACTGTAGAAAACTCTCTCAGCTTCTCTGCCTCTTCATATACCCATTCTGCTAAATTTCTCAGCCTTTATGTCTGTGCTGATTAGGAAGGCAGATAGCTCAAGGGGAAAGTGGCATAAAATGTGAGGCTCATTCCAACGAATTTCTCTTCCCTTTGGGATCTTGGCTCCTTAAATTTGGCTTCCTTGAGAGCTCTATAAAATCTTCAAGCAGACTTTTTTTTTTTTTTAAGAGAAAGAGGCAGAGGGAGAGAAAGAGAAATAATCTCAAGTAGGCTCCACACTCATTGTGGAGCCAATGTGGGACTCAATCCAATGACCCTGGGATTGTGACCTGAGCCGCAATCAAGAGTTGGATGCTCAACCAAGTCACCCAGGCACTCCTTTAAGCAGATTCTTAAAAAGCATTTTGTCAAGCTTGTCAAAAGCTTGGTGGGAAAACCAGTCTATCTTAGTCCGCCATAGCCAGAGGTATTTACCTTGAATTTTTATGGCAAAGCCAAATAACTTAGTACCCACAGAACCCCCTGGGTTGGGCAATATGACTTTTAGCCCATGTGACTTTTAGCTTTGGGGCAGAGGCAAGCTGAGATCAAGAAAAACCTGGTGAGCTGTTTTTCCAAGTCAGCAATAAACAAAGCTCAGAGCAAATCAAAGAAGTATATCCTTGACCATTCCATCTCCCTAGAAAGAGCAGATGCTTGATAAATTCTAGAAAGGAGTAGCTGTATACTATCCATGAAAATGTCAAAACCTCTGAATTTTTATAGTATTCTTTTGTCCAATTGTTATATAATAGAAATATTACAAAACATGAAGCAGCTCCTTCATACCTACAGAGAGAAGTGGAGAATGATATAATTATTTTATCAGCTTGGACACTGTTTGGGCTATTAATTAAGTATCTTGGGGGTGCCTGGGTGGCTTGGTTAAGTGTCTGACTCTTGATTTCAGCTCAGGTCATGATCTCATGGTTGCAAGATCAAGCCCTGTATTGGACTCTGTGCTGGGGATGGAGTCTGCTTAAGATTCTCCCTCTGCCCCTCCCACGTTCACCCATGCAAGGTCTCTCTCTCTCTCTCTCTCTCTCTCTCTCTCTCTCACACACACACACACACACACACACACACACACACACAAAAGAAATATCTTCACAATCAAATTCCCTGCTACTCCCAAAACTCTCCAATATCTGTATGTGTAAATTCAAATTTAGAGTAAATCAAGAGAAATACCCCGAAGTACTGTTTCATCTTTAATTGGAATAGAATGCTACAGAATCACTTTTTTATTTTCTGAGTTTTCAAAGTTTTTTTTTTAAATAAGCAAGAATGGAATTAGTAAGACTAAACCACTAACTATACAATTAACAAAATAGTCACTATAGAAATCAGAGTAACAGAATTAAAAAATAAGTTTTTAATGACAAATATGGTTTCTTCATTTCCTTTTGGTTATAATGAATTCTATCCCTTAGTATCTTAATGTGTTATTACTTCTAAATTTTTAATTTTATTAGATTCTTAGGATTAACTTCAAAATCCTTAGAAAAAGAAAATAAAAAGTAAAAATCAAATTTAAAATACTGTGAACAATTTAACTATTAAGTATATCCTTTTTTTAAAGTTTATTTATTTTCAGAGAGAGAGAAAGAGAGAACACGAGCAGGGGAGGGGCAGAAAAAGAGGGAGAGAGAGAATCCTAAGCAGGCTCCATGCTATCAGCATGCAGCCTGATGTAGGGCTTGATCTCAGGAACTGTGGGATCATGATCTGAGCCGAGATCGAGAGTTGGACCCTTATCCTTAACTGACTGAGCCACCCAAATGTTTTGAAACAAACATTCGAAAACATTCCAGTGTTCACTGTTTACATAGAAATTGTATTATACATTATAATTTAAAAATAAGATTTTATTCTAATTGTTGCAGGGAATTTCATTATTGAAACAACCCTGTAATAAATGCATAAGAAAAAAATTCCTTTGGGGGCACCTGGGTGGCTCAGTCGGTTAAGTGTCCGACTTTGGCCCAGGTCATGATCCCACAGTTCGTGAGTTTGAGCCCCATGTCAGGCTCTGTGCTGACAGCTTGGAGCCTGGAGCCTACTTCAGATTCTGTGTCTCCCTCTCTCTCTCTGCACCTCCCCAGCCCATGCTCGCACTCTGTCTCTGTCAATAATAAATAAACTTAAAAGAAAAAAGAAAAAAGAAAAAAATTCCTTTGGTAAAGGCAACTCTTCATTTTCATTTATGTTTTCTGTATTTTAAATATCTATTATTAATTTTGAAGAGTGAGACATAGCTATTTTAAAGTAGGTATAAATTATAAGTAATCTCGGCACCCTATTCAAGAAAATTGAATCATATTTGAGGTATATCACAGATTCTGAAAACACAATTAGAGACTTTGATATTAATAAATGCATATTTATCTGAATTAACATTTTGTACCTATAATCCTTTATGAGTTGGTTGTCAAGAGAGCTATCCCACTGGAGGGATACCTGTCTTCCTACGGTTCTGAGAGGCAGTCATCAATACTCAACGTGCCCTTAAATGTTGCAATAATATGAACTCATGTTTTAATCAGAAGGTTAAACATAGTCTTAAGGGTTCTCTAACTTCTAATTCTCTTTATTCATTTTCCTTTGGTAGTTGTCTAAAGCCAGAACCCTGTGGGTTATTTCGCTCAGAAATGTTTAAGCCAGACTGCCAAAAACCTTTTCCTACAGCTTTTGAAAAACCATTTCTCAGATGTATAGGAATTCTTATTTGTCAAAAATCTGCATGAATCTAAAATTAAACACAACAAAAGCCATTCATGTTGAAAAGAATTTATAAAAAAGGAAACCATGGCAACAGAATCATTTATTTTTAACCACACCAACTCTTATCTCTACCTTCACCCCCAAAACTAAGCACACTTAAGCCACAGAATTTCCATGCTTCCTTATTCCTATTGTAATTCTGTAAGAATCAAAAATAGCAACAGGAATTGTCATATTTATATTGCTAAGTATTGTGCAAACCAGGCTTCTCTTCATGTTTACTTGCTCACATTATCCTACAAATAGCCTCTGAGGAACTTCTGTGTTTGACAAGGGGATGCTCAGGTAATCCAGCCTACATGGCTAGGGCCACCGTAAACTTGGACAGGCTCTCTGGTGAGAAGTTTAGGGTTCTGATTTAATTACTCAAGGATTCTACATCTTATCAGAAGTAAGCTGACCATACAGAGCAGGAGCAAATATAACTGCAGCAAATTTCAACATAAGCTAAGCTTCCCTTGGCTCCTCTTTGTGCACAGAATCCAGAAAGCTCTATTTTTGCTGTGGCACTGCCTTTCACATCACTGCCTGATCCTACATCACCATGCCAGGAGAACTCACACAATGTATATGCTTTCCCGAAGCAAAGGATTACAAACTTCTGGCAAGGACTGTTTTGTTAAAATGTCTTAAAAGTACTCATCAGAAATTTTTAAATGATTGATAACACTAAAAAAATAAACATTATCATATGAATAATTTCAAATACAACTAATTTTCAAGACCAGTATATACTTGAAAATATAATAGCCTCTTCTGATAAATATCAACCAAAAGCATATGGTGTCTGAAATGTGCTTTTCTGATTCCTTTGTCTATTTTGATTTCTGTTAGTTTAGGGTGACGAAAGTAGGGTGTACAAAATAAAAGGTCCATGCCTCATTGGTTTAAATCAGTTCTCCTTCATCCCAGAAGAGCCTCAAGAGAAACAAAGACTTCAGTTTTGAAGATCAATACGTGGGTAACACAAAAAGGCACAAGAATATGTTTAAGGGCATGAAGGGCATTAACCCAATAAGTCAACTGAATGACATGGAAAAGTGATCTTATATTTTCTGGAATAAATGAAAAATCTGATAGCTAAAAGGGCTTGTTTATCTGTTAGCCACACTCAGTTAAATAGGAGACTGCAGGAAGGCTCAGTAAATTACTGGTTACATCAAGAGGAGAGCAGAGACATCGGTTCCTTATGGCTCCATTCTAACTTCTTATTCAGCCCGTTTGTTTCTGCGGTCTGTTTCCCAGAATTCCCCCCATTAGGCTGGCCTGCAGGTCAACATGCCTGACCTTGTTTCACCAAAGGTTTTCTGGGACATGAGTCAAAAGATTACCTGGTATATTTGCACAAAAGCTTTGGCAAATACTCACATAGATACTTAAAAGAATGAATATTTAACAATGACATTAAGTGTCTGGGTTTCTCTGAAGTAAAGGAAAATAAGAAAAACACTGTTTAGATTATTTCTTTGAAACCACACAAAGCCAAAAGTATATTGTTTTTTAGCGTCAGTACAGAGAATCAAAATCTTTCTCTCTTTGGAAGAATTATGAGCAGAAGAGCAGGACTATCATGCAATTCCTCTATTTCTACAGCTGCAGTTAATTTCTGTGATTGCTTCTTTGTTTCCAACATTTCCCATTTTTGGTAGCAGCTCTACCAATTATTCAGCAAATATTTATTTTGCCCCTATGAAGTCTGAGTCATTGGCTGATAAATAAAATGTAAAGAAGTCAGGATGTAGAAGTACAAAAACATACGGGGATCCAGGTGTAAATAAGGTTTTGACTGTCTACCTTTCACCATCCTTGGGAGGCATGCAAAAAGAAAGGTGTTTACTCAGCACAAAAAATATTATAAGAACACAAAGGTAAAGAAAAAGGACAGAGATTTTCTTTTCCTACATTTTGTGGAATACTGCTAAATGACCATCCTTGAAACAAACTGAATTTGGACACTATAATTCAATGAACAGATAAGAAAAAATAAAATTCTATCTCTTCTGAGCCTATGGTCAAGCTTTA
Organism: Prionailurus bengalensis; assembly: GCF_016509475.1. NCBI lineage: Eukaryota > Metazoa > Chordata > Mammalia > Carnivora > Felidae > Prionailurus > Prionailurus bengalensis. Next base: position 63,720,553 of record NC_057343.1, on the reverse strand, counting down.
TCAATTTGGATACCTTTGCATTGAAATATTTGCTAAGAAAGTTGATAAGTCCAACATTTTTTATTATTTGGATATGACATTGGAAATTTATTAAACTTATTTATTAGGTAAGCAAGTGGCAGGAAAAATTTTGAAATATCTGAATGAATTTCCTATAGGCATCCGGTGTGTGCCTATTCTTGGAAGAAGGTAAGTATTTAAATTTTTTTTCCATTGCAGGCAAACTGTTAGGAAAAGAATGCTGAGGTTAGCATAAGGAAAATTGAAGACTTGTACTACAGTATTTCATTTGTAGCCAACCTCTTCTTAAGCCTATACATTAAAGTATCTGATATACAACAGGTTAACAATAATAAATATGTGAGTCAGTCAAGGCAAATGGAAAAGCAGAGGAGAAAATAACTTGAGATTAAAGCCTGAGCAAGGATGGGAATGCAAAAGGTATGAGTGTCATGAGGTGCTGCCCCTTTGCCAGGAGAGGGCTACGGATTTGCCCCCAAGCTTTCTGGCCACCATCCTAAATGGGGAACAAATGGTTACATAATTCACATTGCCCATGACCTAAATCTAGTGCAGTTATTCAGAAAAAGCATAATTACTCCCAGTACTTAGACCTGAGAGAATTTTCTCCCTCCCTTGGATCCTCATAAAAAAGCCAATGACTTATATCTGGTGAAGCTCCTGGAGAGTATCCTCATAGGGGGTGGGAACATTTCATGGAGGAGCTGCCTCCTATCAGGCCTCTGGGGTCTGGCATCCTCTCAGTACTCAGTAAATGAAGTCACTTAACCTCTTAGTGACCAAGATGCTTCAATTGGAAAACGAGGGCCTGAGTGACCTCTTGGGCTCTGTCCAGAAGTAAAATTCTGTTTCTTGCATTTTGATCATTACAGTAGGTCCTTAAAAAGTTCTGCTTACTAACATTTTTCATCTTAGAAAGGTTGAATAGTCTTGAAATAAGACTATATGTATGTGTGTGTGTTTGTGTGTATATATTCAAAGTTTTTGCTCATTGATCTACTGTACTAGGCAAGGTCCAGGAAGGAAATAGAATCCACACCAGTAATTTAAAAAGAGAATATTTTAAAAAAAGGAATTACTAACTGGTAGCAAGTGGGTAGCCAGCACTAAGAGGGGATAAAAGAGAACTCAAAGAATACATGAGGGCTGAGAAACAGTACCCAGTGAAGGAATGCACTTGGAGTGGGGCATCTTCTGCAATGCTTAGATTTAGACTTCATTGGAGAGGGTGTATCTAGCTGGCCACACTGGTTGGCAGAAAAGTTCACTGTATCACCCAGGCCAACTTTTGTCACAGCCAGTGGGCAGGGGCTGGTGTGCAGGGAACTCAAGCAGGGACTGGCATTCAGAAAACCTTCCATTGGAGTCCCAGCAAAACTTGGTGGAGGGTGTGTCCCTCCCCCCCCCCCCCCGCTCCCCATAACCTCTAGCAGCTGAGCTCTAGGAGCAAGAAGGCAGAAAGCAATCAAGTCAAGAGAAGTCTCTTTCTCTGGTACTACCTCTCCTCTGACACCTTCCACTGACAAAGTTTAACATGGTGCCAGCTGGAAAAGGAGAAGTCTGCACTGATTCCAATTCCAGTATCACAAAGCAGGACAATAAAGGGTGAATTTGAAGATTGGAGGCAAAAAAATGGACAACTGGCATACCCACCTTCCCCTAAGTCATTACATTCTTCCATGTGTAATATGCATATACAAATGTTCATTATGCATTTTATGTTACAGTACATAAAGTGATGCATGTTACAGTGTTGGGATAAGAAACAGTGGCAGTGGGATCTAGGGTACTAGCAATTTCTCCAGCACTCCCATGGGCAGTTGACAATGGAAGTTTGTCAAATAAGCATACTGTATTGCTATAATAACTTTTTAATATTCATGGTATACAAGTTTGTGATTTAGAGCATCACAACAACTTAGTAAGCCAATAATCATCTGAAAAAGGAGACCATATTTTGGGTAAATGTTAATTCATTTATTCAGTCAGCCAACAGATATTTGGTAAATATCTATTATACACTAGATGCTAGGGATATGGAGCAAGATAAAAATTAAAAAGCCCCAAAGAATTTACAGTGATAAGTGCTGTGAAGAAGATGCATAAGTGCTATGAATGAGAATTATAGGGAGACTTCACCTACTCAGGAAGATTGTGGAGAATTCTCAGAAGTGCAGTTGAGGGTTAGCTGAGAGGAGGAGTTAGTTGCTTAAGGGTAGGGTGTGGTGGGCAAAAAGCAGTGCCAGGCATATCCTGTGCAAAGACCCTATGATGAGAAAGAAGATATATTCAAGGAACTGAAAGATCTATGTGCCTGAAGCCTAGGGATCATGGGAAAGGATCGCTGAGAGAGATGAATTCTCCAGCTAACTGCCTTTGACTTCATCTGTGCCAAAGGCTCTTCTGGGTCTCCAGCCTACTGGTCCATACTGCAGATTTGGACTTACTAGCCTCCATAATCATGTGAGCCAATTCCTTATAATAAAATCTTTCTATATATACATCACATATCCTAATGGTTCTATTCCTCTGGAGAATTCTGACTAATACAGATTTTGGTAGGTAGGAAAACACCATGTGGCTACTTCTTAAGGATTTAATACACTGTGCCAATGGTTCTCAAATGGGGGCAGTTTGGGGGATGCTTAGCAATGTCTGGAGACGTTTTTGGTTGCCATCACTTGGGGAAGCTAATATTGGCATCCAGGGAGTAGAGACCAGGCTAAACCTTCTAAATTGAGTAAACATAGCCCCCCGACAACAAAGAATTATCCCTTCTATATTGTCAATAGTAGCAAGGTTGAAAAATCCTGCTCTGTCTGAATGGATAGCCATTGAAATATTTTAAGCAGGACCAGGGTCAGGGGTTGGGGTGGGTGGTAGGAGGAAAGATCAGTGAGACTGATCTTTTGCATTTCAAAAATATCTTGGTCTGGAGAAAGTCCATAGTAGACACACATTGTGATCAAAGGGGTCTTAAGAAATACTGCTGTCATTGTTAGCCTTGTAAAACCTTAAGTGAAATTCATTTGTTTACAATTTTTCATAATATTATTATTATTTTTAAATTATAGCCATAAAAATTCTGGACCCCATTCCTCAGGAAGAAGGAGAAAGTGAGTGATAGCATTATTCAAATGGTTTAACATAGGGGGAAACAATTAAAAGATGGATAATGTTCATCCTTCAGTTATCTCATTCAAATGACATGTGTGACTGATCTCTGTGAAATTAAGGAATTGATTTGTTTTCTATCAACTCAACTTTCAGACTTAAATTTTCCACGTAAGTATGCAACAAATTTCCCCAAATTTCCATATGGTTAAGTGTTACTTAAGACTAGCTGTACAGGAAGTCATAAATATTATGGTGGAAAGGTAATGAAGACTAAATTCTGAGATTTCTAATTTGCAGCCATAGGACCCTTAGCTGAGCTCTGAGGGGAAAGGATCCTGATTGCTGTAGGAAGTTTTTGGTATTGCAGTGATAGATATGAAAATTAGGAAAAAGTGTATTCAGACAGCCCAGTATGTCACAAGACATTCAGACAGCACAGCATATCAATGTACAGTTTGTAGCCCATTCAATTTACCCTATCTTTAACTCAGAAAGGATAATATCTTAACATTCGGACACCTTTTAACCCCCAATCCTTTCTGTCCAGAGATCATGAAAAGTATAGACTGTAGATATACTTCTATAACCAGCTTTGTGGTAAGATTTTTAGAAGAGATTTGTTTTCAACTCTCTTTAAATAAATTATGAATACTGAAAACCATTGCAAAGGTTGTAACCAGACTTGAGTATTTGGCAAACTCTTTTCTTTTCGGCAAACTTAATTTTCCTTTCAAATTCTGATTGAACCAGGGATGTTGGCCCACCTAGACCCAACTTCATCAAAGTACTAATTCTCACTGTATTTTCAAATTATCAGACACTTCCTTTGATCCTTAGACAAAGAGAAACTGTCAGGAAAAAAAAAAGATGGACTGTGATTGAATGCTAAAAGCCAGTGAAAGTAGCTAAAAATAAAACTGTCCTCCAAAGAAATATTAAAAAAAAACTTCTATCTTCATGCAAAAAGGAAAAATAAGAATCTTCATGTTGGCTGGGAAATAAATAACCATGAAAAGTATTTCTTAAGTAGGAAAATCCTAGAATATTATAATTCCAGAGATTCTATATGTTTTTATCTGGGTGAAAAAGTATACATTACTTTTTGCACTGTTGAGCCCACTAGATGCTTTTATTAATTTATACCTTCAAGTCTTCCCCACCCCACTATTATTTGCTTAAAACAAATCAGTGAGCAAACAAACAGGCTAGAGTATTAGAAAGGAAAACTTATGAAAACTGGAAGAATTTGATTGTTACCAATTAGCAATGTGTATTAAGTAGATTCTTAACAGTTGGTATCATAAAGATTAATTAACATTTAGGACTCAGAATTATACATATTAAGTAACTGAATATTCAATCCAGAGGGCTTCTATATACATTTTTAAAACTATAACTGCCTGGCTTCCTCATTTGTACTTGAATTGGCCCCAATACTACACTGTTCTCCCCATGTATACACATATTCACCTTTCACTCACACTCCTGATAAGCGGAACCACATTTCTTTGGAGATGGAAGCAATCTAGATAGTGGCTAAAAGGAAGTGTGGATGAACAAGCAGCTGCAGGGGTGATGTCTACAATATTTAATGACTGTCCTGCAAAGAATCAGAATCACCATTTATAAAAATACTGACCTTCCTACCTCTTGCTACATCACATTTTAAATCAAAGAAAACAAAGATCCTAAAAGAGGAAACATGTGGCCAACTGTTTGCACTGTAGCCCCTGAAATCAATCTACTCCACTGGAGAACATTTTAAATGTGAGAGCATTTGCCTTCATGCTTTGTGCTTTCCTTGTTTTTTTGTTTTTGATACTTATCCTCTCTTTGCCAGATTGTTGGCCGATAAATTATTTTCAAACATTTATATGACTTCTGTTTATGTATTCCAGAAGGGGGAAGACCTTTTGTTATAGGTAGTAAAAATCAAGTGAAACAGAGAGTCAGGGTCGTGATTTGCCAAAGGTCAAGGGTCATGACAAGTGACTGACTCCAGAGGCTTTGAGGTCAGAGGTGCAACTGGAATCCCATAACCTCCACTCTGGCTTTTTACATTACAAAGGAGAGCAATGCTTTCCTAACTTCTGTGAAGGAATCTATCTTCCCAGTTTTCCTTGAAAAATTATTTCAAAATGATTCTGCCCATGATTTTTCCCCTTGAAACCAAGTGGCATGAAATAGGCTTTTATATAAATTGAATGTCTCCTTAGCTTTTTATTAGTATTCTATACTGGCAACCTAGAGGAGGAGGAACTAACAGAGATTAATATGTGTTTTTTTAAATGGAAAATAAGCACATTTTTTAAAAGTTCAAAACCCAAAGAGGTATATTTATCTTTTTGTTATTTTCTTTTTCAATCCCATGTGTATTTATTGAATGTACCTAAAATTTTGTTTTCCTTGAAAGACTTAAGTAAGAGCAATAGTGGTCTCTTATGCTTTCTATTGGGGATATATCTTTAGAGTTAAGTTCTTAATACAGGTCCAAAATAAGGTTTTGTAACAGGAACCATTCTGGCATTATTATATATACATTTTTATTTAAAACAAATACAAAACATCAATGATGTCAGGGCCTCTGTTTAGGTCAGAGTGTCTGGCAGATCTCACAATATATTAGTGGCTGCAGCTATATCTATACCATGTGAACTGGAGGAAAAATGCAGAACCTTACTTTTCAACTCCATTGGTTTCTAACCTCTCATGAGCACTTAATTCCTCATAGAGAAGGAAATAGTCACGCTGTAGAATCCTGTGGCCCATGAAGGGTAATTGGATAACATCTTTTGAAAGATTTACAAGGCTGCCAAGGATTTTGCCAGCTTTAAACCTGATTGATTCAGTGTGAAAAGATCTGAACAATTCTGACCTAAAAGTTTAAAGACAGACCTTTCCTGTGAAAGTATAATTTAGAGCCTGTAATAAAATTGTATTGGAAAACACCACATTGAAGAACATAGCCATAAATTGCAAAACGTAGCATTATGTTAAAGGACATTTTTTTCCCTCAAGTCCTCTGAAAGAACCCTAATTGTTTACCAGATACTTTAATAATGAAGTGATTTTGGTTTTGTTTTATTATTATTATTTTTTGCTTTATTTTTATTTTTTTTTCCCTGGGAGAAGTTCTTCAAGAAAGACAAAACTATCCAACTACTTTGCCTCCCTAACCAAGAAGTCAAATTTCTTGATAATACATACAGATGGAGTTTATATAAGTTTTTTCTTATTAGGTAAAGTAAAAGCGAAATTCTGTTTATCTTTAACAAAGAGTAGACTAAACAGACGTGTTCCATATTTTAATTTTTCAAGGTGCTAATTCTCATCATATATTAATTGCCATTTTGACAAAATATATACATTCATAATTAGTACAATATTTTGTGGGTAGACTCAAATGCCTGTGATGACTCAGATAGATTAATGATTAAATATCTTCCAGCTAATTACTCCAGGCCATTAATTATTTATCTAAGTCCATAATTCTATCATCTATTTTAGCCTCCCTCTTCTATTTCCCATTTTGGAAGAAGCAGGTCTGGGAAAGCTAAAGCATAAACATTTCAAATAAACAAAATTAAGCAGAGTACATATATCTTTTTTTTCCTTTTCTTTAGAATCAGGGAAAAATGGAGACTATGGTATTTAGACAAAAGCCTATTGATCTTTAAACAATACCTCCTTTGTGACATGTTCACTAACTTTGTGTTTCTTCCTCAAATTTCAGTTTGAAGGATTAGGGAAAAATGCCATGTGCCCACTTACCTGTGATTTGGGAGATATGCCATTTGCTTTCTGATTCTTTGAATCATGTGGACTAGTCTTAGATATTTAAAATAGGAATCCCAATTTAGGGTACTTTTGTCCCTATACACATATTTACAAGTGACCAGAAATGACTGCTTTTTTATACAGATTTGTGAGAACACAAACTTGCCAACAAATTGAAAGCTTACTTTCCCACCATCCTTTCAAAAGACTAAACAAAAGCAGAACTGTACCATTAAGAAAGAAGTTTCAATTAAGTAATGTGTAAAGGAGGAACCTTCTTCCGTGTAAACTAGTTTATATTGAGAAAGGCGTTCCTAAAGCAAAGAGGGGACAATGTGCTGGGCTCTCATATTTCTTTCCTGAAGAATTAGGCAGTAAGTTAGCTCAGGTTTTCACCCTTTCCAACTCTAAGTAGAGTTAAGTGTCTAGGAGGTAATTCAACCGGCCACCTGAAAATCTGCCCTGTCTTAAGAATTAGAACAGTTCCACCCTTATTGAAGCCATCAAGAGTTGAATAAATTCCACTGTATCAACTTCCAGCTGGCTGTTAGCAATTTCTGCAGGACAGTGTTAATATGTTGGTCTACAACAGTACTCTAAACTGGCACGGTCCCCAGAAGCTCTTCCTCAGAACGTTACAGTCAGTTAAGCCGAAAATTGTTACCTACTGGAAAAATACCCCAGGGTGAATGAAGAGGCATATTAGGAATTGGCAATAAAAGTATTTTTTGATATGTTCACATCACTTCAAATATCTTTATACAAGTCATCCATTCAACAATAAAGGCTTAGAACAGATAGCCTTTTCCAGATGCTTGACTTTGAGTTCTGGTGCCACCTAGTGGAAAGGAGGAGGAAGAGAAGATGCAATAGAGGCCTGATGAGACACCGCTCAGTAGATCATGACTATCATTTGACTAATTTCCTTCAAATCACTTAGTATATAAAAATTATCTGTCACTTTCCTGATGAGATATTTTTGGCTCCCCATCAGTTAAAGGATTATCAAACCCCTATTTTTCTGACATACCTTTGTAGCATTACTTGCAACTATTTCTCTCCATAAGTTTTTCATAATAGCCAGGTTGGTCTACTTCCAAACCACAGTCCTCATCTTTGCTCATGGTACCTTCCCAGACAGAACAGACTCTCTCATCTTTTTAGAATCTCTTCTTTGGAAAGACCTTATGGATGAATTAGTTGTCTCCAGTCATTATGCTTCCCATAAAATCCCCTTCTAAGAATTTTCCTCAGTCTCTTCTTGAACATCTCTGGAGGCAATGAATTCAACCTGATCTGAGATAGCTTGCTAGATTTTCAATCACCTCTGGGTAGGAAGTGTTTTCTTACATTGGACCCACAGGCTCAGCTCAAGAGCACCTCACATGGAGGTGTGAGTTCAGTGCAGACTCCAGAGCAAGTGGAGTTCACATTTCAACTTTGCAGCTTTCTAGTTGTGTGACACTGGGAATATGACAAGCTCTCTAGATCTCAGTTTTTTCACAATAAAATAAAATGAGAATAATGCCTATTATCGTATCAGCATTGTGAATCAGCTTGTAGGTGTGAAAGCACTTACCTGCTTTCACGGTACATGCTTTAAAAGTGTTTGATTTATTATATGTATAGCTTGGGGGATTCATCAAGATATAAGCAATGGTTGCAGTTAATGGGAAGAGATGAAAAAAGTATACTGAATGATAAACCTTAATGTGTATACTTGGACTATTCTACCTATAAGGTGCTCTGATAGTTCCTAAAGATATAAGTTTGGAAGATGCTGCATGCTATAGGCAGCTATCTGCTATATACAACTATACAGCCATATATATAGCTGTACATAGATACATATACATAGATATGTGATAATTAACATAATCAAGGCTGTCAATTCCCAACATATTAACAACTTACCTTACTTTGCCTAAGTTGGCATTTCCTAAACCTATTTGACCCAATAATCCTTTTTAATGTAACACCTTAACATCTTATTACACATTTATGGCTTAAAAGAGGGATCTTCAACTCAAAACCTTTAAGGACAAAGCAAATCACACAAACTGGGGAAGTAGGTCAGGTTAAATGCAGTATGGGATAATAAGAATTATGGAAAATAAGAGGATACATATCTCACCTAAATGCAGTTCAGTTTGGCTTGTGAAAAACACTGAGGCCTAAGAAAACATCTGCAAGCTGACCCTGGGCCATGTTCAGCCAATCTGTGAGTCCTGCAGCGTGACTAAAGGGAACTAACTGTGTAACCTGGGGAAGAATGTATTTTTAGAGATAATAAGGAGAAGTTAACAAAAGAGATTGTGAAGGAGAGGTAAAAGATATCAGATCAGGAAAGGGTAGCATACTGGAAACAAAAAGAGGCAAAATAGAGGGGTCTCTGGAACCAGAGAGAGGGTGTATTCATTTCCATTGCTGCTGTTACAAAATGCTACTGCCTATTGGCTTAACACAAAACTATTATTTTACAATTCTGTGGGTCAGAGTCTGATGTGGATCTCAGTGGGCTAAAATCAAGCTGTTGGCAGAGCTGTTCTACTTTTGGAGGCTCTAGGTGAGAATCAGCTGCCTACCCTTTCCAGTTTCTAGAAGCTGCTTACAGTCCTTGGCTTTGGCCCCCTTCTCCCGCAAAGACATGTTGCGTCCAGTCCTTTTTATTTCACATTAGTCTAACCTCTTCTCCTGCTTCCCTTTTCCACTTAAAAAAACTCTTTAATTTTTTATTTATTATTTGTGTGTGTGTGTGTGTGTGTGTGTGTGTGTGTGAGAGAGAGAGAGAGAGAGAGAGAGAGAGAGAGAGAGAGAGAGAGAAAATCCCAAGCAGGCTCCACACCCAGCATGGAGCCCAACAAAGGGTTTGAGCCCATGACCCCAGGATCATGACCTGAGCCAAAATCAAGAGTCAACCCTCAATTGCCTGAGCCACCCAGGCACCCCTCCTTCTTCCACTTAAAAAAAAACCAAACCTTGTGATTACATGGAACTCATCTGGATATGCCAGGATACTTTATTTTAAAGTCAGCCAATTAGCAACATTAATTCCATCTGCAACCATAATTCCCCTCTGTCATGTATCACAACAAATTCACAGATTCAGGAAATTAGAACACGGACACCTTGGGGGAGCCATTATTTTGCCTATAGCAGAGAGTAAATAGGAAGAATACCGAAGAGAGGCCACTATGACTCAGCAAGGACTGGAGCTTCTTTGCACCCCTGCTCCCCTCAAACTATCCATTCTCTTCATAATAATGGGAGAGAAAGTTAAGAAAGGGGAAGGAAATTGAACCCCATCTGGCAAGAAATTATGCTTATAATATACAGTGTGTGGCTCTATGGGGTCTATACAAATTAGAATACAGATGCTCCTTCAGGAAGAAGGATTAGAAAAGGGGCCTCTTAAAGAAAGAGAAAAGGGGGCCTTTTCTAAGCAGATAAAGTCCCAAAAGGTTACCCCACCCCCATCTAAGGGAAGATGGTTTCAAAAAGAACCCCTACTCAGGCTGATGCGGTCCTGTGAAAGACCGTGGAGAGAGATAAGCAGAGAGCCCATATAGCCTCAGCTGGGTTCTTTTGCATGGGGCACAGCCTGACAACAGGGGCCCAGTGGCAGGCAGCAGACAGCCTGTATTCTGGGTCATCCTGTGAAAGCTTCTCCTCAGCCGCTGAGACATGCTTCTTCCATGGCCTTCCCCAAACTTTGTAGGGTTTTCTCGAAGGGTTTTGTACCAAGCTCTAGGATAGCCCATAGCATATGTTATCTTGGTTTCTTACATAAATACCTTTCTTCTTGACACAGTGAGTTGTCTGAATACAAAGGACATTTAAAATACTTTTTTTCAATCCCAGCAGAATGTCTATTTATATCATTAGATTTACCACTGGTGGGGTACCTGAGATGATTTCACAGGATTTTAAGATAAATTTTAAAACATTGCTAGTTTAGGATTTGAGTATATATTTATGTGTTTGTGTGTGTGTGTGTGTGTGTGCGTGTGTGTGTGTGTGTAGCTTCCTGATATTCAAAGTGTGTCCTCAGCCTCACTGGGAGCTCATGAGAAATGCAGAAATGTGCCCCACCCAGACTTAATGCACCAGAATCTTTTTTTTTTTTTTTGAGAGAGAGACAGACAGACATGCAGACAGACAGTGTTCACATGGGGGAAAGGCAGAGGAAAAGGGAGAGAGAATTTTAAGTAGGCTCCATGCTTAGGTCTGAGCCAGACTTGGGGCTTGATCTCACAACTGTGAGATCATGACCTGAGCCAAAATCAAGAGTCAGATGTTTAACCTTAGTTTTGTCTCCAGGTGACTTGTGCACATAACAAAGTTTGAGAAATAGGGATGAAGAATCAAACCCATGATCTGACAGGTAATACTGTGTAGAATGGGAAACATTTTTAAAAAGTGAGTCCATTTAAGCTTCATTTAAAGAAAAATACCCCATAGGGGTTACTTAATATGGCAAACGGTGAAAGACCTTAAAAAAAAAAGACTGAAATGTGGAAAATAATGAACACAAAAATGTGACTAAAAACTGTGTGTTGAATTTGTTGGATATTTAATTTTCTGTGTCTTTTGGCACCATGTTATTACTCTCACCTAATAGATTGTTACTTTCTTTTTTCTGCCACCTCTATCTTGAGTCTTCTTTCCGTTTTCCTTCGTAAGTCAGTAACTTCAAAGCTTTGCCTTATTCATTTCTTCACTTAGTCAACAGATAACTTACTGAGCACTTGTCTGTGCCATATTCTAGGCATTGGTAAACAAAAAATGGTTTAGTATTAGATAGATATTAGAGATACTATATTATCACCATAGATATTATCCCATCATACCTATGATATCTGAAATTCATGTAGGCACCTAGAGTAATTCCTCTATTGCTGACAAATAACAAATGTAAGAACAAAGAACAAACCCAATTATCTCCAGGTTTGACTTAATCACACAAAGCAATGAGCACATGCACATGTTACAATATGTTAGTTATAAATGAAAGTTTACTTATTGCTACTTGGGGGCAATACAGTCTTACTCTTGGAATCCTGGGCATTAATTATTCAACCATACCTTTCTTAATCTAACCCTCAGGAAATCAGGAATTTCAGAGGTAAAATGCTTAACCTACAGAGCTTATTATTCTTTTCAGACTTTCAAAATAGTCATACTTCAGGAAGATGCTAATCATGATTCTCTTGTTTACTTATGAGTAAATCTTTTACAGTGTAACATTAGGGATATTGTTCATCTGTATTTTTCTAGTTTAACACTTCCAAGTGCCTAAATAAGTGATTCATGAATGGCTTAGAGTGTGGTTTTAAGATCAAGAGACATGGGAAATTTGTACCTATAGAGTATCTTTCAATTATAAGAAAACCTTATTTATTTTGGGGTGTCTAAGGTAGCTTAGTCGGTTAAGCATCTGACTTTTGATTTCAGTTCTGGTGATGAATTTGCACAGTCGTGGGATTGAGCCCCACGTGGGGTTCTGTGTTGAGCACTGAGCCTGCTTAAGATTCTCTCTCTCGAGGTTGCGGCAAGATGGCGGCTTAGGAGGACGCTGGGCTCACCGCACGTCCTGCTGATCACTTAGATTCCATCTACACCTGCCTAAATAACCCAGAAAACTGCCAGAGGATTAGCAGAACAGAGTCGCCGGAGCCAAACGCAGACGAGAGGCCCACGGAAGAGGGTAGGAAGGGCGGCGAGGCGGTGCGCGCTCCACGGACTGGCGGGAGGGAGCCGGGGCGGAGGGGCGGCTCGCCGGCCAAGCAGAGCCCCCGAGTCGGGCTTGCAAAAGCGGAGGGGCCGGGCGGACTGTGTTCCGACAGCAAGCGCGACTTAGCGTCTGGGAGGTCAGAAATTAACAGCTCTGCTCGGAAAGCGGGAAGGCTGGAGGACAAAGGGAGGGAGAGCTGCTGAGCCCCCTGACAACAGAGCTCAGTTTGGTGGGGAACAAAGGCGCTCGCCAGCGCCATTTCCCCCGCCCATCCCCCAGCCGAAATCCCAAAGGGAACCGGTTCCTGCCAGGGAACTTGCTCGCTCCGCGCAAACACCCAACTCTGCGCTTCTGCTGAGCCAAACCTCCGGCAGCGGATCTGACTCCCTCCCGCTGCCACAGGGCCCCTCCTGAAGTGGATCACCTAAGGAGAAGCGATCTAAGCCTGCCCCTCCTGCCCCCGAGCACCTTGCCTACCCACCCCAGCTAATACGCCAGATCCCCAGCATCACAAGCCTGGCAGGGTGCAAGTAGCCCAGACGAGCCACACCAACCCACAGTGAATCCCGCCCCTAGGAGAGGGGAAGAGAAGGCACACACCAGTCTGACTGTGGCCCCAGCGGTGGGCTGGGGGCAGACATCAGGTCTGACTGCGGCCCCGCCCACCAACTCCAGGTATACACCACAGCACAGGGGAAGTGCCCTGCAGGTCCTCACCACACCAGGGACTATCCAAAATGACCAAGCGGAAGAACTCCCCTCAGAAGAATCTCCAGGAAATAACAACAGCTAATGAGCTGATCAAAAAGGATTTAAATAATATAACAGAAAGTGAATTTAGAATAATAGTCATAAAATTAATCACTGGGCTTGAAAACAGTATACAGGACAGCAGAGAATCTCTTGCTACAGAGATCAAGGGACTAAGGAACAGTCACGAGGAGCTGAAAAACGCTTTAAACGAAATGCATAACAAAATGGAAACCACCACAGCTCGGCTTGAAGAGGCAGAGGAGAGAATAGGTGAACTAGAAGATAAAGTTATGGAAAAAGAGGAAGCTGAGAAAAAGAGAGATAAAAAAATCCAGGAGTATGAGGGGAAAATTAGAGAATTAAGTGATACACTAAAAAGAAATAATATACGCATAATTGGTATCCCAGAGGAGGAAGAGAGAGGGAAAGGTGCTGAAGGGGTACTTGAAGAAATCATAGCTGAGAACTTCCCTGAACTGGGGAAGGAAAAAGGCATTGAAATCCAAGAGGCACAGAGAACTCCCTTCAGACGTAACTTGAATCGATCTTCTGCACGACATATCATAGTGAAACTGGCAAAATACAAGGATAAAGAGAAAATTCTGAAAGCAGCAAGGGGTAAACGTGCCCTCACATATAAAGGGAGACCTATAAGACTCGTGACTGATCTCTCTTTTGAAACTTGGCAGGCCAGAAAGAATTGGCAAGAGATTTTCAGGGTGCTAGACAGAAAAAATATGCAGCCAAGAATCCTTTATCCAGCAAGTCTGTCATTTAGAATAGAAGGAGAGATAAAGGTCTTCCCAAACAAACAAAAACTGAAGGAATTTGTCACCACTAAACCAGCCCTACAAGAGATCCTAAGGGGGACCCTGTGAGACAAAGTCCCAGAGACATCACTATAAGCATAAAACATACAGACATCACAATGACTCTAAACCCGTATCTTTCTATAATAACACTGAATGTAAATGGATTAAATGCGCCAACCAAAAGACATAGGGTATCAGAATGGATAAAAAAACAAGACCCATCTATTTGCTGTCTACAAGAGACTCATTTTAGACCTGAGGACACCTTTAGATTGAGAGTGAGGGGATGGAGAACTATTTATCATGCGACTGGAAGCCAAAAGAAAGCTGGAGTAGCCATACTTATATCAGACAAACTAGACTTTAAATTAAAGGCTGTAACAAGAGATGAAGAAGGACATTATATAATAGTTACAGGGTCTATCCATCAGGAAGAGCTAACAATTATAAATGTCTATGCACCGAATACCGGAGCCCCCAAATATATAAAACAATTACTCATAAACATAAGCAACCTTATTGATAAGAATGTGGTAATTGCAGGGGACTTTAATACACCACTTACAGAAATGGATAGATCATCTAGACACACGGTCAATAAAGAAACAAGGGCCCTGAATGAGACATTGGATGAGATGGACTTGACAGATATATTTAGAACTCTGCATCCCAAAGCAACAGAATATACTTTCTTCTCGAGTGCACATGGAACATTCTCCAAGATAGATCATATACTGGGTCACAAAACAGCCCTTCATAAGTTTACAAGAATTGAAATTATACCATGCTTACTTTCAGACCACAATGCCATGAAGCTTGAAATCAACCACAGGAAAAAGTCTGGAAAACCTCCAAAAGCATGGAGGTTAAAGAACACCCTACTAACGAATGAGTGGGTCAACCAGGCAATTAGAGAAGAAATTAAAAAATATATGGAAACAAACGAAAATGAAAATACAACAATCCAAACGCTTTGGGACGCAGCAAAGGCAGTCCTGAGAGGAAAATACATTGCAATCCAGGCCTATCTCAAGAAACAAGAAAAATCCCAAATACAAAATCTAACAGCACACCTAAAGGAACTAGAAGCAGAACAGCAAAGGCAGCCTAAGCCCAGCAGAAGAAGAGAAATAATAAAGATCAGAGCAGAAATAAACAATATAGAAACTAAAAAAACTGTAGAGCAGATCAACGAAACCAAGAGTTGGTTTTTTGAAAAAATAAACAAAATTGACAAACCTCTAGCCAGGCTTCTCAAAAAGAAAAGGGAGATGACCCAAATAGATAAAATCATGAATGAAAATGGAATTATTACAACCAATCCCTCAGAGATACAAACAATTATCAGGGAATACTATGAAAACTTATATGCCAACAAATTGGACAACCTGGAAGAAATGGACAAATTCCTGAACACCCACACGCTTCCAAAACTCAATCAGGAGGAAATAGAAAGCTTGAACAGACCCATAACCAGCGAAGAAATTGAATCGGTTATCAAAAATCTCCCAACAAATAAGAGTCCAGGACCAGATGGCTTCCCAGGGGAGTTCTACCAGACGTTTAAAGCAGAGATAATACCTATCCTTCTCAAGCTATTCCAAGAAATAGAAAGGGAAGGAAAACTTCCAGACTCATTCTATGAAGCCAGTATTACTTTGATTCCTAAACCAGACAGAGACCCAGTAAAAAAAGAGAACTACAGGCCAATATCCCTGATGAATATGGATGCAAAAATTCTCAATAAGATACTAGCAAATCGAATTCAACGGCATATAAAAAGAATTATTCACCATGATCAAGTGGGATTCATTCCTGGGATGCAGGGCTGGTTCAACATTCGCAAATCAATCAACGTGATACATCACATTAACAAAAAAAGAGAGAAGAACCATATGATCCTGTCAATCGATGCAGAAAAGGCCTTCGACAAAATCCAGCACCCTTTCTTAATAAAAACCCTTGAGAAAGTCGGGATAGAAGGAACATACTTAAAGATCATAAAAGCCATTTATGAAAAGCCCACAGCTAACATCATCCTCAACGGGGAAAAACTGAAAGCTTTTTCCCTGAGATCAGGAACACGACAAGGATGCCCACTCTCACCGCTGCTGTTTAACATAGTGCTGGAAGTTCTAGCATCAGCAATCAGACAACAAAAGGAAATCAAAGGCATCAAAATTGGCAAAGATGAAGTCAAGCTTTCGCTTTTTGCAGATGACATGATATTATACATGGAAAATCCGATAGACTCCACCAAAAGTCTGCTAGAACTGATACAGGAATTCAGCAAAGTTGCAGGATACAAAATCAATGTACAGAAATCAGTTGCATTCTTATACACTAACAATGAAGCAACAGAAAGACAAATAAAGAAACTGATCCCATTCACAATTGCACCAAGAAGCATAAAATACCTAGGAATAAATCTAACCAAAGATGTAAAGGATCTGTATGCTGAAAACTATAGAAAGCTTCTGAAGGAAATTGAAGAAGATTTAAAGAAATGGAAAGACATTCCCTGCTCATGGATTGGAAAAATAAATATTGTCAAAATGTCAATACTACCCAAAGCTATCTACACATTCAATGCAATCCCAATCAAAATTGCACCAGCATTCTTCTCGAAACTAGAACAAGCAATCCTAAAATTCATATGGAACCACAAAAGGCCCCGAATAGCCAAAGGAATTTTGAAGAAGAAGACCAAAGCAGGAGGCATCACAATCCCAGACTTTAGCCTCTACTACAAAGCTGTCATCATCAAGACAGCATGGTATTGGCACCAAAACAGACACATAGACCAATGGAATAGAATAGAAACCCCAGAACTAGACCCACAAACGTATGGCCAACTCATCTTTGACAAAGCAGGAAAGAACATCCAATGGAAAAAAGACAGCCTCTTTAACAAATGGTGCTGGGAGAACTGGACAGCAACATGCAGAAGGTTGAAACTAGACCACTTTCTCACACCATTCACAAAAATAAACTCAAAATGGATAAAGGACCTAAATGTGAGACAGGAAACCATCAAAACCTTAGAGGAGAAAGCAGGAAAAGACCTCTCTGACCTCAGCCGTAGCAATCTCTTACTCGACACATCCCCAAAGGCAAGGGAATTAAAAGCAAAAGTGAATTACTGGGACCTTATGAAGATAAAAAGCTTCTGCACAGCAAAGGAAACAACCAACAAAACTAAAAGGCAACCAACGGAATGGGAAAAGATATTCGCAAATGACATATCGGACAAAGGGCTAGTATCCAAAATCTATAAAGAGCTCACCAAACTCCACACCCGAAAAACAAATAACCCAGTGAAGAAATGGGCAGAAAACATGAATAGACACTTCTCTAAAGAAGACATCCGGATGGCCAACAGGCACATGAAAAGATGTTCAGCGTCGCTCCTTATCAGGGAAATACAAATCAAAACCACACTCAGGTATCACCTCACGCCAGTCAGAGTGGCCAAAATGAACAAATCAGGAGACTATAGATGCTGGAGAGGATGTGGAGAAACGGGAACCCTCTTGCACTGTTGGTGGGAATGCAAATTGGTGCAGCCGCTCTGGAAAGCAGTGTGGAGGTTCCTCAGAAAATTAAAAATAGACCTACCCTATGACCCAGCAATAGCACTGCTAGGAATTTATCCAAGGGATACAGGAGCACTGATGCATAGGGCCACTTGTACCCCAATGTTCATAGCAGCACTCTCAACAATAGCCAAATTATGGAAAGAGCCTAAATGTCCATCAACTGATGAATGGATAAAGAAAATTGTGGTTTATATACACAATGGAATATTACGTGGCAATGAGAAAAAATGAAATATGGCCTTTTGTAGCAACGTGGATGGAACTGGAGAGTGTGATGCTAAGTGAAATAAGCCATACAGAGAAAGACAGATACCATATGGTCTCACTCTTATGTGGATCCTGAGAAACTTCACAGGAACCCATGGGGGAGGGGAAGGAAAAAAAAAAAAAGAGGTTAGAATGGGAGAGAGCCAAAGCATAAGAGACTGTTAAAAACTGAGAACAAACTGAGGGTTGATGGGGGGTGGGAGGGAGGAGAGGGTGGGTGATGGGTATTGAGGAGGGCACCTTTTGGGATGAGCACTGGGTGTTGTATGGAAACCAATTTGTCAATAAATTTCAGAAAAAAAAAAAATATTCTCTCTCTCTACCTCTCTCCCACTCTCTCTCTGAAATAAAAAATGTAAAAAAAATTTCAAAAGAAAACCTTCTTATTTAAAGATTTATGGCAAATGATAATCAATATTTTATTTGTTAGAAAATTGTTTCAATAATCCAATGAAGATCTAATATGAATTATTGACCACTGAAGTGGTTTTAGTATCTAAGACATTCAAATGATCACTTCTGTGCGTTACTTTGATGTGAGAGCTATGATTTAATGTTTATCAGATGCCTTAAGTGGTTTTTTTTTGTATCTTCTGATTTAATCCTCACAACTTCCATCTTACGGGAGAGAAAACTGAGGTACAGTTGATTTGAATCCAGGCAATGTGAAGATAAAGTTCAAATTCTAATCCTTTCATTCCTTCCTTGTCATTAACTTTTTTTTTTTTTTTAAGTTCATGGTGTCTGTGAAGCATGAGTCTCTAATACCAAGGAAAAAAAACTAGCTAGCTTGAAGAAAAAATAAATTGAAATGGAAAGCAATTAATTTCTCTTAATGTGAATGAAGGATGACCTAAATACTTGTGGAGAGGTGATTTCAAGTATGGAAATGTACAGGAAAAAAAATCTTCTTTACTAAATAAGCAATTTAGCATTAATCCTCCTGTTTTTTAATCTTTATATTTTACATTTTTTATATTTGCTCTTAAAACTTTCTATTTTCTACCAAACCACAGGTACATCGTTACATATATGTACATTCTCCTTCTCAATGTATGTATGAATATATATTCATACACACACACACATGCCATTATTTACTTATAAATAATGTCATTTTATAAATAAATAGGCCTTGACCCTCTTTACCCCTCTGTAAATCTCTCAGTTCTTTGTTTGGCAAGAAAGTATGATCAGTAGAATGAACCTGCATCTACAACCAAAGAAATCTTTAATTCAAACCCTTGTTTATGACTGGCTGTTTGTGCCTCGGTATCTTCTATTTGTAACACGAGAACCATAGCAGAACCCAACAGAAAGGGCTATTAGGAGGATTAAATGCAATAAGGAATGTCAGTAGTACCTTCCCTCTGGAGGAGCTTTAGGACTTGACCCTCCAAACTTGTTTCTTGATGTGCTGGTAAAAGATATAGCCTAGATTAGGCTGTGCTCGTTAGATTTCAGCCTTCCCTGTTTCAGTCCATAAGCTAGGACTCAGCATAAACCCCATTCAGTCTAGTCTGCATGTTCTATATCAGCCACAAAATGTTCTCATGCAAAGACAGCTTTCCCTTCAATGTGTGGTGGCTTTGCAATTGAGAAATACAGAAACAAAGATCTAGTAAAATTAAGTTACTTAAAATAACTGAAGTAATATACACTGGAAGGTATGTGATGACATCATTGTATAATAATATTACTACATACATTAGAAAAACTTTCAAATGCATACATTTTTCTCTGTTGTTATGGTTATTATGGATGCAGTAATTTTTATGTAGTCATGGGACTTACATATGGATTGTTTAGATTTCTTTCTTTTGTATCCTTCAGAAACTTAACCATTTTTTTTGGCATTATAATATTGCTTCAAGAAATCTGAAAAGAGACATTCAAATGTTTCAAATAACTATTCTGCAAACATAAATTTTCTGTATCTAACATGTATTGGTGTATTTATAATTTTAAAAAATCTACATTTTAAAATTACTTTGGTAATGTTTTTGAAATACATTTTATATTACTTTCTGGAATGATTTTAGCCCTTGGGTAAAGCCAACAATTAAAAAAAGGATTTGACACCTCAAAAAAAATGAAATACTTTTGGCATGTGAAAAGTCACACCTCAAATTTTAGCTGTTAATAATAACAGGGATAGTTATAGCGGAAAGGGTCGTTACACACTTATAAAGGAAGTTTCACTAAATATAGTCAGCATCAGAAGTGTTGATGGGAAGAGTTGAAAATAAAACCTCAAGACAACTTTTTATTTAAAATTCTACTTTTTTGGGTGTGTTAATGTCATTTGGAGGAAACCTCACACTTTCTTGCAACATAATAAAGAAATAATAATACACATAATAAAGAAATGAGAAAATAATTTTTAAAATGGTGGGTAGCCCAAAGAAGTAGACAGTGTGTCTTTCAACGGGCACATAAATATTGCATGAGACAGTTTAAGGCTTTCATCTTATTCACCTTGTTGGTCTATTCAGGAGACTTGTCTGACACCAGTTTGGTTGCAATACATTTTCTTCCTATAGTTTTAATTAAGCTACATAAAAATTGCTTTGTCCTGATAAGTAGTCTGGATTTTCTTCACTGTAACAGGGTCAATATTCTTCTAAATATTATACCAGAACATTTTAATTTCTTACAGGAAACATGTCCACCTTCAGGTCAAAAATAGAGAAGAGAAAGGCTGGAAAGATGGTGAAGTAGGAGGACCCTAGGCTACTTCATTACACAGATACAACTAACATCATTGTAACACTCACATCATTGTAAATAACCCAGAAAATGACTCAAAGACTGGCAGAACAAACACCAAAGCTAAAGGTAGAGAAGAAGCAACCCCAAAGAGAGTATGAAGAACAGAGACCAGTAGTGAACTAAATACCCACAGCACTATCTGATGGAGGGAGGGGCCTGCACATGTAGACAGAGAGAGAGGCAGACTATTACACCTGGGAGCCCGCATGGAGAACACAAATCCCCATAACATTTGGCTTTGAAAACTAAAGGGACTGGATTTCATGAGTGCTTACAACCAACAGGACTTAAAACCTGGAATTTTAAAAACCAGTGGGCTATGCTCTGGAAGAGTGGGAGGGTGAGAGGAAATTGAGTCCCCACCCTAAAAGAGACAGAACAACAAACAGCCCCTCTGAGATACAGCAGAGAAGCAGCAGTTTGAAAAACACCTGGTACTTACTGGAGGGAGACTTGTTTACTCATCTCAGAGCACATCATGAAGGGAAAGAGATAACTGGGAGACTCCTTCAGGAGCAGGGGAGCTGGCAGGTGCCATTTCCCTACCCTGCTCCCAACATAAACTCACCGTCACCTGCACAAATCAGCACACCACCACACTCACTACCTAACTTGCTGACAACACCAGCCCTCCTACTTGTGCTTCAGAGTATCCACCCCTTCTAGCAGGGGAGCTGGCAGGTGCCATTTCCCTACCATGCTCCCAACATAAACTCACCCTCACCTGCACAAATCAGCACACCACCACACTCACTACCTAACTTGCTGACAACACCAGCCCTCCTACTTGTGCTTCAGAGTATCCACCCCTTCTAGCCAGGCCAACCTCAGTCCACTACTGCAGTTCCCCTCTCCTAGAGGACTGGCACAACCCTTGCCAAAAACACCATGCCCCACACTGTTCACATTGTGGATCCACTCCCCCCAATATGCTCATGGCCAGAGCCCATCCAAAGTTGTGTCATAAGCCTGGCAGTGTGAAAGCAGCCCAGAGAGGGGCCAGCACCACTCCAATGAGACTTCTGTGCCAGGGAGAGGGAAAGATAAGCACACACACCAGTCAGACTGTGGTCCCGGCAGTGAGCTGGGGGCAGACATCTGGTCGTACTGCAGGACCCACCTACCAATGAAAGCTCAGGGGACAATGCAGGGAAAGTGCCCTGAAGTTTGGTGCTACTACATCTTGCAAATGCGTGGTATGACTCAACTTAAGCCCAGGCGGGTCCAGACTGGCCCACTAACACCACAGGGACCATACACTGCCACAACAGGCAAAGAGAGCCAGACAATTGGACTGAAGGAAAAAGTGACTCAGCCACAACAGCAAGGTGCAATCAACACACATAGGAGACAACCCTGAAGTGCCAGGTTCTACTGAACAGGGAATACTGCACTGCAAGGAACTACAGAACCTCTGCTTCAAAAAGCCACTACTTTCAAGAGTAGGGCATATAGTTGACTTTCCTAAAACACAGAAGCAGACACAAAGAGACAAAATGAGGAGACAGAGGAACATACCCCAAATGAAAGGACAGGAAAAATCACAGCAAGAGATCTAAGTAAAATGGAGTAAGTAATATGCCTGATAGAGAATTTAAAATAATGATCATAAAGATACTCACTGGACTTGAGAAAAAAGTGGAGGACAGGGGCGCCTGGGTGGCGCAGTCGGTGAAGCGTCCGACTTCAGCCAGGTCACGATCTCGCGGTCCGTGAGTTCGAGCCCCGTGTCGGGCTCTGGGCTGATGGCTCAGAGCCTGGAGCCTGTTTCTGATACTGTGTCTCCCTCTCTCTCTGCCCCTCCCCCGTTCATGCTCTGTCTCTCTCTGTCCCAAAAATAAATAAACGTTGAAAAAAAAAATTAAAAAAAAAAAAAGTGGAGGACATCAGTGAGATCTTCAACAAAGAGATAAAAAAGAATCAATCAAAATGAAGAAAATGACAAATGAAATTAAGAAAATAAAACTATATGAAATAAATAGCACACTAGGGGAAGCAGAGGAACAAATCAGCAACCTGGAGGACAGAGTAATGGAAAGTAATCAAGCTGAGCAGGTGAGAGAGAAAAAAAATATGCAAAATGAGAATAGACACAGGAAACTCAGTGACACCATCAAGCAAAATAACATTCACATTATAGGGATCCCAGAAGGAGAAAAGGGGGCAGAAAACTTATTTGAAGAAATAATAGTTGAACATTTCTGGAATCTGGGGAAGGAAACAGACATTCAGACATAGGAGACACAAGGAGCCTCTAAAAAAATCAATCCAAGGAGTGCCACACTAAGACACATAGCAATTGAAATGTCAAAAAGTAGTGATAAAGGGAGAATTTTGAAGGCAGCAGGCAAAAGAGAACAATTACATACAAGGGAAACCCCATAATGCTATCAGCAGATTTTTCAGTCAAATCTTTGCAGGCCAGAAAGCAGTGGCATGATATATTGAAAGTTCTGAAACGAAAAATTCTACAGTCAAGAACATTCTATCTAGCAAGGCTATCATTCAGAATAAAAGGAGAGATAAAGAGTTTCCCAGAAAAACAAAAGTTAAAGGAATTCATACTATAAACCAGTCCTACAAGAAATATTAAAAGGGATTCTTTCAGGGGAAAGGAAAGACCATAAGTAAGAGTAAGAAAGTAGGAAGCAGAAAAGCAGTAAAAATAAGTATATCTGTAAATATCAGTCAAGGGACTCACAAAATGACACCATATGGGGCGCCTGGGTGGCTCAGTTGGTTAAGCATCCGGACTTCAGCTCAGGTCAAGATCTCACAGCTCATGGGTTTGAGCCCCACATCAGGCTCTGTGTTGACAGCTCAGAGCCTGGAGCGTGCTTCAGATTCTGTGTCTGCCTCTCTCTGCCCCTCCCCACTCATATTCTGTCTCTCTCCATCTCTCAAAAATGAGTAAATGTTAAAAAAAAAGAATGACACCATATGCCTAAAATGTAGGGGACAGAATGGGTTCTAACTTAGTGACCACCAACTTAATATAGACTGTTACATTCAGAAGATGTTATATACAAAAGAAATGGTAACCACAAATCAAAAACTGGTAATATATATGCAAAAAAAAATAAAGGGAAAGAAATCCAAGTAAATCACTAAAGAAAGACAACTAATTGTGAAAAGAGAGCAAAGGCAGAAAGGAACAGAGGAATTATAACAACCATAAAATGAGTAACAAAAAGGCAATAAATACATATGTATCGATAATTACTTTGAACGTAAATGCACTGATTGCTCCAACCAAAAGGCACAAGGTGATGGAAAGAATAATAGAAGAAAATCCATCTATATGCTGTCTACAAGAGATTCATTTCAGACCTAAAGACACTTGCAGAGTGGGGCGCCTGGGTGGTTCAGTCGTTAAATGTCTGACTCTTGATTTTGGCTCAGGTTATGATCTCACAGTTTGTGAGTTTGAGCCCCACATCCGGGTTCCACATTGACAGTGCAGAGCCTGGATGGGATTCTGTCTCTCCCTCTCTCTCTGACCCTGCCCAACCCACACACACTTTCTCTCAAAATAAATAAATAGACGTTAAAAAAACAAAGACACAAACAGAGTGAAATTGAAGGGATGGAGAAGTATTTGTCATATGAATGGATGTGAAAAGAAAGCCAGGGTAGCAACACTTGTATCAGACAAAAAGGACTTTAAAACAAAGACTGTAACAAGAGACAAAGGACATTATATAATCATAAAGGGAACAATTCAACAAGACGATATAACAACTGTGAATATTTATTCACCCAACATGGGAGCACCCAAATACACAAAGCAGTTAATAATAAGCATAAAGGAAATAATTGATAGTAATACAATAATAGTAGGGGATTTTAACACCCCACTTACATCAATGGATAGATCATACAAACAGAAAATCAACAAGGAAACAGTGGCTTTGAATGACATATTGGACCAGATGGATTTCACAGATATATTTAGAACATTCCATCCTAAAACAGCATAATACACATTCCTTTCAAGTGCACATGAAACATTCTCCAGAATAGATCACATATTAGGCTATAAAACAAGCCTTAACAAATTCAGAAAGATTGAAGTCATACCATGCATCTTTTCTGCCCACAACACTACGAAACTAAAAATTAACCACAAGAAAAAATCTGGAAAGAGAAAAAATACAGGGGGGTTAAATGATATGCTACTAAATAATGCATGAGTCAACCAAAAAATCAAAGAGGAACTCAAAAAATACATGGAGACAAATCAAAATGAAAACACAATGGTCCAAAATTTGGGATGTAACAAAAGCTGTTCTAAGAAAAGGTATATAGCTAAAATTTGGCCTACTTAAAGAAGAAAAAAAATCTCAAATAAACAACCTAACCTGACACATAAAGGAGCTAAAAAAGAAGAACCATGAAAACTCAAAACAAATGGAGGAAAATCATAGAATAGAGCAGAAATAAAATAGAAACTAAAAAAAAAACCCCAATAAAACAAATTAATGAAACTGGGTAGGAGATGATTCTTTGAGAAGACCAACAGAATTGATAAACCTTTAGCCAGATTCGTAAAAAGAGAAAGTAAGATGAGATGAGAGAGAGAGAGAGGACTCAAACAAAATCAGAAATGAGCGGGGAAACTGACACTACAGAATACAAAGGATTCAAAGAGAATGTTATGAAAAACTATATGCCAACAAATTGGACAACCTAGAAGAAATGGACAAATTCCTAGAAACACAGAACCTCCCAAAAGTGAATAGAAAATTTGAAAAGACAGATTACCAACAATCAAATTGAATTAGCAATCAAAAAAATTCCAAATAAACAAAAGTCCAGGACCATACAGCTTCACAGATGAATCCTACCAAACATTTAAAGATGAGTTAATACCTATTTTTCTCAAAATATTACAAAAAATAAGAGGAAGGAAAGCTTCCAAATTCATTCTATGAGGCCAGCATTACCCTGATACCAAAAGCAGATAATGACACCACAAAACAAGAGAACTACCGGCCAAAATCTCTGATGAACATGGATGCAAAAAGCCTTAATAAAAATACTAGCACACCAAATCCAACAATGCATGAAAAAAAATCATTCACCACAATCAAGTGGGATTTATTCCTCAGCTGCAAGGGTGGTTCAGTATTTGCAAATCAACTGACATGATACTTCACATCAATGAGAGAAAGGATAAAAACTGTAAGATCATTTCAATGGACAAAATGAAAAAGTATCTGAAAAGTACAGAATCCATTCATGATAGAAACCCTCAACAAAGTGGGTTTAGAGGGAACACCCCTCAACATAATAAAGGCCATATACAAAAAACTCACAGCTAACATCATCCTCAATGGGGAAAAACTGACAGCTTTTCTTCCACACAGTCAAGAAAAAGACCGGGATGTCCACTCTCACCACTTTTATTCACCATAGCACTGGAACTCCTAGCCACGGCAATCAGATAACAAAAAGAAACAAAAGACATCCAATTCAGAAAGGAATAAGTAAAACTTTCATTATTTGCAGATGAGATGATACTCTGTATAGAAAACTGGAAGATTCTGCCAAAAAACTGCTAGAATTGATAAACAAATTCAGTAAGGTCACAGGATACAAAATCAACATACAAAAAAATACTGCATCTCTATATGCCAATAATGAAGCAGCATAAAGAGAAATTAAGGAATAAATCATTTTTATAATTGCAACGAAATAATATCTAGTTATAAATTTAACTAAGAAGGTGATATAAAACACTTATGAAAGAAATTGAAAAAGACACAAAAAATGGAAAGACATTCCATGCTCATGGGGAAGAACAAATATTGTTAAAATGTCTACAGTACCCGAAACAATCTACAGATTTAATGCAATCTTTATTAAAATACCAACAGCATTTTTCACAGAACTAGAACAAACAATCCTAAAATTTGTATGGAAACACAAAAGACCCTGAACAGTCAAAGCAATCTTGAAAAAGAGAAACAAACCTGGAGGTAGCATAATTCCAGATTTCAAGTTATGCTACATAGCTGTAATAATCAAAACAGTATGATGGGGTGCCTGGGTGGCTCAGTCTGTTATTTGTCTGACTCTTGATTTAGGATCAGGTCATGATGTCATGGCTCATGAGAGCAAGCCCCACATTGGTCTCTGTGCTGGTAGCATGGAGCCTGCTCAGGACTCTCTTTCTCCCTCTCTCTCTGCCCCTTGTCCCTCTCAAAATAAACAAATAAACATTAAAACAAAACAAAACAGTATTGTATTGGCATAAAAACAGACACATAAACCAAGAGAGCAGAATAGAAAGCCCAGAAATAAACCCATGGTTATATGGTAAATTAATTTTTGACAAAGAAAGAAAGGATATGCAGTGGGGAAAAGACTGGACATATCATTCAGAATATGTTGAGAAAACTGGACAGCTACATGCAAAAGAATGAAACTGGATCACTTTCTAACAGTACACACAAAAATAAACTCAAAATGGATTAAGGACCTAAATGTGAGACCTGAAACCATAAAAATTCTAGAAGAGAGCACAGGCAGTAATTTCTCCAACATTGGCCATAACAGCATTTTTTAAGATATGTCTGCTGAGGCAAAGGGAACAAAAGCAAAAATAAACTTTTAGGACTAAATAAAAAAATGCTTCTGCACACTGAATGAAACTATCAACAAAACTAAAAGAAATCCTACTGAATTGGAGAAGTATTTGCAAAGGATATATCTGATAAAGGGTTAGTATACAAAACCTCTAAAGAATTGCTACAATTCAACACCAACCCTCTCCCAGTAATCCAATTTAAAAATGTAAGACATTTTTCCAAAAAAGACATACAGATGGCCAACAGACACATGAAAAGATGCTCAACATCACTCATCATCAGGGAAATGCAAATCTAAACTACAATGAGCTATTACCTGAGACCTGTCAGAATGGTTAAAATAAAAAACACAAGAAACAACAGGTGTTGGCAAGAATGTGGAGAAAAAGGAACCCTTATGCACTGTTGGTGGAAATGCAAACTTGGGCAGACACTCTGGAAAATGGGACAGAGGTTCCTTAAAATTTAAAAATAGAACTTCCATATGATGCAGTAATAGCACTACTTTGTATTTACCCCCAAAATATGAAAACACTAATTCAAAAGGATATATGCACTGCTATGTTTATTGCAGCATTATTTACAATAGCCAAATTATGGAAACAGCCCACGTGTCCATCCATAGGTGAACGGGTAAAGGAGTGGTGTGTGCGTGTGTGTTTGTGTATGAATGCGAATGGAATGTTATGCAGCCATAAAAAAGAATGAAATCTTCCCATTTGCAACAACAAATGGATGGATCTAAATAGTGTAAGACTAAGTGAAATAAGTCAGAGAAAGACAATCCATAGGATTTCATGTATATGTATAATTTAAGAAACACAAATGAACAAAGCTTAAAAGAGAGAGAGACAAATCAAGAAACAGACACCTAACTAATGAGAAAACAATGATGGTTATCAGAAGAGAGGTGGGTGAGGGGGATGGGTTAAATATGTCATGGGAATTAAAGAATACACTTACCATTATGAATAATGGGCAGTGTATAGAGTCAGTGAATCACGATACTGTACACCTGAAACTAATTTGACACTGTATGTTAACTATATTGAAATTAAAATGAAAAAAAAACAGTAGAAGAAAGAATTTTGGTTTCCTTATTAAAATGATAGCCTTGCAAACCAGGTGAGTTTCATAAAAGTAATTTTTTAATTTATTTATATCTTCTGTAACCATAAGAGGAAATAAACCTGGAGGCTCCAACTCAGGATTTTTCCAAAGAAAAGATAATCGTTCCAGTATAAAGACATGAAACTCTTCTATCTTCACATTCTTTAAAACTCATAGAACTCAGATAACTATGTTTTCATTGTGCTATATAGGATAGCAATATTTTCATAATTGCATTTGAATCATTAAAAGAAAGTTAAATTTCTTTCAATATAAATTGATTACATTCATTTTGTCAGGTTTGTGTTCTGAGGAATCTGGATTCAATCCTAGAGCAGCTGCATTCTAGATATGAGACATTGGGCAAGTCACTTAGTTTTTTCAGTTGATAGAAAGATAAAATGATGTTATATATTTAAGTCCTACAGCATTATGTCCCATAGAAAGCATTCATTAAATGTAACCCAAGTTACAGATCTATAGTAATGATTTAAGTGGCCAAAATATCAAATTAACTAAAAACATCCCATGCTCTGGTATTCTGGACATATCACCATTCTCTAAAATGTCCATAGTCTACTCCAATTTGCGTGAACTAAGAACACCAATAATCTGATTGATGGTAATAATAGAATTAACATTTTAGACTATCAATTATTTGGATTTTATACATTTATTTGAAATATATTTAATAAACCTCTTCTATATACCAGCCAATGGTCTGGGCAGTGGATAAACAATGGTAAACAGTCCTTGCCTGTATGAAGCTTACAGTCTAGAAGGCAGAGACACCAGAGTGAATATGTAAAGAAACAATTCACCAAGATAATTTCAAAATGGTAATACAC
Source organism: Prionailurus bengalensis (assembly GCF_016509475.1). Classification (NCBI taxonomy): domain Eukaryota; kingdom Metazoa; phylum Chordata; class Mammalia; order Carnivora; family Felidae; genus Prionailurus; species Prionailurus bengalensis. Next base: position 63,691,150 of record NC_057343.1, on the reverse strand, counting down.
AAAAGAAAATCAACAAAGGTCACCCACTGAGTGATTAGGGGTCAGATCTAGCTTGGATTGGGAGCCAAGAAAATCCAGGATGAGGAACTGACATCTGAGCTGACAACTAAAGTACAAGAAGAAGCCAGAGAGGCAAAGGTCTCAGGTCTCAGTGTCCCTAGCTGCATCCCCAAGCGAGCAGCAAATACAAAGGCTGTAAAGGAGGAAGAAACTTGCTTATTTGCAGAACAGAAAGAAAGCTGACAGGGGTGAATAAAGTACAGTAAATGAAAGGAAAGTGGGAGGAGAAGAGGTCCAGGTCATGCAAAGCATTGGTCATTTTAAGAGTTTTGGAGTTCTTAAGCAGGCAAAGGAGACATCTGACTTGCGATTTAAAGATCAATGTAGCTGCTGTGTGAGCAATGGCTGCTGGGAGATGAGAGCCAAAAGAGTACATGGAATAGGAAGTTATCTTAATTCAGAAGACATGATGTGGCTTGGATTGAGGTGGTAGCCCTGGAGATAGAAAGACTGGATGTCCTATAACGTGTATGTTCCAAAAGGGCATATATAGAAGTAGATTGGTAAGACTTTTTGATATGATGAGAGATGAGAACAGAATATAGGAAAACTGTAAGGTTTTTGGCTTGAGAAATTGGGTAGTTTGTGATACCATTTACTGAGATGAGGAATTATAAGGAGGAAGAAGATTATGCAATGAGGCCAGTTTTCAAAGCCACATGGCCAACCTCAATTGTGGATGTGTTCTTTTTCTCCAAATAAGATGTGATTACTTGGAAACTGAGAAAACTTGGCACTTCCCTCATCCTTCTAAAATAACATTCACTTTCCAGCCCATGCCTAAAGCTCTATGCAAAAACTAGAATATTTATGCTTAACCTATGTCCACAAACCCTTATTTGCAATTCTGAGTTCCATTAGCTTGGAAAACTGAAAGATTTGTATAATTCACTTGGTGGCAAAATTTACCTGCCCTTGTCTCATTTGGTGGCCAAATCCAGCCTGAATTTACATGAGGCCATTTATAGTCCTTATCCCTATTACAATCTTATTGCAAAAGTATTAACAACTTTGATTACAGTATCCCACTCTAGAATCTATTGGTGTTATATAGGATACGGTACATGTGTGATACTATCTTTATAAAATTAAAAGAAAATTAAGAATTCTGAAACATTTCTGTCTCAAGGTCTTAGAGAAGGGATTATAGAGCTTGTACTCTTAAACTTTAAACTAGACAGTATTTTATTATGTGTTTTACTACTTGGTTAAAAAAATGTTAGATCTTTTTCTGAGAGAAGAAGGTTCACAAAGTAGACTCTGAGAAAGCAACCTATTGACATTACAATTTCTTAGATTCAAGCATGGAGGGCAATGTAGGGGCCTCCAACATAATGGATTTGAGGGCAGGAAGGCTGGCATTTTTATGCAAGGAAAAGTCACACAGGCAGGTTAACAACAGATATTTCACTCTAATGACCAAAAAAAAAAAATGGTGTCAAAACTCCTAATTATTCAGGAGTTAACATAACATGGAGCAGCTCCTACACTTAATTTCATTGATTCTAAGCTGCACAATTTCTACCTCCTAACTTTTCTGAAATTGGGATATGTCTTACAATTAATGGAATCTTAAAATGAACTCTGACCGGGTGGAAGTGATGATGAGTTATTGCTTGAACATATCCAACCTTGGCTGTTATTTTTGCCTGCATGGTGGGAAAGGTAAAACTTTCTGTGTCTCAATCATAAACTATCTAAGGACCTTAATAGGATCATGTCTTTGTTGATTTATGCTGCTAAAACAAAAATACCATATACTGGGTGACTTATATATAACAGAAATTTATTTATCACAGTTCTTTCTGGAGGTTGGGAAATCTAAGATCAAGGCACAGGTAGATTTAGTGTCTGGTTCACAGAATGGCTATCTTGTAGCTGTGTCTTCACACGATGGAAGAGGCAAAGGAGCTCTCTAGGGGGTGTTTTCATAGGGGCACCAGTTCTTTTCAAGAGGGCTCCATCCTCATAACCTTATAGTCTCCCTAAGGCCCCACTTATAAATACCATCACAGTGGGGATTAGGTTTCGACACATGAATTCGGAAGATATGTAAACATTTAGTCTATAGTAGAAGGTTTTGAGTGTTACCTGAAGTCCTCCATTGTCAGCATCAGTTAATATCAAGAAAGCACCAGCATCAAAACTTACAAAATGTCAGAAGCTTGGAATAAGACCCCAAAGACAATATTGAGGCATATTTTAGTAGCATCACCAGTGCTCTCTATGGCATAGAGGGTGATATTTTGTGGGAAAACAGAGGTATCAAAACTTTGTTTGAAGTTTTCCCAAAAATAAAATCTTAAGAAGATTTGTAATTCTTCCACCAATTTTTATTTTCCTTTTATTATATGCAGATATAAATCCATTTTTCAACAAATATGAAATAATTCTAAATTACGAGAAAACACTGTGTCATTTTAATTGGTTGATTTTTAAAAATTAACTCTACATAAACCAATGGTGCATCTTATTTAATGTCTTATATTTGATGAAATACCATTCCCCTTTACAGACAGAGGCTCAAAGGACATGGCGGTGGGGATGGTGACTATGTAAAAGTGAAGATTCCAATCTCAGGTTATTATTCTTCAAGTTGACTTTTTTTTTTCTTTTTCTGAGCCCAGGTTCATTTCTTACTTTCCCTCTGGCCCTTTTCTGGTACTTTGCTACTAATGCTTAAATGGAGCATCCACTTCATTAATTTACAGCATTTCTAGCACATAAACCTTCAAATACAGGTCAAAGACTGGACTTTGGCCACAACCAAATTAAGTGGATGTTTTCCAGTGATAGCATCTGCATAGAAATGTTAGGCTTTATTTCTTATAAGTCTTGCCTAATGCAAGACAAACTTTGGATTTATATTCCTTGAGTCTTATGTAGCCTATAAGGTTTTTCCTTTGTCACTCTGTGTTAAGAGTATGAGACCATTTGTAAAGGTTTTTGATGTGTAAAATTGTACACCTATAAGTTACAATAACTGCACACTGCCAAAGGAATTTTTTTGAACTTTCATCTTTTAGCCACAGAACATTAAGTAGTACAATCCATTTTATATTTAATTTTATTTGAATGTCATGGTAACTAGGACATTAGTTTTGAGATTCTTTTAATTTTACTTGTATAATTTGAATAAAGCTGTACTCCATTAATGTCAGTTAAAATGTGCTAACAAGATTCAAAGAAACACAGATCTTAACTCAAAAAGTACTGGAAAGTAAATATCTTTGTGGATGTTTTCTGTAAATATTTTTTGAAATGGCTGTAAGGCATATTTTCTAAGTAAAGCATCTACAGTCTAACTGTTAAATGAGTAAGTTAAGGGACAAACTGCTTGGGTGTGAATTACAACTCTGCAACTTTTAGTTGATTAACCTTAGGCAAGTTACTTATTTTCAATGTTCCAGAGTTTTCTCATTTATATAGTAGAGGATGCTAAAATTGTATAACTATCTTATACAATTGTTGGACAATCAAGTTCAATTCATACATGTAAGCCAGTTAGAACAGTACCTATTACAGAATTAATAATAGATGTTTATTATTGCTGTTAATCTTTAAAATCTCTTTTATCTCTCTCTCTCCCTGAAGTCCCAATCATATTGGTAGTTATTTCTCAAATTTATTTCCCTGTTATCTCTCAAAACTCTAGCCTACTACATTCCACACGTTCTTCCAGATCACTTCTTTTCTTACCTTTTACCAAACGGAGCTCTGTTCTTTCTTGAAGAAACTAATTTAGATTTTGTAGGCACCATTCTCCACCCATTATCTCATCCCAGTAAAAGTCTAGAGTCCAGTAAAAGTCTTGAGCAGATAAATAAAGTATGTTTGTGAGAAACACACAGGATTGGTACAGGACTACTGAAGTTAGGAAGAGAGAGACTGTTATTTCCAATATTTAATTTTGTGTCCATTTCAGTATGTTCCTGTGGGAATTTTCTCAATTCTATTTGTAAAAGTTACATACCTGGAAAGAGGAAAAAAGATGGCAGCGTAGGAGGACTCTGGGCTCACCTCGTCCTGCTGATTGCTTAGATTCCACACACATCAGCCTAAATAACCCCAAAACTGCCGGAAGACTAGCAGAATGGACTCTCTGGAGCCAAGCATAGGCCCAAAGAAGAGGGTAGGAAGGGCAGAGAGGTGCACACTACATGGATTGGCAGGAGGGAGCCAGGGCAGTGGAGGGGCAGCCCTCCAGGCAAGGCAGAGCCCCCGAAGTCTGGCTTGCAAAAGCGGAGGGGTCGGACTCTATGAGTTCTGACAGCCAGTGGGACTTAACATCTGGAAAGTTAAAAGTCAACAGCTCTGCTCTCAGAGAAAGGGGACGGCGAGAGGACACCTGGAAGGAGAGTTGTTGAGCCCCAGAAGGACAGAGCTCGGTGGGGGAACAAAGGCACTGGCAAGCACCATTTCCCTCTCCCATCCCCCAGCCAAAATTCCAAAGGGAACCAGTTCCTATCACTGAACTTGCTTGCACCTCACAAAAGCCCAACCCTGTGCTCCTGTGGATCCATCCCTCTGACGGGCCTGCCTCCCTCCAGGTGCTGTAGGGCCCCTCCCACAGGGGACCACCTACAGCAAAGCTAGCTAACCCTGCCCCTCCCACCCCTGTGCACTGATCCACCCCAGCTAATATGCACTTGGCCAGGTCCCATCGAAGCAGCACCACAAGCCTGGCTGTATGCAAGCAGCCCAGACAGGGGCCACACCACTCCACAGTGAGTCCTGCCCCTGGGAGAGGGGAAGATAAGGTACACACCAGTCTGTGGCCCCACTGGTGGGCTGGAGGCAGACATCGGGTCTGACTGCAGCCCTACCCACCAACACAAGTTTCTTTGGACAGCACAGGGGAAGTGCCCTGTAGTTTGGAGCTACTGCAGACCCTACCCAAAATGACGAAACGGAAGAATTCTCCTCAAAAGAAGCTCCAGGAAGTAGCGACAGCTAACGAATTGATCAAAAGTGATTTAAGCAATATAACAGAACAAGAATTTAGAATAATAGTCACAAAATTAATTGCTGGGCTTGAAAAAAGCATAGAGAACAGCAGAGAATCTATTGCTACAGAGATCAAGGGACTAAAAAATAGTCATGAGGAATTAAAAGATGCTATAAATGAGGTGTAAAATCAAATGGAGGTGGCCATAGCACGGATTGAAGAGGCAGAGGAGAGAACAAGTGAATTAAAGGATAAAATTATGGAAAAAGGGGAAGCTGAGAAAAAGAAAAATAATAAAAATCCAGGAGTATGAGGGGAGAATTAGAGAACTAACTGATGCAATCAAATGGAACAATATCTGAATCATAGGAATTCCAGAAGAGAGAGAGAGAAAGGGGCTGAAGGTGTACTGGAACAAATCATAGCTGAGAACTTCCCGGATCTAGGAAAGGAAAAAGGCATTGAAATCTAAGAGGTACAGAGAACTCCCTTCAGACGTAACTTGAGTTGCTCTTCTGCATAGCATATCATAGTGAAACTGGCAAAATACAAGAATAACGAGAGAATTCTGAAAGCAGTTAGGGATAAATAGGCCCTGACATACAAAGGTAGATACATAAGGGTAGTAGCAGACCTATCTACTGAAACTTGGCAGGCCAGAAAGGAATGGCAGGAAATCTTCAATGTGATGAACAGAAAAAATTTGCAGCCAAGAATCTTTAACCCAGCAAGTCTGTCATTCAGAATAGAAGAGAAAAAGGTTTTCCCAAACAAACAAAAACTGAAGGAATGCTTCACCACTAAACCAGCCCTACAAGAGATTCTAAGGTGGACTCTGAGTGAAATGTTGCAAGGACCACAAAGTACCAGAGACACCACTACAAGCATGAAATCTACAGATATCACAATGACTCTAAACCCATATCTTTCAGTAATAACACTGAATGTAAATGGACTAAATGCTCTAACCAAAAGACATAGGGTATCAGAATGGAAGGTGCCTGGGTGGCTCAGTCGGTTAAGTGGCCGACTTCAGCTCAGGTCATGGTCTCATGGTTTGTGGGTTCGAGCCCCGCATCGGGCTCTGCTGAGAGCTGAGAGCCTGGAGCCTCCTTCAGATTCTGTGTCACCCTCTCTCTCTGCCCCTCCCCAGCTCGTACTCTGTCTCTCTCTCTCTCAAAAATAAAATAAAAAATGTTAAAAAAAAAGAATGGATAAAAAAACAAGACCCATCTATTTGCTGTCTACTAGAGACTCATTTTACACCTGAGGACATCTTCACATTGAAAGTGAGGGGATGGAGAACTATCTATCATGCTACTGGAAATCAAAAGAAAGGTGGAGTAGCCATACTTATATCAGACAAACTACTTTAATGTTTTTTTTTATTTCATTTTTGAGAGAGACAGAGACAGAATGCGAGTGGATTAGGGGCAGAGAGAGAGGGAGACACAGAATCTGAAGCAGTCTCCAGGCTCTGAGCTGTCAGCACAGAGCCCGATGAGGGGCTCAAATCACGAGCTGTGAGATCATGACCTGAACTGAAGTCAGCCACTCAAGCGAGTCACCAAGAAGCCCCAGACAAACTAGACTTTAAATTAAAGGCTGTGACAAGAGATGAAGAAGGGCATTATATAATAATTACATAGTCTATCCATCAGGAAGAGCCAACAATTATAAATGTCTATGCCCTGAATTCGAAAGCACCCAAATATATAAAATAATCACAAACATAAGCAATCTTATTGATAAGAATGTGGTAATTTCAGGGGACTTTAATACTCCACTTACAACAATGGATAGATCATCTAGACACATGGTCAAAAAAGAAGAAGGGCCCTGAACGATACATTGGATCAGATGGACTTGACAGATATATTTAGAACTCTGCATCCCAAAGCAACGGAATATACTTTCTTCTTGAGTGCACATGGAACATTCTCCAAGATAGATCACATACTGGGTCACAAAACAGCCCTTCATAAGTGTAAAAGAATGGAGATCATACCATGCACCATGAAATTAACCACAGGAGAAAGTCTGGAAAACCTCCAAAAGCATGGAGGTTAAAGAACATCCTACTAAAGAATGAATGGGTCAACCAGGCAATTAGAGAAGAAATTAAAAAAATATATGGAAACAAATGAAAATACAACAATCCAAACGCTTGGGATGCGACGAAGTCAGTCCTAAGAGGAAAATACATTGCAATCCAGGCATATCTCAAGAAACAAGAAAAGTCCCAAATACAAAATCTAACAGCACACCTAAAGGAAATAGAAGCAGAACAGCAAAGACACCCCAAACCCAGCAGAAGAAGAGAAATAATAAAGATCAGAGCAGAAATAAACAATATCGAATCTAAAAAAACTGTAGAGCAGATCAATGAAACCAAGAGTTGGTTTTTTGAAAAAATAAAATTGATAAACCTCTAGCCAGGCTTCTCAAAAAGAAAAGGGAGAGGACCCAAATAGATAAAATCATGAATGAAAATGGAATTATTACAACCAATCCTTCAGAAATACAAGCAATTATCAGGGAATACTATGAAAAATTATATACCAACAAACTGGACAACCTGGAAGAAGGGACAAATTCCTAAACACCCACACACTTCCCAAACTCAAACGGGAAGAAATAGAAAATTTGAACAGACCCATAACTGGCGAAGAAATTGAATCAGTTATCAAAAGTCTCCCAACAAATAAGAGTCCAGGACCAGATGGCTTCCGAGGGGAATTCTACCAGACATTTAAAGCAGAGATAATACCTATCCTGCTCAAGCTGTTTCAAAAAATAGAAAGGGAAGAAAAACTTCCATACTCATTCTATGAAGCCAGCATTACTTTGATTCCCAAACCAGACAGAGACCCAGCAAAAAAGAGAACTACAGGCCAATATCCCTGATGAATATGGATGAAAAAATTCTCAACAAGATACTAGCAAATTGAATTCAACAGCATATAAAAAGAATTATTCACCATGATCAAGTGGGATTCATTCCTGGGCTGCAGGGCTGGTTCAATATTCACAAATCAATGTGATACATCACATTAATAAAAGAAAAGATAAGAACCATATGATCCTGTCAATCAATGCAAAAGAATCATTTGACAAAATTCAGCATCCTTTCTTAATAAAGACCCTCGAGAAAGTTGGGATAGAAAGAACATACTTAAACATCATAAAAGCCATTTACGAAAAGCCCGCAGATAATATCATCCTCCATGGGGAAAAACTGAGAGCTTTCCCCCTGAGATCAGGAACACGACAGGGATGTCCACTCTCACTGCTGTTGTTGAACACATTAGAAATTCTAGCATCAGCAATCAGACAACAAAGGCATCAAAATTGGCACCGATGAAGCAACAGAAAGACAAATAAAGAAACTGATCCCATTCACAATCACACCAAGAATCATAAAATACCTAGAAATAAACCTAACCAAAGATGTAAAAGGTCTGTATGCTAAAAACTATAGTAAGCTTATGAAGGAAATTGAAGAAGATACAAAGAAATGGAAAAACATTCCATGTTCATGGATTGGAAGAATAAATATTATTAAAATGTCAATACCACCCAAAGCAATCTACACATTCAATGCAATCCCAATCACAATTGCACCAGCATTCTTCTCCAAGCTAGAACAAGCAATCCTAAAATTTGTATAGAACCACAAAAGACCCCAAATATCCAAAGTAATATTGAAGAAGACCAAAGCAGGAGGCATCACAATCCCAGACTTTAGCCTCTACTACAAAACTGTAATCATCAAGACAGCATGTATTGGCACAAAAACAGACACATAGACTAATGGAATAGAATAGAGACTCTGGAATTGGACCCACAAAGTATGGCCAACTAATCTTTGACAAAGCAGGAAAGAATATCCAATGGAATAAAGACAGTCTCTTTTTTTTAAATTTTTTTTTAATGTTTATTCATTTTTGAGACAGAGAGAGACAGAGCATGAACGGGGGAGGGTCAGAGAGAGAGGGAGACAGAATCTGAAACAGGCTCCAGGCTCTGAGCAGTCAGCACAGAGCCTGATGGGGGGCTCGAACTCACGGACCGTGAGATCGTGACCTGAGCCGAAGTCGGCTGCTAAACCGACTGAGCCACCCAGGTGCCCTGAGACAGTCTCTTTAACAAATGGTGCTAGGACAACTGGACAGCAACATGCAGAAGAATGAAACTAGACCACTTTCTTACACCATTCACAAAAACAAACTGAAAATGAATGAAGGACCTGAATATGAGACAGGAAACCATCCAAACCCTAGAGAAGAAAGAAGGAAAAAACCTCTCTGAACTCAGCCACAGCAATTTCTTACTTGACACATCTCCAAAGGCAAGGGAATTAAAAGCAAAAATGAACTATTGGGGTCTCATCAAGATATAAAGCTTCTGCACTGCAAAGGAAACAATCAACAAAACTAAAAGGCAACTGAAGGAATGGGAAAAGATATTTGCAAATGACATATTGGACAAAGGGCTAGTATCCAAAATCGATAAAGAGCTCACCAAACTCCACACCCAAAAAACATAATCCAGTGAAGAAATGGGCAGAAAACATGAATAGACACTTCTCTAAAGAAGACATCCGGATGGTCAACAGGCACATGAAAAGATGCTCAATGTCGCTCCTTATCAGGGAAATACAAATCAAAACCATACTGAGATACCACCTCATGCCAGTCAGAGTGGCTAAAATGAACAAATCAGGAGACTATAGATGCTGGAGAGGATGTGGAGAAACGGGAACCCTCTTGCACTGTTGGTGGGAATGCAAACTGGTACAGCCACTCTGGAAAATAGTGTGGAGGTTCCTCAAAAAATTAAAAATAGATCTAGCCTATGACCCAGCAATAGCACTGCTAGGAATGTACCCAAGGGATACAGGAGTACTGATGCATAGGGGCACTTGTACCCCAATGTTTATATCAGCCTTTCAACAATAGCCGAATTATGGGAAGAGCCTAAATGTCCCTCAACTGACAAATGGATAAAGAAGTTGTGGTTTATATATACAATGGAATACTACTTGGCATTGAGAAAGAATGAAATATGGCCTTTTGTAACAATGTGGATGGAACTGGAGTGTGTTATGCTAAGTGAAATAAGTCAGGCAGAGAAAGACAGATACCATATGTTTTCACTCTTATGTGGATCTTGAAAAAGTTAACAGAAGACCATGGGGAAGAGGAAGGGGGAAAAAAGTTACAGAGAGGGCAGGAGGCAAACCATATGAGACTCTTAAAAAACTGAAAATAAACTGAGGGTTGATTGGGGGTGGGAGGGAGTGCAAAGTGGGTGATGGGCATTGAGGAGGCCACCTATTGGGATGAGCACTGCGTGTTATATGGAAACCAATTTGACAATAAATTATACATAAAAAAAAAAAAAAGAAAAAGAAAATCTCAAGCAACAACAACAAGCAAGAGCTCTGTGCTAACAACCTGGAGCCTGCTTGTGATTCCTTGTCTCTTCTCTCTCTGCCCTGCTCTTCTCATGCTCTGTTTCAAAAATAAACTTAAAAAATGTCATTGAATATTAAAAAAAAATAGAACTACCCTATGGTCCAGCAATTGCACTGCTAGGTATTTACCCAAAGAATACAAAAATACTAATTCAACATGATACAGGTACTTTGATGTTTATAGCAGCATTATTTACAATAACCAAATTATGGAAACAGCCCAAGTGTCCATTGATAGATGTGTGTGTGTGTGTGTGTGTGTGTGTGTGTGTGGACACACACACACACACAGGAATATTGTTCAGA